>NC_090823.1:74815736-76194902 GCF_000390325.3 Nicotiana tomentosiformis | reverse complement strand
TCCTATTTGCATAAGACTAAGCCCTGTCTCCTTAATTGCATAAGGCTAAGCACTGCCTTTCCTGTATGAAGCTAAGCACCGCTTCCCTTACTTGCATGAGACTAAGCATTGTCTCCTCTTCCTGCATGAGGCTAAGCATTGCCTCCCTAATTCCACAAGGCTAAGCACTGCCTTTTCCTCGTGATTAAATGCTATCTCCATTATGCCATCTAAAACCTAGCATTATGCTCTACTCACCCAGGGCTAAGCATTGCCCTCATCTTACCCAAAACTAAGCCTTGTCTTGTCTCATTTTCGCATATGACCAAACATCATATTTTGCATTTCATGGGCTGAAATATTGCCATTTTGTCCAAATGCGTCATTGTCTGAAGGCATCATCCTCATAGCCGGAAGACACCATTCCATGGCCCGAGGATCTCTCAAAAGTGCACATCATTATTCAAAGGCGTCATGGTTCGGAGGCACCATTCTCATGGTCCGAGGACATCATTTTATGGCCTGCGAATCCCTTATCACATGATTCATAGCCCAGGACGTCATGGTCTAAGGACACCATCCTCACCATCCAAAGACAACCCTCATGGTCCGAAGGGAATCTGCATCATGTTTAAATTCTCGCAATAATCCATATATACTTGCATGCATCTTGTTTTAAGTTTTGTAGGTAATCCAGGAAGTAACTGTTCTCCTAACGGGAGCAATCTTCGCTCCAATTTCCGTTCAATGTTCACATCCTGCAATTATTTCTAATGTAACCAACCACCATCAATTACCCGCTTTTCACTCTATGACCATTCAGATATTTACTCAGTGATCCATCTGTAACATTTCAGATTCACATCGATGACTCCGCATAAATTCATCCGATACTGTCCTACCCCAAAAGAACCTTTTCCGAAGTATACGACCATTCCTATAACAACTCCATCTGTTCAGTTCACCGTTGGATCTAGAACTACACACGGCCTGATTCCCGTAACACCAGGGATATGTAGGCAACTCAGGAACCAAGTTTCTGCCTCCAGTTTTTTAAATCACCTCATTCGGTCAAAATCGGTCATTATTTTCTTTACCCGATAACTCTTTCATCATTCCGGGTAAAAAGGGGCAGTTGTTGATATCCAATTTTGTCCTCATATATTTTTCAAACAATATATATAATTTTAAAATATCATTATGCATTATTATTTAATTTATAATATTTACACAAGCATTTCTTATAATTTTCCATAATTTAGAGCTGTTAAATTAATTTTCTCGCATTAATTTACATAAAGAATTCAGTAATTACCCTTTTAAATTATTTGTGAATATTTAATCACTTCAAATTATTATTTTCATCCCTAATACATTTTTGAAATATTTTCACTTCATTTTTATATAATTATAACTGTATTTTTAGGCTATTCGCATAAATTTGCAATAATAGCCTATATTTTGCATTCTTATTGCAATTGAAGTTTTATTTAGGGTAAAAATAATATTTTACATTTTTTATAGTCTTATATTATTGTTTAAAGTATTATTTTGCATAAGTAGTATTTTTATAAATTTATTTATCTATTTTATTAAAATAATTTCCCTTTTAATTTCTATTTCAAAGAGCTGGCCCAATTTTTTTTAAAACTAATTTTCGGACCAACAGGCCCAATACCCTAACCCAATAATCCCTAGCCCAACTCCAGCAACCCACCACCCATACCCATTTAATTAATCCGCCCCAATCCCTCTTTAAAATTCTGGCCGTTGATCTTAGAGATCAACGGCCCATAATCAACCTACCCTTTTAAATTACCCAACCCCAAACCCTAATCTCATTTCCCTCTAACCCGCCGCCCTGAAACCCTCCCCCTTCTCTGTAGAACCCTAATCGCCGCCTTCCTAATACTCTTCCTTTCTTATGAATTTTTGTATGCTACTGTCACCAATCTTGCAAACTTGTTCTGCTAATGTATGACCACTTATGCACTAGGTGTTGAACTATTTCTTCTGAATCTTTGCTAAGTGTGTTCTAAATCCCCTAAGGCCTGTTTGATAATTTGCTATATGTGCTCAACTTGACTATGTTTGTATTCCCTCAGCTTTGTCTCTGAACCTTGGTTTACTATCCTTCACTTGTCGTCCATGCTCTCTCTTGAGTTCTCATTCTTAGCCGGCTGAAAGCCAAGGCTACCTAGGTTCTATTATTGATCACTCTAGTGTGAGCACTTGTCGGGGTCCAATTGAGACCCTTGTGAACTCTGACACACTAGGGCTTGGTCCTTAGTTCTTCCCTAAATCTCAAATGACTCATATTCATCCATTCCATCCTGTTATTTGTTGTGTACCTGAATTGGCTGGTTTAAATGGTGCAACACTTGGTGCAATGGTTGAATAAATTAACTTTGGGTTCCTTTATGGATTCTGGGGTTGTGCGTTGTATATGGCCCATATTAGAGGTCTGGGTACACTGTGTGAGAGTTGTTGAAGGCCCAGACAATGCTGGGTATTTCATGCTGAGCCTAATGTGGGCCTATTGTCACTGTTGTGTAACATTTGTATTTTTACTTATTATTGGGCCTGTAATAACTTTTGTATAAATAATTGGGGTGCTAGTAAAAAGGGGAAATTGGTAGAATTTATTTTTTACATGCAGAATGGGTAGATAACATGCCTACATGAAATCACAACATTAGAAGAAGCACACATACACACTGTCTGCTCGCAAACCCCAAATGCTGCAATTATATTTATTGTTATGTGTTATTAGAGAACCTGCCTATAGGAATTAGTTACTCATCGATGTTTCTGTCAATCCTCATCGCCTACTAGAAATCATGCCTATATGATTGCAATTATTCTACTTGGCGCTGCTCACCTAGAAATTATACCTGTAAGATTAAGATATGACGATAAAATAAGCTTTAAAGTGTTGTGCGTTAAAGATCCTGCCTATAGAAAATAATTGCTCGTTAATTGGTTAATACTAGACTACTCAAACACTGTTTCCTGAGCATCACTGTTAGGAAAACCTGGATAATTCTGGGACTTTTCCCAGCAAATTTTGTTATACTCAACTGCGTAGATAACCTAGGCATAACACATATAGGATTGGTAATTTAAAACCTTCAATAATCAGCTTGTAATACCTGAATAATTCTGTCTATAAGCAATGTCCTGCATCTGAAATTTTCCGCATACGTTGACTCAAAAATCACCTAGAAAGCATGTGTATAAGTTTAAGATTCTGGATTCTGCAACTTCCTAATTGACATCTGTGTTTGCGTGCATTTGCTGCTTAAGTGTAGAGGTCAATGTGAGCCCTCAATTGCTTTTATGTGAAGTCTTTATATGTTTTATTCGTCGCTTGGTTTTGCATTTTTGAGCAGCCTAGATAAGGTCTAGAACCATCCAAATAGAGGTCCAAAACCTCCTGGACCATAGGTATGGAACGGGTAGTGCACGCGTATGGCACGTCTTAGAATTGAATTAGAGAGCTCTTAGGTAAACAACTTTAACATAGTAATCGGGTAGCATGAGATGATAGTATGTACCCGCTGGATAATATGAGTAACACCCTATTTCAAGGGAGTTACGAAATATTATTTATGTTGAACGGGGTGATCCTTTAGGCTAAAAAACGTAGGACCCCCCCTCCCTTTTTTCTTTCTTTTCTATTAGAATGAAAACATAGTTGTATCTCCCTATTCAAGATCTCTTTGTAATAAAATTCTTAGATTTTATACTCTCTTTGCTTACTTGATCACATAGACTAATCCATATAATTTAAGTTTGGTCGGGACTCACAGTTATGGACCTCGAGGAGTGACTAACACCTTCTCTTTGAGGTAACACCTTCTCTTTGAAGTAACTTGAGCCCTTACCCGATCTTTGGTGGTGTTGAATAGTTAAACTTGAGTCATTTGCAAATAGGTGCCCTAACGCACCTTAAAAATTATTAGGTTGCGACTTTCCTCCTTTAATACCTCCTTAAAAGAGTTGTCACATGTCGAAACCCGATTTCGTTAGAAAAAGGGACGCGACACTAAGTGAAACTTTTTATTAATAAACCGCTACCTTTATTGTCATTAAGAAAATATTAGAACAATTCGGGGGGGGGGGAACAAGAAACTTACCCTCTAATGAAATTGAGAGATCGACATGCCGATCCCTAATCACTACTCCCTCCGTTTTAATTTAGATGAGGTAGTTTGACTCGGCACGGAGTTTAAGAAAAGAAAAAGAAGACTTTTGAAACTTATGGTCTTAAAACCTTAAGGGGTAAAAGCTTTGTGGGGCCATGATATTTGTGTGGTTATAAAAGCTTCTCATTAAGGATAAAATGGGTAAAATAAAGAGTTTAAAATTGAATTATTTTCAATTGTAGAAATGTGTCATTTTTTTTGGAATGGACTAATAAGGAAAGTGTTTCATCTAAATTGAAATGGAGTATGTGGAAAACAAAAGCAATAGGAACTACTAAAATTTTGGCCTATCTTCATTACGGTAGTTCGAATTGAATCTCAGCAGGCTTCAATTGTCGGATTCTAAAAGACGTCATTTCCCATTTGTCCAGGCTCATCAGGCCTCTCACCATTCTTGGCGGATCTTCAAATCTAGTGAACACCAGGCTTTGATGGTGTTTGTGACTAAGGGTTGCAAGCTTATCTGCTACCGTGTTCGCCTTTCTATAATAGTGCATCAGAACTACCCCTTTGTTATTAACTATCTCTTTGATCTCCTTTATAATTTGCAGCATCCTCCAAGGACTTTCGGTCTCCTCATTCACACAAGACATCAATAGTTTCGAGTCCGCCTCTTTTATAATTTTGTTTAGGCCTTTCTCCACACACATTCTAAGTCCCCTTAGCATACCTTGACTCTCAGCCCAATTACTACTGCCAAACCCCCCCCAAAAACTAGAGTAGGCAAGTATAAAATTGCCTTCACTGTCCCTAATAATGCCACCGGCCTCACAATTTCCTTCTTGGCAACTTCCATTACTATTAAGCTTAACAAAATACGGGGGGGGGGGGTGGTTCCACTTGACTAACCTGCTAGCTATTTGTAGCATTGGTTGATCAATAATACACTGATGCTGGTCCCAAGTTCTCTACATATTAAACTTTCCAAACTTCAATCCTACTATTTCTGCAAGGTTGGAAGCAATCATAATTTCTGATCGTTGGAGTGAATGTTTCTCCTCTCCATACTTTGTTGCATATCTGGATCACCTTAGTTCCCAAGTTATAATTGATGACAGCACCTTAGTCATGAATGAGGCGACCATGTTCAAGGGTCTATGCCCCCACCATCCTAGAAGCAGTTGACTATACTATAAGTTTGTCACTGGTATGCCAAATGGAGCTGCGAACCTTGACCACACTCCTCATGTGCAGAAAATATGTATAGAGTTCTCTACCGCGTTTGAGCTTGTGGTACAAAAGTAGAATTTAGGCTGCACCGTGTATCCAAAGTTGGCTATTTTGTCATCCGTTAGCAACCTGTTATGTAATGTTATCCATGTAAGAAAAGTCTTTTTGAAAGAATGTTCTTGTGACAAATATTGGAGTTTATGTAAGCTCCTTCTGTCTTATGCCTTAGTAAATCCCAAGCTGAAGCTACCGTAAATTTACCGTTGTTGCTAGCTGTCCATATTACCTTATCCATAGGTCATGGTACCAGGTTAATTGATTTTGGGGCAATTGCGTTAGTGAGTGACTCATGGACCTCCATCTCTAGATGCTCCAACTTTTAATTTTCTTTAATAAATATGTATTTTAGCCTTGTATTTTCTGGATTTGATCCTTCTGGCAGTTTATTGTATAGTGGTCCTGTTCCTGTCCAGTTATCAAACCAGAAAGAGATATCTCCCTGGCCTGGCATCCATAATATGTTTTGTTCTACTGTATGCTTAATTTCACATAGTGCTTTCCAGCTCAGTGATTGACCCAGGTGCTACTCTTTGGCCATTGGATGTTGTCATCTACAATATTTAGCAAGTATGAGTTCCTTCCACAAGGAGTCTCCAGTTCTCAGGGTCCACCATGCTTTTGTAATAATGCAAAGCAGACATCTTGCAATCTCTTGGACTATTCCCCTCCTTCATGGTAAGGCTAGCATAGCATTTTTCATGCAATCCAATGATGCATGTTTTTTCCATCAGAGCCTTTCCAGAAAAAGTTCGCTACGATTATTTCAATTTGAACCAGTACTCACTTTGGCGGATGCATTACAGATAGTAAGTGAATATAAATTTCTTTGAGGACGTGTTTGATGAAGATATCTTTACCCCTGGAGATAGAAGTATATTCTTCTGGCCCCTTACTCTGTTGGTGACCTTATTAATAAGCTCTAAATAGTACGCGATCTTTTATCTGCCCACAAATAATGGGCACCCCAAGTACTTGATGGGAAAATCTTTATGTTGTATTCTTCCATAATTTTGTATTCTAGTTAGAATAGTATTTGAGGACCTTGGAGTTAGCATGAAATAATTTTATTCACATTAATTTGATGCCACGATATTATTTTATATTTTTCTAGAGTCTTTCTTACCAGTCTTAGGGTCTTCCTTTTACCACTGACAAATAGTATAATATCATCCGCGAAAGCTAGATGGTTGATCTTTAGACCTTGTCTAGCAATGTGAAAACTAGTGAATCTACTATTGTCATATAACCTGTTGAGCATAATGGACAATAACTCTACACTTATGACGAATAGTGCTGGTGAGATGGGGTCCCCCTATCTAAGGTCATTCTCTGACTTGGAGAATCCATGTCTCTGTCTATTGAGTATAAGGGAGTACCAATTGCCTGAAATATACCTGCAAATCAAGTCTACAAAAACCTTTGAGAAGCCCATTCTTTTCATAATATTGCATAAGTATGGCCATGCAACTCTGTCGTATGCCATGACCATATCCATCTTCATTACCACATTGCCACCAAGTTGAGGTTTTGTATATCTCTGATTATTTCCTGTGTCGTGATGATATTTTTAGAAATCAACCTGCCTTTGATAAATCCTGACTGATTGGTAGATATGATTTTGGGTAATAGTTATACTAGTCTAGCATTTAGTACCTTTACAAAGAATTTGCTAGAAATATTGCATAAGCTTATAGGTCTCGGGTCTATTAGGTGTTGGGGAAATCAACCTTTGGTATCATCACCAGATATGTGTGTGTAAAATATTTAGATACAACTGTACCATTAAAGAAGGCCACTACTGCTGCATATACTTCTTCTTTAATTATTGGCCAACAAGTTTGGTAAAACAGTACACTCAATCCATCAGGCCCTGGTGCACTATATGTGCTTATAGAGAACACACTCTGCTTGAACTCCTCCAAAGTCGGCAAAAGCAATTAACATGTTATTGTTCTCATCAGTCACTCTAGGTGTGACACAATCCAGTATTGACCAATCGTCTAAAGAGGTATTGTGACTGAATATTTTCTGAAAATGGCAATTGATGATGTAGCTATCTCCTCACTTCCTTCTCTCCATGTTCCACTATCATCCTTTATCTTTGAAATGTTTAGTTTTCTTTTCATGCCGTTAATCATTCTATGGAAGTATGCTTTATTTTTATCCCCATCTTTCAACCGATTTGCCGTAGTATCGAGTCTTGAAGCTTTAAGAACTGGAAGTATTCTGCCTTACACTTGTTTACTTCAGCCCTTTTTTAATTTGAGGGCATCATAACTAACTCTTCCTCTAGATCATCTATCTTCTTTTCTAATTGCTTAGGCTTTTCATATATTTCCTCGAAGGCTTCCCTGGACCAAGAGATGAGCCCGTGATACAGTCTCTTAAGTTTTGATGTAGAATCCACATAGAGTTGCCGTCCATAGATTCATTCCATACTTTTTGTACCGCAGGCATAAAATATTTATGTTCAACCCAGAAATCCAAAAATTTGAAGTACTTGGGTTATCTTTTCTCTATTGATGTCATGGAGATCATCAATGGGTTAAGGTCCGAGGTGACTCTTGCTAAGAGTTGGACACCTGTCTCATTGAATAAGTCCAACCATTCTGCATTGATAAGCAACCTATCAAATCTCTTCCATATTATTTTAGGGGCTTTTCTATTGTCACTCCATATATATTTAGCTCCTGAATATCCTACATCAGCTAATTTGCAAATATCAATACAATTCAAGAAGTCTATACATTTTTCAATTTTGTATGGCCTTCCACCCTTCTTTTCTTCCGTAGCTAGTATTACATTGAAATTCCCGACCACTGCCCATGGAACTTGTATTCGATTACTCCAGTCTCTCAAGTTGTCCCACAATTCTCTCCTCAGTTGAGTCGACCACTTTGCGTATGCCACTGTAAGATAAATTGAGGTTGGGCTTACTGGTAAAGGGATTTGCCAAGTGACTTGTTTTTCAGTATCTCCTAATATGTTCGGGACAATATCGGACAACCAGAACAACCAAATTTTATTATTACAATTGTGATGGCAGTGTTGAAACCCCTATTGAAGTTTGAACTTTTCAATTTTTGTTGATCTCGCCATAGGCTCTTGTAAGGCTATGAATGGCAGTTTATGTTGTGTTTGTAGAATTTTTAGTCTTTCAAAAGCTTGTTGTGACTTCATTCCCCTAATATTCTATGAAAGTGTATTAATCATGGGAGACATTAGGGGTGATGGCTTTTGTGCTCTTTTTGCTATGCTTGTTTAACTTAGGGGACGGCCAACCCTTTCTAACACCCCCTCCCCCCCCCAAGTCTTGGTTACCTCTAGGCAAGTTGTTGTGTTTTGATATCCTTTCTTGTACACTGGATGCTTGTTATATTTCATTCTCAAAAACCAGTGCCCTATGTAATATTCTTGCATTTTCATTATCTGATTAAGTTCCATCTTCCTCCTTATCTAAAAGTTTTAGCACTAGCCTCTGAGTTTTTGGAATCATTTTTACATTTTTGGCCTGTTTAACGTTGTCTTGTTCTCCTTGACCTGTCATCCTAGGTAGATTTGGTGTAGGATATTTCCATAGTGTAAATGTATGAACCTCTATTGGGATTGTTGTGTTCAATTTGCAGTTTTCCTCTCACCCCCGACCTCAACAAAGCTAGTGTGGGAAAAGACAAATTATTTGGATCCCCGTTTGCAAATTCTACTTTGGTCAGGTCTTGGGCTGGTATCTTGGACTTAAATATCTTCTTCTTTCCTATGACAATCTTCTTCACGTGTTCCTAAATCATATTCAGGAGCATGATCTCTTCAGCCAAATTTTGATCAACCGTCTGCTCTGAGACTGTTGTTGCTGATTTTCTAGGTTTCCTGGGCTTCTTTGGTTTCGTTTTTTTATTCCAATTTTTATTTATTATTTTTCTCCTTCTTTGTCTTGTTTCCTTTAGCTTTTTTAATATTTCTCTAACCTATGGCATGTAGTGGTACTTCTTCTATCTTATCTACCCTCAATGGACTTGAAGCGAGCACCACCTCCATTGGGGTATTTTCCTGAGTTACTTGTACCTCTACTAGTGCCATTGTTTTCTCAACCAAAGTGGTTGGTTTTTTGTGGCTTTTCTCTTCAAATCCTTGCATCTTCTTGTTACCATCATATGAGTTTTTTTTAATCATTTAGCCCTAATAACTTCAATCCATCCCTCATCTTTTGATTTTCCTTCTTTGCCACTAGGTTCAATTTTTACCACCCCTGAAGTGACTATTTTCTCGTCCTTTGATTGTTTCAATCTACATTGATCATCCGTGGGACCTTTCATCCTATAGGGAAAGCATAAATCTGGGATGATTTCATATTCTATCGCCTAGTTAAAAATATCCAGTTTCATTCGGTCCTATAAGCGTGACCTCTACTTCCTTTATCCTTGGTTTTGTTAAACAAATTTCAATTTGAGCTTTTGTAGGCCTGGTAAGTGCCACTATTGCCTTATCAAGCGCAACCAGCGGTCTGTTGGGTTCCAATATGCATTTCATTGTTGCCCACGTGTGATAATGCCATAGAAATTCTGGCAGCATCACCCATACCGGTGCTAAGGTGGATTCCATATTAGCCTTGAACTTTCTCGTCCACCTCTCGGTTCTCATGATCATACCACATAGCAATATTGATGTTTGCCCATAGCATCTCTTGAAATAGTCTTCGTCTGAAAAGTCCATAAATATGTGCCTCTAGTCGTATGCCCCAATCTTAATAGTTCCCTTTAAGAGGAAGGTTCTCCTAAATTTGTCTAGATCTGATCTTGTCAATTTGTGGTAGGGTTCGTGAGAACTTGCCTACCATAGTTAGCCTGCACTTTTCCACCAGCAATTCGTCTTCCTCTCTGGGGAAGACCACTCTTGCTTTTTCGTCCACCAATTTGTAAGGTCTGTGATTTAGCTGAAGCCTTTTCCGTTGTCCCTCACTCGAAACTCCATCCAAAGCAGTCAAGTAGCTTGACTTATTGAGAAAACCATCACCACCTGGGGTTAGGTGCTATCACTATCCGAAATACCAACCAATCGGAGTCGTGATGGCGCATAATAATGCTTGCCAAGCAAGCCAACACGCAATATATAAATAGGAATAACCTCTATAAAAGACTGACAATAGAGTAATAATATAACATAAAGTCAAATCTGAGATAAACATAATAAGTCTAAAGCCACATCTAATGCGAAAATCCAAAAATATGGTGCCACAAGTACATAAGCTTCTAGATTATACAACATACAATGCTTGGAAGGGAAATACAATACTGTCAGAAACAAATGGAAATAGTATATGGGAACTAGGAAAGTGACTCTAAGGAATGCGAACGGAATACAGCTTTACCTTGAATCACTGCCTCATATCGTCTAAGTACCTCTCGGGACTCTGCTGGTACCAATGACAGAATCTTAACAACAAGTGTAGAAATATAGTATGAGTACAACCGGCCCAATATACTCAGTAAGTGTCGAGCCTAACCCCAACGAGGTAGTGTCGAGGCGAAGACAAGATACCTACTATAATCTTGTGCAATTATATATCAAAGTAAAAAAATAACAAGTAAAGAATCAAAAGTAACAATGGGATAGGGACATATGAAAGGGGCAACAATCAGAAATGATAAGTAAAGAATCACCACATAAATCTCTTTCCAAAGTAAGCAACAAAACCACCAAGTCAAGTTCAAGTTCCAAATATCAAGTAAAAGCAATAAAATCAATAAATTACACGGCATCACCCTTCGTGCTTTCACTCTCATCCTCACAATATAATATAAAAGCAAGTGCACCGCATCACCCTTCGTGCTTTTACTCTCTTTCCCACATAATAATATAAAAGTAAATTGCACGGTATCACCTTTCGTACTTAATCCTCACGTTCACTCAAGCAATAATATCAATATGCAAATAAGACACAACAATAACCTTCGTGTTTTTCACTCTTCCTCACCAAGGAATCACAGCAACACGATACCCAGCAAGGTGGGAAACAAATTCGACTTCAACAATAATATTTGAACACAACTCATCGTATGAGAATCTTTTAATAACTAGTTCCAACAACCAATCAACAAATTTCACAATCTAAACACCCAATATCACAACAATCGCAACATAAAAAATAGCATGAAAGCGAGTATTCAAAGAAGTAACAATCTATCTAAAGCATGGAAGACATAATACACAAAATAACATGGTACAAGTAAGGTAAATTCCACCCACATGCTTATCCCATGGCCAACGTATATACACTCATCACCTTGCATATACGATGCCTCCAACACATAATTCACATAGAAAATAGACTCGTGTAATGACCCGGCCGATCATTTTGAGATTTGTAGCCTCGTTCTCCCATTTACTTCTCATTTTGTATTTTATAGCTGTTATGTGACTTGCCGGAGTAGTCGATTCGGGTCCGGTGTGATTTCAAAATGAAATGAAATACTTAGTCTCAAAGTTGAAAGCTTAAGTTAAAATAATTGACCGGATGTTGATCTTTGAGTAAATGACTCCGGAATGGAGTTTTGATGTTTCTATTTGCTCCGTTAGGTATTTTTGGTCTTAAGAGCGTGTCTGGACTGTGATTTTGAGGTCCGTAGTGGAATTAGTCTTGAAATGGCCAAAGTTAAAATTTTTGAAAAGTTTGACCGGAAGTGGACTTTTTGATATCGGTATTGGATTCCAATTCCGGAAGTTGGAGTAGGTCAGTAATGTCCAATGTGACTTGTGTGCAAATATTTGGGGTCAATCGGACGTGATTTGATAGGTTTCGGTATCAGTTTTAGAAATTGAAAGTTCAGAGTTCATTAGTCTTGAATCTATGTGCGATTCTTATTTTTGATGTTGTCTAAGGTGATTCGAGGGCCCGACTAAGTTCGTATGATATTTTGGGCCTTGATGGTATGTTTGGTTGAGGTCTCGGGGGCCTCGGGTTGATTTCAGATGGTTAACAGATCAAATTGAAGTTTGAGAGAAGTGCTGAAGCTCACCAGCTTCTGGTGTAATCGCACCAGTGGAGTGGGGATAGAAGGTGTGATCTCGTAGAAGCGAGAGGTGAACCGCAGAAGCGGCCAGGGAGGAGGTAAGCAGAGGTCGTAGGTGCAAGGTCATTTCCGCACCTGCGATGCCGCAGATGCGGAGTTGGGCTGTCCTGGGCAGGGCATAGGTGCGAGAAATTTACCACATCTATGAGCCCACAGGTGCGAGCGAGGCTCCGCAGATGCGAAATTGAGAGAGGGGCCTGTTTCCGCAGAAGTTGATGGAAGGTCGCAGAAGCGGCTCTGTAGGTGCGGCACATGGAGCGTAGATGCGGGCCTGAGGAATTTAAGTGGCTTTCGCAGAAGCGGAGAATTTACCGCAGAAGCGGTTCCGCAGGTGCTAAAAGCCTGGGCAGATTATTAAAATAAGGGTTCGCGATTTTGGCTTCATTTCAAACATTTCAAGCACGATTTAGGTGATTTTTGAGAGGGTTTTCGAGGGGATTCTTGAGGTAAGTCCCTTATGCTTGTTTTTTTATCAATAATATTGCTTCCCCATTGATTTTTCCATCTAGTTGGTGTGTATTGAAGGTGTAAATTGGGAGTTTGAGGCTAGAGAATTGGAGAGTTTGATTTGGGGAGTTGGGGGACGATTGGGTATCGGATTTCGATAGATTTGGTATGGTTAGACTCGTGGTTGAGAGGGCTTTTGAATTTTATGACTTTCGAGACGTGGGCCCGAGGGCCGGCTTTTGAGTTTGATTTTGATTAATAACTTAGCATTTTCTTATGGAGTTTATTCCTTTATCCCGTATTGATTATATCGCATTGTTTATGGCTAGATTCAAGGCATTTAGAGGTCGTTTTGCGAGGCAAGGGTATGTTGGAGTAGAGACTTGCTCGTATTGAGGTAAGTAACAGTTCTAAATTTGGTTTTGAGGGTACGAAACCCCATATTATTTGTCATGTATTTGGTTTTGAGTGACGCGTATGCTAGGTTACGGGCGTGTGTGCGTGCATCGTAGGAATTGTGACTCGGTCAAATTCTATGGGATTGTGTAGTAAATAATCTGTTGTTATCTGTTTATTCTCCATGTATTAGAGAAATTGAACCACAAATCATGTTTAGACTATGTGTGTTCATTGTAGGACCCACAGAGGTAGTGTACATGTTGAATTATCTGCCAATTGTTATGTGTATATTACATCTCAGCCTCTATTGTTCATTTTTGATGCATCACATCATTGATGTATGGGCTGCGTATTATGATTTCTGAGAGCTCGAGAGACTAGAGAGGTTGATGATTTAGTGAGGCCGAGGGCCTGATTGTGAGGTATTATATTATAGTACGTGAGTTGTCCGTGCAACATATGAGTTGTCTGTACAGCACATGAGTTGTCTGTGCAGATCCAGATATTATACTATAGCACGTGAGTTATCCGTGCGGATCCAGATATTATATTATAGCACGTGAGTTGTCCGTGCAACACATGAGTTATCCGTGCAGATTATAGCGCTTGGGCTGAAGGAGCCCCTCTGGAGTCTGCACACACACCCAGTGAGCGCAGGTACCTATTGAGTGCGAGTGTCGAGTGCTGACTGCTGAGTGAATGGGAAGGTTGAGTGACTGTGGCCCTGAGAGGATGCATTTGATTTTATTATTGTTGCATTAACTGCCATGTATCATTGTTTGAAATTTCTGAAAGATATTACACTCTGTTTCACTTGAACTGGTCATGGAATAACTGTTGACCTAATTTATCGAACTTGAGAACATGCCTACTTTCTTATGTTGAAATCACTGTAACTGAAATATAATTGTGAAGCTCATCACTACTTTTAGTTCTTTATTTAGTATTATTACTTGTTGAGTTGGTTGTACTCATACTACACCCTGCACTTCGTATGCAGATCCAGGTATTTTCGGACATAGTGGGCGTTGATTTTCGCGCACAATTGATCTTCTGGAGATTTCGAGGTAGCTATCGGTGTTTTGCAGACCTTGTTTCTCCTTCCCTATCTTTCCACTTATTGTGTTTCAGATTTTCATAGACAATATTTTTCGGACTTGTGATGTATAGATGCTCATGTACTCAGTGACACCCCTATGTTGGGAATTTCCGCGTTGTATTTTGGATTTCTATCTTGTTTATGAGAAGTTGTTACCATTTAAACTATTTTTAAATCCATTTTCTGTTAAGTGTTGGAGTTATTTCATAAATATCGGCTTGCCTAGTACCACGATAGGCGCCATCACGACAGGTTAAGATTTTGGGTCGTGACAACTCGATTCTACCTTATTTCTCTCAAATCAAGGTTAACCAAAATACTTACCTCTTTCCGGAAATAAGTCAACAATCCAACACGGTATTTACTTTAGAACAAGCCTCCAAACCAACTTAATCTAGCCAAATACCGTTCAAACAATTAAAAAAAAGCTTTAAAACAACCCATGAATGAAAAAGGTCCAATTTTTAACTAAATTGAAAAAGTCAACTAAAAGTCAACCTGAGTCACGTGGTAGAAATCCGAGATTAGGATCAAACCCCAATTACCCATTCACCCCCGAGCCCGAATATGTATTTTGTTTCTAAATTTGACCTCAATTCGATGTCTAAATCTCAATAAATTCTACCCGAAACCCCCAATTTCTACTTTGAAATTCATATATTAGATGATGAAATTCATGAAAAAGCAATTGAATTTGATTGAAAACAATTTAGGTTAATAACCAATGAATTTGGGGAAAAAATTACCTCTATGGAGTTTAGGGTTGAAAAGTGGTATAAAATGAGATGTGTCTCAAAATTCCCAACCTTTACCCAACTACAAATGTCACATGTCTGCAGATTCCGAACCACTAATCGCATGTCTTAGCCATGTAGTTATCGCAAATGTGGCATTCCCTTCGCATTTGCAAAGACCCTCCAGCTCTCAAATGCAGACCCATACTTCACAAAAGCAAAGCAGCTCAAAAATCCCAAGTGTCGCAAATGCGATGCACCCACCGGTCTCAAATGCGACTCAGACATCGCAAAAGAAAAGTTCCCAATCCCACTAATGCAAAAAATCACTTGCAAAAGCGGTGTTCGCATTTGTAAGAAGTACCTCGCAATTGCAAGATCTGCAGGCATGAAAATCCAACAGAAGCATCAACTATTCAAAACTAACCAAAACGCATCTGAAACTCACCTGAGCACCTCAGGATCTAATCCGAATATTCACACAAGTGTAATAACATCATACAAACTCGCTCGCTAACCCAAATCATTAAAATAACATCAAATATCAAGAATCGATCATCAAACTCAAGATTTTCAACTTAAAAAAATCATTTTTTCAACTTTTTACATAATGCACCGAAACGACCTCGGTTCACCCAGGACCCCAACCAAACATGCGTACAAGTCCAAACAATATCATATGAATCTACCGAAATTCGTCAAAATACCAATCCGAGGTCGTTTATCAAAAACATTAACCGTGGTCAATTCTAGATATTTTAAAGCCAAAAATCACTTTTTCTTTAAATTTTCACATATGAACATTCAAGAAAACGACGCAGACTATGCATGCAAGTCATAAATCAACAAATAAATCTACGGGAAGTCTCTAAATACAAAAAATAATGAGCTAGTACTCAAAACGATCTATCGGGTCGTCACATGTACGTAGAAGGCAAACCTTGTTGATTCCCCATAGCCATCATCATGATCAGATTCATGATTAGTGGTAGCTTTTGGGATAATCTTTTAGCCCTAGGGTAGTCTTTAGGTCGCGCATGGGAGCGCGCTATTTTTCTCTGCTTTCTTTTTTAGTGATAACAAATTGAGTTACTAAGTGGAACTTGATCCCCATTCCTTTGAGTAAATAACTCGGAATTCAACCAAGTGCACCACTCAGCTTTTGTAAAGCATGGGTGCCAACAGATAATATTAGACTAATTTTAGAAAATACATAAATAAAATACCTAGTTTAGTGGAGAGACTATGGGTTCATGTATCCCAAGCCCTGTAAATCCGCACTAATACCATTACATAGATTTAATGGGGCTCCAGGCGGCTCCATAATATTATTCAATAGTTTTGTAATGACCCAACCAGTTATTTTACTTTCTAGATCCCCGTTCCCTTATTTAAGACTTCTCGTATGTGATTTTCCTATTTCATGACTTTCGGGAATGGTTGGTTTGGTTTCGGAAGGGTTCAGGTTGAATTTGGAACACTTAGTTCCGTAATAGTGGTACCTAAGGTGGCCAAGTTTGACTTGAGTCAACACTTTGAGTAAACGACATTGGAATCGATATTTGAAGGTTCCAATAGGTTCATATGGTGATTTTAAACTTGAGTTTATGTTCGGATCGAGTTTCAAGTGGAGCAGGAGCGTCTCGGCGCTTATTGTTGGAAGTTGGCATCTTGAAGGTTTTAGAGTTTTCTAAGTTTGATTTGAAGTAGAATTTGATGTTATCGGATCCCGTTTGGCATTTCGAGCCTGGGATTAGGTTCATGTTGTCATATCGAACTTGTGTGCGAAATTTGGCATCATTCTGAGTTGACTAAGTATGATTCATTGCGTTCGGAGTTAGAAGGAAGAAGTTTGAAGTTTAGAAGTTGATTAATTTAGTTTTGAGGTGTGATTCTTGGTTTTGATATTATTTTATGTGTTACGAGACTTTGAGTAGGTCCGTAGTATATTTATGGACTTGTTGGTTTATTTAGACGAGGTCCTGAGAGGCTCGGGTGAGTTTCGAACCACCCTGAGCAAGGTTGAAGTTGGCAGATTTTGCTGGTGTCTAGTGTGAATCGAGATCGCAGAGACGATCACACGATCGCGGAGAGCTGTGAGGCTGAGGGGAATTTGTTCTACGCAATTTCGGAATGGGCATCGTGATTGTGGAGGGTTTCTTGGAAGTGCTTCGCACTAGCGAGGTTATAGCCGCGAACGCGATGGGTTAATGGTTTGGGCCATGAAGAAAGTTGGTCGTCACAATCACGTGAAGCTAGTCGTGATCGCGTAAGATGATTTGCAGGGGCAGAAAGGTGTAAGCCTTCGTGAAAGAGGAACGCAGATGGCTGGGGGTTTTGTGCACCGCGAATGCGACTTGGGAATCGCAATCGCAATGAAGGTTTTCTAGGAAGAAGGCAAATTGGCCTTCGCGATCGCTAGGCATTTTCCACGATCTCGATTAAGAATTCCTGGGTAGAATGTGATTTTAATACCGGACTTAGGCTCATTTCCCTAATTTTTCTCTTGACTTAGGAGATTTGGGAGCTCTTTGGAGGGGGATTTTTGTCAAGCGTCATAAGGTAAGAGATTTCTACCTATTGTGAGTTAAATACAAGGATTAGCTGTAGATTTTAACTTAAAATTAGTAAAATTTTGGAATTTTGTTGAAAAACCTAGAATTTGGTAAAATGGAATTTGACCACGAAATTGACTATGGAATTGAGTACAAATTATATATTAGAGTTCGTAAAACCATGAGTAACATTTATATTCGAAAATTTCCGGAATCTAGGCATGTTGGCCCGGATTGACTTTTCTTGACTTTCCGCGTTGGGTTGAGAATTTACTCTAATAGTGAAATTATGAGTTTTGAGTATATATTGATTGGTTTGTACATTCTTTGACTAGTTTCGGGTAGCTTGGCATTGATTTGAAGCGACTAGTGAGGTTTGAGAGGCGAGTAGTGGGCTTGGAAGTAAGGTAAGTGTCTTGCCTAATCTTGTAAGAGGGAATTATCTGTGTAGGTATTTTAATTATTGTGTGCTACTTGTTATGGGTGTTGCACATGTACTAGGTGACAAGAGCCCGTGCGTAGCTAGATTCATATTTATGTCCGGATAGACTTAGACCTACACCATCCCTTAACTGTACTATATAAATTAAACTTGTTTGTTTGATTACTTGAAAGAAAGGACATGTTGTGCCCTGACTTGGGTCACCCAGAAACTGAGGCACTACCTCTTGGCTTATACTATTTACCTCATTTCCAAAATGGATCCCCTAAAGTATATCTTTCAAAAGCTTGTGTCGACTAGTAGATTGACAAATTGACAGTTCTTTCTCACTGAGTTCAAACCTAGTCAATGATGAAAATCAGCCATTGGACACTTACTTCTAGACGAAGAAGTAAATTCAATTGGAGAAGTATTTTTGGAAAATAGTAATGCTTGGAAACTATATTTTGATGGGGATGTTAATGCAAAAGCCGTAGGAATTGGGGCAATCCTCATTTCATCTATGGAGCAACACTACCTCGCCATGGCACTTCTTTGGTTTTTATGTACCAATAGCAACGCAGGATACGAAGCATTCATCATGGGCATAAATATGGCAATTGATATGAATATGCAAGAGTTGTTAGTTATGGGAGATTCTAAATTGCTTATTCAGAAGGCCCAAGGTGAATGGGAAACTTGAGACATCAAGCTCATTCCATATAAACAACATGTGGAAAACCTTGGCAAAAGTTTCAAGTCTATTGAGTTCAGGTACAT
Organism: Nicotiana tomentosiformis; assembly: GCF_000390325.3. Taxonomy (NCBI): domain Eukaryota; kingdom Viridiplantae; phylum Streptophyta; class Magnoliopsida; order Solanales; family Solanaceae; genus Nicotiana; species Nicotiana tomentosiformis. The sequence continues at coordinate 76,175,983 of NC_090823.1, read as the reverse complement.
TCCTTGGTTTCACAATGAATTGGTGGATGTGTTATTTACCTTAGCTTCATTGATCCCGTACCCGGGTAACACTCATATTGACCCATTGTAAATCCAAGTCCGGGATAAACATGGTTACTATAATATGATTGAAGTAGAGCCTGATGGTGAACCATGGTATCATGACATCATACAATTCCTGAAAATAAAAGAATATCCCAAACAGGCAAACAAAGATCCAGAGAGAACCATTAGACAAATTGCAAATGGTTTCTTCCTAAGTAGGGAGGTCTTGTACAAAAGAAATCCAGATCTGAACCTATTGAAATGTGTAGACACCAAAGAAGCCTAAAAGATCATAAATGGAATACACTCTAGAGTATGCGGGCCACAAATGAATGGTTATTTGCTTGAAAAAAAAATACTTCGAACCGGATATTACTAGTTGACCATGGAACTTTATTGCTTTAGCTTTGTCTACAAGTGTCACCTATGTCAGTTTCACAGTGATCTGATTCATTTGCCACCTTTAGAGTTATACCCTATGTCTTCTCCTTGGCCTTTTGTTGCTTGGGCCACGGATCTTATTGGTTCAATTGAACTAAAAACCTCAAAGGGTTATAGATCCATGTAACGATTCGACCGGTTATTTTGAGCTCTAGTACTTTTTCGGAGGTTGGAGACTTTGAGGAGCTTCATATGATGCAATATGAATTGCGTGTATGATTGGTTTTGAGGTTTGAGAGGTACATGATTGATTTGGAAGAATGATTCTCAATTTAGAAGACTTAAGTTGGAAGAGTTGACCAAAGTTTGACTTTTGAGTAAATAAAATCTGAATTTGATGGTTTCAATAGGTTAGTATGATGATTTTGGACTTGGAAGTGTGTTCATATTTTAATTCGGAGGTTCCTAGAAGACTTTGGCTCTACTTATTAAAAGTTGGCAAGTTGAATAATTGGAGAGTTCTTAAGTTTGACCATAATTTGACTTTACTGTTATCGGGATTTGATTGGTGTTATTGGACTTTGGATAGGTTAATTTGGTTGATTGGGACTTGCATACAAAGTTTGGTTGTGATCCAGTATGTCTAAGTGTGATTTGGACGAGTTAGGCAAAGTTTGAATGTTTAAAAGTTAAGAGAATGATTTGGTCTTTGACTCTTGTTTTTGATATAATTTATAGTATCTTGAGCCTTTGAATAAATTTGGTTAATGCGTGTGGACTTGTAGGCATGTTTAGACGGGGTCCAGAGGGGCTCGGGTGAGTTTCGGGGTGGTTTTAGATAATTTTGAACCACTTTGAGGTTGTTGATTTTCTAGTGTTCAGGCATGCATCATGATCCCGGGAGTGCAGAAGCGATCACAAAGCTTTATCGTTTAGCTGGGGATGTTTGTTCACCGCGGGCACGAAGTGTTGCATGCGATCAGGGAATAGGATCTTGAGGTGGCTGGATTTTGGTCTTCACATTCGCAGGCTTGATGTCGCGATCGCGTATGGCGGATGAGTTTTTACACGTTCGCATATAGTGGTCCACGTTCACGTAGAGGAAGAGGCCGACTGGGGTTGTTGTATGTGATCGCGATTGGATAACGCTTTCGCAATTGAGGCAAATCTGGAGAACTTTGCATTCGCGAAGTGGAGTACGTGATCGCGAAGGCTTATTTCTGTGCAACAGCATTTTGTGCTTTGCGATCACGAAGTGTGTGATCGCGATCGCGATGGGTTTACTTGGGACAGGCTATAAAGAGCTATATTTCTGGACTTTTCCCATTCTTTCATATTTTGAGCCCTAGACTTCGAGGGGAGGAGAATTTGAAGAGCAATTTTACTACTACATTGGAGGTAAGAAAATTTTACTTGGATTTGGTTTTATACGTTGATTCTCCTTGGATTTCTATAGATAAAACTTGGAATTTTAAAGTTAAATATGGGACTTTTATATACAACTTAAGAGAGTGTATTTAGAGGGTTTTAGGAACAATTTGGCCCGATTTCAAAATCTAATCACATATTTAGACTCATTTGGTTATTTGTAGCCGGGATCTATCCATTGACACGGGTTTTCACTATGTGAGCCCTGGTTTACTTTTGGAAATTTATTTAAAGATTGAAGCTTTATTATTTGGAACTAATTCATGCGGCTTTGTTTGACGTTCTTGAGTTGTATTTGACTAGATTCGAGTTGTTTGGTATTGGATTTGTACGGAAAGGTGGTTTTGTTGTTGATTAAATCTTGTCGGGTGGAGGTAAGTCTCTTATATATCCTAATAAGAGGTAATTCTACTCATAGGTGATCTATATACTACTTGTTACTTGATTTAGGATCCGTATATGCGAGGTAATAAGTGTATATACATAGCTAGGTTATGTCCATATCCGGTAAATGCTGGCTTATGATTATGCCTTGTTTGGACTATGTGAACTCCTTATTCACGTTTCTTTAATTTTATGACTACGTGATAATTTATATTCATGATCTTGGAGAATACCTAGGGTTATGATTTGTTGATTTTACATAAATAATTGTTTTGCCATGTTCAGCTTTATAAATCCATAGTCATACACTTGTCTTATTGCTCCATGATTTTGGTGGTTCCTATGGCCTAATTGACTCATAATAAATAATATGATTAAGATAGAACCTGTTAAATTGCTTGTTGAGCGGTTGTGATAAATTGAGTTACATGATTTTTCATAGCCATCTTTTAGCCATATAAGCTTTTTATCTGCATTCTTACTATCATGTTCGATGACCTTCTATTATATAGTTTCATACGTATATGCATGAGTTGGAGAGATATATGTTGTGGAAATGTTGAGGAATTTGGCACTAAGAACTACGTGAGCGGATATTGTTTATCGATTATTGATGATATTATGATTGGAACAGGTTGTGCGCTGTAATGATTGATTAATGATCATTAAATATAATATGATCTTACGCTTGGATATGGATCCCTCTGGAGTCGGGTGATTACCCATGTTACCTTGAGCTCTATGAGCGTAGGCACCCATGATTCTGTTAGTGCTTGTTGGACACGTGGCCTATGTCATGCACATGGATTTGTGCTATGAGTTGTTGAGAAAGGGATCAGGAGCATGCAATGGTAGCTTAGACTCATGCATTGGATCTCATATACATTGATATTGGATCATATGCATTGGTAGCTTGGACTCATGCATTGGCTCCTACGTACATTGACATGGGATTCTCAGCATGCATATATACATATTGTTTACTCATATAGTGATTTGATATAAATGTTATTGACATGAATCATGTCTTAATATGAGGATCGAGGTGTTGATATCTTAATTTCTCTCTGTATTTGTTAAGCATGCCTAAATTTTGTATGACATGTGTTTCTTTGAGTTGTCATACTCATTTGATGATATCATGCTTATTTCCATATTTTATTTATGCTTTACCTAATAATTAGAATATTAGTGAGTGTCGATGTTGGACTTAATACTTACTGAATAACGTGATTTTGTACTCATACTAAACTTCTGTATAATTAAGTGCAGGTTCTGAAACTGGTATTAGCGATACCAATGAGTTGAGTAGGAGCACTATATTGGAGACTTTGTGGTGAGCTGTTATCTTTGATTCGATTCGCAGCACATGGAGTCCCCTTCCCTGTTTATCTATTTTCAGTTCATGTATTCTTTTTCGAACATATGTATTTGTTCAGTTGACTCTAGTTACTCTTATTAGATGTCCGCGATGCAGTAACACCAAATTTTAAGCAATTAATTAGACAGTTGTGGTCGTGTTTAGCCCATGTCATGGATTATGTACCTATATTATTGGTTAAAAATTCATTCTACATTGTTATTATATCATAAAATAGTTAATAGCTTAATAATTGGATTATATGGTTGTTGTTGTATGTTGGCTTGCCTATCGAGTAGGTTAGGTGCCATCACGGCCTTTGGTAGGATTTTGGATCGTGAAAAATTGGTATCAGTGCGCTAGGTTCATATAGGTCTCTCGAGTCACGAGCATGCCTAGTAGAGTCTTGCAGATCTATATGAAGACGTTTGTACTTATCTTCGAGAGGATATAGGACTTTATAAACTTTTCCTTTCTTGATTCCTTATCGTGCGACTTTATCTCCACTTGAAGATTATATCGTCAGTTCTTTCGATTCATTCCAATGTTAAGTACTCAAAATTAGTTGGGCATCAATGAGTTGTGACTCTGATATATAGATGTGGTGCAGGATGTTTTTCCCCTATGCTAGGAGGGAATACTACTATCATCACCTAATTGAGGATTTTTCCATCTATAACAGCCCCGGTGTTGGTGTTGCCCACAGATTTAGGGAAATATGCAGTATGTTGTGATGCTTCACGCACTAGTCTTGGAACGGTGTTGGTGCAAAATGGTAGGGAGGTTGCCTACATGTTGTGGCAGTTGAAGCCCCGTGAGGAGAACTATCTAATTCATGATTTGGAGTTTTGTATTTGTTTCTACCGGATGAGAGGCATTTGGGGATATGAAAGTTCCACCCTTGGATGGTTTGAATTTGACAGGAAGTGTTGCTTGAGCTACAAAGGGAATGTGAATGCTTGATTATCATCTTGGTGTACTATACGGTCTTGAGTTTTGGATGTGTTGATGGATCTTTCAGTTGTGCATTGATGAAATAAAATAGATTCTTACAGCATGTGGACGAGTGTGGACTCGGGAGATTGATTGATTACTTAGTGGTTGTATCAATAGCTTAATAATTAGATTCTATGGTTGTTGTTGTATGTTGGCTTGCCTATCGAATAGGTTAGGTTTCATCACGACCTTTGGTGGAATTTTGAGTCATGACAAATTGGTATCAGAGCTCTAGGTTCATATTGGTCTCTCGAGTCACGAGCATGCCTAGTAGAGTCTTGCAGATTTGTATGAAGTTTGTACTTATCATCGAGAGGCTATAGGACTTTATGAACTTTTCCTTTCTTGATTATTTATCATGTGACTTTATCTCCACTTGAATCTTATATCTCCATTTCCTTCCATTCATTCTGATGTTAAATACTCAATATCAGTTAGGCACCAAGGAGTTGTGATAATGATACGGATGTGGTGCATGATGTTTTTTCCCCTGTACTAGGAGGGCATACTACTATCATTACCTAATGGAGGGTTTTTCCATCTATAGCAGCCCCGGTGTTGGTGTTGCACACAAGTTTAGGGAAATATGCAGTATGTTGTGATGCTTCACGCACTAATCTTGGCACGGTGTTGGTGCAAAATGGTAGGGTGGTTCCCTATATGTTACGGTAGTTGAAGCCCCGTGAGGGGAACTATCTAGTTCATGATTTGGAGTTTGGCATTTTTTTTAGCGGAGGAGAGGCATTTGGGGCTATGAAAGTTTCATCCTTGGTTTATAGATTTGTGAGATTGGGCATCTCTGAGAATAGTGGAGTTCTTGCATGTGTTATTGCGCGGTTGTCTCTATGTGAGCGCATTAAGGATTGTCAGTATGATGGTTTCCATTAGCTTGTCCTCAGGGACACAGTGTTTTGAGGTAGTTCTTAGGAGATGGTCCTTAGTGTGGATGGTGTGTTGCGACTTCTGGGTAAGATTTGTGTTTCCAGTGTTGATGGTTCGACGAAGATGGACTTTAAGGAAGGCTAGTGTGATTTGGGTTATTGTGAAAAAATGACTAAGTTTGTGCATTTCATTTTGGTAATGACTACTTACATTTTGGAGGGTTTGAATTTGACTGGAAGGGTTGCTTGAGCAACAAAGGAAATGTGAATACTTGATTATCATCTTGGTGTACTATACGGTATTGAGTTTTGGATGTGCCGATGATCTTTCAGTTGTCCATTGATGAAATGAAACAGATTTTTACAGCCCGTGGACGAGCATGGAATCAAGAGATTGATTGATTACTTAGTGGCTGTATCCATGGCAAGGTCGTAGAAAGATATTTATATGAGGTGACGCATGTGGGCTATCTCCTATGAGAAGGTTGGGGGTTGCATGATTTCTTATGAGGTTCCTATAAAGCATTTTACCTTCTACCTAGTAGAATGTGTGTACTATGATATAGGTTTGGATCACTTGAGTAAGATGGCACGACTATCACGAGGTTGAGTGTGTATTTGGGCTGATGATTCATGATGTGTTATAGGTAGTGCAACATGATCTTATGAGGAATTCAGTTGAATAGTTATGTGGGATCATGGCAGGTAAAGAATAGCAGCCATTTTGGGTTCTTGTATTATGTGATTGTGAATTAAAGCCAAGTAGGGGAGTCTACCATTAGCGATTAGGTCACCTAGTCATGTGTTGTTATTAGCTTCTAGTCTATGTGATGCTTGTGGAGTAGATATGACTTAAGGAGGATGATTTCGAGGATGATTCGAGCAAGGAATTGTTGGGTGTGTGTTGTATTTTACCTTAGTGGTATATAGAGGTTGTGGAAGAACTCATGTTCGATATTCTTCTATGGGGGTAGTATGCAAGGAAAGGATTCACTCAGTTATTTCTTTTTGGAGTATTCATGTGCCAATGGAGCACTAATCTTTTGTCATGATTGTCTATGTATTTAGGACTATGACTGAATAGGTGACTCTCGAGAAGGTTCTAATAGATTCAAAATTCAATATGTGGTATCTAAGTATTTTTGGATTTGTGTGTGACTAAGGATTCAAGATTTGTGTTGGATTGTGGAAGAGACTTGGAGAATTTTTGTATCATTATTAGTTCTGTGAAGCAGTGTTTGAGAGATGGAAGGAACAACTTCTGATTTATAGAAGATCTCTTTGTAGCATGTATTTCGGTTTGAGGTACTATTGGATGTGTAAGAGGGAATAAAGTGTCTTATGAGTCTTAGGATGACGAGATTTCATGTTGGGATCACTTGGGATAAGTTTTGATTGAAGTCCATAGTGTACTAGGGAAGAGTAACGTTGCTATGAATGTAGGTCATGAGTAATCTGAAGGAGTTGGATTCGTCTAGCAGTGGCTTGGGGCAGCATGGTAATAGAGATGATCGCTTCCTTTGGTATGATAGTGCCTTGCATGTGTTTTGGTGGTAACACATTTAGGTTGGAAGTCTGCGTGACTTGATTGACTTAGAGGAATTCAGTTCTGATGGCTTGGTTATGTGCATATAGATTCCGAAGAGTTTGTGATGATTTTGACCATTTGCGGTTGGTGTCTTCTGGAGGCAAGAGAAGTTTGTTGCGTGTTGTGATTTTCTCCTGACTTGATCTTGTGAAGGTTTATGGTTGATGGAGTGTGTATCTGGTTCATGATAGATGTGGTGAGCTGTATGGAACTGGGAAATGGACAAGATTGTGATTCAATTTTAAAAAGGAAGGTCACAAGTTCTAGACAACGTGAGAGATTTTAGATGCTTAAGAAAATTCTAGCACTATCTTGTATCCCCTGAAAAGGGTGTGTTTTGTGGAAGACGCATTGTATATGGATTTGCGGATGCTTGACTAGTACCACAAAAACCGCATGGTTAGTAGCATTGATGTTCAAGTTTTGGTACTTGGTGATGAAGGTTATGGGAGTATCTCCCATGGGGTGATTGTGTATGCGTGACGTGACAGCCATTTAAGTGAGAAGGTTAGAGATCATGTATGGGGATTCTGGTACTCTCGTAGTTTGGAGATTCTATTTCTGAGAGGCAGACTATCCCTCCAGTTGCGAACTGTGGAAGTGTTTTCAGGATTTGACTGCTGATTGTGTGTGTCACAGACAGGGTCACTGTGGATATTTGGAAGGCTATTGACCTATTTTGGAATGATCCCAATCAGTTAGGGGGTCCTTTGGTAGACCTAATGAAAATGTGTATTCTACATTGGATTGGATTTGCTTATTCAGCGCAACATTTTCTATGGGTATGTCATCGGGCATAATGGATGTTATTCATGCCTTAATTTATTTCATGTGCTACTCTCTTATGCTATGATGGGTTGTGAGATGATTCTGCTATTCACATGCATGTTATGGCCCTGTTTAGGCTTTATGGCGATATATGAGCGGGATGGCTCTTGAGATGTTGATTTGCTTATTGCACCATAGATGTGCTTGCCTTTTTTAGCGCATTATGATATCCGTCTCCCTATAGTTATGTTTATATGCTTATTGTTGATACATATATGTTTTGTGAGTATGGGAATTATGGCCCAATAGTTATTGATGATGTTGTATAGATCGGGTTGCATGCCGCTACGGTATTATGTGTGGATTAGGTGGCATGCCACCAGGGGTACATGTGTGGATCGGATGTCACGCAACCACGGGAGCGCAATGGGGTTATGTTGGGAATGATTCCTTGTGCTTGTTTTGTGTGATTCATTTCTCCCTTGTGGGATCGATTTATAGCATTATGCTCTTATTGTTGGTCTGTTAAACTTGTTGGATAATTACCTTATGGCTTTCTTCCCATTATTGAACATATTCGAGCGGTTTCGTGTTTGGCGCGAATCACATCATATGAGGTTCTGGATGGTATTTGATGTGGACTATCGGTCGAGCAGCTTGTACTATGTAAGACGTGGTTATTGGATGTGGGATTAGTACAATCAGATCCATATAAGGTATGTTTAGAAAAAGACTGCCATTAGTCAGTCCGAAATTCAGCAATGGTTATTGTCGAGCGAGAGAAGTCACGACTTGTTATGTTGATGGGTGATTATGAGTTCTTATACATTTCTTCCTTCATTGTGGCAATGCGAAGGTTTGGGGTGAGGTTTTATTTATCATGAGGTATATTACTGGTACCGAGTTTGGAAATGAGAAGCTATTGTGGCTGGAAGATATTTCTATGGGCAAACGAGTTATGCAGTACGTCGTATGGTTATATCTTGGGAGTATACTTATGGTTTGATACAACTTGTTAAGATTGATACAATGTATATATGTAAGATTAGATCTTAGAGTTAGCTCCAGAAGTTGGAATTTGGTTTTAAGGAATGTAAGCTGAGGTTGAAGGAAAAGTTTACAGTCAGGATTGTGTTAATGGGCTTATAGGCTTGAGGTGATGTGAGATTACCCATGGGTATGTATATGATGATCTACACTGTGATTTTGGAAGCTTTGGGATGACTTTTAGCACGTTTGAGTATGAACATATGTTTAAGTGGGGGGAGAATGTAACGACTCGACCGGTCATTTTGATATCTAGCATTCCATTCGGCGGTTTGAGAATTTTAGTAGCTTCATATTATGCAATATGACTTGCATTTATGGTTGGTTTTAGAGGTTTGAAAGGTTTGAGATTGATTTGGAAGAATGATTCTCAATTTGGAAGCCTTAAGTTGGAAGAGTTGATCAAGATTTTACTTTTGAGTAAATGACATCGGAATCGAAATTTAATGGTTTCAATAGGTTCATATGACGATTTTGGACTTAGGCATGTCTTCATATTTGGATTCGGAGGTTCCTAGAAGATTTTAGCTATAATTGTCGAAAGTTGGAAAGTTGACGAATTGGAGAGTTCTTAAGTTTGACCGGGAGTTGACTTTGGTGTTAAGCTGATTGGTGTTCCAGGACTTCAGATAGGTTCACTTGGTTGATTGGTACTTGTGTGCAAAGTTTGGTTGTGATCCGGTATGTCTAAGTGTGATTCAGTCGAGTTCGGCAAAGTTTGATTGTTTGAAAGTTAAGAGAATGATTTGATCTTCGATACTTGGTTTTGATATTATTTATGGAGTTTAGAGCCTTTGGATAAGTTTGGTTTATGCATATGGACTTGTAGGCATGTTTGGACGGGGGCTCGGGTGAGTTTCTAGGTGGTTTCAGATCATTTTGAACCACTTTGTGGTTGATGGCTTTCTAGTGTTCAGGAATTTATCGCGATCGCGGGAGTGCAGACGCGATCACGGAGAGTTATTGTTGAGCTGGAGATGTTTTTTCACCACGGTCGTGAAGTGTTGCATTCGATCGTAGAGTAGGATCTTGTGGCGGCTGGTTTTTGGTCTTCGCGTTCGCGGGCTTGATGTCACGATCGCGAATGGTGGAGGAGTTGGTCTGCGCATTCACGTAGAGGAAGAGGCCGGCTGGGGGTTGGTGTAAGCGTTCGCGATTGGATAACGCATTCGAAATTGAGGAAGAGCTAGAGAACTTCGCGATCACAGAGGCTTATTTTTGGGCAACGGCATTTTGTGCTTCGCGATCGCGAAGTGTGTGACCGCAATCGCAAAGGGTTTACTTGGGGCGGACTATTAAGTATTATATATCGGGATGTTTTTCCATTCTTTCATATTTTGTGCCCTAGACTTCGAGAGGAGGAGAATTTGAAGGGCAATTTCACTACTATATTGGAGGAAAGGAATTTTTACTTGGATTTGGTTTTATATGTTGATTCTTCTTAGATTTCTACATCAAAAACTTGGAATTTCAAAGTAAAATTTGGGGGTTTTGTCTACAACTTTAGAGGATGTATTTTGGGGATTTGAAGGACGATTAGGACCCAATTTCCGAATCTAATCACATATTTGGAGTCGTGAGTTATGGATAGCCGAGATCTACCCCTTGACTCGGGTTTGGACCAGGTGGTCCTAGGTTGACTTTTCTTCACTTTTGGGAATTTGATTAAAGATTGAAGTTTTATTATTTGGAATTGATTATTATGGCTTTGTTTGACGTTATTGAGTTGTATTTGACTAGATTTGAGTCGTTTTGGTGTTGGATTTCTAGGGAAAGGTGGTTTTGTTATTGATTAAAGCTTGTCGGATGGAGGTAAGTCTCTTGTCTATTTTTATAAGAGGGAATTTTCCTCATAGGGGATCTATTTGCTCCTTGTTACTTGATATAAGAGACACATATATGAGGTGAAAAGTGTATATGTGTAGCTAGGTTATGACCATATCTGATAAATGTTTGGCTTATTGTTATGCCTTGTTTGGACTATGTGAACTCCTTATTCATGTTTCATTGATTCTATGACTATATGATTCATGATCTAGGAGCATTCCTAGGGTTATGACTTGTTGATTTGGCATAAAAAATTATTTTTCCATGTTGATCTTTATTATAAATCCGTAGTCATACACTTGCCTTATTGCTCCATGATTATGGTAGTTTCTATTGCCTAATTGCCTCATGATAAATAATATGATTAAGCTAGAACCTGTTAAATAGAATGTTGAGTCATTATGATAAATTCAGTTACATGATTTACCATAGCCATCTTTTAGCCATATGAGCTTTTTATCGACATTCTTATTATCATGTCTGGTGGCTTTTTATTACATCGTTTCATATACATATGCATATGTATGAGTTGGATGTTATGGAAATATTGAGGAATTTGGTGGTAAGGACAATGTGAGCGGATATTGGTTATCGATTATTGATGATATTATGATTCGAACGGGTTGCGCACTGCAAAGATTGATTAATGATCATTAAATACAAAATGATCATACGCTTGGATATGGATCCATCCCTTCGGAGTCAGGTGATTACCCATGTTACTTTGGGTCCTATGAGCATAGGCACCTGTGATTCTTTTGGTGCTTGTTGGACACATGGCATGTGTCAGGCACATGGATTTGTGTTGTGAGTTGTTGAGAGAGGGATCAGGAGCATGCATTGGTAGTTTGGATGCATGCATTAGCTCTTAAATACATTGACATTGGATCATGAGCTTGCATATGTTCATATTTTTTACTCATGCATTGGTTTGATATAAATATTATTGACATGAATCATGTCTAAGTATGATGATCGAGGTGTTGATATCTTAATTGCTCTCCTTATTTCTTAAGCATGCCTAAATTTTGTATGACCTATGTTTCTTTGAGCGGTCGTACTCATTTGATGATAGCATGCTTATTTTCGTATTTTATTTATGCTTTACCTGATTATTGGATGATTAGTGAGTGTCAATGTCAACCCCTCACCACTATATTTTCGAGGCTAGACTTGTTACTTACTGATTATCGTGGCTTTGAACTCATACTATACTTATGCACATTTTTGTGCGAGTTTTAAGATCGGTATTAGCGGTACCATTGAGTTGAGTAGGCACACTATATCGGGGAGTTCGTGGTGAGCTGCTATACTTGATCTGATTCGCAACACATAGAGTCCCCTTCCCTACTTATTTATTTTTTGTTCATGTATTCTTTTCCAAATAGATGTATTTATTCAGTTGACTCTAGTTACTCTTATTATATTCTAGTGATGTAGTGACACCAGATTTTGGGCAGTTTATTAAACAGTTGTGGTCGTATTTAGACCCTGTCATGGATTATATACTTATGTTATTGATTTGAAATTCATTCTGCATTGTTATTTATATCATAAAATAGTTAATAACTTAATAAATGATGGTTGTTATTGTATGTTGACTTGCCTATAGAGTAAGTTAGGCGCCATCATGGCCATTGGTGGAATTTTAGGTCATAACAATTCATTTTGGTCGCCATTGAGTACTTCACATAATGGGTAGAAGTGATCACTTTCAAAGCAGTCACCAAGAAAGCGTTGGTGTACTTTGTGCATTCCAACATCATATGTCGTTTTGGTATCCCAAAACTATCATTACAAATAATGTTGCTAGTTTTAATAGTAATCTGATGAGGGGCTATGTGATCAGTTCAAAATAATGCATCGCAATTATATCCCTTATCAGCCCAAAGCCAATGGTAATATTGAAGCTGAAAATAAGAACGTCAAGAAGACTCTTAGGAAAATGGTCCAAGATTCCTAGAAATGGCATGAAAAGCTATCGTTTACAGTCTTAGGATATCGCACAATTGTCCGCACTTCGTTCGGCACAACTCCTTACTGGTTTATGGAACTGAGGCAGTAACACCAGCAAAAGTTCAAATCCCCTCTCTTTTAATCATTGTCGAAGCAAAGGTGGGGATGCTGAATGGGTCAAACCCTGATTGGAACAATTGACACTGATTGACAAAAAGTGATTGAGTGCATTCTATCATGGGCAGTTGTTTCAACAAATGATGGCCCACACTTACAATAAGAAAGTGTATTCCATACAATTTGAGGTGGATCAACTTGTTTTGAAATTCATCATTCTGCAACAGGAAAAGGCCAAAGAAAATTTATTCTAAAATGGAAAGGTCCTTATATCCTCAAGAAGGTTTTACCAAAAGGAGTTTTGTACTTGGGAGATGCACAAGGAAATACTCCAGAAATAACCATTAATGCAGATGCGGTCAAAAGGTACTATGTTTGACATACTTTCTTGCAAAAGCTTTCTTAGGTTGGGATGACGAAAGGCTTTTATTCTCACTATACAAATGATGTTTACCCTTACTTAAACCCTTTGAGTCTAGTTCACTTTTGTTTGTTCACCCTCTTTGGAACCAACATATCTAAAAGAAAGAAAAAGAAGAACAACAAAAATCGAAAACAAACAAAAATAAATTTCATGTTTGATTGAACAAGGTTCAACCTGATTTTGAAAGGATACGTAGACAACCCTACTCTAGAGTTCGGTCCCACCAAAGAAAAAGACACACATTCCACTAAAGTTAAAACTAGGATAGAAGGTACGATATTTTGACTATAGTTTCGTTCGAATGGTTCCAAAGTTATAATTCAGTCCATAATTCTTTTTGCCTAACCCCTATTAAGACCTTCTAACAAACCTTTTTGAGAATGTTAAATTCAAAAATACCATAGTTATCAGACCTCACATTTCCAAGAATGAAAGAAATAAAGTGAGAGAGTCTTCTTAGTGAAAATTCTTGCGTGTACTGTAAGGCGATAGTGGGTCAAGAAATAAAAATGAAAGAGTCTTATCGGTGAACACCCTAACAGGCACTGTAAGACGACAGTAAGTATAGAAATGATAGAGATTAGTTAGTGAAAACCCACAAAGGGAACTGCTGGGTGAAAGAGAGCCTACACTACCACGGCACCAACACAATCAGGAAGGGTCTAGGTTTCAAGATAGAGGTTGGGACTGATTTTGAGAATTAGAAAGTTCATGCGGATCGGGCATCCAATCCAAGAGGCATATAATATTCATTGAAGTCTACATGTACCACCAGATAAGTCTTCTTCTCCATTCCTCAAAAGGGATACCTCTTGTTTAAATAAGGTCTTTCTTTCTCAATCGTTTTCTTACCTTTGCAATCATATATTTTATTGAAATACCTTTCGATTTAATCCTGTGTCAAGAGCAAGGCAAAGAAATGATGGCAAATTTGGCTACAATACTCTCAGTTTGGTCAAGCCAATTCATTAAATGTCACCTAGCATTGACGAAGGGCACCAAACTGAATGTGATCTACCCTGATTGGCAGATTCCCTAAATAGGTCAAAGCCTTGAGTTAAGAGGTTGAAAGAAATCATAAAAGAAAAATGCGAGGTTGAATGCTAAATCCACCATGGATAAGTCGTATTGGTTACGAACAGTCAATTGGAATGTTAGGAAAGTAAAGGTCTCCATCTGAATCGGAAAAAGAAGCCATCATTCAACACGACCAGCCATCGTAGCAATCGGCATCCAAGAGGATGAGCGTTCCCTAGTCGCATTTTTATACATGGTACATCACTCCCTGACTGCATTTCTCAATATAGGGTACAGCACTCCCTAGTTGTGTTTTCTTTCTCACATAATATACACCACTCTCTAGTCGTATTTTTATATATGGTCACCACTCCCTAATTATATTTCTCAACATAGGATACATTATTCCCTAGCTGTGTCTTTTTTTTACATAGGGTACACCAGTTCCTAGTCGCATTTTTACACAGGGTACACCACTCCCGGATTATATTTCTCAACATAGGGTACACTGCCCCTAGTTGTATTTTTCTTTTTGACATAAGGTACACCACTCCCTGATTGTATTTCTCATCATAGGGTATACCATGCCTAGTTGTATTTTTTCCGGCGTAGGTTATACCGCTTCCTAGCCGCATCTTTATACAGGGTACACCACTCCTTGATTGTATTTCTCGGCATAGGGTACACCACTCCCTAGTTTTGCTTTATTTCTGATATAGGGTACACCACTCCCTAGTTATATTTTAATACAGGGTATGCCACTCCCTGATTGCATTTCTCAACATAGGGTATATGATCCCTTAGTTGTATTTTTCTTTCCACCACAGAATACACCACTCCTTAATCGTATCTTTACACATGGTACGTCACTTCCTGGTTACATTTCTTAACATAGGGTATACTACTCTCTAGTTGTGTTTTCGTTTTGATATAGGGTACACCACTCCCTAGTCGCATTTTTACATAGGGTACACCCTCCCTAATTTCATTTCTCAACATAGGGTACTCTATTCCCTACTTGTATTTTCTTTTCGACATAGGGTACACCATTTCTTAGTCATAATTTTATACAGGGTACACCACTTCTTAATTGCATTTCTCAACAAACGGTACACCACTTCCTAATTGTGTTTTTTTATGTAGGGTACACCACTCCCTAGTTGCATTTTATATAGGTATACCACTCCCTAGCTGTTTTTTCTCAACACAAGGTACACCATTCCCTAGTTGAATCTTAGGGAAGGATCCTAGTTCTACTCCTCTGTTATTTGACTTTACTTTCAATAAAAGGATAGTTTACGATTTTTGCTAATAACCATTAAAAACTTTTCTAGAGCAAAACTAGGGCAGGAAATTTTGTTCATTTGTTTGTCTTTGATGTCCTTACAATTTTTTACCTCATATTACAAAGATAAGATGATCAAATATAAAGGAACTCCGGGTCCTAGTCAAGAAAGAAGCATGTTTGATCACAAGGGAAAAAAGAAGATGACATAGACCATTCAAAAGTAGGCAGTGTCTTGTGTTTCATTCCCTCCATTCTGGTCAAGAAAGAAGCACCCAAGGATGATCCGTAACCTATATCTAGAGAGCATCAAGATTTACGTCAAAGTCCATTTGAAGAGCAAGTGAAGAATCAAGACAAGTCTTCAGAAAATCCACATATAGGAATCTTGTAATTCATAGTTGATAGGCATAGGTAATTTCTTTTGATTTTGGTATAATAAGTAGATCAGCAAACAACAATAGCAACAACAATAACTCACAGCTCTTCGGTAGTACCCAACTATCAAAACTTCCATAACTACACTACTATATTTTCTTCATAACCAAGGATATGTAGGCAACCTCAAAAATAAGGCTCGGTCAACTTTTTTTTTAAATGCTTCCTATAGAATACTAAACAGTCCAAAAATCGATCACATGCTCGCTTTTCTTTTTTCGAAAATTCTTCATATTCTCGAGCAAAGATGGAGAACTATGAGCATGTGGTTTTTTATTCAAAATTGTTCCTAAAGTCATTTAGCTAGTAATTTCGTTATTTTTATTTTTATAGAATTTTTAGGAATTTTGTTTTTGCATGATTAATTATATTTTTACATTTTAATTGCATTCTAATTGCATTTTTAAATCATATAAAAATCACAAAAATGTCTTTGTATTTATTTATATTTTAGGACTTTTAATTGTATTATTAGGCACATAATTAGTTAATTAATAAACTTTAATCGTCGATTATTGAAGTAATTAGACCAATAGGCTAGTGGTACAAAATGAGACTATTTGAACTTTGAAGGTCAATGCAAAATGGATGTGTTTGAAAGAGAAAAGGGAGGTGATTTGGGGCTATTTGTTTTGAAAATAAATTGAGAAATTTTCAAAAACCACTATTGTTTAGTGGCTATTAACTTGCTATGGCTACCATTTACTTAATTACTTCCTATAGCTATCTTTTCACTTGTTATAGAGTATATTCGATGTATTCAAACTACTGTATTCATGAATATTGTAGCAAAACTCGACGAAAAACAGAGAAGTCCAGCTAACATAGACTGTATTCATATGTATTCGCGAGCTGTATTCGTGAATACAATAACGGAAATCTGCGAAAAGAAAGGTCTCTCCAGCTGTTTAAAAACGGTAAGTGAATCAATTAACGTGATAGACTCCTAATATAACTCAACAAACTCAATTATACTTATTGCAGTGACTTCTGACTGTTGTATTTAGATGTATTTTATTTCATTCAACAACTTTTTAAAATACACTAGTTGTTATAGTTTTAGTTATGTATTCCAACTAAATGTTTTCATCTGTATTCTCAAGCCAACTGTATTCTACTGTATGTATTTGATGCTGAACCTACAAATGCATGTTCCACTTGAATGATTTGTAAATCGAAAGATGACCCTTCGAAATTGAATGCTTTGGTGGGTATACCTTGGGTAACCCTCTTCTAAATTGTTGAATCAGCCATTGGAGATGAAATTTCGAGTTTTCTGGTGAAAGCATAAAAATGGTGATTATTTATAAAAAAAATAGCAAAGAGAAACAAAAGAAGCACAGTACCAGCAAAACTCTCACAACTTTAACACTTACCACAACTTTTTGGAGCAAACAATATTGAAAATTGAGAGAGAATGGAGATGAATCAGTGGAGAATCGTAGATATAGAATAGGGAAAAGACTCGCGTTGTGAGATAGATAGTGGAGAGAGAGATCATGGAGAGAGAAGTTGGATACTATACGGTGATCTTGTGAGAGAAAGAACAGAAAGTAGGAGAAAGAAAAATATTACACAGCGTATTTAATGGCTTAACGGTAGGAAGTGACCATAAATACATATTTTGCTATAAAAATTAAAAGGTAGCTATAGAAAATAATATTTTAAAAGGGTATTTATTTATAATATATAAAGTGTAAAGCTTTGCTATAGGAGATAAAATTTTCAAATAAATTCGAACTGTGCCTACTTCATTTGGCCCAGTCTTGCAAATCCCCGCCCAATTCAACACCTGACCTGGTTTGTTGCCACCTTTGAACCAAAGGTCAAACGACGTAGTTATGAGATAAAACTACGTTGTTTTAGTTCAATTTAATTTTTAATAAAACTAAAAACCAAAGATCAAATTTTTAATTCAATCTTGTTATAAAATAAAGACTGTAAAGTAAAGACAAGTATAGAGAGAGACTGATATATTATTCAAACTTCAAACTTATGTACATAATGAACTGAAACCTCCTCTATTTATAGAAGAAAGCAAGTTGATGTGTAAGCTGTTGTGTAAGCTGCTACTATACCAGATATAGATAATCTTCTACCGGGGGTAATGTTTATCCATAACGGAGTACCGAAAGGATAAGCTCATTATATCCGATATAGATAATATTCTACCGGGGGTAATATTTATCCATAATGGAGTACCGAAAGGATAAGCTCATTATATCAGATATAGATAATCTTCTATCAGGGGTAATGTTTATCCATAATGGAGTACCGAAATGATAAGCTCATTATATCATATATAGATAATCTTCTATCTGGGGTAATGTTTATCCATAGCGGAGTACCGAAATTATAAACTCATTGTACCAGATATAGATAATCTTCTACCAGGTGTGATGTTTATCCATAACGGGGTACTGAAAGGATAATTTTCTTCAGGAGACTTATTTTCAATAGAGTTCTAAATAGATAAATATATTTACGGTGGATTCTTATATAGATAAGCTTATTTAGGAAGCTTATTTTCAACGGAGTACTAAATGAACATCCATAATATAATATATTTATAACACTCCCCCTTGGATGTTCATTAAAAGATAATGTGCCTCATTAAAACCTTACTAGGAAAAACCCCATGGGAAAAAAATTCTAGTGAAGGAAAAGAGTGCACATATTTAGTAATACGCATAACTAGTTGTCTCATTAAAAACCTTATAAGAAAAACCCTGTGGGAAAAAAACTTAGTAAGGGAAAAATAGTATAGCGCGTATTTTACCGCATTCTAATCTTGTATACCATCTTCTCAAAAGTTGAAGTTGGCAAAGATTTAGTGAATAAATCTGTCGGATTGTCACTTGAATTGATTTGTTGCACATCAATGTCACCATTTTTCTGAAGATCATGTGTGTAGAATAATTTTGGTGAAATGTGCTTCTCTCTATCTCCTTTTATAAATCCTCTCTTTAATTGGGCTATACATGCAGCATTGTCTTCGTATAAAATTGTGGATCTTTTATCACATTCCAAACCATATTTTTCTTGAATAAAATGAATCATTGATCTCAACCATATGCATTCCCTACTTTCTTCATGAATAGCTATTATCTCAGCATGATTTGAAGAAGTAGCAACAATAGATTGCTTTGTGGAGAGCCATGATATGACAGTACCTCCACATGTAAACACGTACTCGGTTTGAGATCGAGCTTTATGTAGATCAGATAAATAATCTGCATCTGCATAACCAACAAGATCTGCACTACCTTTGTTAGAATAAAATAAACCCATATCAAGTGTTTCATTTAAATCTCTCAATATATGCTTAATCTCATTCCAATGTCTCTGTGTAGGAGAAAAGATATATCTTCCTAGTAAATTAACAGAAAATGCTATGTCAGGCCTTGTAGCATTAGCAAGATACATAAGTGCACAAATTGCACTAAGATAAGGTATTTCGGGACCAAGGAGTTCCTCATCCTCTTCTAGAGGTCGGAACAAATCCTTATTCACTTCAAGTGATCGAACAAACATTGGTGTATTCAATGGGTGCGCTTTGTTCATGTAAAAGCATTTTAAGACCCTTTCTGTATAGGTAAATTGATGGATAAAGATCCCGTCTGCTAAATGTTCAATTTGCAGACCAAGACAAAGTTTTATCTTTCCAAGATCTTTCATCTCAAATTCTTTCTTAAGATATTCAATTGCCTTTTGGAGTTCTTCTGGAGTTCCAACAAGATTTATGTCATCAACATAAACAGCAAGTATAACAAATTCTGATGCCATTTTCTTTATAAATATACATGGACAAATAACATCATTTATGTAACCCTCTTTCAGCAAATATTCACTAAGGAGATTATATCACATACGCCCAGATTGCTTTAAACCATACAAAGATCTTTGTAATCTGATTAAATACATTTCCCGAGATTTTGGATTTGCTTCAGGCATTTTAAGTCCTTCGAGGATTTTCATATAAATTTCATTATCACGTGAACCGTACAGATAAGTTGTAACTACATCCATTAGATGCATTTCAAACTTTTCATGTAGTGCTAAACTGATGAGATATCGAAATGTTATGGCATCCATAACAAGTGAATATGTTTCATCAAAATCGAATCCAAGTCGTTGTGAGAATCCTTGTGCGACAAGGCGAGCTTTGTATCTTTCAATTTCATTTTTATCATTTCGTTTTTGCACAAAAACCCATTTATGACCAATTAATTTTATACCAGCAGGTGTTTGGACTACTAGTCCAAAGACCTCTCTTTTAGCAAGTGCGTTCAATTCTGATTGAATTGCCTCTTGCCATTTTGGCTAATCAGATCTTTGTCGACATTCTTCGACAGATCGGGGTTCAAGATCCTCACTATCTTGCATAATATTAAGTGCAATATTATATGCAAAAATATTATCCACCACTATTTTCAGATCGATTTAAATTAATCCCTTTACCAGTAGAACTTATTAAAAACTTCTCACTCACTTGAGTCTTGGGTTCATTTATTTCTTCAGGAATCTCAGCACTAATTAGATCTTGGGTCTCTTCAGGGGATCCCTTCATAGTATCGTTTTAATCATTTGTTGATTTTCTTTTTCGAGAATTTCGATCCTTAGAACCCAAAGGCCTACCACGCTTCAGGCGTGCTTTAGGTTCACTAGCTCTCATGCTAGTAGATGGTCATGTTGGAACATCAATTCGGATAGGCACATTCTCTGCACGGATATGTGACTTAGTTATCCTTTTCAAAGCAGTAAACACGTCTGGCATTTGATTTGCTGTATTTTGTAAATGGATGATCTTCTGGACCTCCTGATTATATATAGGGGTATGTGGATCAAAATGGGATAATGATGAAACTTTCCACACAATTTCTATTTTGATTTCCTTTTTCTCTCCCCCTAATTGTGGGAAATTTATTTCATCAAATCGACAATCTGCAAATCGAGCAGTAAATAAATCTCCCGTCAATGGTTTAAGATAGCGAATAATAGAGGGTGATTCAAACTCAACATATATTCCTAATCTTCTCTGTGGGCCCATCTTACTGTGATGTGGTGGTGCTACTGTCATATATATAGCACATCCAAAAATTCGTAGATGGGCAATATTTGGTTCATGACCAAAAACTAATTGTGACGGAGAATATTTATTATAATGTATCGGTCTGAAGCGGATAAGTAATGTTGCATGCAAGATAGTATGGCCCCAAACAGTAGTGGGCAATGTTGTTTTCATAAGTAGTGGTCTTGCTATCAATTGCAGTCGTTTAATAAATGACTCTACAAGGCCATTTTGAGTATGGACATAAGCTACAGGATGTTCAACTTTAATCCCAACTGATAAACAATAATCATCAAAAGCTTGAGATGAAAATTCTCCAGCATTATCAAGGCGAATAGCCTTTATAGGATAATCTGGGAATTGTGCCCTTAATTGAATTATTTGGGCTAATAGCTTTGCAAACGCCAGGTTGTGAGATGATAGTAGGCACACATGAGACCATCTTGAAGATGCATCTATTAGGACCATAAAATATCTAAATAGCTCACTTGTGGGTGAATAGGTCCACATATATCCCCATGTATACGTTCTAAAAAGGCAGGGGATTCAATGCCAACCTTCATTGGTGATGGTCTGGGATCATTTTGCCTTGATAACAAGTATCACAAGAAAATTCATTATTTGTAAGAATTTTCAGGTTCTTTAATGGATGCCCACTCGAATTTTCAGTAATTCGTCTCATCATTATTGATCCAGGATGGCCCAAATGGCCATAACAAAGTACAAAAATATTTGAATCAGTAAACTTCTAGTTTACGATAGAGTGTACTTCAATTGTACTAATCTTTGAATAGTATAAGCCAGAAGACAAAGTTGGTAACTTTTCTACAATGCACTTCTGGCCAGAAATATTTTTTGTAATACAAAGATATTCCATATTCATTTCATCTATCATCTCAACATGATACCCATTTCGGCGGATATCTATAAAACTCAACAAATTTCTTCGGGACTTGGAGGAGAAGAATGCATTGTCTATTATAAGTTTTGTTCCCTTAAACATAAATGTAGTGGCTCTTCCGCAGCCTTCAATTAAACTTATATTACCAGAAATTGTTAAAACATTTACTTTTTCCTTATGCAAATAAGAAAAGTATTTTTGATCTTTGAATATGGCATGAGTTATTCCACTATCAGTTACACAAATATCTTCATGATTGGTCTTTGATCCAAACATAATTTGAGGATTATCCATATTATTCAAAATGACATAAACAAAATAAATATGATAGTAAACATCATTATCAAATTATTACTTTTATTTATGTACAACAATTACATAACCATACTATCTACTACAAACAACAAAAATTAAAATATTTATTTTATATCTCTACAGATTCATCATCGATCACATGACTTGTTCCTCCTTCTGGTAGTGCAAATTAATCAGCTACATCCAAATGTATGAAGTCTAAATTATCTTCAGAAATAAAATTTGCTTCAGCATTTTTCTCTATCTTCTTCAGGGAGGTTTGATACAGATCAACCAGGTGCTTTGGCATACGACATATACGTGAACAGTGCCCTTTTCCTCCACATCTATAGCATGCATTTTTTGCGTTTGTTATTTGCACCGCTTCATGCTTTTGTTCCTTTCTTTTCCTCTGCTGGTGGTGAAGAGGGTTCTTTGGTGCATTATTATTACCATGATTAGAGTTTCTTCCCCGACCATGGCCATGACCACGACTGGGGCCACGTCCTCTTCCACGCTTAGCTTGGTGGAAGTTCGTCTCATTCATTTCAGGGAATGGACAAGAACTAGTACGTCAGCATTCATGATTTTTCATTAATAGCCCATTATGTTACTCGGCTATAAGAAGATGTGAGATAAGTTCAGAATACTTTTTGAATCCCATCTCTCGATATTACTGCTGCAGGAGAATATTCGAGGCATGAAAAGTGGTGAAAGTTTTCTCCAACATATCATGATCAGTAATACTATCACCACATAGTTTCAATTACGAAATAATTCTGAACATAGCAGAATTATACTCACTGATAGATTTAAAATCTTGTAGCCTTAGATGAGTCCAATCATAACGTGCCTGTGGAAGAACGACCATCTTCAGGTGGTCATATCTATCTTTCAAATTATTCCACAGTATGACTAGATCTTTAATAGTGAGATATTCCATTTTCAAGTCTTCATCAAGGTGATGGCGTAGGAATATCATTGCTTTGGCACGGGCTTAGTTTGATGCATGATTTTTGTCCTTGATGGTGGCTTCCAGACCCATCACATCAAGATGAATTTCAGCATTAAGCACCCAAGACATGTAGCTTTTGCCCGATATATCCAGGGCTACAAATTCAAGTTTAGAAAGATTTGACATTATTTAGAAAAAGAAAGTTCGTACCTTTGATACTTTCAAAGTATTTGCTCGAGATGGCAGAGTCTCGTGCTGATAACGTGTTATAAAATAAAGACTTTAAAGTAAAGACAAGTATAGAGAGAAACTGATATATTATTCAAACTTCAAACTTATGTACATAATGAATTGAAATCTCCTCTATTTATAGAAGAAAGCAAGTTGTGTAAGCTGATACTATACCAGATATAGATAATCTTTTACCGGAGATAATGTTTATCCATAACGGAGTACCGAAAGGATAAGCTCATCATACCAGATATAGATAATCTTCTACTGTGGGTAATATTTATCCATAATGGAGTACCGAAAGGATAAGCTCATTATACCAGATATAGATAATCTTTTACCGGGGGTAATGTTTATCCATAACGGAGTACCGAAAGGATAATCTCATTATACCAGATATAAATAATCTTCTACCAGGGTAATATTTATCCATAGCGGGATACCGAAAGGATAAGCTCATTGTACCAGATATAGATAAGCTTCTATCGGGTGTGATATTTATCCATAACGGGGTACTGAAAGGATAAGTTTCTTCAGGAGACTTATTTCCAATAGAGTACTAAATAGATAAATATATTTACGGCGGAGTCTCATATAGATAAGCTTCTACGGGAAGCTTATTTTCAACGGAGTACTAAATGAACATCCAGAATATAATATATTTATAACAAATCTCATAATTTCATCATTTCTCTTTGGGGCGGTCGAAAATCGCTCTGCCATCCCCT
This sequence comes from Nicotiana tomentosiformis, assembly GCF_000390325.3. Taxonomy (NCBI): domain Eukaryota; kingdom Viridiplantae; phylum Streptophyta; class Magnoliopsida; order Solanales; family Solanaceae; genus Nicotiana; species Nicotiana tomentosiformis. The sequence continues at coordinate 76,151,861 of NC_090823.1, read as the reverse complement.
CCGCCACAAATTACTGCCTACCATCACTCTGCTACTGATCAAAAATTACGGACTCCGAACGGTGACGGGCATCAACCCCAAATTACCATCAATCGACTCTTTCTCTTCTCCTCTACCTCGATCTTCTAAGATTGAACCCAATCCTCACTCCATCTTCACCAAGTCAAGCCCTAAATCGAAACCCTAATTCCACTGTCCCATTTTGCTTTCAACCTAGCCAATGCCCTACTAGTTATGAAACCTACCTCAATCGACTGTTGGTTCTAGGCTATTTCATGGTGGTCGACTTATTATTGACCGGCCAGAACCACTGAAACCCCTCCTTTATTTGGTTTTTCATCTCTTAGAAGCCATTTTCACATGTAGCACTGGACAAATTATTGTTATGATCGGGAACCCGGGTAGTGCAAAATTTAGCCAAATAACGTTATAATGACAATAACAAAGACAATGGAAGTTGATAACAACGGCAATTAAAGCAGATAAAGAAGACACCAATTTAACGTGGTTCGGTCAGTGTGACCTACGTTCACAAGCGGAGAGGAACAATTTCACTATACTAATAAGAGTATAAAAGAGAGTACAAAATTAGAGTAAATATTCTAATTAATCGCAAATATCCTAAGAGAATAACCTCACAAGATCACTCCAAAGAAAGGGTTCACACAAGTACTTCCTAACACTAACTCTCGTACAAAACACTCTTAATAAAGGAGGAAAGGAAGAAACAAGAAATGAAGACTCAAGTCTTGTTGGTGTCTATAAAATAAACTAATTGCCTTCCCTTTTATAGAAAAAATGTCTTTGCCTCTTAGGTGTAAAAGAAGAGATACAACTTGTGCAAATGATATCCACCACACAATGCAATATTTTTGGATCCCAAAGAATATTTCCAACAAAGTCTACACATTGCAAAGATGTTTATGCTTATGTGATATGGACTCCATTAGCCAAAATATTGGCCATATTATAAATCTCCACATTGGCCTAATTTTGGATGATATAGTAAATTTGCTCCACCCTCTCTGCAAAAGCCCCAATGGACATATGTCAAAATCTAATGCCATCAAAATCAGACAAGTTGTCTGATACCGAAACTATAGTAGGGCCTATAACAATGGATCACAATAAAGTATACAACGAACCGGATCTATGTGCTTTCATGATCACAAGAGCACCATGAGAAACTTTCAGAACTCCACCTTCACTTGTGTACTTGCACCTAAGAGATTCTAGAATGCCCAAAAAGATGAGATTTTTCTTCAAGTCAGGAACATCTCTAACATCGGTGAGAATTCTCACCACACCATCGTGCATTTTGATTCGGACTGTACCTTTTTCAAAAATTTTACAGGCAACATTGTTGCCCATCAAGACAACTCCACCTCCAATAAATTCATATGTGGTAAATAAATACCGATTGTGACACATATGATAAGAACAACCCGAATCTAAAATCCACTTATTATTAGATTTAAAACTATTATTAGTTGCTAAAAAATAGTTCCCTCAGTCTCATCAGCAACTACACTTGTTTCGGCAGTGTCAGTATTTTTGTACTCATTTTTCCTTTCCTTATGCTTTTCTTTATTTTTCAGTTTATAACATTCGGAGATAATGTGACCTTTCTTATGACAATAGTGACACTCTAAATTATTATATCTGAATTTTGAGTCGGATTTCCCCCTAACAAACAAGCCAACTTCCGCTTGAGTTCCACTAGTTTCCCCAGTAATATCACTATCTATCTGTTCTTTTGATTTTAAGATAGACTTAACATTCTTATAAGAGATATTATCCTTTAGATAAAGTATAGTATCTCTTATATGCTTAAAAGATGGGGTAGAGAACAAAGCAGTAACACGGCTTGATCCTCATCTTTAATTTCAGCATCTATATTACTCAAATCCATAAGAATGGAATCAAATGTGTCAAGATGAGAGAGAATAGAGGTACCTTAACCCATACGAATTGTATAAAGCTTCTGCTTCAGGTAAAGTTTATTTTTCACTGTCCTATTCATATATAAGGTTTTCAATTTTTTTCACATGCCTTTGGCTATGGTTTCTATAGAAACTTCACGTAAAACCTCATTTGAGAGATTTAAAATGATACCTGATTTTGCCTTTTTATCTATGATGGCAAACTTCTCGTCCGTCATTTTATCTGGCTTCTTCTCATTTCTTTGCAATGCCAAGTCTAAGCCATCCTGAATTAGGATAGCTTCCATCTTTAATTTTCACATTCCGAAGTTGGCACTTTGGTCAAATTTCTCAACATAGATCTTTGTTAGAGTCATTTTGGCTATTGAAACTAACCCGGTTAGATCCGGCTCTAAGACCAATTTGTTAGGATCAGGAACCCGGGTAATACGAAATTTAGCCAAACAACGTTATAATGACAATAACAAAGACAATAGAAGTTGATAACAACGGCAATTAAAACAGATAAAGAAGGCACCAATTTAACGTGGTTCGGTCAGTGTGACCTACGTCCATAAGCGGAGAGGAATAATTTTACTATACCAATAAGAGTATAAAAGAGAGTACAAAATTAGAGTAAACACTCTAATTAATCGCAAATACCCTAAGAGAATAACCTCACAAGATCACTCCAAAGAAAGGGTTCACACAAGTGTTTCCCAACACTAGCTCTCGTACAAAACACTGTTAATAAACGAGGAAAGGAAGAAACAAGAAATGAAGATTCAAGTTTTGTTGGTGTGTATAAAATAAACTAATTGTCATTCCTTTTATAAGCAAAAAAGTCTTGGCCTCTTAGGTGTAAAAGAAGAGATACAACTTGTGCAAATGATGTCCACCACACAATGCAATATTTTTGGATCCCAAAGAATATTGCCAACAAAATTAACACTTTGCAAAAATGCTTATACTTATGTGATATGGACTCTATTAGCCAAAATATCGAACATATTACAATTATGAAATCCAATCCAGTGCTAATGTGAAAATGACTGCTGTTGGCCGCAAATTCATTAGCTCCGGTCAGATCACCGGATAAGCTCAGGTCATTTGCTTCTACTTCTTATCCGGCTTTTTTAGAAGCCATTGCCGCATATAACACTGACTGGTTTGAAATCCAAGTCAGTGCTCGTGCAGCAATGACATCCACTGGCCGAAATCCAATTGTGCCAGCCTAGCAAAGCTTTGTGAGATAATTTCAATCCCTTTCTCCTTCGTTTCTTTTGTTTATCTTACTTATTTTCACATGTCACACTCGTATCTGGTTTCTTTTATTGAATTGCATACTTAATTAGTCTAACAGTTTGGTTTTCTGTGTTTTAGCATGTTCTATTCTTGATTTCATGTAATTGCATGATTAGTCAGTCGCTAGTATCTCATTTGTTTGTCTCGATTGGTTTAAGTCTATTAGTTTAGGTCTGTTTAATTGGGAAAAGGGGTTTCAGAATTTTGGCTTAGAATTGTGATGGTATATGGGCCTGTTATGGATCATATAGAGGACCTGAACCCTTTTTGGTAACTTGGCATTGGGCTTTGACCTTCAAAGGTCCATTAAGTTGTGCCCGAGACTTTTTGACCCACTTTAACTTAAGTGGATAATAGATGAGCTGGAAGGATAAGGAGAAGGCTAAGGAAGGGTTTATTTAAAGAAAGGCCAAATACATATATAGCCCCTTAAAGTTATCATCAAATTTTACTTAGACACTTCAGTTGAAATTATTACCTATTGGACACTTAAAGTATGTCAAAACTGTTCCTATTGATCACCTCACGCATATGTGGCACAAGAAGTGATTCTCACTTTGAGTTAGGCGCGTGAATCACTGAATCTTTTTCTCTCTTTTCTTATTTCTTCTTTAACAAGACCCAACCGGCATCTTCTTCTTTTCATGACTACTCTACTGCTACGAATAGAAATAACATAGAAATAGATAACAAAAAGAAATAATAAAGAAATAGAAAAAGATGAATTGTGACTTACTATTCTCTTGCTCGAAGAAAGAAAAGATTAGAAAGTTTGCTTAATTTTATTTATTTATTTTTAAGCTAATAAAATGTTTGCTTCATCGAATTTCCATTATAGCCAATTCGGTGCGGAGAAAATGGAGATGAGCTACTTGATTCCTTTAGCTCTTTTTATTATGATCTGTGATGAATTCTCGTGCCGTATTTTTAGATGAAAAAGACAAAGCTATCAAAATATTTTTTGGGCATTGATCTGAAACCCAAAATGTGTCCTTTCGTTGTCCCCACCATCTAGGTTCGCCGGAGACCACTAGTTGTGTCTATAGTAGGAGGTGTCATATTTGGGTTTGAATTCACATCTTCTTGGTGGAAAATATTTCTTGCTATTTTGTTTATTGTATTTGTTGAGGTACCATCGTAGTTGTGATTCGTCTGATTATTATTTTTTTACTGGAAATTGATCAAAAAATATGAGGTTTCGGTTTTGTGGCGAAGAAGATGACAATGGTAGGGAGGTTCTAGTTCAATATTATAACAGCAGATCTGAGAATGAGAATTTTTATTTTTCTAAAAGACTTTAGTATTTTTCTAAAAAAATGAGAATGCTAACACCAAAACATAAACAGACTTGCCGGCTTCAATGGGAGAGAAGAGTTGTTCATCCGAAGAGAAAGCAGTATCCTAAGGAAGAAGATGACAGTAAGAAGAGTTACGAAAAATCTTTTCTTTTTTGGCCTTTTTTTAATTTTTGACATGTCTCTTATTTTTGGGTTGATTTGTAATCTTTTAATTGGTTTGATTTGCCATGTCAAAAGAGTCCCCAGAAAGTGAAATGCACGTAATGTTGGTTTGGAGATATCAAATTTGTGTTCAATAGGAACACTTTTGACATACTTTAAGTGCTTAATAGGAAAGACTTTCGGTTGAAGTGTCTACATGAAATTTCCCTACAACTTTAAGGGGCTATGTATGCATTTGGCCTTAAAGAAAAGAAGCTATCGGAAAAGAACCTAGAGGCATTCTGATAGGCTAGCCTTCCTAGGATTCTTTAGTGTGAGGGTAAAAGAGAAAATAGGGGATCTGCTGAGAATGTGCCATTACTTTTAAATGATTTGTTGATACACCCATAGGGACTCTTGAGAGGTATTTCGAGTGGAGGTCAGTTTGGGAATGGAAAGAGAAGAAAACCCTAAGTTCCCTTATAAAATAACTCTTTCTCTTATTTTGATGGAGTCTAATCAGCTGCACATTAAGTTTCCCTCTGAAATTATCAATTTCTCTAAGAAGTTGAGACAATAAACAAAAGTTTGCAAAAATATTTTAGATACTGGAGAGATAAGAAGATCAAGACATGGTTTTGAATTTTTTGCTTGATTTTTTGAGTGATAAACTATTGCTTTTTCTGGGTCTTAAAATGTTGAAAGTGGATTAGAGCTTGTGGCTACTGTTGTTGACTTTTGATTGTTGAGCTCCATCCTTATTGCATTTCTATGCTATTTCTTTGTAATTTTCTGCTTACAACGTACTCTTTTCACCTAAAGAATGTAAAAATTCAGCCTGTTTCATGAATAAAAATACATAACTTGCTAGAAATATGTTGTTTGATGCTAGATTTATGTTTGTGTAGGACTAATGAATACATACGTGATATTTGAATATGAATTTCACTGTTCTTTGATCTCCTAAACTTAGAGTTTGAATAATGTTTAATGATGTGAGCATGTTCGTTGTTTGGTTTAGTGGACTCTTGAATTAATAGTTTACATATTTAACCACTTGCTGGTAAAACTTGTTAGTTTAAAGTTAGAATAGTAGCTTGCTTTCTAGTAATCTCAAGATATTCGAAGATCAGTATGCATGAAGCTTGAAGAATTTCTGGGGGGGGGGGGGGGGGGACTTAGATTGATAGGTGGTTATGATTGTAAACATAGAAATGGCTCTTAATGTAGTAAGCCGGCTCTGCAAATGTAGAGTTCAATGGGGGGATTTGCATCTATACCCAGTTTTTGGGTCACATTTTAACTTATACCCGCTTTACAAAAAATATTACAAGCGTACCCACTTTTCGGATAACTTCAGACATACGGGCCTGAAGTAGTAAAAAATTATGTCTGAAGTTTGAACTTTAGAATGTTTTGCCTGAAGTGTAACCTTATCAAAGCAAAACTTCAACCTAAAGTTTGGCCTGACTTGCAAAGGCAATCACACAAACTTCAGTTCATAGTGCAATGGCAAGCTTCAGTTCAATAAAACTACAACATGTTTTGGTTGAAGTTTTTATTTTGTAATTATTGAACTTCAACATTCTAGGTACTGAAGTTTTGTTTTGTAATTGCTGAACTTCAGTATTCTAGGAGGTGAAGTTTTATTTTGTAATTGCTGAACTTCAGCATTCTAGGAGTTGAAATTTTATTTTGTATTTGCTGAACTTCAGCATTCTAGGAGCTGAAGTTTTTGTTTTATATTTGCTAAACTTCAGCAGTCTTAGAGCTGAAGTTGTGTTCTGCCTTTTTTGAAGTTAGATGGCTTTAAAATATAACTTAAGCCAAATTGTGCTAAAATTTTAACTGATTTTTTTGATAATGTTCTGAAGTTATTTTTCCTATCTTTTATTGTTCAGTTCTGCAACCCTTTTCTGTCATTTTTCTTGCAGATGATATCATAAAGCAAGGGGTAAGCTAATTCCAAAAGATAGCGAGAGCAACTATTGTGTATAATAAATTTCACATGTATGTGTCATTCTTGTGGAAGGTAACTTGGAAGAGAAGACATGTAGTAGTCAATTGTTGTTGTATGTTTAAGAAGGATAGATTAGGGAAAGACACAAATCACACCTACTTTAACCAGCTTGTGGAGTTTTATTTACTCGTCCTTCAACATAGAATATGGTAGTTGATAAGATTTAATAAAAACTTTACAGATCCAATCAATAATACCTATACAAAGTCTCATGTGTTTGAGAGAGAAAAGACGAAGAGGAAAAAAAGAGGAGGAAGAAAGGAGCGCATAGGTCAGGAGGAAGAAGATGAGGCGTCTGAAGTTGTCAAAATTAGGGTATAGGTTAAAGAATTTTAAAAATATAGGTATCGATTAAACGGGGGCGACCAAATAGGGCGCACTGTGCAATTTTTACAGTTCAATGTGAGGTGTTATTTCTGAAAAACTAAGTTGTAACTAATTTAAATTAGTGGCCATATATGCAATAAATCATGTATGGATACATCACTTTTATGAAAAATAGCATGTGAGTGGATTACAGCTATGAGTTAAAAGCTAAGACCTTCAAAAGGTCACTAGGCGAGGTTTGCTTTCAGAGCCAAAAGACCAAGTCTGCTAGTTCTGAAGCCTTAAGGTCATATGTGCATGAAGGGGGATTTGCATCTATACCCAATTTTTGGGTCATATTTTAATTTATACCTGCTTTGTAAAAAAAATTGCAAGCGTACCCACTTTTCGGGTAACTTCAGGCATACGGGCCTGAAGTAGCAAAAAATTTTGTCTGAAGTTTGAACTTCAGAATGTTTTGCCTGAAGTGTAGCCTTATCAAAGCAAAACTTCAGATATTTTTGCCTGAAATTTGGCCTGACTTACAAAGGTAATCACGTAAGCTTCAGTTCATATTGCAAGGGAAAACTTCAGTTTCCCCTCACTTTATAGTGCAAACTTCAGACAAATTAGTCTGAAGTTCTTCAATTTGTAGTGCAAACTTCAGGAACTTTAGTTCATAGTGCAAGGCAAACTTCAGTTTTCTCTCACTTCATAGTGCAAACTTCAGACAAATTAGTCTGAAGTTCTTCAATTTATAGTGCAAACTTCAGGAACTTCAGTTTATAGTGCAAGGGAAAACTTCAGTTTCCCCTCACTTCATAGTGCAAACTTCAGACAAATTAGTTTGAAGTTTTTTAATTTGTAGTGCAAACTTCAGGAACTTCAGTTCATAGTACAAGGGCAAACTTCAGTTTTCCCTCACTTCATAGTGCAAACTTCAGACAAATTAGTCTGAAGTTCTTCAATTTGTAGTGCAAAATTCAGGACAAATTAACTTTTCAGTATAACTAAGAGCTGGTCTGGCATCACATCGGGATTTACCTCATGGGAAATTCTTCATGTTCTTCATACTGGATCTGGAACTTCTGTATATTCAGTATGAGATAAACACATAACAAGATGAATCAAAGAGTATCTGTTGCGCTCTCAATGCATTTGGATTTGTATCTCGAGCTTGCAAAATAAAGGATTGTAAAATTTGCAGAAACCCACGTATTACCTTCTGTTGACAGGGTTTCTGAATTCAAATAGAGAATAATACAATACTCTGTTTTGTTATTTTATGACAGTATTTAATCAAATATAGGTTAAGTTGTTAATTTAACTTCACATTTTATTAGTGAATATATTAAAGTAGTGGTTGAAAAGTTAATTTGATAGACAAGAAGAGGAGGAAGAAAGGAGCGCATAGGTCAGGAGGAAGAAGAGGAGGCGTCTGAAGTTGTTAAAATTAGGATATAAATTAAATAATTTTAAAAATATGAGTATAGGTTAAATGTGGGCGACCAAATAGGGCGCCCGTGTAATTTTTACGTGCATGAACTTCGTATTGGTCGCATGAGCCCAATATCTCTCGTGTCCCGTTAAGGGTCTGGAGCCTTTCGTTTGATCTGTAGCCCATTCTTATTCATGTTTTACTGATTATAACTAGCAGGCCACAATGACATGCCCAACTTTCAATTCCTAAAGTCCATCCAACTTTTGAATCTAGAGATATAGATAACCCATTTAGTCCATTAGATTATATTTGTTTCAATTAACTTTGAATGAAATAGTTTATAATTATATGCCTTAACTATTTAGCGTGCACTAATCTTAGAATAAAGAATAAAAATGCTAATGTTGTTATTACGGCGAATTAACCCCAATTGCTGCCTTCTAGCAGTTTTAGTAGCCTTACCGTGCTTTCAACAAGCTTATTAAGTTTTAGTTGCTTCATTAGCTAATTAGATCACTTTATTGCCACACCCCAATCTTGGAAGAAGCGATCAACACACGACGCCCAAAGGCCCGTGCGAATCGATATTCATACTAAGACCTTTTATAATCATGAAATATGGGCCAACGAGGCCTCCAAGTAAAATACCAAAATTTAAAATGTACACATCTCACTATGAAAGGAATATTAGCATTAATGCAACTTCACCACTGTTAGCAACATAGTCATGACCAACCCTTACATACATCCGAATATTGCTATGCAAGCCTCTAAGAGTGCTAAACATAGTACCTGACATGGTCGGGACAGGTCCTCACCGTACCCAAAATTAACTGGAACATACACATCGGTACCTATTGACTTTTGAACAGCTACTCCGGAGAAGTGAAGTGCAACAACCAATAGCTGGAGCAAACACCCTACTGGGGAAGGACGTCACCGGGTCTATCTGTACCTGTGGGCATGAACACAGTGCCCAAAGAAAATAGACGTCGGTACGAAAGATGTACTGAGTATGTAAAACAGATAACGTATGTAAACCAAAGGGATATCATAGGAGATAGAAATGCACAAATCTTAACCTGAATACCGTAGATAAGCCACCGGGGGCATACACTGCTATAATCATGAATGTATGCAAGCTTTTCTAAAATCAAGACACTCATTGGGGCTAGACATTAATTATAATATATACATATATGTACATTCAGCCACTCTTTGGGGCACTTCACATTGCTCCGTACTCGGCCTCATATAGGACTCAGTCGTACCCGACCGTACCCGGTCTCAGCAGAATTCGGCGTAACCGGCCTCGAGAGGACTCGGTAAAGTCTCACATTATACATTACTCCATACCCGACCTCATAGAGGACTCGGTCGTACCCGACCTTAGGAGGACTCCACTGAACCCGACCTCAACAGGTCTCGGCGTAGTCGGCCTCAAAAGGACTCGGTAGCCTTGCATCACACATCATCGTATCCGGCCACATAAGGGCTCGGTAATATCTTATATCATGTCTCATTATATCCAACTGATCAATGGTTGCAGAATCGGTGTCATACCCGATCAACTATAACATGGTTCTGTAAAGTATAATAGATATATATATATATATATATATATATATATATATATATATATATATATATATATATATATATATATATATATGTGTGTGTGTGTGTGTGTGTGTGTGCGCGCGCGCAATGCAGAGTTAATTTCAAGATGTACTAAGATCAAACTTAGAAAGCATCATATTTTTCCGAACTTAGGGAACTATCTGCAAGATATCTCAAATTGAAGGAATGCCATCGGCAAGAATAATATACAAGAATAGAAACAACATTATTGAGAAGATTTTAGAATAACCCAATCTCACAACACAGAAATCCTTGAAGAGGAAAGAGAGAAAGAGGGACACTCATATCAAGAAAGAAAGTTGTCCTACATACCTTCTTGAAAAACTAGCTACGTTTTTCTGAATTCTTACGACTTCGTGGTGATTAACTCTACCTTCAATAGGTCTCCAAAAATCGAGATAACATGTATTATAGTGATAATCCAAAGCTTATTCACACTAATTCTTACTAGAATTGCCTCTAATTCAGTTTAGTCTACTTAGAAACTCTCAAGGGAGGTTTGAGAGCGTTTTGGGTGGTTTAAAGTGGTGACACTCTCTAGAATGAAAGAGAAGGAGCTACATTCACCTTTTATACTTATACCAAGTCTAGGAAATTCCGCCACTCCACATGCACAATGGGTCGCCCTGCCCAGGTTGCAGCACCGAGGGATATCTGGCTTTAGCCTAATAAATCGTGTAATCCTCTTTTATCCTCATACGTGTCGCTGGCCGATTGTCCTTGCTAGAAGCTAAACTTTCCAATCTTTAACTCTATGCGTGGGGAAAAGTGTGGGGTGTAACATCATCCCCCTTTGGAACATTCGTCCTCAAATGTTGAATCGTAGTCACTCCTAACAAACTTCTTTAGTCATGTTGGGTTGTGCCCGCCATATTAGTCTCATTGTTGTCTCCTGTAGCAAGGAATAAATGGGGTGTATGAGCTGTGAGTGAGGTGTGCATATGCCTCTGTATTCAGACGGGAGTGAGGTGAGAATGAGCTTGTGTGATAGAGAGAAAAGAAAAGAGAGGGGCAGTGACTAGGGTTGGTTCTAATGGGGGATCAGTCTCTTCTCCTGAAAGAGATGGCAAGGCTGCCCTTTTTGTGTATGAAATTGTGAGGGTTTTTGGTGAATGGGCTTGGGTTGGCGGATGATTTTTTGGGGCGAGAATTGGGCTGATGCAAATGCCTGGCCCAGTTGTAATGAAGAACAAACATCCCCCTTTCCTTCTTTCCTTGTATTTCAAAATTAAACCATTAATTAAAACATCCAATTTCAAATTGATTTTGCAAAAATGGCCTATTTAACTAATTGAATCTAAAAATGCAAAAACAAAGCAAGAGTGATTGGTATGTATTTTTTTTTCTTGATTTCATGTATTAATTATGTGCTTAATGTGTAACTAAATCCAAAAAATACAATTTAAAATCTAAAATGCTATGAAATTAAGATTTGAACATTGTTTATGATTTTTTATGATTTACGGTATTCCTAACCTAACATGCATAAACAATGCGAATAAATGCAAAACCAATAAAGAAAAACTCCTAAAGTTCATAAAACAATTAAAATTATTTTTGGATTATTTTTTAGGAGTAATTTTCTATGTGGGCAAAATTAGGTGCTCACACTATGAAAACGGAAAAATGATTAACACAACATACGCCACTAGTAGTCTAAGTCTAAGACAGAACACTATCAGACTAGCCCAACCCCCAAAATAAAGAAGAAAAACGCTCGACTACCCCTACCCTTCAACCTTAATGCTCGACCTCCACACCTTTCTATCAAGAATCATGTCCTCGGAGATCTGAAAATTAAGGCTCTACCACTGCAGATAAAAATTAAGCTCGTATAAGAGGTGACTGGAGGACATTTGTGGTATTGGTAACTGGTAAGTACGTTGATGCAAAAACCAGTAATCTCTTTGTTTATATTTTTATTTTGTTGTTCAAAACTAAAAACAACATTGGAACTGATGTCTTGACTAATAATGTAAATCCAACATTATGTCATGTACATATCAAGGACCACTATAAAATTTGCAGTTTCTAGACCCACTGCGCTTCACACTGGATTATTTATATTCCTTCTAGAAGTACCACTTGTTTTTATATAATAATCTGATTATTTTTGTTTTGAAGAAATATAATTTTCATTAATTTATCCTAACATTACCACTTTAGTATTTTAGCCTTTTATATTATTGTACGTTTTAAACTTTTTTGGTAATGATAAACGGATCATAATGTGAGGTATCTATCGATACTTATTCGCTAAAAAATTATACAGTGTACGTGATATATATATTCGTCTGTTTACCTTTTTATATTTTGACGTTTCTCAATGAAAATCTTAACTAAATTAACGACTAATTGAAAAAGCTTGTAATGCTGAAGAAATGTCATTTATTTAGACTAGAATAACAAAACTCAAGAAGCAAAGGTCTTTGACAGATCTTTTACACATATCCCATGCTAAAATGAAAAGGGGTTCATCAGATTAAAGAAATCTCAAAGAATTCCTTTTAACTTGCGAATCCATTAGTCTTCACCACAGCACTTGTTGCAGACTGGGGGAATCACCTCTATGTTGCAGTCACAGCAGAATTTCGGGCATTTGTTTGTGCATGCTGCGAATACAGAAAATTTAATTTTTTTTTTAAATATAAAGTTTATCTTTTGAAAAATCGACTTAAAAGGAAAGAACGCCGTTTAAACTGAAAATGAAAGAATAGTACGGTAGACAATAACATCTAATGCTCGTCCATGCTGCAAACGGCTGACGACAATCGGCTTTTGGGCATTAGATTTAGCTCCAGCTTCAACCTCCACACAAATTATGGAGGCTAACAGAACAAGAATAGAGGCGACTGTTAACAACTTTGTCATGGTTTCACGAATCCAATAAAGAAAACAATCAGAAAATTACAGTTTAATTTAGAGTGTTGGAGATATTTTGTTTAACATGACCAGACGTACTACTCTATATATACAAATGCATGTGCTCTGGAAAATAGTGAAAGAAATGGCTCAAGATTGAGTGAATCTTTCATACAAATAGAATTGACCAATATAATTAGTATGTAGATAGACCTAAGAAAAATAATGCAAGAAGTTCATTCACACAAGATAATAAGTTAGTAATTAATGCTACAAACTAGAGCAAGATATGACCAAAATAAACTTTCATTAATCATATTTTATCGATCTCTTCTTGGATAGTATTCATACCTGGCAAATTAATTGACCATTGTCACTCCCATTTTTCCCCGTACAAACCCCATTAAAAGTTATTATGGTTAAGTGGTTTTTCAAATTAAAGTGACTATTTGAGAAGGAATTATTTATTTAACTGGAGTCGTCACTTGGAATTAAATTTTGTTGTTCCAAGTCACCTTTTATTTGAATTTCTAATCAAATGGAAGATTTGACTCCTTATTTATGCTCCGCAAAAATAAAAAACTGAATAAGAAATTCTATTGATCGGGAAAAAGGGTGAGGTACCCCTCGAATCGTGATTCTAACACAATCGTAAAACTTGATGTAAATTATTTTTGGATAAAATGGTGTTTGTTAGTTTTCAAGTCTTACTTATGATCCACTTTTATTGTTAAACTTTTATCAGCCTCAATTAAGACGAGGCTACAACTCTAGCCTACGCTAACTAAGCGGGCGACCTTAGCTTATGTATCACACCTAAAGATTGGAGTCTACTCGTCTTAATTAAAACAATGACGATCTTTTATTAAAGTGTCTAGGTCAAGCCGCAATCTTGCCATTTTATTTGTATGTCTCTATGTAAGGCAAAAATATCCGCATTCTTGGTTAGGACGGTATATTATTCGTCATTATTTGGCCTAACATTAAACTATTTGATTATTTGCTTTGGCAAGAAAACGAGCCAGCTTATTATGAAAGAGCATGGGCCAATGCCTTCAAGACCAAACAAAGAAACTTAAAGCCCAAATCTGATTCTATAAACAGTACCCCACGGCCTAGTGAAGCTAATAAATAATGGACCACTACTTTTCTTTTACTTTTTACTCAACAATGGAAGACTTACGTCAATGCAAGCTAAGCAACTAAATTCTACATTTAATTAAAATAAAACATTTTCCATTCGATAATCAAAAATATCAAGGTAAACTTCAAATCATTATTCACATAATCATGTCAACGGGAAATCATGCATAAAAATAAAAGGATAGAGAAAAAGCTTGTACCTTTATTAAATCTCTCCCACAGAGTAAGCAAAAAGCTTTTGACCCAGACTTGACTAGCGAACAAGATTACTCGGCCGGAGAAAGTAACCTCAATGACCTCGGAAAAACTTTACCGACATGCTCGAGTCAACTCGGTTGCTTCTCGTTCCAACCAATCTGGAAGTGTTTGGACGGTGCAATAGAGTTTGTTTGTCGGCAAAAATGGAGGTGACGACGGCAGTTTTTAGGACCGTAAAAGATGGTGAAGACTATATAAGCATTTAAATTTTATTGGACTTAAATTCAATAAAATAATTTGGAATATATATTTTTTAAAAAGTAGTCCAAAATTCGAATAAATTTTATGGGCTAATATAATTGTGTTAATTATATAAGTTCAATATATATAGATTAAATAAATAAATCAAAATCTATTGGGATTAGTCCGTTTAATTGGGCAACAAAGGATGAGCCTGCTTTATTCAGCCCAAAATGTCATCTTCCTAGAGGCTCAGTTTGGTCCACATGTCAAATGACATGGCATGACAAGTCAAACGGAAGAGCCAATAAATTACGCCACATGTCAAAGCGACATAACATGCCAAGTCAAATTAAAAAGGCAATAAAATTATGCCACGTGCACAAGTGATATATTTTGGCCAATCAAATGCGACCTTGTCACTGCTTCAATTTGATTGGTTAGTGATTCAAGTCAACTAGTTAAATCAAAGAAAAATACTTTCTCCTTATCATAATTCTTTTCTCCTACAACTATAAATAGGGGTTCTCATAACTTAGAAAAGACACCAAAAATTATAGCAAGAAGCACGAGAGAGCTGGTGGATCAAACGACGCAAGTTTCTCTACAACCTTCAAATAATCAAGTTCAAGTTCAAGAACGATGAACAGTCAACGTTCAAGGAGTATGAGTTCAAATCATTTTTTCGTGCTAGTTTAACTCAAAATTATCGTTCGTGGCAAAAAAATAAATTCAAGATCACGCTCAAATGCTCTTGAATTTATCTTAGAAAAGAAGAATCAGAGGAGTTATAGAGATTGTAACACTCAAATTATTTAAAATAGAAAACTAAAATTATTGTAATATTTTTTAGTGTTGTTATTTTCTTGACGCAAATTTTATTGTCTATAAATTTGACACGCTCGCGGGACAATCTCTATCTTTTATCTCATCTTTTCGATCATCAAAGTTCAAGAACAAAGAAATAACTCCAAAGAAAATCAACTCCAAATCAGCGACCTCTAAAGCTGCTAATTCCATGTCACGACCCAAAATTCCACCAAAGATCGTGATGACGTCTAACCCACTCGCTAGGCAGGCCAACACCCAGTCAATAATAATAAAAGCAAATTATAAAGCCATTAACTATTTTACGATATAAATAATAAGGCATAATAAATCTCGAATAAATATCACAAATACAAAATCAAAGACAAGGCCTAAACACGATCACAACTGTCTAACAAACACCCAAAATTCGATATCACTACATCACGGGCATCTAATAAAAGTAACTCATATCAACTGAACGAAGCACTGTCCGAAAAAGAATACATCGACAAAAATAAATAAGTAGGAAAGGGGGACTCTATGTGCTGCGATTCGAATTAAGTATAGCATCTCACCACGAAGTCTCCAAATAAAGTACTCCTCAACTCAATAGTACCGTTATACCTGTCTCAGAACCTGCACAAAAATATGCATAAGTATAGTATGAGTATAAACCACAGTACCCGACAAGTATCAAGTCTAGCCTCGAATAAGTAGTGGCGAGGGGTCGACTCTGACATCTACTAACAAATCAATAAGCATATGAATCATGAATAAAATATGAAATAAAGTATGATATCATCAATCAGTTCTGTACAAAATCACAGTAGACTGGAATTTTGACATGCATTTTAGGAATATAAGTCAAGGCATCAACTTTTTCACAGAAATCACTTAGACAGAGATTTATCAAGGTAAATGGTGATTTCAAGTTCTAAACATCAAGTAGATACATCAATACTTATTAGCATGAGGAAAAATATAACTCTATGCCTACATGTCAAATACACATGCCCAACAATATCAAAGTTAAATCATCAGGTACATATAATCTCAGCATATTAATAGTATCTGGCACAAGTCCCCCTCAATCATACCCTCAACACTCTCACGGTGCTTGGCACAATGCCCCAGGTTCCTGACATAAGTCCCTCACTAAGCACATATTAAGTGCCTGCGCTCATAGGCCCCAAGATAACATGGCAAATCACCTGACTCCGGAGGGACGGTACCAATCCAAGCGCCATGAAAGCGTGCCACCCGATCCACACATGTACCCGTAGAGGCGTGCCACTCGATCCACATACATACCAGTATCGGCTTACCACCTGATCCATACATAAACCCGTGGCAGCGTGCCACTTGATCCACACATAAACTTGTGGCGGTATGCCGCCCGATCCACATAATATCATCAGTAACCAATATCCGCTCATAATATCCGTGCTGCCAAAACTCTATTTTATAATATTTAGCTCTCAAACTCATAGATATATGTATGAGGCAATATAATAAAAGGACACCGAGTCATAAAAATAAAAATGCGGATAAAAGCACATAAGGATAAAAGATGGCTATGGATAATCATATAATTCAACTTATCTCAACAATTCAATAAGCAATTTCATCTTTCAAAAGTCTTATCTTAATATTTATCATGAACGAAATAAGCCATTCAGCCACAGAATCATGAATCAATAAAATAAGTATACGACTACGAATCGACAAAGAAGCTCAATATGGCAAAACAATTATTTATTCCCAATTCAACAAACCATAACCTTAAGCATGTTTCTAAGCCGCAATTTCAAATTATCACATAATCGGAGAATCAAAAAAATATGAATAAGGAGTTCACATAGTCCAAATAAGGCATAATCATAAGTCAAACATTTATCGAATATGGTCATAACCTAGCTACATATATGCTCGTCACCTTGCATATACATGGCTCCTAAATCAAGCAACAAGTAGCAAATAGATCACCTATGGGGAGAATTATTTCTTACAAGGATAGACAAGAGATTTACCTCTACCACGAAAGCTTTAATCATAACAAATCGTGTTTCCTTTAAAATCCAACTCCAAATAACTCGAATCTAGTCAACTACAACTCAATAACGTCAAACAAAGCCATAGGAATCAATTCCAAATAATAAAGCTTCAACTTTTAATCAAATCCTCAAAAGTCAACAAAAGTCAATCCGGGGCCACATGGTCAAAACCCGAGTCAAGGGATAGATTCTGACTATCCATAACCTTATGAGTCCAAATAATATGATTTGATTCCAAAATCAGGTCCAAATCGACCCCCAAATCCCCAAATTACACCCTCTTAAGTTGTAGGCAAAATTTCAAAATTTCACGTTAAAATTTCAAGTTTTAGGTGTAAAAATCCATGGGAAATCAAGATACATAGCCAAATCCAAGTGCAAATTACTTACCTCCAAAGTAGTAGTGAAATTGCTCTTCTTAATCTCCTCCTGTCACGACCCCATTTTTTCACCTTAGGATATCGTGATGGAACCTCATCTCTAAGACTAGGTAAGCCTAACATGCATTTGAGAAACAACAGAAATAATAATAAAACTTCAAATTAAACTATTTAAAATATCATAATAGAACTCAACAGTACAACTGATAACAACTCCCCAAAACCTGGTGGAACAGAGTCATAAGCTCTGCAAGAATATGCTAATAGGCTCGGAATACAATACTATTTTGGAACAAGAAATAAACAGTAGAATATCTAAAATCAGAAGGTGACTTCAAGGCATACGAACGTCAAGCAGGTGTACCTTAAAGTCTCCAAAGGGAGATGATCAATCAACCTTTAGCGTCTAACATGGAAAAACATACTTGGATCTACACAAAAGATATGCAGAAGCGTAGTATGAGTAGACCAAAATAGTACCCAGTAAGTATCAAGCCTAACCTCGGTAGAGTAGTGACGAGGCCAGGTCAAGACACCTACTAAGACATAATAAATAGAACAAAATATGATAACGAGAAGTAATAGAAAGTGGAGAAAATGAATGATAGAAATGCAACTTAGTACATAAACTAATGGAAGAATTTTAAGCAAGATGACAAGAAGAAGGAAACAAATAAGGAGAAGCACAAATAATCAAATATGGACAAAACTGGTAAGACAAGGAAGAAATAAAGCAATGAGAACTGTTCAACCATTAACTCTTTTCAATATGAAATGCACAACAAGAATCACAATCGAGGTACCGCGTCGTATTCACATTTCACAATTTCAATCACAATATTTCCTAATATCACCACATGACCCTTTACATTTAGATTTGAAAATCATTTTTCCCTAAATAGGTATACGCGTTTTAGCCCACCTTATCACACCGCGTGGCTTCAAGTAGTTCCCCTACTAGAAACACGCGTATCAAGCCCACCTTATCTCACCGCATGCGTATCAACCCCTAGCCTTATACCACCGCATGCGTTCAATATCACAACATAATCACAACTCGCACCACAAGTGCTTATATGCCACAACTTGCCAAAAGAAACAATGCCAATATTTTCACAACAAATAGCCCATGGCTCAACCACAATGTGTACAAAAATCTCAACAATAACAAAATGAATGAGAATTGCCCAATAAGAAAGATGTCTCAATAATTAACAACTTCACCTCAATGTGATAACGACTTTTATAACTTCAACACCAATAAATCTACAAGAATATATTCCACGAAATAACAACTTCAAGTAAAAGTAATTCAACAATTTAAGAGGCAACAAGGCAATAAGGAAGGCAATAACTTTAACTAAAGTATATAAGAGCCAAATAACAAGTAAGAGGTAGAACAAGTGTTAACAATATCAAATAAAGCATGTAAGGGTAGATTAACACATGTAAGAGTAGATTATCAATGAGGGATATAACATGTTACGACAATTCAATTAAAGGCATGGAAAAAGTTTAATAACCTAAACCGGTCAATTACCATATATTGCCCATGTACCTACTCGTCACCTTGCGTACACGACTTTCACATAACACAAATAGCACAATTAAACCAAATCCTAAGGGTAGTTCCCCCTCCCCCCCACAAAGTTAGATAAGATACTTACCTCAACTAGGCCAACTTAACCCTCGAAAATAGCTTTTCCCCTAAAATTCGCCTTCATCGGCTCAAATCTAACCAAAAGTGACTCAATATCATCAACCAATGCAAGGGTAAATAGTTACAGTAGATAAATCTTTGATATGTACAAAATTCTCAAAGGTCAACAAAAGTCAATTCTGGACTCGCCTGGTCAAATCCCGGGTCCAAGGGTAGATTCCGACTACCCATAACTCCACGAGTCCATATATGTGATTAGTTCCCAAATCCGAGTCCAAATCGACTCTCAAAACTCAAATCTTTATTTTTCAAAATTTTGACAAAAATCCCTAAATTTCCTCTTTGATTCACATAAAATTGTTGTTAAATCTAAGATATAATCATGAAATATAGTTGGAAATTGATTAGAATCACTTTTCCAATGCTTGTAGATAAACATCCCCTCTTCAAATAGCCTCTTACCGAGTGTAGGGTTCTAAAATATGATAAAATGATATGACATCCCAACTTTCTAACCTTTTGTTAAGTTTCAGGTGTCGCAATTGCGATAAAGGGTTCGCAAATCACAATTGCGAAGGAAATCTCGCAAATGCGGCACTGACAGCCTATGTGGGAAGTCGCAATTGCGAAGCCTGCTTCCCTCGCAAAAGCGACAAATATATCGCAAATGCGAAACTACCCCAGCCCAGGTCAACTTCGCATTTGCGACCCAGGCATCGCAATTGCGATACCTGTGATCCCCCTGCTAAGGTCGCAATTGCGATGCTGGTGTTCACAAATGTGACACCAGAGGCATAAGCACACAAGTAGTTCAGATTCAGTCCAAATGATTCCAAATCACGTTCAAAACTCATCCGAGCCCTCGGGGCTCCAAACCAAACATCCACACCAGTCTAAAAATATCATACGAACTCGCTCGCTCGATCAAAATACAAAAATAATATCTAGAAATCAGACAACAAAACACATGAATTTCAAAGTGTAGTTCAAGAATTTCTAAAATTGCAACTAAGCGTCCGAATCCTATTAAATCAACTCCATATGATACCAAATTTTGAAGTTCTATATAGCATAACAGACCTATTCCAAGTCCCAAAACCAAATTTTGAACCCGATAGCCAAAAGTTAACCTATGATCAAACTTCTAAACCTCAAATTGCCAATTTTCGGTAAAACAACACAAGTCAACCTACGGACCTCCGAATTCAATTTCGGGCATATGCCCAAGTTCAAAATTACAATACGAAGCTATCGGAGCCATCAAACACCGTTCCAGGGTCGTTTTCATAAAAGTCAAAGTTTGTTTAATATTTCTAACTTAAGCTTCTAAGGCAAGAACTAAAGGTTCTAAATCAACCCGAAACCTTCCAGGAACGAAACAAATCAACCCTGTAAGACATAAAAACAAAATTACACATGTGTGAAGCATCAAACGGGGAAACGGGGCACAAATACACAAAATGATCGGTTGGGTTGTTACACCTCCTCTCGAAGTCTAGAACTCAAAATATGAAATAATGGGCAAAGTTCTAAATATAATACTTCAAAGTTCTGCCCAGGTATACCCATCGCAAACACAGTACCTTCCTTTTATTCACGAAGAAGAAAGTTACCCCGTGCTCAAAACCTTCAGCGCAATCGCGAAAACATCCATGGGATCGCGAAGCTCACCGAGATAAAACACATCGTGAACGCGAGCACGAAGCACCAACCATGCTATACTCCTATGCGAACGTGTGCGCTACTCCGCGAACGCAGAGACCTTCTGCCAACACTTGACTAGCCATGCGAACACGATTCACAAAGCCCCAGCTCCCAACATACACTATGCAAACGCTATTATACCTTCGCTATCATGAAGAACATCAGAGGCATCAGAAAACCAACAATGCAAACTCATCCAAAATGGTTTAAAACCACCCCGAAACTCACCCGAGCCCCTCGAAAACCCGTCCAATCATACCAAAAATTCCAAATAAATCCATAGGCCCAAATACCATAATTAACATCAAAACCAAGAATCAACGATCAAAATCCTTCCCTTGAGTTTTAAACATTCTAACTTAGATGAACTCATCCGAATCACACTTAGACAGACCGGATCACAACCAAACTGTCATGCCCCAAACCTGAAGAGGCATGACCGACACCCGATGCCATACTCGGCCTGAGTGTACCACTTCCTAACTGTGAACTCTGGAGGGGTAACCCTCAACTTAGGCTGATGAGGCCATATTCTGAATCATTTGAAAATATCGTCTCTCTCATCTGAGGGGTAAACATACCCAAAATCTCATATATATATATATATATATATATATATATATATATATATATATATAAAACTGTGCAGGATGACGAGGCCGCCATGAACATCTACTGATATACAAACTATACAGGACTCGTCTACAAGCTTCTAGAGATAACCGAACTGTATCATGGTCGGGACAGGGCCTCGACCTATCCATCAAACCTGTATATATATATATATATATATATATATATATATATATATATATATATATATATATATATATATACAGGTTTGATGGATAGGTCGAGGCCCTGTCCCGACCATGATACAGTTCGGTTATCTCTAGAAGCTTGTAGACGAGTCCTGTATAGTTTGTATATCAGTAGATGTTCATGGCGGCCTCGTCATCCTGCACAGTTTTATATATATATATATATATAAAAATATATATATATAAATGGACTCCAAGGTCTAGACCTAGTAACTCTGAGGAAGTGGAGCTTACCAACCGAGCTGATGTTTGACTCTGTCTACTGGGAAGGTCTATCCAGCTATCTATCAGGACCTGCAGGCATAAAATGCAGCGTCCCCAGCAAAAGGGACATTAGTACAAAATAATGTACAGAGTATGTAAGGCGAGTATGTAAGGTAATAAAATATCTGAAAGTTGAAACTGAACTGATAATATAACAACTGAAAGTAACTGGGAGTCAAAAATGATATGAAGATATGCTTATATGCTGATACTGACTCAACTCTCTCAATATAGTAAATAAAGTAGTTGTCCGGCCCTATAAGGCTCGGTACATATAACTGCTATGCCATAGTAGGCTCGCTCATAGGCGCTCGACCATACTAGGCTCTGTATCTCGGCCATTCTGGGCTCACTCATAGGTGCTCGACCACAGTAGGCTCGGTATATAACTTACCATCTGATCAGAGGTTCCCAAATAGGGGCCTACCCTATCGATTATAGCTCGATGGTGGTGAAAATATTGTAATACTATATATATATATATATATATATATATATATATATATATATATATATATATATATATATATAGGCCCTATGCTCTCTTGACTAAAAGAAGACAATACTTAAGTGAATATAAAGCCTCGATAAGGGAGAATATGATAACTTATGAGACTAGGATAATGTACATAAATTCAGGAATACGAACTTCTCTTTATTTCTTGTTATCAAACACATGTAGTTATGGGATAATGCCAAAATGAAGGAAAGGTTTAGCGTTAACATACCTTATCATAATCTTTCCAATAACCACATTGAACTCGTCTCGTTGCACCATAATCTACAACAACAATAACAGTACTATCATCAAGTTATGGAAGGTACAACTATCGCACAACGAACGACAAACTTATTTTATAATAAAACGAGCAGCATCTCCCCTATAATCTTTACTTCCTCTCAATTCAACATAAAACCAACAACAACAAGAAAACAAAAATAACAGCATGTATACATCATTTTCCAACCTTATATCCATCACAAAATATCACAAAACAGCCCATACACCCCAACCAGTTCATACACAATACGACAACCCTAGTAGTGTTAAATAACCCGAAAATGTAATGATGAACGACCAGCCAACCACCCTGCCATTATGTGGTGTTTCTCCACATACTTTATCATCCCAAACCCCTTAAGAACAGTAGCAAAAGAGACAACCCAACAACAACACGAAAATGCCCACAAAATAGTCCCACAAGTTCAGCAACTCAAAACTGATTTTTCAGTTTACTAAAACACGTTTCGACTTGTCTTTTCTTTCAAATTGAGCAACACAAACATCAGTAGATAATTAAGCCTCTTATCCTATAAAACAGCCATGAATTAAACTTAAAAATAAGTTCACAACCAGCCAACAGTGACGTAACAACAAACAACATACCACTCTTTCGAAACTTGCTAAGTCTAGTCTTTACGATCGAATTACAACACGTACAAGCGTAGATAATGGAAGGAGAATCATAAATTTACCTTGGACTGAGTAGAACCCACGAAACCTAGTCCTTATTCATCAAAAATCAGTCCCCCAATGCAGCTACAAGAAGGAGAAAGAGAAACTAGCAAGCTGTCCGGGGTTTTCTCCACTAGAATCATATCGTATCACCCGAAATTACCTAGGGTTTGTGTTGGATTTTCGGGGAGGAGTTGCAGGGTTTCAATCTGATTTTGTTGGTCTGAGAAATGAGTGAAATAAATGAGTTACTAAGTCCTTAAAAGTCCCCTCTTGGCCGACTTTAGGAGCTTTTAATTGAGGCCTCTCCTTTTGGCAAGTAGGTGATGCACCTACTTGTCACCTACCAGTCTGCGCAGTCTCGCAAAAATATGAATATCTCTGTACTCCAATATTGTATTAATGAACGGTTTAATCTGCTGGAAACTAGATGCGTAGATCTTCAATTTGGTAGATAGATCATCCCGTAATTCCAAGTACATTTCGAGAAATGCTCAGCTACATTTGACATAATTTGCAGCATATTTATGAATGTAACTTGTGATGATCTTTGCCAACTTTTGTTTCACAACTCGCTTGACTTCAAAACATAACACACGACTATCATAAGACTATAATAACTCATAATATAACCTCCTTATCATTTTGAGCACCCTAGTCTCACCCCAAAAGTACATGTGATAACATTTCCAACTTGTCGACTTTCGGCGAAACTTATTTTCTTCAATTCGTTTAGCTTCTAAGCCTTCTAACCCTCTTGGTACTTGTTACTTATGATCTTAAATATTTATAACCTTCAAGGTACCATGATTAACTTACTTTAGGTACTTTCAAAGATGATCTCATTTCTAAGCTTACATCAATTGACTTGCGACGTACTCTTGTGTACTAAAGTGGGGTGTAATACAAACTTTGCAGACAAGTCCAATCAACCAAATGAACCTATCTGAAGTCTCAAAACTCCAATTAAAGGCCGATAATACCAAAGTCAACTCCCGGTTAAACTTATGATCTCTCCATTTATTCAACGTGCCAACTTTCGACAAATAGGGATAACTAGGAACCTCCGAATCCAAATTCAAACAGACGCCTATGTTCAAATCACCACACAAACCTATTAAAATCGTCAAATCTTGATTCCAAGGTCTTTTACTCAAAATTCAAACATTAGTCAACTCTTCCAACTTAAGACTTCCGAATTGAGAATTACTCTTCTAAATCAACTCTGAATCTCTCGAAAATAAAACCTAGCCATACACACACTTCATAATGAATTATATGAAGCTACTCAAAGTCTTAAACCGTCAAATAGAAATTCTAAAGCTCGAAATGATCGGTCAGGTCGTTACATTCTCCCTCACTTAAACATACGTTCGTCCTCGAACGTGACAAAAGTCGTCTTAAGGCTGACACATCGCTGTATAACTCATCACACACATATCTAGGGGTGATCTTATGTCACCTCAAATCATATAAGAGCATTAATACAATCTGCACTGAAGATTCTCTCTTCTACCTTAGCCTATAAGTCTTAGAACTGAATTCCATCATCCACAATTTCATTTAAGATCTCATTCTTATATGTACACACTGTATCAATCCCCATAAATTGCACTAAATCACAAATGTATTTACAAGTTTTAACCACACGATGTGCCCATTAACTCATATACCCTTACACATATCTTCCGACCATAATAGCTACTCATTACCAAACTCGGTACCGATAATATATATCATATCAAATAAAACCTCTATGCCAAACTTTCACAATAGTGCTAATGATGAAGAAAACGTGCAGAAACTCATAATCACCCATCAAATCAACAAGTCATGAAGTTCTCTCACCCAACAAGAACCATTGCCAAACTCTGAGCTAATTAATGGCAGTCACCAAACAATACCTTATTCAAGTCCGATTACATTACTTCCAGGCCTAATAACCCCGTCCCACCCAATACAAGCTGCTCGACCAAGGGGCTGTATCAATGCCATCTAGAACCTCATACGACGCGATCTGTGTGCCAAACAAGCAATAAATCGAGTATGACCAATAATAGAAAGAGAACTGAATAAGAGAACTATCAAACAAGTTTAACAGATATACAACAAAAGCATAATGCCATGAACTCATCCCACAAAGGGAAGCAAATACACGAAATAAACATAAGGAACATTTTCCCCCGTAACTTTGTTGCAGTGTGTAACCCGATCCAAACATATCAAATCACATGGAGATACCCATCGAGTCAAACTGCTCATACTCACTAAACACATGTGTATCAATAACAAGAACGTAAAGTGCATAAACGTAACTATGGGGATACAGATAGCACAATGCACTACGAGAAATATCCAGGCACGACTAAGGTGTAATAAGCAAATCAACATCTTACGAGCCATCCTGCTCAGATAATGCCACAAGGCCTAAACATGGCCAAAATATACGTGTGAATAATCGAGTAGTCTCGCACCCACTATACATAAAGGACTACCACATGAAATAGATCTGGAATGAATAAGATCAAGTCCACCCGTTAACACACCCATAGCAAACACTGCATTGAGTAAGAATATCCAATCCATTGTAGTACACACATTCTCATTAGGCCTAACAATAGAGCCCCATTCTGATTCAAATCATTCCGAATTAGGTAATTAGCCCTCAGAGAGTCCACATTGATCCTTTCCATGACACACACAATCAGTTGTCAAATTCTGAACACACTTTCACAACCCGTGACCGAAGGAATAGTCTGCCTCTCAGATATAAAGCTCTAAACTTCGGGAACACAAGAATCTCCATACTAAATTTCTAGCTCTCCCACTTATACAACTGCTATGTCATGCAAGCACAATTGCATCATGAGAAATGCTCCAATAAATCACTTGCATCAAGTAGAAACTTAGACATCAATGATTATCAACCATGCAATATCTATAGTACTTGTCAAGCATCCAGAAATTAATACACCATATGTCTTCTACAACAACATCCCCCTCAGGCAATATAAGATAATGCTAGCATGCTTTTAGACAACTGAAGTCTCCCGTGATGTCTAGAACTCGCGAACTTCCTTCCAAAACTGAATCGCAACCTTGTTCATTCAACCCTGATTCCACGCAGCTCACTTCATCAATCATGCTATGAAGCAAAAATATGAGAATCTCATTATCATCTCTGAATCACAAATAAGATATACACTTCATCGACCAAAATCCTACCACTTAGCTCAATTTAGGAGAAAATCACAACATGCGACAAACCTTCCATTCTCATAGGAGACATCCACCCTAAGTCGTGGTCAAAATCATCACAAACTCTTTGGAAACCATTTGCATACAACCAAGCTTTTAAAACTGAATCTATCTAAATCAGCCAAGTCACGCAGATATCCAAACCTAAAAGTATTACCACCAAAAATGCTTGTAAAGCCCAATTATACCAGAGGAACATATCATCAAAATTACCATGCTGATCCAAACCACTACTAAATTGACCCAACTTCTTCAGACTATCCTTGATCTTCTTGTAAGATAACATTTTGCCTTCTAGTACAACCTCAACCAAAACTCATTCCAAGCGATCTCAATATGAAACCACGTCGTCCAAAGACCCATAAGCCACTTTATTCCCTCTCATGCACCCGGTAGTACCTCAAACTGATATGCCCGCTCTGTAGAGACCTTCTATGAATTTGAAGTTGTGTAGATGTTGAATGCTTAGTCACACACAAATTTAAAAACCCTATGATACCACATATCGAATCTTGAACCCATCAAAACCATCCTCGAGAGTCACCCACTCAGACCTAGTTCTAAATGCACAACCAAACATGCCGAACCACCAATGCTCTGTTAGAACATCCATACCCAAAGAGAAGCAACCGAGCGAATCCTTTTCTATGCCGACTACATCCACAAAAAGCGTCAACCCGAGTCATTCCACAACCTCCCTATAGCCATAAGGTGTAATACATCACACATCTGGCAAATTCCTTACTCGCATCACACTCGAAGTCATCCTCCTTAAATCGTATATAACCCGCAAGCATCACTTAGTCTAGAATCTATAATAACACATGACCATGTGATCCAATCGTCGATGATAGACTCTCCTACTTGTCTCTAAGCCACGATTTTATAACCCCAGAATCTACAATGACTTCTCCTCCATAGCTGTCATGATCCCATACCGTTACTCAGCTAAATTTCTCATAAGCTCATGTTTCACAAACCATAACACATCCCACCAATGGACAACTAAAAGATCCATCCACATTCAAAATTCAAGACTGTATTGTACACCAAAATGATAATCAAACATTCACATTTCCTTAGTAGCTCAAAAAAACCCTTCCTCGTCAAATTCGAAATCTCAAGGTGAAACCCATGCCACTCGAATAAATAGAATACTACCTGCTACGAGTTTACTTAGAGATCAACTCCCTCAATCCATCAACACCGGGAATACTAATCCTACCCTGAAGTTGCAATACATCGTTATCACCGAGGACCAGCTCCTAAGCACCACTCCACAACACCACATCCCTAAGTACAAGCAAACGAGGATCATCGCACTGACGAGCTCTGACGCGCTCAAAATAGAACGACTGTGCAACCACATAAGCAAGAACTCTACTAGGATCAGAAATATCCAATATCATAACTCTAATAGCCCAAGCCCGAACCTCCGTAGCCAAGTGACCCCTCCTTGGCTGGAACAAATGCCGAATTCCAAATCATGAACCTTATAATCCTTCTCACGAGGTTCCAACTGCTGCGATACACAAACAATCACCCTACCATTATTCACCATTATTGCGTGAAGACTAATATGTGAAGCATCACAATACATTATGTAAGGCCTCGTAGCCGTGGGAAAGACTAACACTAGAGCAACAATAGATGGAAACTCCTCTACAAAGTGACAATAGAAATCTACCCTCATTGCACAGGGGAAAAACATCACGCACCACCTTTGTAGCATCATCACACTCATCAACGCCCAACTAATATCGAGTACTCAACATCGCGTATGAATGAATAGGAATGAACTAAAGATATAGGCATTAAGCCAAAATAAAGCCGCACGATAAGGAATCAGGAAAGTGGAAGTTCATAAAGCTATATAGCCTGTCGCAGATGGATATTGACGTCTTTGTATCAATCCATAAGACTCTACTAGGCATGCTCGTGATTAGTGAGACCATTAGAACCTAAAACTTCGATACCAACTTGTCACAACCCAACATCCTACCAAAGGCCATGATGGCGCCTAACCCGCTTGCTAGGTAATCCAACACTCAACATCAATAAAAGAATCCAATTATTAAACCATTTAACCATTTCATGACATAAATAACTATGTGAAGTAAATCTCAATTCAAAATTATAACTACATAATAAATAATAAGGTCTAAATACGATCACAACCATCTACAATGCCAAAAACCCGGTGTCACTATATCACGAGCATCTAATAAGAGCAAATAGAATCAACTGAACAAATACATCTTCTCAGAAAAGAAATGCATAGACATAGATAGTTAAGTAGGGAAATGAGACTTTATGTGCTGCAAATCCGGTCATACCAAGCAGCTCACCATGAAGTCTCCAATAACACTACTACTGAGCTCAAGGGTATCATGAATACCAGTCTCAGAACCTGCACAACAATGTGCAGAAGTGTAGTATGAGTACAAACCATAATTCCCAGTAAGTATCAAGTCTAGCCTCAAAGAAGTAGTGGCGAGGGGTCAACTCCGACACCTACTAACAACTCAATAAACATATGAAGCATGAATATGGCATGGAATAAAGCATGATATCATCAATCACATCTATCAACAAAATCATAGTAGACTGGAAGTTAGAGATGCTTTTTAGGAATATCAGTAAAAGCATCAATGTTTCCACAAAAATCACTTAGACAGAGATTCATCAAGGTAAACTTTGATTTAAAGCTCTAAAGATCAAGTAGATACATCAATACCAATTTGCAAGAGAAATAATACAACTTAATACTTGCATGTAAAATACACATGCCCAAATCAACAATATCATAGTTAAATCATCAAGTATACACAATCTCAGCACATTCATAGTGCCTAGCACAAGTACCCCTCAAGCATACTCTCAAAATTCTCACGGTGCCTGGCACAATGCACCAGAATCATCACACACACATATACTTAACACTATACGGGTGCCTGACATAAGTCCCTCACAAAGCACATTTCAAGTGTCTGCGCTCATTGGACCCAAGGTAATATGGGTAATCACCTGACTCTGGAGGGACGATACCATTCCATGTGTCGTGGCGGTGTGCCACCCTATCCATATATAATAAAGTTGCGGCATGCAACCCGATCCACAAATATTCCCATGGTGGCGTGACAGATCCACACATGTACCCGTGGCGTCATGCCACCCTATCCACCCACATACCCGTCGCAACGTGCCATATAATCCACACATAAGTCCGTAGCGACGTGCCACCCGATTCATACAAAAATCCGTGGTGTCGTGCCACTAGATATACACAATATCATCAGTATCAAATATCCGTGCATAATATCCATGGTGCCAAAATTCTCGCCTTTTCACAATATTCAACTCTAAAACTCATAGATATATGTATGAGGCAACATAATAAAAAGGCAATGAGTCGTAATAACAGAAATATGGATAAATTCACATAAGGCTAAAAGATAGCTATGGCTAATCATGTAATTCAATTTTACTCAATAATTCAATAAGAAATTTCATCATTCAATCATGAACGAGATAAGTCATTAAACCACTGAATCATGAATCAATAAAATATGTATATGACTACGGCTTGACAAAGAAGCTCAATATGGCAAAACAATTATTTATGCCCAATTCAACAAGTCATAACCTTAAAGCATACTTTTAAGCCAAAATTTCAAGTCATTTCATATTCATAGAATTAACAAAACATGAAAAAGGAGTTGACATAGTCGAAGCAAGGTATAATCATAAGCCGAACACTTACCAGATATGGACATAACCTAACTACACATATACGGTCATCACCTTGCATATACGTGGCTCCTAAATCAAGCAGCAAGTAGCAAATAGATTACCTATGGGGAGAATTATATTGTACAAGGATAGACAAGAGATTTACCTCAACCCAGCAAGCTTTAATCAACAACCGGTGTTTCCTTTCAAATCCAACTCCAAATGACTCGAATCTTGTCAAATACAACTCAACAACGCCAAATAAAGCCATAGGAATCAATTCCAAACAATAAAGCTTCAACATTTAATGAAATCCCCAAAAGTCAATCCGGGCCCACATCATCAAAAACTAAGTCAAGAAGTAGATTTAAACTACACATAACCCTACGAGTCCCAATATGTGATTAGATTCTAATATTGGGTCTAAATCGGCCCCCAAATCCCCAAAGTATACCCTCTAAAGTTGTAGACAAAATCCCAAAATTTCACTTAAAATTTTCAAATTTTATGTGTAGAAATGCATGGGAAATTAAGAACCTCATAAAACGATCTCTCCTCTCTCTAGGCTATGGCGATCTAGAGGCAGTCATGGCTGCCAATGCCTCTCCCCAACCTTTGGTTGTGGGAGAGGTAATTCAAAACCCTAATGAGCCGAACCCTAACCCTAGTCTTCAAACCCCAAAGCTGCCAAGTTAAAACAACAATAAAAGCCAAAATTTATCCGTATCAAAGTTAAAACCAGTAGAGTTTATTGATGGTGAACACACACTTAGGTTTGACATGGAGGATCAACATAAATTTGCTAAAGAATATGGATCACATCAGGTTATTATGATCTAATTATCTGCACGTGCGCCTGCTTTGAAGGATTTGCGAACATTACTGCCCAAACATCTTAGAGTAAAGGGCTATTGTTTAACTAGATTGTTTGTGCCAAGATAATTATTAATTATATTTAATCAATACAATAATTTTGTGATATCGTTAGAGAAGAACATCAGTATAGGGTGTTCCCACAGTATATTAGCTTCAATCCAAAAGAAGAAACGATCAAGGTTGTGGTGTGTCTATTAGATTCAATCCAAAAGAAGAAACAACCAAGGTTATGGTGTGGATATCACTGCCAAACCTTGCTCAAGACGTTTTTGCTAGGAAGGCTTTATTATCCATAGCTTCAGCAGTAGGCACTCCAATTGCAATTGACAAGGAAACTCAAACTCGATCAAGACCTAGCACTGCCAGGGTTAAGTTAATACTTGACCTTTCAGATAATCTTCCTAAGAGAGTAAGTTTGTAGCATGTTGAAAACACAACTGGAAATATTTTGGAGGTTTTCTAGGAAATTATATATGATAATCTACCTGCATATTGCAATTTTTGCAAGTATAAAGAGCATGGAGAGGAGGTATGTCGTTTACTCTTAAAATAGAATAAAAACGCATATCACTTCGAGGGTCATGAATTGAAAATTAAAGGAAAAAAGTTTCAAGGGATTTAAGACAGGTTTTAAATAAAAAGAAAGGGCTCGTTAAGGGTGACCAAAGTGATGTTCAAAATTATACACGGACAGTCTCAATGAATAATGTTGTGGATATAGTTTAATCTCCAAAAATTGGAAATCTGAGAATAGAAAAAGAAGCGTAGATGATTGGGCATCACCAAAAGCATTTGGAGGCTGGGAAAAGTCTTATGGAGGAAATAGGTGATGGCTCAAGTGTTGAGAAAGATCGGGTTAAACATACAAGTGATATCCCTAGTGCCACATCTTTGGCAAGGGTTTCTAAGGCCGTGGGTTCAGGTTTGCAGGCTAATACTACTTTGGTTGTAACTGGTGATCGAGTAAATACACTTAACAAAGAAGTCTTGGTGAAGTAACAGGTCAGTACATCTAGGCCAGCTTGTAATGTGAATGAGATCGAGGTTAATGAGCAAGCTGGTAGATTAATTCAACAAGAAATAGAAGAAGCTGGAGCTGAGAACATCATACAAGCTAAGCCTAGGTCTACTGGGATTGTGTCTATGAAAGCTGGTCGCTCTAAGGATGCATCTCTTAAACCTAAGCTAATGAAACACATATTGCAAGACATGACATAGTCGAACTGGCTGCAAACTCTAGTAGCAATGAAGGTGTGGAGAAGGATAAGGAAAAAGGTTGGAATTCTGTAACACGTAAAAAGTAGCCACCATCTCGATTGGCTTCTCTAGATCTCAATAAACTACAGTCTGGTGATCAATTTTCTAGTGCTAAGGATTTTCTTAGTGCAAATTCGTATGATGTTGTGATGGTTAATGACCAACATACGTCTGGAAATATGGAGAAGGGATTACAGGTTAAGGAGGGGCAATTTGTGGTGGTCGCAGATGCTCATAATGTATCCAGTAATTCTTTCACATCTGCTAGTGTTAATCTCACTTAAATTGGAATTAAAATTCTGGAACAAATGAATCCCTTTCAAGCACTAACTGAGATTTTTCCAAATGCATCAAAAGGGATTTCTATTCAAGGGGTGAAAGTTTACAAGGATATTTCTGGGGTATGATTGAATACTTCCAATTATGATATTACTTCCAATGATGCTTTTAGTCGATTATATAATTTGGTGCAATCTTCACACAATCATGAAACATTGTCCATGATGTCGGCTACAACAAAAAATTCAAAGGAAGTGACTGAGCATTCAAGCGAGGAGAATGAATGTGAGTTAGACAAGATAATCGAGGAACCTGTGCTTAAGTCTAAATGCTGGACAGATCAAGTCGAGGAAGATGAAGAAAATGACTTTGAGCAAATGATAACTATGGGGAGATTTATGAGGGGAAAGTGAACAAGAACATACTACACCAAAGGAAAAAGAGGCTGCACCACTAGGACAAATGAGTGAGAAGCAAGGGTGAGAAACTAAGATAAAATGCAGCAGTTTTTGTACCTACTAGGCAACAACAATACAGTCTCAAGCGGCAGTAGCTTTGAAGGAGCTTACACATTTAGGTGAGCTCCAAAAATCTGGATTGTTAGCAAGCACAAGCAAATTAATTCCTACAAATATTCTCTATGCTCTTTTTTCTCATGACATGGATGCTTTGAATGTTCTTGATAATCCTAATAAGATCTTAGACATTACCTCCAAGTCTATTGGAGTAGTGGCCAAGAGACATGACCCATGGACCTTAGTATCAGGATTTAATCCTACTGAAGCTTTTGGTATTGATACGTAATAAAGTTTCTATGATGAAGGGGAAGAGCAGGACCTACTAGATGCATGCTTTGATAATGTAGCCAGGGATGGGGACCTTTCACCTAGACACCTCAAAAGTGGCTCCAACAAAAATTAAAAGATGACAAATGAGAGGCAACATAGTTGGGATGGCAAGGTGACACAAGGGTTTTCCATTAGGCAATTCCCAGTGAGAGTAGCAAAGCAAAAGGGGGATGCCTCAACCATCTCGACAAGATATAATAGGTCCAAAAAGAAATAATGAAGTTTGAAGATATCTTGAAGATAGGTAAAAAGAAGTCAAGGTGTTACAAGTTGAAGATTTCACAAAATTGA
Organism: Nicotiana tomentosiformis; assembly: GCF_000390325.3. Classification (NCBI taxonomy): domain Eukaryota; kingdom Viridiplantae; phylum Streptophyta; class Magnoliopsida; order Solanales; family Solanaceae; genus Nicotiana; species Nicotiana tomentosiformis. Next base: position 76,117,654 of record NC_090823.1, on the reverse strand, counting down.
GGAAAGAGGGGCTTGAATACTAGCTTTTTTCTTGTCATATTCTATTCTATTATTTTATTAATATTATTATTTGTAATGTCATTATAGAGTGTGTTATAAAGTCTATGATGACCATAGAATATTCAGTTTTTTAAAGTTCTTATTTTTTACATATTTGCTAGTAGATGAGGTTGTTCATATCTTATTAGGAATTGTAAGGTAATGTCTAGCTCAGGAGTTATGGTCGCCTTTCCTTTTTGCCTTTGGGAGATACCTCAGTTGGCTATGAGATCATTCGACCTCGTGAGACTTCGTACTCATGAGACGTTGGAGGCCCATATGATATGACCATCTTGCCAAGTCAATGGATATCATACTACTATTGCTTTTGCCCCCTTACTTGTACTCTTCCTTTGTCGTTTTTATATATTATTAATAATACAATCCCTAGGCACCTTACCTAGTGGATTTGCTTAAACAATATCAAGATACATAGCCAAATTTAAGTGAAAATTACTTACCTCCAAAGTAGTAGTAAAATTGCTCTTTAAAATCTCCTCCTCTCAAAGTTTAGGGCCCAAAATATGAAATAATGGGCAAATTCCTGAAATATAACACTTAAAAGTTCTGCCCAGGCATACCCATCACGAACACGACACCTTCTTTGCGTTCCCGAAGAAGCAATATGCCCCTGCTCAAAACCTTCAGCATGAGCGCGGAAACATTCACATGATTGCGAAACTCACACGACTGAAATACAACACGAATGCGTCAACCACACCGCAAACGGGAACACCAAGCACTAGCCATGCTATACCTCTACACGAACGCGTGTGCTACTCCGCGAACGCAAAGACCTTCTGCCAACACTTTGCGAACACTTGACTGGCCATGAAAACATGATTCACAAACCCCTCAGCTCCCAACATACACTACACAAACACAATTATACCTTCATGATTGTGAAGAACATCAGAGGCATCAGAAAAACCAACAATGCAAAATCATCCAAAATGGTCTGAAACCACTCAGAAACTCACCCGAGCCCAACGGAACCCTGTCCAATCACACCAATAAGTCCAAATACATTATTCAATCTTATCCAAAGGCCCTAAACACCTCAATTAACATCAAAACCAAGAATCAGCGATCAAAATCCTTCTATTAAGTTTCAAACATTCAAACTTTGCCGAACTCGTCTAAATCACACTTAGACATACCGGATCACAACCAAACTTTGTACACAAGTCCCAATAAACCAAATGAACATATACAAAGTTTTTGAACCTCAAAGCCCAATAACACCAAAGTCAACTCTCGGTCAAAATTATAAATTCTCCAATTCTTCAAACATACACTACACAAATGCAATTATACCTTCATGATTGTGAAGAACATCAGAGGCATCACAAAAACCAACAATGCAAACTCATCCAAAATGGTCTGAAACCACCCAGAAATTTACCCGAGCCCCTCGGAACCTTGTCCAATCACACCAACAAGTCCAAATACATTATTCAATCTTATCCAAGTCCTAAAATACCTTAATTAACATCAAAAGCAAGAATCAGCGATCAAATCCTTCTATTAAGTTTCAGACATTCAAACTTCGCCGAACTTATCTAAATCACACTTAGACATACTGGATCACAACCAAACTTTGTACATAAGTCCCAATAAACCAAATGAACTTATACAAAGTCTCAGAACCTCAAATCCCAATAACACCAAAGTCAACTCCCGGTCAAACTTATAAATTCTTTAATTCTTCAACTTGCCAACTTTCGACAAATAGGGCCAAAATCTTCTAGGAACCTCTGAGTACAAATCCAAACACATGTCCAAGTAAAAAATTACCATACAAACCTATTGAAACCATCAGATCTCGATTTCAAGGAAGTTCACTTAAAATTTAAATCCGTGTTAACTCTTGTAACTTAAGACTTCCGAATTGTGAATTACTCTTCCAAATCAATTTCGAACCTCTTAAAATCAAACCCAACTATCATGACCCAAACCGATGGGTCGCGACGGGTGCCCGAGTCCTACCTGCCGAACATCCTTAAGCATGCGTCTAAGATATAAACATGAATAACATACGTGGGAGAAACCTGTCCAAAAGACATATGTACATATACATGCGGAATACAGTGGAGCGAGTCGACAAGGCTGCTATAGACAACAATATACCCAAAACTAGAAGCCAACAAGGCCACATACTATCCAACTATACATAACTGTCTACAGACCTCTATTAGAATATACAACTGTACAAGGACGGGATTGGGCCCCGTCATACCCATATATGTATACATACATATCGTACCGAGGTCAAAAGTAGCTCCGGATCAATTGGAGCACACCAACTCTCGCTGATCAAGGATCCTAAGGAGGGGGGCCGTTAGCTTGTCTACCTGTACCTGCGGGCATGAAACGTAGACCCCAAAAAATAGGGCGTCAGTACGAAAAATGTACTGAGTATGTAAGGCATGAGAATCAGTACATAAAAGACATAGATAAAACATGGAATAAAGAATTCCACCTGTAAGTCTAAATAATAGTGTAAATCTTAAAACATTTATAATGTCATGCACACGCGTGTAAATATCGTGTCATGCATAGGTATAGGTGTACATAACATCATCAAGCCTCTAAGGGCATCCCATCATATCGTCTCGGTCACTGTGGGCAAAATCATCAACATATACCAGCTGATCAGGTGGTGGTGCATATATAACGCCGTAACCTTTTCCCATATATATATATATATATATATATATATATATATATATATATATATATATATATATATATATATATATATATATACACGCATGTATAACATCATCTGGTCATGGGTCAGTGTACATGTATAAATGCATGAAATGCATAAGAAATACGTTAGTAAGATTTCTCGAAATGTCATAAAAATAATATGCCTGTCGGATAAACTTTATAAAATATGTATTTTTCTGAGACCCATGAACAGAAGATATAATAATAATTCACATGGGGAATCAAGAATATAGACACCCCTAGTATTTCTATGAATAGAGTCATTTATGAAAGTTGTGCATTTGCTCATTTCGTTCGTGTCGTATAGATCATACCAAAAAGAAAGAAGGGATTAGCATCTTTTGTCACAACCCAAACTGATGGGCCGCGACGGGTTCCCGAGTCCTACCTGTCGAACATCCTTAAGCATGCGTCTAAGATATAAACATGAATAACATACGTGAGGGAAACCTGTCCGAATGACATATGTAGATATACATGCAGAATACAGTGTGGCGAGCCGGCAAGGCGGCTATAGACAACAATATACCCAAAACTGGAAGCCGACAAGGCCACACACTATCCAACTATACGTAACTGTCTACAGACCTCTATTAGAATATACAACTGTACAAGGATGGGACTGGGCCCTATCATACCTATATATGTATACAGACATATCGTACTGAGGTCAAAAGCAACTACGGATAAGTTGGAGCACACCAACTCTCGTTGATTAAGGATCCTAAGGAGGGGGACCGTCAGCTTGTCTATCTACACCTGCGGGCATGAAACTCAGGCCCCGGGAAATAGGGCGTCAGTACAAATAATGTACTGAGTATGTAAGGTATGAAAATCAGTACATAAAAAACATAGATGAAACATGGAATAAAGAATTCCTCCTGTAAGTCTAAATAACTTTGTAAATCCTGAAAACTTTATAATGTATTGAGTTTCTACAGGAAGGGTTGGTAGTAGTATTGTTACAAAGGCAACTCTTCCAAAGTTTATATAGATCCCGGGGAGTTAAACATTCGAGGACGAATGTTTCTAAGGGGGGAAGGATGTTACATCTCGCGCATTACGTACGTTAAAGTTTCGTCGTAAGTTAATCAACGTAGACTCGGGGATGAGATTATATTGAGGTTATAGGCATTTATTCTATTTATAACAAGCGATAAGTAAGTACTGTGAAGGTTAAAGAGTAAACGAATCAAAGAAAATGAGTTTCGTTGAAGGTTGTCGATTTGGAATATAATACGATCCGATCCATAATACCCGGTATTTATGGACTAGTGCATACAAGGTACCCCACGAACATGATAGTAGGGTACATAAAGTGTGTTAAGTGAGTAGTATTTTAAGTAAGTTGAGATAATTCTTAATTATGTGGGTAATTGGTTAATTATTGGGTAATGGGACATTACCTAGTTAATTAAGGAGTTGTGGGTGATTAATTAAAGAATGTGGTTAAGACAAAATATCCCCCACGTGGCAGCAAACCAATCCAAGAATTGTGACTCTTAAGTTACTATGTTATGTGGCAAGTCTTAAGAATGTGAGTCATTTCCATTTAATAAAGGAAAGACACATATAACGGGAGTCATATCCATTCTTAAGAAACATAAGTCACAAATTCATTCTGATATGCATTCAAACATAAATGTTTGTATGTTACAAACATAAGTCACAAACGTAAGTCACATAAGCAAGATAAGATCTTCAACAATTCAAAGCAACGTGAGATCTTGCAATAATAAGGGAGTACGGTGCAATCTTTCTCAAAAATATTATATGGATATTTCCCTACTTCGATCCGCCGTTACACGTTCTCGCAATAAACGGTGTTAAAGGGATTGTTAAGAGAATCGGTTCAGGTATGTTAAGGCTATCCTTTCTTTCTTTTGGCATGATCTATACGACACAAACGAAACGAGCAAATGCACAACTTTCATAAATGACTCTATTCATAGAAATACTAGGGTTGTCTATATTCTTGATTCCCTATGTGAATTATTATTATATCTTCTGTTCATGGGTCTCAGAAAATACGTAAGTTGATAAAGTTTATTTCATGATATCAATCAGAGGCAAAATGGTCTTATGGCATTCCGAAAGATCTTATTAACATATTTCATATGCATTTCATTCATTTATACATGTACATTGACCCATGACCAGATGGCATTATATACACGTATATTATATGTATATGGGATATGGGAAAAGGTTACAACGTTATATACGCACCACTACCTGATCAGCTGGTATACGTTAATGATTTGCCCACAATGGCCGAGATGATATGATAGGATGCCCTTAGAGGCTTGATGATGTTATGAACGCATATACCCATGCATGGTATGACAATATATGCATATTCATGATATTACAATATTAAATGATTCACAGAGCTATTCAAACTTACACGTCGAGTCTTTTACTCCATATTTCTCTCATGTCTATTATTTACTAATTTTTATTCCTTACATACTCGGTACATTATTTGTAATGACGTCCCTTTTGCCTGGGGACTCTGCGTTTTGTGCTCGCAGGTCCCGATAGACAGGTCAAGAGCCCTCCAAGTAGGCTATTAGCTCAGCGGAAGATGTTGGTGCGCTTCATTTGCTCCGAAGTTTCTTGTTTAGTCAGTATGATTTAGACGTGTATTATTTGGTATGGCGGGACTCTGTCCCGACCTTTATGACAATTATGTATTCTTAGAGGCTTGTAGACAGATGTCATGTACGTAAAAGATTGTATGGCCTTGTCGGCCTATTTTCAATGTACGAGTGGTTATTTTGGTCTTATAGGCCTGTATGTCTTATGTATAAGTTGGTATTACATGTTTTATTCTACTTTTCTCATGGCAGCCTCTCCAGCTCAGTTATCTATGATAGTATGTTACAAAAAGATACGTTATGTCGGTACTCGATTGAGTAAGGTACCGGGTTCCCATCGCGGCCCATCGGTTTGGGTCATGACAAAAGTGGTATCAGAGCTTGACAAATTATTGAGTTTCTACAGGAAGGGATGGTAGTAGTATTGTTACAAAGGCGACTCTGCCAAAGTTTATATAGATCCCGGGGAGTCAAACATTCGAGGACGAATGTTTCTAAGGGGGGAAGGATGTTACATCTCGCACATTTCGTACGTTAAAGTTTCATCGTAAGTTAATCGACGTAGACTCAGGGATGAGATTATCTTGAGGTTATAGGCATTTATGCTATTTATAACAAGCGATAAGTAAGTGCCGTGAAGGTTAAAGGGTTAACGAATCAAAGAAAATGAGTTTCGTTGAAGGTTGTTGATTTGGAATATAATACGATCCGAGCCATAATATTCTGTATTTATGGAGTGCCATACAAGATACCCCGTGACCATGATAGTAGGGTACATAAAGTGTGTTAAGTGAGTAGTATTTTAAGTAAGTTGAGATAATTCTTAATTATGTGGGTAATTGGTTAATTATTGGGTAATGGGACATTACCTAGTTAATTAAGGAGTTGTGGGTGAATAATTAAAGAATGTGGTTAAGACAAAACATCCCCACGTGGCAGCAAACCAATCCAAGAATTGTGACTCTTAAGTCACTATGTTATGTGGCAAGTCTTAAGAATGTGAGTCATTTCTATTTAATAAAGGAAAGACACATATAACGTGAGTCATATCTATTATTAAGAAACATAAGTCACAAACCCATTCTTATATGCATTCAAACGTAAATGTTTGTATGTTACAAACATAAGTCACAAACGTAAGTCACATAAGCAAGATAAGAGCTTCAACCAAAACTTCCTTGCATAGAAACGTTACTGCTAATCACTTAAGGAAAAGTTTCAGCCAAGATTATCTTTGCACAGCAACATTATTGCTTCGAGCTTTTCATACGACTTGTTCCGTATTTTGTCGCAATTAATATGTGTTAGAGGATTGATAAGTGAATTGACTCAGGTATGTTAAGGCTAATCCCTTCTTTCTTTTTGGCATGATCTATACGATACGAACGAAACGAGCAAATGCACAACTTCCATACATAACTCTATTCATAGAAATACTAGGGGTGTCTATATTCTTGATTCCCCATGTGAATTATTATTATATCTTCTATTCATGGGTCTCAGAAAAATACGTATTTGATAAAGTTTATCCGACAGGCATATTATTTTTATGACATTCCGAGAAATCTTATTAACTTATTTCTTATGCATTTCACTCATTTATACATGTACACTGACCCATGACCAGATGGCGTTATACACGCGTGGTCTTTTGGGGCAGCAGAACTTTTGTTCTTCGCGATCGCAAAGCTTTGGACTGCGATCGCGAAGGGTATGCCTGAGCAGTCCATTTAAGAGATTTATTTCTGGATTTTACCTACTCTCTCATATTTTGAACCCTATATTTTGAGAGATGGAGATTTTAAGAGCAATTTCACTACTACATTGGAGGTAAGTAATTTTCACTTGCTTTCTTTCTTTATATCTTGATTCCTCATGGATTTCTACGCCTAAAAAATAGATTTTTAAAGTGAAATTTGGGATTTTTGCGTACAACTTAAGAGGGTGTATTTTGGGAATTTGAAGGTTGATTTGGACTTGATTTTGGAGATAATTTTATATTTGGACTCGTGGGATTATAGCTAGTCCGGATCTACCCCTTGACTCAGGTTTTGACCATGTGGGCCCGAGTTGACTTTTGAGAATTTGATTAAAGATTAAAGTTTTATTGTTTGGAGTTGATTCCTATGACTTTATTTGACGTTATTTAGTTTTTTTTTTTTACTAGATTCGAGTCTTTTGGAGTTGAATTTAGATGGTTAGGCTATTGTTGTTTGATTTAAGCTTACTGGATGAAGGTAAGTCTCTTGTCTATCTTTGTAAGAGGAAATTCTCCCCATAGGTGATGTATTTGCTACTTGATTCATGATTTATGAGCTACATATATGCGTGGTGATGGGCGTATATGCATAGCTAGATTTTGATCATATATGTTATTGTTGACTTGAATTATGCTTTGTTGGATTATATCAAGTTATAATCCATGTTAAAATTAATTTTGTAACTATGTGATAACTTATAATCATGATTTAGGAGCATGCTAAGGTTATGACTTTTTGATGTGAGGATAAAGGATTATATTTTTCATGTTGAGCTTTATCATAAATCCGTAGCCATACACTTATCTTATTTGCTCCATGATTCAGTGGCTTCTATGGCTTAATTGACTATTGATAAATAATATGATTAAACCAGAGCATGCTAAATAGCTTAGTGAGCCACTGTGATAAATTGATTTATATGATTGGCCATAGCTATCTTTTAGCCATATGAACTTTTTATCCACATTCTTATTATTATGTCCGGTGCTTTTTTATTAAATTGTTTCATACACATATGCATGAGTGAAGAGTTGGTTATTGAGGAAAGTTGAGTTTTTTGGCTACAGGCACTTTGAGCGGATATTGATTATTGGTTATTGATCATTATTACAAATGATCAACGCTTGGATGTGGATTCGTTCCTCTGGAGTCAGGTGATTACCCATGTTGCTTTGGTCCCTGTGAGCATAGGCACGGGGATTTTTTAGGTGATTGGTTTTGACACGCGGCCTATGTCAGGCACATGGATTTGTACTGATAGGTATTGGTAAGGAATCCAGAGCATGCATATTAATACTTTGCCTCATGTAGTGGATTTATTTACATTTTTTTGACACGTATCATGTCTTATATGAGGATTGAGATGTTGATATATTATTTGATCCCTTATAGAAGTAAAGCATGCACAAATTCTGTATGAACTATGTTTTTAGCTTTCATACTCGCTACCATGTTTTGTTCCGCATCCGATTTATATTTTCATCTGATTATTGGATAGTTAATGAGTGTCAATGTCGACCCCTCGCCACTACTTTTCGAGGTTAGACTTGATACTTACTAGGTACCGTTGTTTGTACTCATACTAGACTTCAACATATGTTGTGTAGGTTCTGAGGCTGGTATTAGTGGCCTTCACCCGCCGGAGTAGGAGACTTTGTGGAGACTTCGTGGTGAGCTACTCTACTTGATAAATTTGCAGCACAAGGAGTCTCCCTCCCTACTTATGTATTATGTCTATCTATTTCCTTCAAACATATAGTGTTATCCTGTTAATTCTACATACTCTTGTTAGATGCTTGTGTAATTGTGACACCAGATTTTTGGACTTTGTAGACAGTTGTTATCGCGTTTAGACCTTGTCTCAAATATCATATTTCATGATATAGGTTTTGAGATAGTTTCCACTTCTATATTATATCATGATCTTGGTAAAGGCTTAATAAACTGCTTTTATTATTGTTGTTTGAGTGTTGGCTTGCCTAGCGAGCGAGATAGGAGCCCTCATGACCTTTGGTGGGATTTGGGGTCATGACAATTTGGTATTAGAGCACTAGGTTCTGAGGGACTTACAAATCACAAGAAGGCCTAATAGAGTCTTGTGGATCAGTATAGAGACGTCAGTGTCTATCTGCGAGAGGCTGTAGGGCTTTAGGAAACTTCCTTTTCATGATTCTTCATCATGCATTGATTATTGTATTGAGTCTAAGTCTTTCTCTTCTACTCTCTCACAGATGGTGAGAACTCGTGCTTCGAGAGTAGCAGGTGATGGAGTGGTAGTACAACCGACTGTAGACAGGAGAGGTAGAGGCTGGGGTAGGACCAGGGCCTTCTGTTAGTGGCCGCACTATTACAGTTAGAGGTGAATGATAAGTGGTGATTTTACCACTTATTTTTATCTCTTTTCTTTAGTTTTTGTATCCTTTAGTTATAAGATGAGGTAATTTATGGCGTGTATTGCTAGTATTTTAGGTACAATGAGTCTAGAAGAGAATTGAGATCAAATGAAGTGGAATTGAGCAAAAAAAAAAACAAAGTGTTGAAGAAGTGAAAATGCATTCAGTGATCTCGCATCCGCTAAAAAATGGCTGCATCTGCGAGAAAGATGGTCATTACTGCACTTGTGTTTCAGGAGGCTATGGCCAAGATGGTCAGCTCAAGGCATTGACCCAGGCTAGAGTGGTTCGAATGGGTCCAACCACATCTCAGGCTAGAGGGGGTGCTCAGTGTTGTACCCTATTTTGCACTAGTCAAGACAAGATTCAACTTGTGGTTTCTCTGTTGTTGATGAAAGAGAGTCGCCACCTAATATTTAAAGGTATACTAGGGTACCTATTTAATTACTAAGTCATATTCCTTATAGGTCTGTAAACCGGTGAGATTATGGGTAAGGATTATTGTTCTTCTAAGGGGAAGGTGTTAGGCACCCCTTAAAATCTACCTGAGGTAGCTCCATGGGACTTAGACTAATTTTAAAGAATCCGTTATTATATTATGCTTAATTACTACTAAGGTATGACTTACTATATATTAAAGGAAGTATATATGTAAGACTTAGGAGGGATGTGAGATTATAAAAGAATTATTGAAGGTTAAGAGAGTTCCGAAAGTAGTCCATATTTTAAGGCTTGTAATTATTAAGTTATAAAAGTAATTAATTTAAAGAATATATGCTTGTATAATTTTAAAAGATGTTCGTAAGAAAAGTGATTCTAAATGTACCTTAGTTTTAAAAATTCTGAAGAAAGCAAGTCTTTGAAAATTCATTTGGGTGATTGTTCCTTTCTGTTTTTCATGAAAAATCTGGTTTCATTCCCTGTTAGCAAAGACCGGCGATTCCTTTTTCTAATTTTCTGAAAATGGGCTGCTGTTTTTGATTAGAGCCTGAGCTTCAAAATCTTTAAGAGAGGTGAATGTACATGATGAACAAGTTATAATTAGTGGAGCGAAAATTAATTACTAACTAATTCTCTTTAAGTCCTATATTAGTTAAAGTTTGCCTATGTTTCATGTGATATAAAGCATGCAGGTAAATCACATAATCTAATATATGAGTGTTAAATATATGATAATAAAATAGGATAAAACGACAAAGCCAGTAGGCAAAAATAATGAAGCAGTAAACTAGGCTATGGAAATAATGAACAGTAACGAAAGAAGTGAGGGAGAGAGGACAAGACTCTGATGGTTGGGCCTCAATAAGGTAGGCCCAACAATTGAGAGGCGCGACTATAGCTGACTGGACTCTTCAGAATATATAGCGAAGCTGGTTTGGGCCTGAGTTCCTTAGGAACTCAGCAGGCCCAAATGTATGCATGCACAAAAAATAAAGAAGGTTATTAGAAGTATATCCCACATTCTCAACATATTCAAAACATATATGAAATGTATATAGACAAACAATTGGAACAAGAAAATAATCAATACTGTGGGAAATTATATTAATGTGGTGGTTCTACTTGGAAAATAATTCACATTGAAAACCTTTCGTTGTCATTAAATATTAAACCCCCAAACAACTAAATGTGTCAATGAATTAAAGGCTAAGAAGGAAGTTCTACTCAATTCGATGCTCCCTTTGAATCCCCTGACACTTCAAAGTTCCCAAGGGACTCAAGGCCCAGGGCAATGCTTGTGCCGGGGATGGCAGCCCAACCTAGAGTCGAACTCCACCCCCAAATACCCTTAAACACTAACAATATATTTTCCTTATAGGTTTAAATGCCAATGAGGCCCTTTCAATGTAAACTAAATGCTATAGCATTACTTACCATAAAAATATGTTTTTCCTCCTAACATAAGGACATATAGTCTACATTGGATATAAAACAAACATATATCACATGAATCTAAAGATCTGACTTTAAAACACATACAGGTGAGGAGCAGAAGCATCATAAGCATACCACAAAGATCTGATCATTAGAGCAGAACAATATTCCAAGGAAAGGCAAAGCTATACATCAACAACTTAACAGATACAAAGGTTCTTGTTTCTGGAAAACCAAGTGTGAACTGATTGGTTTTGCTTTTAGCACATACATAGGTTGATAATACTACTTTAACACTTTAAAGGTCATCAATGAAGGTACAGGTAACACAGTCATGGCTAACCATTTACAGAGGTTATCAAAGATATCTAGGGCAAGATCAAGTCCCTCAATAGGTCTACAAGTTCACAGATTAAAACATGGAGTCCTTAAAGAATTCAGCAGAGTCATACTCCTAATAGTATTAGATTCAAACAAATCATCATGTTCAGATAGCATCAACAAAGGTCCTTATAAGATTTCAGTTTGATCAGATTTGGTTTTAAATTTAACAGTAGGGAAAGTGCTGGGGTAGTTCTGGACAAGACATGAAATCAGGAATCAAACAAGAACATGCAATACCTAGTTAGTCACATGAACACTTCAAGTGAAGTAATACTCTAATACAGACAATGAAGCTTTACACATTCATGGAGTCAGGTTAAGTATGGCATGAGGAGAAAGAGTTACAGATAAAGAAAATACATTGCATTAAAACAGTTTTAACTCAAACCTAAGTCTAGATCAAAATCTAAGTATGAAATGATCATGCTTATGTTTTCACAAGTTATCACTTGGTTATAGCATAGTAACTAGGTCCTATTTTTATAGGGAAGATAATCTTAAAAGATAAAATGCATGTCAGCTTTTCAAAAATCAATGATAACCTAGAAGGATTAGAGACAAGAGGTATTATACCAAGTAAGTTTTAGATTGAACATGCAGCTGAAGATGATAACTAATCAAGAAAATAACCAAGTTCAGCCTAACAAGTTATCAGTCAATTATAACAAAGAAAAGAAACAGGATCATAATTGTGTTATGAGGAAAGATAACTTAGTTTTTAACAAATATATATAGTAGTACTACTGGGATTCATGAAAAGAAGAAATTTTAATTCAAACAAGACTAGGTCAACAAATGCAACAACAACTAGACAAAATAAAATACCATAGTGGCTACTCAGAAATAGTTTAACAAATATAAGTAGAGAAGAAAAACATATAAACATATAGAGTTCATGCTTAAGGCTAAAGGATAGAGGATATAAACTTAAACACATTCAGATTCATCTCAGTCATGGTTATCAAATAATAATCTCAACTTCAAGACTCACAAACTACAGAGATGCAACTCATAAGGATAAAGGTCACTACAGATCAATGAAAAGCTATGAAGTTCATGTGAACATGAACACATAATAACACAAACATGTACATGTAGACTATTGGAAACTCAAGAATAAAGATCAGCATGAATCAATTAATGGTTTGATCAATCAGCGATTAAAGACTCAAAAGCAGGACAAATAAGCACAAATGGACATTAAACTAACAGAACATAAGCACTAACATGATGATCACAAACACCATAAAACAACTGTAATCCTCAGAATATAACTAACATATGTTTAGCATTGAAAGGAGATGAAGATGAACAAAAGAGAAGGATGAGAGATGTGTTGACCTTTTTGAGAGCAGCATACCAAACAAAGTCTCTTTCTCAGTTGTTTAAGACTCCAGAAACCTCAAGTTTTGACCAGCGACAGTACTCACCAAATGAAAAGAAAAGAACAGTAAGAAAACCTAGGCTTTTGAACTCTAAATTTCCTAGATGATTGATAGCGTTTGTGTCTTTGTGTGTGTGTTTTTCTTCAGTGTTAGCTGGTTGGTCGTGTTAGGTAAGAGCATTGAAGGCTCCTATTTTATAGTGCCATTTAAGTCTCTAGGGTTTCAAAGGATTCAAATCAGATAGTAGAAGGTGACGATAGTCGAGTGGTGATAGCAAAGTAGAGGTAAAATCAGAGAACACGGAGGGAAAATAGTGACGAGTTTACTTGAGAGGAGAGAAGTCGACCATTGAGGGAAAAAACCATCAGGTAAGAGCCCTAATGTCCATAGGTCGCTTCGCTTGACCTTTAGACCAAGAATAATCATGATAACCCTGAGAAACGTTCATGCATGCCATAGATTTAACAAAACAGAGGAAGGTTTTAGAGATTTGACCCTTGTATTATTTAGTCTAGGGTTTCGGATTTGGGTTTGAATATCCATCAACGAGAATGGAAATCTGGTCTCAAACTTCATAGACTAGGAACAAAACGACTTGATTCTGGCAGTTGGTATTTGAGAGCAAAGACGGAATGGTGTTTCAGTCTTAAGGGATTAGAATCTGATGACTCAGATTTAGTGAACAAAAGGGGAAATAACAACGGGATTCTTGGATTTAAAAGGCAAAGGAGATGAAATCTCTGATCAATTTGTGACCTTGCACTAATTTGTGCAAGGTTTGGTGACTAATTGGTTTGTGAGGTTGAGAGAAATGAGAGGGGAAAGGGAAAGAGAGGCGACCGGGTGAGGTGAAGAATGATTAGGGTTTTTGGGTAGGTTAGGGTCGTCTTTGAGTTTAAGATAGGGGAATATAATCCAGGCCGTTGATCTTTTAGATCAACGGTCCTAATATCTTGGGATTAAAACATTTTTAATGAGGGAATACGAGGGCCGTCAGATCTCTGCATTTGGACGGCTTGATTAAATTTGATGGGGTGTTGAAATTAAAGGGTAAATTATTATGAATGTGGACTGTTGATCTGAAGAATGAGCGGACCAGATGATTTTGTGTTTGTTTTGTGTGTGCTGGAGACGGGTGATGTGGCGAGCGTTGATTGGTTGAGAAGTGATGGCAAGGATTGCCAACAGGGATGAGATGAGGTTGTTTGGCTCGGGTATATTTTCAGATTGGGCTAGAGTAATTAGGCCAAAGTAATTTAAAAAATGGCCATTTTATATTTGACTCAAGAATTGCAATTGTGGCCTTTTTGGCCTTTTAACCCCTTTTGAATTTAATTTAAATAAACTTAATAGTTTTCAATAAATGTGGTAAAAATTACAATTATTATTATATACTTAATTATTTGAAATTAATTATTTATAAAATACTTCATTTTCCTATATTGTAACACTAACTTCGAATTTCACATAATAATCTAATTAACCAGAAATTAAAGATTAATTTATTAAATTAATTATAGAACCTATGTATATAAATTATTTTAATAATCCTAAAATAGTAAATATAATTACATAATGTCAATGCTATGTGATTAATTTTAAAACTAATGCTTGGTTAGTTTGTGAAAAATAGATATTCCTCACTGGAAAATGCTTTAAAAATATTTATTGTAAAGTATTAAGTATAAATAAATTAAAAGGGAAGGGTCAAAATTGGCAGTCAACAGTTGCCCCTCTTTGACCGGAGACGATGAAAGAGTTTTCGGAAAAGAAATTGAACCAAAGCCAATTTTGTCTTGACTTTTAGGCAAGTATTGTAGGAAATGGAGATGGTAAATTGCAGGGTTGAGTTGAGGAAGAATCTAGAAAGGTTTGGGAATAATTGGCCGAATTTTGGCTTTGAATTGCTTACATACCTCTGGCTTAACGAGGACCAGGCCTTATGTAGTTCTGGAGTAGGGACTTTGGGGAAGTGACACTCGCAAGAATTGGCCCAGTATCGTATTGTGACGATACAACGAGGCGGAAGATTGGTCAGTTATGGTAGCTTGAATTTTGCGGCATGATTTGAATGATTCGAAATTTTGAGTTTCGCTGATTGTCTTGAGCTAGGATATTAGGCCCGCTACTGGGTTGGCTATCCATATAGCATTGTAGTTCGGTCTGCTGCTAAGAAATGTTCCATGTTGTGATGCTTGTTCTTGTAAAATGAATGAAATACACGCATACCAATATATTGTAATGCATAATATATTAAGATGCGATGTTAATGATGCAGGAATGATGATGTCTGGCTGCCGATGATCCATTATTTGGGATTGGGATGATGGGATACATGATACTGACTCGATATTTTAGCCGGACCGTGTACCGTTTTGCAGATGTCTGAGCATTTGAAAATTGTCTATGCTTGTTGGGATAGCTTGATTGGTAAAGTGCGTCTCCGCTTGTTAGGCGAGCTTTGCACTGAGAAATGTCTCCCCTTGTCGGGAGAACTTGATTGGTAGAGTGCATCTCCGCTTGTTAGGAGAGCTTCGCACTGAAATGTAAATTAATCTCTGCTCGGGGGTGATTGATTAAAACCGTAATTATGCCTAAAGCTGTATGAGCAAAATGTTAAAACATTCAAAGTAATAGAAAATGAAATAAAAGCATGCCCAAGAGATATGCTTGACTGCGAAGCTAGGTTGCGGCCATCGATTAGCAGAACATCGGTGATGAGGTTTGCGATTGTCTATTGTGGTTTCCATTGCAATGTAAATTGCTTTGTTGGCGAATTTTGCGGTTTTCTATATACAAGGCCCCGATTGGCGAAGTCGACGTTCAATTTGTACATGATGCTCCGATTGATTGCGCTAACGGTTTGCTATGCACGGGACTTTAATTGGCAAAGCCGACATTCGATTTGTACAGGGCGCTCTGATTAATTGAGCTGATGGTTTGCTATATACAGGAGTTCGATTGGAGAAGTTGACGACTCATCTTATACAAGATGCACCAATTAGGTGAGCAGACGATTTGTTATGCACAAGTTTCCATATCAGCTATCTGATTCTGAGATACCTATAAAGGATTAAAAGGTTAGCTTTAGCTATACCAGAAAAATTCAAGTAAAGGAGAAAGAGGGATAATCTTAAGCAAGTGGCGGATCCATCATTTGTCCCGGTGTGGTCTTCCTTACTCCTTGTTGACCCTGCACTCAAAGAAAACTTTTTAGTGGGGGGGCGGGGGGGAGTTGGTTTGTGTCGACCACAGTGTTGGTTTGCCCCGGCCTTGAACATGATCGTTCCATGAAGTCCGGCAGATGGAACAAATTACTGTATATACATATATTTTTCTTTTAAAAAACATTTCGAAAATAACATGTTTTTAAGGCAAATGCTGTCGTTCCGAATTATGACATGTTACGAGAGATTCTCCACATGCGAGCGTATCCTGTTGAAAACTTCATCCTGTTGATGTTGACTTTTGTGACGCCTCTGATAACGTGGCTGCTTGCTATTGCGACTACATCCTAATTTAAACTAATGCATTACAAGGCTTTCCTAAGGTTAAGAGCGAACCCTTTCAGGTTGCCTACGTATCCAAAACGAAATCAGGTCTGAACATAGTTAATGGGTTATGATGAAATATGATGAAAATGACCAAGCCTGACTCAGGCAGCTTATGTATCCGAATGGAATCAGGTAAAAGCGTAGTTCGATTACAATAGATGCAAAATGATGAGATTGAGAATGAAAATGGCCGAGTTTGTCTCAGTCACCCTATGTATCTAAGTGGAATCAGGCCAGAACGTAGTTCAATTACAAAAGATGACTAAATCCGATGAGGATTGCCTACGTATTCCTTTCTGAGAAAATCAAGTCGGCGTAGTTCCTGAGCAACTTACAAAAGTGATATTTGGTCTTTCTATTACAAGAGAAGGGAAAGGGGGAGAGAAACTGAACCCTACATGGGTTGCCTACGTATCCCTTTGTGAGAAGTCTGGTTGAACGTAGTTCTGTTACATCAAAAACCCTAACTTTATTTGTCTCCAGACATAGTACCTCTTGATTGCATCTGAGTTGATAGGCTTCGTGTTGACTCTTCCATCCATTTTTGCCAAGATTAGAGCTCCACCCGACAGTGCTCGGTGAACCACGTAAGGACCTTGCCAGTTTGGTGCGAACTTTCCTTTGGCTTCTTTATGGGGAAAGATTTTTTGTTAAATGCACTGGCCATCCTGTTCTGATATAACTGGCCATGATATACTGCATCCATTATTTTCTCATCAATGTGCATGAGTTGTTCCTGCCTGACCCTTATCTACTCTACGTCGTCCAATTTTGCCTCTTGAATGACTCTTAAGGACGGTATATTGACCTCTGCAGGTATCACCTCTTCAGTGTTATATACCAACATATACGGCATTGCCCCAGTGGATGTTCTCATGGTAGTCTGATAACCTAGTAAGCTAAAAGTAGCTTCTTGTGCCATTGTCTATGATTGTACACTATCTTTCGCATAATCATCTTGATATTCTTATTGGCGGCCTTGACTACCCCATTTATTTGTGGTCTGTAGGATGTGGAACTGCGGTGGATGATTCTGAACTTCTCGCAGATTTCTCTCATGAGGTCGCTGCTGAGGTTAGCGTCATTGTCAGTGATGATAGACTCTGGTATCCCAAATCTATAGACAATGTTATTTTGGACAAAATCTACCACTACCTTCTTCGTGACAGCCTTGTAAGTTGATGCCTCGACCCATTTGGTGAAATAGTCGATAGCTACCAAAATGAAACGATGTCCGTTTGATGCTGCGGGCTCTATAGATCCAATTCCGTCCATGCCCCAAGCGGCGAACGGCCAAGGTGAACCCATTATGTTTAGCTCATTTAGTGGGACCGGATGAAATCCCCGTGAATCTGGCACTAGTGACACTTCTGCACATAGCGGATGCTGTCACTTTCCATAGTCATCCAAAAGTATCCAACTCTCAAAATCTTCTTGGCTAATGTGAACCCATTAATGTGGGGTCCGCATGTCCCTGCATGTATTTCCTCGTTGCTTCAGCAGCATCTACACATCTCAACAAACCTAAGTTTGGGGTCCTCCTGTACAGGACTTCCCCGTTGAGGAAAAAGTGGTTTGCCAGGCTCCTGAGGTCTCACTTTTGACCATTAGTAGCATTCTACGGGTATTCTCTGGTCACAAGGAATTTCTTGATATCGTGGTACCATGGTTTACCATTGGGTTCTTCTTCTACATGGAAGCAATAGGCATGTTGATCCCTGATCTCTACCTTGATAGGGTCGATGTAGACATCTCCTTCACGCAGTGCAAGTACGACAGTATCTTGATATTCTTGGTGGACCATTCTCCTTGGACTTGGTATATCAGCAAATCAGAATCTCCTATGACCAGAAGTTCTTTGATGTTCATGTCGACTGCCATTTTAATACCAAGGATGCACGCTTCGTATTCAACCATATTATTGGTACAAGGGAATCTTATCTTTGCCAATGCTGGATAGTGTTGTCCAGATTCTAAAATCAGGATTGCCCCAATTTCGACTCCTTTGAAATTTGCTGCTCCATCAAAAAACATTCTCCACCCAGGGTATGATTCTGCAATATCTTCTCCGGCAAATAGTACTTCTTCATCGTGGAAATACGTGGTAAGTGGTTCTTAATCTCCATCTACTAGATTCTTGGCGAGGTGGTCGGATAAAGCTTATCCTTTGATAACCTTTTGAGTTATGTACACAATGTCAAATTCACTGAGGAGAATTTTCCATTTAACTAGCTTTCCGGTAGGCATTGGCTTCTGAAAAATGTACTTGAGTGGGTCAATCCGAGATATGAGATGCGTGGTTTACGCTAACATGTAATGCCTTAGCTTCTGAGCAATCCAAATTAGGTCACAACAAATGTGTTCTATTAGGGTATACTCGTCCTCGCATGGTGTGAACTTCATACTTAAGTAGTAGATGGATTGCTCCTTTCTCCCAGTTTTATCATGCTGCCCCAACACACAGCCGAAGGCATTGTCCAAGACTGACAAATAGAGCAATAATGGTTTCCCTGGTTCGGGGGGAACCAGTGTTGGTGGGTTTGAAAGATACTCTTTGATTCTGTCGAAGGCTTTCTGGCACTCCTCCGTCCATTTTGTGGAGGCATCTTTCTTCAACAACTTGAAAATGGGTTCACAAATTACCGTGGACTGGGCTATGAAATGACTGATGTAGTTTAATCTAACTAAGAA
Source organism: Nicotiana tomentosiformis (assembly GCF_000390325.3). Taxonomy (NCBI): domain Eukaryota; kingdom Viridiplantae; phylum Streptophyta; class Magnoliopsida; order Solanales; family Solanaceae; genus Nicotiana; species Nicotiana tomentosiformis. The sequence goes on along the minus strand of NC_090823.1, from coordinate 76,098,237 downwards.
ACTCATGACATCTTTCTTGCTCTTTAGCGGCGGTAATTCCTCGATGGCCTTGATTCTTGATGGGTCCAGTTCTATCCCCTTCCTGCTTACAATGAAGCCCAATAGTTTTCCAGCAGGGACTCCGAACATGCACTTTGAAGGGTTCAACTTCAAATTGTACCTTCGCAGGTGTTCGAAAAATTTCCTCAAGTTGTCCAAGTGCTTCGAGCTCCTTTGAGACTTTATGATGACATCATCCATATATACTTCAATCTCCTTATGAATCATGTCGTGAAAGAGGGTCGTCATGGCCCTCTTGTAGGTGGCGCCGGTGTTCTTGAGACCGAACGACATAACTCTATAATAGTAGACTCCCCAAGGTGTGGTGAAAGTTGTCTTCTCTGCATCTTCCTCGTGCATTAAGATTTGATGGTATCCAGTGAAATAATCCAGAAATGACTGCAGTTCATGCTTTGCACAGTTGTCGATGAGGATGTGGATATTTGGTAGAGGGAAATTGTCCTTTGGACTAGCTTTGTTGAGATCTCGGTAGTCCACATATATTCTGATCTTTCCATCCTTCTTAGGTGGGACGATGTTTGCCAACCAACTTGGATAGTTTCTGACCCTTACCACGTTTGCTTTTATCTGTTTGGTCACTTCTTCCTTTATCCTCACACTTAAATCAGGTTTGAACTTTTTGGGTTTCTACTTGATCGGCGTTCTGGTAGGATCGGTATGTAGTCGATGCGAGACAATGTTGGTTCTTAATCCTGGCATGTCATCGTAGGACCATGCGAACACATCGACATATTATCGAAGGAGCTCAAATATTTTTTCCTTCTGCTCGGCTTCTAGGTGAATGTTGATTCTGGTTTCTATTACATCTTCTTCACTTCCAAGATTGACCACTTCCGTTTCTTCAAGGTGGGGATTTTTTTGACTTTCAAACTGCTCGATCTCCTGCGAGAGATTGTCGGGCATCATGCTCTCGTCATACTCCTCGTAATCCGGGTTATTGCGCTCAATAATTTTGTTATATGTCCTAATCGTGGAACGTAATTTTTTATCGGTTTGATTACTGAAAAGAAAATCTAAGTATAAATAAAGCGGTAAAATAAAGTTGCAACATTTAGGAAAATGATTCTTTTTATTTTATCAAAAGGGGAACGTCTTAAGCGTTCACAAGAGGCAAATGAAAAAAGGGTACAGACACGGTACATGCCTCAATTGACCGTGCTCTTTTCAAAAGAAAGCTTTATAGTTCCATACTACCAAGACTCCCAGCGAAACAAATATGAATTGGCGGTCCAATTCTGCAGCTCTTCCCCTGGTTAGGCTTCCTGATAGTCGGTGTCTTGATGTCAGTTACTTCACAGAATTCTTCAATCATATTCACGAACAACTTTCCCATTCTGTCCATGATATCATCTTCAGGTACTGAACTCTGTCCCGGACTTGCAACATGCTCTGACACAAAAACCTTTTTCCCATAGCTAACGGTGCAAACTTTCCCTTCCGGAGGCTGATATCCTATGTCATCCCTTCCTTTCTGCCCATTATGTTCAATTGGCTCTGTCATTCTATCCGAGTTGGCTCCCAACCCTGTTCTTGGCATGTATCCATATTTCATCATCTCCCTCAAAGCCATCTTAGATCTATACGGCGACTGCATTCCCAAGTTTTGTTCAGTCTTCTCCATCTCGTAGTCTGCATGATTTACACAGCGTGGAAGGCAACCCCGTTCAGCCCCTCAATGAATGGAAAGATATACACCAAATAGGTGGAGTGACCCCACTCGCCATGAACCACGATCTCCTAGTATCCCCACTCAAATTTTATGCATTGGTACAAAGTGGATGGCACGGCCCCTGCCATATATATCCAGGGCCTGCCCAGCAGCAAGTTGTAGGAAGAGGAGATGTCCATCATTTGAAACAACACCGGAAAATCGACCGGCCCGATTTGTTAGGCTAAATAAATTTCTCCAATAACATCCTTTTGTGAACCATCAAAGGCTCTCACCCTTACGTGGCTTTCCTTGACTTCCCTCAAATGAATTCCTAACTCCCGTAGGGTAGGGAGCGGACAAATGTTGACTCCTGATCCGCCATCGACCAACACTCGAGACACTATTTTGTCCCCGCACTTGGCTGTGATGTGAAGAGCCTTGTTATGACTTGTGCCTTCGACAGGGAGTTCATCTCTTCTGAAAGTGATCCTGTTTGCTTCGACCATTTTCCCAATTGTCGCGGCCAACGCTTCGCTAGTGGTGTTACTTGGTACACTTACCCCACTTAGTACTTTCAACAGGGTTTCCTTATGACTGTCGGAGCTCATTAATAGATCCATGATAGATATCTGTACTGGATTTTTCTTTAGCTGCTCTTCCATATAATACTCTTTGCTTAACATTCTTTTCCAAAACTTGGCGGCTTCTGGGTCTGTTATGTTCCTCCTTGGAATTTGTTCTCTCCCCAAATTTCCTCGATTGACATCTTCAGGGGCATAGCATCTCCTAGACCTAGTCATACCATGGGATACAATAGAGTCTGTCATTTTGGCCTTTCCCTTTTGCTTGTATGTCCATGGGACGGTTTTGTACTCCCGACCTTCGTCGTCTCTAGTAGCATCGACATGTTGCTACAGATAAGTCTGAATCATCACTGTAGGCCTCAATTGTACTGTAATGATCGGAGCCTTTTGAGGAGGGATCCTTGCGGCTTCTGCATTTCCTATAGTGATAATTGTTCCTTTCAGGTCATACTCTTCGTCTAATGTGATCATGTTAGCTCCCTGGTTTAGATGATTTGGAAGTGGGTTATGATTCACATTAGGTGGTGCCGGAGTGCACTAAATGGATCCGCTCTTGATCAGGGTATCAATTTCATTTTTCAACTTGAAACAATCTTCGGTATCATGTTCAGGTACATTGGAATGGTACAAGCATCTTTCAATGGCATCAAAATACTTGGAAGGATGTTCAAGAACCTTTCCCTTGATTGGGTGTATCAGTCTTGCTCTTCTCAATCTTTTGAACAATTGGACTTGCTCTTCTCAATCTTTTGAATAATTGGACTAGAGGCTCAGCAATCGAGGTATAAGTTCTAGGACCCCTCTCTTCAAAGTTAGGATGAGGGCATAGTATATAAGTAGGTCAGTTCTGATGAGTAGTGGTTTGGACAAGAGCATATGGTCGTTATGGGTTTTGGTTGTTGTTAGCTCGAGGAGGGTTGTATTGTGGTTGAGGGTGGTAAGATGGCTGGGTATTATAGACTAGAGCATAAGTGGGTGGCGGTGAGTGGTTGTTTGGGGAATAAAAGGTGCTCCCGTGATGTGGGTTGGGTTGGTAGTAAGGGACGATTGATGAGATCTCCTCTTTCTTCTTCTTTCCGCTACCGATTGAACCTGATTGGATGGCCTTCCTGGCCGCTTGCAATGCTGTCATGGATTGTGCTTTACCAGATTTTATGCCCTCTTTTAAGAAATCTCCCAATCTTGACCAGCTCGGGGAACTTTTGTCCCATCATTCCCATCATCTTTTCAAAGTATATTCCCTCCTTGGCTCTGATGAAATACTTGGTTAGTTTACTGTCATCCAGCGGAGATTGTGCCCTAGCAGTCTCCGACCTCCACCATCATGCATATTCTTGGAATGACTCATATGATTTTTTCTGCAGGTTAACCAGTGCGAACCGATCAGGAGTGATCTGTGTATTGAATCGAAAATGATTCATGAAGTCCTCTGCCATATCTTGTCAAGTTTTCCAATTTCGCGAATCCTATCGAGTATATCAGGTGAGTGCTTCTCCTGTCAAAATTCTTATAAATAACTTCATCCTTAGCTTCTCGTTCCTCCCTACTCCGACTAATTTGTCACAATATGCCCTCAAATATGCGTGAGGGTCCCCCATCCCATCAAAGATATCAAACTTGGGTGTTTGTACCCTGTTGGAATATCCACATCTGGATGAATACACAGATCCTTGTAGTCCAAACTTTCACTTCCCCCGGAAACTTGGAGACTCTTCATTTGCCTTCTCAACATTTGCAACTACTCAGATACTGACTCTTCTTCCTTACGCTTGGCTTCTCTCTCCATCTCAGTGTATTGGTCAATCTCATAAGGCACGCTGACTGTGACAGGTGTTGTAAAGGTAGGTTCAGAAATAGCATATACAGGGGGAACGTACCGCTCATAGGTGGTAGCATGTGCCACAAGTATATGCTGGTTAGTGATGAAAGTAACTCTGTCACTAGGAGGGGTAGTTATATTAGTAGTAATAAGCGGGTTTTGTGATGTCTGAGTGTATTGTGGTACGTAAGAAGTGTGGATAGGAGGATTTGGTGGGTTAACGGGGGTTACTGGAGGTATGACTTGAGTTGTGGGAGTTGAAGTTGGGGTGTTGTTGTTTTGGCGTGCTGTGCAAGGAAAGTGATCTGGAAGTGAATCCAAAGAAGGGAATCTAAGTGGCTGAGGAAGTGTTGTCACGGCCAGGTGCGCCAGTTCTCTGATATGTTGTACCTCCTCCCTTAAGGACTCCATTTCCTTGGCCATCCTGGCCACGTGTTCATCATTACTAGTGTTGTTTTTTCCCCCGATCGCCCCGGGCTGTCGGCTACGACCAGAGCATATTCAGTTGGGTCTTCCATGACTGAAATCTTTCCCTTTGACCTTAGATTGTATGGTGGTTCCGCCAGTTTTGGTCGACACAAACCAACTTTCTTTTCCTTTGGGGGTAATAATAAAGCAAAAGAAAAATAAGAAGAAAGAAAAGAAAAGGAACAAGAGTCAGTTTCTTCATTTATATGAGCAAGAAATCACATAGAGCAGATAATTCATGCATTACAGCTTGCGCATTCTAAGAATTTGCGAGGACCTCTCATTGCCGGAGGTAGGACTAATTCATAGATATTTGACAGACATTTAGACTTGACACATTTAGATCCGAAGCAATTTGTTTTCATTGATAATTTGGACTGATACAAGTGGAAACAATGATTACATCATTGTTTCATAGAACTGCATGGGCTTGGACAACTCGCCCTTCTGGAAAGTAAAAGAAAAAACTAGGGATAAGGGTACAAAGTGGGAAAGAGGGGAAATAAACCAACTCTAATAACCATCCCCTGAGTCGTTTCCCATGTACTTCTCTTCTTATGGATCCTCTTTCGGATCCTTCTCCGGGTCTTCCTCAAATTCCTCATCATTATTGTTGAATTCAGACTCCTCTTCCGGATCTCTTTCTGGATCTGTGCTTGATTCTATTTGGACGCACTGCACTACCCGATCATCATCTTCAGCAGGTGGCAATATGTGGTAAATGGATCCCGGGACCACTTGACGATGCATTGATGTGGTCACAAGATTGTGCGGCATGATCTCATGATAAATCTGCAAAGCAACCACCACGTCCTCTAAACAGGCTATACCCTCTCTGCTTGGCTGGGCCAATTCTTCTTCTTCTTCATTAATCCAGACATAATACTTAGGAGTACACCACGAGTTTTGACCCATAGGCATTGTTACCAGGTCATTCTACTCTTCTTGCAGCCTTCTTATCCTGGGAATTGGGATTTGTCCATTGTACTCATCCTCGTATAGTGTTGTCCTTGTCCACAGAGGCACATATTGGATCATCCCGAATTGTCTAAGGACCCGCAGGGGTGAGTATGGTCGAATGCCTTCCAGTCTAATCAACTCAATGAAGTACTTCTGAGGAGTCCTGAAAATTGCCCTTCCACCTACCCAAGAGAGTTTCTAGTTGATCTATTCTCCTGTCAGATTGGTCAGCATATCTCTCCATTCTTCTTGCCCATAAGGGGACATCCAGTGTCTCATTCTTTCATTGTGGTTGCGGATCATATTGCTGACGCCCGCCCACGTAGTAGTCGATGGTGGCCTCTCACTAGAAGAAATATTCAGTAGCCCAGATCTAAAGCAGCAAGTTACAACCTTTAAAGAAATCATACCCTCGTTCACATGCGGACAAAGCCCTAAACATCTAAGCTAACACTATCGGCACTAAAGTATCTTGAAGATTGCCACAGAAGTTTGCCAGGATCACTGGTTATAAGTTGATATTGATACGACCCCTTCGCTACGGGAAGACAAATAATCCTAACAGTGCCATTGCAAAAGGGATAGGCTTGAGACTCTCCCACGTCGCTTGGTCATATGGAAACTCCCCTGAATACCTTTCGTAGCTTTCACGATGCCCAAATTTGTCGAACAGTTGGTCGAGGCTCACCCATCCGTCCTCGATACTTCTGAGACTTCTATTGTGGGCAAGGCATAAGGCATCCAAGAACCGGTAACTGGGCATAGTAATTGGCAATACTGGCTTTCTTCAGTTGAACGACAGCTCAGTGAAACTTGTGACTTCTTCCAATATCGGTACTAACTCACAGTCGGCAAATTTGAACACCAGCTTAGCTGGATCCCAAAATTCTATCAACAGGCGAGTGAGCACCCTGTCTACTCGGATGTTTATCTATGCAGTTAATTCCCCCAGGTGCGTCCGAACCTCATCTCCGTGTTCCAGACGAATATTCTTCCACCACTATTTCAACTTATGTGGTGCTCCCATTGCCGTGCTGATTTCAGGGATGTTTTGGTTGATTTCAATTTTTTGAGGTGGGTAAAAGAAAGATATGTGGGTAAGTGTTTGCTTCGGATCCTTAAGTGTCTCGTCATGTTTGTTTGTCTTTCCACAGACGTTATGTCATTGGGTGCATGACCCGTTGATATCAGGGTGGCTTTCCTAATTATGTGTAAGTACCAAAGATCGACTCACCTAAGGTTTATGCGGTATGACATATTTTACTAAAGTAGAGTGTTTCCTAATTTTGAATTGGACTGAAGGTTGCAAGAAGTTATGTCAGTTGATCTGACAAAACCATTCTCTGAAAATAGAGAGTTTTGAAAAGAAGGTTCAGAGGGGTGTAAAAGACAACCCTCGTGTGCCATTGTGTGTGATACAGCCAAGACTCGATTGGAAGAAATGTGATAGCTGTGTATATAAAGCAGTAACAGACAAAGGTGTAGCAGCAATAAGCATGATAATCATAAAGAGCAAATAATTATAAAGAGCAAATAAAGCAGGTAAGCATGTAATTGCAATTTCAACTATAATCAAAGCAATGTATAAATAAATTTAGATGCTAGATTAGTCTAAGTCTTCCGAGGTCAGAACCTAAGTGTGATATCCCTAGCAGAGTCGCCATGTTGTTGTACCCTATTTTGCACTAGTCAAGATATGATTCAACTTGTGATTTCTGTGTTGTTGATGAAAGAGAGTCGCCACCTAATATTTACAGGTATACTAGGGTACCTATTTAATTACTAAGTCATATTCCTTATAGGTCTACAAACTGGTGAGATTATGGGTAAGGGTTCTTCTTCTTCTAAGGGGAAGGTGTTAGGTACCACTTAAAAGCTAACTGAGGTAGCTCCATGGGACTTAGACTAATTTTAAGGAATTAATTATTTATACTATTCTTAATTACTACTTAGGTATGGCTTACTATATATTAAAGGGAGTATATATGTAAGACTTAGGAGGGAATCCCTAAGGTCTACAAGTTCACAAATTAAAACATGGAATCCCTAAGGACTTCAACAGAGTCATACTCCTAATAGTATTAGCTTCAAACAAATCATCATGTTCAGATAGCATCAGCAAAAGTCCTTGTAAGATTTCAGGGATCAGATTTGGTTTTAAATTTAACAGTAGGGAAAGGGCTGGGGTAGTTCTGGACAAGGCATGAAATTGGGAATCAAACAGGAATATGCAATACCTAGTTAGTCACATGAACACTTCAAGTGAAGGAATACTTTCATACAGACATGGAAGCTTTACACATTCATAGAGTCAGGTTAAGCATGACATGAGGAGAAAGAGTTACATACAAAGAAAAGGCATTGCATTAAAATATGTTTAACTCAAACCTAGGTTTAGATCAGTATCTAAGTATTAAATGATCATGCTTATGTTTTCACAAGTAATCACTTGGTTATAGCAGAGTAACTAGGTCCTGTTTTTCTAGGGAAGACAATCTTAAAAGACAAAATGCATGTCAGCTTTTCAAAGATCAATGATAACCTAAAAGGATTAGAGATAGGAGGTATTATACGAAGTAAGTTTTAGATTTAACATGCAACTGAAGATGTTAACTAATCAAGAAAACAACCAAGTTCAGCATAACAAGTTATCAATCATTTATAACAAAGAAAAGAAACAGGATCATGATTGTGTTATGAGGAAAGATAACTTAGTTTTTAACAAATATATATAGTAGTACTACTGGGATTCATGAAAAGAAGAAATTTTAATTCAAACAAGACTAGGTCAACAGATGCAACAACAACTAGACAAAATAAAATACCATAGTGGCTACTCAGAAATAGTTTAACAAATATAAGTAGAGAAGAAAAACATATAAACATATAGAGTTCATGCTTAAGGCTAAAGGATAGAGGATATAAACTTAAACACATTCAGATTCATCTCAGTCATGGTTATCAAATAATAATCTCAACTTCAAGACTCACAAACTACAGAGATGCAACTCATAAGGATAAAGGTCACTGCAGATCAATGAAAAGCTATGAAGTTCATGTGAACATGGTCAATCATCGATTAGACTCAAAAGCAGGACAAGTAATTACAAGTGGACATTAAACTAACAGAACATAAGCACTAACATGTTGATCACAAACACTATAAAACAACTGCAATCCTCATAATATAACTAACATATTTGCAGCATTCAAAGGAGATGAACAAAAGAGAAGGATGAGAGATGTGCTGACCTTTATTAGAGCAGCAGACCAAACAAAGGCTCTTTCTTAGTTGCTTAAGACCTCAGGAACCTCAAGTTTGGACCAGCGACACTAATCAGCAAACGAAAAGAAAAGAACAGTAAGAAGACGTAGGCTTTTGAGCTCTAAATTTCTTAGATGATTGATAGCATTTGTGTTTATGTGTGTGTTTTTTCTTCAATGTTAGTTGGTTGGTTGGGTTAGGTAAGAGCATTGAAGGTTCCTATTTATAGTACCAATTAAGGCTCTAGGGTTTCAAAGGATTCATATCAGAAAGTGAAAGATGATGATAGTCGAGTGATGATAGTAAAGTAGAGGTAAAATCAGAGAACACAGAGGGAAAATAGTATCAAGTTTACCTGAGAGGAGAGAAGTCAACCATTGAGGGCAACAACCATCGGGTAAGAGCCCCAATGTCCAGAGGTCGCTTCGCTTGACCTCTGGACCAAGAATAAGCATGATAACCCTGAGAAACGTTCATACATGCCATAGATTTAACAAAATAGAAGAGGGTTTTAGAGATTTTACCCTTGCACGATTTGGTGTAGGATTTTGGATTTGGGTTTTGAATCTCCATCAACGAGAATGGAAATCTGGTCTCAAACTTCATAGCCCAGGGACAAAGCGACTTTACTCTGCCAGTTGGGATTTGAGAGCAAAGACGGAATGGTGTTTCAATCTTAAGGGATTAGAATCTGATGACTCAGATTTAGTGAACAAAAGGAGAAATAACAGCAGGATTCTTGGATTCAGAAGGCAAAGGAGATGAAATCTCTGATCGATTTGTGACCTTGCACTAATTTGTGTAAGGTTTGGTGACTGGTTGGTTTGTGATGTTGAGAGAAATAAGAGGGGAAAGGGAAAAAGAGGCGGCCGCGTGAGGTGAAGAATGATTAGGGGTTTTGGGTAGGTTAGGGTCATCTCTGAGTTTAAGATAAGGGAATAGGATATGGGCCGTTGATCTTTTAGATCAACAGTCCTAATATTTTTGGATTAAAACATTTTTAATGGGGGAATATTAGGACCGTCGGATCTCTGCGTTTAGACGGCTGAGATTAAATTTGATGGGATGTTGAAATTAAAGGGTAAATTAGGATAAACGTGGACCGTTGATTTGAAGGATCAGCGTACCAAATGATTTGTGTTTGTTTTGTGTGTGCTGGAGACGGGTGATGTGAGAGCATTGATTGGTTGAGAAGTGATGTCAAGGATTGCCAACAGGGATGAGATGGGGTAGTTTGGGTTGGGTATATTTTCAGATTGGGCTTGAGTAATTGGGCCAAAGTAATTTAAAAAATGGCCATTTTATATTTGATTCAAGAATTACAATTGTGGCCTTTTTGGTCTTTTAACCCCTTTTGAATTTAATTTAAATAAACTTAATAGTTTTCAATAAATGTGGTAAAAATTACAATTATTATTATATACTTAATTATTTGAAATTAATTATTTATAAAAATACTCCGTTTTCCTAAATTGTAACACTAACTTCGAATTTCACATAATAATCCAATTAACCAGAAATTAAAGAGTAATTTATTAAATTAATTATAAAACCTACGTATAGAATTTTTTTTTAATAATCTTAAAATAGTAAATATATTTGTAATTACATAATGTCAATGCTATGTGATTAATTTTAAAAATAATGCTCGGTTAATTTGTGAAAAATAGATATTCATTACTGGATAATACTTTGAAAATATTTATTGTAAAATATTAATTATAAATAAATTAATTTAAAAGGATAGGGTCAAAATTGGCCATCAACACTCAGACACATTTTGCTCGTACTCTAGAGCAGCCTATTGTAGCAGCTAGACCTGAGTCCTTGATGTCTGTTGATAAGCAAAAGAGATTAGAGAGGTTTCAGAGGTTGTTTCCTCCCTACTTTGAGGGTGGTGCTTTAGAGGATGCCCACACGATGTTTCTCAATTTGGGATTGGTAAAGTCCAACACGGTGGACTTCACTACTTTTTAGTTTAGATGGGCTACTAGGAGATGGTGGCAGACTTATGAGCTGGGCATGCTAGCTAGTTTATCTCCACCGACATGTCTCAATTTGCATACCTATTGTTTTAGAGGTACATTCCACTCACTAGGAGGGATGAGTTGAGAGGCTAGTTCGAGCACCTTTGGCAATTTCGTATGTTAGTGACTGAGTATGAGCCGAGATTCATAAGGTTGTTTAGTCATGCAGCTTTCATGATCTCCACCGAGGCAGAGAAGGTGAGGCGGTTAATTGAGGTCTTGACCTATGGCATTAGGATTACTATGGCTCAGAGTCGGAGATGGGACTACCTTCCATCAGGAAGTAGAGATAGCTCAAAGGATCGAGCGTGTTCACAGCCAGGGTAAAGAGGTCATGATGAGGGACAAGAGGCCTCTCCATTCTGGTGGTTTCAATGGTACCTCATCTGGAGGTAGAGGTCAAATCAGTTGAAGCCATCATGGTAGGCCGGCTTAGTTTACAAAGCACGGAGCCCACTAAGCGGTGTATTAGTCATCTTCCAACACTCCAATTCTATGATCATTTATGTTTTTCGAGTGAGCTCATACCGTGCTTCGTCTGTTCAGGGTTCCTCTAGTGAGTATTCGGGTTCTCACGGGCAGTTTTAGCTTCAACGGCCATTGTCGGCTAGGGGTTGTTTTGAGTGTGGAGAGTTTGGACATATAAGGAAGTATTACCCCAGACTTAGTAGAGGCATAGCTCATCAGGGTTCTCAATCTGTAGTTCCCGCACTAGTTGCATCACCCCTACCTAGACAGCTAGAGAGGGAGGGCATGTAGTAAGAGGACGCCCTAGAGAGGGAGGTCAGGTTGGTGGTAGTAAGACCAGTTGCTGTCAGGCCCGTTACTATCCTTTTCTGGGTAGATTCGAGATGGTGGCCTCTGATGCTATGATCACAAGTATGGTTTCGGTTTGTCATAGATGATTTAGTGTTGTTTCATCCAAGGTCTACTTATTCATATGTATCATCGTACTTTTCTCCTTATTTGAATATGACTGATAGTTCTCTTGATATTCCTCTTCATATGTCTACACCGGTTGGTGATTTTATTGTGATAGATCAAGTGTATCAGTCTTGTATGGTTACTATTTGGGGTTATAAGACTAGTGTTGACCTTATATTTCTTAATGTTGTGGACTTTGATGGCAGTTTTGGGTATGGATTAGTTATCTTCATACCATGCTATCCTTAATTGTCACAGTAAGATATTTACATTGTCTATTTCGGGGTTGCCAAGTTTGGAATGGAGAGGTTCTCTTGGTCACATTTCTAGTAAAGTGATTTCATTTTTGAAGGCTCAACAGATGGTTGAAGAGGTGTTTGACGTATCTGGCTTTTGTTAGAGATGTTAGTATTGATACTCCTACTATTGAGTCAGTTCTAGTAGTGAGGGAGTTTCTGAATATGTTACCTACAGAACTACCGGGCATGCCACTGATAGGGCTATTGACTTTGGTATTGACTTGGTGCCGGGCATGCAACCCATATCTATTCCACCGTATCTCATGGATCCAACTGAGTCGAAGGAATTGGAAGAACATTTTTAAGAGTTGCTGGATAAGGGGTTCATCAGGCCTTGCGTATCACCTTGGGTGCGCCAGTGTTGTTTGTGAAGAAGAAGGATGGTTCTATGAGAATGTGTAGTTATTACAGGCAGTTGAACAAGGTTACCATCAAGAACAAGTACCCATTGCTTCGCATTGATGATTTGTTTGATTAGCTTCAGGGTACCAAGGGGTTCTCAAAGATTGACTTGAGATCGGGGTATCACTAGTTGAAGATTAGGGCTTTGGACATCCCTAATACGGCTTTCAGGACTCGTTATGGGAATTATGAGTAATTGGTGATGTCTTTTGGTTTAACCAATGACCCAACACATTCATGAATTTGATGAACAATGTTTTACAACCTTATTTGGATTCTTTTGTCATTGTGTTCATCAATGATATCTTGGTATATTCTCTTAGTGCTAAGGAGCAAGAGTAGCATTTGAAGATTGTGCTCTTGATTTTTTGAGGGAGAAGAAGTTGTACACTAAGTTCTCCAAGTGTGAGTTTTGGTTGGACTCAGTGGCATTCTTGGGCCACTTGGTGTCTAGTGATGGGATCAAAATGGATCTGAAGAAGATTCACGAAGTTTAGAGTTGGTCCAGACCTTCTACTACTAAAGAGATCTGGATTTTCTTAGGTTTGGCTGGCTACTACCGTCACGTTGTAGTGGGATTTTTATCTATTACAGCTCCATTGACCAAGTTGACCCAAAAGGGCACTCTGTTCATACAGTCTGAAGAGTGTGCAGAGAGCATTCAGAAGCTCAAGACTACTTTGACTACAACTCCGATTTTTGTATTACCCTTAGGATCGGGGATGTATACTATTTAATTTGATGTATCGCGCATTGGCCTTAGGCGTATGTTGATGCAGGACGGTACGATGATTGCTTATGCGTCGCACTTGTTGAAGCCTCATGAGAAGAACTATCTGATACATGATTTAGAGTTAGCAGCTATTGTGCATGTGCTTAAGATTTGGAGGCATTACTTGTATGGTGTGTCTTGTGAGGTTTACACAAATCATCAGAGTCTTCAGTATTTGTTCAAGTAAAAGGATTTAAATTTCAGGCAGCGGAGACGGTTGGAGTTGTTGAAGGATTATGATATCACTATCTTGTATCACTTGGGGAAAGCGAATATGGTAGAATATGCCTTGAGTAGTAAGGCAGAGAGTAGGGGAGCTTGGCATTTATTCCAGTTGTCGAGAGGCCTTTGGTTATGGATGTTCCAGCTTTGGCCAATAGATTTGTGAGATTAGATATTTCTGACCCCAATAGAGTTCTTGTGTGTATTGTTGTGTAGTTGTCCTTGTTTGAGTGCATTAAGGCTCATCAATATGATGATCCCCATTTTCTTGTCCTCAAGGGCAGGGTGTTGCTAAGGAGGCGGTTATTGGTGATGATGGTGTATTGCAACTTCAGGGTCGGTTTTGTGTTCCTAATGTGGATGGTTTGAGGGAGTTGATTCGTGAGGAGGATAATAGTTCGCAGTATTCTATTCATCCAGGTACTACGAAGATGTACCATGATTTGAAGCAGCATTATTGGTGATGGAGAATGAAGAAAGACATTGTAAGGCATGCGTCATGGTGTTTCAATTTCCAGCAGGTCAAGTATGAGCATCAAAGATCGAGTGGTTTGCTTCAGAGGTTAGAGATACCTGAGTGTAAGTGGGAGCGCATTACCATAGATTTTGTGGTAGGACTATCATGGTCCTTGAGGGAGATTTGACAATATTTGGGTCATTGTGGACAGACTGACCAAGTCTCTGCATTTCATTTCGATCATGGCTTCTTATACTTCGAAGAAGTTAGCGTAGGTCTACATCAAAGAGATTGTCCTCTTGCATGATGTTCCTGTTTCAATCATCTCGGATTGGGACACACAGTTTACATCACACTTTTGTAGAGTCGTTCAGTGTGAGTTGGGCACGGGGTTGGAGTTGAGTACTGTATTTCACTATCAGACATATTGGCAGTTCAAGCGGACCATTCAGATCTTGGAGGATATGTTAAGTGCCTGTGTTATTAATTTTGGAGGCCAATAGGATCTATTTCTACCATTAGCGAAGTTTGCTTACAACAACAACTATTAGTATATTATCTAAATGTCTCTATATAAGGAATTATATGGGAGACGATGTCATTCTCTGATTGATTGGTTTTTGAGTTTGGTGAGGCTAGGTTGTTGGATACAGATTTGGTTTGTGATACTTTGGAGAAGGTGAAATTTATTCAGGAGCGGCTTAGTATGGCGCAGTCCAGGCAGAAGAGTTATGCTGATAGGAAGGTTCGTGATGTGGCTTTCATGGAGGATGAGAAGGGTTTCTCAGAGTTTTGTGTATGAAGGGCGTGATGAGATTTGGGAAGAAGGGAAAGTTGATTCGTTGGTATATTGGCCCATTTGAGGTATTGGCGAGAGTTGGTGAGGTAGTTTACAGACTTGCTTTACCACCCAGCTTATCGGGAGTTCATCTTGTATTTCATGTCTCCATGCTTCGGGAGTATTATGAGGATCAGTCACATGTCTTAAACTTCAGTTCTATGTAGTTGGATACATATTTGGCTTATGAAAAAGAGCCAGTGACCATTTTAGATAGGCGGGTTCGGAAGTTGAGGTCGAAAGAGACTGCATCAATGGAGTTTCAGTGGATAGGTCAACCGGTCAAGGAGGCGACTTGGGAGACCGAGCATGATATGCGTACCATATATTCTCATCTTTTTAGCATTCCAGGTATGATGCTAAACTCGTCCGAGGATGAATATTTATTTTGGAGGGGCAGAATGTAATAACCCGGCCGGTCATTTTGTGTATTTGAGCCTTGCTTTCTTATTTGTACTTTCTGTATGTTTGTTTGTTGTTTTGTGACTTGTAGGGATGGTTTCAGCTTTGGGAAGGTTTGAGAGGGATTTAAGACACTTAGTTTCATTTTGAAAGCTTAAGTTGTAAGAGTTGACCAAGATTTGACTTTTGAATTAACGCTCTCAAAATGGCGATTTCATGATTCCAATAGGTTCGTATGGAAATTTCGGACTTGTGCGCATGTTCGTATTTGGATTTGGAGGTTCCTAGGAGGTTTTAGCTCTTTTTGCCGAAAGTTGCCAACTTGAGGGATTGAAGAGTTCATAGAGTTGAACGAGAGTTGACTTTGATGTTATCGGGGTCCAATTGGTATTCTGGAATTTTGGATAGATTCAATTAGTTGATTGGAACCTTTTTGTAAATTGGTACGGTCTAACCGTGTCCATGGTTGAACCAACGGATTCATAAGTTCTTACCTTGAACTCCTTATGAAAGCGTTGCCATAATTGAGCATTTGTGGCCGTTGTTGGCCTTTGCCTCTGAAGCCGCTGCTTTTCCTTCACATTGAAAGTTGACACGATTCAACCGCAACCATGGTTGGGGCCATGCTTTCATCAACGGCTCTCAGCTTCAGCCATAGCCCAATGTCTCTCAAGTTATGTACTCCCACTCAATTTAGGCCTTTCAACTTGTGCTATGGTAATGCCTAAGTATCCCAACGACTCCATTGCTCTCATGCGGAATGCATGTACTGCAAGACATGTAGATTAATCTGTATCTTGTTTTAAATTAGGAAATGTTTTGGGGTTTTACAGCATGATAACTAAGCACTCGTGCGACTACTATTTCGAGTGGCACATCATAAGCCGTCATTAATATGGATAGACTTACCCCACATCGGGAGGTGTGATTTCTTATTAACCGCTAAGTTTTGGGAAGTGAATATCCTCTCAGTTATCTAAAGGTTCCTCCCAAAATATCTCATCATAATTGCCATTACAAACATGTCTCTTTTGACCTTAACTTGCATCATATAGTTAAAAGCATAGTTTCAACCATATTTTCCTTAACTTGCATCATATAGTTAAAATGAAATCTTGTGTTAAAAATGAAATCTTGGTTACAAACATATTTTCAAACGAGATTTACAAGGCCAAAAATATGTTTGTAACCAAGATTTCATTTTTAACACAATATTTCATTTTAAAAGTTGGAACCTATGCGTTAAAATGAAATCTTGTGTTTCAAACATGTCTCTTTTGACCTTAACTTGCATCATATGGTTAAAAGCATATTTTCAACCATATTTTCCTTAACTTGCATCATATAGTTAAAAGCATATTTTGACATTAGCTTGCACCATATAGTTAAAATGAAATCTTGGCTAGTCCTACTAGATACCACGAGTTAAAAGCAAGCAAGGGTTAAAAGTTGGAACCCATGCGTTAAAAGTACGCATGAGCTAAAAATTGAAACCTATGCGATAAAAATAAGCATGGACTAAAAATAGTTTTTATCTTTAAAGATCTAGCATCAGGTATGTTGAAAATATGATTGAAAATTTACCTCCACGTGTAGTATTTCAGACTAAAATATTTATTTCTTTTGACAAAAATATTCAGTATCATCAAATTGGTTGCAGCTTGATCTGAACTCTGTTGAACCTATCTTCAACCTTGCTCTGAACCATTGGGACTGAATTCACTTGTTAGGATAGAATAATAAGGCGTCATATGAAATCTAACAAAGTAAACCTTGCCGATGATAAATCAGACGACAAAAAAAATTATACTAAAACAAGCATAATATAATGTAATATAGTCTATGTCAAATAAACTATATCAATCTACTAATATAAAATAAAATAAAAAATTTATCGAGAGAATAAAATCTCTCACTAAACAAGACTCTTTTAGTGACTATATTGTGGATACTATTAGGATCCCGAAGTAGTAGTGGGGACGCGAGTAGTATATGGACTACAACTGCGAAGTGCATCAGAGAAGCAGCTAGAAAAGTATTAGGGGTCTCGAAGGGTTACACTGGTGGTCACAAAAGAGACGGGTGGTAGAATGGTGAGACCCAAGAGAAAGTGAAAGACAAGAAGGTGGTATATGTGAAGCTAGTGGAGAGCAAAGACAAGGAAGAGAAGAGTACAAATAGGGTATGATAAAGACTAAGAAGGAGGCGAAGTTAGCAGTTATGGCGATTAAGGCTACAACGTTTGGACGGTTGTATAAAGAAAATGGGGACAATAAGTTGTAAAGGCTAGGCAAAGTGAGGGAGAGAAAAACTTGTGACCTGGACCAAATAAAGTGTATCAAATATGAGGATGACAAGGTATTGGTGGAAGACACTCATATTAGATGAAGATGGCAGACATACTTCCATTGACTCTTGAACGGGGAGGGGGATAGTAACATTTTGATAGGTTATTTAGAGCACTTCAAGAGTCATCGGGATTTTTGTTCTTGTAGGCGTATTAAAGTTGAGGAGGTTGTGGGGGCTATGTGGAAGATGAGCAGGGGAAGAGCGACCCGGCCAGATGAGATCCTAGTGGAATTTTAGAAGAACGCGGGCATGGCAAGCTTGGAGTGGCTTACTGGGTTATTGAATATCATTTTTAAGACTTCTAAGATACCCAAAGAATGAAGGTAAAGTACATTGATTCTAGTGTATAAGAACAAGAGTGATATCAAAAGTTGCAATAACTATAGGGGTATCAAGCTGCTAAACCATACTATGAAAGTTTGGAAAAGGGTGGAAGAAGTTAGGGTTGTGTGTCTATTTTTGAGAACAAGTACGGATTCATGGCGGGGCGATAAACTACTGAAGACATTCACATTGTAAGGAGGTTGGCGGAGCAGTACAGGGAGAGGAAGAACGACATATATATGGTATTTATTGACCTAGAAAAAGCTTACTGCAAATTCCCTAAGGAGGTTCTATGGAGATGTTTGGAGGCTAGAGGTGTGACTGTAGCATACACTAGGGTGATTCGGGATATGTATGATTGCACTAAGTCCCGATTTAAGAGAGTAGGAGGAGACTCGAAATACTTTTTATTTGTGATGGGGTTGCATCAGGGATAAACTCTTAGTCCATTTCTATATACCTTGGAAATGGATGTACTGACGCACCACATTCAAAGGCAGGTGTTATGGTGCATGTTATTTGTGGATGACATAGTGCTGATTAACAAACGTTGGTGTTAATGCAAGCATGGAGGTTTGGCGACGTACCCTAGAGTCAAAACGTTTCAAGTTGAGCAGGAATAAACCAGAATTCTGGGGGTGCAAATTTAGCGATGTGACCCATAAAGTGAATGGGGAAGTGAGGCTTGATACACAGCTCATCCCCAAGAGAGAAAATTTCAAGTACCTTGGATAGATTATCCAATTTAATGGGGAGAGGTTGTCACACATTGGATTGGAGCAGGATGGAAGAAGTGGAGTCTCGCATCCAGGATTTTGTATGATAAAAATGTGCCACTCAAACTTAAAAGTAAGTTCTACTAAGTCGTGGTCAGACAGACTATGTATGGGACAAAGTGTTGTCCTGTTAGAACTCTCATATGTAGAAGATAAAAGTAGTAGAAATGCAGATGCCGAGATGGATGTGTGGGTATACCAGGAGAGATAAGATTATGAATGAAGATATTCGGAAAAAGGTGGGAGTGGACTCCATGGAGGAAAAGATGATGGAAATGAGGCTGAGATGGTACGATCATGTGAAGAGGAGATACATAGATGCCCGGTGAGGAGGTGTTAGAGATTGGCCATGATGGAACTGAGGACAGGTAGAGGTAGGCCTAAAAAGTATTAGGTAAATGTGATTAGGCAGGATATGATATAGCTTCAACTTACTAAGGACATGACCCTTGATAGGAGGGTGAGGAGGTCAAAAATTAGGGTGGAAGGTTAATAGGCAATCGTGTGTCTACTTTTCATAACTAGCTTTAATATTAGTCTTGTATTTTGGTTTTTTGTTTTTTCCTTTTTCGCAGTTTTTCATTCACTATGTATTGTTTCTTTTGCTTTAATTATTATCATCTTATTTTGATGTTGTTACTGCTTGTTGTTTCCGCTTCTTTTCATCTTTACTTGTGCAGTGAGTCTATCAAAAAAAGAATCTCTACCTTCTCAAGGTAGGGATAAGTCTAATACTCCTTCCTCCTTAGACCATACTTTGTGGGATTACACTAGGTTTATGTTGTTCTTATTGTTGTCTTGTATGAAGGAGGGATCATCAATTTATAGAGGTCAACAATATTCTCCTACAAGAAAGAATCTGTCAATTATGGAAGAGATTTATATTTTTCTTTTAGGAAAAGTAAAATTACTTATGGTAAATATTCTGTCATGCGATCAAGTAATAGGAAAAACTGAATATGATAAGAAAATCAAGACAAACCCTAACAGTTATGGACCCATCGACGCCTCAATGATGTTCAATATACATATATTATAGCCTAACCAAAGTTCAAGCTACTTCAATTTTTGGTATTTGGCCCTAGGCCATCTAACTATATTTTCATAGTTCTGGGTGAAATCTTGATTCACCTATCTGATTTCTATCATCCTTAGAGCATGAACATACTATATTATATTCGGATAAAAGTATATATTATTATATGTTAATTGCCTCGCCCTTGCTCTGTTATTATTGATTTTTATGTGGTTTATGATGTCTTGAACTTAATTTTTGTATTTATATGTATAGGAACAAATTTTAAGTAAAATGAAGCAAACGTACATGAGCTTAATTTTGGTATTTATATGTAAAGGAATTGACTTTAATTAAAATGAAGCAAATGCATGAGTGGAAGTGAAAAAATAAGAAAAATGGAAAATAAGTAAGGGCTAGCGCCCAAGCCATAGACCCATAGTGTCTAGCATGTTGCAAGCAGAAAACAAAAGTAGAGGGTTCAATTCCCAAGAGGACACACAGCGGTAGCACCAGCGCCAAAGGCCAAATCCAAAATCCGTCACTGCCTAGGCCACCAATCTGTAGTGCCCAAGGCACCCAAGTCTAGAAAAGTTTCCAGCGTAAAATGGAAAAGGTTTCTTTAGTCCTACACATCTCTAACAAGTATAAAAGGTTCCAGAATCTAAATTTTTAGGGAGAATGGCAATTTGGATGCAAAATGGACCCCGTGGAGCAATGTTGGAGAAAGGATCATCGAATTCTTCATTCTTTCATCTTTTACGATTGTGTTTAGCCATGAATATTGATGTTTAATTGTTATTTTCTCCTTTAATGTAAATTCTCATATTATGGTTGTTTCTTTAACTATGTGCATAATTGCTTGATTGTTTGGCCAATATATAGGTCCTATAAACTATCTATGATATGCTTGGAAAAGTTGTTCTTAGATTATAGAAGAGATAAAGAGAGCGTGATCTTATCCTTAGGGTTGGGGGAAACTTTATAGTTAGGATAGGAATATACCTAGTTACTATGCTTAATTACATACCGTGATCGTACTGAAATCTTGGTAGATTAATATTATTAGAATATAGGCGTTAATCTATCTTGGGTAGGCTTTTATTAGTTCGGGATGTCACGCCCCGACCTCGGGGAGTGCGACCGGCGCTCAACCGAGATACCTCGGCCGAAAAAGCTTGTACAATACCTTCTACCCAACTCTCCCATGATTAAAGGCAAGATACATTTATATCATTAATTAAACATCAAGAGGTCATGTGAATAATACTAGTTTACTTTCATTAGTTACGTCATTAACAAGTTCCCAAACAATACACTATATATTCGTAGTTAAAGTGGAATAAATAATACAATTACAACAAGTTTAGTTCAACTTTTCCAAAATAGGATACAACCCACACTATGTCTACGGAGCCTCTAACAGAAATAAAAGAGTACTACGACAGTACCGGCAACAAGGCCCCGGCTATACCTCAAAATATTATGTACATGGAACAAGAGATACAGGACCCCGGAATGAAGTGGGGCTCACCAAGTCAGCTGAGGAGAGGGTATGCTGCTATCACTGATTAATACCACCTGCTATGGAATCACCTGCATCCATTAAAGATACAGTATCCCCGACAAAAGGGACGTTAGTACATGTCGAATAGTACTAGTACGAAAACTAAACACCTATGTAAGGACTTGGAAATACAACATAAATATGATGAATCATGGTAACAATAAAAGGCTTAGTTAGCCATTAAAGCCATAGCAATTTATTAAGATCTTTCAATAACATTTATGAATTCATAAGTTGGGAATCGTCTACAACTACCTTTACACAAAGTGGCCCTGCCGCCTCACCCCAACATATGCGGGTGGAGGTGCAATCACAATACCAAAAACTCTGCACAAAGCAGCCCTGCCGCCTCACCCAATGTATGCGGGTGGAGGTGCATTCACCATGCAACAAACTCTACACAAAGCGGTCCTGCCGCCTCACCCCGATGTATACGAGTAGAGGTGTATTCACAATACCACAACTCTACACAAAGCGGCCCTGCCGCCTCACCCCAATGTATACGGGTGGAGGTGTATTCCCAATGCCACACTTCGGATTCCCAAAACGATAATAGTTTGTACAAGAGAGTTCCCTTTTAAATCAACCATTTGGCACCTTTGGCCTTAGCAAGTGTAAGTTCACCAGGTCTCATCATATGAAAAATGAATGTTTAATCACATTGAGTTCATACAAGATCTTATTCCTAAAATGGGGTATAACATATTAAGTCAAAAATAGAGAACCATTAATACACGAGGGTTACAATACATTATGTCAATCAGGAATCAATTTTACTAGCTTAAATACCCCACGTCAATAGCGTTTCAAGTTCGACTATACATGATAGAACTTTACAAGGATTCAGGAATTCCGATACTAGAAGAAGAGTTTAGCCTTCATACCTCGAAAAAGCTTTTCGTAGTGCCATAATAATGTCCCAATACTCCTAACGATGCCAATATATAGAGGAGGAGAGAATTATAAGACGATTAGAGGAATGCGCATGGCAAGGGCTGTTACGACTATGACCCGGATTTTCCTTCAACTAATTTAAGAACAAAACAACCCAAGATGGTTCAACAACCTCCCCACAATCTCTAATTAGATCATACATGTGATAACTCTTCCCTCATCTCCCATAATCAACCCAAATCCAAAATTGAATAATTAGGGAAAGAAACTCTTACCTTTTTGAAGCCCTAGGAAGTTCCTTTTGATGGAATTCCAAGATTTGATCAAAGTAGAGTAGTGAAATACTTAGTCCTCCCTTCCCTCTCTAAAATAGCTCTCTCTTCTCTCTAAAATGTTAGGTCATCCCCCAAAAATGAACCTTTAGGCTAGATAAATGAAATGGGGGTCGGGTTATAAAATTAGAAAAATGAAGCCCTGACACAGTTCTGCGGTTGCATATGTGACCGCATAACACTTGTGCGGTCCGCAAAATGGGCTGCATAATGGCCCTCCAGAACTGGGCACCCCTGCCTCACTCTGCGACCGGTCTGCGGTCCGAAGACCTATTCTGCGGTCGCATAATGCTTCATAGAACTGCCCTCCAAAAAATTTTGTGTTGGGTCTGCGATAGGTTATGCAGCCCGTAATATGATTATGCGGCCGCATAATGATCCAAAAATTGCCCACATTTTCTGCCTCAGTCTGCGGCAGATCCGCGATCCACATATCAGTTCTGCAACCGCAGAATGGGCCGCAAAAAATGCCATGCATTTCTAAAAATTTTCTTCAACTCCTCAATGCAGAGTTCAACCCAAAAAGTCCAAACCGCATCCTACAATCATCAACACATAAGTATACTTCGGCACCACAAAATCCCAGGTTTTAGAAAAAATTTTACAGGGCCTTATAGGCAGAATATTAAGAGTAAATTTAATATGGTTAATTAGCAACCATAGGCAATTCAAATTGAAGAGGAATTAACTACAACTCAATAGGATTGGTGGACTAGTCATAACCTTGGAATATTCATATCTAGTGAATTAAACTTATGCCAACAACTCTCTTCTATCGTAGTTTTATTTTCTTAATTAATTTCTACAATATTAGTTTAGTAACAAAAACACAACCTTGGTAATTTGATTTTATTGCAAAATTTTGGTTGAATTAGTAGGTAGTTAAAGACAAGTCTATAAGGGTTTGATACTCTTTCTCATTAATTTATTACTTGTTGATCATGTATACTTGTATGTGTAATTAGGAGTAATAAATTTTTGGCGTCGTTACCAAGGAACTCGAAATTGACTACTTCACTAGATTTAGCTTTCATTATGTGTTTCGTCGTTTCTAATCTTTCTTTTGGTTTCTTGTCTATTTCTCAGATGCTTTTCTTGAATGCGATGGGTTACAATCCAAGACATACTTGAAGGCTTTGACCCAAAAAATGAGAGAACATTTCGCAGAAGATTGAGGGAACCACAAGAAACTAATAACATTTAAGCACTTGTTCAATAATCTGTTGAAACGGTGGATACACAACCAATGGCGGTGTAAGAAGTAGCTATTCCAAACATTGCCAATTTTACCTCTAGTATTGCTAAGCCTAGGATTACGAGGCACTTTAAGTTTATATAGAGCATGATCCAACTACCACACGCGAACATTTAATTTATGGGGTTATCACTTGAGGATCCCAGCAGCACATTTTGTACCTCTTAGAGATCAGTGATACTTACATCACCAATGGAGTCACATCGCACTATATGAGTCTCACACTATTCTCTTTCTCTTTATTGGGCAAGTCTAAGAGGTGGTTGAAGGGTGAACCGCGACAAACTCCATTACTTTATGGAATAATTTGGCTCATAAGTTATTGGTGAGGTTCTTCCTGTGAGGAAAGATTGCAAAGATCTGGAGTGAAATAGTTGCCTTTAAGAAAAAATCAAGGCGAGTCAATTTATTCATCTTGGGAGAGGATTAAGGGACTACTTCGGGATTCTCTACACCGTATTAGACTAACAAGGTCTTTGCTCACACTTTTATCGAGGGTCTTCATCCAGATACAAAGATAGTGCTGGACGCTGCAGCAGGTGGTTAAGTTTTGCAAAAGAGCTTTGATAAGATCTATGTACTCCTTAATAAGTTCTCTAAGAATAATAAGACTGTCATGGAGAAGTAGGTAGACACAAAATCAATAAGGTTGTTGGTGTACTTGAGATAGATATCATATCAACACTATCAGGAGAAGTGGATTCTTTGGCAAATCAGTTCAATAGAATGGTTATGGTTCTGAATAAATAGAAGTTACCTCCAGCACAGTAGATTCAACCTACATAATAAGTACATTCCTTTTGTGAAGTATGTGGAGAAGGCTAAACCAGTGATCTATGCAGAGAAAATCCAGAGTCACTCTTTTTTGTGGAAAATTATAATATAGTTCAAGTGAACCAATATGAAAATACTTATAATCCCAAATGGAGGAACCACCCAAACTTTTCATGGGTGAAAATCGGGGAACTCGAAACCAATTTAGACCAATGGCTCAACAACAGCAGCTCCAACCTGCACAGGCTGAATAGTCTGTGAATCCGATGAATAACATTGAGGAGATTCTCAAGAAAATAATGGCTAAAAATTAAAATCAGGCTACAACTATTTATAATTAGGAAAGACAAATCAGGCAACTAGCTAGCACCTAAAATACCCGACTAGCTGGGGCACTTCCTAGTGACACCAAGGCTAATTATAGGGCTTATGTTAATGATGTAATATTGATAAATGGGAGGGATTTACTGGAAGTTCCATCCAAGAAGATAAACCAAGTGGCTTTTAATGAGAAACAGGCTTATGTGGAAGTTAAAACAAAAGTGCAAGTGAACCCGAGAAGTCAAAGGAAGAGGTTATGGCAAAGCCACCACCTCCTATAGTGGTCAAGGCGCCACCTCACTTCCCTTAGAGACTGCAAAAGTTGAAAGATAATGTTTCATATAAGGAGTTCTTGGATATTTTGAAACATGTGTAAATTAATATTTCATTGGTGATCAAATAGTTAAAAAAGTAAACATAAGCAATACAGATTATTTACCCCAAGATTGGTGAATTGTCTGGTAGCTTGAAGCGGGTTCAAAAGATCAACTGTATAGAGTTTTTACCGTCTATTACCATAGATGGATTTCAACAACGGGAGGTTGAAAGCAAAAATGCGTGGATGGTTAGGAAGACCAAGATACACAAAGGACTAGTAATTGAGATTATGTAAGTTATCCAAGAAGATATTACTGTATATCTTGTATAAAGAGCCAAAAAATGAAAAATACATCAAGAATATTATAGCAAATAAGCAAAGGTTGGCTGACTTCAAAGAAAGCTACCTCAAAAGTTGAAAGATGTAGGGAGCTTTACTGTCTAGATTTTTGTTGGGCGAGCTTTGTGTGATCTTGGGGGGGGAGTATAAACTTTATGTCCTTGTCCGTGTTCAGACAGTTGGGGTTGGGTGATCCTCGACCCTACTACAGTGATCTTACAGTTTGCGGGTAGATCTCTAGCTAGTCTGGAAGGTGTATTTGAATATGTGTTAGTTCTAGTAGGGTCATTCATAATCCCAACTGACTTCATTATTCTAGATTTTGAACTTGATCAGGAAGTTACATTTATTATGGGATGACCACTTTTAGCCACAGGACGAGCTATTGATGTTTGTGAAGGGCAGATGACTATGAGAGTGGGTGATAAAGTAAAGGTTTTTAATGTGTATAAAGCACTCAAGTTGCCAACCGACTATGAAGACTTGGTCATGGTTTCAGTTGTGAAGATAATGTGAATATTGTAGTACCATACATGGCTCTAGAGAATCCCTAAGAAAGAGCTTTGTTAGGTAATGGAGAGGACGGCTAAGGTGAGCTATTGGAGAAAATTGAGCAAGTCCTGAACATGACATGTAAGCATGTAAATGGGCTAGGAAGGTTAGTTGGCAGACCATTGGCATTGACACTGCCCAAGCCATCTATTGAAGAAGCTCCAAAGCTGGAGGTCAAGCCCTAGCCATCACATTTGCGCTATGCGTACTTGGGAGATTCTAAAACATTACCAGTCATCATTTCGTCTTATCTATCTCAATTATAGGAAGACAAGTTATTGTGAGTACCCAGAGAGCATAAAAGAGATATAGGGTGGATCGTTGCAGATATTAAGGGAATCAATCCATTGTTCTGCATGCATAAAAAAGTTTTAGAAGATGGTCAACTGTTGAACAACAAGGAAGGCTAAATCCTAACATGAAGAAAATAGTGAAGAAATAAACACATTTAGTGCTAAATTGAAAAATATATCACTTTATGGTGCAAAAGGGCACTGTGTTAAGCTATAGGGTTTCAAAATATTGGATTGAAAGGAATATGGAGCCAGTTGAGAGACTACCACTATCGACTTATGTAAAGGATGTCCGTAGCTTCTTAGGACATTCAGGTTTTTAGAAATGCTTTATTAAAGATTTCTCTAAACTTGCTACTCCTTTTTGTAGGATACTGGAAAACGATGTGGGTTCAACTTTGACGAAGCTTGTTTCAAGGCAATTGAAGAGCTAATAAAGTGATTGGTGGTTGTACTGATCATTGTAGCAGCGTATTGGTCCTTACTGCTCGAGCTCATGTGCGATGCTAGTGATCTTGTTATTAGAGAAGTGTTGGGACAAAGAAAGACAAGGTGTTTATCTTCATATATTATATGAGTAAGACCCTTAATGATGCACAAATTAACTTTACGACCACAAAAATTGAGTTGTTAGTGGTTGTGTGGGCATTCGATAAGTTTCGAGCCTACTTGGTAGGAACCAATGTCATAATCCACATCGATCATATGGAAATCAGGTATTTGTTTCCCAAGTAAGATTCAAAATCTAGCTTACTGAGATGGGTTTTGTTGTTGCATAAATTTGACTTGGAGATACGAGATCAGAAGGGCACAGAAAATCAAGTAGCAGATCATGTGTCAAGGTTGGAGAACCATGAGCATGTTGAAGATGGGGGAAAGATCAAAGAGACATTCCGTGATGAGTAATATTTTGCCATCACACATGATCCCGATCCATGGCATACAGATTATGTGAACTTCATAATGGTCATAGCACTTCCACCAGAGATTCTGTCTTATGGTAAGAGGTTGTTCCTCCATGATGTGAATTTTTACTTTTGGGACGAGCTATTTTTGTATGGACAATATGCTAATCAGTTGATGAGAAGATGCATTCCAAAAAGAGATGTCGAACAGATTTTATATTATTGTCATGTTTCACAGTATGGTAGAAATTATAGAGGATATAGAATGGTTCCAAAGGTGTAGCAGTCTAGATTTTATTGGCCAACTTTGTTCAAGGATAACCATGCATTAGTGAAGAAGTGTGACTAATGCCAGAGGATGGGGACAATTAAAAAGAGGCATGAGATGCCATTGATTAACATACTTGAGATGGAGAATTTTTATGTTTGGGGTATTGACTTCATGGGATCATTTCAATAGACACGCGGGAACAAGTATATTTATCTAACGGCGGACTATGTGTCAAAGTGGTCAGAAGTTGTTGCTTTGCTTACCAATGATGCACAAGTGGAGGACAAATTTGTAAGAAGAAATATATTTTCAAGGTTTGGGACTCCGCAGGTTCTAAGAAGTGATAAAGGGACTCACTTCTGTAATAGGTTGTTGAATAATTTTTTGTCGAAATATGGGGTTTGACATAAAGTTGCAACTGCATACCACCCGCAGACAAGTGGGTATGTTGAAGTGTCAAATAGAGAGGTAAAAATATTTTTGGAGAAGCCTGTAAGCATAAACCAAAAATATTGGGCTAGAAAGTTAGATAATACTTTTGTGACGATCCGATAGGTTATTTTGAGTATTAGCCCTTATTTTTATATTTTGAGACCTCCGTTAGCTTTGTTTGATATTTCTTGGATTGCGTGCATGATTCGTTTCGCTTTTTAAAAAGCTTTTATGTAAAAATTTGAAGAAAACATGATTTTTGATTTTAAAAATAACTAGAGTTGACTACGGTCAACATTTTGTGAAAATGATCTCAGATCGGTGTTTTGACCATTCAGATAAGTCCGCATCGTGAAACTTGTCTGCAAAATTTGGTGCAATTCGGAATTGGTTTGACATAATTCGGATGCTTAGATGTGATTCTAGTTGTTCTTGAGTTTACTTTGAAATTCCATTCATTTTGATGTTCTATTTGTAGAATTAGATGTTATTTTGGTGATTGGATTAGCGAGTCCGTATGATGTTATTACACTTGTGTGAATGTTTGGATTGGAGCCCGAGGGACTCGGGTGAGTTTCAGAATTATTTCAGATGAGTTTGGAGAGTGCAAAGAATGCTGGTACAATGCCCAGTTCTAGTATCTGATGCAGATCTCGCATTTACAAGGTATGGCTCGCATTTGCGAATAATAGCTCGCATTTGTGAACAATAGCTCGTATTTGTGAGCATGGGCTGGGCTGGGTTAATCTTGGATTTGCGAGGGAACTGTTCGTAATTGCAAATAGCTCATGATCGCTTTTGCGATCACTTGGCCGCATTTGCGATGCCTGGCAAAGATGCTCTACTTCGGTCGCAATTACGTAGGTGGAATCATTCCATTTGCCATCACCTTGTCGCATTTGAGACTTTTGTTCTTCTGCGGTAGGGTTCGCAATTGCAACCCTTGTCTCGCTATTACGAACATGACTTCGCAATTGTGGCATCCACAGCTAGGTAAAAGAGGGGAAAATCGGGACTTAGCTTATTTTACACCATTTTTTAACCCTAAACACTCTAAAGGCAATTTTCCAAGAGGTTTTTCTTTCCAAATTCATTGGTAAGTAACTCTAATCCATTTCTTTTTAATTACCCATTACTTTTCACGAGATTTCAACATCAAATTTAGGATTTTCATAATAGAAATTAGGGATTTGGGTAGAAATTGGGGATTTTGTAAAATTGAGATTTAGAATTTGAATTGGGGTCAGATTTCGAAACAAATCATGTAACCGGGCTCGAGGGTGAATGGGTAATCGGGTTTTGGTCCGAACCTCGGGTTTTGACCAAGCGGTCCCAGGGTTAACTTTTGTTAACTTTTTCAAAAATGATAAAAATTGAACCTCTTTCATTAATGCGTAGTCCCAAAGCTTATTTTAAATCATTTGATCGATAATTTGCTAGATTCAGTTGGTTTGGAAGCTTGTTCAAAAGGCAAGACAGTGTTTGATTGATTGCTTGATTTGCAGAATGAGGTAAGTGTTGGGTCTAACCTTGACTTGAGGGAATTAGGAATCCTTGAACTATGTGTTATGTGAATTATGTGGAAAAATGGCGTATATGCGAGGTGACGAGTATATATATGCCGTCATGATATTTATTTCCATGTTTTCGTTCATTTCATGATATATCTTGCTTCATGCCTTAATTGTTACATGCCTTTATTTGACTTCTACGCCTTAGCTGTTACATGCCTTTATTTGAATTCTATGCCATAATTGTTACTTGTCATTTAGTCATTCCTTTGCCTTAATTTATTTGTTTCTTTCATGAATCCAAGCTTAATTGTTACTTATTTCTACTTGCTTTAATTGCATACTTCAATTGTCACATGCCTTACTTGTCTCTCTTGATTTGTAGTAATTGTTGCATTCAATAATGTGGCATCACTTGCATGAGTTGTTTAGTGGTTAGATACCGATGAATTGGTAAAGTTGAGACTTCGATTTGTTAGAGATTCTTTGATTATTATGTGGTTCTTTATTTCCTGGTAAATTTATCCTTTTGATGTAGAAATTCTTGTAAATTTGGTTATTGAATTGTTTATGTTGATGATTGAACGTGTTTGGGGAACAGGTTGCATGGCGCAACGAAAATTGGAAATGGTGGAATAAGGAAGGATTATGATATGAACAGATGATGATATGGTGGAATCGGGTTGCATGCCGCAATGGATTGCATAGTGGTACTTGTTTGTGATTGTTGATCTAGCCTCGGCATTGTGATATGAGATTATGAGACTTGTTATTCTGGGCTCTCTGGTATTTGAAGTTCGAGTTTGTTTTCATGAGTTATCTATTTTACTTCCATTTCTTGTATTCCTGTTATTATTATTATTGCCTACAAGTTATTGTAAGTGGCCCGCCTTAGCCTCGTCACTACTTTGTCGAGGTTAGGCTCGGCACTTACAGAGTACATGGGGTTGGATGTACTCATACTACTCTCTGCACTTCTTGTGCAGACATCGGAGTTGGTCCTAGCAGCGCTTAGTGAGATTGCCTGGATCCATCTTGTGGAGACATGAGGTATAGATGCACGACGTCTACAGCCCTGAAGTCCCCTTCTATTTCATCATTGTTGTTTAGTTAGATTCAAACAGTTGTGCTTATTTAGATATTATCTGTAGCACTCTAGACACTCATGTGTTCGTGACTCCAGTTTGTGGGATTATATTTGGATTATGTTGTTCAGTAGTTTATCACCTTATTTCAGACTATTCGGTTGTTATTGTTAGCATTTGATTTGAATTGTTAAAACAGGTTAATAAATATAGCTAACGTTGACTTGCCCAGCAAGTGAAATGTTAGGCGCCATCATGGTCCCGAGGGTGGGAATTCCGGGTCGTGACAAGTTGGTATCAGAGCACTAGGTTGCCTAGGTCTTACAAGTCATCAGAAAGCTTAATAGAATCTGGAGGATTGGTGCGGAGACGTATGTACTTATATTTTAGAGGCTATAAGGCTTTAGGAAAATTTCACTTCTTTCTTTCTCTATCGTGCGGTTTAATTCCATTATTGAAGTTTGAATAATTATACTCTTGTCTCTCACAGATGGTGAGAATTCGTATAGCGTCTACAGCTGGGCAGGACCCAAAGTCCCCTCTTGCAGCCACTACCAGGTGTAAGGGCTGGGGCCGAGGCAGAGGCAGAGCTCAGCCCAGAGCACGAGCAGTCGCACCCATGGTAGAGCCTCAGATTGATCATGAGGAGGAGGTCCCCGCTCAGACCGCACCAGTCAGACCTGCTTAGGTCCTAGAGGGATTCATTGCCACTCCCATACTCCAGGACACTCTAGTCCGCTTAGTTGGACTCCTGGAGAGTGTGGCTCATGTCAGAGTATTTCCTATGGCACCAGTCGTCTCTCAGGATGGGAGAGGAGAACAGACTCCCACTACTCACACTCTGGAGCAGATGGCTCCCCTATACTGACTCTGGCAGCTCCAGCAGTTGGGGTAGTTCAGCCTGTAGTTGCTCTACAACCCGGGGAGAGGCTCGCGATATCTTCTGAAGGATTGATGAGATTGGATAAGTTCACCAAGCTCTTTCCTATTCATTACAGCAGTACACCCTTTGAGGACCCACAAGATTACTTGGACCATTGCCATGAGGTGTTGACCAACATGGGTATTGTTGAGACCAATGGGGTTGACTTTGTAGTGTTCCAGATGACCGGTTCTGCCAAAAGGTGGTGGCAGGAGTTTGAGTGGAGCAGATTAGCTAGTTCACCTTCACTTACCTAGGATCAATTTTCGTAGCTATTTCAGGAGATGTTTATTCCTTTCACTCTAAAGGAGGAGTACCGTAGGCAGTTTGAGCTCAGTAGGGTGGTATGACCGTCATCCAACACGAGACCAGATTTGTAGACCTAGCTCATCATGCAGCTATTTTGAATCCCACTAATAGAGAGAGGGTGAGGAAGTTTACTGATGGTCTTACCTTCGACATCAGGCTTCAGATGTCCAAGGAGATAGGGGATGATATTTCTTTCCAGAGGGCCGTAGAGATTGCTAGATAGATCGAGATGGTTCGTGGGCAGGATAGAGGGACGACATCTGTGAAGAGGCCCCATCATTTCAGTGGCTTTAGTGGCACCTCATCTGGAGGCAGGGGTTCTCGTGGTAGAGGCCATCCTTCTATGCTGATTCGGTCAGCTCTTCAGGTAGCCCACGGTGCTTCCGACGGTCGTGGTTCATATGGGTCTCGTTCTGAGCAGCCAACATTCAGTGCATCTTCAGCTCCTATCCGTGCACCACCACTTTAGAACTACTACAGTGGATATTTGTGCCATTAGGGTCAGTCTCAGCTTCAGTAGCCTCAGCAGCCGAGGGAGTGCTTTGAGTGTGAGGGCATAGGTCCCATCAAGAGGTATTTCCCTAGATTGACAAGTAACAGGCCTCAGCAGTGTTCTCTTGCCATTATGCCGGCACCGGATGCTCCATTACCTGCACAGCCAGCCAGAGGTTGGGGTCAGGTTGCTAGAGGTGGAGCTCATGCCATTAGAGATGGAGGCCAGCCAGTTAGAGGTCGTCCGAGGGCCGCAGGTCAGAGTGATGGGGCCCAGCGCCATTTTTATGCATTTCCAGCTAGACCTAAGGCAGAGTCATCTAACGCCGTCATCACAGGTATTGTTCTAGTTTTCCATAGAGATGCTTCAGTTCTATTTGATCCGGGCTCTACTTATTCCTATATGTCATCCTATTTTCCTTCATATTTGATTATGCCTCGTGATTCTTTGAGTGCTCCTATATATGTATCTATACCTGTGGGAGATTCTATTGTTATATATCGTGTTTATCGCTCGTGTGTGATTTCTATCAGGAGCCTTGAGACTAGTGTAGATCTCCTACTTCTTGATATGGTGGACTTTGATGTTATTTTGGGTATGGATTGGTTGTTACCTTATCACGCCATATTGGACTGTCGAGACAATACGGTGACCTTAGCCATGCCGATGTTGCCTCGATTAGAGTGGAGAATAACTCCTAGCCATTCTACTAGCAAGGTAATTTCTTATGTGAAGGCTCGGCATATGACCGAGAAGGGATATCTAAGCATATTTGGCCTATATTCGTGATTCTAGTGCGGAGGTTCTTTCCATAGATTCAGTACTAGTTGTGCATGAGTTTCCAGAGGTGTTTCCTGCAGATTTGTTGGGGATTCCACCCGACAGAGATATCGACTTCTGTATTGACTTGGCTTCGGGCACTCAACCCATTTCTATTCCACCATACCGTATGGCCAAATCCGAGTTAAAGGAACCGAAGGAGAAGTTGCAAGATTTGCTTGATAAGGGATTCATTAGACCTAATGTCTCGCAATGGGGTGCACCAGTGTTGTTTGTGAAGAAGAAGGATGGTACGATGAGGATGCGTATTGATTAGTGACAGTTGAACAAAGTCACTATCAAGAACAAGTATCTGTTGCCGAGGATTGATGACTTATTTGATCAGCATCAGGTTGCCAAGCTGTTTTCGAAGATTGATTTGAGATCTGGCTACCATCAGTTAAAGATTAGAGTATCAGATGTCCCTAAGACCGCTTTCCGGACTCAGTATGGGCATTATAAGTTCCTATTAATGTCATTTGGCTTGACAAATGCCCCAGTAGATGGATTTGATGAACCAGGTATTCAAGCCTTACTTGGATTCTTTTGTGATCGTCTTCATTTATGATATTTTGGTATTCTCCTATAGTCGAAAGGAGCATGAGCAGCATCTTC
Source organism: Nicotiana tomentosiformis (assembly GCF_000390325.3). NCBI lineage: Eukaryota > Viridiplantae > Streptophyta > Magnoliopsida > Solanales > Solanaceae > Nicotiana > Nicotiana tomentosiformis. Next base: position 76,064,615 of record NC_090823.1, on the reverse strand, counting down.
AGATTGTACTTCTGACCTTGAGAGATAGTCAGTTATATGCCAAGTTTTTAAAGTGTGAGTTTTGGTTGGATTCGGTTGCCTTTTTAGGGCATGTGGTATCTTCCGAGGGCATTAAAGTGGATCCTAAAAAATGATTAAGGCAATTCAAAACTGGCCTAGACCTACTTCAGCTACAGAGATTTATAGCTTCTTGGGTTTGGCGGGTTATTATCATTGGTTCGTGGAGGAGTTTTCATCTATCGTAGCTCCATTGATTAGATTGACCCGTAACGGTACCCCATTCAGGTGGTCTGATGAGTGTGAGTTGAGCTTTCAGAAGCTCAAGACTTCTTTGACTACAGCTCCAGTGTTGGTGTTGCCTACTGGTTCAGGATCTTACACCATGTATTGTGATGCATCACGTATTAGGCTTGGTGCAGTATGGATGCAGGATGGCAGGGTGATTGCGTACGTATCTCGGCAGTTGAAGGTTCATGAGAAGAATTACCTTGTTCATGACTTAGAGTTGGCAGATATTGTTTGTGCATTGAAGATTTGGAGGCATTACCTCTACGGCGTGTCGTGTGAAGTATTCATAGATAATCAGAGTCTTCAGCACTTGTTTAAGAAAAAGGATCTAAATCTGAGGCAGTGGAGGTGGTTAGAGCTATTATAATACTATGATATCACTATTTTAAACCACCCCGAGAAGGCCAATGTGGTGGCCGATGCTTTGAATAGAAAGGCTATGAGTATGGGTAGCCTTGAATATATTCTAGCTGGTTAGAGACCACTAGCATCAGATGTTCAGGCCTTGGCCAATCAGTTCATAAGATTAAATGTTTCAGAGCATAGTCAGGTCTTGCTTGCACGGTTTCTTTGTCTTCTTTGTATGAGCGCATCAGAGAGCGTTAATATGGCGACCCCCATTTGATTGTCCTTAAGGACACGGTGCAGCACGATTATTCCAAGGAGGTTTCTATTGTATATGATGGGGTGTTGCGGATGCAGGATCAGATTTGTGTGCCCAATATGGATGGACTTCGTGAGTTGATTCTTGAGGAGGCCCACAGTTTGTGTTATTTCATAGTTCGTGTTATTCCATTCATCCGAGTGCCGCCAAGATGGATCAGGATTTGAGGCAGCATTATTAGTGGAGAAGAATGAAGAAAGATATAATGGAGTATGTAGCTCAGTGTTTGAACTGCTAGCAGGTGGAGTACAAGCATCAGAAGTCTGGAGGTTTTCTTTAGAGACTTGAGATTCCCGAGTGGAAGTGGGAGCGTATTGCCATAGATTTCGTTATTAGGCTACTATGGACTTCTAGGAAATTTGATGCAGTATGGGTCATTGTGGATAGGTTGACCAAGTCGGCGCATTTCATTCCGGTGGCAGCTACCTATTCTTCAGAGCGATTGGCTGAGATCTATATCTGCGAGATTGTTTGTCTCCACGGTGTGCTAGTGTCCATTATTTCTGATCCGGGCACGCAGTTCACATCGCATTTCTAGAGGGTCATACAATGTGATTTAGTTACACGAGTTGATTTGAGTACAACATTTCACCCCCAGACGGACGGGTAGTCCGAGCGCACCATTCAGATATTGGAGGATATACTTCGCGCCTATGTTATGGACTTCGAAGGTTCTTGGGTTCAGTTCTTTCCGCTTGAGGAATTTGCCTACAACAACAACTATCAATCGAGTATTCAGATGGCTCCTTATGAGGCCTTATATGGGAGAAAATGTCGTTCTCCGGTTGGTTGGTTTGAGCCGGGAAAGGCTCAATTGTTGGGTACTGATTTGGTTTGGAATGCTTTGGAAAAGTTCAAGATAATTCAGAATCGGCTTCGTACGACACAGCCTAAATAGAAGAGTTATGCCAATCGGAGAGTTTGTGATGTTGCATTCATGGTTAGAGAGAGGGTTTTGCTCCGGTTTCATCCATGAAGGGTGTGATGAGGTTCGGGAAGAAGAGCAAGTTGATCCCTAGGTATATCGGACCCTTTGAGATCCTTGAGAGAGTTGGTGAGGTGGCCTACAAGCTTGCATTGCCACCTAGCTTATCAGTAGTGCACCTGGTGTTCCATATTTCCATGCTCCAAAAGTATCACGATGATCTGTCCTATGTATTAGACTTCATCTCACTCCAATTAGATAAGGATTTGACTTATGAGGAGGAGCCGGTGGCTATTCTAGCATGACAGGTCCATAAGTTGAGGTCTAAGAGTTATCCTTCTGTTATAGTGTAGTGGAGAGGTCAGCCGATTGAGGCAGCTACATAGGAGTCCGAGTCCGATATGCGGAGTAGATACCCCTACCTTTTCACTAGTCCAGGTACTTTTCGATGTCCATTCGAGGACGAACGTTTCTTTTAGAGGTAGAGAATGTGATGACCCGATAGGTTATTTTGCGTATTAGCCCTTATATCTGTGTTCCGAGACCTCCGTTAGCTTTGTTTGATGTTTCTTGATTTGTGTGCATGGTCCGTGTCGCTTTTTGAAAAGCCTTTATATGAAAATTTGAAGAAAATATGATTTTTAGTTTTAAAAATAACTAGAGTTGACTACGGTCAATATTTTGTAAAAACGACCTCGGATCGGTGTTTTGACGATTCTGGTAGGTCCGTATTATGATTTTGGACTTGGGCGTATGCCCCGAATTGGAATTGGATGTCCTTAGGTAGATTTGACTCATTTTATCGAAAACTAGTATTTTGAAAGTTGGAAATTTCCTAAGTTTAACCGTAAGTTGACTTCATGGCGAAGGAGTTCGGATTTTGATGTTGTGACGTGAAATAGGTTCGTATTACTATTTGAAACTTTTTCGCAATATTTGGTACAATTCGGAATTGGTTTGACATGACTCGGACGCTTAGATGTGATTCTAGTTATTCTTGAGTTTACTTTGAAATTCCATTCATTTTAAAGTTTGGTTTGTAGAATTAGATGTTATTTTGGTGATTTGATTGCGGGAGCGAGTTCGTATGCTGTTATTATACTTGTGTGCATATTTGGTTTGGAGCTGGAGGGGCGCGAGTGATTTTCTGAAGTGTTTCAGATGAGTTTGGAGAGTGCAAAGTTTGCTGGTGAAATGCCTAGTTCTAGTGTCTGATGCAGATCTCGCATTTGCGAGGTCTGGCTCGTATTTGTGAGCCTTCCTTTTGCGAACAATAGCTTACATTTGTGTGGGTTCTCGCATTTGCGAGGTAACTATTCGCAATTGCGAACTACTCAGGATTGCTTTTTCAATCACTTGGTCGCATTTGCTATGCTTGGCAAGAGTAGAGCATTTTCACATTTGTGAAGACTTTGGCCGCAATTGCGAAGATAGGATCTTCTCATTTGCGATCACCATGTCGCATTTGTGACTTTTGTTCTTCTGAGGCAAGGTTTGCATATGCGACACTTGTCTCGCATTGCGATGTTCGCAATTGCGAACATTACTTCGCAATTACGACATCCGCAACTGGGTAAAAGAGGCAAAAATTAGGACTTAGCTCATTTTACACCATTTGTCAACCCTAAACACTCTAAAGGCAATTTTTCAAGAGGTTTTTCTTCCCAAATGCATTGGTAAGTAACTCTAATCTATTTCTTTTCAATTACCCATTACTTTTCACGAGATTTCAACATCAAATTTAGGATTTCCATGATAGAAATTAGGGATTTGGGTAGAAATTGGGGATTTTGTAAAATTGAGATTTAGACCTCGAATTGGGGTCAGATTTAGAAACAAATTACATAACCGGGCTCAGGGGTGAATGGGTAATCGGGTATTGGTCTGAACCTCAGGTTTTGACCAAGCAGACCCAGGGTTTACTTTTGTTGACGTTTTCAAAAATGATCAAAATTGAACATCTTTCATTAATGGGTAGTCCTAAAGCTTGTTTTGAATCATTTGATCGATAATTTGCTAGATTCAGTTGGTTTAGAGGCTTGTTCAAAAGGCAAGTCCATGGTTGATTGATTGCTTGATTTGTAGAGTGAGGTAAGTGTTGGGTCTAACCTTGACTTGAGGGAATTAGGAATTCTTGAACTATGTGTTATGTGGATTAGGTGCGAAAACGGCGTATATGTGAGGTGGCGAGTGTATATACGCCGTCATGATATTTATTTCCATGTTTTCATTAATTTCATGATATATCTTGCTTAATTCCTTAATTGTTACATGCCTTTATTTGACTTCTGCGCCTTAGCTGTTACATGCCTTTATTTGACTTCTATGCCATAATTGTTACTTGTCATTTAGTCATTCCTTTGCCTTAATTTATCCGTTTCTCTCATGACTCCATGCTTAATTGTTATTTATTTCTACTTGCTTTAATTTCATACTTCAATTGTCACATGCCTTACTTGTCTCTCTTGATTTGAAGTAATTGTTGTATTTAATAATACGGCATCACTTGCGCGCCACAACGGATTGCATATTGGTACTTGTTTGTGATTGTTGATCTAGACTCGGCAATGTGATATGAGATTATGAGACTTGTTATTCTGGGCTCTCTGGTAGTTGATTTCAAGTTCGTTTTCATGAGTTAGCTGCTTTACTTCCATTTTAATTTTTTATGTTATTATTATAATTGCATACATGTTATTATAAGTGGCCCACCTTAGCCTCGTCACTACTTCATCGAGGTTTGGCTTGGCACTTACAGAGTATATGGGATCGGTTGTACTCATACTACACTCTGCACTTCTTGTGCAGATACCAAAGTTGGTCCAGCAGCGCTTAGTGAGATTTCCCCGATCCAGCTACCTGTAGAGACTTGAGGTATAGCTGCACGACATCTGCAACCCTGAAGTCCCCTTCTATTTCATCATTGTTGTTTAGTTAGATTCAAATAGTTGTGTTTATTCAGACTATTATCTGTAGCACTCTAGACACTCACGTATTCGTGACTCCAATTTGTGGGATTGTATTTGGATTACGTTGTTCAGTAGTTTATCACCTTGTTTCAGACTATTCGGTTGTTATTGTTATCGTTTGTTTTGAATTGTTAAAACTGGTTAATAACTATAGCTAACGTTGGGTTACCTAGCAAGTGAAATGTTAGGTTCCATCACGGTCCTGAGAGTGGGAATTCAGGGTCATGACAACTTTATAGGCATATATGACTGCATAAAAGACACCAACTAGTACACCATACAAGCTTGTTTATGGGGAAGTCATGTCACTTAGTTGTTGAGTTAGAGCACAAGGCTTATTGGGTGGTTAGGAAGTTGAACATTAGTATGGAAGCATCAGACCAGAAGAGGCTCTTGCAATTGAACAAGCCAGATAAGTTCCGATTGCACGCATAGTAAAATGATAAGTTTTACAAAGAGAACTAAATGATGGCATGATAAACACATTCAACCCCGTCATTTTGAACCAAACCAAAAGGTTTTCTTATTCAATTTGAGGCTCAATCGTTTTCCAGGGAAGTTGAAATCAAGATGGTCAGGCCCATTTGAGAAAGTGCGAGTCGCTCAGCATGGTGCAATAGAGTTATGGACGATACATGGTGATATAACATTTTTGGTGAATGGACATAGGGTAAGCACTATTGGGGGGAGAACTTTTATTGCAAGAACACTAAAGTCCATCTTGCAGATAAATAGGCAATGATTGTGCGTGGTGTCATGATATTAAATCACCCTCTTGTTAGAAGGCAACTCAACTTTGTCATTTTTTAAAGATTTTTAGCTGAGCATTAGGTTAGTGTTTTGAAGCTTTTCTGTAGTTGTTTGTGTCGTATAATTGCAAGTAGGAGTTAGAAATAGCATTTGAAAGAGGCTGGCAAAGTTTCGGGTGCAAAAGTGCAGCCCTGCATAGTGCAAAGTTGCAGAAATACGGGGCATCAGTTCTAGTTGCCCAGCCCACTACGCCTCAGTGTAATCAGCGTTGGCGCCTGAACCTTTTCTACCTTGGGCGCTACAGGCATTGTGGCGCGCCAACACCAGCACCCGGTGCCCAGGTGAGTTTTTCTAACCAGGTTTCCTCCTAACCCGTGACGAACCGTCTCCGACCCGATTTCCTCTTATTTTTTAATCTGACGACACATATCCTCGACCCATTTACCCCTTTAAATGAAAAAACAGCTAAAACATTCCCTTGACATAAAATTCAAACACCCAAAATTCTTCCCCTATTTCTCTCTCCCCGTTTCTCTAGCCGATCCACGACAAACACCACCCTTTTACACCACAAGCCAAGGTAATTCTTCTCCCTATCTCTCATGTTGTTTTCTTCATCTTCCCTCTTCTCATAATATCCCATCATCTTCCCCTTGTTTATCTCTTCCCCCATCACTGTCGAACCTCGTTCAATTATTTTGAATTGTTAAAATTAGTTAATAACTATAGCTAACGTTGGGTTGCCTGGCAAGTGAAATGTTAGGCGCCATAACGGTCTTGAGGATAGGAATTCCGGGTCGTGATAATTTTATAAGTATATATGACTGCATATAAGACACCAACTGGTTCACTATACAAGCTTGTTTATAGGGAAGTCGTGTCACTTGGTTGTTGAGTTAGAGCACAAGGCTTATTGGGTGGTTAGGAAGTTGAACATTAATATGGAAGAATCAGACCAGAAGAGGGTCTTGCAATTGAACGAGCTAGATAAGTTCCGATTGCATGCATATGAGAATGATAAGCTTTACAAAGAGAACTAAAATATGGCATGATAAACACATTCAACCCCGTCATTTTGAACCATACCAAAAGGTTCTCTTATTCAATTTGAGGCTCAAGCGTTTTCCAGGGAAGTTGAAATCAAGATGGTCAGGCCGTTTGAGAAAGTGCGAGTCGCTCAGTATGGTGCAATAGAGTTGCGGACGATACATGGTGATATAACATTTTTGGTGAATGGACATAGGGTAAGCACTATTGGGGGAAGAACTTTTATTGCAAGAACACTAAGATCCATCTTGCAGATAAGTAGGCAATGATTGTGCGTCGTGTCATGATATTAAATCACCCTCTTGTTAGAAGGCAACTCAACTTTGTAATTTTTTATAGATTTTTAGCTGAGCATTAGATTAGTGTTTTGAAGCTTTTCTGTAGTTGTTTGTGTCGTATAATTGCAAGTAGGAGTTAGAAATAGCATTTGAAAGAGGCTGGCAAAGTTTCGGGTGCAAAAGTGCAGCCCTGCATAGTGCAAAGTTGCAGAAACTTGGGGCATCAGTTCTAGTTGCCCAGCCCACTGCGCCTCGGTATAATCAGCGTTGGTGCCTGAACCTTTTCTACCTTGGGCGCTACAGGCATTGTGGCGCGCCAACACCAGCATCCGGTGCCCAGGTGAGTTTTTCTAACCAGTTTTCCTCCTAACCCGTGACGAACCGTCTTCGACCCGGTTTCCTCTTATTTTTTAATCTGACGACACATATCCTCGACCCATTTACCCCTTTAACTGAAAAAACAGCTAAAACATTCCCTTGACATAAAATTCAAACACCCAAAATTCTTCCCCCATTTCTTTCTCCTCGTTTCTCTAGCCGATCCACGACAAACACCACCCTTTTACACCACAAGCCAAGGTAATTCTTCTCCCTATTGCTCATTTTGTTTTCTTCATCTTTCCTCTTCTCATAATCTCCCATCATCTTCCCCTTGTTTATCTCTTCCCCCATCACTGTCAAACCTCGTTCAATTAATTTGAATTGTTAAAATTAGTTAATAACTATAGCTAACGTTGGGTTACCTGGCAAGTGAAACGTTAGGCGCCATAACGGTCCTGAGGATAGGAATTCCGGGTCGTGATAATTTTATAAGTATATATGACTGCATATAAGACACCAACTGGTTCACCATACAAGATTGTTTATAGGGAAGTCGTGTCACTTGGTTGTTGACTTAGAGCACAAGGCTTATTGGGTGGTTAGGAAGTTGAACATTAATAAGGAAGAATCAGACCAGAAAAGGGTCTTGCAATTGAACGAGCTAGATAAGTTCCGATTGCATGCATATGAGAATGATAAGCTTTACAAAGAGAACTAAAAGATGGCATAATAAACACATTCAACCCCGTCATTTTGAACCAAACCAAAAGGTTCTCTTATTCAATTTGAGGCCCAAGATTTTTCCAGGGAAGTTGAAATCGAGATGGTCAAGTCCGTTTGAGAAAGTGCGAGTCGCTCAGCATGGTGCAATAGAGTTGCGGACGATACATGGTGATATAACATTTTTGGTGAATGGACATAAGGTAAGCACTATTTGGGGGAGAACTTTTATTGTAAGAACTCTAAGGTCCATCTTGCAGATAAATAGGCAATGATTGTGCGTCGTGTCATGATATTAAATCACCCTCTTGTTAGAAAGCAACTCAACTTTGTCATTTTTTAAAGATTTTTAGCTGAGCATTATATTAGTGTTTTGAAGCTTTTCTGTAGTTGTTTATGTCGTATAATTGCAAGTAGGAGTTAGAAATAGCATTTGAAAGAGGCTGGAAAAGTTTCGGGTGCAAAAGTGCAGCCCTGCATAGTGCAAAGTTGCAGAAACACGGGGCATCAGTTCTAGTTGCCTAGCCCACTGCGCCTCGGTGTAATCAGCGTTGGCGCCTGAACCTTTTCTACCTTGGGCGCTACAGGCATTGTGGCGCGCCAACACAGCACCCGGTGCCCAGATGAGTTTTTCTAACCAGTTTTCCTCCTAACCCGTGATGAGCCGTCTCCGACCCGATTTTCTCTTATTTTTTAATCTGACGACACATATCCTCGACCCATTTACCCCTTTAACTAAAAAACAGCTAAAAACTTCCCTTGACATAAAATTCAAACACCCAAAATCCTTCCCCCATTTCTCTAGCCGATCCATGACAAACACCACCCCTTTACACCACAAGCCAAGGTAATTCTTCTCCCTATCTCTCATTTTGTTTTCTTCATCTTCCCTCTTCTCATAATCTCCCATCATCTTCCCTTTGTTTATCTCTTCCCCCATCACTGTCGAACCCCGTTAAATTGATTTGAATTGTTAAAATTATTTAATAACTATAGCTAACATTGGGTTGCCTGGCAAGTAAAATGTTAGGCGCCATCACGGTCCTGAGGATAGGAATTCCGGGTCGTGACAATTTTATAGGTATATATGACTGCATATAAGACACCAACTAGTTCACCATACAAGCTTGTTTATAGGGAAGTCGTGTCACTTGGTTGTTGAGTTAGAGCATAAGGTTTATAGGGTGGTTAGGAAGTTGAACATTAATATGGAAGAATCAGACCAGAAGAGGGTCTTGCAATTGAATGAGCTAGTTAAGTTTCGATTGCATGCATATGAGAATGATAAGCTTTACAAAGAGAACTAAAAGATGGCATGATAAACACATTCAACCTCGTCATTTTGAACCAAACCAAAAGGTTCTCTTATTTAATTTGAGGCCCAAGCTTTTTTCATGCAAGTTGAAATCGAGATGGTCATGTCCGTTTGAGAAAGTGCGAGTCGCTCAGCATGGTGCAATAGAGTTGCGGACGATACATGGTGATATAACATAATTGGTGAATGGATATAGGGTAAGCACTATTGGGGGAAGAACTTTTATTGCAAGAACACTAAGGTCCATCTTGCAGATAAGTAGGCAATGATTGTGCGTCGTGTCATGATATTAAATCACCCTCTTGTTAGAAGGCAACTCAACTTTGTAATTTTTTATAGATTTTTAGCTAAGCAATAGATTAGTGTTTTGAAGCTTTTCTGTAGTTGTTTATGTCGTATAATTGCAAGTAGGAGTTAGAAATAGCATTTGAAAGAGGCTGGCAAAGTTTCGGGTGCAAAAGTGCAGCCCTGCATAGTGCAAAGTTGCAGAAACTTGGGGTATCAGTTCTAGTTGCCCAGTCCACTGCGCCTCGGTGTAATCAGCGTTGGTGCCTGAACCTTTTCTACCTTGGGCGCTACAGGCATTGTGGCGCGCCAACACCAGCACCTGGTGCCCAGGTGAGTTTTTCTAACCAGTTTTCCTCCTAACCCGTGATGAACCGTCTCCGACCTGGTTTCCTCATATTTTTCAATCTGACGACACATATCCTCGACCATTTACCCCTTTAACTAAAAAATAGCTAAAATAATTCCCTTGACATAGAATTCAAACACCCAAATTCCTTCCCCCCTTTCTCTCTCCCCGTTTCTCTAGCCGACCTACGACAAACACCACCCCTTTACACCACAAGCCAAGGTAATTCGTCTCCCTCTCTCTCATTTTGTTTTCTTCTTCTTCCCTCTTCTCATAATCTCCCTTCATCTTCCCCTTGTTTCTCTTTTCCCCCATCACTATCAAACCCCGTTGAATTTAGTGATCCTAAACAAAGTTTTACTAAATTTGGTGTTTTAAGACTGTGTTGACGAACAAATGTGAAGTGATAAACTATAAATCCCATCATCGTATCATTTTTGTTTTTTTTTGGGGGGGGGGGGGGGGGGATACTCTGATTACCCTAGTTTTTGAAATACCTAACAAAAGTTATGCATGCCAAGTGTTCGATAAAATATTTGTGAGTAGAAATTCTCGCCGGTGAAGTCTGAGTAGCCAAGTGTTATACGCTTAGGAATAAGTGGAGGCTGATACGAAGTGGTTTGGTGATATTCCAAGGTTGTTTTGCTCATACCACGTTAATGTCGCATGAACGTCGTGCGCGCGTGCATGAGTGTCACGCGTGAGGGTTGTGCTTGGTTGCCCGCCTGCCCGTGATTGTAATTTTTTGTATCTTTTGCTTTGCTTAAGCTTTTTAGGAGAGTTGTGGAATAGAGTGTTTAGTTTATTTTTAAGCATGTTATGATCACTTTAGTATGGACCGCGTCTATGTCAATTGCGTCATTCATATGCTACAATATTTACGATACATGCGAATTTTATTTTCCATAAAAAGGGAAAAGTCTTGAGTATCCAATGCACTTGACAGTAGTTTGCTTATGACTATAAAGGTGTTGTTAGACTTTTGATGCTTAAATTTCACACATGCTTGAGTTTTGAGTATGGGGTCATTCTGACCCTAATTTTTGGCTTTATTCCATCTGATGAGATATATCTAATGCATTGCATTCATTTTGTAAGTTTAGGTACAATGGTCCGTGAGAAGCATGTTAAGGTCCAGGTTGTTGACAAGCCTTCCACTACGACCTATCTTATAAATAAATGTACTCATAGTGAGGCTACTTCGAGCAAACAAGATAAGGGCAATCAAGTGGTTGAGACTTCCGCAAGGCCACTCAAGAGGGGACGTTAGGAATTCAATTTGAGGTTGATGAAGCTAAAAAGTGGTACAACACATTTGTGCCATAAGAGAGATATATTTCCAATATGGGTATCAATGTGGCATCCTTAGAGAAGAATTATCTAGTGGTGCTACCACAGATGAAGAAGTTAAAGCTAGAGCATTTGCTGGAGTCTCTTGGACAGGCCAATCTTAGCATGGTTAAGGATTTATACACCAACTTGAACTATCAAAAAGATGAAGCATGGGTGTAAGGGATGTTGGTGAACCTATCAAGAGAATCTTTGTGCGACTACTTGGGGGTTAAGTATTGTGCTCCAGAGATGCTCACTAAGTTTATTCGTAGTCCAACCTACATAGCCTTCGCCATACATTGTGTGGGATGGACTCAACTATGAAGTTGAATCATTCGGCTCGGGCCCATAATCATTTGGAGATGTATAAAGGTGGCTTTTATAGGGCAGCCCGACTTTGGTAAAATTTTATTCAGGCTCGCATCATGCCGGGCAAGCATAACTCAACGTGTGCATGAGTGTGGGTGTGTATGATCTACTTTTTCATGATAGGGTAACTTGCCAATATTAGGAAACTTATGTTGGACGAGATGTATCGAACTAGGTTTTAGAGCCAAACGAAGAGGCTCTTCTTTAGGAACTTGCTGACGAAGTATATGTTGTCTAAAGAGGTGCCCAAGTATGATAAGATTGATGAGGTTGTTGTAACTCTTAAGGAACTGATGGATATTAGTGTTTTGAAGGATTAGGAGGGAGCACCAAAGTTTAGCACTATTGCGAGATATACCCATGATGACAACAGGAATCCCCATTTTTATGGCATGATGAATTTGATTATGCAGTATGTTAGATTTACATCAAGATTATCCATTGTTAGGGTCTACGAATTTGATGTTGGTATTACCACCTGGCAGCCTGCTCCACTCGTCCGAGGATAGAACAATACTCCTTAGGTATCACCTTGGAGATGAAGCTGGTGAAGAGGTCGATGGACACTTAGCCACTAAGGGTGTTGATGAGGCAGGATCAGAGTCGTATGAGTCGAAGAGGGCTATAGGACTTGCTGATGAGGAGTCGTCCGAGGATGGTTTAGACTACAACCCGAATGGGTCAGAGTAGCAGGAAATTTATTTTTCCACCCGTCTTGTTTGATTTTTTGTTATGTGCATTGGGGACAATGCATGATCTACGTGTGGGGTGGGGGACTTTTTGTGTATTTTGTGACTCGGTTAATTGTATGATACTATTTGCATTCTCCCGGTTTGTAATAGTAATAGTAGTTGTTCTAGAAAATTAGTTTAGTTATAGTTTTCTTTAGATGATTAGTGACAAAATTGAAGAAAAAATTAAAAAAACATCGGAAAAAATAAGATTTTGGACTTTTCCCGATGATTGATTTCTTGGACGACATTCTTTAGGGATTATAGTCCGACGAAAAAATTCAAATACAATTGCTTTTTATTTTAAGTAGTTAGTCTTTTCCTAGGATGTAACTTGAACCAAGTATTTTTATTTTTTTTGTTAGTCTAGAGTTAACAAAAGAAGACTGAATTGCGCCTAGATGCATTTTGACTTGTTTAATGTTATTATGTTTAAGTCTTAGCATGTGAATCACCTTCCTGGAATGTTTGAAAAAATTATTGCCTTAGGACACTTGAATAGCTTGTTTTGTGGTGCCTACTTTCATTTTCTTGACTTTTGTGTTCACTTTAGTGCTTTATGCTTAATATTTCTTGGTTATGTGACTACTTGCTTTCACTTTACATTTCTATTCCGTAATGCTTAACATTTCTATTCCGTAATGCTTAACATTATGGAATAGAACGTCCATAATGAGTCATGTGCATGTTGCTATGTGAGGTCTAAATTGTATTCTGTACTATCCTGTGCTAGTGTAGTACTTGCCCCATGTGTGGGACGAAGCAAAATAAGTAAGTCTTGTTGAATCTAGGAGATAATTTAGGTGTTTCTTTGATTAGTCTATTGAGCCTTAAATTCCCTACCGTTATTAATATTTTTCATAGTCATCCTTTTTGAGCCTGTAAACCTTTTCTTTAGCACACGCATTACAAGTTGATACCCTTTGTTTGTAATTAAAATCTTTGATTAAACTTTTATCTCTGAAACCACTTAAGTCGCAAGATTGAGAGCTAAAGGGGTGAGGAATAAAATAGGGGTAGCTCTTGAATGGAACCATAGAGAGGAAGAAAGGTGCATTTGTGTAATCAAAGAATCACTAGCAAAAATTGCAATATAAGGGGGAGTGTTAGGGGAAAAAAAAAAAGGGAAGCAAGGCAAAAACAAAAGCTAGCTGGAAAAATAAAAAGAAGGAAAAAACAACACATCTTCCAACATACCTTATCCTTGCTAATGAGTTACCAATATGTGAGTGCTTAAAAAAAGAGGGCATACTCTTGATATGGTGTCTAGTAGGACATTTGGAGTTAGATTATGATAAGTATGCACTTGAATTGATTGTTGTATTGTATTAAAGTACTTAGGAGGGTTAGTCACTTTTATTCAAATGTATACTATCCTCCCTTAGCCTATATTACAACGCCTAAAGTCTTACTTGATCCTATATTTGACAGGCTTAGATTAATCGAGTCTTACACTACTAGCAAGCCTACGACCTCAGGAGGCACATGATTTCTTCGTGAGAGTGATTGATTTTTGTTTTTATGTGTGAGTTATTATTAACCCTTGAATACTTGATTTGAATGTATGCACTATCTCCCATTTTGTTTTGTGGTGAGGCACATGATCTCATGACAGATAGATAATATTATTATACTTCTCTTATTGGGATAAGTGCACAAGCCAAGAATACTTATTGACAACGAGTCAGTATTTGAGGTGATATCGTTATGAGCAAGTTGTTTGAATGTGTTGAACTATCAATATATACTTTGGCATGCAAGGGTTGGGAAATCTTCTTAAAATGCATATACGAGGGCTTAATTGTTTGTATCAACTATGGTCAAGATGTAGTGTGCTTAATTGTGATATGCTCTATCGCATTGTGGTATTCTATATTGCATATTTGAGATAGTGGAGTTTTAGGTTGCTCTAGGACAAGCAAGAGCTTTAGTATTGGATATTGATGTTTGGCTAAAAGTATATATTATTGTATGTTAATTTCCTCGTATCTTGCTCTAATTGCCAACGCCTAGGCCACTAATTTGCGGTACCTGGCTCGTTGGAGGCAAAAATAGATGTAGAAGCAGAGGGTTCAGCTTCAGGCGGGTGCGCCGCGACAGCATCACTGCCGAAGGCCGAATTCAAAATTCTTCTCTGCCTTGGCCATCGATCCGGGGTGCCCAGGGCGCCCAAGTCCAAAAAATTTTCCAAACACAAAAAGGAAAATATTTCATTAGTCCTACACGTCCTTAACAAATATAAAAGGTTCCCAAACCTAATGTTTTAGGGATATTGACAATTTGGAGGCGAAATGGATCGTGTGGAGCAATGTTTGAGCAAGGATCATCGAGTTCTTCATATTCTCATCTTTTTGTAGTAACTTTACCATGCAAAATATTTGTGTAATCGTATTACAACTACGTGTGACTAAGTTCTATAATTCTAGGGTTATGGTTAGACATGAATACTGATGTTTAATTGTCATTTTCTCCTTTAATGTGAATGTCCATGTTATGGTTGTTTCTTTAAATTTGTGCATAATTGCTTGATTGGACAAAAATTAGGTTCTATCAACTATCTATGATATGCTTGGGAAAGTCGTTCTTAAATTAAAAAAGAGATAAAGAGAGTGTGATCTTATCCTTAAGGTTGGGGACAAATTTGTGGTTAGGATAAGAACATATCTAGTCAACATATTTTATTTCATATCGTGATCATAATGCATTCTTGGTAGATTAATTTCATAAAATATAGACGTTAATCTATATTGGGTAGGTGACTAATAGTTCAGGAGAATACTATGAGTATAATCTAGCTAATTAGCAACCATAGGTAATTCAGATTGAAGGAGAATTAATTAGAACGCAATAGGATTGGGTAACACCACAACCCTAGAATATTGATCTCTACTGAATTAAGTTCATCTCAACAACGCTCTAATGTCGTGGTTATATTTCCTTAATTAATTTTTCAATAGTAGTTTAGAAACAAAAACTTAACATTGATAGCTCAATTAGATTACAAAACTTTAGTTGAATTAGTAGGTAGCAGTGTTTTAAAAGGCATTTTCGGGGTGATCCCTAGGGCGAGGCGCACCAAAAATGACCTGAGGCGATGGTGTGGTGTGAAAGTCTCAAGAGGCGTATGTCCAGCAATTCGGGAAATACGCTAGAGCATTTGTGGCATACGCCCGGGCGTTTAAGGCGCATTTTTATAGTGAGGCATAAGCCCCAGAGACTTTTTCAAATTAAAATAAATTTTGTTGAATAAGTCCTTCATATAATACTCAAATTCTCAAAAGTCAGCTTGTAATTACTCAAAAGTTTTAAAAAAGAAGTGAAATGTATTAAATTTAAAAGTCAAGACCTTTTTTACTAATTGAAGCCCTAATTTATGGTCTTTATCAATTCTTTATCTTGTCCGCTAGTCTGCTAATATCTCCCAAAGGCAACAAATATTTAATTTTTTTTTTTTTTATAAATACAAAGAGAACTTCATTCTCCTTCATAGCAGCAAGTTCAAAGTTCAAATTGCACGCTAGTCATCCTTTTTATTCCTCCATATAGAAAACTTTACTCTTTTCGACTCAAGTTACTTGTGCTTGTAAACAGTGGTGGAGTCACCTTATAGGAAGGGGTATCAAATGACACCCCGTTCGCGGGAAAAATACACTGTGTAGTATGATGATCCAAAATATCATCTTTAAATTTAATAAGTAATTCTGTGTTCTAAGACCTCGAAAAGCACTATTTATCATTTTTCGACTTATGTGCGCATTCCGTAAAATTTTTCGGAAAGTTTTTATGTGAAAAATGGATTAAAATGTGAAATAGAGCCTTAAAACTCAATTGAGTTGACTTTGGTCAATATTTTGAGCAAACAGACCCGGATCAGTATTTTTATAGTTCTGGTAGGTCCGTATCGTGATTTGGGACTTGGGCGTATGCCCGGAATTTAATTTGGAGGTTCCTAGCTCAAGTTATGACCATTTAACGAAAACTAGTAATTTAAAGGCTAAAGATTTTCAAGTTTCACCACGGGGTTGACTTTTTGATATTGGAGCCGAAATCTAATTCTAAAAATTTGAATAGCTCGGTTATATCATTTAGGACTTGTGTGCCAAATTTGAAGTCATTCTGGATTCATTTAATATGTTTTTGCACGAGATTTGCAAATTGAAAAGTTTAAAACTCCTAAGTCCGAATCGAGGTGTGAATTGCAATTTCGATGTTATTTGATGTGATTTGAGACCCCGAGTACGTCTGTATTATGTTACGAGACTTGTTGGGATATTTGAATAAGGTCCCGAGGAACTCGGGTGAGTTTCGGACGAAATTCGGATTGGCTAGAGCATGTTGAAAGCAGCAGGTTCTTGGCAGAACCTGGTGTAATCGAACCTGCGAAATGGTGATCGCAGGTGCACAGCCGCTCCTGCGGAAAGCTGGTCGCTTCTGCGACTTTGGCCTTAGGCTGTGACTTCGCTTCTGCGGAGACGAATCGCGCAGGTGCGCGACCGCTTCTGCGACAGAAAGGTCCGCAGATGCGAAACCTCGCCTGACAGCTCCACTTCGCAAATACGAGATTTTTCTCGCAAATGCGTGGCCGCAGGTGCGAAAATATAGCCCGCAAATACGAAAATATTGGGCAGAATACATAAAATCGGGTCTTAGCCTTTTTTATTCATTTTTGAGTTTGAAGTCTCGGATTTGGGCGATTTCAAAGGGAATTTTCACGACTTTGAATTGGGTAAGTGTTCTATAATAAAAAGTGATTATATTTCATGAATCCATGTCTATAATCATCCTTTATTTCGGATTTAGATGCAAGAGATTGGGTTTTTTGTAAAACTTTCCAAAAACGAAAAATTTAGATTTGAAGGTCCATTTGACATCGGAATTTGATAATTTTTATATGTTTGGACTCGTCTCGGAATGGGTGTTCGGATTTTGTAAGTTTTTCCGAGATTTGAGACGTGGATCCCACTGTCGAATATTTAAATGAATTTCAGATTTTTATCCGAAAAATTAGTAAATTCATATGGAATTAATTCTTATGATTCGTATTGAGTATATCGAATTGTTTGTGAATAGATTTGAAGCTTTTGGAGACAGATTTAAAAGGAAAAGGTTTGATCGAGTAATTGATTGGAATTTGCAAAGCGAGGTAAGTGGCGTGGTTAACCTTGACTTGAGGGAATAGAACTCTTAAATTATTTATTATGTGAAAAGTAGGTGAACGACGTATAGGCGAGGTGACGAATGTCTATACGTCGTCAAATTAATTATTTGCAAAATTATTTGAAAATCCTAAATTGTTCTAATACACAAATTAATTGTTATATAAATTGTCTCTCTCCTATTCTTTGTCAAATATTAATTCTTAAATTTCTGTAATAATTGCTACATGCTTATTTGATTTATGTGCATTAATTGCTACTTGACATTTAATATATTAAATACTAAACTGCCTATTTTCTCCCTGATTTTTATAATAAATTGCTATTTATCACTGTTTGTTTCATAATTAAATCATATTTTTTGTATGATTATTGTCTTATAATTTTATATTAATTATTGCATTTATTGGGGTAATTTTCTCTATAAGAATTTGGTAAATGAATATATTGGAGGATCGGGTTGCACGCCGCAACAGAATTGATTGAAATGAATATATTGGAGGATCGGGTTGCACGCTGCAACAGACTTATTAAAAGTCCATATTGATGGATCGGGTTGCACGCCGCAACAGACTTATTAAAAGTCTATATTGGGGGATCGGGTTGCACGCCGCAACAGACTTAATTAAAAGTCCATATTGGTGGATCGGGTTATACGCCGCAACAGACTTGCTTAAAAGTCGATATATATATTGGGGAGCGGGTTGCACGCCGCAACAGAATTGAATATGAATATATTGTGAGAGCGGGTTGCACTCTGCAATGAAAAATTAATTGAAATAATAATGGGTTATGACTGCTGAGTTGGCTTCAATTATTATAAATGAGTTAACCGATTTATTTTTATTATTTATTGTTGTTACTAATATTGCGTACAGGTTAATGTAAGTGACCCGCCTTAGCCTCGTCACTACTTCATTGAGGTTAGGCTCAGCACTTACCAGTACATGGGGTCGGTTGTACTGATACTACACTCTGCACTTCTTGTGCAGATTTTGGAGTTGGTCCCAGCGGCGTACCATAGACTTGCTCGGATTTGAGCTACTCAGAGGAGACTTGAGGTATAACTGCATGGCGTCCGCAGTTCTGAAGTCCCCGTCTACTTTACTTTAGCTGTGTGTTTGCTTCCAGACAACTTTATTTTATTCAGACCTTTATTTGTATTATTCTAAAAACTCGTGCACTTGTGACACCAATTCTTGGATGGTATTTAGACTCCGTTATTTTTATGGATTATTCACTATATTTCAGACTTTACTTCCGCATTTATTTCTTTGTTATTAATAAATTTAAAAAAAAATGGATTATATTATTCTAACGTTGGCTTGCCTAGCAAGTGAAATGTTAGGCGTCATCACGGTCCCGAGGGTCGTGACATGTAACTAGGTAAAAAAATAAATTATATGTATATATACTATGTATTGACTCCTCTTAATTTCTTGGTATGTTTACTTTTATATATTTTGACACCCCTTAACGAAAATTTTGGCTCTGTCACTGCTTGTAAGTAGCGTATAATAGATTGTTTTGATTAGGTTTTTATGGGAATGGAGCATATATATATATATATATATATATATATATATATATATATATATATATATATATATTACATATTTATAGTTTTCTTCAATTTTTATGCACTTTTACCTGTTTATAAATATTAACTGTAATTATATTATTTTATAAAATATTAAAAATTAAATACATATGGGGCTTACGCCCCGTGTCTCGGGCTTACGCCTCGCTAAGGCATATGTAAAATGTCTCGCCTTACGCTCATGCCTTTTAAAATACTGGTAGATAGTTCAAGATAAGTCTCTATCGGTTCGACACTCTGTCTCATCACTTTATTACTTATTTACCATGTATACTTGCATGTGAAATTGGGATCAACACTATCTATAAGCTAAATGGAGTGTATATAACACTTGGGTAGCGTAAAATATCACAAAATAGCTCAAAAGCCTAAGTCTAGCTCTTGGCTGTAATTTGGGAGACTTGTGAATCCAATCTAAAATCTTTATTTTGGAGTTAAGCCATGTGTTATGACACCAGGAATAACTTAAATCAAGTTGAAATAGCTTACCTTAATGGTAGGAAGTAATCGGAGGATGATTTTTACCTTTTGAATCGAGCTTGAAACGTAATATTTGAGAAATGTGGATAAAATTTGCAACATGTAGGCTTTTATAGTTGCAATTTGCAGACCAAAAACATTGGTGCAGTGATCACGGCCTATGTGTTGCGATTGCAGCATATAAGGGTTCTTAGAGCCACTTTAGCCATACAGTGATTGCATCAAGTATATAAAGGTTCCTGGGCCACTGAGGCATAGATAGATCACGGTCTATGGCCATTGATCGTGATTTTCTTAGTAGATAACTATCTCAAATCACTTGAAGTGCAGTGATCATGGTTTCCAAGTCCAAAGTTACTGCCTCCCTTATCACCTTTTGTCACTCCCTTGAGGGGATAGAAACTTTAGTTCATTTTATGAACTGAAGTCCTTTTCTGTCCTAAGTTCACCTTGTGTCACGATTTCAATTTGCGAATTTAGCTTCTTTAGTTAGTATTTGGGTCAGGTCGTTGCTGGACAGTTGGGCCGGGGAATCTGTTAGTGGCCTTGTCCTAATCCAGCATAGGTCCAATAATAGTTAGGCACAGTCTTTTAAATTCCTAAACGTCTAATTGCTTCAATAAAGGACAGATGTCCAAGTTGGTACAATTTGTTAGGAGCAACAGTTGTAGTTTGTCTTCACTATTCTCTTTTAGTATTTATCTAGTATTATATAAGGAGAATCATTGATAAATAAAAATATAATACTTTTTTTAGTTCTATTTTATTTCGTTTTGCCCCCTTTTTAATCCAAAATCGTAGCTCCAACACTATTTTTGGTATCATAGCATCGCTCTTGGCACCAATGGTGAATACACAGTTAGAGGCTAGTGTTGGTGGAAGCTCTACAAATTTAGAGCTACAAATTCAAACATTTTTGAAGCATTGGACAAACACATGGCACTCATCGAGCCATACTAAGCAAATGTGGGTCAATATCAAACATGATAAAGTGCATAAATATAATTATGGGGAGATGAATAAGCATAATACAATACGGAAAAAGGCAAGCACGATTAAGGCGCAATAAGCAAATCAATATCACAAGAGCCATCTCAGACATATATCGCCATGAGGCCTAAACGGGACCACAACATGTGTGGGAATAATCAAGTAGCCTCACGCCCCATCATAGCATAAGAGAGAAGCACATAACATAAACCAGGGCATGAATAACATTCATTCTACCCGGTGATATACCTACGGTAAAAGTTGCATAAGAGCAAGCAAACTCGATCTGATATAGAATACACATTCTCATTAAACCTACAAATAGCCCCCAAACCGATTCGATCATCCCCAAACAGGTAGATAACCTTCCAAAAGTCCATAGTAGCCTATCCATAACACTTACCATCAGCTGTCTGATTCTTAACATATCTTCATAGTCTAGAACCAAAGAATAGTCTGCTTACAAGAATATCCAGTCTCTAAACCTCAAGAATAGAGAAATCTCCATATCTGATCGCCAACTCTCCCAGACAAATGACTGACACATTACTCATACACAATCATCTCATGAGAAATACTCCCGTAAATCTTCCGCGCCATAGAACAAAGACCTAAACATTCGCAGTCAACAACCAGGTGATTGTTGTATTACTAGTCAAGCATTCGCAAATCAATACACAATGTGCCTTCCAAAATACCCACCCTTCTCAGGCGATACAAAATACTGCTAGCATCCTCTTAAACATCTAAAATCTCCAATGCTATATAAAACTCATGACCTTTCTTCTGAAACTGAACTGCAACCTTGTTCAAACAATCCCAATGTCTCACGACTCACTGCATCTACCATGCTACAATATAAAAAACAAATACAAGAATCTCATTATCAACCCTTAATCACAAGTGGGATAAACACTCCATCAATCAGAAACCTTCCACTTAACTCAATCCAGGAGAATATCGCAACAAAAAAAACCTCATATACCCGTAGAAGACATCAACCTCAGCTCATGGTCAAAACCATCATGAACTCTTCAAAACCTATTAGCACACAGTCAAGCCATCAAAACTAGATCTATCTAAATCCATCAAGTCACGCAGACCACCAAACCCAAAGTAACTCAAACTGAAATGCTCGCTCTGAAGAGACCTTCTGCGAATCCAAAGTTATTTCTTTCATCTCTCTAATACTGCCATGTAGAGTCAATAATAATATAAAAGTACTGCAAGTTTCCTCACCATCCAATTCAGATCTCAACTCCTAGCCATACACAAATTCGAAAATCTTTATATACCACATATTAATCTTAAACTCATCAGAACCTTCTCGATAGTCATCCACTCCGCTCCAATCTTCGATGCATAACCAATACGCACCGAACAACCTATGCTCCACCAAGCACATGAATATCAAAAAGAAGAACCCAAGAGGTTCCTTTTCCCTGCACACAACATCCTCAATGAATATCAAACCTAAATCATCCCATGATTTATATATATTCGTAAGGTATAGTACACCATGCACCCCACAAATCCCTTGCTCGGACCATCCTCAAAGTCATCCTTTCCAAGTCATAACTAATCAACAAATGTCCCTTAGTCCAGAAACTAATATAACACTTGACCATGCAATCCAATTGTCGATAGCAGACTCCCCCACTTGGCTCGAAGCCATAGAACATATCGTCTATAACCCATAGTACCCTTTTTCATAGTTGCTTCGATCCTGCACTGTTAATCATCTGAATACTTTATAAACTTATGTAAACTAGTCATAAAACACTCTAAAAACACAGCAAAGTGCATACTCATCCTTATGATAGTCAAACCAACTTCCTCTAGTGCGCTGAAATGATAGTATATGCATTTCACTGAATAGAAGCCTTATACGAAATACACAATCTCAAATCTTCTCGCAAGAAATAACCCACCAGCTAGCCTTAAATTAGTATCTTCCCATGACCCTACCATGTCCACAACAACTAAGCAAACAATTAATCCTCCCGAGGCTATGCTCGTCAACAAGATATAAGAATTCACTTTACTCCACATATGAACAACTGAAAGATCCACCAACACATCCATGCCCAAAAACTATATGACACATCGAGACGATGATCAGGCATCCATACCCCTTCGCATCAATCCGCAAAATCACAAGCCGTCAGTGCACAACTGATATCGAGTACTCAATATCGCACACGAATCAAAGAGAAAGAATCTAGATATTTAGGCTTCAAGATGAAACAAGGTCGCACGATAAGGAAATAAAAAAGGGAAGTTTCCTAGATGCCCTGTAGCCTCTCGAAGATAGGTATAGACGTCACCATACTGATTTGCAAGACTCTACTAGATACTTGCTCATGACTCATAGAACCTATGAACCTAGAGCTCTGATACCAACTTGTCATGACCCAAAATCCCACTAAATTGTGATGGCACCTAAGCCAACTCGCTAGGTAAGCCCAACAGTATAAGTCACTACTATGATAAGAAACCAACAGAGATAATGAATGCAATAGCTAAAAGAGTTTAATACAACTATCCCAAGGACTGGTAGTACAAGTCACGAGCGACTATGAATAAGAGTACAACTTTATTTTGAGGAAAAATACATCATCTGTTTGAAATTTACATAAACAAAATTATAACTTCTAAACTACCACGAACAAATGGTAGCTTGTATCTGGAGTACTGGTACGTCTTCAATGATAGGCCCCCGAAATTTGCAGCCGCTCTTTTTCAAATATCTGCACGAAGGTTTAGAAGTATAGTATGAGTACAACCGACCTCATATACTCAGTAAGTATCTTGACTAACCTTGGTAAAATAGTGACGAGATTTTTAATTCAAAAGATATTCATTAATATAACATGTGCAGTTAAATTGCAGTAGAGATAACCATTGAAAATAACAATGTAGATAACGAGAACAAACACAAGAAACAGTAAATAATTGACTAAAAGAAATAACGATCAGGTTCCTCAATATCACAACCAACCCTTTTTTTAACGGTTCAAGTCAAGAAGTTAAGGCAATATCCACTAAAACAATATAGTCAACCCACAGATCTTCATAATAGGAGAAATGTGTTCAACCACGTCACACCCTACGTGCATTTATCTCATCCTCACTAAACATATGCATGTATTTCAAATCAAATGGCACGGCAACACCATTCGTGCATTTATCTCATCCTCACCAAGCATGTGTATAACAACACCAACCAAGTAGAAGGAAATACAAATAACCGTAACAATAAAGTAGAAGGTGCACAAGTAACAGTAACAAATAAGGCAAAAGCGTATAAATTACGGTAACAGACAAGGTAGGAGAATATGGATTTCAATAGCTAACAAGGTAGAAGGTATAAATAAAACAACAATAAATGAGCCAGAAGGCATAAATTTAAACATAACAAACAAGAAAGGAAGCATGAACGTAACAATAACAAACAAATGGATAGAATGGATAGAACAATAACAATTAAGGTAGAACGCAAACACGTAACAACCACAAGCAACACAGAGAGCGCAAGTGCAACAATAACAACTCAGGATAAAGGCATAAATGTGTATGTAAGGGAAATATGACACAATATAATGAATGTCTCTCGTCCTCACCAGCACGAAAACACCCTTCGTGCCATAAACTCTCTTCTTCACTAGCACGAAAATACCCTTCGTGCCATGATCATATCGCTCTTCTTCACTAAGTACAGAAACATACTTCATGCAATAATAATAATTAATAATAATAATAATAATGATGATGATGATGATGATGATGATGATGATGATGATGATGATGATGATGATGATGATAATAATAATAATAATAATAATAATAATAATATCAAGAAGCACGAAAACACCCTTTGTGCATAAATCACTCTTCCTCACAAGTACGGAAATACCCTTCATGCAATTCACTCTTCCTCACAAGCACGAAAACACCCTTCGTGCAATCCACTCTTCCTCACCAAGTATTTATACATCAATACCAAGCATGGTAGGAAGCATAGTTAACATCAAGAAGAGTGATTAAGTATAATACACCATGTGAACGATAATCACGGCTCTTGCACCAATAAACAAATTAATAAACTTCAAGAGCCTCATTTGTTTAAGTATCTCAACAAAGCTCAAACATGATCTTCAATATAAATATGAAACCCAAGTATCTCGAGAATAACAGACATGGATATGTGTTCGTAATATAAGTATTGTTACGACCAAATTAGCACATCAACAGTCTCACAAATAGTCCATCATATTTAATCAAGTTGTAATGAGCTAAAACATGGTCTCTAGCATTGATATTTTTGCTCATATTATCATAGAAATCAAGTAAAACATATGGAAGGAAAATCACAAGGTGACCAAGGCACACAGAATCATAGAATCTACCCCAAGCATGAATAACTCTGGCACATGCATATACATTCATCACCTGGCATATCCATCGCCCCGCATGTAGCAAACAATATCATTTTATTAGGAAAAATTTCCTCAATAAAACTAGGCAAAATATTACCTCATTTCGGAATAAATTCCACAATCCAATACCGTCTTCCTTAGAAATTCTCCTCAAAACGATCAAAACCTAGTCAAATATCATTTTAGAAAGTCAAACTATGCTAAAGGAAACATCCTCAATCAATAAAGGTTCAATCTTTGCCAAAATCTCAAATGTCAACAAAAATTCAACCCTGGCCCACATGGTCTAAATCCGAAATTGAGATCAAATTCCGATGACCCATAACCCCACGAGTCCAAATATATAATTTATTTCGAAATCCGACCTCAATGTGAGGTCTAAATTTCAATTTTACAAAACCCCTAAGTTCTACCCAAAACCCCAATTTCTAGCCTATGAAATCTTATATTTGATAATGAAAAATCATGAAAAAGTAATGGAAATTGAATGAAAGCAAGTTAAAGTTACTTACCTATGAAGTTGGGAAGAAATTACTCTCCGAAAATCGCCTTTATGGAGTCTAGGTCTCAAAAATGGTGTAAAACGAGATAAGTCCCGAAATCCTCACATTTTACCCAGCTAGGGATATCTCAATTGCGAACGATGTTCACAAAATGTGAACCACTGATCGCAAATGTGAACAGTGCCTGAGCTCTACAGAAGTCGCAAATGTGATCAGTGCCTGAGCTCTACAGAAGTCGCAAATGCGACAACACCTTCGCAATTGCGAAGGTCCCCTACCTCGCAAAAGCGAACTAAGCTTTGCATTTGCGAAGCTACTCAAACACTGCCGAGTATCGCAAATGCGACACCATAGTCACAAATGCGAGGAACCCCGGTCCGCAAATACGACGCCTAATTCACAAAAGCGAAGTACCCAGCCCCCAGTCCATCTTTGTAAATGAGAGCCTGACATCGCAAATGCGAGACTCGCATTTACGAACAGGTCTTCGCAAATGCGAGACCTGTAGATTCACAACACCGAATTTTCTCGGCATTTCAAAAACATCTGCAACCCATCCGAAACTCATCCAAGCCCCTCGGGCTTCAGTCCGAACATTCACACAAGTATAATAACATCATACAAACTCACTCGCTAGATCAAATCATCAGAATAACATCAAAATTCAAGAATCGATCATTAAAACTCAAGATTTTCAAGTTCAAAACTCAATTTTTTAAATTTTTCACATAATGCGCCGAAATAACCTCGGGTCATCTAACCAAACATGCGTACAAGTCCAAAATCATCATACGAACCTATCGGAATCGTCAAAACAGCGATCCGAGGTCGTTTACCAAAAACGTTGACCGTGATCAACTCTAACCATTTTCAAAGTCAAAAATCACATTTTCTTTAAAAAATCACATATAAATTTTCTGAAAATCGATACGGACCAAACATGCAAGTCATAAATCATCAAATAGAGCTATGAAAAGTCTTGAAACATAAAAAGGATAGCTAATACTCAAAATGACCGGTCGGGTCGTTACACGTTAGAAATATACTAATAGCGTCTCCACTTCAGACAATTGCTAATATCCGAGAAAGAGTTTTAAAAAGTTAACTAATGAAAAGGAGAACAAGTCAGACTCCTGGAGTTTTTAGCAAAGAAAATCATCAGGCAAACCCAGTATGGCCATTTGATCAATGCAATGTCAATCGACAGAAAGGGCATGGCTAATCAATATCTGGAAGCGCTTAATGTCACTGCTTCATTCAAAAAAGTGTAGATTAAACTCCACTCCAGTGAATAGAAATATGACATATATACATGTTTACCTGTGAAACTTACTCATCTTAAAAGTTTCAGTTTCTGCTAGTTGGATGAACTCTTCAGTTTTCCCTCCTGTGACTAGACTTCACGGTTCTTGACTAAAAACAAGCCTCACTAATTGGTTCCCCGCCAAAATGCAGAAGTTCTTGTCCTCTTTTTTTTGTTTACCCAATTTAATAACTAAAATTAGTGCTCCATTTCATTTCCATGCCAACTGGAAGAATGGTCAAAAAGCTAACAAACAAGCACACTGTGGGGTGCCTTCTACTAGTTACAGGCTTACAGTATGTGAAGGAATGTGCAACAAAATGTGCATCCGTCTGAATTTTCTTATTGCTAACGGAAAATAGTCGAATAATTGAAAAAGTTAGTGCCAGATTGGAGCTCATAATACTGCAGTTTGCCAGATTGGAGCTCATAATACTGCAGAATATTTTTTGTTCTCAAAAATAATCTGTAATGTTCTTCACCAACAATACCTCAGAAATCACACATATATTACTACAAAAGAAGCAAAGATCTTTGACAGATATTTTACACATATCCCATGATACAGAGTAAAAAGGGGTTTATCAGAAGAATTCTCAAATGACTCCTTTTAACCTGTGAAACCATCAGTCAGCACTTGGTGCAGATGGGAGGAATCCCCCGTATGTTGCAGTCACAGGAGGCTTTCTTGCATTTGCTCGTGCAAGCTGCAAAATACAGATTCATTCATAAAACGTCAAATTTAGAAGCAACAATGACAATGTATACAAAGCTTTTAACATATTACATATATATAACATGGATTTAACTTATCTGCAAAGAAATTGTGCACTAGTAGTGTATTTTAACTTTTTAACAGGCAACGCACCTTGTTTTCGAGGTTACTAAATCCACTTTTATGGGCAGTTACCTCGAATTTCTTTTACACTGTCAGTAGTAGTACTACAACAACAACAACAACAACAACCCAATACAATCCCACAAGTGGGATCTGGGGAGGGTAGTGTGTATGCAGACCTTACCCCTACCATGTGGGGTAGAGAGGCTGTGTCTGATCTTTTACACTGTCAGTGTATTTTAAATTCTACATAACACAATACAAAACCAGCACAACATGAGTTCCTTTGTATAGTTATATTTGTCATGAGAAAAGGCAGATAAAAACACTTGTTATTTGAAGGCTAATAGTAAATCTGCTGGCTGCAAAGTTAAAAGAGAATGGAAGAAATGTAGACAGTTAGAGTAGTACGGTGAACAATAACATCTAGTGCTTGTCCATGCTGCATACGGCTGACAACAAGCAGTTGTTGGCCATTTGCTCCAGCTCCAACCTCCACACAAGTTATGGAGGCTAACAGAACAAGAACCGAGGTGATTGTGAGAAACTTTATCATGGTTTCACAAATCTAAAGAAGCATAACCAGGAACTTGCAGCTTACAGCATTGGAGATGTTCCGTTTAATATGACCAGACAGTTCTATATATAATAAAATGCTGGTGCTTAGCAGAAGAAAGAACCCAAGGCAAGTTAGTAAATGCAGCAAACCGGGCAAGTATGTCCAAATAAAATTTCCTTAATTATACATCATCTTTCTTTTCTTGGATGGAATTCATACCAGCAATTAAGCAATTCTTTAATCATATTAACAAGGTAATAAGATCAATTAAACATATACTAATAGCATTTCCACTTTAGACAATTGCTAATATCCAAAAACACAGTGGGAAAAAAGGTAAATTCAGGAAAAAGGGAAAAAGATTGGAATTTTAGCCAAGAAAATCATTGATCAGAACCATATATGGCCGTTTAATCAATGCAATGTTAATTTTCATACCAATTCTGAGTTGAGCTTTCAAGGGTTTATTTAAATACTGCAGATACCCTTCATAATCCTTTTTTAGATATTACTTAAAGATGAAGCAGAAGTGCAAACAAGAGAGAGAGAGAGAGATGATCTTCAAAAACTCAAAAGATATCGTGGTACTGTAGTGCAAAAGAAATTACCAATCTATTTTGATGAATTTGATGTGTAGCGCCATATGATGCCTCCTACTAGGTTATTTATGGCATGAGCAGCCATTGGCACAAGAACAGTTGATGATAAAATTGTAGCATAACCATACGCAATTCCAACAAATGTGGCCCTGAAATTAGAATAGTTGCAAAATTTAAGTCTCACCACCCTTCTTCAGCATCATAATTCAAGCAATGGATATAAATTTGGTCTTGATCCTTACGTGTTTCTTATAAGACTCTAGTAAATGGGCAAGAAAAAGACACCAAGTTATATTGTGAAATATCATGTCACAAGCACAAGGACACCTCATGATAGAAAAAGGAAAAAGAAGCTATTGACTTGTATCTAGAAATTTGCTTAGATATGATTATCTACGGAAAATACCACAGTTGGAGCATAAGTTTTAAAAAAATACCAGACAGCAAAGGAGTACTTTCGACCACTGCCCAAGTGTAATATCCCAAATATGGAAGCAACTGCCACGACACTCTGCCAACTGATGCCAAAAAGTGGTAGCAGTGCACCACGGAAAAGAAGCTCCTGTGTCATTGAGATACCCATACAAGCTTGTAATCAGTTCTGAAATTTCAAGATGAAGAACTCATTTAGCAGTTTAAAGAAGTAACGTAATGAGAAGTATAACGAAAGACTTTCTATGCATACCTCACTAATGCCTGGAAGAAGTGATACCACTATGTAATCCAATGGTTCAAGTGAACTTAAGACCTGAAATGGAATTTATTTTCTTCAGAATAGCAAGAAAGCTATGTTTAACAGAATATAGCACATCAGGAAGTCAAGATTAAATAAAGTTGATCAGAAACCGTTGGATTTGCATGTAGCCCCCCCACAAAAAATTAATATCACACATTGTATTTTCAGAAGGGGAGCGTTGGCGTAACTGGTAAAGTTGCTGCCATGTGACCAGGAGGTCACGGGTTCAAGCAGTGGAAACAGCCTCTTGCAGAAATGCAGGGTAAGGCTGCGGACAATAGACCCTTGTGGTCCGACCCTTCCCCGGACCCCGCGCATAGTGAGAGCTTAGTGCACCGGGCTGCCCGTTTACACATTGTATTTTCAAAGAGAGTAGACAATAAGACAAAAGCTCGAATTAATTTGTGCGAGAATATGTACCTGGCTATTTGCTGCTTCACTAGACTCGGCAAAATCCGGCCAAATCTTCAGCAGTAAGTACCGACAAGAGGATACCAGTATTACCAATCCAGTAATCAACTCAACATGCCACATCTGGAAAGTCACTGTAGAGAGAGCTATCATCATTGAAAATTATATAAACTGTAACTGATGAGACCTATCAGTTAAGACATTGCGACACTTCAGCATTACAAAGAGAGAAGTTACTATGACAGAGCCATGGTGTAAACTTCCTCTCAACTTACAGTATACTCGTGATAAATTAAAACGATTGGCGTGTTAATCAGGGGGGAAAGTTATAGATCCCAAGTTCCCAAATGTACTCAAGGAAAAACTAATACAAAGCACATTACTTTGCTGTCGTTGAAGCTTAAAAAGGCATCCTTAGTAAATACAAACAAGAGAAAATATAAGGTGAAACATCACACGCCAAAGATCATTATAAAAGAGAGAAAATTCTCATGAAGCTAGTTGGTAGCTGGAGAATAACACAAGGTCAATGAGCTTGGGGGGAAACTATTGCGCTGCATAGGGTTATTTCAACACCTTAGCTACGGACACAAAATTCACAGACAAATTAGTGCCATTGATATTATTTTCAGAGCAATTTCTTCTTTACCAAATTCTTGAGAGGTTTATCAATATAGCAAGTAAATCTCACAAACTACTGAATAGAGAAGAAAGCTTCTCAGACTTACGTGGTATTTCGACAGAACAGTCAACAATTGGCAACCCACCTCCTGATGCAACATGAGAAACCTGCAAATCAACCAATTCAGAATAAGGGGGTTACTTTCCTTTCATGGATTTCAAAAATCTAAGTGTCACTAATACCATATACTAGATTAAATTATCAATCTAAGCATAATGCTTAGTAGACTTCACAATACGAATGAAACTTAGATGATATAATCAAACACAACTTTGCTAGTACTAACAATTCAGTTTCTTAGCACATGAAGTGTAAGCATAGCACTCTGTTTGTGCATACAAAAAGCAGTAACATATTGCTATCAAAATATGAACACATACAGTAAGTAACATCCTTGAGCTGAGAGAAAAAGTGTACCTCTCGAATTACGACACCTAGAAGACCTATTAAACCAGAAGTGATTATGCATGCCTGAAGC
Source organism: Nicotiana tomentosiformis (assembly GCF_000390325.3). Taxonomy (NCBI): domain Eukaryota; kingdom Viridiplantae; phylum Streptophyta; class Magnoliopsida; order Solanales; family Solanaceae; genus Nicotiana; species Nicotiana tomentosiformis. Next base: position 76,033,498 of record NC_090823.1, on the reverse strand, counting down.
ACAGAACCTCTAGATGGGATCATCGGCACAGAAGTCCCAGCCTCTGAAGTGTCAAGAAAGGATGTGTTCTTGTTATCTTCAACATAATCTGGATTAACATCATCACTTAACAGATACTTCTCGGGTACTGCAGTATCAGTTTTCTCTGTTTTCCCTTTTTTTCTTGATTTCTTAACAGACCTCTGACTTGCAAATGCCCTTACATTGGTTTTAAACCTCTGTATTATGAGGAGTAAGCATAGTCAGTAGTCCAAGATATACATGAGTTCAAGGGATTATTTCACGTATGGTTACTGAACATATAGTAAAAAGAATCACAAAACTACTTTTTGTCATATTAAAGTAACTGAAAATTTTCCAATATTCAAAGTAAAGGCATAAAATTATATTTGTCACATAAAGGTAAACTGAATGTTACCACCATAACAGTAAAATCACCTTAATGGGTAGACTCACACAGCATAATACAGGGGGCACGGGCCTTTGTGAACTGTTCGAATCACCAAACTTCCTACCTGATAGAATTTCAGCTGTATTTATAAGAGTAAAGCACAATTAAAAACAGATAAAAGATTGTCAACTTACATAAATTAAAAGCATAAAGAAATTGCTTAGCATCTTTGGTTTTTCCAAGATTCTTGTTTCTTACTATTGGACATGGAGGCTTAAGGAAGATTTCACCCTATTCCAAGAAATGGACAAAGGAAAACTTACATGCAGTGGCAATAGTCCAACAGTAGCTTATAGTAAGTGAACCCATTGATGATTGCTTGAAAGCTGAATTATCGAATTCTAACAAGAATCTTCCTCGCTTTAAGTTTTTTTTTTTCTGGTCTAGGTACAATCTCACTGTTACTCTACATTTTATCAGTAGAAGATGAAAGAGGAAGAAAGGAGAATGGTTAAATGTAGACCAACATTTTTATAGAAAATACTGTAATTCGCAAACTCTTTTTTCCCAATAAGATTTTTATATTTTTATTTTTTTTCAGCCGCTGAAGAAAGGGGCTAAACAAAAATTGGTCCAAATTGTGTGGTCCAAATTCTTCGGTAGCCGAAACCGTCACCTTATAACATATACGTCTCCATAATAGCATTTGCATATAACACCTATCTATAATGGCTAAATTGTTTCGAATTAATTTTTTATGTTGTATTTTATTTCTCTATAACAACAGTTTACCTATAACACCAACAATCAACCTTAAAATAGTAAGCTCTTTGTAAAATTTCTATCCTCTTTTTTTGGTAATATAATAATTTACCATCTTTAAAAATTAGAATACTTCATCCGTCTCAAATTATCTGTCATATTTTATTTTTACACAACCCTTAAAAAATATTAATTAGAAGGAATTTTTGACTATTTTACTTTTATTTATGTCTTAAGATATAATCTATATTCATTGAATATTGATTCTATTTATGTGTTATCTCCATCTTCAGGAACAATTATTACTAAGGGTAAAATGACAGCAACAATAACAACAACCCAGTAAAATCCCACAAGTGAGGGGTACGGGGAGGGTAGTATGTACGCAGACCTTACCCATACCCTGATGGAGTAGAGAAACTGTTTCTGATAGACCTTCGGCTCAAGAAAACGAAAAGGACAAAAAGCGACAATATATAAGTATCATCAACAAAAACTATAGAAATAATAACAACATCATAAGAACCATAAAATAGATAAAATGCAATAACAATAACCAGTAAATAAGGCTCAATGCTATGAAAAACGGAAGAATAGTGCGAACACAACATTAACCATTAGCAGTCTAAGAAAAACCCTATCAGACTAGCCTCACACCCGGTACGAAGTAGAAAAATGCTCAACTACCTCCTAACCTACAACCCTAATGCTCGACCTCCACACCTTCCTATCAAGGGCCATGTCCTCGAAAATCTGAAGTCACGCCATGTCCTGCCTGATCACCTCTCCCCAATACTTCTTAAGCCTCCCTCAACCTCTTCTCGTATCCGCCAAAGCCAACCGTTCACACCTTCTTACCGGGGCATCAGGGCCTCTCCTCCGCACATGCCCGAACCATCTGAGTCTCGCTTCTCGCATCTTATCATCTATAGGAGTCACGCCCACCTTCTCCCGAATATCTTCATTCTTAATCTTATCCATCCTAGTGTGCCCGCACATCCACCTCAACATCCTTATTTCTGCTACTTTTATCTTCTATATATGTGAGTTCTTAACCGGCCAACACTCTACCCCATACAATATGGTCGGTATAACTGCCGCTCTATAAAACTTACCTTTGAGTATCGATAGAACTTTCTTATCACACAGTACTCTAAATGTTAACCTCCATTTCATCCATCCTACCCCTATATGGTGTATGACGTCCTCGTCGATCCCTGTCCTCCTGGATAACCGACCCAAAGTACTAAGGGTAAAATGAGAAAAAAATAATTAATTTTATTTTGAAATTCTAACATGACAAATAATTTGAAATAACTATTTCTAGAAACCACTAGGGATGCTTATCGGGCGGATCGGGGGATAATTACGCTTAACGGTTCGACTTAACGGTTATCAGATTATAAATGTAGTAATCCGCTAGCCATCCAATAAGACAACGGGCGGATTGGTATCGGATTAACAATTATCGGGCGGCTTATCGGTTAAACCAAATAGTAATTTTTTGAACAATCATTCAAACAATACCAAAAAGTTTCAAATCAATACCAAATTTTCAATACCATCTAAGATCGAACCAAACGGTATTTTTTGAACTGAAGAATCTTCAGGACTACTTATACACGTATTAATCAAGTTTAGTGATCAATCAAACATTCGTTCTTCACAAGACAAAAAAGGACATTCGTTCTTCCAGAAAAGTAGATTTTAAAAAAGGACATAAAACCAGACAATCCAGTCAAGTACTTCTAGTTCATTGCACTATAATATGATCACTGATCAATTCCATAAAACTTATCAATCATCCTCCTGTTCATCTAACAAAAGGTGTTAGAACATATAATGGCCACCAACTGTCCACACTTGCTAAGTTGCATGTCAAAGAATTGTCCGAGAAAGGATCATCATACTTCAACCCTCTCAGTGATAACCTTTCCTTTGAATTCCTCTTCCGTTTGTTATGCGAGGGAAGAAGTCCAACTGATACAAGTCTTGGCAGCTTTTCCATCTAATATGTAATGCATTCTTAAGTACCTATGGCAGATAGAAATCGACATCAAGCCTGTTTTGGTCAAACAAAGTGTAAATACATAAGGGTTTCAATAGTACTTTATATATATAGGAGTAAAAGTGTAAATATAAAAATTCTTAACGAGTTAACGGTTTACCCGATAAGAAAATTGAGTAATCCGCTCCAAACCGTTAAGCCGTTAATTATAAATCTCAATCCTTTCACAATCCATTACGCCGATAATCCGATACCAATAAGCCAATAAGCTATCGGTTCTGTTCGGTTAAGGGTTTCGGTTCGATTTTGAACAACCCTAGAAACCACGACAAATAATTTGAGACGGATGGAGTATTTGTGATTACCAATAATAAATGTAGAGATCTTGACCAAATATTTAATTGATACTTTAATATACTATAATTATGACAAAATATTACATACGAATACATATTGCAATCTAAAAATATCATTGTCTTCTATTTTTATTTAATAAATAATTTTCACAAAGAAAACAATGTGAATAAGGAGTACGAACTCCATTCTTTAAAGCAAGCAAAGAAACAAATATTCGATTCCTTCTAATGTTCCTTAAATAAGCTACACTTATAAATTTCCTCCATCAATCTCGAAAGAATTTAATTTATAAGTATATTTAAAATATATGCCTTAGAGTTTAAAACTTTACACATTCATTTATACATTTATTGAAATTGTATTAACTTTCTTTAATGTTTAGTTAGTGAAGTATGCATAACTCTAAGATTTAAAATTTAAATAATTTTGTTATTTTTATAACATAAAAAAAATAAAAAATAGATTTTATTCCTCTTTTTTGCCTATAATAGCCAACTATTATTTTGTAACGACCCGACCGGTCATTTTGAATATTACATCCCCGTTCCCCTATTTACTGCTTAATTTATGCTTTACCTTTGTTATGTGACTTGTCGGGGGTAATTGGTTCGGGTCCGGTGAGGTTTTTGGAATGATTTGGAACACCTAGTTCCAAGGTTTCGAAATTTAGTTGAAAAGAGTGACCAGATGTTGACGTATGTATAGTGACCCGGAGAATTTTTGCTAAGGAAATTAAGGTTTTGTGGTGTCGAGGCAAATCAATTAGTACAAATGTTGTAGAAATTTCTCGCGGCGAGCTTGCGAGCCGCAGCTCAGACTTTTTGGGTTGAACAATACACCGATGTGTAAAGGTAAACCTTGTCGGAAAAGGGTCATTTCTGCGACCACTATGCGGTCGCAGAATCACTCTGCGGGCCGCATAATGGTCGCAAAGTGGATCAGGTGAGGGGCAGGATTTGAGGAAAATCTGCGGTGCACTATGCGACCGCAGACCGGGTCAGTAACGCCCAGCTTTGGAGGCCAAATTATGCGGCCGGTATGCGGACCGCATACCTGTTATGCGATTGCATATGCGACCGCATAACTGCGTCGGAGCTTCCATTCTTTCTAATTTTTGACCCGAACCAACTTCGATTTATAGCCCTTGAAGCTCATTTTTTAGCCAAAATCTGATATTTTAGAGAGAGGTGAGAGCATTTTATAGAGAGAAAGTGAAGACTTAGTCATTATAAAAAAGGATTTTTTTTTCATCAATTTTTGTTCAAGGTTTGAAGATTTCACAAGGATCTTGCTAGGGCTTCAAAGAGGTAAGAATTTCTTTCCTCAATTCTTCAATTTCGGGTTTGGAGTAAAGATAGGTGATTAATAGTATGATTCTTGGGTATAAGAGTATTATGTATACATACCAATAAGGTTGTGGAAGGATTGTTAAGTTCAAATGGGTAAGGATTGAGTTGAAAATGGTAGAAATCTTCATAGACTTTAATTGAAGATTTGAGGGTCGAGTTGATGTCAGATTTTGGTAAAATTTATATGGTTGGACTCGTGGTTAGATGTGCGTTCATATTCTGTAACTTTTGTCGGGTTCCAAGACGTGGGCCCTACGGGCGATTTTTGAGTTAATTTCGGATTTTATTGGAAAAATTAGTATTCCCTTATGGAATTAATTATAATAATTTGTATTGACTGAATCGAATTAATTGTGGCTAGATACGAGGCTTTCGGAGACTAATTCTCGTGGCAAGGGCATAGCGGAATAAATAATTATACGGGTTGAGGTAAGTAACAATTATAAATCTGGTTCTGAGGGTATGAAACCCCAGATTTTGGTATCATGTGATTATTTTGGAGGTGGCGCACATGCTAGGCGACGGGCGTGTGGGCGTGCATCGAGGGGATTGTGACTTGGTCCATCCCGAAAAACTGTAAAGTTGAATAATTTATTGTTAGCTATATGATCTCTATGTGTTGAAGAAATTTGACTATAAATCATGTTAGAAATCATGCTTAGGCTATGTTATAGTACTGTTGAGACTCGTAGAGGTCGCGTACTTGTTGAATTATTTGCTAATTGCTATCTTGTACTCAGTCATAATTTTTCTTGTGTATTATACCTCAGTCTTTCTGGATATTTGTTGATATACTATGTTATCTTTGTTTGGGCTGATCTTTTTGATTTCTGAGAGCCCGAGAGACTTGAGAGGTTGAGGATTGAGTAAGGTCGAGGGCCTGTCGGTGAGGTAAGGATATTATGGCATGTGAGTTATCCGTGCAGGATATTATAGCACGTGAGTTGTCCGTGCAGATTATGGTGCTTGGGTTGTAGGAGCCCCTCCGGAGTCTGTACACACCCCCAGTGAGCGCGGATACCCATTGAGTGTGAGTGTTGAGGGTTGAGAGCCAAGTGGTTGAGCTGTTGTGATAAGTTGAGTGACTGTTGCCTGAGAGGCTGTACTTGCTTTGCATTTGTTGTTGCACTTAGTTACTATCTGTCATTGTTGTAAAATCTTTGAAAGAATTTATATCCGGATTACTTGAAATTGAACTGTATAAAATTGATTTGATTTAAACTGCCAGATTTAAAAGCATGTCTATTCTTTGCTGGAACTACTGAAAGTGAACTATGACTGTGTAGCTCGTCATTATCTTTAGTTCCTTAGTTATTATTGTTACTTGCTAAGTTGGTTGTACTCATACTACACCCTGCACTTCGTGTGCAGATCCAGGTATTTTTGAACATAGCGGGTGTTGATCATTTCACGCAGTTGATTTTCAGGAGATTTTGAGGTAGCTGTCGTGTTCCGCAGACCTTGTCTCTCCTTCTCTATCTCTTTGTTCATTGCATCTGGTCTCAGACTATTATAGACCGTATTTTCCCAACTTGTACTCATATTAGATGCTCATGTACTCAGTGATACCAGGTTTTGGGAGTGTTGTATCGAAAATTGCTAGATTTTTGGTATTGTATTAAATATTACGTTTTTAAATTTAAAGGAAATCGTGGGTTATTGATGTTGTCGGCTTGCCTAGTATTGAGATAGGCACCATCACAACAGGTTAGAATTTTGGGTCGTGACATATTTAAATGTCAAATATCGTTATAGGTGTTGTTTGCAACAAATTTTCGTCATATGAAAAATAAACTACAATCACAAAATAAGAGAAATTTATTTTTACTAATCAACTGTGAGTACAATTCTGTTTCTTCCTTGATTCTTCTCTCCTGATTATCTCTGTGATTTGAGGACTGAAGCAGTGTATTTCTCGAATGTAGGATGATACAGACCTCCTGGGATGTATTTGATCTCCAACTTCTTGAACTATTTGATTGTCAAGAAGTATTCGGCCATATTTTGATCTCTTTGTGAATATCCCAAGAGTTTGTGAGATTTTCGAGACGCCTCTTCAAGGGAATATGTATCCCTTTATATAGGTGTGGTTTAGGGTTTAGGGTAGAGTAACCTTCAAGAAACCCTGATAGACTTCTAAGATTTTAAGAGTCTTGTAGTATCTTGAATTTAGGATTTAGCTTGATCCGTTAAAATTTTGATGTCTACAAATGCCCCATATTTCAAGGTTTGTCGAGGTGTAGGCTTGCCAAAACTTGAAGACGAGACTTGAAGTACTCGACCATCGCAACAAATGATTTTGAAACTTGGAGTTTTCGATTTACAGGAGGAAGAGATGAAGGGCAGAACTGGTCCGACTGGGAGTGCCAATTTGTTTGCAACAAATTTTTGTCATTATGAAAAATAAACTGCAATCACAAAATAAGAGAAAAATATTTTTACTAATCAACTGTGAGTACAATTCTGTTTCTCCCTTGATTCTTCTCTCCTGATTATCTCCGTGATTCGAGGGCTGAAGCAGTGTATTTCTCGAATGTAGGATGATGTAGACCTCCTAGGATGTATTTGATCTCTAGCTTCTTGAACTATTTGATTGTCATGAAGCATCCGGCCATATTTTGATCTCTTTGTGAATATCCCAAGAGTTTATGGGATTTTCGAGATGCCTCTTCAAGGGAATATGTATCCCTTTATATAGGTGTGTATTAGGGCTTAGGGTAAAGTAACCTACAAGAAACCCCGATAGACTCCTAGGATTTCAAGAGTCTTGTAGTATCTTGAATTTAGGATTTAGCTTGATACGTTAAAATTTTGATGTCTACAGGTGTATAACAATCATTCTCTATAACATCCAAAAAATTTTAGATCCAACGATATTGTTATAGAGAGGTTCGACTGTATCCATTTTTAATAAACTTAGACATTTGTATAAAGCGCTCAGCCCTAAAACAAATTATCCAACACAATCCAGCGCTTGAGAATAACTTTTACATAGATATGCATAATATTAAATATATTTAACACTTTTATAGAGGTTTCTTCTTGATTACATAGCATATACGTAATTACTAATTGTAGACAAAATAACGTATTATGCTTCAATTTTTCCCAATTTCTGTCCATCTCTTTTTTCTTACGCCTCTCTCCTTGAAAGTTCGTTCTTTTATGCTCTGACAAAGCTTCCTTCCTTGTGCTATCTTCTCAAGTATAAACAAAAGAAAAGACTTGCAATAGTGATGGTAGGTTATAATCTCATGTTTTAGTCATTTATTATATTTTAATTGAGTTTGAGCGTTAATTGCTAGTGTTTTGCACTAATTATGTATTTTATACCTTGTAGGAGTGATTTCAAGCTATGTAGATGTTATGGAACTAATTCGAGCTAATTGGAGTTTTGAAATTTGAGTAAAAGTACAAAGGAATAAGCCGGAATCGTGTTCGGGGGTCGAGTATCACTTCTGGGCGTCAAAATTCAAGGAAGAATAATCTGCTGAAAAAATGCACTAATGCTACGCACCCTGCTATGCACAGTGCGACGCATCAGTGTAAACATCTGTCAGAAAATAGCAAACTTCAGAGACTGGGTTTTTGGGGTCTGTCAGGAAAACGCACTAATGCTACGAACCCTGCTACGCACAGTGTGATGCATGAAAAGCAATAAGTTTGCAAGTTTTCCTATTTCTGCTAGGAAAGGGTGATTTCGTTTGGGCCCGACCCTACTTAGTATAAATACATGGAAAACAGTATTTTCTGGACTTTTGACACATCTAAGACCTAAGGAGGCTAGAGAGAAGGTGGAGAAGCCAAAGCACAAGGAATTCATCATTCAATCCTCACTCAAGATAAAAGTTTGGATCGTTTAATGCTTTTCTTTATATTTGTGATGAATTACTCCATATCTATGGAGTAGTTCTCTTTAGGGATTGATGGATTTGGTGTATTGATAATTGTTTATGGATATTAACTCTAGTTTTTATGTATTGAATTGTTTTGGGTGATTTAATTATTGCATCTATAATCACATATTTATGTAATCGAGAGAGGCATAACTTGTGATATTTTTGCATCATCTTGTTTGTTGAATTCATTGATTCTTCTTAGTAATCGAAAGTGACTAGTTGAATTATTGTTTAGACCTATTTAGGAGGATAATAAAAAAAGGTTCTCCTAAAGACCAATCCACTACGAACTCTTGCATATCTTTACCGAGCTTAAATTGGTTCACATTGTGAGATTGAGACTTAATCGAGAGAGGAGTTTCGACTAAGCGTTTGAACTAATAATTGAGTGAATTAGAGAGACTCACTTGAACATTAGAAGTGAATTAACTAGAGTTAAAACTCAAACTATTATCTTGCATCTATCCAATCAATCCCTATTTTCTCTCATTGATATCTTCTTTGCTTACTTTTGTTTCGATTGTCATTCGTCAATTAGCTTTAGATTCTTAGTTAATTTTAGTTTTTAATCACATAATTCTTAACTGTTGATCATCTTGGATAGCAACCAAGCTGTAAATTATGAAAATACTGTTTAACTCCAATCCATGTGGATACGATATTATATTATACTATATTCGACTAGCGAGTATTTTAGTGTGTGTTTTGCGCTCATCAAATTTTGACGTCGTTTCCGGGGATTGGTAATCAATAGTGTTTTAAATAGTTTGTAGTGCTAATTCAGGAATTAGGTTTTAGTTTTTTCTTTTCTTTTCTTTTTCCTTTTCTATTTTATTTTTTTTATTAGTTAACTTCTTTTCAAGATTTGTTTTGTAGTTCCTAATAAGTTGGAGAAGATACTGTAGATATTGAACTCTAAATACTGTCAAGATGGAGTGTAACCAGCCTAAGAAAATGGTTGAAAAGTTAGCAGCTGAATATTATCAGCGGTCTGCTATGTATTTTAAATGCGGTGGAAATCATCTATGGGTTGACTGTCAAGCAGGTATATATATTCCTTCCATGGTTCGTATTTTGAACAGTCTCACTCTGTTTCTAGTTCGTATAGGTATGAGGATTCATATGGGCACAATCTTGACTTTGGTTGGGATGAATACCCTTATTATAACTGGAATAGAAGCGAAGTGAGAAAACCATCTCAAGGGGAGAATGGTAGTTTGGAAGAGCTTGTGTATAGTTCATAAATAAGCCGGTAAAGAGATTTACACAAGATGATGAAGCCATGAACAACCTAACAATGCAAGAAAGTCAAATAATAAGTACACTTTCAGAAAGCTCATTGCATTGTGATAGTGAATATATGGAGGAGATACCATGTGAGAATGAGCCTACCCAAGAGGATGAGCATCCACAGACAGATCTTTTCACTATTCAAGGTAACTCTGATTCAACTGAGATGATTGAAAATAAGGTTGTGGTTGAGTGTGAAGCAACGAAAGAAGAGTTCAAACCCCCATTCACCTTTCCACATTTGCAACATTTGGTAGAAGAGAATGAGAAACAAATAGTCTTGGACATACCAGAGGAATATTCACTTGTCCTTTCTTCTTTGTTTTCTTATTCTAACCTTGATCATGTGGATTTTATTTTTGGAGATTTACAGGAATATGTATGGATTGATCCTGTGAAAAAATGTAAAAATAAGTTAAGGATCATCATGAATGAGCAATTCACCGCTCAAGATGAGGACAAGAAGAAAAAAAAAAAAAGAGCGAGTCTTGCAGTTATCCTCAGAAGAATTGGGTTTAATGAGCTCCATAAAGAATCCCAAAGAGCAAAAACGAGGAATGAACTCAGATTTAGGGGTAGAGTTCATAAGTTCTCGGAAAAGAAGAAAATTCAGGGAAGTTTGCTTTACCTTATGCTTTTTAATTGTGTATCATGGGGACATGCCACAACTTAAAGTGTGGGGTAAGGGGATATTTGTATGTTGCATGTATATGTATTTTAGTTTTGTTAATTTTAGTAGTTAGAGATAGAAAAAATTAAAAAAAAAAATTAATTTTTAATTTTTCCCGACGATGGATATCATTCGATAGGTTTCTTGAGGGATTTAAGATTTATTGAGGGATTTAAGTCAAAAGAAAAAGACAAAAAGATTTTCTTTTATTAGGCAGTGTAATAATTCCCCATTGGTTTTTTGTTGTGCCGCAGATCTTTTCCAAGGGTTTTATTTGAACCGGGTGTAGTTAGTTTTTATTTTTAGAAGTAGAAAACCTTGTGCTATGATTTGAATTGGAAGCAATGTCTCTTGACTTTATTATGCCTTGAGAATAGTGAGTGCTTTAGTTATGACGCTTAGGCTTAGTTTTTGACTCTTGCATAAGCACCTTAAATTGTATAAGTTTAACTTTGCTTAACTGCTTTGACTAGAGAGTCTTGATCATCTAAATCTTGAGTGAGTTATGTGCCATTTGTGTGTGAGGTTTTTGTGTTATTATGTGCATTGCATTTGATGTCTAGAACTTGCCCCGAGTGTTTGCAAATCGAAATAGTATTTTGTTCAGTCTAGGAAGTGATATAGGCATTTCTTTGTTGAGCCAGTCATATGCTTTTACCCACCTAATTGCTATGTATCTTAGTTAACCCCGTTGAGCCTGTAATCCTGTTTCTTTTGGCAACCATATTACAAGCCTTACCCATTTGTTTGAACTTTGAATTGACCATCTATTTGAATCATTTACCTCTTATGAGCACTTGAATTTGGTATGAACTTTGTAAAAGTTGAAGTGTGGGGTAGTTGGTTTGGCTTTCGAGTGGAACTATTGAAATAAGGAAAAAGGTGCACTGTTTTAAAAAAATAAGATCCAAATGAATTGAAAAAAAGGAAAAAAGAAAAAGAAAGAGATTAATTGTATGATTGTGAAAAATATTCCTTGATAGTGGTAACTCTTGATGTATTTGTGCTTAAATAAGTTGGGAGTTAATGTATATTGATGTGAAGGTGGAGTTATGGTTTGACATAAGTATAGGGTTTTGAATGAAATTGTATGTATTAAAGTGCTTAGGGAGGTGTAGTCACTCTTATATCTAAATGTATCCTACCCGTCCCGCAGCTTACATTACAACCAATGAAAGTTCTATTTGATCCTTGACTGAATGGGCTCGATTAGTTGAGTAATACACTACGGGCAAGCCTATGGTTCATCTTTTGTGGCATGTGCATGTTGTTTCTGAGGGGGAGTGAATTCTTTGTATCTTGAGTTCCTAATTATTCTTAATTTTTATTGTGTGTGGAACTACTCTCTATTGTTGGGTGAGGGCAATTGATTCATGAAGGAAAGGCAATGTTGTTGACCTCTATATTAGAGTAAGTGAGTGAGTTGTAAATAATTCATGGTTCTTTTGAGTCAATTCTTGAGGTGAAGATGTTACACTATTGTGCTTAGTCTATTTTAAATATTCTTGATGTAATGAGTTAGGATAGTTGCTTAGTAAGGTTGTATCTATATAAAATGTGGTGTGATTGCTCGAGGACGAGCAATAGATTAAGTGTGGAGTGTTGATGGTAGGCTATAATATCATGTTTTAGTCACTTATTACATTCTAATTTACTGTACTTTAATTGAGTTTGAGCGTTAATTGCTAGTGTTTTGCACTAATTATATATTTTATGCCTTGTAGGAGTGATTCTGAGCTATGTAGATGTTATGGAACTAATTCTAGATAACTGGAGTTTTGAAGTATGAGTAAAAGCCCAAAGGAATAAGCAGGAATTGTGTTCGGGGGTCGAGGATCACTTCTGGGCGTCAAAGTTCAAAGAAGAATAATCTGCTGAAAAAATGCACTAATGCTACGCACAGTGCGACGCATCAGTGTAAAAATCTGTCAGAAAATAGCAAACTTCAGAGACTGAGTTTTTGGGGTCTGTCAGGAAAAAGCACTAATGCTACGCACCCTGTTACGCACAGTGCGACGCATGAAAAGCAATAAGTTTGCAAGTTTTCACATTTCATCTAGGAAAGGGTGATTTCGTTTGGGCCCGACCCTACTTGGTATAAATACATGGAAAAATGGTATTTTCTGGACTTTTGACACATCTAAGACCTAAGGAGGCTAGAGAGAAGGTGGAGAAGCCAAAGCACAAGGAATTCATCATTCAATCCTCAATCAAGACAAGAGTTTGGATCGTTTAATGCTTTTCTTTATATTTGTGATGAATTACTCCATATCTATGGAGTAGTTCTCTTTAGGGATTGATGGATTTGGTGTATTGATATTTGTTTATGGATATTAACTCTAGTTTTTATGTATTGAATTGTTTTGGGTGATTTAATTATTGCATCTATATTCACATGTTCATGTAATCGAGAGAGGCATAACTTGTGATATTTTTGCATCATCTTGTTTGTTAAATTCATTGATTCTTCTTAGTAATCGAAAGAGGCTAGTTGAATTATTGCTTAGACCTAGTTAGGAGGATAATCGAAAGAGGTTCTCCTAAAGACCAATCCACTACGAACTCTTGCATATCTTCACCGAGCTTAAATTGATTCACATTGTGAGGTTGAGACTTAATATAGAGAGGAGTTTCTACTAAATATTTGAACTAATAATTGAGTGAATTCGAGAGACTCACTTGAATATTAGAAATAAATTAACTAGAGTTAAATCCCAAACAATTATCTTGCACTTATCCAATCAATCCCTATTTTCTCCCATTGATATCTTCTTTTCTTACTTTTGTTTCGATTGTCATTCGTCAATTAGCTTTAGATTCTTAGTTAATTTTAGTTTTTAATCACATAATTCTCAACTGTTGATCATCTTGGATAGCAACCAAGCTATAAATTATGAAAATACTATTTAACTCCAATCACTGTGGATACGATATAATATTATACTATATTCGACTAGCGAGCATATTTTAGTGTGTGTTTTGCGCTCGTCAAATAGATGATATTTATTAATGATTTTACTCCCTCTGCATCCATTTGAATTTCCACAATTTATTCTTTTCAAAATTATTTCAGTTGATCTTTTATACGAATCAAAGTTGTATCCTTTTTTCCTGCGATGACGAACTTGGCAATTCCCTCCCCCTCCCCCCCCCCCCATTTTAAAAAAAGACTACAATTAATAAATGATTACAAAGTTGTAAAGTCTCATAAAAGCTCCATTGACAACCGATAAAAAGTTTTGAAGCTTTGAATTTGAAAATTAAATTTTGCAAAATTATTATTTGTTTAAATTGGGTGTTGTTACAAATGATTGAGAATATCTTTTGAAATTTATATCTCAATTTTGAGGAGATTTGGTAAAGATTTAAGTTGGTTTTGGTTGGATTTTCATATTGAATGTCGAAGAGGAAGAAGAACGATAATGTACTGTTGAGCTCATGTCCCAAAATCTCGTGTGGGCTTGACCAACATTAGTTGGTTTTTTTGGGGAGTTTTATTTTATATATATATATATATATATATATATATATATATATATATATATATATATATATATATATGATATTTCTTTAACCTAATTTTCATAGGATTCATAACTTTGTGAGAGAAAGATTATTAAGAGGTTGTAATTTTCTTCATCCTCATTGTACCTATATTGCCTCTTGAGGATTCTTTTGTACTTCCCCTCATATAGTAAATCCGTTGGCTCGTCGTCGCCCATGATTTTCTCTCATTTTGACTTTTCACGTAAAATCTATGTGCCATCTTTTATTGCTTTTATATTTTACTTCTCTTGTTCTCAATTGGTTTGTTCTTGGGTGCTTCCGATGCACGCTTTAATCCCTAACAAGTAGTACCATGGCATTGTTATTCAATTGGGGTTATTACCATTTGAATATGACCAAGTTCGATATTGAGAAGTTTGATGGCAAGATCAGTTTCAGCATCTGGAAAGTTTAGATGAAAGTGGTTCTCACACATAACGGATTGAAAAAGTTGTTGCTTGGTAAATCAAACAAGCTCGCCAATATGACCGAAGAGCAATGAGGTGAGTTAGATGAAAAGGTGCTTTCTGTTATCTAATAATATTTGTCCAAGTAGGTTCTTCGTAAAGTTGTCCATAAGGACTTCCGCTTCGGGATTGTGGCTAAAGCTTAAATCGTTATGCATGACTAAAAGCCTCGCAAACAAGATACGTATCAAAGAGCAGTTATACACGCTTTGTATAACTAAGGGTACTCCTATTCCATCTCATCTTGATGAGTTTAACTCTATTATTATTTGATGTGTTATACTTCAATACCACACAGGGGGATGATTTGTGTGGTACCTGATTTTTGCGTGCACTGGATTATCGAAGGACCTGGTTCTTCTATGCGTTCCTTACACTACATTTGCGGAATAAATAATGCAAAAAGTAAAGAATACAAGAATTTTTACGTGGAAAATATCCGGCTCAAAAGGTAAAAAAATCACGACCTACTACCCAGTAGGATTTTCTCCAAACACTTCACTACAACTCTGAGCCAACAACAAAGTTTACAAACTCTTGCAAACCTAAGGATTACCTCTAACCGTTGTAGCAACCAGCCATAGGCTGTTGTGACTGCATCAAGTTAACTATAACTTGAACAATACAACTAAAGTTTACAACCTCTTGCAAACCTAAGGATTAACTCTAA
The DNA here is from genome assembly GCF_000390325.3 of Nicotiana tomentosiformis. Taxonomy (NCBI): domain Eukaryota; kingdom Viridiplantae; phylum Streptophyta; class Magnoliopsida; order Solanales; family Solanaceae; genus Nicotiana; species Nicotiana tomentosiformis. The sequence continues at coordinate 76,018,089 of NC_090823.1, read as the reverse complement.
CCCTTATAGCAACACACCACAGACTGTTTCAACTACTTCAAGTTAACTCTAACTTGAAAGATACAACTCAGGTACTTAGTACAATTTGCTTCTTAGAAAGCTGAAAGGTACAACTCAAAACGTCTACTACACTTTGAACTAGAAATAAAGAAAGACACATAAAACTCTTTATGGAGCTGGTTCTTCAATCTGGTTCGTGTAGCTTCAGGATCGCACTCTTAAATCTCACAAGAATTGCTCGCAAAATGTCTTACTATTTTGCTCTCAATTCGTGCTTAACTTTAGTATGTGTGCATCACTTGTAAAAGAGAACACAACTGATATATATAAATTTAGTAAATAAAGATTAACTAGAAGTCTAATGCTTTACTCTTCCTTGGTGGAAGAGTTCTAGTTATCTTCAACTTCTAACTCTTTCCTTATCTTAGATAGAGTTCTCTTCAAGTAAGGAGTCCTGCTCCTTATCAAATATGCAACCTTTTCATTCAGGAAATATCAGAAATAACCACTTATACTTATCCTTTTCACGTGCATGCCTTTTGCTTGATTCTGTCTGTCACCTGTGTATACTGTCCATGGACCTGGTTCATGCATGTGTTCCTTTATCAATCATCAAAATCAAAACCGCTAAGGTCAACATTATTAATCTAAAAATATTTGATGTTAAAATTGATGATGAGGATAGAGCTATTTTGTTGGTTGTCTCATTATCTTCCTCTTACAAACACTTTAAAGAAATCATGTTGTGTAGAAATTATGAAACCCTTACTTATGAAGATGTTAGATCCAATTTATTGTCAAAAGAAAAATTTGAGCTTGATATCCGCACTGAGGCCAAGGCTGAGGGTTTATTTGTAAGAGGTGTCATAATATAGGGAGTACTACTAAAAACAAATCAGATCTAAGTTTAGGGGACATAACTCCAACAAGATCTGTCGTAATTACAAGAAATTTGGGAATGATATTTCTGAATATTATAAAGTGAAGAATAAAAATGATAACAAGAAACAGCCTAAAAAATCAGCTAAATCTAGTATTGTGGAGAATGATCCTGACAGTGATGTGCTCTTGGCCACCTCGGAGAAGAAGAGTAAGATCGAGTGAATTCTTGATTCTGGTTGTACCTATCATATGTGTCCTTATAGAGACTGGTTTGCCACATATGAATCTATTTGATCGTGGTATTATTGTGATGGATAATGATACCTAATGCGATGTTGTTGGCATAGGTACCGTTCAGATTAAGACTCATGATGATATTGTCAGGATTTTATCAAATGTCTAACATGTTCTAAATTTGAAAAGGAATCTTAGTTTTTGGGGAACCCTAAAGTCTCTAGGGTGAAGATACTCAACTGAAGGTGGAGTTCTTACGATATCTAAAGGTGCCTTTGTTTTGTTAAAAGCTAATCGTTACGGTACTCTATATGTCTTGCAAGGTTCAACTGTGACAGCTTTTTTTAGTTGTTTTATCATTTATGCCTGATTCTGATGTCACCATGATATGGCATATGCGCCTAGGCCATATGAGTGAGAAGGCATGCATATCCTGAGCAAGAGGGGTCTTCTTTATGGGTATGCCATTGATAAGTTAGAGTTTTGTGAACATTGTATTTTTTTAAGACAATATGGAGTATTTTCATTCTAACTTTTGGGGACCTTCTCGTGTTCCTTCTCATGGAGGACGTCGTTATGTACTTACTAATTATTGATGATTTTTCTCGCAAAGTTTGGGTATTTTTTCTTAGACACAAGAATGAAGTTTTTCCCACTTTCAAGAATTGGAAGATACTTGTTGAGAACCAAAATAGGAGAAAAATAAGAAGCTCAGGAATGATAATGGTTTGAAGTTTCGGAAGGTTAATTTAATGAGTTCTGCACAAATCATAGAATTTTTAGACATCACAACCTTGAGGGAAACCTCAATAAAATGGTGTTGCAGAATGCATGAACGTAACTCTTCTTGAGAGAGCCAAAAGTATGCTCTCAAATGCTAGGTTGGGATCTAAATTCTGGGCTGAGGCAGCTTCTACAGCTTGTTATTTCGTAAATCATTCCTCACTTGATTTTAAAATTTTAGAAGAAGAATTGTTAAGTAATCCTATTAACTACTCTAAGTTAAGAGTTTTTGAATGTCCTGTTTATGCACATGTTAATGAGAGAAAATTAGAGCCTAGAGCTAAAAAGTACATTTTATTGGTTATGGGTCCAGAGTGAAATGATATCGCTTGTGGTGTCCTATTCCTAAGCCACGAAAATTAATTCTTAGTAGAGACGTGACTTTTAATGAAAAGTCTTTATTATATTCTGAAAAAGACTCGGTTGCTTCTTCTTGTAATGGTACAAGTGATCAGAAGATAAATAATGAGAAAATAGAGCTATTAATGAAACCTACGGTTCCAGTTAATGATGAAGATGTCTCTACTTCCTTCATTATTGAACCTAGCAGTATTGATGTTGTTATTGATAATTCTAGTATAGCTACTCTTGTTTAGACACACTAGGAGGATTATTCTATTGCCCGAGATCATCTGAGGAATACACTAATAAGGATGAATTGATTGCATATCCTTTCTCTGTTGCACAGGAAGTGATGAAGGTATGGAATTTTCTTGTTACTCTGAAGCAATTTCTTGTGAGGATTCCTGAAAGTAGCTAGTGTTGATGAATGAAGAAATTATAAGTCGCCATAAAAACGGTATTGGGGATCTCTGTGAGCTGCCTAAGGGTAAAAGACCCTTATCTTGCAAATGGCTCTGCAAGAAAAAAGGCAGCATTCCCGGAGTTAAAGATCCAAGATAGAAGGCGTGGTTGGTTGTTAGATGTGTTGGTCACAGAAAGGCATTGATTTCAGTGAGGTATTCTCTCCCGTTGTCCGTCATACCTCTAGTTGTGTCTTGTTTGCTTTGGTTTCTTTGTTTGATTTAGAGTTGGAGAAGCTCGATGTTAAGACTGCTTTTCTGCATGGAGAGTTAGATGAAGAACTCTATATGACTCAACCTAAGGGTTTTGTAGTTCCTAGCAAGGAACATTCTGTTTGTTGGTTAAAGAATTTATTGTATGGCCTCCAGCAAGCTCCCAAATAGTGGTATTAAAAGTTTCTCCTTTATGATTGGGCAAGGCTACTCTAGGAGTCAATGTGATAATCGTATTTATTTCAAATAATTTTCAGCGGGGTCTTTTGTGTATGTTGATGATATGTTGATTGCTTCCCAGGACAAGTCACTTATTAATAACTTAAAGGTGCAAACTCGATAGTGAGTTTGAAATGAAAGATTTAGGCGCAGCCAAAAAGATTCTTGGCATGGAGATTCAGAGAGACAGAAAGGCACACAAGCTATTCTTGTCACAAAAGAAATATATTAAGAAAGTACTTGATCGGTTTAATATGGGTCTCTTTTTGGTTATATATTTACTCTTTGTGGTGATTATATTTCTTGGAGAGTTGTCCTTCAGTCTATTGTTACATTACGATTGAAGCAGAGTATGCTGCCTTTACAAAGTGTGTGAAGGAGGCTACTTGGTTGCGGGATCTTGTTATTGAGTTTGGTGTTGCACAAGGTGTTACCATTGTATTTTATGATAGCCAAAGTGCTATTCACTTGTCCAAAAATAATGTGTATCATTCAAAGACTAAGCCCATTGATGTCAAGAACTACTACATCAGAGATACTATTGTTGCAGGAGAAATTGTGGTGAACAAAGTTCACACTTCAAAGAATCCTACGGATATGTTGACTAAGCCTCTTCCTACTAGCAAGTTCCAATATTATTTGGACTTTGTTGGCATTCTTGGTGCTTGATTGCCCTCCGGGGCGTTATGGCGATGTTTGATTGATTTTGGTCCAAGGTGGAGATTGTTGGGCTTATGTCCCAAAATCTCGTGTGGACTTGACCAACATTAGTTAAGTTTTTTGGGGAGTTTTAATTTAAAAGGATATATATATATATATATATATATATATATATATATATATATAAGGTATTGCTTTAACCTAATTTATATAGGATTCATAACTTTGTGAGAGAGATTATTAAGAGCCTGTAATTTTCTTCATCTTCGTTGTGCCGCTGTTGGCCCTTGGGGATTCTTTTATACTTCTCATATATTGAATTCGTTGGCTCGCCGCTGCCCGCGATTTTCTCCCGTTTTGGATTTTCACGTTAAATCTGTGGGCCATCTTTTATTATTTTTAGGGTAACTATCAGCTATGTCCATTTATAAGTAGCTTATTAAAAAATTGGCCAATTCATTAAATATTACTAATACTAGCCAAGTATTACCAATATTAGCCAATTAGCTATTTGTAGCCAAAAAAAATCAAATTTTTGCTTTCTTTTGAGTGGGTGTTATTAGAATAGATTGAGTACATCTTAAGGAGCTTGAATCTCAATTTTGGGATGATTTGGTGGAGTTTTGAAGTGGTTTGAATTGAAAATTCGAAGTAGAAGATGAACATGAAAAATAAAATGATATGTGTGTCACATTGTGTGTCGTTTGTGTATCACACATGTATCATATTTGTATTAAATATGTATCACATGTATATCAATGTATACCTGTGTGTGAGATACATGCGCGATACATGTTTGATATATGTGTCGCTTAAGAATTTTTTGAATTCGATTTTAACTACGAATTTTGAGTCCAAATCACTTCTAATCTTCCTCAAATTTTGTATATTGACTCATCTATATCTTTTCAATGAATTTCAACCATACCTATTGAAAAGGTCCTTTTTTGCTTAGATTTTTGGAATCTTGTATATATATATATATATATATATATATATATATATATTATTTGTATTTCAATACTTTATTTGTTACCTCATCCATGAAATTTTCTTTCCGTCTTGCATCTAATATTGCTAATCATACTTAAAAATATGGAAGGAGATCTTTACATGTAATTCTTGGAGAAAAAGAACTTTATTTATTTAGGTTTTCAATTTTATACGTGTTTGGCTAGTTTTGGTAAGTCTATGATTAATGGCTAGAGTTTGATAAGTTGGGACTTATTTGGGACATTTATGTAAGATTTCCTTTTTTTATATTTTACTTCTCTTGTTCTCAATTGAATTTGTTCTCGGATGCTTCCACTACACACTTTAATCCCTAATATGTACAAATAAGTTGTATATATTATGTATGTCGGGTGTATGTTATTTGTATGTTCAATGTATCACTGGACATACAGTGACATACACACAACATAAAAAATACATACAATTATATAATTGTATGCAAGTTGTATAGAATTTGCCTGAAAGTAGTATGAATCCCTGATTATATACAAATTCATTTTTTTTTAAATCAAGATACTTTTTGAAAACTTAAAAACCAAGATAAACCGGTAAATAACTTTTTTAACTTAGTATATATATGAAAAAAAATTCCGTTCTATAATACTACCCTTTTTGTTCGACTATTCTATAAATACCGCTCCGTCCATTTTAATTTATGTGACGTAATTTAACTTTTGGAAATGGTTTAACAAAAAATAGAACTTTTGAAACTTATGGTTTTAAAACTTAAATGGCAAAGGCTTTATGGGGTGATATAATATATGCGGCTATAAAAGTTTCTTATTAAGGATAAATGGGTAAAATAAAAAGTTTAAAGTTAAAACATTTCCTAATATAAAAATGTGTCATTCTTTTTTATTAAGAAAAGTGTATTACATTAATTGAAATAGAGTACTAATTATATTCTTTTTCTAAACCAACTCTTTCCATATCTAATATCAATAGTTCAATACCACGAACGCTTTGACAGAATTGAGCAGAATTTCATTAGGCTTTTCAGACAGAGGGATTTAGCCCTTACTTCAAACTTATAGTCATAAATCCTTTATGCCTGTTGAAATATATCTAAAAGATTTGGATTTGAAATATAAACTGAAATTGGTAATTTTTGAGGCCTTATATTGAAGTAATTTCAAATGACACTTGAAAACATAGTGAATTATAATCTTAAATCTTACTGTGTCCATCAAAGCGGATCCTAGTACAGTTTTTTTTAATAACGGGCACTTTTCCTACTTCCCAGATAATTAAGTTGTAAAAAAGATGAAACTGGCCAAAAAAAATCCGTTTGACTTTTGATGAGACAAAAAAAGAGTAATTCAACGTGAAAGTATGACTTCATCCATTTCATTAATATAATATTGATGGTAATTGACTGATAATTTAAAATTTGAATAGCTAAATGAATTTGAAATCCTAAAAGTTGTGAAAATTGAAATAAAACTAAATATTTGTGAAATAACGTTTAACGTTGTGTCACAAATTAAGTAGAAAGAGTATAACATAAATTGAAAATGATAAAGTTGGACACAATGCGCATTTCCCCCCTAAATGTTGCATACTGAAAACATTGATAGAGCTATAAGCCAGGAGCAGAAAGAAAAGAAAAAGAGAAAGAAAAAGAGAACATTTATTTATTGTACTGTACTGTGAATAAAAGAGAGTGAAGCCTAGCCTAAGCAGATATTTGCATTAAACTCTAGTAAATCAATTGGCTAATGTAACAACTATCCAACATTCTCCCAAATGCATTCTCTGAATCCCTAAAAATGTGATTGCAGAGAATCAAACTCGCTGTAACCCTATAAAACATTTACATCTTAGGCAAAATAGAAAAAGAAAAAGAATGACAATAATATGTAATGTACAACTGCAAAACAATCTCTCTAAAGAGAACTCTGGTAGATCAATCATCACAAAATGGTGCCCAACAACCAAATATGCAGGAACAAACAATAGGCAATAAGACCTAGCCTGCCCCTTGGATGACTCATCAAAGCTCGACTCGAAGATACCCTGAACATAATAGGAAACCAAGTGTTAGATTGACAAAACCGAGCAAGCACACCTGGAGAGGTAGAAAGTTAAGGACTCAAAACTTCTAGTAGGCGTCAATCAAAAACAAGAACTGGACACAACTCCTTCCCTGCACCAATAACAACTACGCCTCAATCTCAAGCAAGTTTGGGTCCGCAATATGAATCTTCACTGACTATGTCTCCATTTAAGCTCATCTCAGACAAATAGTATACAAAACACAAAATTAAGTACTACAAGTTCTCTACATTTTCTACTAGCATATAAATCTTTGACACAACCGCCCCCCCCCAAAACCCCCCAATAGACCACTCTCAAAAAAATCATGTAAGTAACAAATGGTAGAGAATGTTAGAAAATCATGGTATGAGGCATGAGAACCTAGCAAGATAACATCACCATATCTGTTGTCGCAAGAATCAACAAGCAATGCTTGATCTGAATCTAATGTCTCTGAATTTTGATTGGCAAATGTTATTCCTAGACTTTAAGAAATGCAGGAAAAAATTGAAATTTCATCCATAAAGTCAATGAGAAGCTAGCAAGAGTAGCTCTAAGATATTACCAAATTCCGTCAATTCGGTCGGCAATCATCTTCCCTTGCCCTGGAATAAGACCTGATGTATTGAGAGACTTGAATGCATGACCTGCACAACAGGAGAGAAATTTAAGTTTGTTACACATAAAATTCTTCTTCCAAAATTTTCAAAGTTCCATAACTATACCTTTTTCTTGGTCAGCTTCCTCGTCATTTATTAACCGTTCAGATTCAGTATCTATATTTATTGCAAGTTGATCCGTAGATCCCTTCCGCAAAGTTCGGACATGAGCAGCTGATGTAACTGAAGAAGAGGCTAAATTCTTACTAACTGGCACCTGCAACGACACGAATGCAGCAGGTTAGACTGCTTTGTGCACCCACATTTTCTTCCCAGTTTATAAAAGAAATGTTAAGTCATACCACTCCACTTTATATTTGCTTTGCAAGAAACAAGCATATATCATTTTTGCAATAGCATAGCGATGCAGAGAGGTAATACAATTTACATAAGATCCTATCATCACCACAGCTACTTTGAGAGGAAAAGCAAATAATAAACGCTTGAGAGCTCCTTGAGTAAACACCAATGCGAGAGAAGTTTGCACTGGAAAACAAATGCAAGTGATTTAGGCAGCAAGGATACACAAATTTACCTAACATGTAGTCTGCTTTGATTTGTGGAAAGCAAACAAGTTTGAAGTTGGCTATATAACCTAAAATATAATTCATGTAAGGTTCCTCATATTACGCCAATGTACAATAAGAAATAGATTTTTAAATTTTTAATTAAGAGAATTTGAAGTCCTACATAATAGTAATTTTTTATGATTCTTGTTGGAGACTTAATTAAGTAAATAAAAGTGTGCTCTATCTATAAGCTTAAGCTTTTAGATGAGATGCTGTCACACTTCAACACGGTATCAGAGAACAAGCAGAGGTTTTGGTTTCTAGTCCCATCGCGACCCACTATCAGAAAGAATATCCACGTGCTTGGACCATAAAAAAGAATCAAGCCTACACGTGAGGAGGCATGTTGAAGACTAAATAAGTAAATAAAAGTGTGCTCTATCTAACACCTTAAGCTTAAGCTTTTAGATGAGATGTTTAGACACTTGAACACTTCTAAATTGCAAAAGAGAAGGCTCCAAATATATATAGTATCATTTCCGGAACAGCGGAATGCTCTTCACGAATCGCCAGGGATTAGCAAATCAAGGAACTGTAGGTTAGAAATATACGCATAATCAAGCCACAACTTGCACATATGTAAGTCTTCATTCTTGTATTCCTGCTTTTAATCGTGATCAAGATCCAAATCAACAATAAGTTGAAAGGGGTGTTATTGAAGGTATCTGATCTGATGAAGAAATCATTTTGTACAACTCAACACTGGCAGTGTCAAAGGCAGGAAGACTAAAATATTCAGAATGCAGAAGCAACAACAGATGGCACATATTTTCCCCCGCTATCTTACACATACGAGATGTAGAAAATTTGGCCATGACCGTGCTAAAGAGCATTTTTTGTCAGAAGAAAATGGTACGTCAAGATATCTTGATGGTCAGAAGGTCAAATGCATTGATTGCAGTTCTGTTTATCCTGGTCTCAGGGATGCCACTTGGGCGTTTCATGGCGATCTAAGTAAATCATATAGTTTGCTTATTTAGTGTGATTTATCTTTTGTATGCATTTTCTAATTTATCTTGCATTATAATATATATACCAGCAATATTTTACTATATCCTTCCATGAACAATTTTTCAACAGGCATCAATAAGCAGTAAAATAATGTACAAGTTGCAGATTCCATGAAAATCTTGTCTCTATCGAGAACTTAAAAGAACAAAGGAACTAAAGCGCAACTTAATTATTACATATTTGTCAAACTATTATTTTCTAATCAAATTGTCAAAAGACCTTTACTCTCGGCCTCTTTAGGTTTACTTGATCAGGATGTATAAGCTACATCCTTAGAGAAAAAATTAAGAAGGCAAGCCAACTAAAAGATGACACTGCTAAGGAAAAACACATGACCAGCAATGGTCGCAAAAAAAGCACGATAGATATTGAAAGTAGGCAATGTGTGACTACTGAAAAAGGAATGCAATGTATTGCAATCAAACGTACCACATCTTGAACTTCAGATATCTCTGACTGAGCAGGCAAGGTAGCTGTTTCAAAGATGCCCCTTTCCTGGTTGATCTCAAGTGGTGTAACCTTAAGTTGATTAGAACTTTCTATTGACTTAACCTTACTTGATAAGTCCTCAACAACCTTTTGGGTCCCATGCAAGTCGGCAAGCAGCTCTTCTGTTTTGGCTTTCAAATTTTCAGATTCCAAAACTTTGGCAACAATCAGCTTATCAAGCATTGGTAACAACCCTGTCACCGGAGTCTCTTTCCGGAGACCAACCAAATTATTGCTTCCCAGTTTCTGTATCATATTTTCCAGACCAATTGTGAGTTCTAACAACTCATTCTTCATCTTTCCATAGTCCTCCTCATCTCTAATGTGCTCTTCAACTTCTTCCTTCAAATGCTCAATTTGCAGCGTCTGTTTCTCAAGGCTTGACTTTAATTCTTTATTCTCAGGAGAAAGTGAGCTCATCTGGAGCTGCAATCTGGGGAAAGTATCAACTACATAAAATAGCTTCCTGACATCAGGTGAATCATAGGCCTCTGCATCTCCCACATCAGGCCCCATGAGTGTTTCCATCCCATTTATTTTATCAAAAAGAGATTTCATATGAGATGCAGAGAGGGTTGAATCTTCAGCCTCTGAAAGAATGGTATAAAAGCAGGCCAATAGAAGACAGTAAGCTACTATAGCCACGGCCAATATTTTCATAATTTAAGAAAAAAAAAGTTATAACATAGTAAACAAAGTCTGTACCTTGAAATTTCAGTGAAGCTTTAGAATTAAGAGACAAAACTTCAGCTTCTTTCTCCCTGATATTATCCTCTTTTGCCTGATAATCCTCTAACTTAAGTTTCATCTCATTGCAAAGATCATTTGACGCTTCTAGATTAGTCTCCAGTTGGGAGATCCTCTCTTGGTGAATCTCCTTTTCTTCCAAGACTTTCACACAAGTATTATTGCTTTCTTCCAATTTAACCTGCAAATCTTTAATTGTACCAACCATCACATCCACTAGAGTTTTGAATTGTTCAGTAAGATGTTGACTGTGTCTAGCCGCCAATAGCAGCTTCTCAGCGGTCTTTGCGGATTCACTGCTATCAAGCGCCAACTGATGATGTGCTACAGCATCTTCACCAAAATTTCCTAATTGTTCGGGTGAGGTTTCCTTCAACTTTTCCAGGTCAAAGTTGGAGCAAAGTTCAGTTAATCTATTTTGAGTTAAAGCCAGTTCATTAGTTGCATCATTACAAGCAGAAAGTAGAACTTCAAGATCCCTTTCCAACAATTGTATAGTATTTTCCTGCGCTTGCCGACCAACTTCTGCATCTCTGACCTTTTGCTTAAGAGATTCTGTGAGTTCAATCATGGGTAGAGCTTTTCTTTTTGTCAACTGTAGTTTTTTAAGTATTGTTCTGATCGAATCATCCATCAATTGCGAGTAGCATCCAATGTTCTCAGCAAGAATCTTGTTTCTCAATTGGAATCCATCCACAGTTTTCCCGAGATGCAATGTGATGTCACCATCAATTGCATTTGCTTCACCATTGGCTACTTCCTCGATTAGACCATCATTAACAACAGATACTGAAGGAGTTGAGAAAGATGTGTCATCCTACAAAAACAACATAGCAGATAGGTAAGAGAAGTTACATCTAGAATATGCAGACCACCTGATCATATTTCAAAGAGAAAAGCAAGAACAAGGGAAGAAAGAAGAGGAAAAAGAAGGTGCAATGATGATATCACATGATTACCTTTACAGGAGAATGTGGCAGCATTCCGGAATCTATTTCAGGAAAAGAATCCCAGATTTCTTTAAGAAGAAGATCCATGTCTTTTAGGCTCTCAAACTTTTTCTTGAAAGCTTGTCGGAGAGAGAAAAACAAAGCCTCATCTTTCAGAAGTAACTGAAGTCGGCTAAGAAGGGTAGAGAGCTCCAGAACATTAGTTTCTACGCTGCCCTGTGATCCAGCCAACTCTTGCATGCAGGCATCTAATTTGGAAGTCAGAACTAAAAGGTCCTCTTCTGCATTCTTCTTTTCATTAACAAGATTGGAAATTTTGTTTTCTGAATTCAATAAAGCATCTTCTAGTGATTCTATAGTCATGAAAGCATCACTTAGCTTGCTGTTTTGGAAATCAGCTTCGCCTTTGAGATTTTTTATCTCGTTCTCTAAATCAGCTCTACCAACTTTTACCCTGTTATTTTCCTCAGTAAGCAGAGATATGTTTTTTTCTGCCTGAGCCAGTGCCTCTTCAAGGGATTGTATAGTTTCATCCGCCACCTTTAGTTTGTTGGTATGGAAAGTGAATTCCTCCTTGATTTTCTGCAGCTCAGACTCAGCAGCATCCTTACCAAGTAAAGCTTCTTCTTTCTCATTCTTTATTACCAAAACATTCCTCTCTGCCAGGGACAAAGCATCCTCGATGGATTTTCTATCTGCGGACACATTTGCAAACTCCACAGTTTTAGAAGAAGCTTCTGCTATTGCTTTCTCTAATTCTTTTTCAACTGATGCTTTAGCAGCTTCTAGCTCATTTTTGTCCTCCAGGAGTTGAGAGATGTTGTTGTCTGCAGCAGATAATGTATCCTCTAGGGATTTAATGGTTGTCTCGACCTCCAACAATTTGTTGGCTAAAGAACTGGCTTCATCTTTTACTCTCCCCAACTCCTGCTCCACCTCTACCTTTGCAGTTTGGCTCTCACTTAAGTATCCTGAAAGCCATTTGACCTTTTCTACGGGGTCTTGAAAACCCAAATCAGCTGGAAGAACAATACCATCAAGTGACTCGATAACCTTCTGAAGCATGTTATTGCTTTCAACTAAGAACTGCTCTAGCTGATCTCTTTGATTCTTCATAGCCACAAGATCAGTCTCTAGTTGAGGGATACGGTCCACCTCAGCTGAGAGCTTATCAATCTGCAACTTGTGGTCATCAGATACAGATTCTTGCAGATGTAAATCTGATTTGAGCTTCTCTATTTCAGCACTCTTCTCATCCAATGCTCCTTTCAATTTTTCTCGTTCTTGAACAAGCCCCTTGCCTTTTTTAACTGCCATAGATAACTTTTCCCTAAGTAATGCAACTTTCTCCTCGTATTGTTCGAGATTCCTCTCCAGAGATTCCTTTTCTTCCTTTAAAGCGGAAAGCTCCTCGGTAACCTTGACCGAATGGTTTGACAATCTATTCAACTCTGCTTTATCTGGCATCTCTTCTGTGAGTATTTGACCATGTAGCCTCAATTCCAGATCCCTGAGGTACAAATTACTCTGGATCTGTTCAAAGGACTCGACCTGATGCTTATAGGATTCAAGAGAGGCACTACTTTCTTCTTTTATATTCTCTACGCATTTCGTAATGAGTAAAGTCATGTCAGATTGGCTTTGACATACCAATTCTTGGTCGTGTGTATTGATTTTAGATGCCTCTAGCAGCATATTGACGATTTGATACTTATCCGTTGAAGCCTGTTGCTCTTTCTGGACAAGCACTGCATATTTATGCTTTAAATCCTCCAATTCCTCTTGAAGGTAGCTCCTATCCTGTGCTTCTACCACAAGAGAAGCAGTAAGATGACCAATCTCATTATTTGCTGCCTCATTTGCTGCTATCATCTGCTCATGTAACTTTATTACTTCTTCTTTAGCCAGATAAAATGATTCCAGGAGCCAAGCAACCTGTGCATCGGGTCTATTTGATTGTACGGACTGGGGAAAATCAAGTGATGACAGGGAATCTATCACTCTTTGGAGTTGCAGAGATGTCTCATTTAATGCATTCATCTCATCTGCAAGCCACTGGACTTTCTGAATGGTATCTGTTGACTGAAATTGCTCCTTTCCAGTGGCCTTGGACAATATTTCTTCACATTTTTGAAGTATCTTCTCCTTTTGAATGAGAGCTTCCTGCAGTGACGCAGCTAAATTTTCACTTCTTACCAGTAAATCCTTGGTTTGTTCAGCAGCCTCAAGACTATTCGACTTCTCTTGCAACTCAATTTGATATCTCTCCAGTTCACTAGTTTTCTCAGACAGTGACTTCTTCAGAGCATCACGCTGCTGAACTAATGCCTTTCCTTTTGTCACAGCCAAGCTAAGCTTCTCTTTCGTGTTAGCATACCTTGTTCTCTCCTGCTCAGTTTCAGCATTCAGCTTTGTAATTTCAGCATTAGCATTCTCAACCATCAATTTATGCTTATTAAGTTCCTCGGACAGCTTTCCATTTTCATCACTTAAAAAGCTCAAATGTTGGTTTAGATTCACTTCTCTTGTTCTAAATTCAGCCAATACATCATGTGCAGCAACCAACACCCCCACTTCATCCTGCATACTGTGGTCTGGTGCAACTTCAGTTAAACTCTGTCTAAGTTGGTAGACTTCAGAAAGGAAAACGTTATACTTCTCAACTAAAAATGAGATTGTATTCTGGACATGATACATTTTTCCTGTAACTGATTCATCAGAGATTTCTTCTTGAGGAACTGCTGAAGCAAGAGATGCTAAGATCTCATTAGCAATCACTGTCATATGATGCTCCTTCTCAAGTTGAACCTCAGAATTTTCTTGTTCTGAATTTAATTGAGAAAGAGCAACATCACGTGACATTGAACACTCAGAAACCTTTGAATTGAGGACATCAATTTCTTGATTCTTCATATGTATGATGTCATTAAGTTCTCTGATTCTGCTCTCAGTCTGAACTAACTCATCCAGAGCTTCTTTAAGAAACTTGGAGACATCTGTTACCACCTCATGCAATGAGGCACCAGAGGCCAAATCCCTGACTCCTGCTTCACTTTGGTGAAGATTCTCAACTAACTCACTATCATCTTTATTTAGCAGTGACCGACTACCAATCAGATCCTTAAGTTGATCATTTAGGCGAGTGAGTTCGCACATAGATGCTGCTCTTTCTTCCTGCACATAAAGCCAGAGGTGATCAAATAAAATATCCCTGAATATAGCAGTATTTATGTAAAACTACCTCAATTAAAACCAACCTCAGCTTCTCGAGCAATCCGATCTTTTTCAGCAACACTATCACTTAGCATTTTGCGCAAGTGCTCTACTTCAGCTTTCAAATCTTGATCATGTGATCCATTGCTCAATCCTTCCAGTCGACTATCCTGTGCATCATTGCTCTCCTCTACATATCGCGGAGTTTCAAGACCTTCGATGACATCAGGGCAATCAACAAACATGTCCTCCCTTCCCCCATCTTCTGCCATTCTTATATCTTTTGTATCATTCTCTACATACTCTGCTGCAGTCACTGATCCCCCACGATTTAGATCCGTAGCATCCACCTGCAAAGAGTTTGTCCAAGAAATAAGCTCTAAAGATATTATTTACAAGACTAACACATGAGCTATGAAGGTACTAAAACATAATCGGAACAAATATGAAAAAGATAGACAATAATCAAATGTTCCAAAACAGAAGAAGCAAACAAGATTTTTATTAAGACCCAAATTCCAGGCAAGCAAATAGGACCCTAAAGTGTTAGCATGCATGCCTTTACCTCAATATTTAGAAGTTGAATGATTTCACATTCTCCACTAAGTATTTTCTAACATATATGAAGTAAACACATATAATTCAATTAAGAACCCATTTCCATCTAATATTGCAAATAATTTTCAATAAAACGACCTGAGAAATTCATGAACAGCCACTACTGTGCTTCCTCCAATGAAACCACAAGGGTCAAAGCACCCACTCTTTACAACACCATAACTAATGAAGTCCATGTAACAAGGTATAAAAGTTTATAAGCATGATAAGTTTTTGGAAGCTATATTCAGTACATGAAGAACTCTAGAAAACAACAGTAAGGCCATGCACACATAAATGCACCGACACATAAAACATCGAGATAAAAAAATCAAGATAGGCAAAGTAAGACCTGATTATGAGCAGCTGGTTCTACAGAAACTGAAACTTCCCCTCCATCTACAACTACACCTGAACCAGCACTAAGCTCAACATTTTCATCAGATGTGGAACCATCTCTGACCTGCTCTGCATCATTATTTTCTGGCATTGCATGCCCCAAATCTCGCCAATACACCTTGTATTTTTCCTTCAAGAAACAAAAGGGTCTCTGGAAAAGCAAAAAAGATTCAATCTTTATTGGTACCCAATATCAATATATTTCTAAAAAGGTGAAAAAGAGTGAGGAAGAATCAATCTTTCTTTGGTACCCACATCTATAATTTTTCAGAAAAGTGAAAAAGAATCAATATTTCCTGATACCCATTTAGATATTATTTTCAAATGTTTCAATTAGAGTTCAATAAAAAAAAGTGTGATGTCAGACAAGAAAATGATAAGAAAACCTAGAAAAATGGACTACAGATGGTTATAAAAAAACCATATGATGTGAGTAGAAGAATAATTACCTAACGAAGAAGGGGATTTTTGTTGGGTTTCTTGAGTTGTGTTTCGATATGATTAGAGTTGAAGTTGTTGAAGAAGACGATGGTGGTGTGTGGATCTTGGATTTTGGAGTTGTGCAAATCACGTGAAGATTGCAATTTTGGTTGACTTAACGACGTCGTAAAGTGGCAGATGTTATTTTTACTGTTATGAGAATATTGCCTCGGGCTTCTCAAACTATCGGACTTTGGAAGAAGGAAATTTGGAGAAAGGAGGGGAATAGCATTGGGCAAGTGCACGTAGAGTCATTCTT
This sequence comes from Nicotiana tomentosiformis, assembly GCF_000390325.3. NCBI lineage: Eukaryota > Viridiplantae > Streptophyta > Magnoliopsida > Solanales > Solanaceae > Nicotiana > Nicotiana tomentosiformis. Next base: position 76,001,871 of record NC_090823.1, on the reverse strand, counting down.
AACTATGCTATTTTGGGATTTATCAATACTTATTTTGTTACGAAGTTTTAAACTAAAAATCTTAACTTTAAGACATAGACAAAAATATCTTATAAAATTAAATTGATAAACTATAATTCAGGACGCATCAAAAATAACAGCCTTTTAGAGTAGCCACTTGATGTCATTTCTACAAAAATATCTTAATACAAACAATGAAAAAACACATTTTATCACAAATTAAAAGAATGAGATTAGTTCTATTTATAACTTGAAAAATGACTGAGATTCCTAACATGTTTGGCCAAACTTCTTTTTGGCCAAAAGTGCTTTGTTTGGTTATAAGTATTTTTTTTCTTCTAAAATTAAGATATTTGACCAAACTTTTAGAAGGAAAAAAAGTATTTTTGAGTAGGAGTAGAAATAAAAAAAAGTAGCTTCTCACGAATAGTACTTTTTTAAAAAGTATTTTTGAGAAAAATATACTTAAAAGCTTGGCCAAACACCAATTAATGCTCAAAAGTATTTTTCGAATTAATTAGCCAAATACAAATTATTTCTTACCTAAAATATTTTTTGAAAAAGTAATTCTCAAAATAAACTGATTTTAGAAACTTGAATTAATAGATTTACTTTTCAATATATTGATTGATTTGAAATGAAACAGACCCCTTTAATATAGAGTTATGACTAGGGGTAAAGTTTCCTTCGACTAACTCATGCTTTTATTATTGAGTTAATAAAGAAGTTTTTTAACTCTTCAAATAATCAAATTTACATGATGATCCATTTGATGGTATTTTTCTTTTTTTCTAACTTTGCTATATTATTCTAGAAAAGTTAATGATTAACTTACGACATTATGTCATATTTACGGATTGACTTGTCAGATCTAATATACTTTATACGACCTATCTTCTGATATTTGAATCAGTTACTCCGTCCCGAACCAAACTTTACTTTAACATATTAGTATTTTCCTATATTTTAATCAATTGGAGGAGTTGATGTAAGTTGTCCTATACTTAGGAGAAAGAAGTCAACTCTAACCTCCGCCATGATATTAGTGGCTTAGCTCGATCTTCACACTTCCCGCGAACTCTGCGTTAATTTACAAAAGGACACTCAATTTATAGTATAATTGCAGTAAATTATAAAACTTGTTTTTGTAACCAGAAAATCACTAAACTTTCACTTTAGTGTATACAATATTATTCTTGCTATTTTACGGCCAACTTCAATGAGAAGTACAACCATTTCATTAAAACCTATTATTTTAAAATAAAAGAGCATAAATTCACAAACGCATATTATTTAGTGTTTATAATATTCTGTTTTTAATTTTAGGGACCTCATACGTGTATTGGGACTTCACCACTGTAAACTTTTCATTATTATTTGTAATTGATAGAGTATATTTATTATCAAGAGTTGATCCGCCAAATTATTATCACAAGCCCCTCGTGGTTATAGTTATATAGCAATGACAATTCGATTGTACAACTTGATTGTACCACACACGTAATTATCTTTGTATTAATTACTTCAAAACTACATCTTCACAGGGTGTGCATATGTAGAGTTTTAAGTCAGTACATATAGAGTATTAGTGCTTATTTTTGTTTCGTGAGAACGAGTACAAACTTAGTATAATGCACACTCCGCATACATACTTATGTTATAACTTTATCTATTCATACAGATACAGTTTTATCGAAAAATAGTGAGTGTTGGTGAAGACTTGGTGTGTGTATGTATGTCAATGTAATGACCCGATCGGTCATTTTTAGTTTTGGCACTTATGTTCGGGGGTTTGAGGTCTTGGGTAGTTTTCATATGATGTATTACTATAACGACTCATCCGGTCGTTTTGAGTATTGTATCTCCATTCCCCCATTTATCGCTTATTCTATATTCGTTTATGATTATGTGACTTGTCGGGATGGTTGGTTTGGTTCCGGGTATGTTTCGGGATGAATTGGGACACTTAGTCCCAAGGTTAGAGACTTAAGTTGAAAGAGTTGACCGGATATTGACTTATGTGTAAACGACTACGGAATAGAGTTTTGATAGTTCTGATAGCTTCGTATGATGATTTTGGACTTAGGAGTGTGTCTGAATATTGATTTGGAGGTCCGTAGGTCATTTTGGCTGGAATTGGCGAAAGTTGGAAAGTTGAAGGTTTGAAAAGTTGAAAAGTTTGACCGAGAGCTGACTTTGTTGATATCGGGCTCGAATTTTGGTTCCGAGAGTTGGAATATGTCAGTTGCATAATTTATGACTTGTGTGCAAAATTTGAGGTCAATCAGAGTTGGTTTGATAGGTTTCAGCATTGATATTAGGAATTGGGAATCCATTAGTTTCAATAGACTTGAACTTGGGTGCGATTCATATTTTCGATATTGTTTGATGTGATTTGAGGTTTCGACTAAGTTGGTATGATGTTTTAGGATATGTTGGTATGTTTGGATGGGGTCTCGGGGGCCTCGTATGGGATTCAGATTGATTTCTGATTTTCTAGACTTATGAAAAATCTGCTATGATCAGTTCTAGTGCAACCGCACCTGCAAGAAATGGGCCGCAGGTGCGGAGCCGCAGAAGCGGCCAAGGGGTCGCAGAAGCAGCTCTAAGTGAAGTTGGGGTGTTGCGCAGGTGCGAGAAAGATTTCGCACATGCGAGTTCGCAGATGCAGGTAAGTGGTCGTAGAAGCGGATTTAGAGGGAAGGCTATTGTCGCAGAAGCGGAGGGTGCTCCGTAGGTGCGGTCCCGCAGAAGATGACCTTGGACCGCAGGAGCGGACCCGCGGAAGCATGATTTGGCTGCAGAAGCGGCTGGTCGGGAAATTAATAGAATATCGCTGAAGCGAAGGAATATCCGCAAATGCGAAGCCGCAAATGCGGCTGGTGAGCCCGCAGAAGTGGAAATGCTAGACAAAAAGATATAAACGAGGGTTTGAGTTTTTTCTTCATTTTTGGACTTTGGAAGCTCGGTTTATGGCCATGTTTGAGAGGAATTTCACTATACTTCAAGAGGTAAGTACCTTCTGATCACTTTTATTCATTAATACTGAATACCCATTGATTTTTCCACCTAGATTGTGTGTTTTTTAGGGTCAAATTTGGGAGATTTTGGACTAGGTATTGGAGAGCAAGATTTGGGGATTTGAGGGTCGATTTGTGGTTGGAATTGAATGATTTTGGTATGGTTGGACTCGTTATTGAATGGGTGTTCGAATTTTGTGAATTTTGTGGGGTTCTAAGGCATGGGATCGGGGTTGACTGTTTGGGTTGACTTTTTGAATTTGGTTAAAGAACTTAGCTTTATCGTAGGGAATCGATTCTTATAGTTTGTATTGATTATATTAAGTTGTTTGTGACTAGATTCGAGTCGCTCAGAAGCCGATTCGCGAGGCAAGGGTTTGTTGGAGTATTGAGTTGCGCACTTTGAGGTAAGTAACATTTCTAAACTTAGAACTGAGGGTATAAATCCCTGATATATGTGTTATGTGAGTGGTTTTGAGGTGACGCACATGCTAGGTGACGGGCATGCGGGTGTTCATCGTGGTAATCATGATCCGGGTGGATTTTTATGTTGTGTTTACGCCAAGTCTTGTTTTATCCGTGTATTTTTTACGTGCTAGAGTAATTGAGCTGTGATTCTTGTTAGAAATCATGTTTAGGTTATGTGCTTGTTCTGTTGGGACCCACTGAGGTCATTTTTACTATTGAATTATTTGCTTAAACTGCAATTATGTACTCAGTCATATTTATTCCTTTGCATATCATATCTCAGTCTCTGTTATCATTTATTGTCACATTATGTTATCATTGTTCGTGCTGAGTGGTATGAAATTTCTGAGCCCGTGAGACTAGAGAGATTGATGACTGAGTTGGGGCCTAAGAGGTGGATTGTGAGTGATATTGTGGATCGGGTAACACGCCGCAACAGGCCATATTAGCTTTATATCTATCTATCTATCTATCTATCTATTATTATTATTATTATTATTATTATTATTATTATTATTATTATTATTATTATGGATCGGACTGCACGCCGTAGCAGGCCATATTGGCGTTATATCTTCTATTATTATTATGGATCGGGCTGCACGCGGTAGCATGCCATATTGGCTTATTCATTATTGTGAATCGGATTGCACGCTGCAGCAGGACTTATAGGCTTTATATTAGCGCTTGGGCAGGATCCGCTCCTCCGGAGTCTGACATACCAGCAGTGAGCATAGGCACAATGATTTATATACACGTGCTTTGTTGAGGGGCGTTAGTGCCAGACACCCGTACAGTGCTGAGTTATTGTGTGTGATGAGTGAGAATTTGACTTAGACAGATTGAGTATTCTGAAAGTGTGATTATTACTCTAATACATTATATTTTACATGCATATTTGACATGTCGGCATAGAGATGTAACATTCTTCATGCTAGTTGTACTTGGCATATTTTATCAGTGTTGGGCTAAATTATTGAACTTGGAAGCATGTCTAAATTTTTGCACTATGAACGAGCTGAATATGGAAGCTTTCTCTGAGTTATTACTGTCATTTTCTTGTTATACCTGTGTTGTTATTATTTTGGTTCTGACCGTATGTTTTCGAGCTCATCACTGCTTTCAGTCCAAGGTTAATCATATTACTTATTGAGTATATTGGGTCGGCTGTACTCATACTATACTCTGCACTTCGTGTACAGATCCAGGTACATCTGGATGCGATGATTGCTAGATTCAGTGCCAGTATTTGCCCGGATACATTGAGGTAGTTGCTATGACGCCCGCAGACCTCGACTCTCCTTCCCTTTCATTTTATTCAGTACTGCTCTAGTTTTCAGATAATTATACTAGAGATTTAGACTATGTTGATACTTAGTAGCTCATGTACTCGGTGACACCAGGATTTTGGGATGGTTGTAGTAGATATACAGTTATTTTTATCAGTTATTTATGAGACTTTCCATTGTTGAACTTATTAAATTATGATTAAATTTCAAATGTGTAGTTATAATATGATTGTCGGCTTGCCTAGTAATGTGATAGGCGCCATCATGACAGGTTGGGATTTGTGTCGTGATTATTATGACTTGCGTGCATGGCTGGTTCTGATTTTCGAGAAGTTCGGGAATGATTCGGAAAAGTAATTCTCTATTTGGAAGCTTTAAGTTGAAGAGTTGATCAAGTTTTGACTTTTTTATAAACGGTCTCGGATTCGTGTTTTGATGATTCAAATAGGTTCGTATGGTCATTTTTGACTTAGGTGCATGTTTGAATTTTGATTTGGAGGTTCCTAGGCTGATTTGACACTATTTGGCAAAAATTGGTAATTTCTAGGTTTGAAAAGTTTATAGGTTTGACCGGGAGTTAACTTCGATGTCATCAGGTTCAGATTGTTGTTTCATGAGTTAGAATAGGTTTGCTATGTCATATTTGTATGGTTGAACTCGTATTAGAATTGGTTGTCAGAATTCGTGAGTTTTATCGGGTTCCGAGGTGTGGATCCTGGTTGACCTTTTGGTTGACTTTGAGTATTTGATTCGACCTTTATTGTTTGGCTTTGATTCTTATGGAATTATTTGATGTTATTGAGTTATTTTTGTCTAGATTCGATCCATTCAGAGGTTGATTCAGGCGGGAAGGTATTTTTAAAGTATTGATTTGGCTTGTTTGAGGTAAGTGTCTTACCTAACTTTGATTGAGGAAATTTTTTCTACTAATTAAAATTGTTTGCTACATGCGAGGATGATGTATATATGAGGTGACGAGCATATATACATGTTCCATGGGTATTCATGCTCAGAGTAGATTCTAGCTTACTCTATGCTTTATCTGATTGTGTGTTCTACTTGATTCTATGTATTATTCTATTAATTGACTATGTGAGCACAATTAACCATGCTAGAGAAATATTGAGGCTATTGGTACTTTATATTGAATATGATGAGCAAATCTTGAGAGTTGTGCTAATCTTGCCTCAGAGGTAGATACTCGTATGTTATGAGCACACATTCACACTTGTTCTAGTGTTGAGCCTTGATTGGGACATGTGTACTCTGTGACATATATGTGACCATTTGTATGACTACTTAAACTTGGTTACTATATCTGATTTTACCGTAGTCATATTTTATATGTTGAACCACATCCGCATTTTTATTGATTATGTCACTGTGCACTTTATTAATGAGTTATGAGGGTATGTTTCTTGACGATGAGGTGTTATTTTGTATTGTTGTGATTGTGGTATATGTGGACATATTGGGCGGATTGTTGAATGTTGGCACGAGATTTCTGTCGTGCTATTATTATTGTTGATATTGCACATATGGCGAGACATGGCAATATCGGATTTGCACATGTGGCGAGACAAGGTGGGATGATTTGTTAATACGCGTGTGGCGGGATAATGCGAGCCATTACTTTAATTTTGCACACGCAATGAAATAAAAGTGGCATTGTGAGATGTTATGTGATAGTCTGGGGGCGTTTTTATTGATTAAATTTTTGTGGTAGTACAAGAGGGGCATTCTTGTATGTGCTTATGACTTCTTTATGTGTGTCATGCATTTTTACATAATTTATTGTATTATTTCTATTATGTTAATCTATGCCTCTGTTATTACTTGATGATTTGGTTGCCAAGATGGATTTACTTACGTGGAGTTGTTATCTCATATTTTGTTGAGTTGTTAGTAGCGTAACGGATTGAAGTAAAAAAGAAAGTTGTTATTATGCATTATTATATTTGATTCTTGAAAAGTTCTTTTGAACGTGTTATTTGGTAATTGATACAGAATCGGATTATAATTTGGTATGAGGTCTTTACCGTGCAAGTGTGATTTATATGGGCATGAGGTCCTTGCTGTGCGGGCGTGACATATGTTGTGACACGAGGTCTTTGCCGTGCGAGGGTGATTGATAATGAGGGTTCGAGGTGCCACGTGTGTGCAATTCTACTTAATGACTTGTTGTTAAGGCTGGGCCTTTACTTTTATTAAATTGTTATCACTTGTTCTAATGAGATTATAGTTATTATTTTCTGCTATATTTTCTGTTGCCAGACTTTGATATATTGCATAAGTTATTTGACCTGTAAGTATCTTTCGGATTAAAAACCTTGTCACTACTTCTATGAGGTTAGTCAAGATTTTTACTGAGTACATGAAGTCGATTGTACTCATACTACACTTTTACACCTTGCGTGCATATTTGAAGCTGAGTAGTTGTGAAGACGGAGCTTTGCATTGGTGATATACCAGCATACCAGATTCATGCTACCCTTTCATTCATGGTGGCTTAGGATTTCATTTCTATTTATGTTTTTCAAACAGATATTGTATTTGTCCATTTCACCAACTTTGTAAATCTAAATCATAGTGGCTTATGACTTGTACTACCAGTCCTTTGGGCAGTTGTATTAAACTTTTTTGCAGTTTTATTTATAATATTGATAATTTCTTATTGTAGTAGTAACTAATACAATTTGTCTTACCCGGCGGATTGGGTTAGGTGCCATCACGATATTGGTGGGATTTTGAATTGTGATAGTTAGTGTGTGTATTTTTCAACTGTACACATAGTTGAAACATAAGGCAATTGATACATGGGCAATAGCTAGCTAAGTAACGGCAGTTAGAGGTGACTTAGGATCTAAAGGAAGCCAACTATATATCTTTGGGACAAAGCCAACCTTTTTCTATTTGAGAACAGAGAAGGTTGAAGGGAAGTTTGTTTGACAATGAACGTAAGCTTGTCTGTCTTTAGCTAGTCTTGACTCTAATAGATTTTCGGTCTCATTCTAAATTACTTGGGAATGAAGCTCTTTTACTTTAAAATAATATATTTTAAAAAATATATCATAATTCTATTACAAGTTGAGTGATCTTCTATTTGAAATTAACTCTGAAATATCGGCTAATGATAAATATGAAACGTTATGTAGTATGTCATTAGTGCAGTACACGTTATCTTGGTTAATGTTGAGCACGGGAGATTGACTAATTAGGATTCCTTACTTTTTCCCTTGGTAACTACCCATACTTCTAATTTTGCAAACTAATTAAATAACAATAGTTATTATGAGGAAGTGCTTGTTTAACCCAAACAAAAGTTTTTGGAAGTCAAAGCAATAAAATAAATAATTCGGGTTTCTAACAATCAATTTACTCACTTTTTCAAATATAATCAATGTGAAAAAAGGAACAAATAATAATAAAATAAATTGAGAGAATAAAGAAAATAGAAATCTTGTTGATAATTGCAGCCTTTCTTCCGTATGAAGATGATAATTTTTCAATAATAGAGGTATGTAATTGAGAGAATGACTTAGCAGTTTTTTGATGGGGATACAAGATATGGAAGGGATTTTACATAGTGCTACTATTCTTAACTGTCTGCCTCGTTTAACTCCGCCAGTTACTGCCATTTATTACATTGATTGGCTGTTATGTGGTTGATTTGTAGCAGTTGAAGCTAAAATAGCAAGTTGCGTATAATCAGGGATTGATTGATTCTTTCCATATTTGTAGCTATTAATGACCTTAATAAGTCCCGTAGTTATTCTCTTATATTTAACCTTGAGGCAAATAAGCACGGTATTTGTGCTAGCAATCTCGAGACTATTGCTCACATCTCATGTACATGTCATTCTTCTTTGTCGTAATAACTCCAATGACACATGTCTCACGAAATAAGTCCACGTGGCGAGTTTATTTTTCACTAATTCAGATAGTCCCCCCACTTTCGAATGCTATCAACTGAATATTCGAGAAGTGGAGAGTTTATTTATAGCATGAATGTTTTGCCACCTTTTCCCGAGATTATTATGACGTACTGCAGAAGTGAAGAGACATGTGCTCCTTCTATTTAATGCTCGAGACACATGTCTTGTTGCAATTAGTTCTGAAGTTGACTGCGGTGTCCTAGGCACAGACGGTTCTGCCAATTTGATATGACAGTTCCATGATGATGATTCATGATGACGTATCTTTCCTTTATAAATACGGAACCGCAAGCAGTCAAAACTTTCTTCCTACTTCTTTATGTCTTTGTCTTATTCTAAAAAGTTCTTTCCCTTGCTCTTAATTTTTTCCTTCTTATTTTCAATGTGCCTCCAAATCTTCTACTTTTACTACTCTAGATGTTTCACCTCGTCGTGCTATTATAGTCGATGATCTTCCCTCTACGTTGGCTACGATTAGGAATAGAAGAGGCGGTGAAAGGCTTCGTAGCCTTGGTTCTATGGCAAACAGAAATATTTTGTCACGACCCAAAATCTCACCTGTCATGATGGCGCCTATCTCAATACTAGGCAAGCCGACAATCTCAATAAAATACCATATCTTTTAAATTTAAAAACATAATATTTAATTTCAGCGAAAGAAATCTCACAAGTACAAATATAAACACTCCCAAAACCCGGTGTCATTGAGTACATGAGTATCTAAATGATAACAAAGTCTGACTGCTAAAAACACTGTCTGAAAATATAGAACAGTACAAAAACTGAAAGGAAAGAAAGTCAAGGTCTGCGGACGCCAAGCAGCTACCTCAATAATCTCCAACAGATAAAACTCCGAAAAACTAGCAACCGCCGTATATGGAGGTACCTAGATCTGCACACGAGGTGCAGGGTGTAGTATGAGTACAACCAATTCAGCAAGTAACAATAATAAATAAGGAACTGAAAGTAGTGACGAGCTTCATAGTTGAGTCCAATTACAGTAATTTCCAACATAATAATGTAGGCATGCTTTCAAGTTTAAGATTTAAGCCCAAAACAGTAATTTCATGTCAAGTTCAACTGAAACATAAGATAATATCTCTCAGAAATTTCCAAACAGTGATATATGACAGCTGAAGCGCAACAATAATGAAATCATATGCATTTTCTCAGGACCACAGTCACTCAGCCATTTCATTCATTCAGCACTCAGCACTTGCACTCAGTAGGTACCTGCGCTCACTGGGGGTATGTATAGACTCCAGATGGGCTCCTACAACCCAAGCGCTATAATCCGCACGGATAACTCACGTGCTGCACGGACAACTCACGTGCTATAGTATCAATATCTGGATCCGCACGGACAACTAACGTGCTGCACAGACAACTCACGTGCTATAGTATAATATCTGGATCTGCATGGACTACTCACGTGCTGCACGGACAACTCACGTGCTATAGTATAATATCTGGATCCGCACGGACAACTCACGTGTTGCACGGACAACTCACGTGCTATAGTATAATATCTCATAATCGGGCTCTCGACCTCACTCAGTCATAAATCTCTCCAGTCTCTCGGGCTCTCAATGATTATGCAAATCAGCCCAAACAACAATAATATGATGCATCAATAATAAACAATAGAGACTGAGATAAAATAAATAAGTAAACTGTGACTGAGTACAAAATAATAATTTAGTAGATAATTCAACATGTGCACGACCTATGTGAGTCCCTACAGTGCCAACACTTAATCTAAACATGATTTGTGGTTCAATTTCTCTACTAAATGGAGAATGTACAGATAATAACAGATTATTCAACTACACAGTTCCATGGAATTTGACCAAGTCACAATTCCTACGGTGCACGCCCATATGCCCGTCACCTAGCATATGAGTCACCTCAAAACCTATCACATAATACAAAAATTCGGGGTTTCATATCCTCAGGACCAAATTTAGAATTGTTACTTACCTCAAGCCGTGTAATTCTTTATTCTGCAATGTCTTTTCCTCTTGAATTAGCCTCTAAACTCCTCGAATCTAGCCACAAATAATTCGATTCAGTCAATAAAGTTTATTAGAATTAATTCCATAAGTTAATACTAATTTTTCAATAAAATCTGAAATTTAGCTCAAAAACTGCCCGTGGGGCCCACGTTTCGGAACCCGACAAAAGTTACAAAATCCGAAATTTCATTCAATCACGAGTCTAACCATACCAATTTTACCAAAATCCGACCTCAACTCGACCCTTAAATCTTCAAATTAAACCGAGAGGGTTTTCCACAATTTTCAACTTAATTCACCCATTAAATGATGGATTCAAAGGCATAATCATGGAAATTAATCAAAACTGGATAAGAATCACTTAACCCAAACACCCACGCATGTATCTCTCCAAAAATCGCCCTCTACCGAGCTCCCAATTCAATTTTGTGTTATGAACTCAAAACCCCTGTTTTGGGACTTTTAATTCTGCCCAGATATGCCTTCATCTCGAACGCGGAAGGAGCCTCGCGTTCGCAAAGCACAAATTCGACTGCCTAGAATTAACCCTTCGCGAACGCGACACAAGCTCGCGAATGCAAAGCTTTGTTGTCCCCTCACTTCGCGAACGCGACACCCCCATGCGAATGCGAAGGCTAAACGCACGGGATCCCCGGCTGCCTTCTCTTCTTCATGAACGCGATACTATCTTCGCAAAGGCGAAGCTTTAATACTAGCTCCTCTTCGCGAACGCGAGACCCCCTTGCAAACGCGAAGGGAAAATCTTGCCTTCCTCAAATTCCCCTTCGCGAACGCGAAGAAGGAAACCAGAAAAGCACACCAGCAGTCTTCAGCCAACATGCCAAGTCCAAAAATGATCTGTTAACCTCCGAAAACTTACCCGAGCCCCCAGGACCTCAACCAAACATACCATCAAGTCCCAAAACATCACACATACTTAGTAGAACCCTCAAATCACCTCAAACAACGCTAAAATCACGAATCATATCCCAATTCAAGCCTAATGAACTTTAAAATTTCAAATTTCTACAAGCGACACCGGAACCTATCAAATCAAGTCCGATTGACCTCAAATTTTGCACACAAGTCATAAATGACATAACGGAGGTATTATAATTTTTAGAATCGGATTCCGACCGTGATATCAAAAAGTCAACCCCCCGATCAAACTTCCCAAAAATTTGACTTTCGTCATTTCAAGCCTAATTCCACTACGGACCTCCAAATAATTTTTCGGATACACTTATACGTCCAAAATCACCATACGGAGCTATTGAAATCATAAAAATTCAAATCCGAGGTCATTTACAAATAAGTCAATATCTGGTTAACTTTTTCAACTTAAGTTTTTAATTATGAGACTAAGTGTCTCATTTCACTCTGAAATCCTTCCGGACCCGAACCAACTAATCCGGTAAGTCATAAAACAAGCTAAAGCATAAATTGATCAGTAAATAGGGGAATGGGGTTATAATACTCAAAACGACCGGCCGGGTCGTTACATTCTCCCCCCCTTTAAACAAACGTTGTCCTCAAACGGGTTTAAAATCATACCTGAAGTCTCAAATAGGTATAGATATTTGCTCCGCATCTCTTGCTCAATCTCCCAAGTAGCGTCTCCGACTGGCTGGACTCTCCACTGTACCTTCACTGATGCTATATTCTTTGACCTCAACTTTTGAACTTGCCGGTCTAAAATGGCCACCGGCTCCACATCATACGTCAAATTACCGTCCATCTACACTGTACTAAAATCCTGAATATGAGACGGATCCCCGACATACTTTCGGAGTATGGATACATGGAATATTGGATGAACACATGATAGACTAGGTGGCAAAGCAAGTTCATAAGCCACCTCTCCAATTTTCTTAAGTATTTCAAAAGGCCCAATATATCGAGGGTTTAACTTGCCCTTCTTCCCGAACCTTAATAAACCCTTCATGGGTGAAATCTTGAGCAGAACCTTTTCCCCAACCATGTAAGCAATATCACGGATCTTCCGGTCAACATAACTCTTTTGTCTAATTGCGCCGTGCGAAGCCGCTCCTGAATCAATTTAACCTTCTCCAAAGCATCCTGAACCAAATTAGTACCCAATAGTCTAGTCTCACCAGGCTCAAACCAATCCACCGGAGACCGACACCGTCTCCTATATAAATCCTCATACAGAGCCATCTGAATGCTCGACTAGTAGTTGTTATTGTAAGCAAACTCCGCGAGTGGCATAAATTTATCCCAAGAACCTCCAAAATCAATGACACAAGCGCGTAACATATCCTCCAATATCTAAATAGTGCGCTCGGACTGTCCGTCTGTCTTAGGGTGAAATATTGTACTTATCTAAACTCGTGTACCTAATTCTCGTTGCACTGCTCTCCAAAACTATGATGTAAACTACGTGCCTCGATCTGAAATGATGGACACTGGCACACCGTGTAGGCGAACAATCTCGCGGATATAAATTTCAGCCAACCGTTCTGAAGAATAAGTAGTACCAACTGGAATAAAATATGCGAACTTGGTCAATCGATCCACAATAACCCAAACAACATCAAACTTCCTCAAAGTCCGTGGAAGCCCAATTACTAAATCCATGGTAATACGCTCCCGTTTCCACTCAGGAATTTCAAGTCTCTGAAGCAATCCTCCCGGTCTCTGATGCTCGTACTTTACCTGTTGACAATTTAAACACCGAGCTACAAACCCAACTATATCTTTCTTCATTCTTCTCCACCAATAGTGCTGACTCAAATCCTGATACATCTTTGCGGCACCTGGATGAATGGAGTACCGCAAACTGTGAGCTTCCTGGAGAATCAACTCATGCAAACCATCTACATTAGACACACATAGCCTGCCCTGCATCCGTAATACACTGTCATCTCCAATAGTGACTTCCTTGGCATCACCGTGCTGAACCGCATCCTTAAGGACAAGCAAATGGGGATCATCATACTAGCGTTCTCTGATGCAATCATATAAAGAAGACCGAGAAACCACACAAGCCAAAACTCGACTCAGATCGGAATTATCCAATCTAACAAACTGGTTGGCCAAGGCCTGATCATCCAAGGTTAAAGGCCTCTCTACTACCAGTAAGTATGCTAAGCTGCCCAAACTCTCCGACTTACGACTCAAGGCATCAGCCACCACATTGGCCTTTTCGGGATGATAAAGAATGGTGATATCATAATCCTTAAGCAACTCTAACCACCTTCGCTGCTGAAAATTAAGATCCTTCTGTTTAAACAGATGTTGTAGACTCCGGTGATCGGTATAAACCTCACAATGGATACCGTACAAATAATGCCGCCAAATCTTCAAGGCATGAACAATAGCTGCTAACTCAAGGTCGTGGACTGGATAATTTTTCTCATGTACCTTTAATTGTCTGGACGCATAGGCAATCACCCTACCATCTTGCATAAGCACTGCGCCGAGACCAATACGCGACGCGTCATAATACACAGTATAAGACCCTGAACCTGTAGGAAACACCAATACTGGAACTGTAGTCAAAGCTGTCTTGAGCTTCTGAAAGCTCTCTTTACATTCATCTGACCACCTGAACGGAGCACCTTTTTGGGTCTATTTAGTCATAGGTGATACAATAGACGAGAAACCCTCTACGAAGTGACGATAATAACCGGCCAAGTAGAGAAAACTCCGAATCTCAGTAATTGAGGATGGCATGGGCCAACTTTTAATTGCCTCTATTTTCTTCGGATCCACCTTAATTCCTTCACTAGACACTATGTGTCCCAAGAATACCACTGAACTAAGCCAGAATTCACATTTAGAGAATTTGGCATATAGTTTCTCCTCTCTCAGCCTCTACAATACAATACCCAAGTGTTGTGCATGCTCCTCCTAACTACGTGAGTACACCAGGAAATCATCAATAAATATCACGATAAGTGAATCAAGATACAACTGGAATACGCTATTCATCAGGTGCATAAATGCTGCTGGGGCATTGGTTAGCCCAAATGACATCACAAGAAATTCATAGTGACCATAACAAGTCCCGAATGTTGTCTTTAGAATATCCAAATCACGAATTTTTAACTGGTGATACCCCGATCTCAAATCAATTTTGGAGAATACCCTCGCTCCTTGAAGTTGGTCAAATAAATCATCAGTACGCGGCAAAGGATACTTATTCTTGATTGTAACTTTTTTCAACTACCTATAATCGATACACATTCGCATAGTACCATCTTTCTTTTTCACAAATAGAACCGATGCACCCCAAGGTGACACACTAGGCCTAATAAACCCCTTATTAAGAAGTTCCTAAAGTTCCTCTTTCAATTCTTTTAACTCAGTTGGTGCTATATGATATGGAGGAATAGAAAAGGGCTGAGTGCCCGACACCAAGACAATACCGAAATCAATATCCCTATCGGGCAGCATACCCGGCAAGTCTGTAGGAAATACATCCGAAAAGTCTCTCACTACCGGTACTGAATTAATAGTAGGAGTATCTGCATCGACATCTCTCACAAAAGTAAAATATTACAAACACCCCTTCCCAAACTTATGTTGGGCCTTCAAATAAGAAATTACCCTGATGGGAACATGATCTAGAGAACCTCTCCATCCGACCTTCGGCAACCCCAGTATTGCTAACATCACGGTTTTTGTGTGATAGTCCAAAATAGCATGACATGGAGACAACCAATCCATACCCAGAATTACATCAAAATTAACCATATTGAGCAGTAAGAGATCAACTCTAGTCTCCAGTCCCCCAATGGTTACCACACAAGATCGATATACACGATCTACAATAATAGTATCGTCCACCGGCATAGATACACAAACAGGTAAAACTAAGGACTCACGGGGCATATCCAGATAATGAGTAAAGTACGATGATACATATGAATAAGTAGAACCAGGGTAAAATAATGTAGAAGCTTCCCTGTGGCACACTGAGACAATACCTGTGATCACTGCATCTGAAGCAACAACATCTGGCCTGGCAGGAAAAGCATAAAATTGGGCCTGATCACCACGTGATCGACCTCCTCTCTTGGGCGACCCCTAGCTGACTGAGCCCCACCCCGAGCTGGGTGGGTGGGTGACGTAACTGCTGGTGCTAGTGCCGCCAGCCTAGAACTCTACTGTGGAGGCCTACTCAACAGCCTAGGACAATCTCTCTTGTAATGACCAAATTTTCCGCACTCGAAAAAACCCCTCCTATGATGGAACTGCTGCTCCTGATAACCCGAGGAATTACCTGTAGAAGCCTGAGCGGACGAGGCATGATAAGAACTTTGCGCTGGTAGTGCAATGAATGAAGACTGGCATGAGTGAGCACTGTAAGAACCGTGGCTAGCTGATACACCACGATGAGCTGGACGAGTCATCTAAGCGGGCCTATAAGGGCGACCCCTGCTGTGGTAGGACTGTCCCCCAGAAGGTATCTCACCCAAACCACCCGAACCTCGAGGCCTCTTAGCCTCCCTATCACCACGCTCCTGGCTACGGACTACCTATATCTGTCGAGCAATGTCAACCACCTCGTCAAAAGTGGCACTAGATACACTCTCTCTAGTGATAAGCAATCATAGCTGATACGTGAGGCCATCAATGAACCTCCTAATCCTCTCCCTATCAGTGAGAACCAACCAAACTGCGTGACGAGCCAACTCAAAAAACCTCATCTCGTACTGGGTCACAGATATGCCATCCTGCCAAAACTGCTCATACTGTCTGTGCAGCTCCTCCCTACGAGACTGCGGCACAAACTTCTCCAAAAAGAGAATAGAGAACTCCTGCCATATAAGTGGCACTACACCGACCGAACTGCGCCTCTCATAAGCCTCCCACCATCTGAAAGCAGCCCCAGAAAACTAAAAAGTAGTGAACGAGACCCCACTGGTCTCCAGAATACCCGCTGTCCGAAGCATCCACTGGCACTTATCCAAAAAACCCTGAGCATCCTCTGACTCAGCACCACTAAATGATTTAGGTCTAAGCCTCCCTAATCTATCAAGTCTTCTCTGCTCATCATCTTCCATAACAGGGACTACCGCGTCCTGAGCGGCTGCCACTGGCTGGGCTGGTAGTGCCCCTGGTATTTGAAGTCCTTTTAGTACCTGATATGGAGTACGGGCAACAAGGGTATTAGTACCTCCCCCGGCCTGAGAAGTGGCAGGTGCGGTCTGAGCCGAAACCACTTGAGCAAGACCAGTGCAAACTATCAATATCTAGGCCAAGGTCTCCTGAAGGCTTGGAATCTCAATGGGCATAGCTGGTGCCTGACCTGGAGCAATTGATGGTACTACAGGTGCTGGTCCCACTGTGGTACGAGCTACACCTCGACCTCTACCTCGATCCCGGCCTCTACCACAGCCCCGGCCTCTCGCGGCCCTAACTGGTGGCATTAGTGGCTGACCGTTCGATCCGGTAGTACGTGTTCTCACCATTTGTGAGAGAATAGTATAACAAAATTTTAGTTTTCTGGAATCAACAAGTTCACACGATAGAATACAAGAAAATGAAATTTTCCTAAGGGTTCGGTAGCCTCTCGAAGATAATTACAGACGTCTCCGTACTGATCCGCAAGACTCTACTAAACCTGCTTATGACTCATGAGACCTATGTAACCTAGGCTCTGATACCAACTTGTCACAACCCAAAATCTCACATGTCGTGATCGCGCCTATCTCAATACTAGACAAGCCGATAATCTCAATAAAATACCATATCTTTTAAATTTGAAAACATAATATTTAATTTTAGCGGAAGAAATCTCACAAGTACAAATATAAACACTCCCAAAATCCGGTGTCACTGAGTACATGAGCATCTAAATGATAACAAAGTCTGACTGCTAAAAACACTGTCTAAAAATATAGAACAGTACAAAAACTAAAAGGAAAGAAAGTTAAGGTTTGCGGACGCCAAGCAGCTACCTCGATAATCTCCAATAGATAAAACTCTGAAAAACTAGCAATCGCTGTGTCCGGAGGTAACTGGATCTGCACACGAGGTGCAGGGTATAGTATGAGTACAACCAACTCAGCTGGTAACGATAATAAATAAGGAACTAAAAGTAGTGACGAGCTTCATAGTTGAGTCAAATTACAGTAATTTCCAACATAATAATGTAGGTATGCTTTCAAGTTCAACATTTAAGCCAAAACAGTAATTTCATATCAAGTTCAACTGAAACATAAGATAATATCTCTCAGAAATTTCCAAACAGTGATATATGATAGTTGAAGTGCAACAATAATGAAATCATATGCATCCTCTCAGGACCACAGTCACTCAGCCATTTCATTCACTCAGCACCCATCACTCGCACTCAGTAGGTACCTGCTCTCACTGGGGGTGTGTACAGACTCCGGAAGGGCTCCTACAGTCCAAGCGCTATAATCCGCACGAACAACTCACGTGCTATAGTATAATATCTGGATCCGCACGGACAACTCACGTGTTGCACGGACAACTCACGTGCTATAGTATAATATCTGGATCCGCACGGACAACTCACGTGTTTCACGGACAACTCATGTGCTATAGTATAATATCTCACAATCAGGCTCTCGGCCTCACTCAGTCATAAATCTCTCCAGTCTCTTGGACTCTCAATGATCATGCAAATCAGCCCAAACAACAATAATATGATGCATCAATAATAAACAATAGAGATTGAGATAAAATAAATATGTAAACTATGATTGAGTATAAAATAACAATTTAGTAGATAATTCAACATGTGCATGACCTATGTGAGTCTCTACAGGGCCAACACATAATCTAAACATGATTTGTGGTTCAATTTCTCTACTAAATGGAGAATGTACAGATAACAACAGATTATTCAACTACACATTTCCATGGAATTTGACCAAGTCACAATTCCTATGGTACACGCCCACACACCCACACGCCCGTTACCTAGCATGTGTGTTAGCTCAAAACCGATCACATAATACAAAAATTCGGGGTTTCATACCCTCAGGACCAAATTTAGAAATGTTACTTACCTCAAACAGTATAATTCTTTATTCTGCAATGTCTTTTCCTCGTGAATTGGCCTCCAAACGCCTCGAATCTAGCCACAAATAATTCGATTCAGTCAATAAAATTTATTGGAATTAATTTCATAAGAAAATACTAATTTTCCAACAAAATCCTAAATTTAGCTCAAAAGCGCTCGTGGGGCCCACGTCTTGGAACCCAACAAAAGTTACAAAATCCAAAAGCCCATTCAACCACGAGTCTAACCATACCAATTTTACCAAAATCTGACCTCTACTCGACCCTCAAATCTTCTAATTAAACCGAGAGGGTTTTCCACAATTTTCAACTTAATTCAGCCATTAAATGATGTATTCAAAGGCATAATCATGGAAATTAATCAAAACTGAATAAGAATCACTTAACCCAAGCACCCACGCAAGAATCTCTCCAAAAATTGCCTTCTACCGAGCTCCCAATTCAATTTTGTGTTATGAATTCAAAACCCCCATTTTGGAACTTTTAATTCAGCCCAGATATGCCTTCATCGCGAACGCGGAAGGAGCCTCGCGTTCGCGAAGCACAAACTCGATTGCCCAGAATTAACCCTTCGCGAATGCGACACAAGCTCGCAAACGCAAAGCTTTGTTGTCCCCTCACTTCGCGTACGTGACACCCCCCACGCGAACGCGAAGGCCAAACGCATGGGATCCCCAACTACCTTCTCTTCTTCGTGAACGTGATGCCATCTTCGCAAACACGAAGCTTTAACACCAGCTCCTCTTCGCGAACGCGAGACCCCATCGCGAACGCGAAGGGCAAATCTTGCCTGCCTCAAATTCCCATTCGCGAATGCGAAGAAGGAAACAAGAAAAATACGCCAGCAGTCTTCAGCCAACATGCCAAGTCCAAAAATGATCTGTTAACCTCCCGAAACTCACCTGAGCCCCCCAGGACCTCAACCAAACATACCATAAAGTCTCGAAACATCATACGAACTTAGTAGAACCATTAAATCACCTCAAACAATGCTAAAATCACGAATCATACCCCAATTCAAGCCTAATGAACTTTGAAATTTCAAATTTTTACAAGTGACACAGGAACCTAACAAATCAAGTCCGGTTGACCTCAAATTTTGCACACAAGTCATAAATGACATAACAGAGGTATTCCAATTTTCAGAATCGGATTTCGACCCCGATATCAAAAAGTCAACCCCCTGGTCAAACTTCCCAAAAATTTGACTTTCGCCATTTCAAGCCTAATTTCACTACGGACCTCTAAATAATTTTTCGGACACACTCTGAAGTCCAAAATTACCATACGGATCTATTGGAATCATAAAAATTTAAAAAAATCTGAGGTCGTTTACACATAAGTCAATATCTGATTAACTTTTCCAACTTAAGTTTTCAATTATGAGACTAAGTGTCTCATTTCACTCCGAAATTCTTCCGGAACCGAACCAACTAACCCGGTAAGTCATAATATAATTGTAAAGTATAAATTGAGCAGTGAATGAGGGAACATTATTATAATACTTAAAACGACCGGCCGGGTCATTACATACTTCCCCTTCCATTGGAAGGGTTCATCAAAATCCGCTTATTCTTCTCAGACTAAGGAATCTACTACTCCTAAATACTTTTTAAAGGCAAAGCAAAGGATACCGATGAACTTTTGGCGGAACCTTTAGTTTCTGAAATTGTTCCCTAAGAATTTTCTTTTATTATTGATTGTGCCGTATGGAACAATGACTTAAATAAGAGAGAAGGTAATGGACATCTTGATCTTTATCCATCCTTTGTCAAACCTGGCCATATTTTCCTTGTTTGCAAAGAGTGTTGATAGATATCTAACTTCCCAATTGAAGCTCCCGGTGAAACAGTCGAATAACTACTCACCATGAAGGTTATTCATTTATTTACACTTACTCTTTTACTCTCGGGTTCGAGCTTGCAATAGATCCGGTGATTTGGCCAAATATGCCATTGTCAAATTTAGTTTCTGCTCTCTTTGAATTTCAACACCTTCTCCACTTGTACTCTCCAAGCTTTTCCATGCTGGTATTTTTACTCCCGCGACCAGGCGTAAGCGAGTCATTGTTGGCCCAAGGATCATCATGATAGAGAAAGGTATAATAGGTACGTGGTTGTTGCAACCCGTGAGTTGGTGGGATATGAGAACATTCCTTTCCCCGAAAAGTGAAACTTTAAACGTAAGTTTCTACCACTATTTTCAAATTTCTTTCCTTTTATTAAAGTTATAACCTATCCATATGTTTATTTTGTAGCAACCATGGAGGTCGGTAGTGAATTCCCAGACTTTCATGAATGGGTATCGTTGATGCTATCTTATGCTCCCATGGACCAAGGACTTGGAAATTTCTTTCCAAGAAATTTGGTTGAAAAGTAAAAACCCACGGTAAGTCACTTTAGTTCCGTGTTTATTTTTTGTATTCATTTCATTTTTTTAAACACCTTTTTCTTGAATACAGGGTTTGGAGTCCATGGTGTTCCCCCTACTTTTGCTCCTGCTGTTAGACTTGATGTCAACACAGTTCAGGAGCGCATTTTGAGTTTGTCCTCTTCAAAGAGAAAAGATAGAGAAGTCCCTGCCTCTGAAGAAGAGGAAGAAGAAGAAGAAGAAGAAGGTTCTCTCGTAAAGAAGCCTTGATGTTTGGTTATAAATTTATATTTGTAGTGCATTGCTTACCTTACATTTTGGTATTTAATTTTAATATGTGACGTTTGAGCTTAATTAAGTTATTTTTATGTGTAGGATCATTGGAATGTGAAAAGGAATAAAGGTTCAACAAAAATAATGTTGAAGCTACGTGAAAAGAGAATGAAAAGGCGAATATTGAGAGAATCCCAGAACTAGGCACCAGGCTAGGCAACGCGTGAATCCAGGCGAGGAGGAGCTCGCAACCAGCCTGGTCTCGCGAGGTTCCAGGCGCGCTCCAGACCTAGCCTCATGAGGTCAGGCGCCCAGTGTGCCCCAATCCACGAATTAAATATTTCCTACTTAGTTTTGGACTTGGAGAATTCGACCCTAGCCTATAAATACTTCCTAAATGTGATTAGTTATTGGACAATTTTTGAAGGCAAGTAAGGCTTAGGAACACAACGGAACACAGATTTCATTGATTCTTTCATCCTCCATCTCGTATTCATAGCTTTTATGTTTAAAAATAATATTTTGATTGTTGTTATGAACATGAGTGGCTAAAACCCCTCAGTTCTAGGTTATGGGTTGTTATTGAATATTGTAGTTTGATGGTTAATGATATTACATGATTCTATCATATTGATTTATTTATTCGATCTTACACTCAATTATTTTATTGTGTAGCTACCAGAAGAATACTATCTACTAATTTATAGTTGAACACGAAAGTGGAAAATATAGATTACATATAAGATTGAAAAGAATAAGTTCTTGAATTTGGGCATCGGGGAATAGATTCATGATTAGGATAGACATATTCTAATTGCCTTACTTGGTTATTTTTGCAAGAGATATATATGCATTCTTCTTAACTCTGATTCTTAAACGTATTGTATTAGGTTGACTTGAATAGATGAGCAAAGCATCAAAAGAACTTTGCGAGCATAATTAACCATGTTAATCAATAAATCAGATAGATCAAGTAGTTAAATCAACCGAAAAACACAATAGAAAAGACGCTAATTCCGTAACCCCGGAATATCTGACTTTGCTCCTAAGTGTTTGTTTTCTTTACTTGCATCTTGTTCTATTGATTGCTTCTTAGTTTAGATAATAAAGTCTCAACCATCTTCTTCAAAACTAAACGTACCTTTTCATTTTATTGCGTGTGCGTTTGGCCCCAACAAGCCTCAAACTAGGAGGCGGATAGTTCCAGAGGAAGATCAAAGCAGTCCCAAGTTCAATCTTCAGAAAACGTCCTTTTCATTTAGTTGACAAACCAGAAGATACTCTGTTGCTGATTTCGGAAGAAGAAATTGCTGAACCAGCTTCGGTACCAATTTCGGTATTGGTTGAAGAATTGTTTGACCAAAGATTCGGGGGTCACGATGATGAAGATCATCGTATTGACTTTGCTAATGATGAGCAACCTCCCGTAACTCCAGCTTTGGATCCTGCCACTTCTGCTAAAAATGATGCCGGTCCTTTTAGTAAATGAAAGATGCGGCAAGTGGTAGCTGAAGTCCCCGAAGTTATCAACCTTCTGAAGAAACCAGATCGAGCTTTCGTTTGGTTAAAGACTTTGATTGGCCCCATCAAAAGGAAATAAATAGAATTACATTCTTCAATCACCGTCATAAATGATGTGATTCATTCAATTACCAAGGTACAATTTCTTCCTTTTTTATTCCTTCCTTTTATTTTTCCTTGTACTTATCCAACTTTTTTCTTAATCTTCTCTAATACAAGTCAACTTCATGGATTGTAACAACCCGACCGATTATTTTATCTTCTAGAACCCCGTTCCCCTATTTAATACTTCACGTATGTGATTTTCCTATTTTATGACTTGCGAGGATGGTTGGTTTGGTTTTGGAAGGGTTCGAGTTAAATTCGAAATACTTAGTTCCAAATAGTGGCCTAAGGTGGCCAAGTTTGACTTAAGTCAACACTTTAAATAAATGACCTTGGAATCAAAATTTCAAAGTTCCAATAGGTTCGTATGGAAACTTTGGACTTGGGAGTTGGTCCGGATCGAGTTTCGGGTGATCCGGGAGGGATTCGATGCTTATTGTTGGAAATTGGCATTTTGAAGGTTTTATAGTTTGCTAAGTTTGACTTGGAGTAGACTTTGGTGATATTTGATCACGTTTGGTATTCCAAGCCTGGGGATAGGTTTGTATTG
Organism: Nicotiana tomentosiformis; assembly: GCF_000390325.3. NCBI lineage: Eukaryota > Viridiplantae > Streptophyta > Magnoliopsida > Solanales > Solanaceae > Nicotiana > Nicotiana tomentosiformis. The sequence continues at coordinate 75,978,303 of NC_090823.1, read as the reverse complement.
TCATATCGGACTTGTGTGTGAAATTTGGTTCCACTCCGAGTTGTCTAGGTATGATTCATCACGTTCGGAGTTAGTTGATGGAAGATAGAAGTTTGGAAGATTGATTATTTTGTTTGGGATGCGATTCTTAGTTGTGATGTTATTTTAAATTTTTGTAGGCCTCGAGTAAGTACAGGTTATATTTTTGGACTTGTTGGTATGATTGGACGGTGTCCCGGATAGCTTGGGGGAGTTTCGGACCACCTGAAACATGTTTAAAGTTGGTAGATCTTTGTTGGTGCTGGTGTGCTTCGTGATCACGCAGGAGGCCCCGCGATTGAGAAGAAGGAATTTTGGAGGGGGAAGCTGTTGCACTTCGTGAATGCGAAGATGGCCTCGCGAACACGATGGAGGACCTGGCTCCTCTTCGCAAACGTGGAGCAGGCTACACGTACACGAAGAAAGAAGAGGAAGGGAAGGGCTGGCGAGCTTTAGCCTTCATGAACGCGGCAATGGTTCCACGAACGCGAAGGGTTGGCAGCAATGTGCTTCATGAACATGACAGGGTGCTCGCGATGCGAAGAAGGAGGCCTGGGCAAGGACAACATTGGCCTTCGCGATCGCAAGGATGCTTCCGCGATCACGATGAAGGATGCATGGGCAGATTATAAGTCTCATTTCAGGACTTAGGCTCATTATATCATAGTTTTTCTTGGCTTGGGCAATTTGGGAGCTTTTTGAAGGGCTATTTTCATCAAGTATCACTAGGTAAGTGGTTTATACTTATTGTGAGCAAAATACATAAATTATGTGTGGATTTTTACATGGAAATTAGTAGAAATTTTGGGGTTTTGGTTAGAAACATAGAATTGGTAAAAATGTAAGTTGACCACGAATTTGGGCATGAAATTGAAAATAAATTATGTATTTGAGTTCGTGATGCCATGGTTAATATTTATCTTCAAAATGTTTTGGAATCCGAACGCGTGAGCCCGGGGTTGACTTTTTGTTGACTTTCCGAGTAGGGTTGGAAATTGATTATGATAGTTAAATTATGAGTTCTTGAGTATATTTTGACTAGTTTGCACATTCCTTTGGCTAGTTTTGAGCTGCTCGACATCGATTTGAGGTGTTAGTGAAGTGTTGGAGCAAGGTAAGTCTCTTGCTTAATCTTGTAAGAGAGAATTATCCTCGTAGGTATTCTATTTGTTATGTGCTACGTGCTATGGGTTCTACGTACACACGAGGTGATGCGCGTCCGTGCGTAAGCTAGATTCTTGGTTATTTCGGGTAGACTTAGATTTACATCATGCCTTAACTATAGTAGTTGAATTATCTTGCCTGTTGATTACTTGAATTCAAAATTGTGCTTGAGAATATTATTTACTTATTTGATCGAGCCTCTTTTTTTACTTAAAATTTTGGCGGGATACTTGACTGTCGGTAAAATTATGCTTCGATAGTATTATAAAATATCCTTATGTGAGCGGGCCATTCGCCTCAGCAGTATTATGAGATGCATCATTTAATCTGGTTGTACGACATCGGTAGTATTATATAACTCTATCCTTATGGGATTAGGCCGTTCGCCTCAGCAGAATTGTGTGTAACATTCGATAAGGAGTCAGAGCACATATGAGTTTTTCCTGAATTGAGATTTGACATTGTATCTGATATTGGTTATATTTATTTCTTTCGAGGTAGTATATGGCATTTGATGATTTCGTAATTATTCTTATGTTGAGAATTATGTTATTTGTATTTACCTATTTCGTTGCCACATGTTATGCTTCATACGTGTCTACTCTTATGTACATTCTTATTGGATCACTAGTAAGTGCCGACGTCGACCCCTCGCCACTTATTCTTCGAGGTTAGACTAGACACTTACTGGGTATGTGTTGATTTACGTACTCATGCTATACTTCTGTACTAATTGTGCAGGTATTGAGATAGGTACACCGGGTGGTCACTCTGAAGCCTGAGCATATCATCTGGAGACTTAGTGGTGAACTACTTTCCATGCTTCGACCCATAGCACCCAAAGTCTCATTCCCCTATATTTATTTCATTCTGTCTACTTTCATTTCAGACATTAATTGTAGTGGTTTTTTATATTCTATTAGTTGCTCGTGCACTTGTGACACCGGATTTTGGATATTTTAGTAGATGTTCATGGTTGTATTTGACATTTAAATCATTTTGCCTTATGTTTTGTTCATATTTTGTAACTTAGTAAGAATTAAAGTGTTTTATCATGGTTCCTAAATATATCTCCGCTTTATTATTTCATTTATAAATTTTAATAAGTATTATGAGCGGTTGTTTGTAGTGATGAATTGCCATTGGCTTACCTAACGGCAGCGTGGGGTGCCATCGCAGCCGATAACGAAATTGGGTCGTGACAGCTTGGTATCAGAGCACTAGATTCACATTGGTTTCACGAGTCATTAGCAGACCTAGTAGAGTCTTGCGTATCAGTGTGGGAGATGTCTGTGCTTATCTTGGATGGGCTATAGGGTGTTAGGAAACTTCTCTTTATTCATTTCCTATCGTGCTGTCGATGTTTTTCTAAGTCTAAATCTTTCTCTTATTCTCTAGCAGATGGTGAGAACGCATGCGGTAGTATCATCCATTAGCGGAGGGGCTACTCCCCCGGTCGTCAAAGGTAGAGCTAGAGGCCGAGGGATATCAAGAGCTCTTGTCGAGGGGCGAGGGCATCTAAGAGTTGCCCCAATGGCACCATTAGTGGATCCGGTGGAGGATCATATTATTGAGGAGCATGATTAGATACCTGCAGCTGAGCAGGCTCTGACAGAGTTCATGATCGCGCCGGGCTTCCAGGAGGTCATGGGCCATATGTTGTGGTTCATGAACTCTATCAATCTAGCCGAAATATTTCTAGCGGACCCGGCCACATCTCAGGCGGGAGGGGTAGCACAGACCCCTACCACTCATGCGCCAGGGCATGCTACTGCTATTTATCAGACCCTAGGGGTAGTGCCTGCGAACGAAGTTTTGCCGATTCCAGTGGCTAGAGCAGAGACCAGACCGATCACGACCATCGAAAAGCAGAAGCGGCTGGACATATTTACTAGGCTTCATCCTCCCTACTTTGGCGGTGAGCCATCAAAGGACCCACAAGATTTCATTGACCATTGTAGGGAGAGTCTGCATAATTTTGGACTAGTGGAGTCCAATAGGATAGACTTGACCACTTTTCAGCTAGAATGGAAGGCCCATAAATGTTGGCCGTCTTATCTTCTGAGTAGGCCAGAAAGTTCACCTCCCTTAACATGGGATCAGTTTTCATGCACACCTTCCCGGAGAAGTATATTCCAGCCTTACAGAAGGAAGAGTTACGGGGTAAGTTCGAGCGGCTCCAGCAGGGTCAGATGTTTGTGTCCGACTATGAGGTGAGATTCACTAAGTTATCTCTCCATGTAGCTATATTACTCCCCATAGAGGTAGAGAGGGTGCAGAGGTTCATTGCGGGCTTGCACTATGAGATGCAAGTTATTGCGACCCGAGAGGCAGAGTTGGGGACTTCTTCCCTCCAAGTCGTGGAGATAGCTCGGAGGATCGAGCGTATCCACATTCAGGGTAGAGAGTTCACATCGAAGGACATATGACCTTGGCATTCTGGAGGTTTCAGTAGTGCCCCGTTTGGGGAAGAGTTCAGTTCAGGAAGGGCCATACTAGCAGAGTTATGTAGTCAACACCAAAGCCTATTCGGGGTGCTCTAGCGCGGCCTTACTTGAGCGCCATTCCAGAGAGCACCTACCATCTACCATCTACCAGATATTTAGGGTTCCTCTAGTGGGTACTTAGGTTATCAGGGCTAGATCCAGAGCCAACAATTTCCCAAACTGAATGGTTATTTCGAGTGCGGGGAGTTTGGTCACGTGAAGAGGTTTTATCCCAGACTTTGGGGCAAGGCAGTGTAACAGGACCATCAGCCCATGATTACCGTACCAGCTATCGCACCGCCCTTCCGGCCGACCAGAGATTGAGGGAAGGTGGGTAGGGGTCACCCTAGAGGTGGAGGCCAGTTAGGTGGCGCTCCAGCTAGATTCTATGCCTTTCCAGCTAGACCAGATGCAATAGCCTTCGACACCATGATCACAAATATTATATCCATCTGTCGTAGTGATGCTTTAGTACTATTTGATCCAGGGTCTACCTATTCCTATGTATCCACTCTTTTTGCTCCTTATCTGGATGTATCTCGTGAGTCTTTGGGTGTCCTTATATATGTGTCCATGACGGTGGGTGATTCTATTGTTGTAGATCAGGTTTACTGGTCTTTTGACTTTTTGTGGGTATGAGACTAGAGCTGATCCTCAATTGCTCAATATATTTGACTTTGAGGTTATGCTGGGCATGGATTGAGTTTCTTTGTATTATACCATTCTTGATTATCATGCTAAGATTGTTACCTTGGCTATGCTAGAGTTTCCTAGACTGGAGTGGAGAGGTTCATTTAGTAGTGCATATAGTCGGGTTATTTCTTTCTTGAAGGCTTGACATATGGCCGAGAAGGGTGGTTTGGCCTATCTGGCCATTGTTCGAGATACCGCTGTGTAGACTCACATGTTAGATTCAGTTCCTGTTGTATGGAAGTTGTCCGATGTATTTTATGCTAGCTTACCAGGCATGCCACCGGACTGTGATATTGATTTGGCACCAGACACCCAAACTATCTCTATTTTTCCTTATAGTATGGCTCCAACAGAATTGAGAGAGCTGAAGGAGCATCTTTAGGATTTTCTCAAGAATGGATTCATCAAGCCAAGTGTGTCTCCATGAGGCACACTAATGTTATTTATGAAGAAGAAGGATGGGAGCATGTAGATATGCATTGATGACCACCAGCTGAATAAGGTCACCATCAAGAACAAGTATCTGTTATCGTGCATTGATGATTTATTTGATCAACTTCAGGGTGATAGGGTGTTGTCGAAGATCGACTTGATATCTGGGTATCATCAACTGAGGATTTGCATTTGTATGTCCCAAAGACAGCTTTTTGGACTAGGTATGGGCACTACGAGTTTCTAGTGATGTCCTTTAGCTTGACTAATGCTCCAACAACATTTATGGATTTGATGAATCAGGTATTCGGGTCATATCATGACTTATTTGTCATTGTTTTCATTAATGGCATTTTGATCTACTCGCGTAGCATTGAGGAGTATGAGCAACATTTGAGGGTAGTGCTTCAGATCTTGAGAGAATAGAAGTTATACGCTAAGTTCTCTAAGTGCGAGTTATGGTTAGATTTTGTGGCATTCTTGGGCCATGTCATATTAGGTGAGGGTATTAAGGTGGATCCCAGGAAGATCGAGACAGTTTAGAGTTGGCCTTGTCCTAACAGAGTAACTGAGATTAGGAGTTTCTTGAGGCTAGCAGGGCATTATCGTCGATTTGTGGAGGGCTTATCATTTATTGCGGCTCCTTTGACTAGATTGACTCAAAAGGGTGTTCAGTTCAGGTGGTCTGATGATTGCACGACAAGCTTTTAGAAGGTCAAGACCACATTGACTACAACACTGGTGTTGATTCTACCTTTCGGTTCAGGGATGCACATTGTGTATTGAGATACTTCACATGTTGGGTTAGGTTGTGTATTGCTGCAGGAGGGGTGAGTTATTGCGTATGCTTCTCGTCACTTGAATCTCCACGAGAAGAATTACCATGTGCATAATTTGGAGTTGGCTATGATAGTTCATGCTCTCAAGTTTTGGAGGCATTATCTTTATAGAGTGTAGTGTGAGGTTTACACCGATCACCGCAGCATCTACTTAAGCAAAAGGATCTGAATCTGAGGCAGCGCAGGTGGCTTGAGTTGCTGAAGGACTATGATATCGCCATTCTTTATCATCTAGGCAAGGCAAATGTGGTGGCAGATTCCTTGAGTAGAAAGGCCGAAAGTATTGTTAGTTTGGCATTCATTCCACCAGAGGAGAGACCATTAGTTTTGGACATTCACTTCTTAGCTTACCGACTTGTGAGGTTGGATATTTCAGAGCCCAGTCGAGTTCTTTCATGTGTTGTGACTCGGCTTTCTTTATTAGAACAGATTAAGGCTCATCAGTATGATGATCTGCACTTGCTGGTGCTTAGAGAGGTTGCACTACAAGGCAATGCCAAAGAGGTGAATATCGATGATGATGACGTGCTGCGACTCCATGGTTATTTATGTGTTCCTAATGTTGATGGCCTGAGGGAGTCACTTTTGACAGACCGACCAAGTCTGCACACTTTATTCCGGTGATGACTACTTATACTTCGGAGAGGTTGTCCCAAATTTATATCTACGAGATCGTATGGTAGCATGGACTGCCTATTTTTATTAATTCAAATCGAGGCACTTAGTTCACTTTGTATTTTTGGAGAGCGGTACAGAGTGAGTTGGGTACCTAGGTAGAGCTCAGCACGGCCTTTCATCCGCAGACCGGTGCGCAGTCGGAGCGGACAGTTCAGATTCTGGAGGATATGCTCAAAGCATGTGCGATTGACTTCTAGCCTATTCGGCCAAGCTTCTCCAATCCTAGAAGCATTTTTTCTCAAAAAAAAAGTGTTTTTTCTTCAAAGTTGAAGTGTTTGGCTAAGCTTTTGAAAGAAAAAAGTGCTTTTGATAAGAAGTAGAAGCAGTTTTGGAGAAGCAAACAAAAGTAGCTTATCTCCAAAATTACTTTTATTAAAAAATACTTTTGAGAAAAATACACTTAGAAGCAGTTTTTAAAAGCTTGGCCAAACACTAATTGTTGCTCAGAAGTACTTTTCAAATTAATTAGCCAAACACAAACTGCTTCTCACCAAAAGTACTTTCTTGAAAAACACTTTTGCGAAATAGCACTTCTCTTAATAAGCTGATTTTTGCAGCTTGGCCAAACAGGCTTTTCGAAGAGCAGAAGGACTGATTCTTACCATTGGCGGAGTTTTCTTATAACAACAGCTATTAGTCCAGCATCGAGATGACTCCATTTGAGGCCTTGTACGGCTGATGATGTCATTCCCCCATTGGTTGGTTTGAGGCCAGCGAGGCTAGGTTATATCTTACTGATTTGGTAAAGGATGCCTTAGATAAGGTAAAGTTGATTCAGGAGCGGCTTCGCACAACACAGTCCAGGAAAAAGAGTTACGCGGATCAGAAAATGTGTGATTTGTCATTTATGGTGGGCGAGAAGGTACTTTTGAAAGTCTCACCGATGAAGGGTATCATGAGATTCGAGAGGAGAGGCAAGTTGAGTTCGAGGTTCCTTGGTTCGTTCGAGGTTTTTGAGCGAGTTGGTGAGGGTGCATACATGCTTGCTTTGCCATCTAGCCTATCAAGAGTTCATCCAATATTTCAAGTGTCTATGCTCCGGAGGTACCATGCCGACAGGTCCCATGTGTTGGATTACAGCATAGTTCATATGGATGAGAGCTTGAGTTACGATGAGGAACCGATTGCCATTGTTGATAGGCATGTTCTCGAGTTGAGGTCTAAGAAGATTTCAACTGTGAATTCAATGGAGGAGTCAGTCAGATATGCAGAGCAAATATCCACACTTATTCAGCACTTCAGGTATATGATTCTAAACCCGTTCGAGGACGAACATTTATTTAAGAGGTAAAGAATGTAATGACTCGACCGATTGTTCTTCCTTCTTGAACTTTGTTCCCCTATTTAATACTTTCTGTATGTGCTTTTCTTATTTTCTGACTTGTGAGGACTGTTGGTTTGGTTTTGGAAGGGTTCGGGATAAATTCAGAACACTTAGTTCCGTAATAGTGGCCTAAGGTGGCAAAGTTTGACTTAAGTCAATACTTTGAGTAAACGATCTCAGAATCTATATTTGAAGGTTCCAATAGATTTGTATGGTGATTTTGTACTTGGGCATCTGTCCGGATTGAGTTTCGGGCGATCTGGGAGGGATTCAATGAATTGGCATTTTGAAGGTTATATAGTTCTCTAAGTTTGACTTGGAGTGAAATTTGGTGATATCGAATCTTGTTTGGTATTCCAAGACTAAGGATAGGTTTGTATTGTCATATCAAACTTGTGTGTGAAGTTTTGTTCCATTCCAAGTTGTTTAGAAATGATTTATTGCGTTCGGAGTTAGTAGATAGAATATAGAAGTTTGAACGATTGATTAATTTGGTTTGGGATGCGATTCTTGGTTGTGATATTATTTTAAATATTTTGAGGCCTCAAGTGAGTCAGCGTTATATTATTAGACTTGTTGGTATGATTGGACGGGGTCTCGAGTGGCTCTGATAAATTTTGAACCATCCGGAATATGTCAAAAGTTGGCAGATTCTTTCTAGTGTTGATGTGCTTCGCGACTGCTAAGGAGGTCCCGCGATTGCGAAGAAGGAATTTTGGAGGGGTCAACTATTGCATTTCGCGAACGCGAAGACAACCTCACAAACCCGAAGATGACCTCGCGAACGCGAAGACGACCTCGCGAACATGATGGAGAACCTGGCTCCTCTTCGTGAATGCAAATGAGCCTATGCGAATGCGAAGACGGAATTGGTAAAAACCTAGAATTGGTAAAAATGGGATTTGACCATGAAATTTAAAATAAATTATATATTTGAGTTTGTGATGCCATAGGTAATATTTATCTTCAAACATTTTCAGATTTCGAGCGCGTGGGCCCAAGGTTGTTTTTTGTTGACTTTCCGAGTGGGGTTGGGAATTGATTCTGATAGTTAAATTATGAGATCTTCAGTATAGTTTGATCAGTTTTCACGTTGCTTTGGCTAGTTTCGAGTTGCTCGACATGGATTTGAGGTGTTAGTAAAGTGTTGGAGCCAAGTATTGGATTCGGAAGCAAGGTAAGTCTCTTGCCTAATCTTGTAAGAGGGAATTATCCCTGTAGTTATTCTATTTGTTATGTGCTACGTGCTATAGGTGCTACGTACATACGAGTTGATGAGTGTCCGTGCGTAAGCTATATTCCTGGTTATGTCCAGGTAGACTTAGACTTACATCATTCCTTAACTGCACTACTTGAATTAATCTTGTTGACTTTATAACTGAGCTTGAGAATAGAATTTACGTATATCATCGAGCCTCTTTACTTTAAGTTTTTGCGGGATACTTGATTGTCGGTAAAATTATGCTTCCTCTTGCATTCATATCTTCGTGTTGTGCTTATGTGATTGGTAGTTCCATTATTTCTTGAGTCGCACATACCTTCGTGAGTTGGGCTAGTGACCCGATAAAAGTTTCTCTACTCTTATGGGATCGGGCTCTTCGCCTCGGCAACATTATGAAATATCCTTATGGGAGTGGGCCGTTTGCCTCGGTAGTATTATGAGATGCATCTATGGATCGGGCCGTACGACCTCGGTGGTATTATGTAACTTTATCCTTATGGGATTGGGTCGTTCGCCTCGGCATAATCGTGTATAACATTCGATAGGGAGTCAGAGCACAGTTTTTCCTAACTTGAGATTTGACATTAGAGCTTGATATTGGTTATATTTGTTTCTTTGGAGGTAGTATATGACATTTGATGATTTTGTAAATATTCTTATGTTTAGAATCATGTTATTTATATTTACCCGTTTCCTTGCTACTTATTATGCTTCACACCTGTGTACTTTTGTGTACATTCTTATTGTACCACTAGTAAGTGTCGACGTCTATCCCTTACTACTAATTATTTGAGGTTAGACCAGATACTTACTGGATACGCGTTACTTCTGCACTAATTTTATAAGTATTGAGATAGGTACATTGGGTGGTCACTCAGGCGCATGAGCGTATTAATTGGAGACTTAGTGGTGAGCTGCTCTCCACGCTTCAACCTGCAGCACCTGGAGTGTCCTTCCCCTATGTTTATTGCATTTTTTCTACTTTCATTCAGGACATTAGTTGTATTTATTTTGTATATTTTATCAGTTGCTCGAGCACTTGTGACACCGAGTTTTGGAAATTTTTAGCAGATATTCATGGTTGTATTTGAAATTTATATCATTTCGCCTTATGTTTTGTTCATATTTCATGACTTAGTAACAATGAAAGTATTTTATCATGGTTCCTAAATCTCTCTGCTTTATTATTTCATTTCTAAATTTTAAAAAGTATTGTGAGCGGTTGTTTGTAGAGATGAATTGTCAGTGGCTTGCCTAACAGCCGCTTTGGGCACCACCACGGCTTATGGTGGGAATTGGGTCGTGACACATGTATAGAGCTAATGATTAGAGTGGATTAGATTGAGAAACAAGTTGAGGAATTAGGCACGGAGAATGATAATTGGAAGGCACAATTTGAGAGTTTTCAATTAGAGAAAGAGGTATTGGCTAAATTAAAGAGGTTTTATAGAAACAACTCAAGCTAACGACCGTTGAATTAGAGGTGGCAAAGGCTGAGGAAAATAAAGTGGAGAAGGAGAAGGGTAAAATGAAGGCTAACTTTTCCGAGCAACATTCTAAGACCATAGAGGAGATTCGTAGTTTGAAAGAACTTCTCAACCAAAAAGAGATATGCACAGGTGAACTAGTTCAAGGGTTCACGCATGCTAAGGAGGATTTTTGTGCCTCTTCTGAGAGGATTAATTAGCTCGCATCTTCTTTGGAACCTTTGAAGATTTCTTATGATGCTGTCGAGGCAGAGAAAGAGAACTTACAACAGAAGTGGATTAATGGGTGGAGAAGTATGATGCCCTCGAAGATAAATTGACCATGGATGTAAGCTGGGCATACCTCCACGCCTGCTTCAAACTGAAGCTAACCAAGAAGGTTTCGACCTTGAAATTGAACTTGCTAAGGCTAAGGAAGCCATTGAAGTGTCTAAGCAAGGTCAAAGCTTCTCCACTCCCGAGGAAAAATATTCTAAGGGTGATGTGAGTAAGGAAGATGCAGAGAAACATTTTCAACCTTTATCTTTGAGACCCCAAGCCGATTCTTCTTGAATTGTCGATCATTGCTCGGCTGACAATCTTTTAGCACAAGATGTTCCTCCCGAGTCTTAGATTTTTTCTGAATCTGTGTTTTTTTTTGTTTTTGAGAAATATTTATGTCAACTTTCCATGCGTTTTATACATATTTTATTTTGCCCGTTTAATTTTTTTGATTCTTTTATTCCATTACTTTTATATTTTGATTAATTAAATTTCTTTCTTGTTGTCGTAACTAAACACATACGGTCTTAATCATAAAAGAGGGCCCTTTTAAGAAATTGATATTAATGAAGATGACGTCTCGTATTCATGTTGTTGTAAAAATATGGAAAAACTTGAATCGTTAACTTTGAATTTCAAAGTCAATATTCTTTTATGTGAATATTATAACTGCTTTCTCGTAGAAAAATTATTTCATACTTTACAAATTTCTTGGGAATACTTTATTTCGTGATTGTTTTTCTAAACTAAACTTGAATTTTCTTGAAATTCTTCACATTCTTGAAATTCTTTACTTCTTTTTGGAATTCTTCTAGAGATGGTAATATTATATAGTCCCTCCAGTATTTGTGTTTGAAATATGAAAACTTGAATACTGGATCTTCAAGGGAATTGCAATCTTCCCTTGGTCCTTTTCCTGAAAAAGAAATATGTACGAGACTCGGGGCTTTTTAGATGAAGATTATGCTTAACCCCTTGCGTCAGAATTATTGAAATCTTGGTCGGGAATAATTAAGTATTTCACGTAACTTTTGAGTCTAATATCATCATTTGGTCCGGGTTAGCTTTGTGCCTATCATCTAAAAATATTAGTAAAACTTATATGAATAAATAAATAATTGACTAAAAAATACCTGACTATGAGTGTCTCTTTAGAAGTAATACATCTTTAAGTATACTACATTCTAATTTGAAGGTAGCATTTTTCCGTCCATAGTTTCTAATTTATAAGCTCCTTTCCCAGCCATATCACGAACTTGATACGGACTTTCCTAGCTCGGGCCTAATTTTCCTGAATTTACCACTTGGGTAGATTGGAACACTTTTATAAAGACAAAGTTCCCAATTTTGAAATGTTGTAAGTGTGCCCTTCGATTATAGTATTACTCTATCCTTTGCTTTGAGCTGCCATTCATATCAAAGCTAACCCCCTTCGCTCCTCTATCATATCCAAATCTGTGCGTAGTGCCTCGTCATTCGATAGTTCACTTATGTGATTATATATCAGACTCAGTTCTCTTATCTCCACTGGAATTAGAGCTTCAGTGTCGTAAACAAGAGAAAAGGAGTTTCTCCCATACTTATTTTTCATGTTGTTCTATAAGCCCACAACACTTTCGGTAACAATTCAGCCATTTACCTTTTGCTTCTTCAAAAAGTTTCTTCGACTTATTGATGATTATCTTATTTGTCGACTCTGTTTATCTATTAGCAATGGAATGATATAGTGACGAAGATTTTTTTTTTAATTTTCCAACTTTCAAAATGTTTGGTAGTCTTTGCCCCCACAAATTGTGGACCATTATTACACGCGATTTCTCTTGGAACTCCAAATCGGAAAATTATATTTCTCCAAATGAAATCTATGACTTTTTTGCTCGTACCTGTTTGAAGGCACCTGCTTCCACCCATATAGAAAAATAATCAGTTAATACCAGCAAAAATCTTATCTTTCTCGGTGCTTGTGATGTTGGACCTACAATATCTATCCCCCATTTTATAAATGACTACGGTGCAAGCACCGAATCTAATGGCACCACTGGTTTATGTAATTGATTTATGTACCATTGACATTTATCACATCTTTTTACAAAACTTTCTGCTTCTTCCATCCGCGACCAATAATACCCAATACTTATTAGTATATTTACCATAATTTTACCACCTGCATGATTGCCACAACATCTTTCATGCACTTCTCACATTATATATTTAGTTTGCCAGAGCCAAGACATTTAACCAAAGGGTTTCTTAATATTTTTTAATACAAACTCCCCTCCACCAAACAATAGTGGGCGGCTTGTGTTTGTAGCCATTGGGATTGCTTCTTATCTTTGGGTAATGTCTAATGCTGCAAATAATTTACAAACTCATTTCGCCAATCCCATTTTATACTATTGAAATTTAACTTGTTTTTTTATTTAATCAAGCGATTAATGAAATAGATGTACCACTATTGCATTTTCAGAGTTGGTTATATCCGCTACCGATCTGAAATTTGTTAACGCATATGCTTCTGCTTTTTCTTCCCTTGAGATTTGAGTAGATTCCCATTCTCGAAAATTATGTAACAAATCCCGCACCTTTTTAGGTACTGTTGCATTCATGCCTCTCGTGCTATATAATTTCCTTACATTTAGTTGACCACCAGTTGAGAGTCATTTTTAATTTCAATCTGCTTGATTCTTATTTTTTTTGCAAGTTACAGACATGCAACCACTGGTTCATACTCGGCTTTATTGTTAGTAATAGGATAATATTTTATCGCTTGTCTAACGATTTCCCCAGTGGGTGTAATTACAATAATATCCAAACCTGCTCCTTTTATATTAGATGATCCATCCGTGTATAAGATCCACGTCCCCAGACTGGATTAGGTAGTGATACGTGCCTCTTTTTTAGCTTTCGGAAATAGGTTCGAGCTAAAATTTACTATAAAATTTTCTATTACCTGCAACTTTATGACAGTACGTGGCTGATAAATTATATCATATTCACTAATAACTATCTCCCATTTTGCTAATCTCCCTGATAACTCATGATTATGCAGAGTATTACACAATGAAAATTTTATTACTACAGAGATGGGATGATACTGAAAATAAAGTCGTAGATTTCTTGATGCCAAAGCTAATTTTTTTAAATATGGATATCTTGTTTCAGCTTCTAATAATGCTTTACTAACATAATAGATAGAGATTGCATACCTTTTTCTTCTCGAACCAAAACTGCACTCACCGATACTTCAGATACGACTAGGTAAACTAGCAACCTTTCTTCTTCCTTTGGCTTTGATAGAAAAAGGTGGTTTTAAGATGTAGGCTTTTAAATCTTTCAACGCTTGCTGGCATTCATTTGTCCATTCAAAACTTATTTTATTTTTTCAATAACGAGAGGAATTTAAAACATCTCTCAGAAGATTTGGATATAAATCTCCCCAAGGCTGTTACTCTTCCTATCAGCCGTTGTACCTCTTTTTTGCTTGTAAGAACATCAGGGATTTTTTCAATAACTTTGATCTGAGCTAGATTCACCTCTATCCCTCTATTAGAAACAAGAAAACCTAAAAACTTACCTGATGCGACGCCAAATGCATATTTCTCTAGATTCAACTTCATGTTGTATTTTCGAAGAATTGCGAATATTTCTTTCAAATGCTCGAGATGATCTTCCACTTGTGTTCATTTTACTAGCATGTAGTCAATTTACACCTCCATGGTCTTCCCCAAGTGTTCTTGAAATATTTTGATCACCAATTTTTGATATGTGTCTCCAATATTGTTTTATCTAAAGGGCATCACCTTATAGCAGTAAGTCCCCCTATCTGTAATAAAAGAAGTTTTTTCCTCATCTTCGGGATCCATCTTAAATTGATTGTATCCAGAATAAGCATCTAAAAAACTTAAAATCTCTTGGCCAGCAGTGGAATCAATTAATTGATCAATATACCGTAAAGAAAATAATCTTTTGGACATGACTTATTCAAATCGGTATAGTCTATACATAGTCTCCACATACCATTATTTTTCGGTACCAAGACGATATTTGCTAACTAATCAGGATATTTTACCTCACGAATGAAACCGATTTTCACGAGTTTAATTACCTCTTCTTATATTACTTGATTTTTAAAAGCACCTTGTTTCCTTTTTTTTTATCGGAGGGTGCAATGGGTCCTCATTAAGTTTGTGAGTCATTACCTCAGGTGAAATATCAATCATATCTGAATGCGACCAAGCAAAACAATCAGAGTTAGCTCGTAAAAATTAAATTAACTTACGTTTTAACTCCGGGATGAGGTTTGTTCCAATATAAACTTTTCTCTAGGGCCAGTGGATGAATAAGATAACAGCCTCGAGCTCCTTCGATGTTGTTTTAATCGTATAATTCTCCTCTGGTTCCTCGATCACATCAGGTCTCCCATCTATATCAACTTCGGTAACCGGGTCTGGCATTGCAGTCACTGAGGGCTCGATTGTTTCCTCATTCTGACACTGTAATTGCTATTTTTCTTCTTCATCTTTGGTTACTCCACTTGCAATATCCACCATATTTATTTCTCGTGCTGTTAGTTGGTCTCCCCTAATCTATCGAATTCCTCATTGCAATGGAAACTTGATAACTTGATGCAATATTGAAGGCACCACATCCATCTCATGAATCTACGGTCTTCCTATAATTATGTTGTAAGCCATGTCGGCTATCACAACTTGAGATTTAGTATCCTTCACAACTCCTTTTTTGAAAGTTGACAATGATACCAATCCTTTAATAATTACACTTGAATTGTCGAACCCAGATAAAGATCGAGCCTTTGATATGATTCGATCTATTACTTGCATTTCTTCGACCACTCATTGTAGTATGATATTTACTGAGCTACCTGGATCAATCAAAACTCATTTAACGTTAATATCATGAATAGGTAAAGAGATTATTAGTGCGTCATTATGTGGTATGAATAGGCCATCTGTATCCTCATCATCAAATGTTATACTCTCTCTCGTTAGGATTTATCGAATGTGTTTATCATGTGTCACGGACATCTTTGCTGCCTTCTTTGCCAGCGTTTATGTCACCCCGTTGACCTCTTCGCCTCTAGTTATGACGTTCACTATTCTATTTAGAGATGGAGATTGTGGTGGTTCCTCTCTATTCTTCATGTAAACCTGTTAACCTTTTTCACTAATTAAATATGCAAGGTAACCTTTCTTCAATAAATAATCAACTTCTCCTTGTAAGAGCCTACAATTCGTTGTTCTATACCCATGATCATTATGAAATTCACAACAAAACTCTTAACTTCTTTTTCTTGAGTCTGACCTCATCTCTCTTGGCCATTGTACTTTATCTCCCATGCATTTTAATACCGATACTAATTCCGAAGTACTTACATTGAAGTTGGAATATGCTAATTTTGGTTTGGGACACTGGTCATTATATCTCATTACTTCTTGTTCCTTTCCAGCTCGTGACGATGAACTTACCTCCCTATGACTTGACCTTTGATCAAATCGTGCATGTTCCTATTTTTGTACGTAATATCTATTCGCAAGTCCCATATAGGGCTCATACCTTATTTTTGGATTTCATCACAATAACTCTGATCTTCTAGGCCAAATCTATCCTCCACCTTTGGCTGGGCCATAGTGTCTTCCTCTATTCGAAGCTTTATGTTGTACCTATTGCAAACATCATACCAAGTGGAACAATATTCTTTCCCATTGGAAGCTATCTACAAATTCCATGAGTAACTATATACTTCCTTATTGTATTTTGAAGATATCTTTCATTCATTTCTCTATCTTTTGGGCTCATGAATGTGCTTTAATAAATGAATCTACAAGTTCAGCAAATGAGTCACTTGAATTTTCTAGTAAAAGAGAATACCATGTTAATGCCCCTTTTGTAAGGGTTTTACCGAATGTTTTCCCCAGCACCGACTCTATTTCTTGCTAGTCAAATTATTGTCTTTGATCTTGTCAAAAATGTGGTCACATGGTCTCGTGGATCAGAAGTTCCATCATATTTGGGAATATCCGACATCTTGAATTTCTTTGAAATGGGCATTGGGGTCATGCTAGGTTTCTGATGGTAGGTTAGGAACCCGTATTTTAGCTATATTTTGTACTCTAATTACTATACTTTGATTGTATTTGAGCCTAATTATTAGTACTTTATACTTATTACATGTGTTAGAGCTAAAATGGATGAATTGGAGCTTTCAAGTCTGAGTAGAAGCCCAAGGAATTAAGCCAAGAATGTGTTCGGGATTCGAAGACCAAGTTTGGATGTTAAAAAGTAAGAAAAATTCCCACTCTGAGAGAAATACACTACCACGCTGCATCGTGTGCTGCGGGGCGCACCGCGCTAGTGCAAATTTTTTACAAAGTGAAAAAATCAACTCTCTGGAAAAGCCCATGTGTGCGGCGCATGGTGCGCCGCTGATCACATCCTATTCACACCCAAATTAAAGGAATATTAAATAATCATTACAATAATAAATCCAGCGTGAGTCAAGGTCGAATCGTCAAGGAGTTTAGAATGGGAGTTGAGGTAAATACTTAAGAGAGAAACTCGAAATAACTAGATTTAGCTTCCAAACAAAAGTGGGTATCAATGAACAAGTAATAGCTGAATTATTTTTGAGGTTCTATCAAATATAGAAAGGTCTAGGGTTGTAATTTTAACCTAGGTGTAAACCTAATGGGTAGAGTAAATCTATACTTGCTTGGTAGATCGGGATTTGTTATAACTCTCAATACACAAGTTCCCACTTAAACCCTCTCGATTAAAGAGTGATTATGCCCAAATTGACTCTCTCAAGTCCAAATGGGTAGCAATCAAAGCAATTTAATTTGAATCCAAATTAGATTATCCTTATCTCTAGTTCAAATCCTTTAAATAAACTAATCGATACTTCAACTTGTTCAATTTCTTGTTAGTCAAGTTTTCCTAAACTAAATTCCTCTTTCTCAAGTAAACACAAAGTCAAATAGGATTGAATCAATGTTTGCAACCATTAATTCTAACATAAAAGAATAAACAAGGATAAATAACATTAACCCAATCAATAACAAGTATTTTAATATTAAACACCCATAAATTTTACACACTAGGGTTGGATCACAACCTTAGATAAAATCTAGCTACTCATGACAATGGACATAGAAAAATGAAAAGAAGAAGAAATAAAAGATATAAAGCTAAATTAAAATAGAAAAGTAATTTATCCTCTCTAATTGTAGCTCAAAGTTTCCCCAAATAGCTAAGAATAACTACCAGCTGCTGCTCCGAAATTCCTCACAAAACTAACCTTCAAAGGGTTCTGCGCCCTCACTTTAACATCTGCGGTCCATATTATACAGGGTTACTTCTATGAGTACTTTATGTTGGAGGAGTTCTGCGGCTGCACATTAGCTTCTGCGGCAGCACCTGAATTGCTGCAGGCCGTACTTCGAGGAGGCTTCAGACTTGTTCGATTGCACCTTCTCTAATCTTTCAGCCTTTGTCAGTGCAAACTTGTTTTGCGCACCAAGTACAATCGCACTTTTTGGTTTGCGGACCACACTTCTGCCAAAAATCCCTGAAGCTTCAATTCCTCTTTTGCCGCCGCATTTCATCTTTGGCAGGTTGCATTTGCTTTTGCGGCCGCAGATGGAATTCTTCGGACTGCATTGTTCTTCGTATTTTTCCTCTTTGGTGATCTTAGCTAGAACATCTCCTCTTTGAGTTACATTTCTTCATTGAGCTCACATTCTCCTACATACCTGCAATTTAACCATCTTCATTAGATTTGGAGGTAAACATTAGCACTTTTGGACTAAAACTAAAGGAATAAGGTATTAAGAGGTGGTTAAAATCAACACTTATCAACTTCACCCAACTTAAGTTTTTTCTTGTCCTGAAGCAACTAGATTAGATCCTCTTTCCCTCATTGTATGATCATTTCAAGGAGTCACATACAAGTTAATTATACTCAGTTGGGACGAAAAGTTACCCACAATACTCATGCATTCTAAACAAGGTGTCAAATTTTTCAAAAAGAAATGTAACTTGCTCATCTCATGTAATTCTAGTGTGACATTTGAGCCTCAAGAGTTGACTTCATTCATCAAGGATTCTTGTTCTTTCATGTAAATCATGGTAGACTCCAAACTCTTTCTCTTCTACCTTCCATTTTCAATACTCACTTCAAGTTTCAACACTCAATTTCTAGAGCAACAAAGGTTTAACTCTTCTCTCACAAGGAATGTCACAAGTTAAGCTTCAAGTACCATAAGCTTGACCCTTATGTAAATCTCCACTAGTATAAGCATACTAAGTTTGAAATTAAATAGGACTTCTTTCGGATTATAATTAAGGCTCTTGATCCGGGGTAGGATACTATATGGGATACAAGTGGTTACACCCTCCCTTAAGCACTTCACATCTCATTTATTGGCTCACATTTGTCAAACCCTTAGTGATATTTCTTCTTCTTGGAGGCTAGAGAGACTTACCATCACTCTTTATTGACAATTTCATTATTTTTCTCCCTTGATTTCTGTACTAGAGGTACGTGCATTACTCAATCTCATCAACCGCCCTTTTTTCCCTCTTTGGGCCTCTTTTTGTTCACAATACTTTCTTTTCTTACTTTCTCTTTCATGGAGGCCATTTCTTTTCTCTCTTTTTAATGCCTTGGTGCCTCTTTAAGATTTCTCAACTTTTCACCCAAACTTAGGCTTTGTGCCACTTACTACATATGAGTGCTTAGGAGGGTTTGGGTTCCAAGAGGATATCATGTTCAAAATGGGTAAAGGCTTGTAACATGATTATCAACAAAGAAAGGCTAAACGCTCAAGGGGGATTGACTAAGGATAACGATTATAGGATGGCAATTGAAAGCTCAAATGGTCCAAGGAAAGCCTACAATTATTTTTCAAACTAAGCAAACTTAAAATTTCACCTTAAAGCACATTTGGGGAAAGTTCTAGACTATTCACTCAAGCACTTGGACTAACAATAAAATTTCATCTCACCTCTCATGCAGATAGACCGTAAATAAGGATAAAGTGTAAAACCCACAATAACCACAATCAAACTAAAGATCTCTATGGTCCACTCAACTACCTAATAAATATCAAAGACAACTCAAGAGCCTCAAAGTCACTTTTGCTAGAGTTACTTCTTTCAAAAATGATTTACAACAACTTTGTCTCAAACCATAAGAATGAAGTTAAGTATATTGGTACCACATGAAGCATAAATAACTCGTTTTCATATACTAACTTGATAAGGGATTTCATTCATTACTACTTACTACTACAATTACCTAAACATGAAACACACTCATTCCTTAAGAAAGTTGTCACACTATCCCTCTTCGGGAAGAGTCATCCAGTTTACACAAGAAATCACCTTTGGAAAGAACCATGGCATTAAGAAAACCAAAGGCTTATTATCAACAAAAGAAGGAAAAGCATAATATTTACACTACCAAAACAATTAAAATTATAGAATACTACTAAATGTATCAAACCACTTAAGATAAATAAAATAAATCATCTAATTATAACATCCCAATGTCATCAAATGTATCAATCATCAAACATCAAATTCTCCACTATCCTCGCCCCTCAAATAAAAGTAAAATTGTCCTTAATGCTTAACAAAACAATATCAAAGAGCAGAGAGGGGTGAAGAAACTCCCTAAGGGTCCGCAGTCATCATGTTATCATAGCAGGATCAGTCCGAGTCGGCTCAGCTAACTAGGTGGGGTCATTATCGTCTGCGGGATCTGATTGAGAGGTAAACATGTCATACACTGCAACAGTAGTGATGGATGCAAGGAGGGGCTCCTCGGGCTGAGCAACAGGGGGCTCATGAGAAGTTTGAGCTGGGTGAGGCTAGGAGGGATCAATCAGCATGTCAAATGGCAAGTTGCCGGTCTTAGCTATCCTATTCACCTCAGCTTGGAGTGAGTCAACTGACTTCTTGCTAGCCTGTGTCTTTCTCATCTTCTTCACATGCTTGGTCAACCGCTCAATCACTGCACCATGCTGCACAAGTGTGTTCATAATCACATTCTGGTTGTCCAAGACTTTGGTGAGCTTCATGTCAATGTTATAAGGGTACGGTTGTGTAGAGGGCTGCCCTGAAACTATACTAGATATCTCGGACAACTTTGATTTAGCTGTCTCCATCTAGTTATTGAGACTCACCAGCGTCTGAGAAACTCATAAAACAGACAGTGGGCCAGTAGGCAAAGGCACTGACCTTAGAGCTGGTGTAGGCAATGGAGTAGGGGCTGATGGTGGCTCGTGAACAGTATCTCCAGCACTGGTGGCAGTCTCGGCTGAAGTGGAAGGAATATCAGAGGGACCAGGAGCTACTACTACAGGCTCACTAGACTGGCTAATAGTAGTAGACGACTGACTGCTCTTCTTTGGGTTCCTTGGGTCTTGCAACTTGTACAGATCAAAGGGGCCGGTTGCTTAACCTTCTTATCAAATGGTTTGGACTACACTTTGGCATTATCAAGTACTCTGTGATGGTGTTGGGGTAGGGGGAAGGAGGTGTTACCCTGTTGTGCTACGAGAGAGATATTGGCCTACATCAGAGCACCCACATTGATTGGGTAACCAATCATGAGAGAAGCTACTAGCACTGCTCTCGCCAGAGGCAAGTTGTTCTCATTCAGGCATGGATCAAGTCTTGTACACACAAAAGTTTACCACCCTTTTGCCTCGAAACTCAGAGTCTAGCGGAGGATCAACACTCTGGCACTTATCTAAGGGGGAGTATGCCAGATGCAAGAATCTCCGTGATCTAGGGTCGGGCCTCCTCTTTCTCAGCCAGTTTAGCCAAATACTCTTTCGGTTCCACGTCTGAGGTTGGCATTCAAAGTGCGTTGATCAAATTTCACTTTTAGGTTGTTCACTTTCATAACCTTGGTCCCTTTTACAATATGCATCGTATTGGCGTAGAATTCTTGAAAAGGTGCTCCTTGACATCCACCAGTTCTTCAGTGAACTGCATCCACCCTTTCCTCTTTGTAAACTGCTCTAGGACTGTCGGATTGTACTTTTCTTTCATGAGTGAGGGAACTTTCTGTCTACTGCCTTCGGAAATCCATATAGGCATTGAAGCTTAAGAACATGTCTTCGCATACCACATTCTTCTTTGTCCCCATTGTGCCATCTCTTGCAACCTTTCCCCATTTTCCGCCATCGGGGGAATCATCAAAATCAAAGTCTTGTCCAATTGCATTTGACTCATGACTAGTGCTAGCTATGGCTTGAGAAGTGCTTTGAGATGTGGAAGGCACAAGTTGGGTGTCACACCCCAAACTTGGGGAGCGTGACCGGCGCACAACCGAGAGAACCCAGACGAGCAAGCCTATTAGATTTTCCAAACTCATCCATGAATAAAGAGGAGATGTACTCCATTAATCAAACACTAAAAATATTTTATTAACAACTTTATTCTTATTCCCATTAGCAACTTCATTCATAATTTCCAAAATATTACGAGTTTATAGAATTAATGAAAAGAAAAAAAAATATGATTTCCAAATACCAACATTTCTAGTTCAATTCCCAACATCAACCACAACCCACAACCTGTCTACGAAGCCTCTAATACAATAGAAGAGTAATATAGAAATGCCGGCAACAAGGCCCCAGCTATACCTCAACCACAAAGTACATGAGAAACAAAAGATACATGACCCCGAAATAAAGTGGGGCTCACCAAATCAGCTGAAAAGAGTGTACTGCTATCACTGATCAATGTCACATGCTGTAGAACCACCTGCATCCATTAAAGATGCATCGCCTCCGGTAAAAGGGACGTTAGTACCGTCGAATAGCACTAGTATGTATAGCTAAAAATTCTCTTTCAAAATAGAATGCCCATATGATCTATACGCGGAATACATAATATAATGTAATTGTAATAACATGTACAAACAAGGCCAATGATAGTGGCAGCTTCCTCCCTTATTTTACACATATACATTTCATATACCGTCCTTACTGTTCACATATCATATTATACACCTATGCGTCTCATAGACCGTTCACAGTATTACCTATACAATACACATGTGTGTTTAATAGACCGTCCATAATGTTTACTTACACAATACAAATACACCTATTCAAGGGCTTGAAAATTCAACATGAATATGATGAATCATGGTAATAGTAAAAGGGCTTAGATAACCATCAACGTCGAGCCAATTACTAAGAGCTTCCATTAATCATTTATAGATATTAATTTGGGGATCCTCTATAACCACCTTCACACCTTCATTTATTTTAGCTCAACAATCTTTCCACAAAACTTATTGGTACAAGCATGTATAATTAACAGTCTTACACCCAAAAATCATACTCCAAATCACCCATCGTTTACCTCAAACTAGAAATTAACGACTAGGGGTTTGAATCTTACCTCTTGAGTGAAGATCTTGTGAGATTTCCTTGTTGGATTTTAAGGCTTGAACAAGATCTTGATGAACAAAATACTTCATCTACTTCCTCTCTCTAGAACACTCTCACTTCTCTCTAAAATATCAGGTTTTAGGTAAAAAATGACTTAACCCCTCTCTCTACCCGGCCTTGGGGGTATTAAATGAGCTCCTACGTGCGTGGCCGCACACCTGGGCAAGTGGCCACGCACCTGAGGTAGAAACTCTCAAATATGTGCGGCCGCGCATCTGGGCGCGCATATGACATAGGTCCAGTAAAGTGGCCATAACCTTCTGTAGAAATATCCAAATGACAAACGGTTTGATGCGTTGAAAACTAGACTAAAAGGGATTTAATTTCATAGGTAGATAACCACCTAATTCACTATATTGAGGGAGTTATATTCATTTGAAGTCGAGTCTTGTGCCAATTGAAACATCCTTTCCACTTAATGTGTCCAACTTGTTCCACACAAGTTCTTGCCAATTCCAAAACTTCTTAGTATGTTCCAACACACCTTAAACCTACATTATCAATTCAACATGATGTGGCTCTATCCCATAGGTCTCATTTAATACTCAAATATGTTATTCCCAAATACCGTTGGCGCACTTTAAAAAACTTAAATCATTAGGAAAGTTTTACGGGGCCTTACATTCTCCCCCACTTAAGATCATTCGTCCTCGAATGAGGAGTAAAGTCCGGCCCCAAACACTTAACATAACTCGACTCTTCTTTCAAACATTTCAATCCCCCCAAATTTGACTAACTCCAAAACTTTTCAGAAATTTCGGCAGAGTCTCCCCTGTAATTGGGCCTAACCACCTCCCAGAGAATCACCAAAACCACCCTAACAACATATCCATAACTTAACAAAGTATCACAGTATATTTTAACAACACTGATCTCAACATTAAGGGCATTACATTAACAGAAGTGGTATCTAGACATGAGTTGCACATATTTAAATCATAACATATAACAAGTACACTTTTGAATCACAACCATAATATATTTCAAGAATCGTTCAACATAAACCGAGTGGCTAAACCCGGGTGGCTCTTCTTTCACATCAAACATTTCGGCTTATTGATGCCAATAACCCTCTTTCATGTTTTAGGTGCTCTCACCACATAAACTAGTGGCGGGGTAACATTAATAAAAATAGGGACACTTCCCCTAGGAACTGGTTCTTTCATTCACTCCTCGCTACCTCGAACTCGTGGGTTACTCATATGAAAAATGAGATATGATGAGGAATTTGGCTTCCTACCTTGAGCTCTATCGCACGATCTGAAGTATCAAAGAAGGGTGCAATTCCTAAATGCCCAAGTAGCCTCCTCATTATAGATGTGGCCGACAACACACCGATAAGAAGGACTCTACTAGACACGGCTTCGAGACATCCTAGGACACTTTAAAACCTTAAGCTCTGATACCAAGTTTGTCACGCCCCAAACTCGGGGAGCGCGACCGGCGCTCAACCGAGAGAACCTGGCCGAGCAAGACTGTTAGATTTACTTCTACCCAAACTCATCCATGAATAAAGAGGAGATGTACTCCATTAATCAAACACTGAAAAGATTTTATTAACAACTTCCTTTTCATTCCCATTGGCAGCTTCATTCATAATTTCCAAAACATTACGAGTTTATATAATTAATGAAAAGAAAAAAAACATGATTTCCAAATACCAACATTTCTAGTTCAATTCCCAACATCAACCACAACCCACAACCTATCTGGACCCTCTAAGTACAATAGAAGAGTAGTATGAAAATGCCGGCAACAAGGCCCCGACTATACCTCAACCACAAAGTACATGAGAAACAAAAGATACATGACCCTGAAATAAAGTAGGGCTCACCAAATCAGCTGAAAAGAGTGTACTGCTATCACTGATCAATGTCACCTGCTGTAGAACCACCTGCATCTATTAAAGATACAACGCCCCCAACAAAAAGGACGTTAGTACTGTCGAATAACACTAGTATGTATAGCTAAAATTCCTCTTTCAAAATAGAATGCCCATATGATCTATACGCGGAATACATAATATAATGTAATTGTAATAACATGTACAAACAAGGCCAATGATAGTGGCAGCTTCCTCCCTTATTTTACACATATACATTTCATATACCGTCCTTACTGTTCACATATCATATTATACACCTATGCGTCTCATAGACCGTTCACAGTATTACCTATACAATACACATGTGTGTATCATAGACCGTTCATAATGTTTACTTACACAATACAAATACACCTATTCAAAGGCTTGAAAATTCAACATGAATATGATGAATCATGGTAACAGTAAAAGGGCTTAGATAAACTGTCAACGTCGAGCCAATCTACTAAGAGCTTCCATTAATCATTTATAGATATTAATTCGGGGGTCCTCTATAACCACCTTCACACAAAGTGGCCCTCCACCTCACCCCAATAAATTCGGGTGGAAGAGTATCACGATACCACAATTCCAACACAAGCGGCCCTACCGCCTCACCCCAATATATGCGGGTGGAAGTGTATCACAAAACCACAATCCCAACACAAAGCAACCCTCCGCCTCACCCCAATAAATATGGGTGGAGGAGTATCACGATACCATAATCCCAACACAAGCGGCCCTACCGCCTCACCCCAATATATGCGGGTGGAAGTGTATCACAATACCACAATCCCAACACAAAGCGGCCCTACCACCTCACCCCAATATATGCGTGTGGAGGTATATCACAATACCATAATTCCAACACAAAGAGGCCCTACCGCCTCACCCCAATATATGCGGGTGGAAGTGTATCACAATACCACAATCCCAACACAAAGCGGCCCTACTGCCTCACCCCAATATATGTGGGTGGAGGTGTATCACAATACCAGAATTCCTGCATAAAGCGGCCCTACCAGCTCACCCCAATATATGCGGGTGTAAGTGTATCACAATACCACACTCCCAACACAAAGTGACCCTACCGCCTCACCCCAATATATGCGGGTGGAGGTGTATCACATTACCAAAATTACAACACAAAGCGGCCCTGCGGCATCACCCCAATATATGCGGGTGGAAGTGTATCACAATACCACAATCCCAACACAATGCGGCCCTACCGCCTCACCCCAATATATGTGGGTGGAGGTGTATCACAATACCAGAATTCTAACACAAAGCAGCCCTACCGCCTCACCCTAATATATGCTGGTGAAAGTGTATCACAATACCACAATCCCAACACAAAGCGGCCCTACCGCCTCACCCCAATATATGCGGGATGAGGTGTATCACAATACCAAAATTCCAACACAAAGCGGCCCTACCGCCTCACCCCAATATATGCGGGTGGAGGTGTAATCCCAATCACAATACCAAAATTCCATCACAAAGCGGCCCTACCGCCTCACCCCAATATATGCGGGTGGAGGTGTAATCCCAATCACAATACCATATATAAACTCAAAGCTCATTGTTTGTCATTACAGTTAAGGTCGTAATTACTCAGATCATTAGAATACTTCATGTTCATGCTCATCATGGAGAAACACAACTCATTACATTAGCACATGCATGGTAAATCAATAAGTCGATTTCAATGGCACATGGGCCCAATTCCTTTTCTTAAGGTCCATCATCATTTAACAAAGGACATCTCCCTTCCATCTCATTATTCACTCCCTTGAACTCTTGAGGTCATTATCTAGGTTCATGACTCTTGGGGACTTAACAATCGAAGTTATTTACATACATTATTTCAGAAGCATACAACTATAGTTGAAACTATTGGGACATACAACACTTCATAATTCTCACTTAGGTAACGACCACATTTCATGTTCATACTATCGCTTACTTGTACTTGCCATGGGTGATTATATAACATTAAGAACATTTAGAACATTTAGGAATATCATAGTTTTTACTCGCAAGAACGTAAGGGCTTATAACACATTGGAAACAAAAGTACAAATACATTCATCTCATAACCTTTCATACCATATATCACTTCATTAGTACTTTCAACTATGTACAACATCATTGTTTCATTGGCTCCCTTGGCTATACATATTATTCTTCATTCATGGCACTATGGACGCATATCATATTCCGTACTTTCATTCTTTACTTTCAAGGATTATCATCATAAACATCATCATATATAATACTCTTGCAATACCTTTTCCCAAAAAGGCCAATACACAATTTCAACTCATGAATACGTAAAAACTCAAAACATATTGGAAATACCCACCAAGTATAGCATTAGTTAGAACAACCACATTTGGACATGACTTGAGTACATAAGCTTTTGGATAATTCTATGTTTGGAGTCAATTTGGAATAGTTGAATCAAGGCTCATTTCATAACATTTCACACATCATTTCACTTCGTTGGCGCTATTGGCCACAAGTATGACTTTCATTCTTGGCACGGTGTTCACACTTTATATCCCTAACTCACTACTTTCACTTTCAAGCATCTATATAGATTATCGACAACAAGGAATCCCTAATCACGACTTTTAGTACACCTATGAGCAATTAAGAGTCTTATGTACATTGAGACTTCTTACACAATTTGGCATAATAGCCTTCACTTGAAATACTACTTGGAGTCATAACATTTTTATAC
Organism: Nicotiana tomentosiformis; assembly: GCF_000390325.3. Taxonomy (NCBI): domain Eukaryota; kingdom Viridiplantae; phylum Streptophyta; class Magnoliopsida; order Solanales; family Solanaceae; genus Nicotiana; species Nicotiana tomentosiformis. The sequence goes on along the minus strand of NC_090823.1, from coordinate 75,950,598 downwards.
TCAACTCATGCTTTGAACACATTCCCGAAGGATAACATCATATGATAAGAGCATCCGGAACACATTTTAAACATATACCTTTCAACACAAAGCTTATTCAGAATAGTTGATTTATAAAGAATAACTCGGGACTTACAAGAACATCATGGAATTCAATTCTAGGAAAGAAGTTTAGCCAACATACCTCGCTTTAAGCTTTCCTTAAATTACTACAACGTTCTAGAAATTCTAGCAATCCCAATCTATTTGAGACATAACAAAATTGAACACAAATTAGGGAGATATTCATGGTTTCAGCTCATTTGAGCATTTTATCAAATACTAGGTGTGCAAATTTGGCTACAAGGTTCTTCTACAAGATTTCCTTCATTTCACAATCCATCTTTACTTATTTTAGCTTAACAATCTTCCCACAAACCTTATTGGTACAAGCATGTATAATTAACACTCTTACACCCAAAAATCATACTCCAAATCACCCATCTTTTACCCCAAACTCAAAATTGAAGACTAGGGGTTTGAATCTTACCTCTTGAGTGAAGATCTTGTGAGATTTCCTTGTTGGATTTCAATGCTTGAACAAGATCTTGATGAACAAAATACTTCATCTACTTTCTCTCTCTAGAACACTCTCACTTCTCTCTAAAATATCAGGTTTTAGGTAAAAAAATGACTTAACCCCTCTCTCTACCCAGCCTTGGGGGTATTAAATGAGCTCCTACATGCGCGGCCATGCACCTGGGCAAGTGGCCGCGAATCTGGCCGCGCACCTGAGGCAGAAACTCTCAAATATGCACGGCCGCGCATTTGGGCGCGCATATGACATAGGTCCAGTTCAATGGCCATAACTTTCTGTAGAAATATCTAAATGACGAACGATTTAATACGTTGGAAACTAGACTCAAAGAGCTTTAATATCATAGGTAGATAACTAGCTAAGTCAATATATGGACGGATTTATATTCATTTGAAAACGGGTCTTGTGCCAATTGAAACATCGTTTCCACTTAATGTGTCCAACTTGTTCCACACAAGTTCTTGGCAATTTCAAAACTCCTTAGTATGTTCCAACACACCTTAAACATACATTATCAATTCAACATGATGTGGCTCTTTCCCATAGGTCTCATTTAATACTCAAATACGTTATTCCCAAATACCGTTGGCACACTTTAAAAACTTAAATAATTAGGAAATGTTTATGGGGCCTTACATTGGGGCTCAGACTGCCCCTGTGGCTGAGACTACACATGATTGTGCTCTTTAGATAAAGATATTGAATTTCCTTCAGGACATAAGAATCTGACTCTGAGAGGCTTCTACCTCTCCCCCGGCCTGCAGTTGTTTTCTTGGCGATTGCCTTTTGTACACTTGGGTGCATGACACCTCTGCCCTTTTCTTGGGTACCTCTTCCTTTTGAGGTTTCTCCTTTTCCTCTTGATCGCACCATTATCTGTGTATGCACAAAAAGAGTTTTCAGTTAATATATAATCTGCAAAACAGTTAAGGGTCACAATAGCAGTAAAGGATAGCATAGAAGCACTGGGTTGTCTAATCTGTAACATGCATTAGACAGGGTTCAAGTGCGGTCCGCACAATTCCAAGTGCAGTCCGTAGAGAGGAAGTGTGGTCCGCAAAAATTGAAATGCGGTCGCACTCCTGCACAAATATTTCAAGCCCTCAGAGAGAAGTCTCTGAAGGATAGTATGGACCTGCATCTGCAGCTACAGAAACCTAACTACGGTCCGCACTTAAGTAAAAGTTCTCAGGTCCCAGAGAAGAAGTTCTCTAAAGGACAGTGTGGACCTCTCTGTGCGGTCGTAAAATTTCAAGTGTGGTCTGCACAAATAAAGTGTGGAAGCACAACCAGGGTTATCATCCAAGCTACCAAAATCAGAAATTGCATGCCACTAAATTTCAAATATGGTCCGCATAATATAGAACAGTTACGGATGAAGGTCATTTTATACCTAAGTTATGCAATTATGTGTTCAATCCAACTGGGTAACATGGTAAAGGCATGATAATGAAAAAGCCAACCCTATCTAGGCATGATTTCACAAATACCAAATGGTAAACTACCCCAAATAGACACAGATACAGGATGTAATCATAGATGACCTAAAAACAAGTTAAACAAAAATTAAATTCAAAAAGAAAATTAACAATATTGAAGTGATGCATACTAGATTGTGGTAGTATGATTGGACCGATTGGAGTGTGGGTAGTTGTGTGTTCAAAAGTGCAAGAAACTTGTTCCTTAGTAGAGTCCCAACTAAATGATGAAAATGGCAAAAAGTGTAATTGGGAGACCTATTGTTCTATTTATACTCACTTGTGGTTAAGGGTAAAATAAGGTGAGTGCGGCCGCAAAATTCCAAATGCGGTCCGCACTCTGTTACCTGGGCAGTGGAGATCTTGTAGTTGTGCGGTCCGCACTTTTTCAAGTGTGACCACACTCTGTCAACCTAGTTTCAGTGACTTATCTGAGATTGCTCTCCTACGAATGCAAAAATTTGTGATAGTCCGAAAATTTAGATCCGCATTGTTGGGAGAAAAGTTCAGAGGACCTTCAATTTAGCACCTGAGCAAATTCTTGCAAATGCAGTTCGCAGGTAGAATCTGCGACAACGAGCAATTTTTTGCGGTCCGCATCTCCTCTTCCGTGGCCGTACAAATAAAAGTGCAGTTCGTAGTTTTCCATGCACGACACATCTGCATCCATCATCTCAATACCTAACACTAATCACTACAGAACACTTAAAATCTAGTTAAAAACAAGAAACAACATCTATCTAAAAGAGAAAAAGGAAAAGAACTTGAGTTGTCTCCCAAGAAGCGCCTTATTTAATGTCGTGGCACGACGCAATGTCATAGCATCCTCAATTTGAAGTAAAGTACCGCCACCACGTGGATTTCACCAACTTTTCCCAAGTAGTGCTTCACTAGGTGACCATTAATTCAAAATATTTCATTATTTTTATTCTTCAAATCCAGACAGACCACTCCACTTTGACTTGAGCTTCCCGGAAAATATTCTCAACCTTGAGGTGAACAACAACACTAGATCACCGGCCTTGAAGTCCTTGTTCTAAACATACCTATCATGAAGGTACTTCTTCTTTTCTTTGTACAAGGACAAAGTCTCATATGCTACCAGAATTCATCCAATTCATTCATATGTACATATTGCAAGTTAGCGGCTACATCCCAATCAAGATTTAGCTTCTTCAAGGCTCACATTGCCTTGTGCTCTAATTTCACCTAAAGATGACAAGCTTTTCCGAACACCTATCGATATGGAGATATCCCAATAAGTGTTATGTAAGCCATTCTATATGCCCATAGAGCATCATCAAACTTCTTAGACCAATCCGTCCAATTTTTATTCACCGTCTTGGACAAAATACTCTTTATCTCTAGGTTGGAAACTTTCACTTGACCACTTGCTTGTGGATGATAGGGAGCTGTCACTTTCTGAGGGACGCCATACTTGCCAAGAAAAGTGTCAAAAGCCTTGTTGTAAAAATGCGACCCTCCATCACTTATAATTACTCGCGGAGTGCCATACCTTGTGAAAATAATCCTCTTTAAGAAAGCCACCACACTTCTAGCCTCATTATTGGGTAAATCAATAGATTCAATACATTTAGACACATGATCCACTGCGACCAAAATGTAAGTGTTTCTACAAGAACTCACAAAAGGGTCCATGAACTCAATGCCCCAAACATCAAATATATCAATCTCCAATATGGTTGTAAGGGGCATCTCATGTTCTTTAAAATTCTGCCAGCCCATTGACATTCATGACATCTTCTCACCAACTCATTTGCATCTTTATAAAGAGTAGGTTAATAGAAATCACAACTTAGAACTTTTGCCTCTATTCGTGCTCCACCATGATGACCACCATAGGGCGAAGAATGACAAGCCTCAAGAATATCACTTTGTTCCTCATCCGGCACACATTTTCTAATTACCCCATCCGTGCAAATCCGGAAAAGGTATGGTTCATTCCAATAGTAGTCTTTGTAATCCCTCTTGATCTTATTCCTTTGATTTGAAGAGAACTCTTCCGGAATGATAACAATCACAAGGAAATTTGCCAAATCCGCAAACCATGGTACCTCTTTCATTGAAAGTGTCAAGAGTTGCTCATCGAGGAAAGAGTCATTGATCTCAAGGTCATCATGTGGCCTTCCCTCCTCCTCCAAACGAGATAAGTGGTCCGCCACTTGATTTTCACTTCCCTTCTTGTCTTGAATGTCAATATCAAACTCTTGCAACAAAAGCACACATCTCATCAAACGAGCCTTAGATTCCTTTTTGCTCGTAAGATAGCAAAACGAAGAATGATCCATGTGGACAATAACTTTGGCACCTATAAAGTATAGGCGAAAATTCTCAATAGCAAACACAATAGCAAGGAGCTCCTTCTCCGTAACGGTATAACTGACTAGCATAGTAGACCAGATGAAAGAATTTGTTGATATGTTGCCTCAAAACAGCCCAACCACTGCATCACTTGCATTACATATGAGCTCAAACGGCAAGTTACAATTTGGAGATGTAATGATAGGAGTAGTTGTCAACTTAAGCTTCAATTGTTCAAAAGATCTCATACAATCATCATTGAATGAAACTTAGAATCCTTCTTGAGGAGTTTGCACAAAGGTTTCACCACTTTATAAAAAAATCTTTGATAAATCGCCGGTAGAATCCCACATGGCCCAAGAAACTCCTCACACCCTTCACCGAGGTGGGGGTGGAACCTTAGAAATAACTTCAATCTTCACCTTATCCACTTCAATAACATTCGTTGAAATCATATGGCCAATGATATTTCCTTCCTCAACCATGAAATCACGTTTCTCCCAATTGAGTACAAAATTTGTTTCCTCACATCTAGCCAACACCTTGTCCAAATTAGCAAGACAATCATCAAATGAATCCCCAACCATCGAAAAGTCATCCATGAAGAACTCAAGGTAGTCTTCCACCATGCCAGTGAAGATAGCCATCATACACCGTTGAAAAGTCGTATACGCATTGCACAATCCAAAAGGCATCCATTTGAAAGCAAAGGTACCATATGGACATGTAAAGGTGGTTTTCTCTTGATCTTCTGGAGCAATAAGAATTTGGTTGTATCCCGAGTAACCATCATGAAAGCAATCAAAGGCACGGTCGGCCAACCTATCAAGCATTTCATCCATGAAAGGGAGAGGAAAGTAATCCTTCCTTGTGACTTTTTGAGCTTATGACAATCCATACAAACTCTCCAAATGGTGACCATTCTAGTAGGAATAAACTCATTCTTATCATTCGTAACCACCGACATTGGACCCGAGAAGTCCATAAACTATCGAAAATGGGGTAGACAACCCCGACATCCAACCATGTGATAATCTCCTTTTTGACCACCTCTTGCATAACCCCATTGAGTCTTCTTTGATGTTCAGTGGACGGTTTCTCACCATTCTCCAACTTGATCTTATGCATGTAAAATGTGGGGCTTATGCCCCGAATATTCGCCAAAGTCTATACAATAGCTTTCTTCCTCTTTTTCAAGATCGCCAATGTGGAATCTACCTGCATATTAGTCAAACAAGAGGAAACAATAACCGGTAAATTAGAACAAGGTCCAAGAAATTCATACCGAAGTTGAGGTGGAAATAGCTTCAACTCCAAGGTCGGTGGCTCTTCAATTGAAGGTTGTGTAGGAGGAGTCTTCCTATTCTCAAGATTCAATGACAACTTTCAGGGTGCATAGTTGTAAGACCACATTCCTTGCAATCAATTCATATACTTCATGAAACCATCCAGATCATCATCATTAAAGTTGAGCAAAATGACTTCTAACATATCACATCAATTGATTGCAGCACTAGTATCATCAACAATGACATTGGTCACCAAGTCCACAAAAGAGCACACCTCATTGCTATTTGGTTGGTGCATGGATTTTCATACATAAAATACCACTTCTTCATCACTGTTACACCTCATATTTTCATACATAAAAGTATGTCATAAGTCAATTGATGTAAGCTCGGAAAGGAGATCATCAGTGAAAGTATGTAAAGTAAGTTAATCATGTCACCTTGTAGGTTACAAATAATTAAGATCGGGATCAATAGGTACCAAGAGTATTGGAAGGTTTAGAAATTAAACAAAGCGAAGAAAATAAGTTTCGTCGAAAGTCGGCAAGTTGGGAATATTATAACCCGTACTTTTGGGGTAAGACTAGGGTGATTAACATGATAATACAGTGATTTTATGAGGTATTTTAGTCGTATTATAGTCGTGTGTGAATGTTTTAAGTCAAGCGATTTATGAAACAAAAGTCGACTAAAGTCGTCACAAGTTATGTTCATAACTTTTACTGAATTTTGGGTCTAATGTCGCTGAGCTTTATTACCAATATACTTAGAGTTAAATAGTAATCTACCCATCAAATTGAAGGTCGACGAGTTTAGTTTCCAAAGCATACAAGTATTCTTCAATGCGACATCAGAGTAGAGATATATTCATATTTTCGCTATACTGCGCAGACTGGTAGATGACAAGTAGGTGCGTCACCTGCTTGCTTAAATGAAGGGAGCAAATAAATTCCCAAAAAGGGGAAGATTGAGGGAGGCCAAGGGGGCCTTTATATGGGATGATTCTCTCACATTTTCAAAGTTATCTCCTGAGCAAAACATAGGAGAAAATCTCCTGAAACTCTTCTCCCAAAAGTTCCATCAAACCCTAAGCAATTTTGAAGGTTACAAGTGATTCTAGTGGTGAAGAAACCCGGACTGCTTGCTTGTTTCTCTTTCTCTTTCTTGTAGCTGAGTTGAAGGTTGTTTTCAGGTGAATAGGACCTATTTTTTGACTGGTTGTGATCACTTCAAGGTGATTTATACTTCTCCTTCCCTTGTTTAAGTTTCTACGAGTTGTAGCTCGGTTATAAGGACTAGAACTTGTAAGTTTCGAAACAATTAGCATGCAGTTGTTATTGCGTCTTTGCTGGGGTGTTATGAACTTTTTTTAAAGTTGAATTCTTGGATGATTTACATTAGAAGAGGCTTAATTATGTACAGTTGGTTGTGTTGCTCGAATTAAAAGAAAAGAAAACAAGTTAGAAATATGTTTTAGTAATCTGAAAAATCAGTTTTGAGTTGCTGAACTTGTGGGACTGTTATAGGGTCATTTTAAAGTAGTATTGTGGATGCTAATTAGGAGGGATAATTGGATATGTTTAGGTTAATGTTGTTAATAAGTTCTATAAGGAAGAAGGGGTTTAAAATATTAGTTGTTTAATCATAAATCGAGCTTGCCACTCGTTATACTATTGTTTGAATTGTGGAATTATTCTTACATTGTTGAGGGGCTGAATGGATAGGATTTGTTGTTGATATTGTTGATATTGTTGATGTTGTTGTTTAGTGATGTTTTGAATTCAAGTAAGTGAGGAAATATAGGGGAAGTGTTGCCCAATATTTCGAAAGAGAGCTACTAGCTTATAAATATGTTTTGAGTTTTCCATGGTATTAACCATAGTTCTAATACCTTGATGTAGGTTGAGGTAATATGGGAAGTGTATATTGATTCGTTATCAACAAAATTATGTTAAGGATAACCCTTCATTATTTTGGCATGATCCAGGTAACGAAACGTAAACGTAATGTTATTACCTAAATGGTTCTACTCGTAGTAGTTAAGGATGTCTACGTTATTCATTCCTATGAAAAATGTAATTCAAAGCATGTCTAAGTATGCTCTTAAGTCCTTATTGAGTCATACGATAAAGATGTTAATGCTCATAATTTAATCGGAGGGTGAACAACTATAGGTCATTTTGAAAGATGTCCTAATAATCCTAAAAGGCTCTTCTTGCATTGTACGTATATATGTAAACGAGTAAAATGACAATATATCTGTATGTGCAATATCTATAAGGGCATGGATATGGTATTCCAACTTTACCACCGAGCTACCAATAAGGCAGTTACATATTTACCACCGAGCTAGTTGGGAAGTCATGCATTTACTGTCGAGCCACGGCCAGTTGGGAAGTCATGCATTTACCGTCGAGCCACGGGCAGTTGGTCAGTCATGCATTTACCATGGAGCTAGGGCCGACTGGGCAGTCATGCATTTATCAATGAGCTACGGCCGGTTCGGCAGTCATGTATTAACCATCGGGCTATGACCGATTATGCAGTTATGCATTTACCAAAGAGCTACGGCCTGTCGGACAGTTACCATTGGTCAGATGTGCAGTTATGTTATGATAAGGATAATAGTCCCATAGAGAGGCATTAAATATATAAGTATAATAACTATGCATATCATGGCCCTCACTGCATTTCTGAGGTTCATGTTGATTCTTACATCTCTCTCATTGATGTTGTATTATCGTTATGTTTCAGTACTTCCTTACCTACTCGGTACATTATTCGTACTGACATCCTTTTTGTTGTGGACACTACATTCATGCCTCCAAGTGTAGGAAATCAGTTTAACGAGCCCTCATAGTAGATGAGGTTAGTACTCGACTAAGGATACGTAAGACTCCACTTCTTCTACAAGTCATGGTGTCAGAGTTTTGCTACAGACTTATGGGTAGGCTGGGGCCCTGTCCCGACCATGTTTTGATGTCAAACACTTTTAGAGGCTTTGTAGACATAGGTTCATTATGTACAGTATGCCAGTGGCCTGGTCTGTCCTTGTTTATGTTTCCTTCTAGGTTGTTCAGTGTCGATACTCATAGTGGCCTCCTTCTAGGTTGTTCAGTGTCCATATATATATATATATATATATATATATATATATATGTATGTGTGTGTGTGTGTTTGCGTGTGTGTTACACCCCGTATTTTCAAGTAAGAATTCATCTTAAGTGAATAAATATGAGTCAGAGAATTGAAATACCTTTACAAAGATAATTATGGGTTAAAACAAGTTTTAAGGAGTATCATGAGGGTTGGAATTTTAAGAAGCTAATCGAATCGAAGAAAATAAGTTTCGTCGAAAGTCAGCAAGTTGGGAATGTTATAACCCATACTTGTGGGGTGAGACTATGGTTCTTAAGATAATAAGAAGGTAATGTAATGCGGTATTTTAGTTGTGTGATAGTTGTGTGTTAAGTTTTGAAGCCAAGTGAGTTACGAAACAAAAGTCAACAAAAGTTATCGCAAGTTATGTTCATTATTTTACTAAAACTTTAGGTCTAATGTTACTAAGATTTTATCTCAATGTACTTGGATTTATGTGGTGATATACCCACCAAATTGAAGATATGCGAGTCCAGTTTCCAACGCATTAAATCGTTCGTCAATACAACGTCGGAGTAGAGAGATATTCGCATTTTTGCGAGACCGCGTAAGCAGCTCCTGTTGGGACCCACTTGAGACCGCCACCGACCTTACATCTTTTAAAAGGTTTTTCAGCCTCATTTCGGGTCATTTCAAACCCAAAATTCGTCCAAATGCTCTCCAAATCCCTCTCTAACATACACCAAGATCCCAAGAACCAAACTCAAAGGAAATCAACTCAAATCATCATCAAAAGTGTTAAAAACAATAAGAGAATGCTTCTATAACGTTGTGGTATGATTGAGGGCTAGTTGAGATGGGGTTTCGAGTTTTGGCTATTGTTGTTAAGCTTTTCTAGGTGTTAGCTAAGTTTATTGAAGAAGAAAACATGAAAAACAAGCTATTGACGATAAAAGTTAGGGTGTTAGGCGTATGGGGCTGTTTTGGAAGTCATTTTGATGCCCACAGAGGCGAATGATTTTAAAAGCTTATGTATGTATGTATGTGTGTGTGTGTATATATATATATATATCAGTAGACCGTAGAGGTACTCAGATGTTACAGGTTGTATCTTCTCTATCTCTCTTTACATTACTATTCTTACTTATGCTTTCTAGCCATACATACTCGGTACTTTATTCGTACTGACGTCACTTTTGCTTGGGGATATTGCGTTTCATGCCCGCAGGTCCCCATAGACAGGTTGACGGTCCTCCTAGTAGGCTATCATCTTAGCGGAAGGTGTTGGTGCACTCCACTTGCTCTGGAGTTACCTATTTGGTCAGTATGCTTTGGACATGTATTGATTGGTATGGCGGGGCCCTGTCCCGACCTTTATGACGTTTATGTACTCTTAGAGGCTTATAGACAGATGTCATGTATATGGATACTTGTATGGCCTTGTCGGCCTATGTTTTGAGTGTACAAATGATCAAGTCGGCCTTATAGGCTCATATGTCACATGTATAAGTTTGTATATCATGTTGGGTCATCCTATGTCGAGTATTCCCTTATGTTTTATTTTGGTTAACTCATGACGGTCTTCTTGCCCATTTACGCATGATAGTATGATAAGAAAGACACATTATGTTGGTACTCAGTTGAGTAAGGCACCGGTGCCCATTGCGGCCCTTCGGTTTGGATTGTGACAAACTTGGTATCAGAGCAGGTCTATCCGAGGGATGTCTACAAGCCGTGTCTATTAGAGTCTTGTTTATAAATGTGTTGCACTCCACACTTATAAACAAGAGGCTTCAAGGAATTCAGGATTGATACCTTCCTTTCATATTCTAGATCATGCGAAAGAGCGGAGTTGTAGGCAATCAAGTCTAACGTATGCGTTGATATATGTTGTACAAAGATGTCATTACCCAGAAGAGCTGCGGCTAGCCAATATGTTAAGGAAGGTTTCGTAGGGGGTATGATACGCACGCCCTCTATTGAGACAGATCCGTCTAAGGACCAGGGTGAGTCACTCACTCAGATAGCCCCGATTCCACTAGTACTAGAGGAGCTGAGGGAGGCTCTAGCATTATTAACTCTGCAAGTTCCACCACCAACACGATCTATGTAAGAACATTAGTACATGTATTGACACAGTTTGTAGCCTCAAAGGATTGGAGTCACCCGAGGGCCCGTGATAGTGATAGAGCCCTTGAAGGGTCAGAAAATTTACAACTTAAGGAGTTCAGAGAGCAAGAGATGTCTATATTTCCTAGAGATAATTCTGATGAGCTATGGGAAGGACTAAGAGGGCCAGTACAAGTGATGGTGGTAGGTTATAGCAGACTTGTGCGTGATTAGATAAGTAAAGCAATATTAGAAAACTAAATAATGAGGCATGTTAGAGTACGAGAAGTCGAGAATCAAGGATATTTTGTGGAAATTACTTCAAAAGAAACGAGAAGTGGAATATTGTGAAAGGTTTGTGCGAAACCAAATAGAGCAATATGAGTGAATAGGGAAGACTATGAATGACGTAAGTTAAAGTATGGGAGTACAATAAGATTCGTAGGCAAATAAGCTCTAAGGTTATAAAGCAATATGGGCCCCGTTTTCATTAAAAATGTATTAGTAATTTTAACAGGGATTATTGGAAGGTCAATTTAACTATACAGATGCGAGGTGCTGATATCGGAGGATGTCTTAGGATGAACTAGAACTAAGGTACCGATTAGAGACTCAAAGGACTCTTGCACTAGCTAGCATTGCAGAGATAGAATGAGTGAATCAGCAGAAGGAGGAAGAGGATCGGTGGGAGAAGAACCCGAAAAGAAATTTATAAAGATCTCCTTGACAAGCCACGTGAACTAAAGTTAAAATTATCTAAAGAAGGCATACCAGCAAGAACATATGACTCATTACATATATAAACCCCTACAAATTGTCTCAAAGGAAGAAAGGTTACCCATAGGATAATTGTAAGCTACTAGGAAGACGAGGGGAGGAAGATGAGCTGGTAAAGTACTAAGTCAAGAGCATTTTTGTTTAATAACAAAAAGATTGGAGGATTGGGACAGAAAGGCGTATAAGCAATTTTAAAGTAACGCACAGGTACAAAGGATATGGAAAAGAGATAATATTGGTTTATAAATAGACGACAAGCATAGTCAAACACTTTATACATGGGAATGTTAACATGAAGAATTCGTTAAAGTTGGAAGATATAACTCCAAAGGAAATTGTTGAGATTGAAAGAAGAAGGAAGAAGAATCATAAGGAGTTAGAAAGGGACCTGAGTACGATGACTCTTGAAATTAAAGATAGACCATGGTAATGTCTAAATGTTGCAATTAGGGATAATCGAGATGACAACAAGAACAAGGGAGTTAGTACGATATTTCAAGGGAAACAAATCTAAAGAAGAGAAACCATCAAAGTGGAAACAATAAAGTCGACATCAAGGATAAGACTTAGGATAGACAATAAGGAAAGGACGAAGTAGAAAGAAGCAGTATGAAGGTAAGTTGTTTCATAACGTCAGTTTCTTCTATAAATTGGAACCTAACCAACGAAGAATACGTCCAATGTATACGGTGACAAGAAGATGAAAATCAATAGATGAGGTCCAACACTATATATACAAGGGATTCAAATGTGTGGGAATTATATTAGGGTTGCAAATAAGGAATATTATAATATAAGCCAAATAAAAAGTTGTTGACAACTAGGGGCGGTGAGAAAAATAAGGAGGAATGGAGAACCATAATGGTATACATGTACATGTTTCATAAAAGATGGCTTAGAACTAGAATAAAAAGAGAGGAACTAAGATTGTAATGGATGCGTTTAGTTGAAGTCATGGGCAGTTTAATAAATGAACAAGCCCAAAAGGAAAAAGGGGTTGACTAGAGGTCTTCACCAATTAACAGGATCGAAATACGCTTGGCAGAATTAGTTAATAAAAATATAATGTCCAGGAATATGGTAGATTTATCTCTTGTAGATAGGGAAGATTTCCGTTTTAGGTAAAGTTAAAAGAAGTATTCGACGAAAGACAACTACAACTTTTTGAGTTTATTGAAGGAGGGATCTTGAAATATCATGGTCGATTGTGCATTGGGACAGAGGTTAATTATTCACGTTATTTTATTTATCTTGGAACGTCAAAAGTATAACATGATGTCAAAGGATTACATTGGTAGGACGATATGAAGGAAATCATTGTAGGGTTCGTAGCTTAATATTCCAGTTGTTGATTGGACAAAATAGAACATCATGAACCCAATGGATTGACACGAATAAAGTAACCCAATATAGAAAGAAGAAAAGATTGGCATAAGATTCATTACAAATATAGAAAGTTCGATTCCACAAGGATGACTGTGGTTAGTTTGACAAAAATCAGTTTACTTTTACTGGACAAATTACTAAAGGTTATGTAAAACGGAAGGGTAAAGAAGGTAGATCAGTACAAAATATCTCTACCTCGATTACGGTTAATAGAGGTGCTCAGTTACAGATAGCTTCTGAAAGCCCTCTCAAAAAACATGGGTACGTAAGATAACTCTATCAAGTAAAGCGCACAGTTCAGATGCTCAAAGACATGTTACAAGTTAAGATGCCAAATTTTATGGAAGGATGGGATAATCAATTACCGACTATAAAGTAGTGCACAACAATAAGTATAGTAGTATCTATACATGCGGGAGGATCAAAAGAAAATATTTTAAACTGCACGGAGTAGCTCCTTATAAAGCATGATGCAGAAGGAAATGTAGATTCCCCATAAGGCAGTTTGAAAGATAGAATTATTCGACATGATCTAACGTATCAAGTTATAGAAAAGTCAGCCGATTTCAAGAGTGTTTGTGCTTAGAAGCATCATAAATCGGACCCCAAAACGCGACGATGAGACTTAAGGAACTCTCAAGTTGATAATGAGGCCTTCTTGAAAACTTCGCTCATGAAGAGCATAATAACTTAATGGGACAGGCTAATCAAGACATATATAAAGCCACGTCCAGACTACCCAAAGAAGGGACTAAAGTTAATTTTCCCTCAGAATTAAGATCCGTTCACCTGATTATCATGTTCGGATATTGAAGAAATGCATGAAATGATATACAAGTAATAAAGGATCGATCTTATGAGAAGATTCTAGTAGCTATAAATTAATCAGGAATCTATACTGCAGAAGCACATGAGGTTTGGATTATAGATAACTTGTCTTACAAAGAGGTTCTAGTTGCTATTTTAGATCCACGTATCCACAAGTTGGGGACCAAGAAAGTAACTTCCGTAAAGATATCATGGCGGAATAGGAACGTCGAAGGTAAGTAGTGGGAAGCCATAAAAGAGACAAATTCTATGTACCCTCAATTATTTCAGATAGAAAATTCTTGATGACTATAACACGATCATGTGTTTTATTATCCCATGTTATACGATTTCGATCAACACTCATTTTATAGTTAAATAATATTCAGAATTGAAGCGTTATAATGTTTTTAGGAGCAGAATTATTTGGACACAAGGGATGGGATAGTCTTGTTTGCAGAGGAGACTCTATCGAAATTTCTGTAAAATTCATAAGATCTAGTTTCTCCTCTAAGACTCCTTTACATTTGAGGACGAATGTTCCAAATGGGGGAAGGGTGTTACACCCCGTACTTTCAAGTTAGAATTTATCTTAAATGAATCAATATGAGTTAGAGAATTTAAGGACCTTTACAAATATAATTATGGGTTAAAGCAAGTTTTAAGGAATATCGTGAGGGTTAGAATTTTAAGAAGCTAATTGAATCGAAGAAAATAAGTTTCGTCGACAGTCGGCAAGTTGGGAATATTATAACCCATACTTGTGGGGTGCGACTAGGGTACTTAAGATGACAAGAAGGTAATGTTATAAGGTATTTTAGTCGTGTGATAGTTGTGTGTTAATTTTTGAATCCAAGCAAATTATGAAACAAAAGTCGACAAAAGTTATCGCAAGTTATGTTCATTATTTTACTAAAACTTTAGGTCTAATGTTACTAAGCTTTTATCTCAATGTACTGGGATTTATGTGGTGATATACCCACCAAATTGAAGATCTAGGAGTCCAGTTTCCAACGCATTAAACCGTTCATCGATACAACGTCGGAGTAGAGAGATATTCGCATTTTCACGAGACCGCGTAAGCAGCTCCTGTTGGGACCCACTTGAGATGGCCACCAACCTTACATCTTTTAAAAGATGTTTCAGCCTCATTTTGGGTCATTTCTCACCCAAAATGTGTCCTAAAGCTCTGCAAAACCCTCTCTAACATACACCAAGATCCCAAGGACCAAAATCAAGGGAAATCAACTCAAATCATCACCAAAAGTGTTAAAAGACTATAAGAGAATATTTCTATTATTGTTGTGGTGTGATTGAGGGCTATTGTGAACTAAGTTGAGATAGGGTTTTGAGTTGTGGCTGTTGTTATTAAGCTTTTGTAGGTGTTAACTAAGTTTACTAAAGAAGAAAACATGAAACACAAGTGATTGATGATAAACGTTAGGGTGCTAGGCGTATGGGGCTGTTTTGGAAGTCATTTTGTTGATGTTTTGAACTAGGAATCATATAGTACATATAAGTATGATGTTCTGAAGGTTGTAAATACATTTATGGAATAAGAGTTGGATTCAATTTATATTTTATTATTAGTAAAAATAAGCTTGCCGCTCAATATGATTGTTAAGATAATCAGAGAAGCTCATATTGGATTATATTATTGTTGTTGCTATTGTTGGTTATTGTTGTTGTTATTGTTGTTGGGTTGTTGATGACCCTTGGTGGTCTTTGGATGTAGTAAAAATAGGGGAATTTTTGCCCAATTTTCCGTAAGCTATACGACTAGCCAAAAACGATGGTACGATATTATATGTTGACGACAATATCACTTCACTTGTTATAGATGCAAGAAGTTGTGTTGAGCTAGGTTGAGAAATAAGGAAGAGATCATACAGGTATGTTAAGGCACTTCCTTCTTTCTTTTGGCATGATTTAAAGTGAAATAAATGTAAACGTTACGCTTTTTCATAACGGATCTACTCCTAGCAACTAAGGTTGTCCATGTTGTTCCTTTCTTATCAAGTTATTAAAAGCATGTATGTATGATCATTGAATCCTATTGAGGTCCATATTTATGGTATGACTATCCATAACGTTAATCGAAGCTGTAACAACCCTACGTCACTTTGAAAGATTTAGAACGTGATTCCATGAGTCTAGCATGCATTATATATATGTATCTATATTACCCGAGTCGCACTATAGTCGGTCAGGTACGGTACCTACTATGCAACCACTGATCAGTTGGGTTTTACCGAGCTCCATATAGCCGGGTATAATTCTACTGAGCCTGATGATAGCCGAGTATGTTTGTACCGAGCCTATTATGGCCGGGTAGGATATGATGATGATTCCCACAGAGGCGAATTTTTTTAAAATCTTATGTATATATATATGTATCATGCTTTTCATATCAGTAGCCCTCAAAGGTACTCATATGTTATAGGTTGTATCTTCTTTATCTCTCTTTATATTACTATTCTTACTTATGCTTTCCAGCCTTACATACTCGGTACTTTATTCGTACTGACATCCCTTTTGCTTGGGGACGCTATGTTTCATGCCTGCAGGTCCCCATAGATAGGATGACGGTCCTCCTAGTAGGCTATCACCTCAGCGGAAGGTGTTGGTGCACTCCACTTGCTCCGGAGTTACCTATTTGGTCAGTATGCCTTGGACATGTATTGATTAGTATGGCGGGGCCCTGTCCTGACCTTTATGACATTTATATACTCTTAGAGCCTTGTAGACAGATGTCATGTATATGGATACTTGTATGGCCTCGTCGGCCTTTGTTTTGAGTGTACAAATGATCAAGTCACCCTTATAGGCCCATATGTCACATGTATAAGTTTATATATCATGTTGGGTCGTCCTATGTCCAGTATTCCCTTATATTTTATTCTGGTTAACTCATGACGGCCTTCTGGCCCATTTACGCATGATAGTATGATAAGAAAGACATGTTATGTTGGTACTCGGTTGAGTAAGGCACCGTGTGACCGTTGCGGCCCTTTGGTTTGGGTCGTGATATATATATATATATATATATATATATATATATATATATATATATATATATATATATATATATATATATATATATATATATATATCATAAGTTGTGGCCATGTTGGCCCATGAAAGCTTATAGAAAGAATGGGTTTAGCCAAGTCGGCCTATGTATGTTCTACTTTACGTCAAACGATCATGAGTTACAAAGTGGTTCGCTCTGGCCAGTACGGCACCGGGTGCCATCCACGCCTCACCTAATTTGGGGTGTGACAAAGTGGTATCAGAGCAGGTCGTGTCCTACGAAGTCTACAAAGGTGTGTCTAGTATAGTCTCACTTATGGGTGTTTTGCATGCCACACTTACAATTGAGAGGCTACAGGGCATTTAGGAAATGTTAATCTTCTTCATTTCCATATCGTACCATTGAGCTGTGTCATAAGAAGTTAGTATGAAGCTTCTGCCAGAGTGTGTATGCACCAGAGGTACAAGTATTATTATAGAGCTTTTAAGGTGTGGATGTAAATTCCACCTATGTGTAAAGGAGGTTATGAAAGCGACATAAGATACGATGCGAGATTTAAAGGTAAGTAAGGTAAAGGTGAAGAAGGTACGAGATACTCAAGTACAAAAGGTTGTGAATAGTCCAAACTTCAGATAGAGGGCTAGGCGCATCGTGATTATGTATCCAGAAATAATATTGGTGTTATCAGTAACATATCTTCCAGCCTAGGGTTTCCAGGTACCAAGAGGTCTAGTTACGAGAGTAACGAAAAGTTAGAGGTGACGTAATGTCTCGCTTTAGGTTCTAGAATAAAAATCTATGGTGCTAGCAAGTTAAATGAAGGTTGCGGGTAGTATTAATAGATACGTGTAGGTCGCAAGCTAAAGAGCGTAGACAACAAGGTTATAGGTAGACTGTAGTAAGGATAAGAAAAGGTGAATGGGGAGGTGATGAGAATAGGTATGGCCTCGGTATTAAGCCCATCAAACAAAAGAGCTAATGGTTTCCGGAAATTATAGAAAGCCCAGTATAGCTTGAATGAACTCGGAGGAGTTTAAGACTAGGAGCATTTAGAAGAGACGGAATGCTTCCTTGGCAATAGAATAAGAGTGTAAGTGTGATAAACGCAAGAGGATGACGTTTAGTAATATAGCCTTCGATTGAAGTAATGATTCAACGAGAATGGATTTTATGAATTGCTCGGGATTATAATACCTCCCATAAGATGAATCTCATTGTGATGCTATGAAATACAATTATTGAAGTATAGTATCGTCGGATCAGGAAAATAACTTCAAATGTTCGCTGATGAGACGTGAGCCCTAGTGACAATGTAATACGTAAGAAGTTTCAAGCTTTCACTAGTGGATCGTTGATCAACATTAAGATGAATTAATAATAGATGGATAAAAGTTCCGAGGCTTTGAAACAGAATACAGCAATAGTCGTAAGTTAGGCAAAGTACCAAACAAAGAACTTCAGTACACCGATAGATTCCTAGAGAAACAACTTGTCATAGCTTTGTATATGTTCGCAAAGTGAGGCCTAGATATTGGCTAAAAGCTGGAGGAAAAAGGAGAGAAGATTCGCGTAAGTGCGCAATACAAGGACAGAGTCATACATGCTGCATGACATAAGGTAGCAACTGTTACGAGATTAGAAGAATTCTGACCACAGGTCGTGGTGTAAGAAAGAGGCCTAAAGGGGGAATGCCCTGGCCTTTGGATTTATTCACAAAACAGTTGCCTAGATGGAAAGGACAGTACTAAAGTATTTGTAAGAGTCGTAGGTTATGAGACTCATAAGCACATCAGCTAACATTCTAGGATGAATGTTCCAGGGGGGGGGGGGAATGATCCATATTTTCATATGTAAAAGTACGTCGTAAGTCAATTGATGTAAGCTCGAAAAGGAGATAATCTTTAAAAGTATGTAAAGTAAGTTAATAATATTGCCTTAGATGTTACAAATAATTAATATCATGACTAATAAGTACCAAGAGGTTTGGAAGGTTTAGAAGCTAAACGAAGCAAAGAAAATAAGTTTCGTCGGAGGTCGGCAAGTTGGGAATGTTATAACCCGTACTTTTGGGGTGACACTAGGGTGATTAACATTATAAGAAGGTGATTTTATGAGGTATTTTAGTCATATTATAGTCGTGTGTGAAGTTTTTAAATCAAGCGAGTTATGAAACAAAAGTCGACGAAAGTCGTCACAAGTTACGTTCATAAAGTTTGCTGAAATTTGGGTCTAATGTCACTGAGCTTTTCTCCTAATATACTTGGAGTTAAATGTTGATCTACCTATAAAATTGAAGGTCTACGAGTCTAGTTTCTAACTCACTAATGTTTTCTTCAATGCAACATTGGAGTAGAGACATATTTTATATTTTTGCTATACTGCGCTGACTGGTAAGTGACAAGTATGTGTGTCACCTGCTTGCTTAAATGAATGGACCAAATAAATCCCCAAAATGGGGTAGATTGAGGGAGGCAAAGGGGCCCTTTATATGGGATGATTCTCTCACATTTTTAAAGTAATATCCTGAACGAAACATTGGAGAAAAACTCTTGCAACTCTTCTCCCAAAAGTTCCATCAAACCCTAAGCGATTTTGAAGGTTACAAGTAATTCTAGTGGTGAAGAAACCCGGACTGCTTGCCGTCCGACATGGATATTGACCTCGGTATTGACTTGGTGCCGGGAACTCAACCGATTTCTATTCCACCATATCGCATGGCACCAGCTGAGTGGAAGGAATTGAAGGAGCAACTTTAGGAACTCCTTGATAAGGGGTTTATTATTCCTAGTGTGTTACCTTGGGATGCACCAGTTCTGTTTGTGAAGAAGAAGAATGGCACTATGAGGATGTGCATTGATTATAGGCAGTTGAACAAAGTTACAATCAAGAACAAGTATCCTTTGCCACGTATTGATGATATGTTTGAGAAGCTTCAGGGAGCAAGGGTGTTCTCCAAGATTGATTTGAGGTCTAGGTATCACCAGTTGAAGATTCGGGACTCGGATATTCTAAAGACAGCCTTCAGGACCCGTTATGGTCATTATGAGTTTCTTGTGATGTCTTTCGGGCTGACCAACACCCCAGCAACGTTCATGCATATGATGAACAATATGTTTCAACCTTATCTCGACTCGTTTGTTATAGTGTTCATTGATGATATCCTGGTGTACTCTCGTAGCCAGGAGGAGCATGCCTAGCATTTGAGGATTCTGTTGCAGCAGTTGAGGGAGGAGAAGCTTTATGCCAAGTTCTCCAAGTGTGAGTTTTGGCTCATCTCAGTGGCATTCTTGGGACACATGGTGTCCAGTGAGGGTATTCAGGTGGATCCGAAGAAGATAGAGGCAGTTCAGAGTTGGCCCATGCCATCCTCAGCTACGGAGAATTGGAGATTTCTCGGTTTGGCCGATTATTATCGTCGCTTTGTGGAGGGTTTCTCATCTATTGCACTGCCCTTGACCAAATTGACCTAAAAAGAGTGCTCCTTTCAGGTGGTCAGATGAGTGTGAGGAGAGCTTTCAGAAGCTCAAGACTGCGTTGACCATATCTCTAGTTCTAGTTTTGCCTTCAGCTTCAAGCTCTTATACAGTATATTGTGATGCTTCACGGATTGGTATTGGGTGTGTGTTGATGAAGGAGAGTAGAGTGATTGCTTATAGTTCATGCCAGTTAAAGCCTCATGAGAAAAACTACCCCGTTCATGATTTGGAGTTAGCTGCCATCGTTCATGCATTGAAGATTTGGAGGCATTATCTCTACGGTGTGTCTTGTGAGGTATTTACGGATCATCGGAGTCTCTAGCACTTGTTCAAACAAAAGAATCTAAATTTGAGGCAGCGGAGATGGTTGGAGCTGCTAAAGGACTATGATATTACCATTATGTATCATCCCGGGAAGCTAATGTGGTGGCCGATGCCTTGAGTAGAAAGGCGGTGAGTATGGGTAGTCTTGCATTCATTCCTGCTGGGGAGAGGCCTCTGGCAGTTGATGTTCAGGATTTGGCCAACCAGTTCGTGAGATTGGATATTTCGGAGCCCAGTCGGGTTCTAGCTTGTGTGGTTTCTCGGTCTTCCTTATATGATCGCATCAGAGAGCGCCACTATAATGATCCCTATTTGCTTGTCCTTAAGGACATGGTTCAGCACGGTGATGCCAGAGATGTGACTATTCGGAATGATGGGGTATTGAGGATGCAGGGTTGGATTTGTGTGCCCAATATGGATGGGCTACGTGAGTTGATTCTTGAGGAGGCCCACAGTTTGCGGTATTCCATTCATTCAGGTGTTGCGAAGATGTATCATGACTTGAGGCAACACTATTGGTGGAGAAGAATGAAGTAATAGTGCAGAAACGTAGACATGCTTTCAAGTTCGATAGATATCTCAAAACAGTAAAAATGGATCAAATCTGAATGATATGAAGAATATAACTCCTCTACTTCTACATGCCAATGTACATGTTGTATGTGATGCACCATGATGACAGCCTCATGTGCTCACACTCTCAAATGCTCAATTACTCCGTATTGTATATGGCCCATACGGCCCAGGGAAGATCCATCCCGGAATATATACATCACTGACCATCTGTCACCCAGTACTGAGTAGGGCCAACCCATCCCATGGAGAAGATCCATCTCCAGGTATATAATGCTTCGGACAAGATCCATGTCTAGGGAAGATCTATCCCTCAATACAATCAATCGCGCTCACTAGAAGTGTGTGTAGACTCCGAAGGGACTCCTTCAGCCCGAGCGATATCATAAATCAGTATAACCGCTGAGGCGTGCAGCCCGATCCCATAAATGTCACTCATAATCAGGCCCTCAGCCTCACTCAGTCATCAATCTCTCCAGTCTCTCTCTCACGGGCTCACAATGTCATGTTACTAGCCCGAAAATAATGATATGATGTATCAATAATTAACAACAGAGATTGACATATGATATGAAATGAATGGATATGACTGAGTATGAAATATCAATGAAATCAGTAAGACAACAGCAAGAAACGACCACTATGGGTCCTAACAGTACCGGCATAAATCCTAAATATGATATCTAGCATGAGTGACAGCTCAATTACTTTATCACATGATGAAAACATGGATATCAATAAGATAGAACCACTAGACAGTGCCATGGAATCGACCAGGTCACAATTCTCATGGTGCACGCCCGCATGCATGTCACTTGGCATGTGCGTCACCTTAATACCAATCACATAACACATAAGTTCGGGGTTTCGAACCCTCATAACCAAGTTTAGAAGTGTTACTTACCTCAATCCGAGCAAATCCCTACTCCAATACGCCTTTGCATCGCAAATCGGCCTTCAAATGACCCGAATCTAGCCATAAGCAGTACGATACAATCAATACGGGCTAAAAGAATCAATTCTACAAGAAATTACGAAGTTATAACTCAAAAATTTGAAATCGGCTCACCCCTCCCCCCCTCCCCCCGGGCCCACGTCTCGAAATTCAAATTCACTCACGAGTCTAGTCATACCAAATTCATCAAAATTCGACACTAATTGGTCATTCAAATCCCCAAAATCAACTCTCCAAATCCCTAGCCTCAAACCCCCAAATTACATCTCAAAAATACACCATCTAGGTGGAAAATCAAAGGGGAAACATAATTATTGGAGAAAAATGAACACAAGGACCTCAAGAATCCCATTGAAAATCCTCTCAAAAACCTCCAAATTCCGAGCTCAAAATGTTAGATAATGAAGAAAATCGCGAACCCTTATGTTTATATGTTCTGCCCAGTCAAACCGCACCTGCGATCCCAAAATCCGCTTCTGCGGTCCCGCTTTTTCGGTGAAAACTCCTCACCTGCAGAAGTCACTTAACTCCCCTAGGCTCGCACATGCGCTCCAGGTCTCGCACCTGCGGAGGCGATTCTGCGGCCCATGATCCGCTTCTGCGGAAGTAGCCTATGCCCCTCAACTCCTTCACACTCCGCTTTTGCGCCCTCTTCACCGCATCTGCGGCCTCGCAGGTGCAGGAAAACCTTCGCACCTGCGTCCCTCTACCTTCTCTCCTTCATCTCCGCATCTAAGGATCTTCACCTACACCTACAGGCTCGCATTTGCGGTTCCTACTCCGCAGGTGCAATTACACCAACAGCATACAGGCTTCAGCAACTTCTCAAATCAAATTCCAAGTCCGTTAACCACCCGAAATCAACCCGAGGCCCCCGGGACCTCAACCAAACATACCAACAAGTCTTAAAACATCATACGAACTTAGTCGAACCCTCAAATCACCTCGAAGAACATCAAAAACACAAATCACACCCCAATTCAAGCCTAATAAACATTGAAATTTTCAAATTCTACAAATGACGCCGAAACTTATCAAATCACGTCTGATTGACCTCAAACTTTGCACACAAGTCACAAATGACACCACGAACCTACTCCCACTTCCAAAAATCCAATCCGACCCCGATATCAAAAAGTTCACTCCCGGTCAAACTTTCTAAAATTCTAACTTTCACCATTTCAAGCCTAATTTTACTGCGAACCTCCTAATCACAATCCGGATGTGCCCCTAAGTCCAAAATCACCTAACGGAGATAACGAAACCATCAATATTTAAATCCGAGGTCGTTTACACCTAAGTCAACATACGGTCAACTTTTTCAACTTAAGCTTTCCATTATGAGACTAAGTGTCTCATTGCATTCCGAAATCTCTCCGGACACAAACCAACTAACCCGATAAGTCATATAACAGCTATAAAGCACAAATGGAGCAGTAAATGGGGGGAACAGGGCTACAACTCTCTAAACGACCGGCTAGGTCATTACATAGATAAAATTGGGAAAGCCTAGAGTTATGATTTCCCCAATTGTCGGAATCCTTCCCGTTACGTCTCCTACAATTTCGCCTAAGTATTCTCTACTGATCATGAGCAATCGACTTATCGTAATTCTCTCTCGAGCAACTACAATAATTTACTAGTCATATTCTCTCGCATTACGCTCGCTCGCACTTTTTCATCGCTCACTGTGATCACGTCAAAACTTCATTATCTCTAATCCCACTTTTAAATCCGCCGTATTGATATTTCATATACCTTGGGAGTGACGTTGTTCGACAACAACCTAAATATGTACTCTTTCTCAAGCAATACATAATAAATAGACACAGTCAATTGATGGTCATTCAATCAACAGCAATAAATACGTAGTTGAATAAGTAGGGATATTCAAAGGCAAAATTAAAATGTAACAAGAATTCATCGTTCAATAGGTTTCATCAAATCCTAGATGAGAAAGTTTAGCTACTCATAACCATACTAACAATCATGATAATAATTGAAAGCATTAAAATATAGATTAAGGAAGAACAGGAGAGAAAACTCTTGTGATACGTTGCTTGCAAGTGTTCCGTAGCCTTTTGCCTCTACAATAGTGTCCTTCCCATTCAAAAACTAGCTTTAAGAGGTATTTATATGGTTGGGGTCGAAGCCTACATGTCCAAAATTAAGGAGGAAATAAAATTGGCTCGAATAGTGTCGTCGGCGCGAGGCACTATCAGAGGCACCAACATTTCTGCGCGAGGCACTGTCAGGGCGCCAATGTTTCTGAGCGAGGAACTTTCAGGGGCGCCAATGACAGTGCCCTGGACAAGGCCTTGCACTGTCTATGGCCATGACTTTTCATCGCCTTGCACTTCTTTAAACTATAGATTAAAGAAGAGCGGAGAGAAAAACTCTTGTCATTCGTGCTCCAGAGTGTTCCATAGTCTTTTGCCTCTCCAATAATGTCTCTCCAATAGTGTCCTCCCCCCCCCCCCCCCCCCCCCAAAACTAAGTTTATGAGGTATTTATAATGTAGGGTTGAAGGCTACACGTCCAAAAATTATGAGGAAATAAAAGTGGCTCGGATAACATCGTCAGCACGAGGCACTGTCAGAGGCACCAACATTTCTGCGCGAGGCACTGTCAGGGATGCCAATGTTTCTGCGTGAGGCACTGTTAGGGGCGCCAATGACAGTGCCCTGGACAAGGCCTTGCACTGTCTATGGCCGTGGATTTTTATTGCCTTGCAAGTCTTCTTTTATTGCTTCGTTTTGTAGCTCTGAGGTACCATTTCATGCAACTTTTCTCCAATTCATGTCCAAGCATTCCTACACATAAAATAAACTCTATTAAGCTCAATTATCGCACAAATTAGTATCCAAACAACAAGCAAGTAGGGTAAATAACGTCAAAATATATGGAAAGCTACTTCCTCAAATAAGGTGATGATTTAGCCTTCTCAGTCAAAAATGGACTTGGTTGCGCTCTATCTGGTATATCTTTTCTTATCCGATGAGGATTTTTAAGTGGTCTCTTTACTTTAGAGCTAACGTAGAATCATCAATAGTTCTAGTCTAGATTTCTCTACAAGTTTATAGCACGACATCAAATTCCAGTTAAGTTAGGCTTTTTAATCACTCCATTTGACCTTATAATGAAGGAGATATGTTGGTTTCAATATTTGAAAATAGTGCAGATTTTTAAATACGAATTTAATGGCAATTTCGTAATTAATCTAAAAAATCTAGCAACCCAATTCTTAGTAAAATGACCATAAATTCCTCATGCGATGTCAAAACTTGATGATTTCAGTTGCTATGGTTCCAAAATTACGATACGGATATAATAGTTTAGTCGAAACACAAATCAAAGGTTGTTTGCTCAATATGGTAACCTTTATGCTCAAATCGACGTCGAAACCGAAAACAATCACTATACAACCCAAACTTATCCAAAACTCTTCGGAATTTAACCAAACTTTGTGGACATATCCAAAATCATCATACAAAATTATTGGAATAATTAAAACCCGATTCTGAATCCGTTTACCCAAAAGCCAAACCTTGGTCAACTCCTCCAACTTAAAGCTTCTAAAACGAGAATCATTCTTCCAAATCAATCTCGAACCGCTCGAAAACCGAAATCAACCATACACGCAAGTCATAATACATAATATGAAACTACTCAAAGTCTCAAACCACCGAATGGAACGCTAAAACTCAAAATGACCGGTCAGATCGTTACATTAATTTCTTCAAGTATGTGCTGATGGCATGGCCTACATTCTTTTAATGAGCTGAATAGACTTGCTTCTGTGATCGATCGGGCTATGCAATTTTACTCTTGCTAGATTTGAGAATGAAAAATTTCAAAGAAAAGCAAGCCCTTCTCTATACTTTGTCTATGTCAAAGAAATATCGGGATATATGTATTTGTAAAAATCTAAAATGTTAAGTTTGAAAAAAAAGAGAACAAAAAGAAAAAATATCAAAATTGCAAAGATTAGATTTGGAAATGTGATATACGTATTGGTATTATAAGAAGTTAACTTCTAGAAAATGTGAAATCTATATGTACAATGTAAATTTATTGGAAGTTTCAACTCAAGTTTGTATTTTATTTCAAGTTCAAAAAAACTAATGGTGTAAAAGTCCATAAGTGCCTCATGAATGTCGGAGGGTAGTATATATATAATGCTCTTTCAAAGATATATACCTCAAATTGCAGATTAGTATAAATTCGATCATCCATGTTCCAATTGTCTAGTGCAAATTCTATCGACATGAAACCTTTTTTAATATTGATCTTCCTTTATAGTGACTTTAAGTTAAAGAAACATCAGAAGCCAGCAACCTGCTCCTCAAATATGAATTGCATCCAACATTTTTAAAATAAAAGATAGTTTGTTTGATATACATGGATTGTTTAGTGTTGAAGAATAATTTAATGTTGTAGTGAAAAACTATAATGGTTTGAAATTCGATATTTGTTAGTTTATTTAACTCATGTCTAGTTAGGACGGCCGTTTGCCCGTTAAGGTATAACGCCTTTTAAAAGGGCGCTATATTTGAATATGAAAAGACGGCCAGGTATAGCGCCATTTATTAAGGCGTTATAGTATAGCGCCTTAATAAACGGCGCTATACCTGCATATTAAACCCGTCCCCTTCCCTTCCCCCACCAAACAGAATCCCCCCCCCCCAAAAAAAATAACTACCTCTTGTCTCCCCCCCCCCAATCAACGACCAAAAAACCTCGAGTGGACCCCACCCGTCCCACAAAAAGTAAAGATTCTCGGTTCCACATCCTAGCTAAGGCGTTCTCTCGTTGTGGGTTGCTCGTTTCGGCTCTAAATCGCCAAATCTTCAACTTTCCAAAAACCTTAAATCGAGGTATTCCGACTTAGTTTTTGTTGAAACTCGTATAAAAATGCATATTAGTTGCTTTTAATGTGTTCTATGTTGTTTTGTGATTATTTTGCGATTTAACTATTTTGTTATTTTTATCCGGACTATGATATTAGTGTGCTAAAAAATTAATAAAACTAGAGAAATTACTATTAGTTGTTAAAAAAATGTTAATAAGTTACTTTTTACTATGGTATATGTATTTTCGTGAATGTTTTGTGATTAAATTTATTTGTTACTTGCTTAAAGACTATTAAAATAGATAAATTATTACTTTAGTTTCCTCTAGTGGTATCTTGTGGCCTAATGTAGTGCTTGTATTTGTAATGTAGTGCCCTTTTAGCGTAGTAAAATGTAGTGCCATTTAGCGTAGTATCCTTATAGTTATTGAAATTAATCATTTAAGTATCTATTATACCTAAAATTACGTCAAAATAGCTAATAATGCAAACACAAACTCTGTCTAATTCTAGTCAATGATCGTAAGAAAATAACATGAGAAAACAACAATATTTACCGGATACCTTGGTGCTACTTGGCCTCAAATATCGAGCCCGGAACCCATATGTGAATATTTAATAATTAAATCTTGTATAATTATAAAAATTAATTATTTAATTTTATTATAGTCAAAAATAAGTGAGTCATAAACAAAAATATATAATAATAATAATAATAATAAAACTAATATATAAATTAATAAAACTAACATATACAATATTAAACTAACATATAAATAATAAACTAACATTTAAAATAACAGACATGTTGAGTGATAAATCGAGAACATTTTCTCATCATGAACACAATATTTCAGGATATCTTGGTCCTACTGGGCCTCAAATATCGAGCCCGGAACCCATATGTGAATATTTAATAATTAAATCTTGTATAATTATAAAAATTAATTATTTAATTTTATTATAGTCAAAAATAAGTGAGTCATAAACAAAAATATATAATAATAAAACTAACATATAAATTAATAAAACTAACATATACAATATTAAACTAACATATAAATAATAAACTAATATTTAAAATAACAAACATGTTAAGTGATAAATCGAGAAAATTTTCTCATCATGAACACAAGAATTCAGGATATCTTGGTGCTACTAGACCTCAAATATCGAGCCTGGAACCCATATGTGAATATTTAATAATTAAATCTTGTATAAATATAAAAATTAATTATTTAATTTTATTATAGTCAAAAATAAGTGAGTCATAAGCAAAAATATATAATAATAATAATAATAAAACTAACATATAAATTAATAAAACTAACATTGTAATGACCCAACCAGTCATTTTGACTTTTACAACTCCGTTCCCCTAAATAAAACTCCTTGTATTTGCTTATATTAAATTATGACTTGCGGGATGGTTGGTTCAGGATTTGGAAGTGTTTGGATTGAAATCGGAACACTTAGTTCCTTAAGTTGGCTTTAAAAGGCCAAGTTTGACTTCGGTCAACATTTTAAGAAAACGACCCCAGAATAGAATTTTAACGATTCCAACAGCTCTGTATGGTGATTTTGGACTTAGGAGCGTGTTCGAAATTTTATTTGGAAGTCCGTAGTTAAATTAGGCTTGAAATGGCTAAAATAGGAATTTAAGTTTGGAAGTTTGACCGGGAAGTTGACTTTTTGATATCGGAGTCTGAATCCAGTTCCGAAAACTTTCATAGCTCCGTTATGTCATTTATGACTTGTGTGCGAAATTTGATGTCAATCGGACTTGATTTTAGAGGTTTCAGTATCTAATATAGAAGTTGGAAATCTTAAGTTTCATTAAGCTTGAATTGGAGGATGATTCATAGTTTTAGCGTTGTTTTATGTGATTTGAGGTTTCAAATAAGTTCGTATGATGTTTTAGGACTTGTTGATATATTTGGTTGAGGTCCCGAAGTCCTCGAGTGAGTTTCGGATAATTAACGGATCAAAAATTGGACTTAAAAAGCTGCTGCAATTTTTCTCTTCTACTGGATATTCTTGGTTGTGATCGAGCCCAGGTACGAGGCTCAGGATCGAGCCCAGCTCGAGATCCATGATCGAAGGCTCAGGCTCGAGGGCCATGATCGAAGCCACGATCGAGGCCCGATTCCGAAGGCTGCCTGGGCAGATCTATAAAGGAGGGAATTTCGCCCTATTTGTCATTTTTGACGAACTTGAGCTTGAGCAGAGGCGACTTTTATCAAATTTTCAAGGAAAGACATTGGGATAAGTGATTCTAACTTGTATTTAGTCTATATACACAAATATATCATTGTTTTCACCATTTAATTAGTGTTTTGTGATTGAAATTTGAAAATTTTTTAGAAACGAGTTTTTGAGATTTTGGTATCGATTCGGAGTCGGATTTGAGTGAAACTGGTATGGTTGGACTCGTAATTGAATGGGTTATCGGATTTCGTAACCTTCGCCGGATTTCGAAACGTGGGCCCCACGGACGAATTTTTTATTAATTTTGAATTTTATTAAAAAATATAGTATTTTCTTATAAAATTGATTCCTATAATTTTTAGTGATTGTATCGAATTATTTTGGCTAGATTCAAGCCATTCAGAGTTGGATAATCGAGGAAAAGGCCTTCTAGTGGATTAAATAGGAGCAAATTGAGGTAAGTCTCTTGTCTAATCTTGTGAGGGGGAAATTTACCCCATAGGTAATTATAGTAATAATTATTGCTAATTGTGGGGGCTACGTACGCACGAGGTGACGAGAGTCCGTGCGTAGCTACTATTAATGCTAAAGTCCGGGTGGTTTAGGACTCAAAGCATGAATTACTTGTGTAAATTGTATTCTTTATATATATATATATATATATATATATATATATATATATATATATAAGGATGTTAGATAAAAATTACTTGTGAATTGTTAGATAAAAATATTAAAGGATGAAAATCCCATATGCTTGATCTTCTGTTTAAATTAATTATTTGTTAAGAGAAATTTATTCTTCCTCCCGGATTTATCTTATAATAAATATACTCTCCTTCTGGAGGTACATAAGAAAATGTCCTCCTTTCTTGTGGAGCGGGCCGAACGCCTCGGCAGGATAGATGCATCTATGGATCGCACCGCACGTCCCTCGGCAGTGTACACGATACTCTGGATCGGGTCGTACGACCTCGGCAGAAATCGTGCCTAATAATAATAATTACATGATACTTGATAGTTTATTGCAGCTTGTGAAGCTAATTGATAAATTGAAAATCTTTGAAATTTAAAGAATTATTATCTCTGCTTGTTAAGGAATTATTGTTATTCCTGTAAATGAGGCAAATTGATAAAATAAAAATTTATTGGAATTGAAGGATTTATTTATTTCTGCATGTTAAATACAATCATTGTAAATTCTATAAATCATGTTGATCTAGTTATTGCTATTTTTATTTTATTTATTATTATTGACTCTCAGTGAGTATCAAAGTCGGTCATCTCGTCTCTACCACTTCGAGATTAGGCTTGATACTTACTAGGTACACGTTGTTTACGTACTCATACTATACTTGCTGCACTTTTTGTGCAGGATTTGAGACATGCACTAGTGGAGGACCTATCATCGCACATCCAAGTTATCCAGAGGCGTGGTGGTGAGCTGCATTTCTGAGTCGTTCTGCAGCTACTAGTGCCTCTTCTTGCATTTTATTCTGTCTATTTTTATTTCAGACAGTATTTGGAGTTTTGTATAATCTACTAGATGCTCATACACTTGTGATACCGGGTCTTGGCACACACATTGGTAGAATTTGGAATTGTATTATTTTCTTGGATTTAGGTTAATCAGTATCTTTTCAAATTTCTTTAATATTTCTAGAAAAATAATAAAATTACTTAGAAAATTATTTTAAAAATAATTGATATACGTTTAATTTATTTGTTGGCTTGCCTATCTGTAGTATTGGGCGCCATCACGGCCTATAGGTGAAATTGGATCGTGACAAATATATACAATATTAAACTAACATATAAATAACAAACTAACATTTAAAATAACAGACATGTTGAGTAATAAATCAAGAAAATTTTCTCATCATGAACACAAGAATTCAGGATATTTTGATGCTACTAGGCCTCAAATATCGAGCCCGAAATTCATATGTGAATATTTAATAATTAAATCTTGTATAATTATGAAAATTAATTATTTAATTAAAAACAAACATATAAAATAATAAAACTAACATATAAAATAATAAACTAACATATTAAAGTAAAATAATGTAATTAATCTTGTTTAATTTACAGTAGACGACATGGAGGTTCCGCCTTTGTATCCCGGACCTGCCAGCCTAGAGCTACTGTTGTTACAGGGCGATCATAGGTCGTCCCACATATGGGAGGGACAGTTACTGGCCCAGACTTTCCGCGCCAGGAGAGTAGACGATATGTAGGACTTTCTCAGAGACCGCGCTCTCCATCTCCGTATAGTCAGACGCCTCCAGGATACGGGCATTTATAGGAGTGTAGAGATCGGTCGGCTGCAGCTCGATTGGTCGTTGATCATGGCCCTGATAGAGCGATGGCGACCGGAGACGCACACATTCCATTTGCCCATTGGCGAGGCCACCATCACGCTGCAGGATGTGGAGGTCATGTATGGGCTGCCCGTTGATGGACACCTTGTTGCTCTGCCTCATGCCATGAGAGAGCAGACAGGTTTGCAGTACCTGGACATGCTGCAGCGGCTCACCGGTTTACAGCCACCGGAGGAGACTGCACTGGTTGGGGCCAGTCGTCTGCAGTTGACGACTGTCCGACAGCATTTGGAGGCATTGCACCCTGACATCACAGACGATACACCGGAGCTTCATATTCACCGGTATATAAGGTTGCTGCTACTCCTTATGTTTGGAGGGGTTTTGTTCCCGAACACTTTGGGGAACCTAGTCAGCTTGAGATTTCTTCATCATCTTGAGCGACTAGATGATTTACCCCAGTACAACTGGGGTGTTGCTGTTCTCGGCTACTTGTACAGGCAGATGTGCCGGGCGAGCATGGGCACCCAGCGTGATGTTGCTGGATTTTTGCCGCTGCTACAGGTGAAAACATATTCGAATACTCTATTCATTATAACATACCCAGTAAAAATATACCTTAAATTTTACGTCCACTTTATATGTTAGGTTTGGCGCCTGGGAGCGTTTCCTGCAGTTGCATCCACCTCTACCACAATTAGCTCCGGGTGCACCACCTCCGTTTCTCCCTCTAACTAGGAGGTGGGTTGATAGGCGGGGATATGGACGAGAGTACGAGGCTCGACATAATCTCCCCTTGTGCAGGGATTTGTTGGATTTGCAGGAGGGCGTACAGGTAAATGTATACCTAAGTTTACTTGGCCTGGCTTCATATGCGTTGCGTATACTCACATTTTCTGTTGTTACTTAATAGTTCATTTGGAGGCCATACAATGACGAACTAATAGCTGGTTTGCCCGATCATTTCTCGGCCGGCCGAATTATGTGGAGCTCTTCCGTCCCGTTGTGTGCCTTGATATTGTGGAGCATCATGCCACCGAGTGAGTACTTTGCCAGTTTGACCGCCCGCAACTTGTACCGCCACTGCCTGCCTGGCATATCACACATTACCAGTGGGATGATCATTCCAGGGTGGACCAGACATATATGGTATGGCTAGAGGCGCAGATCGATACTTGGGACCAGCGACATGACCTGATCCCTCCCCCCCCCCCGACCGGAAGGAGACTGAGCATGATTATATGGGCTGGTACCGTAGCGTTACCCGACTTTTCGTCGGGAATCCCATTTATCACGCTGGCGATCGGTACGTTCCATACGCAGGGAGGCACGAGGCACTGGTATGTTATTTGGTATACTTACTTATAATCTTAACCTAGTGTTCCGTAATTTATATTTTACATATTGTGCAGGCTATTGGCCTACATTTGTTCCACCAGTTGGGACTGCAGATGCAGCAGCATGCCGGCGAGGGAGCAACCGCTTTGCACGAGTATGGCCGGCAGGTTATCGATCTGGCTTCCCGGGCATTGAGGCGAACCCGAGATTATGAGTGATTAGGATACGAGGCTGAGTATATGGCGCCAGAGCAGTACCATCGTGGGCCAACAGTGGGACCGGAACGTGGTCGACGTAGCAGGCGTGCCCCACGAGGTAGGGGTGTACCACGAGGTAGTGGGGGTCGGCAAGGAGGTGGTCCCCAGCGAGGGGGCGTTGAGGCACTTGTTGAGGATGTTGGAGTTGATCGGCCGGGTGACCTCCATGAGCCAGACCACTCTCACAGTAGCATGCCGTCATTCATCCTTCAACTTCAGCTCACTCCAGGGACTTCGCAGGTGACCCCGTCATCTCCATTGTTGATCACGGGCACGTGCATTACGCGAGAGGATTGGGATTAGTATTTTCCTGATCTTCCAGGCCCATCGACCGTTGCTGATGATCGGCCGACACGAGATGTGGATAGTGGGCGCCGGCTGAGTTATGGCTCATCATCGAGGGATGCTGGGGATCTTTCACAGGCGCATGTATGTTTGTATTACTATTACATTTAAATTTGTTTTTATCTCGTTGATTAACCATAAATATCTTTATGTTTTTTTTATTAAGGCTTCATCCTCGCCCGTCACGGAGGCCACTTTGTGCGATACTGACCTGGCTGCACCGGATGATTATATTCAGGAGCCCGACGAGACCATGGTAAGACAATTTAAATTTTTGTGACTTAACATGTACATTACAAATATATATTTTCATATACTGGAATATCTTATTATTCTGTAGGTTACTGCTAGACAGACGGCCCCTTCTACCGAGCCTGTCAGCCCTACTGACGATCATGCTGCAGCGCATCCTCTGATAAAGAGGCGACGTGATGAGGATGATCCTGATAGCATAGCCGGGCGAGATAGGATGCGCCTCAGGCCAACGGCTGCATTAAAGCATACAGGATGTGGGACGCATTGATTTTTTTTGTATTTTATATACATATGACATTCAGTAAATAATTGCAACAATTTTTATTGTTTACATTATATGCGCATTATGTTTTTATTTCTCCGATTCTTCGTTATTTTAATACTACAACACAAACACAAACACAAACATAGAAACTTAACATAATTTAAATTCAGTACAACTAATGAAAATACATGACACGGAAAACATAAAGATAAAACATTATACTCAACACATACATGTGTTTGTTTAGTCACTACCGCCTATTATTCTCTGCTCCAACCACTTAAATTTCTCTTCCATTTTATTTTTTTCTTCCTCCGCCTCTTTTAGTTTCTCCTGCAATGCCGCAATTTCTCGTTGCATTTCAGAGATCTGGCGTTGGTATTCACTGTTCATATTTCAAACATACTGCAAACATGATTTATAGTATTCCTGGTTAATGGGTTCACCATACCATTCCTCAAACATACAATGATTTTCGTCATTGCGTTCAAACATGTATAGACACATCCAGTATATGCGCCCAACATTACCATTGGACCAACATGCCTTCATAATCGCACGTTTGCCACAATATCACCTTGGTTGGTCATTGCGTCCAGACATTTGTTAATGCAAGAAAAATGAAAAATGTATGGAAGGTTTTGCTATTTGTTTTGGTTAAGCGCAGATAATAACTAAAATGCGCTAGTTATTTATAGGCAAGACAACCCGCATAACGTAGTATTTAACCGCGCTATGCTTCGCGTGTTAAAGAGTCTTTCGGGTACAATACAGCTTTTCCAGAAGATAGCTTTTGCAGGCGAGCAGCTTTTTCAGGTCGACAAGACAACACATATAACGTAGTATTTAACCGCGCTATGCTTCGTGTGTTAAAGATTCTTTCGGGTACAATACAGCTTTTCCAGAAGATAGCTTTTGCAGGCGAGCAACTTTTTCAAGTCGACAAGACAATTATTTTTTTAAAAACAATGGGTTTATGTTAGATTGTTGTACTAAAGTATTAAAGTTATATATCAATAAGATTTAACAGCAATGGAAACATAATTTTATTTCATATATTCTGCAAGATAACCAAGTACATACACTTATTACAACCACATTACGGAAACAAAACACTACGTGTATCCTTGATAGTTGGGCAACTTAGATGAACTTTCACCAGGAGCTGGATTACCACTGCCACCCAAACCAGTTGAAGGACATTTACGACGGTCGTGTCCTGTTTGCGAGCATATGCCACCTTTGCGCGCATAAACGGTATCACCAACATCCATTTGGTTCCGTATACACGTTCTTTTTTGCACTTGTCACTGACGCAAAAACTCCTTGTTACACACCATTTTAAATGGTTACGGCGGCCAATAATGCTCAGCACCCACTGGCTACAACTGCCCACTATAGGTGTTTAAGTATGCAGCAACACTATATTCTTTATCAACGTAGTTGGTTGGACCTAAACCTATATGTTGAAAGCGCTTGATGGCATGTGAGCACGGCATGTGGTAGATGGACCATTTTCCACAAGAGCATAACCTTCTGGATTCATTTACGGTGTGTGTATTATTCCCCGATTGTGATGGATAGCGGTGTTAACTTCAAAAATATTTCGCTCGTTGCAATACTGCAAAAATGAATGCCAATGTGCTCGCTTCCTGTATTTCTCAAATCTTTTCATTAGTATTGGCATAAATTCAACACCCATTTTCATCAATGACAATGCACCTGTAGCCCTTTCAACAAACCTCTCCGCCATTAGCTTGAATGACATCCGCACCATGGCAGTGACAGGCAATCCTCGTGCAGACTTCAATAACCCGTTGAAAGACTCTGACACATTTGTAGTTAGAATTCCCCATCTTCTGCCACCATCCGCATGCAAAGTCTACTTGTCAAGCTCATGTCGCATCAACCAACGATAGACTCCCTCGTCTTCCTGCCTGATAGATTTCATGCGCCTCCTGAATTTACACTCTTGGTGATCTGTTGCAGCCATCCACATTAAATCATGCAAATCCTTGTTGGGATATGCCTTCTGGAAATTGGCCTTCAGGTACCTCACACAGTAACGGTGGCAGGCATACGGTTCCTGCCATGCACGCAAATTCTGTACAGAACTTAAAATACCACCATGCCGATCAGATATTAGACAAATACTTGAACGTTGTTTGATAACGTACTCTTTCAAGTGGTTCAAAAATAGTGTCCACATCTCTTGGCTTTCATTGGCACAAATAGCAAAAGCTAAGGGAAATATACTTCCATTAGCATCTACTGCAACAGCGATCAACAGCTTAATATCATACTTTCCATAGACATGAGTGCCGTCTATGGATATTACCGGCCGGCAATGCACAAAACCATCAATTGCTGGTTTAAATGCCCAAAACACGTATCTGAATATATATTCTGGTATTCCCGGACTCTGCTCAAGCTTCCATTCAACAACAGTCCCAGGGTTAAAGTGTTCCAATGCGGCCATGTACCTAGATAGAGATGCAAATGACTTATCCCAGTTACTATAAACAATTTCAAACGCACGTTTGCGCCCGAGAAATGCCTTTATTTTGGTAATGGTGCACCCATATTCCTGGTGGACGGATGTAATATACTATTTGATCTTGTACCTTATGGACGCTTCAATGTGTGGAATCAAGACAAGAGAAATCAAGTCAACATCCAAGTTGAAGTAATTCCCACTGAATGTGTCCATTTCATAATTGTGGGTGACAATGTATTTACCCACAACCCACATATTTGTTTTCTTCTTCTTCGCACACAGAATCCAATTACAACCTGTAAACCATCTACGGAAAACAACCTTGTATACATCCGGAGTTGACTCTCATATCGTCATCTCACGAAACTCCTTTACGTTGTACATTTTCACCGCCCTGCTTAGGCGCTCTTTATCAGGAAAAAGCATGCCATTTGACAGCACCGTTGGTCTAGACTCATCCCACATTACTGTCCGAATTTCGTCAGTATCCCTTGTGAGGGCATTCACATCCGGCATACTTGGCAAATAATCAAGGTAGGGAATCTCCCTTGAATGAAACGGCACGTGGGACTCCTACACTCTTGGTCTAACGGGGTGTGGAGCATGCTCCCTCATCAAATCAGGTCCAGCATTCTCTTCCTTCTCAACATCACCCTCATCAGGGAAGGGTGTGTCATCTCCGGACTCATCGGTATTGTTGTCATAATCACTGTTCTCTTCCTGACTTTGTGCATCTGCCAGATCCTGATTAAATATGTCGTCTTTGGGAAATTGAGTCAGGATAGGACGTTCAAGTTGCTCGCTTTCACTGCACAACCAACAAAATAATGAGTTACTCAAATTGATAAATACTTTACATATAGCTATATCACTTCACTTACAAATCGTAATGTGTTGTCATCTCATGATGGACATCATCCTGTTGGTGATGACTCCCGGATGGACCACCATGATCCAACACACCATAACTACGCATATTCCAACTGGGCGTTGGTTCATAACTTGTAAAATTCATATCTGGCCGGTACCCTCTGTGGAATATATGAGTGTTAATACAAATTCAATACAGTAAAAATAAACATCGTAACACAAAGGAAAATTGAAGTTTACCACTCGTCTTGTGGATCATGTAAAGTAGGAGAGAAATTATTTCCTCGCTCCTCATTCGCTCGTGGAGATAAGTTTAGATCAGGCCAAACTCTTTCAGCCGGAACCTGTTCGGCTAAAACTGCTCCAAAATAACCACCCGATAACTGAAGGATATCCCTGTTTTGCGCAACCTCATTATTGCAAACGTCTTCAGCCTTGACGTACATTTCCAACATTTTTTTATCAAAAGAAATTCCCGGTATTCATCCGGAGTCCTCAAAAAATTCAAAGTTTCATCATCCTTGATGTTAAACTCAGCATAACAAGCAACCCCTTGCAGAGTGACAGAATACGGATATCTTCCGGTTACTTTAAGGTTCACCGAACGTTTGCTCACACTCATTTTTTTTACATAACAACGATACAAATTTATCATACTCCATTGTAAG
The DNA here is from genome assembly GCF_000390325.3 of Nicotiana tomentosiformis. Lineage (NCBI taxonomy): Eukaryota > Viridiplantae > Streptophyta > Magnoliopsida > Solanales > Solanaceae > Nicotiana > Nicotiana tomentosiformis. Next base: position 75,912,513 of record NC_090823.1, on the reverse strand, counting down.
TGGCAACTTAACATGATACTGTGGAGATAAACTATAGCTTACTGAGTTATTCGCCACCACAACCTCATCCCCCATATCCCGCGACCCACAATATAATGAAACCCTAATTCTTCGCTCTTCAGACATTATGACAAAATGTAAAACAACTTAACGAAGAAAAATTTAACAAGACTTGAGAATTTTTCTGAATGGATTTTTACAAAATCCTTAACGTCTTTAAATAAGGCAATGCCCAATACGGGGGGTCGAATTTTTTGAGGTATAGCTACTTAAATAAGGGCGCTATACCCATTTGAATTATTGTTATGTCAGTTAAGCGCAGAATAATTATTGGTGGGCCCACAAAATATGTATAGCGCCTTAATAAACGGCGCTATACTTTCCCGTCTTATCAAATTCAAGTATAAAGCCCTTTTAAAGGGCACTATACCTTAACGGGCAAACGATCGTTAAGGTATAGTGCCCTTTAAAAGGGCGCTATATGTATTTTGATCACTAACTCTTTTTTCCACCTATTTTTGTGTCTTGAGTCAAAAAATACATTATTTTGGTTCCGGACTCAAAACTTACTATCCGACCTTTTGAGTGCAACCAAAAAATGTACGCTACAAATCCCCAGGTATACGTATACAGTATCTTTGTTCTATTGATACTCGAAGGGCCTTATATGAGGATTTAAGGATCATTGATATGAGGCTTCAATTTGGCGAATATTTTTATTGATTCAACATAATGGTATTCTAATTTCCATTTGCTCTCAAGTCTAGATTAACTAAACTTTTAAAACAAAATGAAGTGCAATAACATAGATAAAAAGAGATAAAGAAAGAAATTTGACTTGGATCTTCTTTTTTCCTACTGTTTCACAGTTTCAACATAAATGATTAGAGTTGCCTTTTCATTTGCTTTCAAGTTCATATTAATTGAGAACTTATTTTTTAATTGGCTTTTTGAATTCCATGTCATTGTTGGTTTTTCGATTTGGATTGGTTTTTTTCTAAAAAGAAATCAAACCAAGTAAGTCAGATTTTCAAATATTAGAACCAAATCAAACCAATTAAGTCGATTTTTTATCGATTCGGTTTACGTTGATTTTTCAGTTTTTTCTTAAATATGAGACGTGCACTACCAAACACATTCTGATGACAACAAAAATATTGGAACTCAAACTTACAATTTTTTTATTTTTTTATTTTTTTATTTTTTTAAGGATACACGAGAGAGAGAGAGAGATCCTAGTTTAACTCATATTCATAGCTCCATGAGATTTTGTTGTAGTCTGTTGGTAGGTAGTGCCTAAAAGAATGACTACCTGTGATTCTCTATAACAAAGGAGGCCCTCTACAAAATTAGCCTCTTATTTCAAACAGATTTAAACTGGATATTATAAATAGCTTTCTTGCTAGTTAGCAGACCTCACTTGAATAACACAAACTTATTACCCAAATAATAAAAAATAAAAAAAAGAGGACCAAATATGTTGTTCCCACATCTTCCTCTTACCCTATTCTTCTGTTTCTGCCTGTTTTTCTCGTTTTCATATGCTCATTACAAGCCCCCTTGTGATTGTTCCTCTGCTCATAACAATAGCCATGAAAACATTCCCACTAACCCTGGTAATTCATTCCCTGCTCATAACAATAGCCATGAAAATATTCCAACCAAGCCTGGAAATTCTTTCCCTGCTCAAAACAACAGCCATGAAAATATTCCAACCAAGCCTGGAAATTCTTTCCCTGCTCAAAACAACAGCCATGAAAATATTCCAACCAAGCCTGGAAATTCTTTCCCTGCTCAAAACAACAGCCATGAAAATATTCCAACCAAGCCTGGAAATTCTTTCCCTGCTCAAAACAACAGCCATGAAAATATTCCAACCAAGCCTGGAAATTCTTTCCCTGCTCAAAACAACAGCCATGAAAATATTCCAACCAAGCCTGGAAATTCTTTCCCTGCTCAAAACAACAGCCATGAAAATATTCCAACCAAGCCTGGAAATTCTTTCCCTGCTCAAAACAACAGCCATGAAATTCCCAGTAACTCTTCCCCTGCTCTAAATAACAGCCATGAAATTCCAACCAAGCCTGGTAATTCATTCCCACCTCATAATAACAGCCATGAATTTCCCACCAAGCCCGGTAATAATTCTTCCCTTGAGACACTATCCAGTTTGCTAATGTTATTATCAATCTTTAATAAATGTTTTCTCTTCGGAAAGTATTTTTCACTCTCCAACCAAATACCATAAAGTTTTTTTCCACGACAATATAAGTCAATGACCAGATAATATTTTCTAGAAAATGACTTATGTCATAGCAAACACACCCTAAAGACTTCGTATTTTCATTTTTTTTTTAAATTTAGCTTTAATTTAAATTTTTTTTTTTTTTTTTTGATGACCCAGAAATCCGTCTGGGGCCGATCCTTTGGACCAACCGCAGCCTTCGAAACTCAGTGGATAATGGACCCGCCCCTCTACCTTCTCCACTTAAATACCAGGCTTTGTTTTGCATGGTGTGGGGGCTTGAACCTGTGACCTAAGACACAAATCCACCACCCTTTGCCACTTGAGCTAGGCCCTGGGGGCAGCTTTAATTTAAATTTAAATTCAGGTTTTAATTGAAAGAACATGTTTGTTCATGAAATAAGATGACTATGCTGCTGCTGATTTTTTTTTTATCGTGAGATAAGATTACAATTCTGAATAGCCTTCTTTCAACCCTATAAATAAATATATAACTCCTCTAAATAGTGAATGAGCCAATTTGTAGATTTTGTTGTATCCTGAAGAAACTTGTCTGTATTTTCACAAATAATCTAAGGGCAACATCTCTTTAAGAAAGTTGTTTTCATGCCTTGAAGCTTTTATCTGACATACAGTTATTTTATTTTATAACAGGTAACTCTTCCCCTGCTCAAGATACTTCCATTAAGCATAATAACTATATAGGATGCTTCCACAAGGTCTATGCTTTTGGAGATTCCTACACTGATACCGGAAATGCTAAATTAGTGGGTGATCTCAAGGTAAATTTCACTCAAAGCACGAGCATTTCAGCAAAATCGAAGAAGGGTTTATGCGATGGGCAGTTGGTGGTAGATTTTCTATGTGATGCTCTTAATCTACCACATTTGCCACCCTTCCAAAGTACCTCTATAAATTTCACATCTGGGGTCAATTTTGCAATAGCTGGATCAACAATTCTTCCCAAAGAGAAATTCTCGATGCAAAATATTACTAACCTTTTTTGGAAAGGAATACCCTTGAACTTTCAAACTCAGATCGATTGGTTCAATAAGTTGAAACAGCAGATGGGATGTACAGATAAAACTGGAAAAAGTTGCAAGGCTGAATTGGAGAATGCACTCTTCTGGATAGGCTCTGTTGGCGTTAGTGACTACGCTCGTATACAAGGGTCCTCTTTACCTACACGTTGGCTCACACAGCAGTCTGTCGATCAAGTTAGCAGACTAATCGAGGTATGCACATGAAAAGTGTTTCACTAAAACCTTTGACATAGTACTATTTATGCATTCGTATTAAAGTCTGTTTGGTCAAACTTTCAAATCTGCTCATTTCAAAAGGTGCTTTTTGTCAAATGCCGTTTTAGAAAAAGTAGTAGTTTGTGTTTGGCCAAAACATTTGAAATGTGCTTTATAAGAACAATTCGTTTTGGCCAGTCTTTACAAAAGTGCTTTTGAGAGTGAAATTACAAAGTGATAAAGCTAAAGATTCACTTTACAATTACTATTAAGATAATAGACGAATGATTTTAAATGTTTATTATGAGAGACTTTAATTAAAAAAACTATTTCATTTAATTAAAATGTAAAAACTAAAATCACATAGAGAAGGAACAACTTCATGAGATTTTGGTCATATATGTATTGTTGAAAACGCATGAGGTTAGATTTTGTTTGTATTATGGGATAGTAAATATAAATTTATGGTAAAGGTTTTTTTTTTTTTTTGATTAAACAGAAAGAGAAAATATCTTTACAAGGCCATGTAAATGCAGAACATTTACCTCCAAAATTCAGCTACACTAGGAGTCTAAGCTAAGTGTACAATATAACTACTCCTACCATCAGGTCACTACAATTCCAAAAATCAAAGTATCTAAGTAATATAGTAGCTAAGCTAAGGATAGCAAGTATATTGTCCTCACATGAGACGTATGGTAAAGGTATTTTTGTCCTTAAGAAAAATGAAAAAACCAACTTATGTTTTTAATGTTCAAGACAAAACTACTTGTTTCTTTTTCTTCCCCGCAGCAGAAAACAATTTCTGCTACTACTCAAAAGCATTTTTTCTCATAAGCTTGGCCAAACACCTTAACTTTCCATAATAAGCATTTTTTAAAGAATAATAGCAGCACAGATATCTGACATCACAGCAATGCTAAGTAGACAGTGTTTATATGTATAGACATTGCTGGGAAGCGGAGCAAAGTACATCGTAGTTCAAGGATTACCACCAATAGGATGCCTCCCACTACATATCTCATTATGTCCACTGAAAGCTGCTCTTGATCATATGGGATGTGCAGCAGCTGTCAACACAGCAGTAATGGTCCACAACCAGATCCTGCAAAGGAGATTGGAAAGATTCCGTAGATTATATCCTAATTGTCATATCTTATATGCTGATTACTGGAATGCATATCTAACAATTCTGATGAACTTAAAGAAGTACCAATTTGAGGAAGCTTTCAAACCTTGCTGTGGAGCTACAGGAGGACCACTCAACTTCAACTTGCATTCGTTGTGTGGCTCACCTGGTACTGTCAGCTGCAACAATCCTAGCAAATTTATCAGCTGGGATGGTATCCATCTTACAGAAGCAATGAATCAGAAAGTCACTGATCTTTTCCTCAATCAAGGCTTCTGTCAACCATCTTTTAGTGAGCTGGTCAAAAGTAGGAGCGGGATGTAGATGGACTCAATGTAAGCTAGCAAATAATACCGCTCCGGACCAATCCAGAGAGCGAGATAATAATAGGAATTATTCTCAGAGATGTTTCTTCCATTGCAAGAACGAGAAACTATACAATAGGCAGATTACCTCTTTTATCATTAGCAGATAGACAGCATTTGTGGAGTACAATAAATGTTTCCAACCAAGCTGACATTGTAAATGCACATGTAATGTCATGTACCAGTTGATATATGCGGTAATTTAATGAAGGATTAGAAATATACTCTTCCTTTGCTGAGCATTTCAATAGCTTTTTGTGGTTTAACCTGTAAATAGGCTAGACACTCCAGAAAACTGCTCATACACCAAAAACGCAAGTTTTGTAAACATTTTTACTTTACAAAAGAAGAATGCTACTTTATCCCATCAAAACATCTGCTATTCCTCTCAAGAGAAATGGTCCACATGATCCATAAGGGGATGGTCTCCCAAACTTGCTTTAGTCTTTTATCAATTCTTTGTCCTTGCCAATTTGACAGTAAGCATTTGATATTCTGTGGCATCACCCAGTAAACACCAAAGATGTTTAAATGGCTGATGGATTCTTTGTCAGTTTTCACACAAGTAACATCTGCTGCAAATAGAGAATCCTCTTCACTTCAAATTGTCTTGGCTAAGACATGCTCCCTCGACAGCATTCCAACCAAAGCAGGGCATTTCGGTAGTGTTGTTTTTGTCCTCCATGTCATCGTCCAAGGCCAATTGTTGTCCCAGTTACTATCGAGCTTTTGGAGAAGATTGTAGCAACTTTTAATAGAGAAGAAGCCACTGCTGCTAGCAAGCCAAGTTTGAGAGTCCATCCTGTTGTCATCAAAGAGAAATTGGCTGCAAAAGTGTCAAAAAGGTGACTGATATCTTGGATTTGCCAATCATTAAAGTTTCTTCTAAACTTTAGATGCCATTCATAGTTGACATAACAGTCACCAAACATAAACATTTTTGTTCAGGGTTAAACTGCAGAGAGTAGGGAATTCATCCTTCAATCTCCCTGTTTCAATCCAACTATCTGTCCAAAATTTTATCTTCCCTTCAATCCCCACCTTCAACATGATATTGTTCTATCATGTTGTTTTACCTGCACTGCTAAGACATAGAATTGTAGGAAGCATGTACATTTTACATAGCACATACTTCCAAAGATTTAACAAAAACTGTACATAAAAGAATGTATAATTCGCCATCAATCAGAAGTAAAGGTTATGCACTAACCATCCATAGAAGGTGATACAATCGATGTACTTGATGCAAAATTCTAAGTAAGGAGCTCTGCGACATAATTTTGGAGAATTTTTGTTGATCATGAAGCTGGCTTAAATGCCACAACAAAGACAATAATGGAGGTGGTTATTTCTCTATGAAATTTAGGAGAATTACTCCCACCAGAATTTATGTACATTTGAAGGTTTTCTTTCTCTATCTGTACACTACTTATCTCAAATGCTTAATGTCATATTAGGTATTCATAATACATCAAGAACAGCGCATCAGGAGAATCCTTAGGCAGGCTGTTAACATATAGATAGAAACGCACTAAATCCTCTTTGGAAACAGTCTCCGGATCAACAACTTCTTCATTGCAGGTGAGGACCCACAAGTCTCTTGACTTAACTCTCTTCAAATTACCACGGCAAAAGGGGCAGGACTCTGATCTTGTATTCCTGCAAGGTAGAGAAAGCAAGATCATTCTCAGCCAAGCTCCCAAAATAGTGAAAGAGATGAATAGAGAGAATGTAGGTATGATTCTTTCTTCTCAAGAAAATGTAGGTACATTACCAATCACGATAGCAATTAATGCACATCGAATGGCAGCAATTCGGTAGGACCATTTTGTTACAAGGCTCTAAGCATATTCCGCATTCATCTTCTCTCTCAGCTTCAAAGTTGACAAATTTAGATTCTCCTTTGACTTTCTTCTGAGAAATTTCCATGCCATGATTTACAACTTTACTATTGTCCAACTCCACCAAGTTAGAATGTAGCTGCTGTAGTGATGGAAGTATAACACCTGCAATTTTGTCATTATTAAGGGCAAAGGTTAAAGCACAATTAAGGTAAGGAACTTATTCCTAAAATGAGTAAGAAACTAAGTGGATAATAAGAGAATGAGCAACGAACCATAAAAGTCGCTAATAGTTGCTCTCCTTCCGTGTCTGGATATCTTTGGTCTCCCATCTGTATGTACCTGCCAAAGGAGAGAGAATGTTAGAAAAATGACAAAAGCAGGTAAAAAGTTACATAAGACTGCTTCAACTACATGATAATATTATGTACTACTATTGTTGTAAAAACATTGAATATTCTCCAAATTCAGAAGCAAATTGGAGTTTTACTTACACATAGGGTACACACCTATTGACTCTTCTAATGCATAACCCGTACATGAATGGAATTACGATTAGTTGCCAAAAGAAGGAAAGAAAAACGAACTCAGAATGAATAAGAGAAATAGGAGCCCAACCTTGTAAATGAGGACATGAAAGAGATTTAGATAGCCAGGAAGCAAGCATGTGCACGAACTATCTATCCAACGGAGCAAAACCAGAAACACAGGAGCTAATCCATTGTATGCCAGTTTCATTTGAAGACGCGCTCCTCCCTTCTCTCTTGGAATTGCAGCAGCCCTGTAAACCAGCAAATTAGTTCAAGACCAAACGAATTCTGAGTAGACAGAAACAAGAATTAAAATCTATCAGCCGCAAAAGCATCATCATGTCCAACGTTCCCCACCCCCACACCCCACCCTTTAAGGAGCAAAAATCCTAGACACAAAAGAAACAATGCACAAAAAACTTGATACTAAAGGGTGCTTCAAATGCCAAAAGGTGCAAGCATCAAGATGCTGGAGAAAAAGCCTTTAAATCCCAATTTCCATCAGGGGTTACAACCAAAAAGCAAAGTGAAAACAAACACTAATAATCATTAAATCTTATCTTTTCAACAAAACCATATAAATAACAATTAGGCTTACCTTTTTCCAAGGAAATAACAAAAAACTAAACCATTTCTGAAGCTAAAAACAGGCTCTCACACCTCCAACATCAAAGTCAGACAAATTATTGGCTTGTCAGTGGTAGAGCCACATTAAAGCATCAATAGCCCAAAAAAGATAATACAAACCCCTAACTAATTAAGTAACTGTTATCTCCCTCCAATTACATAATAGCAGAACCGTGGTCTTTATTATGAAAGCAACTATCCAAAATTGAAAGCATATATCAATATAAGGCACTAATAGTAAATTGATACCCAGAAAGCAAAAAAGAAAAAAGAAAATCAAGTCTTTAGAAAGCAAAGCTTACAGATTATTGGCATGCTGAATATCAGCCTCAAGAACTTTTAAAGAATCTTGATAAGAACTCGTTCCAAGCTGATAATTAATCATCTCCATCCCCCTCTTCTTTGGGTTTATGTATTTTCAGAAAGTATTTTTATCAAGAAAACTGCTTTATAAAATGACTAGAGGAAATATATGTCTTTTTTCTACACAAAAACTGATCAATCCAATCTTTTTTTTTTTTGCAGGAAATACACAAATTTTCAACAAGTCACAATAGAAAAAGAAACCCTTTTTGATCCCTTCCACCCTTTTTCAAGCCTCTAACACTATCTTTATCGGATAAAAAAAAATACTACTATATCGTTTTATTTTCTTTCTAAAGGGTCGGCTTTGAATGTGACAGCTTTCTGGTTTTAGTTGGTCATAATGATGAAAAGAATTGCATATTTACTTTTTGGAAGAAAAGAAAATTGAGTTGGGGTTTTTGGTTTTGGTATGATTGATTCTTTTGCTGTCATCACAAGTGATTGCTTTTCAACCAAGAACCCTTAAATAAGAAATAGAGACTGATAAAAGAAGGACAATTAATAAAAATATTATCCTTTTAAGAACTACTAATAAAAGTTTTCCTATTATATTTTCTTGAGATTATTAAAATTCCCTCTAGTTTATTGTTCTGAACTAGGCAAAGTAAATTAATTATGAATTGATTTATTCACATTATAGTTTGCTCATTCAACAAGTCAAAAAAGGAGAGCAGTTGATAAACTAGATAAGAATTGAAGGGAAAAGAAAGTGGGTAGAGATATTATTTTTCTATTTTAAGCACAATCATTGATTAATGTTAGGTGTCATTATCCAGCCAAATGTTGTATGTTATCAAAATTAATATTATTTAATTTGGTGGCTATTAAATGTACAACTTGTTCACATATATTACGTTACCTGTCGCATTATTCTTTAGACTTTTCTGACTTGTGGATATATAGTGTATATGATTCATTCGTTAGTACTCTAGACTATATTATATTATTTTGTATTTTTAATAATTTAAATAATTTTTATTATTTAAATTTACACTGTAATTATATGAAATCAAATAATATTACACTGAGTGTAAATATTGACTTTTGAAAGGCCCAATATATTCGCAAGAAGCATGTAATAAGACTTTAAAACTGTAAAATGAATTTGTAAACCATGCGAAACTCGTTAATTAGCACAAAGTGAAGATAAAATCAGGGAAGGTTGCCTAAATTACTTAGCCAATGACTTTGAATAACCCCTTCTTAGATGCGATTATATGATTAATAATTTTTAAGTAAAAAAGTACGAAATACATTTAAATTTACATGTAATAAAGTTATATAAAAAGAAAAAACTGAGTACGAATCTTCGAAAATCTTTGTATACTTAACTCATAACATAATAGAATTGAATAAAATAATTTATAATTGTGTATCAACTAGATGGGACTAATAATTATCCATGTAGGGATGAGTTTAATATTTAGAGAACTCTTAAAACTTTCATTAGTGTTATAATGAAAGTAATCTATATGAAGTGGAATATATGGAAATGATTTCGATGTAATCGATTAACTATTTTGAAATCTAGACGTAATTGATTAACTAATCAAATCATATAAATCACACAAGGTTAAGTAAAATAAGACGGAGAAAACCGTAATTGTGTTGACTATCTGTTACGATGTGATGATATAATATTTCTGGTGGACCAAGTATACACGTGGAAAGCAAGAATGTGTTTTTAAAGAAATAAAACACTTGGAATTATCCATATGTTAGATTTCAAAATAAGTCATTCATTTTCTGTTTGTCCCGAGCACAACCAGGATTGAAGTTTATGGTGTCGGAATTGTAATCCGTTCTAAATTATTATTTTTAAAATTAATAATTTATATATATATAATGAATTTCTTAAGATAAAATCAAAAGTTAAAGTAAAATTATTAGGTTCGGCCGAATCCGTATCCCCAAATAAACGCAATCAACCACAAGAGTGAAGACCCAAATAACTGCATTGGCGATACTATCTTCGCAATTGTGAATCCATCAACCCTTCCCCAGTCATCGCATTTACGAGTCCAACTTCCCAAAAGCGGGACTTGCAAGTGCGAACAGGTCATCGCAAATGCGAGACCTGCAGACCTAAGACACCAGCAAAGGCATCCAAATCACATTCAAAACTCATTCGAGCCCCTCGGGCTCCAAACCGAACATGCACACGAGTATAATCCTACAAACTTGCTCTCTACCTCAAATCATCAGAATAATATCAAATAACAAGAATCAATCATCAATATTCAAGATTTCAAACTCATTTTTCACACTCTTTTACATCATGCACCGAAATGCGCTAGGATCACTCCGAACCCCAACCAAATATGCGTATCAGTCCAAAAACAGCATAAGAACCTACTGAAATCGTCAAAATACCGATCTGAAGTCGTTTACTAAGAATGTTGACCGTGGTCAACTCAAGTCTCATTTTAAACCAAAAATCACATTTTCTTCAAAATTTTACTTAAAATTTTTCCGGAAAACAAAACGAACCACGCATGCAAATCGATCAACATCAAATAAAGATCAAGAGGTCTCGGAATACGAGAATTAAGACTAGTACTCAAAATGACCTATCGGATCGTCACATTTAATTTTTCAAAACCTAGCCAAACATTATTCACAGAAGTCAAATAGTACTAAAGGAAGCAATATCAATCAGTAAAACTTCGATCTATGAAAATTTTTAAAAAGTCAACAAAAATAAACCTGAGACCACTTCATCAAAACTCAAGATTAAAATCAAATCCCAAGTACCCATGAGTCATGGAACCCTAATTTATAATTAAAATTCCATGTTGATAACATTAGCATGCTTAAATCAATAATTCTCTATTTCTAGGTTTTCTTTCATTTCTCACTTGGATTCTCCAAATCTTTGATTTCATGTTAAAATAACTGATAGATCATTAATTTGATGATAAAAGTGAGTTAGAATCACTTATCATAACATGGTCGATGAATATATGTCAAAACCCCTCAAAATCTAGCTCGCATGCTCCAAAATTGAAGAAAAATGCCAAAACCATAAAATGGACTCTATTTATAGTGTGAAAAACCATTTGGTAGTAAAAATGCATTGTCGTGGCACCCTGGGCGTCGCCCCCACATGACGGTAGTGCTGCAACCTGCAACACTCTATTGGCCAAAAAATTGCTCTGTCACCATTTAATAAAATGATCATAACTTTGTGCTCAAATGTCAGAATGGTGAACGGTTTGAACCATAAGAAATTAGACTCAAAAGGATACTATATAATCGGAACCTCATCCCAAATTTTTTTTATATATTGGGAGATATGCACTTTTGAAGTTAAGCCAACTGCAGAAAAAGCCTTGTATCAACAACTTAAATCATTCAAAACTTGCTCTAAACGCACAGAAACTTAGCCGAGCCCATCGGGACTCTATTCAATCATTCCTACAAGTCTAAATACCTTATATGAACTTGTTAAAAGGCTCATAACACCTGCATGAACATCATAATAAAGAATTGAGGTTCAAATCGAATAAATTTTTTCTTAAGTTCTTAAATCTTTATTCTTTCAAAAGAGTGTTTGAATCACACTTAGACACTTCAGATTACTTTAAAACTTTTGCAAATAAGTTCAATTCAACTATATAGACCTACCCAAAGTCTCGAAATACCGATAAGAGTTCAAAAACATTAAAGTCAACTCTTGGTCAAACTTATGAACTCTTAAGTTCTTCAAATTGCCAACTTTCAACAAATAATGTCGAATCCTTCTAGGAACTCCAAAATTCAATCCGAACATAGCTACAAAACCATCATAAGAACCTATCAGAACTATTAAAATTCAATTATGAGTCTATTCACCCAAAAATCAAACTTTGGTCAACTCCTCCAACTTAAAGTTTTCATTTAGGAACTAAACTTTCCAAATCACTCTCAAACTTTTTGAAACCAAAATCACCTATACCTATAAGTCATAAAATATCACGTGGATCTACAAAAAGTCTTAAATCATAGAACGAGATGCTAGAACTCAAAATGACCAATTGAGTCGATACAAGATTTCACCTATGTGAGAGTGAAAGTAGGCCACTTTTTATGATAATTGGGCTTATTATAAAAAATACTCATGAAATCGAGATAGCACAAGACCATAATGTTATCTCTAATAAATTTCATGTCAATATCTTGATTATTACGTGTAAGCAGTGATACTTTATTCCCCTTATGCAATCATCATTCAAGTCTGATACCACAATGACTTTCGAATAAAAATTACTATTTTACTAAGTGAAAATTCAATGTAGAGCACACCTTCATTATGCATGATAATCTCCGCTCAACTGGTAAAGTCTTTTATTTTAATATTAAAATGAGTGGAAGAATGTTGTTGTTTTGTGTGTTTTAATATTAAATTTATAATACTAAAGTGTATTATTTCTTGTGATGTTAGTGGCTATAAATTGATAAGAAAGTGATCATTATCTTTGGTGTAACTCATGTAACAAATAATGCCATGATATACTCTTAATTAACCACTAAAGTTTAATTTTTTTAACCAACAAGCTATATTCTACAATCTTATTATCACACTAACTTGCTATTTGTTTTATGAAAGAATTCAATACCTATAAATAGTGATATTTTGTTTTGGGTGTGAAAATATATTGTAGTGTGCATGAAAAAAGTAAGATTAGTATAGTAAAAAGAGATAAGAAAAGGAAAAAATCTGAGTCTCTAACTTATTCTCTACAGAAAATAATATTATTTTTGTTGATGGAGTTCATTTTGATGGAGCTTTGGACTCAATGACTTGTTCAGATTTTGTTCGAGTCACACGATGTTGTCGTGTTGTTATATCCTAGAGGGAAAAAGTCAAGAGTGTTATTGCTGAACCCGTAAAGATTCTACCCCAATGAGTTTGAATCTCCTTAAAGAGAACGAGATATTCGTGTCTCAGCCTGAAGATATTTTATTTTATTTTATTTTCAGCTGTAATTGTATTTCACCAACATCTCCAAAAGAAAATCTGATTTCTACACTTCTTCTACCACGTGAATCCAACCGAGATTTCAAGAGGTAGATTTCAAATTTCTTTTTCTTCCCTCTTCTGTTTTTTGTTGATTGGAATTATATTTTGTGTTTACAATAGAATGATTGGTAGTTATGAGGCTTTTGTAGTGGTGATATCAGATATGGTGGGCGATATGTTAAAATGGAGAAAAGTGGGTGTTTAAGGTGGTGTATATTATATATCATTATTTTCTTTTTTAACAACCTCTGTCGAGTCAAGAAAAAAACGGCTCGAATGGTACGATCCCTCCGTCACCCCAGAATGAAAGGGGTGATCTCGTAGTTCTTGGTCTGTGAAGATGCGTTGTTAGGTGCTCCATTTTATTTTCCCATTGAGGCCGAACCTAAACCTGTGCTCCAGAGATAGCTGTCCTATGTGTATACTCATGTATCACATGTATATCATATATATATATATATATATATATATATATATATATATATATGTGTGTGTGTGTGTGTGTGTATGTGTGTGTGTGTGTGTGTGTGTATGTGTGTGTGTGTGTGTGTGAATATCGATGAAAATATGTGGGATATATAGTGATATATAAGATATAGAACGAGAATATCTACATATATATATATATATATATATATATATATATATATATATATATATATATTCGAATATATGATATAAGTGATATATATACAATATGATATACATTGTCAAAAAAAGTGACGAAAATAAAACTTTCAGGCGACCGGCTGTTTTGGCCAACAAAGGACTAGAGAATTATGAGTTATTAAGGGATTGTTGGAGAAATGATCTAGGGTGAGACTGAGAAAAGATATGGAGAAAAAGAGACAATATTATAGGATTTACTTGTTGCCAATTTTTTTGTACTGCATGTGACAATGCTAATTATTGGCTAAATGGTTGCTGATTGCTCTCTAGAATTGTATATATGTGTCAATTTTCCTTAATAATTTATAAATATTTAATTAATTTTTTAAGAAAAATATAAGATTTAGACCAAAACTACTGAGTTGAACCGAACATGTAAATTATACTCTAGTTCCACCCTTTTCTAGCCCTTAGCTTTACATTTATTTGCACAATATATTTAATTGAGAGAGAGAGATTCTCTTTGAGAAAGAGAGAGAGATTCTCTTTTTGAATACATTTAATTATTGGTTAATTGTTTCTGTTGGTGTGTTTTTGGACTATTTCAAGGATGAATTGTCTATGTTTCAATATTTCCAATAATGTAGTCTAAGGAATCAACAATAATAGAATAGTAATACAAAAATATAGCTATTAGGAACCTCTTTTGGACAAAGAAATTTCATTGACATACTTATGAATTATAAAGAACAAGTAAACTTGAGGACTTCTAAAATATAATATTTGCCACTTAATAGGAAATCCATCCACCTATCAAGGAATGTCTTTTTCATACATGAAATAGTAAGCTTTTGTTTCCTTCAATTTGAAATAAAATAAATAAGCCCTGTATAATTAAAATAAAAATGTCGTTCTTTTCTTCTTTGAAGTGTTTTGAAAACCCAAATCAAAATTTTGTCAGGTTTCGTTCTCTTTCTTATGTAGGCCAAAAAAATGTTTTTCCCCTATTTTTGATTACCTAGAGGATACTGACAATAAGTTATTAGGAGCACTAGATAATTATTTACAGATTTTTTTATTTCAGGAAAATAATATTTGTTTATTAGATCAAAAATAATTTGCAGCTATAACAACCAAACACCAATTAAACAACATTGTCTGCACACTCTTTTTGAAATGGTTATATGAAAGAGGTTTATTTTAATTTAAATGCTTTTTACAAAAATAAAGCAGTTTCAATAGAAAATCTAACTTTTCAAGCAACTGGCATTTGAGGAAGAAAAGTACATGAAGAATAAAATAAATAAAAAAACTAGATAACGAAAATATGTAGAATATATAGGCATTACAACTAGTTGAAACTAAAGTATCGTTATGTCTGTATGCTTACAGTAGATCCAATAAGAGTCTTTTTTAGTCCTTTTCGAAAATTTACATTAGTAAATTTATAGTATATTAAAAGCACGAAATGCCTATCAAAATATTCTTCGTCTTTTTACCCTTTAAAAATAGATTTTATATTGGACAAAATTAATATTTTAAGTTTTTTCCTGATATTTAGGAGTTCTAAATTAATTAATTTTATGCATTAAATTTTGAAATATAAAGAGTTTTAATATTAAATATCTTGTATAGAACTTTTCCTTATGAATTGGTTTCGAATTAAAAGTTCACAACATTAGGAGCCTCAATGTTTTTATATATAGTTAAAAAAAAAAAAAAAAAAAAAAAAAGAAGACTCTTTGGACGGCGCTTACAAACCTTGAAACTCAAAGTTGTCTTACAGTATGCTTTTGGAAAAATCAACTTATTTGTGATTTTCGAGAAAGTAGTTTTGAAGAGATACAATTTATTTTTGGCTAATCTATCTATTTATATCTATATTCTATATTATTATAAAAGTATGAATATAATATCGGTTTATAAAAATAACCTTATAATATTAAGCATAATAACTCGTAATAAAAGGACATAACCGGAATTCTAAATATTAGCTTTATAATCCTATTAGTTTTAGGACATAATACTAAACGTTATGAATCCTATATGATTACCTTTAGAAATCATATTAGTATAATTACTTTCGGGCATAGACATATAATACTTACATGTTAGCATGTATACATAATACCTTTAGGAACACGTTATGTTTCCTTTTAATATAATTACTTTCGGGGTAGAGACATATTTTTAGTCATGTAATCCTATCACTTTTAGGATATACTTCTTAAAAATTTCTATTACTAATTTAATTTGAAAATATATTATAATGTTCTATTACTAATTTAATTTGAAAAAGTATTATATTGTCCAAACCCATTTAGAAAAAAGAGAGCCTATATTATTATAAAAGCACAAATACAATATTAATAGACCAAAATAACCCTAAAATATCAAATGGAAGAACACATAGGAAAAGGACATAAGTGAATTAACCTATTTTTTGGATTAATTTGAGAATGTATTATATTGTCCAAATTCATTTAGAAAAAGGAGAGGATATATTATTATAAAAGCATAAATATAATATTAATAGACTAAAATAGTCCTAAAATATTAAATGGAAGAACTCATAGGGAAAGGACATAACTGCAATAATCTATTTTTGGAGTACAATATCTTCTATGCTAATTTTTAAAATTTAAAATTTAAAAATTAATAAAATTTTATCTATTAAATTCTTATTAAAAATATGTAGGAAGGTTTAATAAAATCAATTTTATAAGAACCCTCTGTATTGGCAATACATTATCACTCCATAATGTCCAATACCAAGAAAATATTAAAGTAATATTAAATAGGTTGCATAAAGAGTTGAAATTGAGAAAAAAATATCCCCACAATAATATATTTTTATATTATATTTGAACTGTTTTTCTACTCAAATAATATTTTTAATCAATTTTTTCATGTAATACTGAAAAATACCCAATTATTAAACAACAACTAAGAAAATATTCACTATTAAAAAATCTATTTTTAGCGACGGACAAATTCTGTAGCTAAACAGAAAAATCCATCGCTAATCTCATTTAGCGACGGATTAGCGACGGATTATCAAGAAATTCTGCTAGCTACGGGCGATTTAGCGACATATTAGCGACGACGTTCGTAGCTAATTCCAATTTTTTTGTAGTGATTTAAGAATACAAATGTGTGAGAAAGAGAAAAAAATGATTGGTAAGAGTCAATACCACTAATGATTCTACAAGCATAAAGATCTAAAAGTTAAATGTCATATCAATCTTTTACTCTTTGAAAATAAAATTTATGGTGGATAAAATTATAATTAAGATTAAATATTCAAAATAAGAGATGAACTAATATTAAGATCTGAATCAACATAAAATAAATTATTTTTTATGTTAAAATCAATAATTAAAATTTTTAACTAATTATTTAGCAAGGGAATCCAATTCAATTATTTTTTAAATTCATCATATGAGTTTCTTATTCAAGTTAAAAAAAACTTAGGATACATAAATTTATTCCATAAAAAGAGCGTTAGAGATTTTTAAAAAATTAGAACATAAAGTAAAAAGGTTAGTATATTATTAAGAATCAAAATGCTATACAAGTATCTGAGGAAGTACAATCAAAACTAAATCGACAAGAACAAGCTTTCAAGACTATATTATAAAGAGTTGACCTGGTATAGCAGGATTATTCTTTTAGATGCCTCCGGCGAAATCAAATAATATTTCTATGTCATGCATTACTTGCAAATATCATATCAAGAGGCATGATATTATTAGCAATAATAGCAAGTGATGTACTAACAACAATTTTATTGTGAGGCCACCCACTTTAGATCTGATATACCTCTTCAAACAACTTACATAACCATCACAAATATATCAAAGCAGAGCAATGGTGCTAAATTTATAAGGAAAGCAAAATTGATAATATGGGATGAAGCACTTATGGCTAAGTGTCAAACGATCGAAACAATTGCCCGGAGTTCTAGAGATATGTTGGATATTAATGAACCGTTCGGTGAAAAATTAATAGTTTGGGAGGTGATTTCTGTCAAGTACTACCAGTAGTTCCAAAATCGACAAAAGCAGAGACTATAAAAGCTAGCTTGTCAAAGTTATACTTCTGGCCTCAAATGAAAAAGATTCAATTGACAAGAAATATATAGTAAGAACAGATCCAGTATTCAGTGTCTTCTTACTTCGTGTCAGAAACTAAGAAGAGTATCCAATAAAAGATGATTTGGTTCTTTCTGAACACTTGGTTATTAACCCCAATGATAATAGTAGTGCATTTAATAAGATAAATACTTTTATCATTAGATTAAAACGCAATTTGTGCAAATCACATAAAAGAATTAAAAAGTTATCTTAGCTAGCAAAATGAATATGTTGATCAACTAAATAAAAGGTTGATTGCAAAATTTTATAGTAAAAACAAAATGGTTTTCAGTTTTTGACTCAGCATAAAATGATACCAATAATTACTACCAAGAAGAATACTTAAATACTTTAATATCAAATGGCCTTCTACCATACATGTTTGTTGTCAAGTTTATTATTTCTTACGTATGTTAGTGTCACCGTATATATAATAGACTAAGTTAAAAATTGATCTTCCATTGTATATAGGTTGATTTTGAAGAAAAATATGCTCGTCATGCTACTGAAAATCTTAGATACGCCGAATAACTTATGTAATAGCACACAAATGGTATATAGAAGTTTTGACAATAACGTCATACATGGAGAAATTATGATACTGGTCAATGTGCTTCTAAGTATATTCTTATCCCTGAATTCAACTTTGGTCTTCCGAAGCTAAGGAATATCCTTTTAAATTTGTGTAAAAATATTTTTTAGTATATTTATATTTTGCAAATATACTAAATAAAGCACAAGGACAAATATCCTAAATATTAGACTATATTTACCGTAATATTTTTTTTTGCACGAACAACTGTATGTTACACTTTCAAGAGAGATATCAAAATCGACAACAAGAGTTCTGGTTAAGGCAGAGCAACCAAATAATTAGGAGGAAACATACTACAAAAAAATATCGTTCAAAAAGAAGAGTTCGGTAAGATACCATCGATTAAATACTTTTAAACTATACTCCCTCCAGTCCACTTTAAGGTTAATATGGTCAATTATATCGTTAATTAATGCTAAAAGGTGAATTCCTTAATATGTGTGAAAGCAACCAAAAAATTACTTAAAGTGGACTAAAGGAAGTAATACATAATTATCTAACTAACATGACAAAATTGATTATTTGCATAAGTTTTGATAATGTCCTTTTATTTTAAATTCATGTATTATGCTAATGTAATAATATTTTTCGGCATATTATTATATATAAAATTTCTCTCATTAATTAAATTTTAGTATTCCTTCATATAAATAAATGTTTAAACCATCACGTGCCATTATTAACGTGCAACGCACGTTCATAGATACTAGTTAATATGAAAAGCATTTTTGAGCAATAATTTGTGTTTGACCAAGCTTTTCAAAAAATTCTTTTAAGTATCAAATTACGAATAAGGACATGAATAGATTTACTTAATAGTTGATATTATAAGTAAATAAATAATTTTAAAATTTTATTATTAAAGATAATAAATAAAATTTTTTAAATTATTTAAGTAGAATATAAAAATAAAATTAAAAAGTGCTTTAATTCTTTTAATATGATTTAAATATATTAAAAAATAATTTAACAAATATAAAAGTATTCACCCTTGAGGTCATTATATATTAAAAAGCTATCCTAAAAATAAGAAGAAATACTCATATATTAATATCCTAAATATTACGTTTAAAATAAGTAAGGTTATTTTGATATATGCAATATGTTGTTCAGGATACTTTTGATAAGAAGAAAAGTCAAAACTGCTTATGCTTCTAGGGAGAAACTATTTTTTTCTGCTTCTCAAAAATTACTTCTGCTTCTTTCTAAACCCAAAAAACTTGGTCAAACATCTTAAATTGAGAAGAAAAAAATACTTTTGAGGAAAAAAATACTTTTGATCTTTGGAGAAGCTCGGCCAACATGCTATTAATTTTATGAATCAATTAATAGGGTAGATCGACATATATCCCCAGAGGTAAATGTTTCTTTTTTATAATCTTTATTTGTGCATCACGTTATTGATCGCATTGAATTAAAATCTCTTTTTTTCTTTCTATTTTTAATGTAGCGAATCGGCTTTATGTATTTAAGATAATTTTGCGCCTTTATTCTTCTTTGAATTTGTGATACGAATTGGAGCTTTTTTCCGCCGAATATGAATTAGAGCTAGAATAGGCATTTATAAGGAGAATGAACTATTCAAAGAATAAGTAAGCACTAATCGTTATTTAAGTCAATAATATCAGTCGATACTTTTGATATGCGATATTTAAATTATTAAGCTTTGTATCTTTTGATTTATAGATATATATGATATTTAATCTCTTTCTAAATGTTATTATCATTAGGTATCATTTATAGTTTTTTTATAATATTACTTTATAAAAAAATTACAAAAGAGAATATATATGTGTGTGTGTATATATATATATATATATATATATATATATATATATATATATATATATATATATATATATATATCTTTTAAAAGACTTTTTTCTGAAACTCTGATATGTACATAGTAGGCGCTTGGACACAAAAATTACTCCTATAATTTTTTAAGAAAAAAAAAAGTATTTGGAGTTAAGTTGAAAAACGATGTTTGAAATTATGTTTGGACATGCATTTCACTTGAAAAAACATTACAGTTTTGTGAATGGGGAAAAAATTTGAAAATTTTGAAAAAGTGATCAAAACCACTTGTTGGTTTTTGGAAAACTCATTTTCGATATTTTTTCAAAAACTTGTAAAATTTCATGGACAAACATATTTTTTTAAAAATAATCGATTTTTTATTTATTTTATGGACAAACGGGCCCATAAAAACTTGAGGGGAAGTTTAATAGTAAGAGAAAAGAAATGCCAAAGAAAGATAACTTTGACCAGAGGTCAGAAATGTGAATACAGAGATATCATCTATTATTTAAAATTTGGTTGAGAGATAGGTGACACAGAAGTTAGAGCATTCACAAACTCGTGTGAATGATAATAATAGTTCATTAGTCACAATAATAAAAGAGTGTGTGAAAAGCTCCATATAATTATTAGACGAGATAAATAATTAAGATTATCTTATTAAAAGCTCAAATTTTATTAATCATAATTAATAAAAACGTGAGTTTGAAAAGCTCGATATAATTAATGGGCAATATAAATGATTAGATTATCTTATATTAAATTTACTAAAATTTAGATTTTAGATTATAGTAAACTTTGAATTCAGCTACAATTGTGTCCACTTTAAATTTTGGTAAATTAGTGATGGATTATATCTATTAGTATTTGTCACGACCCAAAATCCCACCATAAGCGTCATGATGAAACCTAGTCTCTAAGACTAGGTAAGCCGATTTCCATTACATTTCGAAGCCATTTTTTTTTTAAACAAAACCAACAACGGAAATAATTATAACAACCTCCCAAGACTGGTAGTACTGAGTCACGAACTCTAATATAATACATGAAATGATCTCAATGATCGAATACTCAATACTATTTGATTAAAAATTAACAGTACAATAAAATGAATAGACTCCAAGGGACTGCGACGACCAAACAACTCTACCTTGAATTCTTGCGATCACACTCTAACTCTGTCCAGGTCCGATACCTCCAATACCTGGCTCTGCACAAAAATATGCAGAAGTGTAGTATGAGTACACCACGGTCGGTACCCAGTAAGTATCAAGACTAACCGCAGTGGAGTAGAGATGAGGTACAGTCAAAACACTCACTAGTCAAATAACCTGTACAATATAGCAGTATACAATGGTACTGAAAAACAACTAGTAATGATAACAACAAATTCAACCAGTGACATAACAACAAGGCAATAAGAACATCATAATTATTACTCACTCGAATAAGGAACACAAGTACAATCAACAAGTCAAGTCCTTCAAATATAAATCCTTCACATATTATTCTTTAAGATAAATATCTTTCGAATATACTTCTTTTGAATAATTATCTTTCAAATATAATTCTTTTCAATAAATATAATTTCAAGTAAAAGTTACCATGTGGCACCTCATTTCACAATCATAAAAATTATGGGTCTCAGCCTATTTTCATATTTTTTTATGGCACCTCGCGCCCATATTTCTATCACCATCACACCGACAACTCACGTGTCAATAATAAAATTATCATATTTTTCTCCAGCACCTCATGCCCATATTATTTTCATAATTGCACGGACAACTCACATACCAAAATATCAATGTATATAAGATTCACATGATCAATTTATTTTCAATAAAGTACGGTTAAAAATCTTTAAATCAAGTAAGAAATCAACAAAAAGATAAGTTTATTTTAGAAATCGTTTGAGTGAGGAAAAATAACATTTCCATTAAAATAAAGCATCAGCTAAACTACTGATTTGGATATAGAATTTATTAAATTAAACATACTAGAAAATTTTATTTTATTTAAAATAACTCAATCATCAAAAACAAGTACAACCCAAAAATATAATTCCTCAAAGTCTTGTACAAAAAAGTCAAGGTCAACACAATACATCAAGAAATACAAAACACTTAATATTAAGTCAAATAATACATCACGGAAAATACAAGAATTTATAAATTACGAAAAAACAAAATAACCAAAGGCAAGTGCATCAATAGAAAATATCAACAAAAGGGCACTCCCGAAGTACCGCCTCGTAGTCCCAAAAGTAAATATGCAAGACGGAGGGGAGGGGGTGGGGGAGGGTGGGATCTCCCGGAATACCGTTCCGTAGTCCCAAAGTAAATATGTAGGGGAATCTCCCGGAATACCGTTCCGTAGTCCCAAAGTAAATATGTAGGGGAATCTCCCGGAATACCGTTCCGTAGTCCCAAAGTAAATGTGCAGGGAGATCTCCTGGAATACCGTTCCGTAGTCTCAAAGTAAATGTGTAGGGGAATCTCCCGGAATACCGTTCCGTAGTCCCAAAGTAAATGTGCAGGGGAATCTCCCAGAATACCGTTCCATAGTCCCAAAGTAAATGTGCAGGAAAATCTCCCGGAATACCGTTCCGTAGTCCCAAAATAAATGTGCAGGAGAATCTCCCGGAATACCGTTCCGTAGCCCCAAAGTAAATGTGCAGGGCAGGGGGATCTCCAGGAATACCGTTCCGTAGTCCCAAAGTAAAATATGATTTCAACAACTGCACATCAAGTGCTCAAATATCACAACTTGCCACAGAAATCAACAATACATCATTTTCCACAATAAGGAGCCCATGACTCGACCATAATGTATACAAAATCTTAACAAAATATATTTCACATAAATTCAAGGTGACAATCACACCAAATCATAATATAGAAACAATTTCAACAAACAAGGATCTAGGCATGACAAATAGAGGATTTAATAAGTGCCAATAATTTTTAATTTAATATATTAGGGCATCTAAGGATTTTCAATCAATGAAATTCGCACATATAAACCAAGTACGTACTCGTCACCTCGCGTACATAATTTTCAATTACACAATCTACACATAAGACTCAATGCCTAAGGAAAAATTCCCCCACTCGAGGTTAAGCAAGACACTTACCTTTTTGAAGTTAGGCCGATATTCCAAAATCGTCTTCTTGCTTGAATTGACCTCCGGACGACTCCAATCTTTCTTGAGCCTTCCTTACATTACTACGAGGTTCCAAAAATTCTAACAACTTCAATCTATTTAGAATCATAACAAAAGTGAACCATAGTTAGGAAGATTTTCATGGTTTCAGCTCATTTGTGCATTTTATCAAATACTAGGTATGCAAATTTGGCTACAAGGTTCTTCTACAAGATTTCCTTCATTCCACAACCCAATCTTTACTTATTTGATCTCAACAATATTTCCACAAACCTTATTGGTACAAGCATATATACATAATACTCTTACACCCAAGAATCATACTCCCAATCATCAATCTTTTACTCCAAACTCGAAATTGAAGACTAGGGGTATGGAACCTTACTTCTTAGATGAAGAACTTGTGAGATTTCCTTGTTGGATTTCAAAGTTTGGACAAGATCTTGATGAACAAAACACTTCATATATTTTCTCTCTCTAGAACACTCTCACTTCTCTCTAAAAAATCTCAGATAATTGCCCCAAAATAAATCCCAAAGCCTATTTATCAAAATGGGGTCGGGTTATAAAAATAGAAAAATTAACCCTCCGAAAACAGGTCTGCGGTCGCATAATGTACCGCATAATGGGTATGCGGGCCGCAAAATTGATCACAAAATCGGTGCCCAGAACTGGGCTCTTCTGGTCTATTCTGCGACCAGTTTTGCGATCGCAGAAGCAGTTTTGCGATCGCATAATGATTTTGCGATCGCAGAATTACTCGCAGAATCGCATTATTTTCTAGCCTTTGGTAATTTAGTCATAACTTCTTGTAGTAATGTCCGAATGACGAACGGTTTGAAGCGTTGGAAACTAGACACATAGACCTTTCTTTTGATAGGTAATAAACCATATAAATCTTCATATAAAGAGAGGTATGATTGTTTAAAGTTAGATCTTGTGCGAACTCACTTGAAACCTTAGTCGATTATGAAATTTCCAACTTCAACATTCGATGCCGAAACCTATCGAATCAAGTATGGTTGACTTCAAATTTTGTACACAAGTCATAAGTGACATAACAGACCTATTCCAATTTCCAGAATCGGATTCCGACCTCGTTATAATAAATTCAACCTTCGATCAAACTTTCCGAAAATCATCTATTTTCCAACTTTCGCCAAAATGCGTCGAATTGTCCTACGGACTGCCAAATCCAAATTCGAACATGCGCCTAAGTCCAAATTCACCATACGAAGCTATTGACATCATCAAAATTCTCTTTCGAGGTCGTTTGCTCAAAAGTCAACTCTTTGGTCAACTCTTTCCATTTAAGCTTCAAAATGAGAATTTCCCTTTCAATTAAATTCTAAATCTTCCGAAAATCAAACTCGACCACACCCGCGGGTCATAATACATATTATGAAGTTGTCCGGGATCTTAAGTCATTGAATAGGGCATAAATTCTTAAAATAACAAGTCGGGTCGTTACATTCTCTACCTCTTAAACATACGTTCGTCCTCGAACGTGCCAAGAATCTTTCTGAGGACTTTAAATTACTGAGTGTATTCTTACACACATACTTGTGGGTGATTCTACGTTCCCGTAATTTAACACGGGTCCGACAACACCATCTCAATTGAGATTATTTCTTTTCTCCATTCTTATAAGCTTTAAAGCAAATTCCCTAACTCTCCAATCATTTCCAAAAGACCTGATTTTCACTTCGACACACGGTATTAGTCTCAACTGGCTATAGTAACTCGTGCCTACGCACACATCAACTTTTTTGACAGTGTTGAAGTACTTCAATTTTTTTTCCCGGGTTGCTACATTCTTACTCGCTTAGTATCATTCGCCCTCAAACACATAACATATTTATCTCTTCCTTTGTAAATCTCAATCCTCTAAATTTTACTAACTCCTAAATTTTTCAAAAATTTCGGTAGAGTCCCCCCTGTAATTGGGCCTATCCACCTGTCAGAGTAACACCAAAATTACTCCTAACAACACATCCACAATACAACAAAATACCACAAGGTATATATCAATAACACCAATCTCAGCATTACAAGCACTGCATTATCATAATGATATCAGGACATGAAGCACATCATATGTATGCTCATCACCACATCTCTGGTCTTAAAAGTTGTTCATAATTAATTCCAGCATAATCAATTAATCTCATATTAACTACCACCTCATTTCGAATTTTCACAATACTAACAACAGAATGTGAGGCATGAAGACCTCATGATTGCTTACTCGGATTGATGAGTCACATTTAATATTATTGTACAATTAAATTTCACAAAGGGAGAATTTTAAACTCGTAAATATTTCACCACAAGGACCTCGTCCTTATATAGCTTCCACCGCGGCTTGTAGCCCGGTTTAAATATTTCACATCATATAAAAATGCGAGGATCTCGTCCTCAACTCCGAATCACAAGTATTTTGCACATTGAGCCGACTGAAATTTTCAATTTTCTTTCTTTCTTCTTTTCAATATATTTCATAAATAATTTTCACAACATATAATGAACCCTCATACAGGTAGGGCATATAATTCATAAAATTGAAATCAATTATTCTGAAATCACATCAAAACTCACAGTAGTGAGAAATAAAAAGTCACGTTTGGACTTATAGCCCTCAATGATGTACAAAATAAAAATGATAGACACGGGCTAACATCATCAAACCTCCCAACAGGGATACACATGTGAGTGGTTCACAAAATTTCGAAGCTTACCTATAAGCAGAGCATAATAGGAGGACTCACCTCAATATTCGGATCCGAATCAAACTAAGGGAAAATATTCTTTTATAACCAATCGGGATCATACCTGTAACGACACCATCTAGTGTATCGGCCTCAGCCAAAACATATCGATTATATCAATAGGTCGGGCCTCCACCTCTTAGGCGCCTACTACCCGCCCGTCCTCCACATCTGACTGACTGTGCGCATAAAGTATTAACTGGAATAAAGCTTGTAGTTGGAGTGTTATGATAAAATCCATCCTCCCAAGTCTGGGACAATTTCTCTTGATGTGTCTAGCATCACTACACTCATAACAACCCCTCTGCGGGTTCGGCTGCTCACACTGAGTCTGTGCTGGATAACTGGAATAACCATTATAGGAATCCCGTGCTGGTGGTGCATTAAAAGAACTTGCTGGAACACCTCGAGTGTTCTGGAATTATTTCCATGACCTCGTTGATACTGAAATGTAGAATTATTAACGATGCGGGAATACCGCAAGTCCCAGCATCATCCCATACAAATCTCAGCTCTTAATCATATACAAGTTTCGGAGAACCTTTCAATACAACATAAATACATCTCAGGCCAAAACTCATATAACACATGACCCCGCAATCTGATCGTTGATAGTGGACTCCCTCACTTGGCGCGAAGCTATAGGACACATTCCGATGATCCACAATACTAACCTTCATCGCTCGTAGGACACCGGTCATAAGACACCTCAAGCCATTTATTTGGCGCATGTCATCCTCGTGATAGTTAAACTCGCTTCCTCCAGTGCCTTTGTTGCGTATGTACCCTTAGCTAAATAGAAATCTCATACGAACTACATAGTCTCTAATACCACAAACTATTTCAGATCTACATCCACCCCGTGACCCTACCACAATTGTGATGATTAGGCAATTAATTAAACCTTTTTAATATCATACTTATCAACCAGATGTCAAAACCTCCTGCACCTCAATGTACACAACTGAATGATCTCTCAATACTTTCGCATCCTTGATCTGGACGACGCGTTGTAATAATGGTTGAGCAACCCTGGCTCCCTTATAACCCCTCTATAGTATCACGAACCGTTGGTGCATAGTTGATACAGAGTGCGTAATTTCATACACGAGTGGATGCAAAAGGAACATAAGATATATGCTTCAAGACGAATAAATGCAGCATGATAAGGAATAAAAGAAGTGAAATTTCAGTTCTATAGCCTCTCGAAGATAAGTACAGACGTCTCCGTACCGATCCACAAGACTCTACTAAACTCGTTCATGACTCGTAGAACCTATGAACCTAGAGCTCTGATACTAACTTGTCACGACCAAAAATCCCACCACAAGCGTCGTGATGGCACCTAGTCTCTAAGATTAGGTAAGCCGATTTCCATTACATTTGGAAGCCATTTTTTTTAAACGAAACCAACAACGGAAATAATTATAACAACCCCCCAAGACTGGTAGTACTGAGTCACAAACTCTAACATAATACATGAAATGATCTCAATGATCGAACACTCAATACTGTTTGATTAAAAATTAACAGTACAATGAAATGAACAGACTCCAAGGGACTGCGACGACCAAGCAGCTCTACCTTGAATCCTTGCGATCACACTCTAACTCTGTCCAGGTCTGATACCTCCAATACTTAGCTCTGCATAAAAATGTGCAGAAGTGTAGTATGAGTACACCACGGTCGGTACCCAGTAAGTATCAAGACTAACCTCAGTGGAGTAGAGACGAGGTACAGTCAAGACACTCACTAGTCAAATAACCTGTATAATATAGCAGTATACAATGGTACTGGAAAACAACTAGCAGTGATAATAACAAACTCAACCAGTGATATAACAACAAGTCAATAAGAACATCATAATTATTACTCAGGCGAATAAGGAACACAAGTACAATCAACAAGTCAAGTCCTTCAAATATAAATCCTTCACATATTATTCTTTAAGATAAATATCTTACGAATATACTTCTTTTGAATAATTATCTTTCAAATATAATTCTTTTCAATAAATATATTTTCAAGTAAAAGTCACCATGTGACACCTCATTTCACAATCATAAAAATTACGGGTCTCAGCCCACTTTCATATTTTTCACGACACCTCGTGCCCATATTTCTATCACCATCACACCGACAACTCACGTGTCAATAATAAAATCATCATATTTTTCTCCAGCACCTCATGCCCATATTATTTTTATAACTGCACGGACAACTCACATACCAAAATATCAATGTATATAAGATTCACATGATCAATTTATTTTCAATAAAGTAAGGTTAAAAATCTTTAAATCAAGTAAGAAATCAACAAAAAGATAAGTTTATTTTAGAAATCGTTTGAGTGAGGAAAAATAACATTTCCATTAAAATAAAGCATCAGCTAAACTACTGATTTGGATATAGAATTTATTAAATTAAACATACTAGAAATTTTTCTTTTATTTAAAATAGCTCAATCATCAAAAACAAGTACAACCCAAATATACAAATCCTCAAAGTCTTGTACGAAAAAGTCAAGGTCAACACAATATATCAAGAAATATAAAACACTTAATATTAAGTCAAATAATACATCGCGAAAAATACAAGAATTTACAAATTATGGAAAAGTAAAATAACCAAAGGCAAGTGCATCCATAGAAAATATCAACAAAAGGGCACTCCCGAAGTACCGCCTCGTAGTCCCAAAAGTAAATATGCAAGACCGGGGGGGGGGGAGGGGGCAGTACATGGAGATCTCCCGGAATACTGTTCCATAGTCCCAAAGTAAATGTGCAGGGAAATATCTCGGAATACCGTTCTGTAGTCCCAAAGTAAATGTGCAGGAGAATCTCCCGGAATACCGTTCCGTAGTCCCAAAGTAAATGTGCAGGGGTATCTCCCGGAATACCGTTCCGTAGTTCCAAAGTACATGTGTAAGGGAATCTCCCGGAATACCGTTCCGTAGTCCCAAAGTAAATATGCAGGGGAATCTCCTGGAATACCGTTTCGTAGTTCCAAAGTAAATGTGCAGGGCAGGGGGATCTCCCGGAATACCGTTCCGTAGTCTCAAAGTAAATATGATTTCAACAACTGCACATCAAATGATCACATATCACAACTTGCCCCAGAAATCAACAATACATCATTTTCCACAATAAGGAGCCCATGGCTCGACCATAATGTGTACAAAATCTTAACAAAATATATTTCACATAAATTCAAGGTGGCAATCACACCAAATCATCATATAGAAATAATTTCAATAAACAAGGATCTAGGCATGGCAAATAGAGGATTTAATAAGTGCCAATAATTTTCAATTTAATACATAAGAACATCTAAGGATTTTTAATCAATGAAATTCGCACATATAAACCAAGTACGTACTCGTCACCTCGCGTACATGGTTTTTAATTACACAATTTGCACATAAGATTCAATGCCTAAGGGAAAATTCTCCCACTCGAGGTTAAGCAAGACACTTACCTTTTTGAAGTTAGGCCGATATTCCAAAATCGCCTTCTTGCTTGAATTGACCTCCGGACGACTCCAATCTTTCTTGAGCCTTCCTTACATTACTACGAGGTTCCAAAAATTCTAACAACTTCAATCTATTTAGAAGCATAACAAAAGTGAACCATAATTAGGAAAATTTTCATGGTTTCAGCTCATTTCAGCATTTTATCAAACACTAGGTGTGCAAATTTGGTTACAAGGTTCTTCTACAAGATTTCCTTCATTCCACAATCCAATCTTTACTTATTTGGTCTCAACAATCTTCTCACAAATTTTATTGGTACAAGCATATATACATAATACTCTTACACCCAAGAATCATACTCTCAATCACCAATCTTTTACCCCAAACTCGAAATTGAAGACTAGGGGTATGGAACCTTACCTCTTAGATGAAGAACTTGTGAGATTTCCTTGTTGGATTTCAAAGTTGAGACAAGATCTTGATGAACAAAATACTTCATCTACTTCCTCTCTCTAGAACACTCTCACTTCTCTCTAAAAAACCTCAGATAATTTTCCCAAATGAACCTCAAAGCCTATTTATCAAAATGGGGTCGGGTTATAAAAATAGGAAAATTAACCCTCCGAAAGTAGGTCTGCGGTCGTATAATGGACCACATAATGGGTATGCGGGCCGCAAAATTGATCGCAAAATCAGTGCCCCAGAACTGGGCTCTTCTGGTCCATTCTGCGACCAGTTTTGTGATCGCAGAAGCAGTTTTGCGATCGCATAATGATTTTGCGATCGCAGAATTGGTCGCAGAATCGTATTTTTTTCCAGCCTTTGGTAATAACTTCTTGTAGTAATGTCCGAATGACGAACAATTTGAAGCGTTGGAAATTAGACACTTAGACATTTCGTTTGATAGGTAATACACCATATAAATCTTCATATCAAGAGAGGTATGATCGTTTAAAGTTAGGTCTTGTGCGGACTCACTTGAAACCTTAGTCTATTATTAAAATTTCAACTTCAACATTCGATGCCGAAACCTATCGAATCAAGTCTGATTGAGCTCAAATTTTGCACACAAGTCATAAGTGACATAACAGACCTATTCCAATTATCAGAATCGGATTCCGACCTCGTTATCAAAAATTCAACCTTCGATCGAACTTTCCGAAAATCTTCTATTTTCCAACTTTCGCCAAATGCGTCGAATTATCCTACAGACTTCCAAATCCAAATCCGAACACGCGCCTAAGTCTAAAATCACCATACAAAGCTATTGACATCATCAAAATTCTATTCCGAGGTCGTTTCCTCAAAAGTCAATTCTTTGGTCAACTCTTTCCATTTAAGTTTCAAAATGAGAATTTCTCTTTCAATTAAATTCTAAATCTTCCGAAAATCAAATTCGATCATACCCGCGGGTCATAATATATATTATAAAGTTGCCCGGGATCTTAAGTCATTGAATGAGGCGTAAATTCTTAAAACGATAAGTCGAGTCGTTACCGTATTTAAATTGATTATAGCATTCTTGTGAGACGTCAGAAGAAGCTCTGAGCCGATCAAATTTTGAGGTTAAATATACGTGTGGTTTGAATTCATGCTTTTACCAATATTTTATTTAAATTTTTTATTCTATTTGTGTTTGCTTTATACGTCTTAGGCTTTCTGTATGTCGTGATTTCGTCCTTCCATTGTTGATCTAGCATAATATACTCAATGTTAATTATTTTCAAGAACTTATATTTTTTTAATTATTTTATTACTAATGTATTATTTAATAATATTTATTGAGTTCTTTTAGCTATATAATTAATGATATAGGTTCACGCGCAAATTGTATATCCTAAAACTAGTTAGTAAAAATATAGAGAACCCCAAATTATGAACCATTTGATTAATGAACTGGGTCAAATGGGTGAAATGGAAAATGAAATTTCATGTAGGCTGTTTTTGAGAGGAAGGATGTTTTCCAAACAGTAAGTCATGTTTTGGCAGGCAATACTAACTAAATTCTAGAAACATTTTCCACTAAAAGAGGAAAAATAATTTTCTTGGGATATGTTTTTCTTTTTCTTTTTCCTGTAGTCCATTTTTTGAAATAGTTTCTAAGTAAATTTTAGAAATGTCGGATAGTGAGACAACGTGACTTCTGAAAAAGTATTTTCTGGAATTATTTTTCATCATACAAACACACTTTCCAGTCGTGATAAGATTACACCTGGGTTTAGCTCTTAACCTGTTTTTATTTGTGTAATGATCCGATCGATCATTTTGAGCTCTAGCGCGTTGTTCGGCGGTTTGAAGCCTTGAGTAGCTTCACTTTATGTTTTATGACTTGTACGTGTGGTCGGAATTGAATTTCGGGAAGTTCAGAGTTGATTTGGAAAGAAAATTTTAATTTCGGAAGCTTTAAGTTGTAAGAATTGACTAAGGTTTGACTTTTGAGTAAACGACTTCGGAATCGGGATTTGAAGGTTCCAATAGGTTCGTATGTTGATTTCGAACTTGAGCGTAAGTTCGGGTTGAGTATCGGATCACCCGGGAGCATTTCGGTGCTTATTGTGGAAAGTTGGCATTTGAAAGGCTTTTGAATTTCTTAAGTTTGGTTTGAGGTGGACTTTAGTGTTGTCGATGTCCGTTTGGGATTTCGAACCTTGGAATGGGTTTGTGTTGTGATTCATGACCTATACGCAAAGTTTGGCGTCATTCCGGAATATTTTGGCATGGTTTGGACGCGTTCGTCGAAGTTTGAAAGTTTAGAGAGGGATTTCGATCGTCGATTCGTAGTTTCGATGTTGCCTGGCATGATTTGAGGCATCAACTAAGTTTGTAATATATTTTGGGACGTGCTGGTATAATTAGTTAAGGCCCCGAGGGCCTCGGATGGATTCCGGATAATTAACGGATCGATTTTGGACTAGGGGAATGCTGGGATTTTTTCTGGTTGCTGGTGCGATCGCTTCTGCCGAAGCTGGGTCGCAGAAGCGAGGATCGCGCCGCAAAAGCAGCTGGGAGTGAGCTGGGCAGAGGTCGCAGGTGCGAAGAAATTCCCGCACCTGCGAGATCGCAGATGCAACCAATGGAGCGCAGATGCGTATTTTGATGGGAAAGGCTAGGACCGCAGATGCGGTTGAATTCCGCAGAAGCGGAACCGCACCTGCGGATGAAACACCGGAGAAGCGAAGGCACAGAAGCACTGGAGGGGCCGCAGATGCGGAGGTTGAGGGGCCTGAAGGGAATCGCAGAAGCGGACTTTGTGATGCAGAAGCAGCTAATGGACCGCAGAAGCGGAAGGTCGCTCGGCAGTGTGTTCTTTTAAAACGGGGGGTTTGGCCCATTTTCACTTCATTTCGTCCATGTGAGCCGATTTTGGAGCATCTTTGGAGTGCCATCTTCATCATCTATTATGTGGTAAGTGATTTCTTCACATTGTGAGTTAAATACATGGTTTATATATGGATTTAAGCATGAGAACTTGTAGAAATTTGGGATTTTGGTGAAAAACCTAGAAAATTGGTATTTTTGGATTTTTACCACGAAATTGGACATGGAATTAGGAATAAATTATATATTTGAGTTCGTAATGTTATGGGTAATGATTATCTTCGAAAAGTTTCGGAATCTGGGCACGTGGGCCTGAAGGGTGATTTTATTGACTATTTGAGCGGAGTTGAAAATTATTATAAATTGATTAATTATGGGTAATAGAGTATATATTTATGGATTTGTTTGACTAGTTTTGGAGAGACGGGCATCGGTTTGAGGTGTTGGAGTGGCGTTGGAGCCGATTATAGAACTTCGGAGCGAGGTAAGTCTTATGTCTAACTCTGTGAGGGAAAAACTACCCCTAGGTGATGTATTTGATATGTGTTACTTGTTGCGGGGGCTACGTATGCACGAGGTGACGGGAGTCCGTACGTAGCTAGATTCATGTTATGTCAGGGTAGACTTAGGTTCTCGTCATGCTATAACTGTACTATTTGAGCTGCCGCTTGCCTATTAAATTTCTTTATTTTACGTTACAACTTGAGACTAGACTTGCATAGAGTGATAGACTTGCTATTGTAGAGAATTGACGGGCTTACTGTTTAGCCGCGGAATAATTGTACTCCTCTCATGAATTTCTCCCGTGCTATGCGTTTTCCTCGAAAGGTTTTCCTTAAAATCTATAACTCACATGCCTATTTGTGAGTAGGGTCAAGGACCCGTCAAAACTTCTTATTCTAATGGGATCGGGCCGTTCGCCTCGGCAGTATAATAGATACATCTATGGTTCGTGTCGTTCGACCCTCAGCAGTGCGCACATTATGTTGGGATCGGGCCGTTCACCTCAGCAAGATTATGTATCTCACTCTCATGGGAGCGGGCCGTTCGCCTCGGCAATACAATAGATGTATCTATGGTTCAGCAATATTATGATGGATCGGGCCGTACGCCTCGACATTTCTATAAAATACTCATATGAAATCGTGCGTAATAATTGACAAGAAGCCAGTATATCGGCGAGTTTTCCTTATTTGAACTGTGACGACCTATCTGGCGAGGTCCATTATATATACTCCGATTGAGGAGGTAACTACTAGCTGAGAGCTTGAGTTATTGTCGAGAGGAGAATTGTACCGCGTATTTATACTTGTTATTTCGTTTATCTACTCTGACTCACATCTGTTTACTTCTACTGTATCTATCTTATTGGACCACTAGTAAGTGTCGATGTCGACCTCTCGTCACTATTTCTATGGGGTTAGGCTGGATACTTACTGGGTACGCATTGATTTACGTACTCATGCTTCACTTGCTGCACTTATTGTGCATGTACATATATGTCTGGTGGTCTTTTGGGCGCAGAGGCGCGGCTATTGCGGGGATTTTACCGTGAGCTGTATTCCATATTATGATCCGCAACCTGCAGAGTCTCCATCAGAGTTATATATATTCTCTTGTCTAATTTATATTCCAAACAGATGTTGTACTTTATTATATTTCCTAGTTGATGCTAATGCACTTGTGACACCGGGTTTTTGGGGTTCCTACGGGTTATTCATTATTGTAGTTAGTGTAAATATTATCATTCATCCTGTAAATTATATTTCATACTATTTAATTAGTGAAAATCATGAATTAAAATAAGTAAAATGAGTAATTAAGTTGATAAATTACCGTTGGCTTGCCTAACGACGGTGTTAGGCACCATCACGACCTATAGCGGATTTTGGGTCGTGACAATTTGCCTTGGCGATGGACGCACTGACACGTCATATTCGAGGGGAAGTGTCATGGTGGGTGTTATTTGCAGATGGCATTGTATTGATTGACGAGACGCGAGGCAGTGTTAACGCTAGGTTGGAGGTTTGGAGACAAACCTTGGATTCTAAAGGCTTCAAGTAGCACATAACTAAGACAGAATATTTGGAGTGCAAGTTTAGCGGCGTGACTCATGAAGTGAATGTGGAAGTGAGGCTTGATACACAAATCATCCCCAAGAGAGAGAGTTTCAAGTACCCCGGGTCAATAATCTAAGGGAATGGGGAGATTGACTAGGATGTCACACATCGTATTGGAGAGGGATGGATGAAATAAAGACTCGCATCGATAGTGAGACTGACTATATTGTATGGATCAGAGAGTTGGCCAGTCAAAAACTCCCATGTCCATGAACGTAGCAGAAATAAGGATGTTAAAATGGAAGTACGGGCATACCGAGATAGATAAGATTAGGAATGAAGATATTAGAAAAAAAGGTGGTGTGGCCCCGGTGGAGGATAAGATACAGGAAGCGAGGCTTAGATGGTTCTATAAGTAATCTGTAATACTATACTGTAATATTACGAAACAGTAAATTTTTGTAACATAAAACAGAAACAAGAAAAAACAGAAATATACAGAAACTAGAGATTATCAGAAACCAGAATCAATAAATATATTGATGAATAAAATCGAGCCCACTGAATGCACAGTGTGTCCTTAAGGAGATTACTCCCCTCAAGTACCCGAGGTATTGGAATATTATCCTCCCATGATAGAACGATTGAACTCACCAGAGTATAGGTACCAAAAACGTCGGTGAAACAGCGAACCACTTGAAGGCTGTAAACCACACTGGAATTTAATTATGCAGAAGAAGGAGAAGAAGTTCAGAAAATTTCTTAAGGAAAGATTCTGGGATTAAGGCATATTTATAGCCATTTTCTGTCACTGTTTCTGAAAAGTTTCCAACCTTTCAGAAATAGCCATAGCTGTTGGAACAGGTGGGAACGATTCCCATTTAAAATATTTTGGGATATTTATTTTAAAATAATCTGGGAAAGAAACGGACCGGATCACGTCGCAGGTCCTGGGTTATTCCGGGTTGACTTTTTGTTAATTAATTAAATAATTGAAAGAAATTTTATCCAAAAAGATTAATCAATTAATCGTTGACCAAATCCGAATCCGAAGCTGAAGTCGAGCCGAGCCGAACGAGCAACGTTGACGACGACGCGAGGCTTTGTTTCTTTCCAACCCATTTAACACTAAGGGAAGTGCTTTCTTAATATAAGCAAATTTATTTTTCTTTCCACTATCAATGAGGGACACTTGCTCTTTTCAAAGCAAAAGGGAGCTCACTTTCCCTTCACTTTCATCCCCCCATTTCCCATTCACCAATCTTTTAATCCCAACAATCCCCCACATGAATGGGGAATGGCTATAAGACAAAGGAATACACGAACGAGTGTGTGATTTACATGCAAAGATTAATTGCATCTCGATAAGTAGGTTTCCCTTTGAACTTTCCGTAGTGAACTTATATCGCATATACTCGGTCAATCGGTAAATTTAATATCTTTGAATCGTCGAGCTTTGTTGTATACCTAGACAACATAAGTCACACAATCAACCCTTAACCATCTATGATTCTCACAGTTGTGTTCGTTTCAGCCATGAATACCGCCTGGTTTTATGAGTGCTTAGAGAATGGGCCTTTACTTTCATTCCCCTTGAAGCGGCTTACACTTCACACTCACATAGGTGATTTCTAAATGCGTAATCCAATAGACACACTATCTGGTCATTTCCTGCCAGACTTAGCAGATCATTAAAAAACTTTAAGCTTTACTGACTCATCAAAATAACTTTAATGCTTTACCCTAATTTTTGAACATTGTCTTCATCATGAGAATAGGTTGAATTATTTGACAATGTTGAACCTTCATTCATAACTTTGTTTGATATCTTTGAACCTAGCTCTTGGGATCTCCAGTCTGCTAGGTAGAGTTACCGCCATGATGACTTATCCTAGGCCTTAATCCCATTCCATTCGATGATTTTTCAACTGCCTCTCTAGATAGGCCTTTTGTAAGTGGATTCGACACGTTATCTCTTGACTTTACGTAGTCAATCATAATAACACCACTAGAGAGTAGTTGTCTAATGGTATTGTGTCTCCGTCGTATGTGACGAGATTTTCTATTATACATAACGCTCCCTGCCCTGCCTATTTCCGCTTGACTATCACAATGTATACATATAGGTGCTAAAGGTTTGGGCCAAAATGGAATATCTTTCAAGAAATTACAGAGCCATTCAACTTCTTCACCGGCCTTGTCTAAGGTTATGAATTCAGATTCCATTGTAGAACGGGCGATGCACGTTTGTTTGGATTATTTCCAAGACATTGCTCCACCCCCAATTGTAAAAACATATCCACTCGTGAATTTAAATTTAGATGATCCGGTGATCCAATTTGCATCACTATATCCCTCAATCACGGAGGGATATTTGTTATAATGTAGATCATAGTCTTGGGTATGTTTCAGATACCCCAAAACTCGTTTCATTGCCATCCAATGTATTTGATTGGGATTACTTGTAAACCGACTCAGTTTGCTAATAGCACATGCTATATATGGTCGCGTACAATTCATGATATACATCAAACATCCCAATACTCTTGCATAGTCCAGTTGTGAGTCACTTTCACCTTCATTTTTTTGAAGTGCATAACTCACGTCAATTGGAGTCTTGGCAATGTTGAAATCCAAATACTTGAACATGTCAAGTACTTTTTCAATGTAGTGAGACTGTGATAATGCTAGACCTTGTGGAGTCTTGTGAATTCCGATTCCTAAGATCACATCAACAACTCCTAAGTCTTTCATGTCGAATTTTCTAGCTAGCATGCGCTTAGTAGCATTTATATGTGCCATATCTTTGCTTATTATCAACATGTCATCAACATATAAACAAACAATGACTTCATGACCTGGAGTATTTTTAATGTAAACACATTTGTCACACTCATTGATTTTAAACCCACTTGCCAACATTGTTTGGTGAAATTTGGCATGCCATTGTTTGAGTACTTGTTTAAGTCCATAAAGTGACTTAGCAAGTTTGCACACTTTCTTTTCTTTACCCGAAACCACAAAACCCTCAGGTTGTTCTATGTTTCTTTCTCCAATTCTCCATTTAAGAAAGCTGTTTTAACATCCATTTGATGGATTTCAAGACCATACACGACCGCTAGTGCCACTAACACTCTAATAGATGTTATCCTCTTACTGGCTAGTAAGTGTCAAAGTAATCAATGCCTTCCTTTTGTCTATAACCTTTGACAACAAGTCTTGCCTTATATTTGTCAATAGTGCCATCAGCTTTCATTTTCTGTTTAAAGATTCATTTCGAACCTAAAGGCTTATTTCCTAGAGGAAGATCAACCAATTCCCATGTATGGTTATCCAAAATTGATTGAATCTCACTATTGACTGCCTCTTTCCAAAAATCTAAATCAGAAGATGACATGGTTGCTTTGACAGTTTGAGGCTCACTTTCAAGTAAGAATGTCACAAAATTTGGTCCAAAGAAAGTAGATGTTCTTTGACATTTGTTACGCCTTGGATCCTCTTCACTTGGAGTATTTTCCTTTGGCTCCTCCCGTGGTCGTTTAGGTCTTTCACTTAACGACTCGCATTCAGTATTATACAGATAGATGCTTTCAAAGAATTTAGCATTATCTGATTCAATTACCATATTAATATGAATTTCGGGATTATTAGATTTATGAACCAAAAACCGACATATTTTACTGTTTGTAGCATATCGAATAAAAACACAATCCATAATTTTTGGTCCGATCTTTACCCTTTTGGGTAAAGGTACTTGTACTTTTGCTAAACACCCCCACACTTTAAAATATTTCAAGTTGGGTTTTCTTCCTTTCATTTTCATATGGAATAGATTGCGTTTTGCTGTGGGGTACTCTGTTGAGTATTCAGTTAGCTGTAAGGATAGCTTCCCCCCACAAATTCTGCGGTAAGCCGGGAACTTATTAATAAGGAATTCATTATTTCCTTTGATATCCGATTTTTCCTTTCCACAATTTTATTGGATTGAGGTGTGTAGGGGATAGTAGTTTGATGGATAATTCCATATTCCGAACATATTTCTGCAAACGGAGATTCGTATTCTCTACCCCTATCACTTCAAATCATTTTAATCTTTTTATTCAATTGATTCTCCACTTCATTATTGTATTGCTTAAATGCTTCAATTGCTTCATCCTTACTATTAAGCAAATAAACATAAAAATATCGAGTACAATCGTCAATAAAAGTTATAAAATATTTTTTCCCACCACGAGATGGTGTTGACTTCATATCACAAATGTCATTATGAGTTAAGTCTAAAGGATTTGAATTCCTTTCAACAGACTTATAAGGATGTTTTACAAACTCAGATTCAACACATATTTGACATTTTGATTTATTACACTCGAATTTAGGCAATACTTCTAAATTAATTAACTTCCGCAAGGTTTTATAATTGACATGTCCTAAATAAATATGTCATAAATCATTTGACTCCAATAAATAAGAAGAAGCTGGAAATTTATTAATATTGTCAACAACCATTACATTGAGTTTGAAAAGGCCCTCTGTGAGGTAGCCCTTTCAAACATACATATCATTCTTGCGTACACCAACTTTGTCATATACAAATACACATTTGAATCCATTCTTAACAAGTAAAGAAGTTGAAACTATATTTTTCATAATAGTAGGAACATGAAGAACGTTGTTGAGCATTAGCACTTTACCGGAAGTCATCTTCAGGAATATCTTCCCATAGCCCTCAATCTTGGCTGTTGCAGTATTTTTCATGGAAAGCTCTTCTTCGGGACCAACAATAGAGTAAGTCATAAATGCTTCTTTGACAGCACAAATATGTCGAGTGGCTCCAGAGTCAATCCACCACCCTTTCGGATTTTTAACTAAGTTGCATTCCGAAAGCATTGCATACAGATCATCAATGCCATCATTTTTCTCCACTATGTTGGCCTGTCCCTTTTTTTGCCCTTTTTAGGGAGACGACATAAAAGGGCTTTGTGACTAGCTTTTCCACAATTGTAGCAGTTGCCCTTGAATGTCTTCTTCTTCTGATCCTCAGTCTGTCCGGAAGACCTCTTCCTCTTCTTACTTTTTGGAGCAATCTCCTCAACGATATTAGCTTCCATAATCGTTGAATTTTCACGAGACTTCTTCTCGGTTGTTTTGTTATCTTCCTCAATCTTGAGATGAATCAGAAGATCTTCCAACTTCATTTCTTTGCGCTTGTACTTCAGATAGTTTTTGAAATCTCTCCACGAAGGAGGTAACTTTTCAATCATTACAGCCACTTGAAATGCTTCATTCACTACCATACCTTCAGCAATAAAGTTGTGAAAAATAAGTTGAAACTCTTGAACTTGGGTTCCAATGATTTTGTTGTCTATAATTTTATAGTCTAGAAAATTGACAACCGCAAACGTTTTCAAGCATGCATCTTTAGTCTTGTACTTCTTCTCAAGTGCGTCCCATAATTCTTTTGAAGTATTCATAGCACTGTAGACATTGTACAAGTCATCCTCCAAAGTACTTAGGATGTAGCCTTTGCAAAGAAAATCTGCCTGTTTTCATGCCTCAACAATCATAAACTTCTCATTGTCTGGCATGTCGGTGGCAGACACTGGAGGGTCTTCACTGGTGAACTTCTGCATACCGAGTGTGGTAAGCCAAAAGAACACCCTTTGCTGCCATTCTTTGAAGTTGGCTCCAGATAATTTTCTCGTTTTTTGGCCGGCGGTACAAAAGTTTGGCTTGAAGAGGCTATCGTCATTGCCGCAACAGTCGGAGAAGAATTTCCATTATCAATTGCCATTTCTCACTGTCCACAACAGAAGAGTTCAATTAATGGCAGAAAATAGAACAGTAAACAGTACTATAATTAATGATAAACAGTACGTTTAATAAACAAAACTGAAGTTTTGTATATACTGTTTCACAATAAAATAATAAAATTTTTATGTTTTTCAAATCGTTTCTGAATTTTAATACTCCGATGAAGTTTTTATATCTTCAAATCAGAAATAGAAAAATTCAGACGGAGTAGAAAACCACAAAGGTTTTAATCTCCAAATCAGAATATAGATTATAGTATATTTATAATTTCTTTAAGATTGTTAGTAATCTGTAATACTATAATATATTATTACAAAATAGTAAATTTCTGTAACATAAAACAGAAACAAGAAAAAACAGAAATAGGAAGAAATTGGAGATTATCAGAAACCAGAATCAGTAAATATATTTCGGAATAAAATCGAGCCCACTGAATGCACAGTGTGTCCTTGAAGAAATTATTCTTCTCAAGTACCCGAGGTGTTGGAATATTATTCTCCCAGGATAGAACGATTTAACTCACTAGAGTATAGGTACCAAAAACGCCGGTGAAACAACGA
The DNA here is from genome assembly GCF_000390325.3 of Nicotiana tomentosiformis. Classification (NCBI taxonomy): domain Eukaryota; kingdom Viridiplantae; phylum Streptophyta; class Magnoliopsida; order Solanales; family Solanaceae; genus Nicotiana; species Nicotiana tomentosiformis. Next base: position 75,870,875 of record NC_090823.1, on the reverse strand, counting down.
ACCACTCGAAAGCTGTAAACCACACTGGAATTTAATTGTGCAAAAGAAGGAGAAGAAGTTCAGAAAATTTCGTAAGGAAAGATTCTGAGATCAAGGCATATTTATAGCCATTTTCTGGCATTGTTTCTGAAAAGTTTGCAACCTTTCAGAAACAGCCATAGTTGTTGGAACATGTGGAAACAATTCCCATTTAAAATATTCCGGGAAAAAAAAGAAACGGACCGGGTCGCGGGTCCTGGGATATTTCGGGTTGACTTTTCGTTAATTAATTAAATAATTAAAATAAATTTTGTCCAAAAAGATTAATCAATCAATCGTTGACCGAATCCTAGCCGAGCGAGCGATGACGACGACGGCGCGAGGCTTACTTTCTTTCCAACCTATTTAACACCAAGGGAAGTGCTTTCTAAATATAAGCACATTCACTTTTCTTTCCACTACTAATAAGGGACACTTGCTCTTTCCAAAGCAAAAGGGAGCTCACTTTCCCTTCACTTTTATCCCTCCATTTTCCATTCACCAATCTTTTAATCCCAACAGGCTCGTATTTGTGAAAAGGATAGGCATAAATATCCCATTAAGGAGGTATGAGAGGTTAGCCTTGGGGGGGTCTGCGGAGAGGTAGAACTAGGCCAAAGAAATATTGAGGAGAGGTGATTAGGTAGGACATGCTCCTTAGCTTACCGAGGACATGATCCTTGATAGGAAGATATGGAGGTCGAAAATGGTAGAAGGTTAGTAGGTAATTGTACGTCTCCCTTGTCTTGGCCAGTAATATCTTGCTACTACTTCTTCTTTTTCATCTTTCCTTGAGCCAAGGGTCTACCGGAAATAACCTCTCTACCTTTTCAAGGTAGTGTTAAGGTATGCGTACATATTACCCTACCCAGCCCCACTTGTGGGATTACAATGGGCTTGTTATTGTTGTTGTTGTAAACATATTATTGGCTCTAACTAGAATATTGGGCTTGAGGTGTAGGCGTTGTTTCGTTGTATGTTCTATTTATTTCTTTTTCATTAGAGTTACTCGTAGATCTTAAAACTGGTATATCTTACTGTTGCCCTCCCCCCTCCCCCTCCCCCCTCCCCCCAACAAAAAAAATAAGAAAGTGAAATTGCACTACCTATTGTTTGTTGCTTATTACTATTAGGAGTGCAAAAAAATCTGTAAGATAAAACCAACTCAAGGAAATGGAGCAAACTTTAGGATGAATGATAGCTCAATGACTGCTATTATTATGCAATAAGGTAATTGCTTATTGAGTTTAAGTTCCACGTCATCAAGATGTAAAAATGATTTACATAATCAAGTCACTTATAAGGTATTTAGAGGTAAATCTCTACTATAAGCATTAATCACTAACCTGTTAAAAATGGTAAATGACTTAATATCATAAGTTAAACTACACTAATAGTATAAAAATCTTTATCTTGTCAGAGTGTCATGGATATTATGCACGCAATCTAGAGCTATATGGCTCGATTGTGACTGCACCGTCTCCTAGTTGCCACCAAAATATGCAGTGTGCCATATCTTACTAGTGTCTGTGTTAATGTACAGTTATAATGTAGATCAAGAGAAAAAGTAAGGAAGTTAAGACAAGGACATACACCATGACACACTAGTGATTGTTTTTACTTGTTCACCTAGCAGAAGGGGTAAGTGAGCTATTGGATATGTCAGGGCTTTCTATGTCAAGAAAGCTTGTTAATAGTGTCTTTCTTGAAGATTGTGCCTTTGAACTTCCTGATGAAGACAATTTGTCAATCCCCTTTTCGATCTTGATCGCATCCTGTATGGCTGATAGGATTTCATGCATTCTTGGCCTGGATGAGCCATGCCTTTCCACACATTGTATTGCAACTTCCGCTATTCTCCATACTGACTCAACTTTGACGCGTCCTACTAGTGCACGATCCATGATACTGATCACGTCTCCTTTGCGAATCAATGATCTTGCCTGCAAAATATTTTTAGTCAGTTTTGGTGAGACATAATACAATTAAGTAATTTGAAGTGTGGTCTCTCTAACAACTTAAGTTTTTTTATGAGGTGGTCATAAACTTCAACAAGATTATCATTGTAGATGATCAGTTTGCCTGATTAACCTTTTGCTTAGTACCGCTCGTTCAAGTACTATTCAAGTAATAAGAAGATTGATCAAAGGATTTGAACAACTTAACAAAGATGCTGGAATGAATTACACTCAGGCTGATAAGTTATTACTGCGACAAGTAATGAATTTACCTTCATCAGAAATGATCTCCACCTTGGTGAAGATATAAATTTTAATAAAACCAATTCAAATTGGTGGATTCTATTGGCCCTTATGCTTTTTTTTAATGATCGTTGAGTTACAACTTTGCTTGTTCAATTTATTTCATTTTGTCCAATTAGCAACTTCATAGCACTGACCAATTATCAGCACGCACACTACTGCGATTCCAGAACATGATAGAGTACTCTCAGCTGCTATCCAGAAAAAAGAAGCATGTTTTTCATCTTCAGTATTTTTCTCAGCCAGACAGAACAATATGTGTGTTCTCGCGATTACTACTATGCCAACATTGGAAATAATTAATTTATCTTAGTTTTCCTGAATCCTTTCTATATGACAATGCCAATATTCTTATTAATTCTTGTGATTAGCTGCACTTTGTACTGAGCTATGCCCTTTATTTCAGTTTTTATAGTTCTTCTAGCTGGCTTGATTTGGATACTTATTGTGATTTATGCAGAGGAGATATTTGCAAAATTACTAATGCCTTATGAACATTATGATGCCTGAAAATTAATAGAAAAATCTATGATAAACTTTACCCAGTGAACAATGCTCCATTCAGCACCATATTCCTCAGTTGAGACAGGCCTTCTTCCAGAGATCAATTCCAAAAGGACAACCCCAAAGCTATACACATCACTTTTTTCTGTCAATTGCTGATTTGCATAGTACCTGTTGGAAATGGAGAAACTTGAGGACGAAGAATGAAAATGACTAGCAAAATATTCAATCTTATGATATTTTTTAGCTTACTCAGGATCAAGGTAGCCAACAGTTCCTCGTGCCACGCTTGAGACATGTGTTAAATCTTCTTCAGCTTGCCTTGATAGTCCAAAATCAGATACTTTTGCTCGCATGTTTATATCTAATAGAATGTTGCTTGTTTTCACATCTCGATGAATGATAGAGGGGTTGCATCCAGTATGTAAGTACTCAAGTCCTATATAAGGAAGCTCAAAAAGTTATTTTGTGCCTCATGGATAACTAAGAGAATACATACTTCTAAGTTATCGATAGTTAAAGCTTTATAATAACCTTTGGCTGCATCTTCTGCGATATGAAGACGTGCTAGCCAGTCCAAATGCTTTTGACTGGTGGACTCTGTTCACAACATTGTGGTGTGGTAAGTTTCAACACTTATTCAGTACAAGGAGGAAATGATGCAAAGAAAAAGTGTAGCAATTATGGTGCAGACCATTTATGTGATCTCTCAAAGTTCCATTATGCATATATTCATAGACAAGCATGCGTTGATGGTCATCCTCAAAGTATCCAATCAAAGGAACCAAGTTTCTGTGATGAATCCTTGACAAGAGAGCCACCTGCAAGTATGTTATTTTAATTAATGGTTTAAATTTGCAGCCAAAAGGAAAATCTTATAAAGCTGCGACTTGTCTAATTTGTACAGTAATGGTATTAATAAGTTTTGAGTACTTCAATGGAGAAAAAAAAGTTCTTTACTACTTTTTTAGCTCTTTTATTGGGTTCTTCCAGTATAAACTGATACATTTCACAATCTCTTTATTTATTGTAATTTGAAATTGCAATGCTTTATTCATCTACAAAATTATGATGGTCCGCTTTCTCAGATCTTTGACCTTTACAGCATCTATGTTTCAAAAATTTAAGGAACGGTTTTGTTTCGATTTAAATGAAGCAAGACTGAAACACTGAGATGAGGCAGTATTATTTGTGCTCAGCTGGCGCAGCATAAGCTTATGATTTTGATTATGACGAGTCACAAATTTTAGTTACAACAAATAAGCTGCATGAATAATTTGCTCACTTCTGCCATATAATTTATGAAGTCGGCTTGTGAACAGTTTTAAGCTTGTGCTAGCTAAAAAGAAATTGCTTAATCTTATTATTATTGCAGTCTCTACTTATTGGGGCTTTAAGACAATTAAAAGCTTAAATATGTTACTCCAAATAGAAATTTAAGGTTTTATCTCTGTAAAGGTAGCTCTTAGTTCATCATGTAAAGCATATCCTTGATATAGAAAACTAATTTTGTGTCTCATTGAGATGGTAACTAAAGCGTAGCAACCGCAATATACCTCCGTAGCAAACTGTTTGGTGCCATGGCTTGATGAATCTGCCATAGTTTTAACAGCAACCTCCTTCCCATCTCTAAGTCTTCCGTAATAAACAGGTCCAAAACTTCCCTTCCCAATTTTCTTAGAAAAATTTTCTGTGGCTTCTTCTATCTCAGATAGTGGGATATAGTATGCCACACCTTCATCCATTAAAGATCCACCTCGCACGATTGAACAAGTTGTTGAGGCCTTTGTGCTTCTACGCAAAGACTCACCTGGGAGGTATAGATGGAATAATGAAAGGTGATGCGAAATATATATAATTAAAAGTTAGTTAGACAGTTTAGGGGATGTGTGCACCTTTTGTGTCACCTTTTTGATGAGATACTTTTGTTCTGAAGTGGCACAAAAAGAGTATACTGACTGTGATTAGAACAAATAGAAGCACAACTGCTCCAACTGAAACTCCTAGTATCACTTTGTGACGTTTATTATGCTTTGATTCGGGTCTTAGATTAGGATTTCCTTCATATCTGTGAGGCAGGAAAAACAACTTTTAAGCGAAGCTCTTTTCCTGAGTTCAAAGATAAATGTAAATGTTATTTTCTAGTTCTTAAAGCATTTATGAATATTCAGGAATTTTATTTGCTCTTTTCCTAGCACAGTGTAACATCGAAAATGCTGTGTATATCTAAATGCTAGACCACTGACATATTTGGTGATAATCAGCCCTTCTTTTAGATGGAAAAATCTCTAGTGGCTGAGATTTTGTCTTGGTTAGAGAATTAAAGGAATACTTACTTGAAAGTTACTTTTCCTTTTAATAATGACGGAGGTATTTCTCCAGTTAGGCTGTTATTCTGGACATCTCTGCCACAAGGAAACATATTCAAAGTTAAGATAAGCTTTTTCCATGAAAATAAATATATAAATAAGACTATGGATAATTTAAATTTGAAGTAAAAGGTTTTTTATCCAGATCACACCATACAGTTCTATTAAGCTTGGTAAACCTCCCAGGTATGAAGGTATTGGACCAGTCAACTTGTTGTCCTCAAGATGTCTGCATGTTAACGAAATACAACATCCAGTTAAAAAGGAAAAACAGGATAAAGAAAAAGATTTACTTGTTAAAATGGGAGTGAATGTTAGCCACTCGTAAACATCTTACATAGTTCTCAAATTAACAAGATTGCTCAAGTCAGGGATTGATCCGGTCAGAGAGTTTCCGTCCAACCACCTAAGTAGAAAATATGAGAAACTGAAACAGTAAGATTAAAACTTGACTTGTTTTATGAGCAAGACTTACAACTCTGTCAATCCTTCCATATGGTTTAGCTCGGGAGGAATTTCACCCTTAACATTCTTGCCCGACAGTGTTCTGTTGAATCAAAGTAAGATGTCAAATTGCCAAGGAAAAACAAATACTTTTAGCACTATGATCTGAGGTTCCATTTCAGTACCATTCTGTATAATAGTTTTATATCTCTTCTTCCAGTTGTGGTCAGTTAAAGACCTCATAGGATATGTTATCTGGTTGAATGCATCTACTTGTATTATATCAAATTTCTCTTACATTAGCGATATAACTCACATTTTTGTGATTCTTGGTGGAATAGTTGTGCTGCAAGTCACCCATTCCCATTGAGTACCCACGCAAGGATCACCATCTTCATCTGTCCAGTCACTTCCCAACGACATGGAGCGGAAAGCGTTGAGAGTGGTCACTTCCAAGTTGCAGCTTTAAATCAATTAGCTATATTTGGTAATAATATGTGTACAAGTAGAGCAGTTACCATAGCTGGATAGAGAAAAATAGCTAGACTAAGCATAGAAAGTCATTGTTACCATCTTGTTCATCGGTCTTTGCAGCAATTTGCGCGTATCTACATATTTCCATTGCACTTAGCAGTGGACCTCGAGTTGAGTCACGAGTCTTCACAAAGGAGAATGACAGTATAAAATCCAATGTTATGTTCATGTAGCTAGGCTCATATAAAGTGTAACTTCCATTTGCATTCTCTGCTATATTCACCACAGCATTGCTGTAGTCCGGGACATAAGGATGCTCCATTTTAAATTTCCTGGTCTCATTTATTCCCAATTCTTCAATCTCAGCAAAATATGCAAAAGCTCGTGCATTCGCTGGAAAATCGTCAAGATTCAGCCTATAGCTGAGCATTCCTTTAGTCCCAACTACTGCAGTTTGCATTACTTTAACAGGTGGATACTCTCTTGTGTTTGTATTTATATACTTTGTTGTGTTGATTCTTTCTGTGCCTGCAGCCACATCTACCAGAAAATTTGGCCTTTTTTCTAGATCCGAATCCCATATACGGTCATAAGGATCATCCGGATACCTGTGAGACAGATCTAATTTTTGTTATGATCTTGTGAGAGCTGAAAAAGTCTATATCTTATGGTTTATCTGCTGTGATATCATCTCACAAACAAAAACTAAGCCTCAATCCCAAGCAAGTTCGGGTCAGGTATATGAATCCTTACTGACCATGTCGCTCCATTTAAGTTCATCTACCCGATATTATACAAAATAAAAAGATTAGAAGTTCACTATATTTTCTATTGGCATATAAATCTCTGACAAGATTAAAAGACTCCTAGAAAGTAATGTACCAACATGACTAAAACATATCCTCAATTTAGTGGTATTCACCTCATACAAACTTTAAAATAGTGAGATAGGAAACATGTAGATGTAGGTAACCAAACTATACCTTATAGGTTCATTGCTTTGAGCTCCAAAATCTACTCTTGCTGCGACTTTTAAGTAAAAGTTATCTTCATAGTCTGTGGCATACATTGACAAATTTAGAGGTCTCAGCTCAAGAGTAGATATGAAAGGGGACTCTGTTGTGGCACAACACAAGCACACATCGATCGATTTTGAAGGCGCTCTAATTATCATTTCCTTTACATATATCCTTGAAGATTCTGAAATGGTTATAGTTGCCCACTTTGTTGTATCTAAGTAGAGCTGAAATTTGGGGTATGTTCCCTCTGCTGCAGGACTTCCATATAAAAATGTTGCTCGGACAAGATATCGCCTTCTCTCCTTGGTGTTTAAAGTATAACAGTATTTCTTGGTGTCTGCTGGAAAGTCTCTGCGCCTTTGATATTGTTGTGAGTTTACATCTGCATTCACTACCACAACTGGTTTCCCATTTCCCATGATTCCAGCATCTGTAATCCATGCTAATCCTGTACTCGGGTCGGTATAATTTGTTGCACTTCCACAGTCTATACTTACAAACTCTGCAATATTGAAGCTTTATTTCATGAACAAGACTGCCCATCACTTATCTTGTCCTAAAAAAATAACAATTACTCAATTCCAAGCGAGTTGGAGTCGGCTATATGAATCATGCCTCTTTGTTTAAGCTCAAGATTATACAAAACAAAAATAAAAAGTAGTACAAGTTCACTGTACTTTCTATTTGGCAGGATTAAAAGACTCTTAGAACCTGAAGTAAACGTACTAACATGACTAAAACATATTCTCAACTAATTGGTATACCCCGTATAGATTTTCTCCCTTCACTGTGCCATATTTTTTGCTAGGTCTGCAATTAGTTGTTTCTAGATGTGACAAATATGGTTTTTATTGCCAGATTATGGTATAGTGAAGGGTAAAGATGCAAAGAGGACATACCTGTAACTTGGCACACAATTGCTGGAGTGAAACAAAGAAGTAAAACAAAGGATTGTAAGAGGAAATCCATGGAAGAAGAAGAAGCTAAGCTGTGTTCTTTTGATAAAATGGTGTATATTTTAGTATTTGATTGAAGTTCAAGACTCCTTAAAGTGGATCTTAATCATCTCACTTGGATTACCTTTAACTTTTTGGTTATTGAGGAGTCTTAGCTTGTGCAATGTTCACTCACATTCCTATGTTTTCTTTTGAATATTTTGAAAATGCTTTTCACAAAGGAAGACAGAATTCAACTTCATCTTTCAGCTTCACCTTTTTCACTTTGCTTTGGAAAAGAATTTTCAGTATGTTGACACTTGACACCATTGCAAACAATATTTGTCCATTTTTACACTTGACACCATTGCAAACAATTTTCAGTAATTGCGTGTGGGGTCCAGTTCTTTAAGGTAGATGGTTCAATTATTTATTTATGAATGAAATGACTTTATTTTTTTTTTCTTGAAAATCAATGTACAGATTTCTTATGATGTGGGCTGCTTTAGGCTATCAAAGCTTTTATTAAGAATAAATTATTTGGGGTGTTGGATATGGATGTGGGAAGAAAATCTTGCCATGCAAACTGCAAAAGCATCTCTTTAAAGAAAGAAAAAGAGAATCTAATAATCCCATCATCTGCCTTTTGCTTTTGGTACCAACATAAGCTTTTTTCTGGTGACTTTTGGCCCAACTTGTCTTTAACTTTTGCAAATTTTATAAAGATTGCAGAATCAAATAAATGCTCTGTAAACTTCCAAGATTGTCCTTGTTTCTTACAAGAATAATGGGCCACCTCTTCCCCCTCCCTCAATTTAATCAGATAACTTTGCTCTAGATTTTTTGTCTAGGTTTTAGAGTTGGATTCATGTATGCTTTACTAATTTAAGCAATATGTTAATTATCTGGAAAAGGACTGCACTCTTCGGCAGTAGGATACTTCTGGTTTCTTTTGACGTTTGACTCCTCTTAGATTTGAATTCATTGTTTAGACATAAAAATTCTAATTTTTGGAAAAGAAAATAGTATTCGAAGTTACCTTAAAAAAATAGTATTTGGAATTTGATATTATATTTGGATATATATTTTACTTGAAAAAATATTACAGTTTTGTGAGTGCGTAAAGAAAATTTTCTGAAAATTAATCACTTTTTAGTTTGTGAAAAAACTCATTTTCGAAAAATTTCCAAAAACTTGCAAAATTTCACGGACAAACTTTCTTTTTCTTTGTACTTCGGGTTTCTTCTTCTTCTTCTTAGTTGCAAAGTGAGTTTATTAAATTTATTATTGTTTTGACAATTTGATGATTGGGGTTTATTCTTTACGATATTTGAAAGTTATATTTCAAATTTGAGCTCATTTGGAGTAGATTTGGGCGTTGAATCGTGTGTTGAATTGTTGAAATTCGAAGAAAAAGTTTAGATTTAGAACGTAGATTCGAAATCTGAAGCTTCATTGAAGATATTAAACTAATTAAAATTGAATTTCTGAAATGCATTTGAAAGATAGAAAAACTTTAAATTTGATTTCTAAAGTTGCATTGAAAAGATTTATTACTTCATGTCCTAGAGGGTATACTTTGTAAAATTTTATGCAATGCGGGTATAACTTCAATGGTGACCTATATATATATATGAAAATGCTCCTCTACAATCTGGATGGGCCCAATTTACCGGGCCTAAAGGTTAGTCTATGAGAATCTGGCCTAAAATTGAACTCAAAACCTTCGCTAATTAAACATGCGTTCTAACTAACTGAGCTACAAGATTTTATTGCTCTCTTGTTTCAGTGTCGCGTAATTTTCTCTAAATATTTCCCCAAGGAAGTGTAACAGGATTAACCGGGTAGAAAGTCACTTTTAGGCTATTGTTTAAAATATAGCTATTTATTTAAAAATTAGTCACAACTTAGAAAGAGATACGCTGCTTCGTCGTCTTCTCCGCTGCTTCTGCATTCTTCCTAAAAAGAGATCCGCTACTCCTCCTCTGCATAAATAAAAAGAGAGTGAATGTACAGATAATGCTTCAATCTCAAACTTAACTCTTTTGCATAACAATTCTAACTCAATTTCCAATGGTTAATTAATATCATGCATAGCCACCTATCGGTACTAGACGTTATTGAAATATCGTAAGAATACTACAGCTTTTGTAGAAGAATAGTGAGGTTGAATATTGTATGAATTCTTGTTAACTCTTTCAACTTTTCATACATAAAGAAAATTCAAATAGAGAGAATTATATCACTTACAAAGTTTCTAATCATTTACGATAAAACTTTATGATAGGTTTAAGTTTCAATGATGATAATATTATCTTATGTTATATTTGCAAGACTAACAAAAAGGAAGGAATGGAGATGCTCAGCAAGATGCAATTGCTACAGGATTCGAAATAGCAATTAATGATCAATTAGGATTCGAATAAAGATGTTGTTGCTACATCAATGGTCAATCAAGAGAAGCAAATTTATTCATCCTCAATCAAAGGAACTCAGATTGCCAATCATGGATACTCAAATCAAGAAGCTCGCCAACAATTATTCTGTGTCAAGAATTAAGCTCACTCCAAGCGTAAATGGCTCCTTAATTCAAGTTGTGACAAGGAAAGTCACAATCGAATCTGGACTCTTCAAAGAGCAGGATTCGAAGAGGCACCCCTTGGGTCAAAACCCTTTTGCAAAGATCTCGTGCCTCTGATTTCGCTGAAGACCCAACGACTCTTTTCTCTCCTATAAGAAGGCTGATACTTTCAAGAAGAAGACTTGCGCAACTACATACATTGTATTCTAAGTCCGTCTACTTCTTAGTTCAAATACTGTAATCTTTAGTTATCAGTGTCTCAAAAGATAGAAAGATCTAGAATGCAAAAAAGAGTTGTGTCAATTACTCAGAACTCAAGGTGTGATACTGTTCGTTGATGGTGAATGTGTTAAAACCATCAGTGTTGTAACATTTTCAAAGATCTTAAGGGAACCCTTGTGACCCAAGAAAAACTGGATGTAAGTACCATAACGGTATAGAACTAGCATAAATCGCTGTGTGTTATTTACTCTTCTTTACTGCTTACTTTCATTCTGCATTATGATCAGTCAACTAATACTTGTGTTAGTCGACTAATTTTTAAATAGTCAACAATTCACCCCCCCCCCCCTCTTGTACGTTTAATTGGTATTAGAGCAAGGCTCACAATCTTGCCTAATCGCTAGTGAGGAAAAGATCATGGGGTCCAATACTGTTGTTGGTGCTCTCTTTCAAGAAGGAACCTCTCAAGTTCGACCCCCTTACTTCAACGGTCAGTATTTCTCTTACTGAAAAGTTTGCATGGAAACGTATACTATGTCATATGACATCAAAGTATGGCGTGTGATAAAAAAGGAAAATCTTCCAATTCCTTCCAAGAAGGATGCAAACGGTCAAGTCATCGTATCTACTGATCCTCTTGACTTAGATGATTACACTGATGAACAAGCTGATGTCATCACTGTTAATGCAAAAGCAAAAAAATCTACTGTACAATGCTATCAGTAGAGAAGAATATGAAAAGATATCAAGTTGCGAAACTGTAAAAGAAATGTGGGACAAACTGGAAGTCACTTACGAAGGAACCAACAAAGTGACAGAGACTAGGATAAACCTCTTGGTTCGGGACTATGAGTTATTTCAAATGAAGGATGGTGAATCTGTAGAAGAAATATTTTCCAGGTTCAGCAAAATACTTGGAGATCTCAAGTCATTTGGAAGACCTATTAAAAGTGGCGAACAGGTTACAAAGATCCTCAGAAGCTTACCTACAATTTGGCAACCAAAGGTCATTGCGTTAGAATGTCAAGATCTAGACAAAATTTCCTATGATGAGCTTAGAGGTGATCTAATTGCTTTTGAGAAAACTCATCTTGACAGACAAATTCAAGAGAAGAAGAAAACTATTGCTTTCAAGGCAACTGTGGCTGAACAAGAAAATGAAGAAGAAGAAGAAGGAGAAGAAGAAGAAGAAGAAGAAGAAGAAGAAGAAGAAGAAGAAGAAGAAGGAGGAGGAGGAGGAGGAGGAGGAGGAGGAGGAGAACAAGATGAAAACATTGCAATGCTCTCTCAAGTCGTAACCAGCATGATGAAAAGAAACAGAAATAACAGAAGAGGGAAGTTCAACTTCAGGAAAGGAAGGATGAGCGATGAAGCTGATAAAAATGATGGAAGGTGTTACGAATGTGAAAAGTTTGGTCACATTCAAGCTGACTGTCCGGAATTAAAGAAGAAGCTTAGCAGAAACATGCAAAAGAAGAAAGCTTTTGGAGCATGGAGTGATGAGAAAGAATCTGATCACGAGGAAATTGCTAACATATGTTTTATGGCTCTAAGGAACAATGAAGATTCGGGAGAACTTGGACTAATGGCAGACAACAACAATGAGGAAGACGACTCAAGAGAACCTCGTTCAATATTAGATGAAGGAACTAGTGAGGTACGTACTCCTTTATTCCCTAATTGTTATGAACTTCAAAAATTTATTGATATTGCTCTTGCAGACATAGAAAGAGTAGTAAATGAGCTCAGAAGAACCAAGAGAGAAAAAGAGAGAGAGAAGAAAGACTGGGCCTTGAAACTAGAAGTGTACGAAATTGAGTGTGATATGCTTCAAGATAAAGTAAATGAACTCAAGCTTCAGACTGCTCATCAGAAGACCACGAGTCTCAGTCCAGTCAAGTCAAGTCAAATCAGACTGCTCATCACAAGAAGAAAATCGCTTGTTCTTTTTGTGGTAAAAATGGCCATAGTACTAACAATTGCAGGAACAGAATTAGAGCTGAAAGTAGTACTGGTAACTCTAACAGCTCATCCTGCTCCTATTATGGTAAAAGAGGTGACACCTCAAATCATTGCAGGTTCAAAAATAACAGGAGATGAGTCTGGAGACCAAAATCTTCAAATCAAACTAACACTCAGCAGTCTAACCATTCAGGACCCAAGCAGGCTTGGGTACCTAAAAATGAGTAATCTTGTTTTGCAGGAACAACGCAAGAAGAATGAAAAGGAAAATGGTATCTCGACAGCGCGTATTCCAAACATATGACAGGTGATAAACAACTGTTTAAATCAGTCACCAAGCCAGATTGAGGAACAATTACTTTTGGTGACAAATCCAAAGGAAATATTATTGGTGTTGGAAAAGTTCCTTTAAGCTCGACATGTGATGTAGATGAAGTCTACCTAGTTGATGAACTTGGCTATAATCTTCTCAGCATCAGTCAACTATGTGACAACGATTATGAGGTTCGTTTTAAGAAACATAACTGGTTTATAGAAGACGAATCATGTAATATCATTCTCTCAGGTAATAGAGACAGAAATGTCTACACTATCAAGAACTTAGAAAACTTTGGGGATCAAATCTGTCTTACATCTATGATTGAAGATCTCTAGGTTTGGCATAGAAAACTTGGCCATGAAAGCATGTATACTATTCAAAAACTGTCTAAACATGATCTTGTTATTGGACTCTCAAAACTAGATTTTTCGAAAGATCATATCTGTGATGTATGTCAACTAGGAAAACAAACTCGCTCATCTTTCTAAGTCAAAAATATTGTTTCTACCTCTAAACCTCTTCAATTGCTGCATATGGATTTATTTGGTCCTACTAGAACTGCTAATATAGGAGGTAAGAAATATGCTTTTGTTATTGTAGATGATTTCTCTAGATTTACCTGGGTTATGTTTCTTAGTCATAAAGATGATGCTCTAAAGAATTTTGAAGTTTTCTGTAAGAAGGTTCAACGAGAAAAGGGATACTACATCTCTACTATCAGAAGTGATCATGGAGGAGAGTTTGAAAGCAGAGTTTTTGAAAATTTCTATAACGATCAAGGAATCTCTCTCAACTTCTCTTCACCAAGATCACCACAGCAAAATGGAATAGTAGAGCGTAAAAATAGAACCTTGCAGGATATGACAATAACCATGATCGTGGAAAACTCTCCACCTCATCATTTTTGGGCAGAGGTTGTGAGTACAGCATGTCACATCATCAACAGATGTCTGATTCGACCAATTCTCAAAGAGACTCCTTATGAACTGTGAAATGGTAAGAAACCAAATATTAGCTATTTCCACCCCTTTGGATGCAAATGCTTCATCCATAACAATGGGAAGGATAATCTTGGTAAGTTTGATCCAAAAGAGTGATGAATGTATATTTCTTGGTTAATCTCCTTCAAGTAGAGCTTACAGAGTTTATAATAAGATAACCTTATATATTGAAGAATTTATTCATGTTGTTTTTGTTGATACTAACCCTCGCCCAAGGAATGAACATATTCCTGAAGATGAGGAAATTTCCTATGCTCCTAAGTCAGTTATTGTAGGTAAGGATCATTAAAATAAGTCAGCTAATCAACAGACTCAATCAGCTGAAGTACCACCAGAAGATCTTGACCTACCCCAGCCAGATCAGTCGACTACCGAAGAAAGGATGACTCCAGTAAATACTCCAAATAAATGGAAGAGTGAATTAGGATATCCTCACAAATTCATTATAGGAGATCCACAAGAGGGAATAACTACAAGGAGATCTCAAAAGAACAAATCTCATGTAGCTCTCATTTCTCAAATTAAGCCCAAGAAAGTGGATGAAGCTCTAAAGGACTCTCATTGGATTAGTGTTATGAAAGAAGAATTAGATCCGTTTGAAAGAAATAAAGTATGGAAATTAGTTCCAAAGCCTCAAAACTCTCATGTTGTTGGAAGTAAGTGGGTCTTCAAAAACAAATTGAATGAATCAGGTCAAGTTGTTCGAAATAAAGCAAGACTAGTGGCTCAAGGTTATTCTCAATAGGAAGGAATCGACTATGATGAAACTTTTGCGCCTGTGGCAAGACTTGAATCCATTCGAATATTACTCGCCTTCGCTACTCACAAAGGATTCAAATTATTTCAAATGGATGTTAAAAGTGCATTCCTAAATGGATATATCTCTGAAGAAGTATATGTGAAGCAACCACCTGGCTTTGCAAATGCCACCTTTCCAAATCGTGTATAGAAGCTGACTAAAGCCCTGTACGGTCTCAAACAAGCTCCTCGAGCATGGTATGAAAGGTTAAGTTCTTTCCTTCTAAATCAAGGTTTCAAACGAGATAATATCGATACAACCCTTTTCATTAATCAATCCAGTTCAGGTAATCTTATTACTCAAATTTATGTAGATGATATTATTTTTGGTAGCCCTAACTCTGTTCTTTGTGAAAAATTTGCTCTTTCCATAAAAGGAGAATTTGAAATGAGCATGATGGGAGAACTGACCTTCTTCCTTGGGCTTCAAATCAAGCAGTCCCCTAAAGGGATTTTTATCTGCCAAACCAAGTATACCAAGGAGCTTATCAAAAAGTTTGGGATGGAAGATGCTAAGGTTATTGGTACTCTAATGAGTCCAACTACCGTGCTAGATGAAGATAGCAATGAAAAACTGGTTGATGAAACCATGTATAGAAGGATGATTGGATCTCTACTATATTTAACTGCCAGTCGACTAGATATCATGTTCAGTGTATGCAAATGTGCTAGATTTCAGTCGGCTCCTAAAGAATCCCATCTCTCTGCTGTTAAACGAATTATTAGATATTTAATTGGTACATCTGAACTAGGACTATGGTATGATCACTCAAACAATTTCTCTCTAAGAGGCTTTTCAGATGCTGATTTTGCTGGAGACAAGATTGATAGGAAGAGTACCAGTGGGACATGTCAATTGTTAGAAAATGCATTAGTATCTTGGCATAGCAAGAAACAAAATTGTGTTGCACTATCAACGACTGAGGCAGAATACCTAGCCGTTGGAAGCTGTTGTACACAAGTTCTATGGATTATGCACCAACTTCTTGATTTTAATTTATCTCTTACATCCACTCCTATCTTTTGTGACAGTACTAGTGCTATCTGTTTATCAAAGAATTCTATGCATCATTCTAGAGCAAAGCATATAGAAATTAAATATCATTTTATCCGTGATCATGTTGCAAAAGCTGACATTGTTTTAGAGTTTATTAGTACTGATTCTCAACTTGCTGATATTTTTACAAAACCTCTTTTGGAAGAAAGATTTTGCCTTCTTCGAAAAAAGATTGGCATTGTGCCAAATTTATAAATCAAATATTTCCTTGAGTGTTTAAAATATTTTACCCTATACTAGAATATTTTATTTCCTTACTTATATGTGATCTAACTACTTTTATGTGTAAGCGTAATTATTGCAAGTACCGCCGATCAGTCACTTCTGAACCATCTCTTCCGTCTGAACTTGGCCTTTCCATTAACCAAGGCGTCTCTTCGCTCTTCCCAAAA
This sequence comes from Nicotiana tomentosiformis, assembly GCF_000390325.3. NCBI lineage: Eukaryota > Viridiplantae > Streptophyta > Magnoliopsida > Solanales > Solanaceae > Nicotiana > Nicotiana tomentosiformis. The sequence continues at coordinate 75,854,519 of NC_090823.1, read as the reverse complement.
TCTTCAATAAAAAACCTCTGTCTCCAATACTCCTCTCATTCTCTACCAAACAACCCTTCACACCATGGCCAAAAGAAATCCCTCCTCTGCAACAGACACAGTCGCAGGTTCCAAAAACCTCTTAATACTGAAGAGCCTGTGGATGTGGAGTCGTCCATTGACTCAGATTTTCTCAGAACAGACAATGAAAACAACGAATCATCTGAAAATCCTCCCATTAGCCAGAAAAAGGCCAGCAAGAGACCCATGGAGCAAACCCCCAAAAAGGCTGTATGCAAGAAGGGTAAAGTGGAACACTTGGAATTTGGTCCTGAGGACAAGCTAATCTTCTACGGCCCCAGTGAAAAAGCAAGGTTTGAGTCCTACAAGTCAAAATCCATGGCTTATGGACGCTCTGTAAGTCTCTCTCTTATGAAAAGTCTTCATTATGATGTGACTGCAATTATCGATTTTCAGCAACTTTCCTCTCTCTTTGACACTATTGGAAACTCTATGTATGGAGAACCTGTTAGAATATTTTATGCAAATTTTTTCGTGAATGATAAAGATGATTTTGAATCTATGATTTTAGAGACTAGAATTATTTTGGACTCATACCAATTTGAAAAGATCTTTTCCGCCAAGTTTAGTGGGTATGATGTGTTTGTCCAAAATTCTTGGCCCAAAAAACTTTGAAGTGTCTTTTGATGAAGCAAAATATTTTCTGTCTGATAACCCCCTGACATTGGCCCCAAAAATCTTAAGTTTGAACACCGTATCTTTGCCCACATGATTGCCACCACTCTCCTTCCCAGATCTAGGTCCCTTAGCTCTTTGTCCACTAGAGATGTCTTTGTCCTCTACTATCTGGTTAATAATAAACGTCTTGATTGGTTTGTATGGATTCGTCATTATATGCTTGAGAGTATTAGGGATATATCCTTCTCTGCTACATGTCTGCCCTATGGTCTTCTCATCTCTCATATTCTAGAAGTCATGAAAGTAGACTTGGCACCCTTTACATCCAAGTACATCACCACTACTTATGATGAGACAACTTTTTTAATGATGGGGTACACTCTAGGTGATGATGGATGGGTTAGGCGAGCCAAGGTTGAAAGTGCTCCAGCGCTAGTTGAAGTCCAAAATGATCAACCAGCTTCTCAGTCAACTGCCTCTCAGAATCTTCAACAAATTCAACATTATCTTGATGGAGTCAAGCTGCTTCTTGTTGAGATAAAATAGCAAGTAGATACAATTAGGGACGTCACCAAGGATACAAGTACAGATGTGGCCAAGCTCAGGATGGACATAGGAGCCACACGGAGACAAGGAACCAGGACTTTCAACTCTATGAGTAAAAAGATGGACAAACTCGTCAAGGACATTGAAAACTCCTATGACTCATTCTGCACCAAAGTGATCAACACCCTCTTTCCTGGGAAGAAGTTAATGCATTTTTCCATGATGTTATGACAACCAATTTTTTTTGCTTATGCTTATTTTTATTGGTGGTTTCTCTTAGACAATATTTTGGGTCTGTACTAACTAAGCCTCTGCTGAAGGCACTACTTCTGCTGCTCTAACCACCTTATTAGTATGTACATTTTATCCTATATTATTCTGTGTGCTTTTCTTTTCCTTTTGATTGATATCAAAGGGGGAGAAAAAATATGAGCAAACACCAGCAGGAGGACCTGCAATTACAGTTATTCAGGAGGAGATGGAAATAACATAATCTCAGGGGGAGCAACACAACTCAGGGGGAGCAACATCTTCAAAGGGAAGTATCTTAAATTACTGTTTACTCATTCTTGATTGTCATCATCAAAAATGGGGAGATTGATAGGTTTAAGTTTAAGTTTCAATGATGACAATATTATCTTATGTTATATTTACAGGACTAACAAAAAGGAAATCATGGAGATGCCCGGCAAGATGCGATTGCTACAGGATTCAAAATAGCAAATAATAATCAATCAGGATTCGAATAAAGATGTTGTTGCTACATCAATGGTCAATCAAGAGAAGCAAATTTATTCGTCCTCAATCAAAGAAACTCAGATTGCCAATCATGGATACTCAAATCAAGAAGCTCGCCAACAATTATTCTGTGTCCAGAATTAAGCTCACTCCATGTGTAAATGGCTCCTTAATTCAAGTTGTGACAAGGAAAGTCAAAATCGAATCTGGACTCTTCAAAGAGCAGGATTCGAAGAGGCACCCCTTGGGTCAAAACACTTTTGCAAAGATCTCGTGCCTCTGATTTCGCTGAAGACTCAACGACTCTTTTCTCTCATATAAGAAGGCTGATACTTTCAAGAAAAAGACTTGCACAACTACATATAATGTATTCTAAGTCCGTCTACTTCTTAGTTCAAACACTATAATCTTTAGTTATTAGTGTCTCAAAAGATAGAAAGATCTAGAATACAAAAGAGAGTTGTGCCAATTACTCAGAACTCAAGGTGTGATATTGTTCGTTGATGGTGAATGCGTTAAACCATCTGTGTTGTAACATTTTCAAAGATCTTAAGGGAACCCTTGTGACCCAGGGGAAACTGGATGTAAGTACCACAACGGTACCGAACCAGTATAAATAGTTGTGTGTTATTTACTCTTCTTTACTGCTTACTTTTATTCTGCATTGTGATCAGTCAATTAATACTTGTGTTAGTCGACTAATTTTTAAATAGTCAACAATTCACCCCCCCCCTCCCCCTCTTGTACGTTCATTTTTTTCCTAAATAAGTATTTTTTAATATCAAAAAAATTAAATCAAGAGCAATTAAAACTTCAGGACACTGTCTTAAAGATTTAAAGAGTGTTGTGAATATTACAGATTTTCTCCTTTTGAGGTTGCTTATAATATCTTCAACTTTTGGTGTCTTTGAATATCTGTATACAGAGGCGTATTCATGATTTCAAAAGAATGAATGCACCACTACCTTTAAGATAGATGCTTGGTCGGATTATACGATGACAACAAGTTAATGAACGAACTATAATTAATACTATTATCGCAAAAATAATTATTTATTTCACAATTGTCCTCGACGAATTTTCATATTTAAAAACGATCAATTATAGTAACATCATTAAATACCTTACGTTCTATATAGTGAAAATATTCAAGAAGAAAAAGTTGTGGAAAATTGTTATTCCATTTTTCTCTCTGTGTCAATAACTCTGTACAGTGTTCTCTATATATACAGTGTCATGTATCTGGCGTGTATTACTGTAGGATCCTTTCTATCCTAACAAACTGTATAACTGACAAGTAAAGATAAACACAAAGAATTTTATTTATAGGTATCCACACTATTCTAAACTCCTTCTAGAAGAGGGACGTTAGCTTTATCTTGACCGTAGATCTGAGGCGTTGAGTGCGCGCCATGTGTTCATTCAATAAGACCAAGATTTTAACATTTTGGTCATCTCTCTTAGACATAACTCAAACACAATCCATAGAATCTAAGTCTCTTCTCCTCCACCATCTTCCCTATTTATTGTACCATCAGGAAAGAGATTATTTCCAGTAACACCCCCCCTCAAGTGGGAGGCAAGAGCTCGGACTCCCAATTTGTAAAGAAGAGACCGATGTAATGGACCCGCAAGAGCTTTCATGAACAAATCCGCGAGTTGAGACGAATATGGAATAAAAGACAGAGAAATTAAGCCTTCAAGCAGTTTTTCACGAACAAAGTGACAGTCAAGCTCGATGTGCTTGGTCCGTTCGTGAAAAACTGGGTTCTTTGCAATATGAATCGCCGATTGTTTGTCGCAATGGAGAGGAACTGGTAAAAGAGGAGAAGCATCAATATCATGAAGAAGACATACTAGCCATGTAATGTTCGCCACCAGTCGTCTCATAGAACGGTATTCCGCTTCCGCTGAAGAGAGGGCAACAACCGACTATTTTTTCGACTTCCAAGAAATGGGGCAACCTCCCAAACTAAGAAAAAATCCGCTCACCGATCTGCAAGTATCAGCACAAGATGCCCAATCAGAGTCGCAAAAGGCCAAGATCGGTAAGGAAGATCCCGGAGACATGAACAAACCAAGGCCAGGATCCCCACTGATGTATTTGAGAGTACTTAAAGCCGCTTGAAAATGGCTAGTGTGTGGAGATTGTATGTATTGACTCAAAGTCTGAATGGCATAAGAAAGATCGGGTCTCGTATTGGTCAAAAATTGAGCTTTCCAAGTAATCGTCGGTAAATCATGGGATCCGGCAAAGGTGCACCCTTTGTGGAATTGAGTTTAAAAGTAGGTTCAAGAGGCGTGGAGACTGACCGACAACCTATGCAGTTGAATTCTTCAAGCAACTCAAGGAAAAATTTGTGTTGGGTTACAACCAGTCCTCATCCTTTCGGTATTAATTCCATACCCAAAAAATAGTGAGCCTCTCCTAAATCCTTAATTTTGAATTCGGCATCCAAAAATTGCTTAATTTCACTAACTTCTTGTGTTTTGTTACCAGTGATGAGAATGTCATCAACATACACTGCAATGAGTGTAATCAAATCCCAGTCTTTTTGAAGAACAAGGAGTAATCATTTAACGAGTAAGTGAATCCCCTAGTTGCGAGTGCGGAGGACAAATGAGCATACCATTGGCATGAGACCTGCTTTAAGCCATATAAGGATTTCCGGAGTCGACACACATGAGAGGGAGAAGGAGGAACTAGACCTGGAGGAAACCTCATATAGACTTCTTCGTGCAAGTCATCATGCAAGAATGCGTTGTTAACATCAAGTTGGTAAATCTTCCAATCTTTCTTAACTGCCAAAGCTAAGATGCATCGTATAGTCATCATTTTTACAACATGAGAAAAAGTCTCTGCATAGTCAATACCCTCACGTTATGTATCCCCTCTGATTAACAACCGTGCTTTCAGCCTTTTCAAAGATCCATCTGACTTCAATTTTACTTTGTAAACCCACTTGCAAGTTAAAGGTATCTTGCCTTTTGGAAGCTGAACTATGTCCCATGTTTTGTTGGAATTCAGTGCCTCAAAATCTTTATCCATGACAACTTTCCACCCAGGGACTTGGTAGGGAGATTTAAGTTGAAGAGCTTGAGAAGGAAATCTGTTAATCAAATGAATAGCTGTAAGTAAACACCCCCCCCCCCCCAGTATTTCTTAGGAACATGTGACTGAAATATCATTGCCTTGCAAGTTTCCAACAAATATTTATGCTTTCTTTCAACTACCCCATTTTATTGTGGGGTTGCTACACAACTAGTCTAATGGATAATTCCCTGAGAATTGTAGTACTCCTTTTGAATATGTCCTGTCCCTAGTTCAAAAGCATTATCTGATTTGATCATTTTCAATTTGGGGGAAAACTGTCTTTCAACAAGGGTTAGGAAAGCTTTCAAAGTAGGAAATGCATTAGATTTGGTGGATAGCAAGAAAGTCCAAGTACTTCTAAAGAAATCATCAACCATAGTTAGAAAGTACTTCTCCCCTTTATATGTTGGTGTGTTGTATGGTCCCCATGTGTCTATATGTATCAAGTCGAAATAATTCTTGGATCTAATTGTGCTTTTGGTAAATGATGATTTAGACTGTCTTGCCATAAGACAAATTTCACAAGGGAATTTGTTGTTATTTGTAGAAGTAACTTGTATTGCTTTAATATGTTTCATAGCATCATATGGTAAGTGTCCCAAATGAAAATGCCACAATTTGTCTGATTTAGTCACATTCATGCTATCATTTGAAACAGAAACATTCATATTCATGTTTTCATTTGAATTTGCAGGACAAACAGGACTCAAGAGGATAGGACACTTTGTCCTTTCACAAACAGACTAAAGAAACACAAGACAAAGACCCTGGCAGTCTATACCTACTACTAGAAGAAAAAGAAGCTGAAACAGGTGATTTAATTGAGTGTATTCCTAATGTAGAAGTGTCATACTTGAGCACATAAAGACCAGTTGTGGTTTCACCAAAGAGAGGCTCCTTCCTCATTAAAGGGGCCTGCAAAATACATCCGGCCTTAGTAAACAACAAATTATAATTCATATCATTAACAAACTGACTTACTGACAAAAGATTATGCTTAAAATCAAGCACATGTAACACATTGGAGAGTTTCATCCCTGGAGAAAGAAGTATATTGCCTACATCATAGGCTTTTACTTTACAAGAATTGGCAAAATTGACTAGAAGTGGTGTGAGAAATACCCTTAGATCATGCAACAAGTGTATTTCAAAAGTCATATGCTGTGTAAAACCACTGTCCAGAATCCAAGGAGTTTTGGTTAAGTTTGAAAGAAGTGAGGTAAGGAAAAATAAAGCATGTCGCATACCAACTAGATTTGCTGCTGCAATAGGTTCAGAGGAAGATATATGGGTTCCTTGCAGAGATTGAAACATTTGGATCAACTGGTCACACTGCTCCTTGGTGAATCCTTGTGCTCCAACCAAAGTGAAAACACTTTCTCCTTCTATTCCTGAGCTTAAATCCCTTCCAGATATTGCCATGTTAGCTTGTTGATTCCCAAAAGTCCCTCTTCTCTGCTTGTTTACCTTAAAATATTGTGGATATCCCACCAATTTGTAACATTCCTCCTTAGCATGCCCAGGTTTTTTTTACAGTATTTGCAGTACACATCATTCTTTTTAATTCTAGCATTATGGATGAGATTAGTTGACTTGTAGTTATTTGTAGTCCTTTGTGCATTCCACTTTTGTCCAGAAGTCATAAAAGCAGTGGAATCATTTATAAAACTAGAATTAGAATGTACCTCCTTTTGTGATTCCTGATGTAGCAATATAGAATATGCCTGTGCAGTAGAGGGTAGTGGCTTCATCATCAAGATATTTGCTCTCACACCAGAATAAGCATCATTAAATCCCATAAGGAGTTGAATCAGTTTTTGATCCTCATTTATCTTAACATTGTGTGTCTTTGCTCCACACTTACAATCACAATTATATATCATAAAAGTGTTGAGTACCTTCATTTGGTCCCATATCCTTTTGAGCTTTGTTAAATATCCTGCCATGTCACTTGTTCCTTGACTGATATTATTAAGTTCTCTTTGCAGTTAAAACAACTTGGTACCATCTGCTTGACCATACCTCTCCTCCAATTCATTCCAAGTTCTTCAGCCTTCTGTGAGTAGATTACACTTTCTGCAATATCTCTACTACGGAAATTAAGTAGCCAAGCAATGACCATGTCATTGCACCTTTGCCACTGATCAATCAAAGGAGAATCAGAAGATGGACATGGACAAGATCCATTGATAAACCCTAATTTATTTTTGGCTGACAATGAAATCAGTACTCCCGTGCACCAGTTTGCATAGCTGGCTCCATCAAAATTGACGTTGATTAGGTTAACACCTGGATTATCTGAAGATGTCAAAAAAATAGGGATGGCAAGGATCAACTTGCTGACAAGAAGATAAAAAGATCTGTGAAGTACCAACTACTATGGGGGTTTTGGGATCAACATCATTCTCTCCTATGGCTATTCAAAAAAGAAGATCGAAAAAAATGAACTGGTTTTTACCAGTGCTCTGATACCATGAAAATATTCAAGAAGAAAAAGCTATGGAAAATTATTTTTCCATTTTTTTCTCTGTGTCAATAACTCTGTACAGTGTTCTCTATATATACAGTGTCATGTGTCTGACGTGTATTACTATAGGATCCTTTATATCCTAACAAACTATATAACTGACTAGTAAAGATAAACACAAAAAATTTTATTTACAGGTATCCACACTATTCTAAACTCCTTCTAGAAGAGGGATGTTGGCTTTATCTTGACCGTAGATATGAGGCGTTGAGTGCGCGCCATGTGTCCATTCAATGAGACCAAGATTTTAATATTTTGGTCGTCTATCTCAGACATAACCCAAACACAGTCAATAGAATCTAAGTCTCTTCTCCTCCACCATCTTCCCTATTTATTGTACCATCAGGGAAGAGATTATTTCCAACACCATATAGCAATATACAGTAATGCAAATATGAAACTTTAGACCTCTTAGTGTAGACTTTCCAAATAAAAGAAAAGGGACAAAGTAAGAAAAAAGAAATTAGGTCTAAAGATAATGCTCCATGCAAAATAAGATTTTAAATAAATATGAACAGATAGTTTGAGACGTTGAGTAGCAGGTGTAAAAGAATGGGTGTTTGAGAGTGGGTATTTTTGTTTTTCGAGGATTTAGAAACTCAAAACAATAACCAAAAAAAAAAAAATGGTAACCAAGATAGAAAAGTTAAAAAATAAAAGAAAGAGAAATGTGTATAACCTAAGTAAGAGAAAGCATAAAAGAAAAGAGGGCAACAATTAGGGATTGAACCCCTATCCCAGTGAGCAATGGTGCGCTCCATCACCACTGTACCAAAGTGTTATTTGAGTATGGGTTCACACATAAAGATATAAGTAGATAATCAAAAAAGTAGTAGTGCACTACACAGCTTAGGGAAGGGAGCATAAATTTACGTGAACCCACCTCCTCTATGTATGTAACTCACCGTCTATGACTTCTAGCTATTTTTCTATTTGTGTACTAGATATCATGATCCTCTTTTTTACCAGCTTGTCTCTACTGAAAAGACACGTTCTTTATCGTTCAAATTAGTTGTGGATATATTTTAAATACTTTGCAAATGTTGATATCTTTTAAGGCAAACAACATCCTTAAATAATAAAAGGGAGCAAAACTCAAATACTTTGGTGTCACTATTAATTTTTTTTATCCCGGTAAAAAAGATCTTTGGAAACTAGCCTCTATTATAATTTCGGGAAGAGCTCCTGCTGGCAATTGCTAGAATTTCTAGTATGACGATCATCAGAATTTGCCACAAAAATATGACAATCGCCGGAATTTTTCATATGGTGATCACTAGAATTTACCACAAAACATGGCATCGCTAGGAATTTCATTTGGTGTTCACTAGGATTTGCAAAACTATGACAATCGTCAGAAATTTTCATATGGTAATCACTAGAATTCGCCACAAAATATAATAATCGTCAAAAAATTTCTTATAGTAATCACCAAGATTTGCCACAAAATATGAAAATCATAAGAATTTTTCATATGGGAAAATTCATAGTGTGGCTCAAAATTGTGGCAGCGACTCCAAAATTCTAGCAGTAGAACTATTTTGCAAAGAGTTTTTTAACAAGGTCAAAATATAAATGGTGATTTTAGAAAAGTTCATTCGATGTAATTGTTTTTAGTAAAAATGGCTAGCGGTGCACTTAGCCGTTGCAATGCGCACGTGTAAAGATCCGGTGGCAACCTAAGTTGGGCCTCGTTAAATTGAGTAAAATGTCAATAAATCACGTCTAATATCAAACTGGTACGATCAGAAAAAATAAAAGAAAAAAAATACTAAGAGCCCTTTTTAAACACTTTATGACCAAATTTTCTCTTTTTGTAAAATAACATAATATGTGTCTTTTGAAAATTTACCCAAACTCCACCTAAAGCCATCCCCTTTTTCTTTATTTTCCTTTTTTTGTTTATTCACTTTTTTTATTTTTTTACTTTCTTTTTTCCCATTTTGTTGTTATTTTTTCACTTTATTTCTTTTTTCTAATAAAATATTACACTATTTCAGTTTTTTTTATAATTTGTTTTTTTATAGTTATTTCTTTTTATTATTTTTTGTTCTTTCTAATAACAATTTCTCATTCTTTTTCACTTTATAATTTTTTTTGTCTTATTTTTTTAATGATTTTGTTGTTGTGTTTTTTATATTTTTTAAAATCTATCTTTCTCAGTAAAATCTCTCCATTTATTTTTATTTTTTACTTTAATTTTTTCTTTGTAATAAAATGCTGCACTCTTTTTAGTGTTTTTTTTATTTTTTTCTTTTGTATATTGTTTTTCTTTCTAGTAACAATCCTTACTTTTTCACTTTTTTTGTCTTAATTCTTTTGTTATTGTATATTTTTTTATTTTGTTCTTTTTAGTAAAAACTCTTCGTCCAAAATATCTGTCACTTTTTCTCCCTTTTTATTATTATTTTTATCCTAGTTTTTCTATTATTTGATTCAGTAAAATTGCTCTGCCAAAATTTTTATCACTTTATTTCACTTTTATTTTTATTTTTGTTCTTTCTAGACAAATAATCGAGTCGTAAAATTAGTATTGGGACACTTTCTATACAATTATTAATCGATTATAATTACCGAGAGTTACAATGTTACTTTTTTGAGTTTTTAAATTTTAATTTTTTTTAAAGGTTTTTTGTAATAAACTATTTGTCACTTTTTTTGTTCTTTATAGTTAAATCGACAAATATTTTGGGCATATCACTTAACATACTCAAACAAAGTATATCATGAATCAACACTAATTATGATATATCAATGTATAGTATACCATAAATATTAAGTATACCATTTAACATACGCAAATAAAGTATTCCATGATAATCATGATATACTATATAGTATATTTAGATATTGAGAATAGCATTTAACATACTCAAACAAAGTATACCATAATTCAACAGTATTCATGGTATACAATATAGTATACGCAAACTATCGGGAATACTATTTAACGTACCTATACAAAGTATAACATAATTCAACAGTAATCATGGTATACTTTATCATATACCAAAACTTTTGGGAATATATACCATTTAACTTTTCAATCATTTAACGTATTCAAATAAAGTATAACATAATTCAATAGTAATTACAATATACTACACGTTATATGATGGATATTAAAAATATTATTTAACATACTCAAACAAAGTATCCATAGAGATTTGTTAAATAAAAGTACACTGGTATACTAATTATTGGGTTGAGATCCCCTCCAATATATTTTGCTCCAATTTTGTTCGGTACAACTTTTGATTTTTTGCCACCTATCAACTATGATATCTAATGGTTAATATTCTTTTAGACACTATGCACATCAACATAGTCGTTCTAATGACTAACTTCAACCACCTATTACATTCTCGTCTTTCTAGTCCCTTGCAATAAATAACTTACATTCAGAAAAGTGAAAACCTCATGAAAACTTTGAATTTGTAGCATATATATCCCCTGAAATTTGCCAATATTTTTAATGAAAAAAACAATTATAGAAGAGAACAAAAAGCAATTATACAGCACAGTGCAACTTCTTTAAGAATAAAGAAAGAAGAAATAAAATATTTTGCTATTGATTGTTAGTCCCGCCAATATTGCTGTATTTGTAAATAATAATTCTGCAAAATATAAGTTATCGTAATGAAACAATAAATAATTCGAGCCCACTGAATTCACAGTGTTTCCTTAAGGAATTTAATCCCCTCCTAGTACCCAAGGTAATGGATTATTTCCTCCCAGGATAGAACGAATCACACATTGGTGTAGCGGTACTTCAAACCCCAGTGTTTAAGCGAACACAAAGTTCGGTAGCAAATCACACTTACAGTTGCTTTGTTTGAAGTTAAAAACAATGCAGAACGAGGGAGTAGAAACTCAGAAAATCGTATGGAAATGCTGAGAGGAAGGAGTGCAATGTATAGCCAAATCTGTTGAGCGATTTCAGTTTGTGTCTTGTGTGTTGTGTGTATCTTTCTTCAACAGCTGCTGCACATATATATAGCAGCCAGTGTTGAAGAAGAACAATCGTCCACCCTACGGATTGGAAAATATCCGTTACAAATGCGGATATCCGCACATATATGCGGATATCCAAATCCGAATCCGAATCCGAAGCCGAAGCCGAAGCCGAAGCCGAAGCCGAAGCCGTAGCCGTAGCCGTAGCCGAAGCCGAGCCGAGCGAGCGACGACGACGACGGCGCGAGGCTTGCTTTCTTCTTAACTCTTTAAGAGCTACAAGAAGAGCAATTATATATATACCCACCAAAAATCTCTTCCTCTTCCAATATGGGACAATGTCTCATTGTCAAGAGGGAAAACTTAAAATTTTACTCAAAAATTTTATTTTCCCTCCATTTTCCATTCACCCTCATTTTAAGACTATTTCATCTTAAAAACAAAAACCTCAATAATCCCCCACATGAATGGGGAATGGCTATATCACGGAAGTATGCATGGAAAAACTGTGTGATTTACAAGCAAGGATTAATCGCATCTGGATAAGTAGGTTTCCCTTTGAACTTTCCGTAGTAAACTTATGTCGGATATACTCGGTCAATCGGTAGATTTGATATCTTTGAACCGTCGATCTTTGGTGTATACCTAGACAACCATAAGTCACACAATCAACCCTTAACCGTCTTTGGTTCTCATTGTTGTGTTCGTTTCAGCCATGAACACCGCCTGGTTTCATAAGTGCGTAGAGAACTGGCCTTACAAAGTTCTCCTTGAAGCGGCTAACACTTCACACTTACATAGGTGATTCCTAAACGTGTCATCCTGTAGATACACTATTTGATATACCCCGTATCAAATTTAGAAATCATTAAAAAGCCTTAATGCTTTATCCTTGGTACTGAACATTGTCTCATCACGAGAACGGACTAAAATTTTATTTGACAATGTTGAACCGTCATTAATGACTTTGTTTGATCTCCTTGAACCTAGATCTTGGGATCTCCAGTCTTCTAGGTAGAGTTACCGCCACAATGACTTGTTCTCGGCCATAGCCCCATTCCCCTTGATGATTTCTCAACTACCTCTCTAGTTAGGCCTTTTGTAAGTGGATCCGACACATTATCACTTGACTTTACATAGTCAATCGTGATAATTCCTCTAGAGAGTAATTGCCTAACGGTTTTATGTCTTCGTCGTATATGACGAGATTTACCGTTATACATAACGCTCCCAGCCCTTCCAATTGCCGCTTGACTATCACAATGTATGCATATTGGTGCCAACGGTTTGGGCCAAAATGGAATGTCTTCCAAGAAATTCCGGAGCCATTCAGCTTCTTCACCGGCTTTATCTAAGGCTATGAATTCAGCCTCCATTGTAGAGCGGGCAATACATGTTTGTTTGGACGACTTCCAAGATACCGCTCCTCCACCAATAGTGAATACATATCCACTCGTGGACTTAGAATCAGTTGAACCGGTGATCCAATTTGCATCACAGTATCCCTCAATCACCGCAGGGAAATTACTGTAGTGCAATTCAAAGTTCTGGGTATGTTCTAAATATCCCAAAACTCGTTTCATTGCCATCCAATGAGATTGGCCTGGATTGCTCGTATATCGACTCAGTTTACTTATAGCACAAGCTATATCTGGTCGTGTACAATTCATGATATACATTAAGCATCCCAACACACGAGCATAATCCAATTGTGATATGCTTTGGCCTTTATTCTTTGCTAATGCAAGATTCACGTCAATTGGAGTCTTTGCAACTTTAAAGCCCAAGTGCTTGAATTTTTCAAGTACTGTCTTAATATAATGAGATTGTGACAATGCCAGACCTTGAGGAGTCTTATGGATCTTAATTCCCAGAATTAAATCAGCAACTCCCAAGTCTTTCATATCAAACTTGCTATTGAGCATACGCTTAGTAGCATTTATGTTGGCAATGTCATTACTCATTATCAGCATATCATCCACATATAGGCAAACAATGACTATGCGATTTGGAACATTTTTAATGTACACACATTTATCACATTCATTTATCTTAAAACCATTTGACAACATTGTTTGGTCAAATTTTATATGCCATTGTTTGGGTGCTTGTTTTAGTCCGTAAAGAGACTTAACAAGTCTACATACCTTCTTTTCTTTACCTGGAACCACAAACCCTTCAGGTTGTTCCATGTAAATTTCTTCCTCCAACTCTCCATTTAAGAAGGCCGTCTTAACATCCATTTGATGAATTTCAAGACCATACACTGCAGCTAATGCTACTAACATCCGTATGGAAGTAATTCTTGTAACTGGAGAGTATGTATCAAAGTAGTCTAGACCTTCTCGTTGTCTATACCCTTTGACTATGAGCCTTGCCTTGAATTTATCAATAGTGCCATCATCTTTGATTTTTCTCTTAAAAATCCATTTAGAACCCAAAGGTTTATTTCCAGGAGGAAGATCAACCAATTCCCATGTATGGTTGTTCAATATGGATTCTATTTCACTATTGACTGTCTCTTTCCAAAAAAATGATTCCGAAGAAGTCATAGCTTCTTTAAATATTTGAGGCTCATTCTCCAATAAGAAAGTCACAAAATCTGGTCCAAATGAAGTAGATGTTCTTTGACGTTTACTACGTTTTGGATCCTCCTGATTACATATACTTTCTTTTGTTTCTTCCCGAGGTTGTTTAGATCCTTCACCAAACGACTCACATTCCTTTTTATACGGATATATATTTTCAAAAAACTCAGCATTATCTGATTCTATAACCATATTATTATGAATGTCGGGATTTTCTGATTTATGAACTAGAAATCGATATGCTTTACTATTTGTCGTATATCCTATGAAAACACAATCAACGGTTTTCGGTCCTATCTTTACCCTTTTGGGTTTAGGAACTTGCACTTTTGCCAAACACCCCCACACTTTAAAATAATTCAAGTTGGGCTTCCTTCCTTTCCATTTTTCATATGGAATAGATTGTGTTTTGCTATGGGGTACTCGATTTAATATTCGATTAGCCGTAAGAATGGCTTCCCCCACAAGTTCTGTGGCAAACCAGAACTTATCAACAACGCATTCATCATCTCCTTTAATGTGCGATTCTTTCTTTCCGCAATCCCATTAGATTGGGGCGTGTAAGGGACTGTTGTTTGATGAATAATTCTATATTCTAAATATATTTCTTCAAAAGGAGATTCATATTCACCACCCCTATCACTTATTATCATTTTTTACTTTCTTGTTAAGTTGCGTTTCAACTTCATTTTTGTATTGCCTGAATGCGTCTATTGCTTCATCTTTACTATTCAGTAAGTAAACATAGCAATATCGAGTACCATCGTCAATAAAAGTTATGAAATACTTCTTTTCACCGCGAGATGGTATTGACTTCATGTCACAAATATCTGTGTGAATTAAGTCTAAAGGATTTGAATTCCTTTCAACTGACTTATAAGGATGTTTAACATACTTAGATTCCACACATGTTTGACATTTTGATTTTTCGCATTCAAACTTAGGCAGTACTTCCAAGTTAATCATTTTCCGTAAGGTTTTATAATTGACATGACCCAAACGTACATGCCATAAATCATTTGACTCAAGTAAGTAAGAAGAAGCTGAAATATTATTATTGTTTTCCACAACCATTACATTCAGATTGAAAAGGCCCTCGGTGAGGTAACCTTTTCCTACAAATATTTTATTCTTACTAATGACAACCTTGTTGGACACAAAAACGCACTTAAAACCGTGCTTAACAAGAAGTCCAGTAGAGACTAAATTCTTTCTCATTTCGGGAACATGAAGGACATTGTTCAAAGTCATGACCTTGCCAGAAGTCATTTTCAGAAATATCTTCCCATATCCTTCAACTTTTGCTGTTGAAGCATTTCCCATATAAACTGTCTCTCCGGGTCCAGCAGGAGCATAAGTAGCAAAAGCTTCTCTAACTGCACAAACATGGCGAGTGGCTCCTGAATCAAACCACCACAGTTTAGGATTTCCCACCAAGTTACATTCAGAAAGCATGGCACACAAGTTATCAACATCATCATGGTTTACTACCATATTTGCTTGACCCATTTTCTTGTCTTTCTTCGGAGCACGACACTCCGTAGATTTGTGTCCGATTTTATTTCGGACCAGAAGCCTTCTTCCTCTTTTTGTTATCTTCAACAATATTTGCTCCCATTATTGTTGAATTTTCACGGCCTCTCCTTTCAGCAGCTTTATTGTCCTCTTCGATTCTCAACCGAACAATGAGATCTTCAAGGGACATTTTCTTTCGTTTGTGTTTCAAATAATTTTTGAAGTCCTTCCACAACGGAGGCAACTTCTCAATCATTGCTGCTACTTGGAATGCTTCGTTGATGACAAGACCTTCAGCAAGTAGATCATGAATAATCACTTGCAATTCCTGGACTTGGGTAATAACAGACTTGCTATCTACTATTTTGTAGTCCAAAAATTTTACGGCAACAAATTTTTTCATCCCGGCATCTTCAGTTTTATATTTCTTTTCAAGCGCATTCCACAATTCTTTTGATGTCTCCACACTACTGTATACATTATACAAATTATCATCCAGTCCGCTAAGAATATAATTCTTGCATAAAAAATCAGAATGCTTCCACGCTTCAATCACGAGAAAGCGTTCATTTTCTGGAGTTTTATCTGGCAGATCAGGAACATCTTCCTTGATGAACTTCTGTAGACATAACGTGGTTAAGTAGAAGAATATCTTCTGCTGCCAGCGCTTGAAATCAATCCCAGAAAATTTTTCGGGTTTTTCTGCCGGTGCCAATGCCGGTGTTCGGCTTGTCGATGCGTTGGCAGTCACCGTCGGAACAGCTTGGTTTTCGCTATCAGTCATCATTTTTTCTGTAAAACGAAATGACACAAACAAACGTTTAATACACGTTTTCAAACTGGAGTAAAAATCACGTAGATTTTAATCTCCAACAAAATGCCACGAAGGCTTTACTCTCCAAAACGGGAGTACACAAAACCACAAAGGTTTTAGTTTGCAGAATAATAAGAATAATACAAATACAGAAATAAATATTAAATTCCTTAAGATTGTTAGTCCCGCTAATATTGCTGTATTTATAAATAATAATTCTGCAAAATATAAGTTATTGTAATAAAATAATAAATAATTCAAGCCCACTGAATTCACAGTGTTTCCTTAAGGAATTTAATCCCCTCCTAGTACCCAAGGTAATGGATTATTTTCTCCCAGGATAGAACGAATCACACACTAGTGTAGCGGTACTTCAAACCCCAGTATTTAAGCGAACACAAAGTTCGGTAGCAAATCATACTTACAGTTGCTTTGTTTGAAGTTAAAAACAATGCAGAACGAGGGAGTAGAAACTCAGAAAATCGTATGAAAATGCTGAGAGGAAGGAGTGCAATGTATAGCCAAATCTGTTGAGCGATTTCAGTTTGTGTCTTGTGTGTTGTGTGTGTCTTTCTTCAACAGCTGCTGCACATATATATAGCAGCCAGTGTTGAAGAAGAACAATCGTCCACCCTCCATGGTGGAGCAAGCACATTCATGGTGGGAAGAGCATTAGGCGGCTGCCTTGTGGTCAATACACGGATTGAAAAATATTCGTTACAAATGCGGATAATCTTACGTTAATATTTACTATTAACAAATAAATTTGGTCCAAAAAATTAATCAATCAATCAATCGATTATTTGACCAAATCCGAATCCGAATTCGAATCCGAAGCCGAAGCCCTAGCCCTAGCCCTAGCCCTAGCCCTAGCCGTAGCCGAAGCCGAGCCGAGCGAGCGACGACGACGATGACGATGACGCGAGGCTTGCTTTCTTCTTAACTCTTTAAGAGCTACAAGAAGAGCAATTATATATATACCCACCAAAAATCTCTTCCTCTTCCAATATGAGATAATGTCTCATTGTCAAGAGGGGGAAACTTAAAATTTTACTCAAAAATTTTATTTTTCCTCCATTTCCCATTCACCCTCATTTTAAGACTATTTCATCTTAAAAACAAAAACCTCAACATTGATAACTTTTGATGGGATGTGCGGGCGTACCAATATTGATAAGATTAGGAACGAAGATATTCGGACAAGAGTGGGAGTGGCCCGGTGGAAGACAAGATGCGGGAAGCGAGGGTTAGATGATTTGGACATGTGAAGAGGAGAAGCACAAATACTCCAGTAAGAAGGTGTGATAGGTTAGCCTTGGTGGGTCTAGAGAAAAGGTAGAGATAGACCAAAAAAGTATTAGAGAGAAGTGATTAGACAAGATATGACGTTGTTTCAGCTAACCAGGGATATGACCCTTACAAGAAAGTATGGAGGTCCAGAATTAAGGTAGGAGACTAGTATGTAGTCGAAAGTGTTTCTTTCCCATAGCAGGAGCATTAATGTTGGTTTTTGTATTCTGTTATCGTTAGATTTCTATTACTATACGTTATTCCTTTAGCTTAATTTTCTTATTATCTTGTTGTTGATATTATTTGTTGCTACTTCTTTCTTTTTATCTTTCCTCTAAATTTTCTTGAGCCGGGGGTCTATCGCAAACAACCTCTTTATCTTCAAGGTAGGGGTAAGATCTGCATATATTCTAGTGCCCTTATGCTCCACTCATGGGACTATACTGAATTTGTTGTTGTTGTTGGTAACTTTCGATTCATTCCCTATAGCATTAGTTCACTGACCAGATATTATATTTTGGACCAAGTTCTCCATATTCGAGCTTTCTTAAAGGAAGGAAAAACGTGAAAAACGTCTTAGAGGGGGTTGGTTTAAATTTGAGAGAAGGTGAGTGTGTGTTTGGGGTGACTAAAAGAATATTAGCCATTAGATTAATTAGTTAATAGGTGGAAGAAATGAAAAGTTGTACAGAGCAAAATGTATGAGGGATCTTTGTTATATTTGGACGTTTTCCAATAAATTTGGATATATATGATTCCACAAGCTGTTTTCTCTCATTTTTTATTTTAAACTTTTGTAGGCATCGCCTGGAACTGAAACCAATAGTGATGAAATCTAAATCTAAAGAGCTTTGACCAGAAATATTAAACCCGACAGGCGACAACCTCCAATAGGTAACCATGGCTGGAAATACTACTGCTCCGACGAGTTCGACTCCAGATCTGTGGCCTTCTTCTCACTCTCTTTATCGACCTTGCTTCTCAATTTCAAAGAGCTTGTGTGGTGGATATGATAAAAGCGTGGTGTCAACTATTGGACTTGTGCTTTATTAGCTAGATAACAATAATAACAACAACCCAGTATAATCTCATTAGTGGGGTCTGGAGAGGGTAATGTGTACGCAGACCTTACCCCTACCTTAGGGTAGAGAGGCTGTTTCTAAATGACCCTCGGCATCCTTCCCTCCAAGAACTCCCCACCTTACTCTTGGGGTGACTCGAACTCACAACCTTTTGGTTGGAAGTGGGGGTGCTTACCATCAGAGCAACCCACCTTGTCAAAAATCTGATTTGGGTGAAGTTTGGTTTGAAGATGAAAATGTATTTGAACACTAGTTTTCAAAACATATTTTCCAAATTTATTTTGGAAAAACATGAAACATGACTTATACCCACAAATTCTAAAAACTATCACAAATAGCCAACAGTAACATTATCAATAACATTCATTATATTATCACAAACCATAGTCCTGAACATAAATAAATTTGATACAAAATTATTATTTTTATAATGAACTACATGATACATTATCAGGTGACCGAGAAGACGAAGCAACATTGTTACAAAATAATAAATGGTGGGCTCTTTTATAAAATACAAAAGTTTAGGGCAATTTTAAAAAAAATATAATAGTGATATTTTGGCCCAAAATTAGCTATATTGAGCTGGTTTTGGGATTTGAGATTTGGGATTTTACTAAAATGTAGGCAAAATCTATGGCCAAATATGTGTTTGTCAAATAAAATTCAAATTTATTTTGGCAAAATCTATGGTCAAACGGGTCCTTAGTTTTGGGGAAATAAATGTCATTGTGGATTTTAGGAGTAGCGAGAGTCATTATTTTCTGTCCTTTTCCTAAAAAATAATAAACTAAGTGAATTGTATTTATCATTCATAGCTTTACTTTCCGAAAATTATCATTTGTTGTTATATTTGAATTTGATAACAAATCTACCTGTAGTACTGGAAAACAAAGATCAATTATTTTGAATTGAACATTTGGTTAAATCACCCACTTAGTAATTGGAGGTCTTGTGTTTGACTCTCAACAAGAGCATTCTATTTTTCTGTATTTTGCATCAGTTGTATTCCTTGTGCAACGAATACAGTCGATTCGTTGTACGTCTGAATACAAGTGATACGAGTTGATAACAATTGAACAATATCTAGGAATTGTAATTAGACAAACTATAATTATGTATAATAATTAGGCTCTAAACTGTATTGCTTTATAAAAATTCCTCTATCAGAAATGATCGGTCCAATTGAATCCACTCCTAACATTTTTAGCATGCATCTACACTAGTTGCAACTATACCATGCAATGGAACTCTCCAAAAATCTAACTGTCACGACCTGAAATCCCAACTGCGGGGTCGTGATGGCGCCTAACACCGCTTGCTAGTCAACCTAGCACAATAGGGTATTATTGAAAGAAATGCAATAGATATCTAATAACTGAACCATTACGTAACATAAAACACCCTGAGATCTGGTGTCACATGTACATGAACGTCTAGATTCAGCTGGACACAAGGTATGAAAGAAATAAAACACTGTCCAAAATAAAAGAAAATAGTACAAAGAAATAGGGAAGTGACTCTAAGGCCTGCGAACGAGATGCAACTCTACCTCGAATCACCGTCTGGTATCCACTAAGTACCTCTCGGGACTCCGTTGGTACCAACGTCAAAATCTGCACAAGAAGTGCAGAAGTGTAGTATGAGTACAACTGACCCAATGTACTTAGTAAGTGTCGAGCCTAACCCCGATAAGGTAGTGACGAGGCTAAGACAAGACACATACTAAAAATCTGTGTAGACACACACACACATACACACACACACACACATATATATATATATATATATATATATATATATATATATATATATATATATATATATATATATATATATATATATATATATATATATATAAAGCAACCTAAGTAACCATTAAAGCATTAGAAGTAATAATGAGGTGAGGACATATAAGATGGGCAACAATCATAACAATAAGCAAAGAATCACAAAGTAAGGCTCTTTCCGAAATAAGCAATGAAACTGTCAAGTTAAATTCACAATCCAGGTACCAAGTAAAACAATAAAGTCAACAAATTGTACGGCACCACCCTTCGTACTTTTACTTTCATCCTCACCATATAATACAAAATAATTTAATTGCACGACATCACCCTTCATACTTTTAATTTCATCCTCACCATATAATATAAATAAAGGATGTGCACGACATCACCCTTCGTTCTTTTACTCTCATCCTCACATGAGAATGATAATAGCAAGCGGCATCACCATTCGTGCTTTTACCTCACATTCACTCAAGCAAGAATATCAATATACAAAAATACATGGCAATACCCTTCGTGCTTTTCACTCTTCCTCACCAAGCAATTACAATAATACAATACCAAGCAAGATGGGAAGCATCAAATTCCAGTAGTGACAGTTGAATATGACTCCAACAACCAACCAACAACTTCCACGCTCATCACCGAAAGGCACAACAATCTCAATATTAGAAATAACATGAAAACGAGAAATCAAGTAATTAATAATCAATCTAAGCATGGGAGACATATTTCACGAAATAACATGGTGCAAGTAAGGCAAATTCTACTCGCATGCTTAACGCCTTAACCCATGGCCCGCATATATATACCCGTCACCTTGCATATACGCTACCCCCAACACATAATTCACATATCAAATAGACTCAATTCTACCTTATTTATCCTCAAATCAAGGTTAACCAAGATATTTACCTCTTTCCGCAATTAAATCAACAATCAAGCACGTCCTTGCCTTTCGAACAAGCCTCAAAACCAACTAAATCTAGCCAATTACCAATCAAACAATTTGAAACAAGTTTTAGAAACCACTCACGAATGAAAAAGGTTCAATTTTGATCATTTTTGAAAAGTCAACAAAAGTCAACCCCGGGTCCGCTCGATCGAGATATGAGATTCGGACTACCCGATTATCCATTCACCCCGAGCCCGGATATATAATTTATTTAAAAATTCAACCTCAATTTGAGGTCTAAATCTCAATTTTATAAAGAAAACCTAAATTCTACCCAAAACCACTAATTTCTACCATGAAATTCATAGATTTGATGTTAAAAATTCTTGAAAAGTAATTAAAATTGATTGAAAACTAGTTAAAGATGCTTATCAGTGAATTTGGGGAGAAAACGTTCTTCAAAAATTGCCTCTAGAGAGCTTAGGGTTGAAAAATGGTGTAAAATGAGCTAAGTCCCAATTTTCTAAACTTTTGCCCAGCTACATATATCGTAATTGCGATGTCCGCAAATGTCACTGATCGCAAAGGTGACAAGTGCAACAGACCCACTATTGTCGCAAATGCGACATACCCTTCGCAAATGTGAAGTTCCCTCCATCGCAAATGCACACGAATGTTTTGCAAAGGCGAACTATTCTTCGCAAATGCGACTCTAGCTCAGTTCGTAAAGGCGAACTATTCTTTGCAAAAGTACCAACCCCTAGCCCATTTTCGCAAAGGCGATCATTTGACCGCAAAAGCGAGGCTCACAAATGCGAGATCTGCAGGCTTGTACTAGCAACTAGTGAGCACCAACAGTTCCAAACCCATCCGTAACACATTCAAAACTCACCCGAGCTCCTCGGGCTCCAATCCGAACATGCACACAAGTGTAATAATATCCTACAAACTTGCTCACTACACTAAATCATCAAAATAACATCAAACAACAAGAATCGATCATCAAATAACAAGAATTTTAACTTAAACTCAATTTTTACAATCCTTCACATAATGCACCGAAATGTGCTTGGGTCACTCCGGACCCAACCAAACGTGCGTACAAGTCTAAAAATATCATACGGACCTACCGAAATCGTCAAAATACCGATCCGAGGTTGTTTACCAAAAATATTGATCGTGATTAACTCTAGCTTCATTTTAAGTCAAAATTTTCGTTTTCTTCAAAATCTCACATAAAAGCTTTTCGAAAAGCGACACGAACTACGCACACAAGTCAATTAATATCAAATGAAGCTATGAGAAGTCTCGAAACACAGAAATTAAGGCTAGTACTCAAAATGACCTATCGTGTCGTCACACTAACATGCTTTAGTAGGCGTTTGGACATAAAAATTGTAATTTTTAACAAAACAAAAGTAGTATTTGGAGTTTAGTTGAAAAATGGTATTTGTAATTTGAAATTATGTTTGAACATGCATTTCACTTGAAATTATGTTACAGTTTTGTGAGTGGGGAAAAAAAATTCTGAAAAATTTGTAAAAGTGATCAAAATCACTTTTTGGTTTTTGAAAAATTTATTTTCAAAAAGTTCTGCAAGAAAGTACAATATTTCATAGACAAACATATTTTTAAGATTTTTTTTTATGGACAAACTGGACTTTAATCTTTCGCTTTCGCACTATCACGGACTAATGTCATGTTAAGAAAAGAGAGTAGGCAAGAGGGAGTCAAGAAAGGAAAAAAAAAAAAGATTGAGATATTAGGAAAGCCACATAAGAGATGACACATTGAAGATATCCTTTTCTTTACTTTCAGGCTTCAAGAAGGTAAGTTAAAGCCACTAAGCTATCCAACCATGAACCAACTACCCCTTTTTCCCTCCTTAGCTATTTATTTATTTAAAGCATCATCCTAAAAGACCCTCTTTTTTGTTACTCCTACTACTATTCTCTTTAGGCAAAAAGGTGAGAATAAATGTGGCAAAATCAGACCCAGAAATCTTCTTCCTTTAGAGAATCCATCAAAGCCCTTGAAGCTGATATTCAACATGCCAATACTATGTAAGTCTCTTTCTTTTTGTTTCTTCTCTTCCCCTTTTTCTGTGGTTGATCACTCAAGAGTTTGATTATATAATTAAGAAATTGTCTCTTTTTTCTCTCTCTTTCTTATCTGTTATTTCTGATCAATTTTCTATTCTGCATCTTATGTGTTGGTTGAACTTGCACATCAATATGATTGTTGGATAGTTTCTTTTTGATATTGAAATTGGTGCAAATTTACTACTTACTAAAGTAGCTCAAGCCGAAATATTTCCTTTTTTAACAACCATTTCCCATTTCTATTTGTTTGATGTTTAAATTTGGATTCAGATTTATAGCCACAATTGCCACAATCTTGAAATGTTAACAAACATGAATTGAAGAATAATAATTGAACATATGATATTTTCCAAGCTTTATGAAGTAGGGCAAAGGACCTAGTTTGCCTCTTTACTATATGAAATATCTTAATTTTATCTCTCTTTTACTTTGGGTACTTCTAACATTAGCAAATCATTTTGTATTTGCGCTTGGCTTATATGGAGCTCCAGCATGTCAAAATACTTTGGAGAAAATGTCCAAATTTAAACCTCTGATATGGTTTAAAGTTACCATCGATTATACTCTATGTTGCGCGGACTCTCCAAAATATCGCCGCACCCGTGTCGGATCCTTCAAAAATGCACTACTTTTGGAGGATCTGACATGTACCTAGCGATATTTTGGGAGAGTCCGAGCAACATAGATTATACTTCATGTTGGAGTCCTTTAGCTAAGGTTAATTTGCTTTTGAGGTGGTTTAAGTTTCCTCCCACTGTTTACTTGTTTTTTTTTCTATCTTTGTTCTTGTTAAACATGCAACAATTGTTTCAAGAATAGCTGGTTATCAATTCATGAGACGGGTTTTGCAGGGCAGCAGCTCTTCCGCGGGATCTCGATGGGGATTGTGTTCAGATGAAAGTTTCCTACGGCTTTCTTGCCCCCTTCTTGCTATTTCTCATAGAATGGATGGACTATAGTTGCTTAGATAATCTTGCAACTTGTTTAGGCCTCCTTCACATTCTTGTTTACAGGGTGAGTTTCCATTTTTACTTCAATGTATATTTAAATGCATGCTCATTTAATTTGGATACCAGGATCTAACATATAATATTCAGTATCACTTAATACTGTGTAATACTGAATCCAACATGAAATAACTTATACGGGAATAAAACACCTAAAAATCCAGAAACCTTGATCTCATCTTTCTACTTTTTTTACTTTAAAAGCAAGGGTAAATTTATAAACTTTCACTTAATGCAATGAAACAAAAAATATTCCTGTGATTGTTAATCCCGTCATTATGATCCCGAATGTATAACTTTGTCTGTGAACCAAATGATCCTTTAGAGTTGTCATTGTCATTTGTTTCACCTCTCAAAGGGTATATATTCTCTCAGTATTGCTTTTATACCTTATGTTTAAACTAGTCATCCTTGCAGGTCTATGTTGATGGAATTCCAACAATCTCCCCACAAGAAAGGAAAGCCACAATTAGAGAATTCTACGGTTTGCATTCTTTCCTTGTTTGGTTTATTCTCTAGACTAGATGCTATAAGGGTTGGGAGGAGACAGAAAAACAAGAGAAAGTTAGTCAAATAAAAAGTAAATTTGAGATTGTTAGAAGTTGGTTAATCAAGTTCATGATACTACTACTTTTCTCCTTTTTCAACTGCAGTTGACGATAATAAAATGATATCGGAGGGAGTGCTAGGATTTCATCTGTTTTTTTAAAATCTTGCAGCCATTATATATCCTTCACTTAAGCAGCTAGAGGGCAATCTAGTGGAATTAATGAAGGAGAATGATAAAATAACTCAACTCTCTCACACTTGGAATGGAGAAGGAGTGGAAGAGAAGAGACAGTCATGTAAAAGTATACAACGAGAAGAAGAATGCGACATATGCATGGAGACTGGCTCCAAGGTGGTTCTGCCTAATTGTGGCCATTCCATGTGTGCTGTCTGTTTCCATGACTGGTATGAAGAAAGACTCCCCTTTGCAAAACTGGTTTTGGGAATGTTAACAAGATATTGCATAACTTGAAACAAAGACGCTACATTCCATTACTATTTATCTTTCAGGTACATCCGGTCTCAATCATGCCCTTTTTGCCGAGGTAGCCTACAGAGAGTGAGCTCCGGAGACTTGTGGGTTCTAACTAGTGATTGCGATGTGGTTGATAGTACTATACTTGGGCAGGAGAACCTAAGGCGCTTCTACCTTTATATTGATAAGTTGCCACTTGCTGTGCCTGACACCAATGTGATGCTTTACGACTATATGATATAGCGTTGGAAGTGGAAGCAATGAATCATGCATACCGACCTATTACCAAATATGCTTGATCCTGAGTAGGACTTTAAATCCCATATAATACAGCGGAATAAGGGCTCTCACCCTCATTGTGTATAGTTAGCTAAATACTAAATACTAGCTATCCATACTGCAACTCAGAGCTTCAGTGACAAGGTGTTTGTGGAATGACTACTCTTTGCACATGATTGCTTTGTGCAATTCCGCGATAAGTTTCTTAAATGGAGGAAAATTATGTAAAGGGTCATCTAACTCATGACAGTAGAAAGCATAGAGATATGCCTGACATTCAACTCAGTTTTTTTTTGGGACCTGAGTGCTGAAATGGAAAGGCAAATGATTAAAGGATTTATTTACCATTGGCAAGTTCAGCTGTTGATTGTAATGCTTGTACAGTATATTACAATGAAAAATAAAGGATGTATTTACCTGTTATTCATCAAAGCCATGTGCTTTTTCCATTTATTATATCCCAATGTTCATCATGGGGAAGAAAAATCTTTAATTGCAGAAGTAGGGTATAGTGGAAAACTCATGGTTTTAACTTATTTTGTATTTAAGAAGTGGTTCATCTCCTTTTCATTTCACAATAAGGTGAGCGTTTTGCTGTAAATATCACAAAAATATACGAAAATTCTTCAAAGCTTGAAGTGTGTTAAGGATATTGTTCTTAAAGATGTCAAATATTTTTTCCAAAATCAAACTCTTTACATGCCAAAAACATTTCTCACATGCCAAAAACATTTCCAAATCCACCAATTTTGCCTTCACGCCCATTTCTCACATGGACGAGCCCAATTCATTTTACACTCTCTTTACATGCCAAAAACAAAAAAATTATTCATTACAAATTGAAAAAGAGAGCTCTTTCTAATCCATGAGATACACTTCATTTTGAGATACTATTCACTACTTTTCTTAACACATTTAACTCTCAGTCTAGAGCTACAGCCTCAAGAAGTCAGGTTTATAGCCTGTTTGGCCAAACTTATAAAATCAGTTTATTTTGAGAAGTGTTTTTCTCAAAAGTACTTTTAATGCTTTTGGTTAGAAGCAATTTTTATTTGGCTAATTAATTTGAAAAGTACTTTTGAGCAGTAATTAGTGTTTGACCAAGCTTTTGAAAACTGCTTCTAAGTGTATTTTTCTCAAAAGTGCTTTTGGAGAGAAGCTACTTTTTTCTGCTTCTCAAAAACTGTTTCTGCTTCTCCTCAAAAGCACTTTTTTTCCTTCCAAAAGCTTGGCCAAACACCTCAATTTTTGACCAAAAGTGTTTTTGGCCAAAAAACGCACTTTTCACCAAAAAAAAAAAAAGTTTGGCCAAGCATAGTAACTAACGTTCTCTAATGACATCCTCAATCATTTGACAGAATCTTGTCGCAACTATGGGTTTAACTATCATAGCTATATAATTGGGTATCTATGAAGATATACATAGCAATATATGTTTTATACATCTAAAATCAATATTTTATTTAAATACACAGTGTAATTTTTCGTAATATTTCGACGAAGGGTGGTCAACAAAAGGTGGCTTCGCCCCTGCTATGAAGATATACATAGCAACATAATTGGGTGCCTAGATCCTTAATAAGTTTCTCACCAATAGCTGCTAGCAAGATACTCAGTTACAACTTTTAGGCTACGTTTAACTTTATTCTATCGAAGTAAACTGGTTTTCTCCCAATAAACAACCAAGGTTGTAGCCTAACAATAAATAATTGGTTGAATACTATAGGAAACTACAACTCAAATTTCAACCGAGCTAAGAAATTCTTGGTGATTTTCTATTATCTGCCTAAGCTTCGGTGACACAGTTACCTTATATCTCTGTTGGTCGCAGGTAAGTGATACTCAATGAAATAAGAAGTGTGTGTAAGTTGATAAAGACACTGTTATTATCAAGAAGTGTAGAATACTAGCCAAATAGTAATGCTTCTTAAGTTGGTGTTGGGCCAGCTAAAAATGATAGGGGTAAGTTGCACTTTATTGTGCTCCATTTCTTTTCTTTTCTTTTTGTTAATATAAGAGAAAACACAAAAGAACTAGTGACATTTGTCCAAGGGTCAATTACTACAAGTAGATGACTCTAGGATTTTCTTTCCCTGACATTTCTATGTTTTTGGTGAGTCAGACATTTAAAGTGGTTTAAAATTTACTTCCTTTATTTTTGTTGTTCGCTATATTAAAAATATATTTTTACTTTTATTTGTTAATTTTAGAAAATCAAGTGAAACATAATTCCCTTCCCCCCATTTTACCTTATTATTATCAAGTTATTCTTTAAATTATTTCTCAAGACTTTTTAAAATACTATTATTATTATTATTATTATTATTATTATTATTATTATTATTATTATTATTATTATAATAATATATATATTTTATTTATTATTTTTTAGAGGGAGTGCAAAATTTATTGGGACAAGTAAAAGTGAATACAAGGAGTATTCCAACCATTGGCAAATTCTGCACAAAACTTACTGAAAAGCCTATCTCTGCAGCCCATATTTATTGGTCTGTGACATATATAGTTGGACACTTGGAGCCATTTGCCTGATTATTGCAATATCGTAAGTGTGCACTTCCCTTTAACAATACTAGCAGGCAAAGAAACCAATAAAGAAAAAGAAATCTCCTGCTTTTTCAAAATCAACCACAACAGTATATTTGTCTACTATTAGAAAAAGTGAAATGAAAGATATTATCAAAAGTATAACTATAACTGGAGATTAATGTGTAGGAAAAGTAACTACATACAAGATTTTTATCTAAGCGAACTCAAACCTAGAAAAGCTACTACTCCTTTTTATGTGTTATTGCTCTTTCTTTTTTTTGACAACTGGGAATATATATTGTATAAAACTACAGAACATTGTTTGTTACATCACCAAAGATACTACATGTCCTAAGGACATTAATATTGCCTAAGTTGGCAAGCTTACATCGAACATAGCCAGCTCTATCTGTTTTCAGATTATTTATGACCTAAGGAGGCAACCTTTCTAGTAGTAGATGTTCCTTTGGAAGTTTGAGAGCTTTCTTTGTCAGCTTATGGGCTGCTTTGTTTCTTTCTCATGTTAGATTGATGATTGATTCAACTGGAGCCTTACCCACCTGCAAATGCAAACAATTATGTCATGAGATTCGCATCCATGTTTTAAAGCTTTGATTACCTCCATTGCATCTGTTTCTATGACCAGTGGTGTAAATCCCTTGGCTTTGGCTATGTTGAGGCCTTCCTTGAGAGCTTCTAGTTCAGTTTGTAGGGATGATGAAGTTGAGCAGTGATGTTGATTACCCGCAATCCAGTGCTGAACACTCCACCTAACCCCCTAAGTATTCCTTTTCTACGTTGATTGCATGGGCTATTGCTCTTTCATACATGCTCACATACATACTATGTATATGTATATATTATATACAGTTTTCAAGTAATTTCAAAATTTATATGTATATTTTTTCTATTTTTGAATTTTACTTGTTATTTAGAACTATTAAGGCTATATCTATAGACATGATATGTTGATGTGGCAGAGTGCATATTTCCCACACTTTTCGGCGCGTTAAAACCTTTCAATTGGATATTCATTTTTATTAAAATTTATGAATAGAATTTGTAGCTTAATTCTAATATCTCATCTTAAAATTGTCATATCATACATATCCGAACCTGTTCCTTTTATTTCTCTTACTGTTCCAATAAAGTAGAATGATTAAAGTGTACTAGAAAACAATCAAAGGCCTTGAATCTTAGCTGCATTTTCATTTTTCAGTCTCTTTTAATGAATCAACAAAATTTCATTGATGTATAATGTACACCAAGATAATGTTTGATCGATAAATCAGAATACATTTATTCAATTCAGAATTAAGAGCCTACAATTATGATACTTTCCTATGGCTAAAACTCATCATGTACACAAGAAACGGAAAAAGAAAAAATAAAAACTTTAGGACAACCCAGTACGTTTGTTGTGAGTAAAGAATTTCGTTTTTTGAAAACCCAAAAATTGAATCAACATTATGATATTCTAAAACAAAAGAATCAAGATTGAAAATTTTAATACGTAGATTTTAAAGACTAGCAGATGAAAAATGGTAAGTAGCTGCCGCAACTTTTTGTATTGACAATTCTTTCGGAGGTGTTAGGCGTGTAAAAATATTTGTATGTATGGTAAATATATAGTTTGTATTATATTAGGATAGCTTGTGTTAGTCTTACCATAATTTTAGGATTCCTTAGGGTTGAAAAACTTGTACATATATTCTCTTTGGCATTAACGGAAAAAATAAGCTTTTCCCTTCCTCTTCAACTAACACTCCGTCTTTATTTTGGCATGGTACTAGAGCCATTCGATTATGTATATGGTCCAAATTGGTTTCGACCTTCGTATGATTAGTCAAGATTGGAACATAATGGAACGGAGATCATCTTCATAATATCGAGATAAAATCTGAAGCCAGGGTATCGAGCTCAAATTTCTGGGACCGATCGAATACCGAGCTCGAAGTCATTATTGAGCTCTAGTCCAAATCGAACTATAATGTAAAGTGGTGTCATCGAGCTTAAGATCCAGAGACCGACCAATATCGAGCCCGAGTCGATACCGAGGCTCGAGTTAATATCGAGCTCTAAATCTGAAAATCGACCAATACCAAATCCGATCAAGTTCGAGCCAAGAGATAAGAGCCGTTACGGCCGCACTAAGGGAGAGAATCTCGGCGGGAATTAAGGAAAAACTAATCTATTATGGGATCCCCACTATATATTTTTAATTATATCTAAAGTAGGATCCCTCCACTATAAGAGGGATGACTACTATTTCTGTATGGGATCCAACATTAAGGCATTCATACACTCTCATATTATTGATATTCACAGAGAAAAACATACTGATATTCATATAGAGATTATCCTTTTTTGGGTTTTGTATATTGATTCGTCTTGCTTGTTCATAAACTGTTTTCCACTCAGTTTGGTTTTTTATTTCATTTTTTATATAGTCAACACTCAATATATTTCTACTTACTTTTCGATTTGTGCCAAGTTATACCATGCATCCTTAGAACTACGTATAAATTTAACTCTATCCGTTTTTCGGGTAAACATTTTAGCGCCCACCGCGGGGCTAAGGATAACAATGGTTATTTGGTACGAATCTCTACAAAATACACCATTTTACGCTTGCTCTTGGAAGTATCTTTGATTTCAGGTTGAAAACGACGAATTCTCAATTAATGGCCCTACCTATCGACAACGAAGCTGGCCTTCAAGATGAAAATAACAACTTAACTCCCGGGGTTGGAAGGCCACTCGTCGATCCCGTTGGAGCTCGGGTCGAAGAGCAAATAGACATTAATTCACATGTTGCCATCGAGGCGAACCAACGTTCCGACCCTGAAAATAGCATTCATGGTGGAACTCGGTCTGCAGCTCGAAATACGCAAAATGAGGAGAACGGAATTAGCTTGCGTATGATTTTCGAAATATTGCAAGCTCAACAAGTAGCAATAGCCCAATTACAGAGCCAAACCCAGGCACCGACCAGACTCGAGCCCAGTCCACCCCAAGAAGTCACCCACAAAACGGGACCAGCCATAGTAAGGTCAAATTAGCAAGAATCGGGGACTAATCCCGAAATCGTTAAGATGGTCGAAGAATTGACAAAACGAATAGAGTCAGGAGAAAGGAGGATCGAAGCAAACAACAAAAAAATGGAAACGCATAACTCCAGGATTGATCAGATCCCGGGGACACCTCCGATATTGAAGGGCTTAGATTCCAAAAATATTGTACAAAAGCCTTTCCCCCCGAGCGCGGTTCCTAAACCAATCCCAAAGAAGTTTCGCATGCCGGAAATTCCTAAGTATAATGGAACGACCGACCCCAACGAACATGTCACCTCTTACACATGTGCCATTAAAGGGAACGATCTAGAGGACGATGAGATTGAATTTGTATTATTGAAAAACTTCGGTGAAACCCTGTCAAAGTGAGCAATGATATGGTATCATAATTTACCGTCTAACTCTGTCGATTCTTTTGTTATGCTTGTAGATTCTTTCGTAAAAGCACACGCCAGAGCCATAAAGGTCGAGACAAGGAAGGCGGACCTTTTCAAGGTAAGACAGAAGGACAACGAGATGCTGAGAGAGTTCGTATCTCGTTTCCAAATGGAATGAATGGATCTACCACCGGTCACTGACGATTGGGCTATACAAGCTTTCACTCAAGGACTGAATGAGCGGAGCTCGATGGCTTCACGACAGTTGAAGCAGAATTTGACTGAATACCCGGCTATTACTTGGGCCGATGTACAAAATCGACATCAATCGAAGATCAGAGTTGAAGACGACCAACTGGGGTCTAGGTCCGTTATTAAAAGGGATATCGACTGAGAACCAAGGTCAAACAAGGATCGATAACGGACGTATAACGGAGATCGTAGGGGTAGCGAACCTTCACGTAACCCCGTACAAGGCGAAAGGAAAAATGATCGAGGCCAAGAGTTTCAGGGGCTGATGAACAAGAATGGGTTCGACAGGTATATCGGACCTAAGGAAGCACCACAGTTATCAGAGTATAACTTTAGCATCGATGTATCCACCATCGTGTCGGCTATCGGACACATCAGAGATACTAAATGGCCTCGACCTCTACAGACCGATCCTGCCCAGAGGAATCCCAATCAAATGTGCGAATATCATGGCACTCATGGCCACAAAACGGAAATTTGCAGGCAACTGAGAGAGGAAGTAGCCCAGTTATTCAATAAAGGGTACCTTCAAGAATTTTTAAGTGATAGGGCCAAAACGCATTTCAAAAATAGGGATTTCAGTAGACAAAACGAACAAGAAGAACCACAACACATCATCCACATGATCATGGGTGGGATCGATACCCCCAAGGGGCCGGTGCTTAAACGCACTAAGATGTCGATTGTAAGAGAAAAGTGATCCCGGACTCAGGATTACACCCCTGAAGGAACTTTGTCCTTTAATAACGAAGACGCGGAAGGAATAATGCAACCACATAATGATGCACTGGTAATATATGTACTTATGAATAAAACTTAAGTTAAACGTGTGTTAATTGATCCAGGTAGTTCGGCCAACATCATTCGATCGAGGGTCGTAGAGCAACTCGGTCTACCGAACCAGGTAGTGCCCGCAATAAGGGTGGCATGTGGGTCGGTTAGGACCGGGACCGGCCCAGGACCGCAAGCCCATATAGGCGGTGGGCCTAAACGGTCCTAATCGGATAGGATCGGGACCGTGGGGAGGTAGGCCGGGTAGTGGGCCGGTCTCGTAGGCGAGGCCCGCGAGACCGGGACCGTTTGGGACCGGGACCGGCTGAGAAGTGGGCCGGTTCAAGCGGTCCTAAACGGTCCTATCTGGGCCCAACGGATAAATTTTAATTTTTTTTGACCGTTTGGCCATTTAAAAACTAGCCGTTTGGTCTGCCAAATTAGCCGTTGGCTATTTGCAAAATAGCCATTTAACCCCCCAAATTTTGTTTTAACCCCAAACTTTTTATAATTACACCTTTTCCCTATTTTCAACTATAAATACCCCCTCATTCTTTCATTTTTCTCACAAAATCATCAATCTCTCTCAATCTCTCTCTAATATTCTTCTATAATTGCTTACTTAATTGTTACAATTTGTGCGAAATTGTGAAGTTGGTGAATTGAAGTCTTCAAGTCTTCAACGATAATTTTTTTCAACAAGTTGTTCGTCAATTCGGTAAACTCGTTCCAACTCTTAAGTTTTAATATTATAGTTTTGTTTGTTTTATTTACTTTGCTTGATTAATTAAGATGACTTATTTTTTTTAAAAATATTTAGTAAAAATAAGGAAAAATCCAAGAGTGGTGAATCTAGTGGCCAATCTGTTCCTTCTCCACTTCCCCTGGCTCCCCGACCCAAACCTGTTACCCGTTCTACACCTCCTATTCTTGATAGTGATAATAGTTTTTTTACAATTTACCGAGAGTTAATTTTGCCATAATATTGCACCCGGTGAACAATTAAATCATGAATATATGAATGCTCTTTATGGTAATCCAACTATTGATGAAAATGATGATGAAGAAATAGATTTTGATGAAACGCAACCGGATGACGATACACCCACTAGTGCTGCTCCTGAAGTTAACCCAACTAATAATAATTCAAATGATTCCCCATCTGACCTCCTGTTAGTGCCCCTACCTTTTCTAGACAACCTTCTAAACGGGCAGAAACATCTCTTGTTTGGCCATTTTTTACTCAACTAAGAGAAACAAATAGAGCTAAGTGTAAAACTTGTGGCAAAGAGTTAGTTTTTAAATATATTGGAAGTCGGGGAGTCGGGAGGGGGGGGGCGGAAAGTTTGACTAGACACATATTGCTACACCCTCAAGATAAAGCTAGATATTTTCATATGAAAACTTTGGCCGAGGAGACAAGTGCACCTAGTCAGGCTAACCTTAGTACTGGGTCAAATCAATTTCAACCGGGAATTAACACTATTACTAGTGGTATTTTATATTATGATCCAAAAAAAGATCGGGAAGAATTGGCAAAAATGGTTACTGTTATGTGCATACCCTATAGTATTCCTTCTAACTCTCACTTTGTGCATTATATTAGAAAAGTTTATAATCCTACTTATAAAAGTTTTCCTCGCACAACCGTAAAGAGTGATATTTATAAATATAAACATGAATATGAACAATATTTGCACTATTTATTTACTTATATAAATTGTCGTCTTGCTATTACAACTGATATTGGTAGAAGTGGTAATGACTATGATTACCTTACTGGTACCAGTCATTGGATTGATGAGGATTGGATAATGCAAAAGCGCATTATTGCTTATAGAATAATTAATTCACGTCACACAGGGCAGTTTATTTCTAGCACGATTACGGATATTTGTAGATATTTTTGCATTAGTGATAAAATAATATCAGTTTCAATGGATAATACTACTAGTAACACAAATGCTGTAGCCTTGCTTACCACTACACTAAGTCCTGCATTTAGTAACATTTTTCATGTTTGATGTATTTGTCATATTTACCATTTAATTGTGGGTGATGGTATGCGAATTTTAAATGTTGAAATTGAAAAGGTTAAAATGGCTCTTAATTGGCTTTTTTATTCAAACCGTAGAAGTAGACTTAGAGAATATTTTAAAAGATGCGATGAATTTGGCCTAAGAGAAAGAAAGGTTCCTAAACCTTGTCCAACTAGATGGAATTACATGTATGAAAGTTTAGTTGTTGCATATGAATATAGAAACCCTATAAACTCAACGTTTAATGCTCATGTAAGTGATGATGATGAGCACCTTACAAATGCGGATTGGGCTAATGTTAAAATGTTTGTAAATTTTTTAGAAAAATTTTATATTTCTCCAAATAAATTTTCTGGGCAATATTATCCTACTATTTCTAACTGTTTAGTTTATATTGCAGAACTTGCAAATTTGTTTGATCATTTTTTAGAGGGTGGGGAAATTTATCAACTTGCTATTGATTCCATGAGAAAAAAATTTAAAAAATATTTTTTCCCTATTCCCCCTATTTATGGTATTGCTGCATTGTTAAATCCTACTATGAAATTAGGAGATCCTCAATTTTGGTATGAAACTGTTTATAATGGTTTAGCACTTGAAGATGAGGAGTTGTCTAAACTTCCGGATGCAATAGCCTCAATTAAAATAAATGTTCAAATTATTTATAATGCTTATCAAGTTGCATTAGATCATGCTAGACCAAATGTTCCAACTCCTTCTTCTTCTAATTCTCAATCATCTAAAAGAACTGCGGGAGTAAGAGCACTTGGTGCTTGGACAGGGTTCAGGGGTTCTCAAGGTTCTAGTACTAGTGATTTTTCACAACTAAATGAGCTTGAAGTTTATTTGTCACAGGGAATTGAGGAAGTGAATCCCGACGGCTCCTTTAATATTTTGGAATGATGGAAGGACAAAGAAAAATACTTTCCGATTCTTTCAAGAATGGCCCGAGATATTTTAACTATTCAAGCTTCAACAGTGGCATCAGAGAGCGCTTTCAGTCAAGCAAGTCTTCAACTCGATGATTATAGAGCGTCTATGAGGGAGAGCTTGGAAAAATCAGTACTTTTCAGAGATTGGATCCGTTCGGAAAGAAGAAATTTTGGACTTGCTAAATCACAACCAGAGGTAGACGAAGCTTACGAAGAAATGCTAGCTGAACTTGCGGAGGATGATGCTTCACCTGGAAGCGGTGATGACCAAGCTTCATTTCCGCCACCACCAACGGAAGTTCCTCCGGAATAATTGGAAATTTATTAAAACTACTTACCCAATGATTGTAGATGAAAATCCCTTATCCAAGTCGCCTCCTACCTGTAACGACCCGGCCAGTCATTTTGCGTGTTGTAGCCCCGTTCCCTCATTTACTACTTATTATTTGCTCTATTGCTGTTATGTTACTTTCCGGGGTAGTTGGTTTGGTTCCGGGCATGTTTCAGAATGAGTTAGGACACATAGTTCTAAGGTCGGAAGCCTAAGTTGAAAGAGTTGACCGGATATTGACTGGTGTGTAAATGGCTCTGTAATAGAGTTTTGTCGGTTCTGATATCTCTGTAGGATGATTTTGGACTTAGGAGTGTGTTCGGATAGTGATTGGGAGGTCCGTAGTTGATTTTGACATGAAATGGCAAAAGTTGAAAAATGAAAGTTTGGAGAGTTGAAAAGGTTGACCGAGAGTTGACTTTATGGTTTTCGGGCTCGGATTTTGGTTTTGGAAGTTGGAATAGGTCCGTTGTGTCATTTATGACTTGTGTGCAAAATTTGTGGTCAATGGACTTGATTTGATAGGTTTCAGCATCGAATTTAAAAGTTGGAATTCTTAAGTTCATTAGGCTTAAATTGGGATGTGATTCGTGTTTTTGATGATGTTTGATGAGATTTGAGGCCTTGACTAAGTCCGTGTCATGTTTTAGGACTTGTTGGTATATTTGGTTGAGGTCCCGGGGGCCTCGAGTGTGATTCAGACCATGTTCGGCGCATTTCGAAACTTGAGGACTGCTGATTTTCGCTGGTGTTGGTTTTCTTATACGCGTTCGCGAGTGATGTCTCCCGTTCGCGAAGAGTATTTTGGCCAAGTGAGGATTTTTTCTTCGCGTTCGCGAAGGTCTAGAGAGATTGTGCATCGCATTTGCGAGGAAAGCTCCGAGTTCGCGTAGAGTAAATTTTTGGGCAGCTGAGTTTGTGTTTCGCGAACGTGAGGCACGTGCCGCGTTCACAAAGGAGGATATCTGGGCAGATTATATAAATATCAAAAATGACGGTTTGATTCATTTTTCATAATTTGATTTTGGGAGCTCATATTGAGGTGATTATTGGAGAGATTTTCAAGGAAATAATTGGGGTAAGTGATTCTAACTCAGTTTTGGGTAAATTACATGATAAATATCATTGATTTCATCATTTAATTAGTGATTTGGGTTGAAAATTTGGGGGAAAATGGTGAAATTCTTATGCTGAACTTTTGGGATTTGAGTGGCGTTTTGGTGTTGGATTTGTGTAATTTTGGTATGGTTGGACTCGTGGTTGAATGGGTGTTCTGATTTTGTAACTTTTGTCAGTTTCCGAGACGTGGGCCCGGGGTTGACGTTTTGAGTTGACCTTTTGACTTTTGATTAAGAACTTAGCCTTTTCATATGGAATTGATTTCTACGGCTTGTGTTGATCATATCGATTTTTTTGTTGCTAGATTCGAGGTGTTTGGAGGCCGATTCGCGATTTGTTGGAGTAGAGATATGCGCGGTTTGAGGTAAGTAACACTTCTAAATATGGTTCTCAGGATACGAAACCCTGAATTACATGTTTTGTGATTGGCGTTGAGGTGACGCACATGCGGGTGACGGGCGTGTGAGCGTGCACCGTAGAAATTGTGATCCGATTGATTTCGTGGTAGTGTGTAGTCATCAGACTTTGTAGCCATTCATGTGATCTCTATATGTTAGAGTAATTGAGTTACCGATTCAAGTTAGAAATCATGCTAGGCTATATATTTATCCTGTTGAGGCCCATTGTAGTCATTTATGCTGTTGAATTATATGCTTAGATGGCAATTTTGTACTCAGTCACATCCATTATTTGCATATCATATCCCAGTCGATGTTACTATTATTGTTGTGTTATATATCATTGTATGGACTAATTGGCATGAGATTTATGAGCCCGAGAGACTGAAGATAATGATGACTGATTTGGGGCCTGAGAGTCGTGCTGTGAGTGAGATTTGTGGATCACGTTGCACGCCGCAACGAGCCTTATGGCTATATGAGGATCGGGTTGCACGCCGCAACAAGCCATATGGCTAAATGTGGATCGGGTTGCACGCTACAACGAGCCTTAAGGCTATATGTGGATCGGGTTTCATGCTGCAACAAGCCTTTCGGCTATATGTGGATCGGGTTGCGAACTGCAATAGGCCTTATGGCTATATGTGGATCGGGTTACACGTTGTAGTAGGTACCGTAGAGTGCTGAGTGACTAGGTGTGATGAGCGAGAATTAGAACAGTTAGATTGAGTGCTCTGGGAGTGTGAGTACATCAGATTGTTATTGTGTTGCATCACGTACAGTACTCATATTGTCATATAGAATTAGAGATGTCATATTCTTCATATCTATCAAATGCGTTATATTTTTATTATAGCATTAAAAAATCATGACAATATCTTTCTTAGTCTTCCTCCCCCCTATGGAATGAGCACAACAAGGTACTAACACCACCACTGAGAAGAAAAAGAAACTAATCAAGATGTGCCAAAATACAAGTTACATATTAATTTATATGGTATCTCTTACAAATTTCATAAATCCTTCAAGATCCGGAGGAATTTCCGTTGGTGGTGGTGGAAATATACATCTTACTATTTACATAGTATATAAGCCATATTCGATAGTATACATCTTAAGATGTATATATATATATTATACTATACTATACTATACTATACTATACTATACTATGCTATATATACATCTTAAGAGATATATATATATATATATATATATATATATATATATATATAAAACGCATTACTTTGAATATCTCTTTACAATATTTTTGTCTTTAAATTTGAATTAAAAAATTTAGGTGACAATTCTATAATATAATTTACTAGGAATTGCCTTAGATATTTTTATTACTATTTTTTCCTCTAACTTGTATAAAAATAATTTAAAAAATAAAAAGTATCCGTTGGGCCCATTTGGGCCCGCTTAGGACCGGGACTGGCCCACTTAATACGGGACCGTTAGTTCGTGGTCCCGGTACCGGACCGGTTCCAACAAGAAGCCCGCGAAGCCCGGGACCGCTTAGGACCGGCCCGCCTAGGACTGGCCCACTTAGGACCGGGCCCGCGAAGCCCACTTAGGACCGGACCCGGCCCACATGCCACCCTTAGCCCGCAACCTTGGTACTAAACGGATTCAATATGGCATGTGAAACTACTAAGGGCGAAATAATCCTGCCAGTTAATGTGGCCGGGACCATCCAAGAAACAAAGTTCCACATGATCAAAGGCGATATGAGATACAATGGCGTGTTCGGGAGACCGTGGATCCACAATATGGGGGTTGTACCCTCGACCCTCCACCAGGTTTTGAAGTTTCCAACATCGGAGGGAATCAAAATGGTCTACGGGGAGCAACCGGCCGTAAAAGAAATGTTTCCCATCGATGAAGTGATTCCGATATCATCATTATTATCAGCAAAAGGATCGGGTTCGAAGGAGGAGTGGAATACCAAATAGCAATCACAAACGTCAGCTTCTACCCAATTAGAGAATCAGAAGACTGACGAAGATGATGAACATGGGGTCCCTTGATCCTTCGTGGTCCCTGATGATTCTGACGCTACCCAATCAACGGTCGAAGAACTGGAGCAAGTCATACTAGTAGAATATCTGCCCGAACGAGAGGTATACCTAGGCACATAGTTAGATCCCGAGCTTAGGAGAAAGCTTATTCAATTTCTTATAGCTAACATAGACTGTTTTGCTTGGTCCCATCTTGACATGACAGGGATCCCACCGGGAATCACCACTCATAAGCTAAGCTTGGACCCAAAGTTCCACCCGGTAAAACAAAACCGAAGGCCCCAGTCCGAGGTCAAACATGCCTTCATTAAAGATGAGGTAACCAAACTTCTTAAAATAGGGTCCATTCGGGAAGTAAAATACTCCGAGTGGCTAGCAAATATAGTGGTAGTCCCTAAAAAGGGGAACAAGCTTAGAATGTGTATAGATTATAAAGACCTGAATAAAGCATGCCCTAAGGATTCTTTTTCTTTGCCTAATATCGATCGTATGATCGACATCACGGTCGGCCATGAGACTCTCAACTTTCTCGATGCCTATTTCGGGTACAACCAAATACAGATGAACCCGGAGGATCAGGAAAAGACCTCATTTATCACTAAGTACGGGACTTACTGTTATAATGTAATGCCATTTGGCCTAAAAAATGCTGGTGCAACTTATCAACTCCTAGTAAATAGAATGTTCGAAAAGCAAATAGGAAAATCAATGGAGGTTTATATTGATGACATGTTAGTTAAGTCCCTGCGAGCAGAGGACCATTTAAAGCATTTGCAGGAAACTTTCGACATACTAAGGGAGTATAATATGAAGCTCAATCCCGAAAAATGTGCTTTTGGGGTTGGCTCGGGTAAGTTTCTCGGTTTCATGGTGTCCAATCGAGGAATCGAGATTAACCCCGATACAATCAAAGTAATCGAGGACATCACAGTGGTAGATAATGTAAAGGCCGTGCAAAGGCTAACGAGATAGATAGCCGCCCTGAGATGATTCATTTTGAGATCCTCGGATAGGAGCCACCGATTTTTCTCTTTGCTTAAAAAGAAAAGCAAATTTTCATGGACTCTGGAATGTCAGTAGGCTTTGGCAGAGCTAAAACGATATTTATCGAGCCCTCCATTGCTTCACACCCCGAAGGCAGACGAACAACTTTATCTGTATCTAGCTGTATCGGAGATAGCGGTAAGTGGAGTCCTAATTCGAAAAGAATGAGGTACGCAATTCCCTATTTATTATGTCTGTCGAACTTTAGGTGAGGCCGAAACTAGATATCCACACTTAGAAAAATTAGCACTTGCTTTTCTAGGAAACTAAAACCATATTTCCAGTGCCATCCGATACATGTTGTAACAACTTATCCTCTACGAAATATTTTACACAAACTTGAGCTTTCAGGTCGATTGTCCAAATGGGCCATAGAGATCGGCGGGTACGACATTGAGATTGAAAAAGAATTACTGATAAAATTGGGTACCTCTTCGGGAGTCTGGACCCTCTTTAAGTGGAGTTTTCAGAAGTGCACCTGGGCCATCTTCTTTGTTATTTTGAGGATTTTTGTACTAGATTAACATCTATACATTAGATTTTCTTTCCCTAATCAATTAATATGCAATCTATATTAATTTCTTCTTTGATTTATGTACTTTTCATGAGTAGCTAAATCTTTAGCTAGGGTTGTGACCCAACCCTAGTATGGGCATTTGATAGGTGTTTAAATTAGGGCTTATTTTTGATTGGGTTATTGATATTTAGCCTTGTTCATGATTGAACCCTAGAATCAATGGTTGCAAACATTGATTCATACCTATTTGACTTAGCCTCTACTTGAAAAAGATAGACTAAGTCTAGGAAAACCTGGCTAACAAGAAATTGGGGTAAACTCAAGAAATTGATAGCCCCAATTGAAGGGTCAAACCTAAAGATAGTAATACCCAACTTGAGCTAATATCACTTGTATTGTGCAAATACCCAATTGGAATTGAGAGAGCCAAATTGGAAAAAATCACTCAAACTACCGAGAGGTATAGAGTGAGTACCCGGATGTGATTACTACATCATGACCCCAACTAATCAAATTTGCCCTGGAGTTTACAACTCATTAGATAACCACCTAGGTAGAAGTCACGACCCTAGTCCCTTTTAATCATTTGAAAAACTCAAAACCAAAAATATTGTTCTTAATTTTATAGTTGCAAACACTAAAGTAAAAGTAGAAGTAGAACACCAATCAAGTTTGTAGAAGTGCAATTGAAGCCAAAACTTGCAATTAACTTAGATATACACCTAATACCATATTCTAACTCCCTGTGGATTCGATCCCGACCTTTGTTGGGTTTATTATTGCATTGACCGCCTCGCTACTTAATTGTGGTGTGGGATTGGACGAGATCATTCACCTTATCCAATGACGGAACACTGTTTAGAAGGACCTTTGATGGTCCACTGGCAATATGTTTGGGATCGGGAGATACCAATTACATCCTACGTGCGATTCACGAGGGCACTTATGGGAATTATTCTGGTGTCGATTCATTGGTCTACAAAATAATCAGAGCAGGGTATTATTGGACCGATATAAACAATGATGCAAGGGAGTTCGTTCGAAAATGTGACAAATGCCAAAGATATGCGCCCATGATTCATCAACCCGGGGAACTTCTCCACTCGGTCCTATATCCATTGTCCTTCATGCAATGGGGAATGGACATCGTCGCCCCCTCCCATTGGCCCCAGGTAAGGCTCAGTTTATTTTGTTTATGACTGATTATTTCTCTAAATGGGTTGAAGCACAGTCTTTCGAGAAAGTCAGAGAAAAGGAAGTAATAGACTTCATTTGGGACCACATCATATGTCGGTTTGGGATGCCATCCGAAATTGTATGTGATAATGGAAAGCAATTCATAGGCAGTAAAGTAACTAAATTTCTCGAGGACCACAAAATCAAAAGGATCCTATCAACACCTTATCATCCCAGTGGGAACGGACAAGCTGAATCGACCAACAAAACCATCATCCAAAATCTTAAGAAAAGATTAACCAACGCTAAAGGAAAATGGAGAGAAATACTACCCGAAGTCCTATGGGCGTACAACACGACATCAAAATCCAATACCCGAGCAACACCATTCTCGTTGGTTTATGGTGCCGAAGCTCTTATCCCAGTTGAGGTCGGACAACCTAGCGTCATATTTCGGTATGCGACAAAGAATAACGAGACAATGAATACGAGCCTAGAATTGTTGGACAAAAAATGAGAAGCAGCTCTCGTCCGATTAGCCGCCCAAAAAAAGCGGATCAAAAGGTATTATAATCGAAGAACCAATCTTTGATATTTTAAAATCAGGGACTTAGTGCTAAGAAAAGTCATCCTCAACACCCGAAATTCAAATGAAGGAAAACTGGGTCCGAACTGGGAAGGACCGTATCAGGTTCTCAAAATCGTCGGAAAAGGATCCTACAAACTCGGTGTAATAAACGGCAAACAACTACCAAGCAATTGGAATGTGTCGCACCTAAAGCGATACTATAGTTAAGGTACAAACCTCCTATGTTCATTTATATTTCGAAATTAACCTTTGTAGTTGTTCGACCAGAAATGGGGATGGAGTATTCAACTCGAAGCTTTTAGGCCTGAAAGCACGCGTTGCACTCTTTTTTCCTTAGACCGGTTTTGTCCCAAATGGGTTTTTCGGCAAGGTTTTTAATGAGGCAACCATTGATCGTGCTAACTTAGAATAATTCAACAGTATCCGAGGCCTCTTTACAATCAACCTCGGATACTGGGGGGCATTACCCTCGAATATATCAAATTCGATTATCAAGTTCGATACAAGGAAGTTACTTCATGACAACATAGTTTCGATAGGAAAAAGTGTAAGAGCCAAATGGTCAAAATGAACCATGCTCGTATAGTTTGCTCGATTCCTGGTACAAAACATGAACACATGTATAATGACATAAAGAGAAATTTCTTCTTTACCAATATCTCGTATCTTAGAATACATCCTCTATTTTGTGATCTATTATGCAAACCGACTTAAGGACCGACCATTAGCCCATAAATCGGTGACTGCCAATCAAAAAATCAATGAAATCAAGCCCCGCATAAGCCTAAGGGCTACATCACTTCGAGTTCGAGCAAAACTCTCACTTGACCATAAAGCCTACGGGCTACATTACTTCGAGTTCAAGCAAACACTCACTCGACTACTAAGCCTACGGGCTACATTACTTCGAGTTCGAGCAAACACTCACTCG
This sequence comes from Nicotiana tomentosiformis, assembly GCF_000390325.3. Lineage (NCBI taxonomy): Eukaryota > Viridiplantae > Streptophyta > Magnoliopsida > Solanales > Solanaceae > Nicotiana > Nicotiana tomentosiformis. Next base: position 75,810,475 of record NC_090823.1, on the reverse strand, counting down.
ACTATTAAGCCTAAGGGCTACTCTTACTTCGAATTCGAGCAACCACTCACTCGACTACTAAGTCTAAGGGCTACTCTCACTTCGAGTTCGAGCAATCACTCACTCGACCATAAAGCCTAAGGGCCACTCTTACTTCGAGTTCGAGCAAACACTCACTCGACTATTAAGCCTAAGGGATACTCTTACTTGGAACTCGAGATAACACTCACTCAACTGCTAAGCCTAAGGGCTACTCTTACTTCGAGTTCGAGCAAACACTCACTTGACCGTAAAGCCTATGGACTACTCTCACTTCGAGTTCGATCAATCACTCACTCGACCATAAAGCCTAAAGGCCACTCTTACTCCGAGTTCAAGCAAACACTCACTCGACTATTAAGCCTAAGGGCTACTCTTACTTAGAGCTCGAGCAAACACTCATTCGGTTATAAAGACTACAAGGTCCGACTTTGATCAAATTGCCTAAAGCCTCGAACTTATGAAAACTTTCATAAGGCATGAATGAAACAAAATCTTCACAAGGCAGAGAATAATACAAAGACAAGTTGGGAAAGGAAAACGATCTTTATATATATATATAAGAGTACTTACAAGGTCCGATCAGGACACTACACAAAAAGATCAAAATGGAAAAAACCCTAAGTTTCATGATTATCTCCGGGGGCAGTCTCTTCTCCATCGGGCTCCTCCCCGCTCTCAGACCCACTCTTGCTCTCATCATCATCATCATCATCGGAAGCCAGGGCTCCATCATCGACTTCAAGTTCTTTAGCTTTTAGTATCTCTTCGGTAAGATCAAAACCTCGAGCATGGATCTCCTCAAGGGTTTCCCTCTGAGATTGGCATTTGGCGAGTTCAGCAACCCAATATTCTCGAGTTTGAGCGGTCTCGGCTGCCTCTCTCGCTTGCACTTGGGCGGATTCAGCATCGGACTGATAGATGGCCACGATTGCATCTGCCTCGACCTTTGCTTTCCCGGTCTTGGAAAATTCGGAAGCCAACCAAGCTTCGAGCTCCTCTATTTTTCTTACTTGAGCCGAGCTCTTCTCATTCATGCCTTGAAGTTGACTTTCGATTGATGATAATTGATCTCGAGCGGTCTCTTTCTTTGCCGCAAGATGGTCCATACCTTCTTTCCATCCCAAGGACTCTGCCTTTATTGTGTCGACCTCCTCACGAAACTGCTCGATCCTCTCAATCTTCTGCTGCAGCTGTGAGATTGAAATGTTAGCCACCTTTCCTGAGTCGAGCCCATGAGCTTTTAAAATTTTTATTACCCACTCGTTCAGGTCTGTCTGATCTTGGTGAGCCTTGGCCAATGTGGCTCGAAGATCTTTCATCTCTTCCTCTTTCTTCCCACTAAGAAGTTTGAGGGCATTTCTCTCCTCCGAAAGCCCTCGGAAGTCGGCCTCACGTCGGCTCAGCTCTGCCCGAGACTTGGAAAACTCCTCTTGATGAAGAGCTAAAGCCTATACGAAAAAGAGAAAAAGTTAGGCAAAAAATGGAAAAATATGACATCAACAAAGGGAATAGAGACTTACCCGATTCAGGGCTCGTTGAACCTCGAAGAAAAGACCCGACACGTCACTCGGGCCAACAACATCCTCGATACCGGTAAACAAATCACTAAAGGGGTCCTCTCCCTTATGGGCCCCATCTACCTCGAGGGTACCCAAAGCTCGGGCTTCCCAAATTTCCCCTTCGGAAAAAGAAGGGAGAGTGGGCGTTCTCCTCAGTTCGAAGAGCTTCAGGGCTGGCCCCTTCAGATATACCCACCGTTTATTGACTTAAGTGGGAGGCATCCTCGATCTCCAATGACTCGGGGACTTGGCCCGAGTCCTTCTCCGATATCCCCTCAGTTCGAGACAGAGCCTCATCAACCGCCATCGACCCAGCTGCCTTTGGGGCATCGATGGTTTTCTTCACTCGGGCCACCAGTATGGACCCATCATTTTCTTTTTCTTCGTCTTCATCCCTTAGATGCCGAACTGATTCTTCGGTCAAAAGGATGGTATTCTTCCTCGTCTTACGAGCCGTCCTTGTGTTAAGTTTTGGATCCTTGGAAGTAGAAGCCTTTTTTCTCTTGTTGTCCTTCGCCGGTTTTGGAACCGGGGCCGAAGTCTCTTTCTTGCTAGACGGGGGCCTCATACCACATCTTTGTCCAAGCCTACACACAAGAAAATTGGTTAAGTATAAACAAGACATTTTGTTCGAATTATCGAAGACATGGGGAATATGCTTACCATGAGTTTTAGCCTCCCATCGGCCCTTTGATAAGTCGAGCCACGAGCGCTCAGCATATGTGAAGGTTGAAGCCAGGTCCCGTACCCAGCTCTTAAGGTTAGGAACAACACCGGGCATCCAAGTAACCGCTACATTGCGGAAAAAGATTTCGGAGAGAAAGAAACGATACAAGCTAACAGTAAAATTATACTTACGCTTTATGTTCTATTCCTCAGGAAATGGCATCTTCTCGGCCGAGATTAGGTTGGAAGTCTTCACTCGAACGAACCTGCCCATCGAGCCTCGGTCCTTGTCCTCATCTATGCTCGAGAACAACACTTTGTTAGCCCGACGCTAGAGTTTTATTAACCCACCTTGATAGAGGCGGGGGCTGTACAATCTGATGAGGTGGTCAAGGGTGAAAGGCATCCCCTAGACATTGTTCACGCAGAAGCGGATCAAAATAATGATTCGCCAAAAAGAAGGATGGATTTGGCCAAGGGTTATTTGGTATTGGCGGCAAAAATCGATGACAACTGGGTCGAGGGGGCCCAACGTGAAAGGATAAGTATAAACACTTAAAAACCCTTTCACATGAGTAATAATATCTTCTTCGGGAGCCGGGATTATCACTTCTTTGTTCTCCCAGTTGCAATTTTTTCTTAATTGTTAAAGATGTCCCTCGGTTATCGAGCACATGTACCTCGATACTGGCTCATATCGATCGGGAACAGGCAAAGCTTTGCCGATCTTAAAATCATAAGTAAGAACACACACCCCGGGAACACACTCCTCAGGTCGTGGCTCCACCGGTGTTTTGTTATCGGCGGGACGCGAAGAAGAAGCCTTTTCTTTTTGAGGAATGATTTTTGACATTTTTGCCATTTGGATTTTGAAGATAGAGGAAGATGACAAGATTTGGTGTTCTGAAGAGGGATTTTGCAGTGAAAATCGCAGATTACATTGAAAAACTCAGAAGATGCGAAAAGAACTTAGAAGATTTTGAAATTAAAGATGTAAAAGTAGAAAATGGTGAAATGAGGAGCTATTTATAGGGTTGGCAATGACGGTTCAAAATCAGCAAATGGCCGACCATCGTCTGACAAGCATTTAATGCCTTGGTAACTGAACCGACGGGACATCTATCACGTACATCATGGTCGGGCTCGATGCAAACGTTAGCGTATATATAGTCATACCGTTGGAAAATCATGTCGTTTCTCGCCACGTTCTTCCCGAGAAACGAGGGGACTATCTGTATACAGTCAAAACCGATTTCGACCTTCGTATGATTAGTCAAGATTGGAAGATAATAAACCGAAGATCATCTTCATAATATCAAGATAAAATCTGAAGCCAGGGTACCGAGCTCAAATTTCTTGGACCGATCGAATACCGAGCTCGAGCCCAAATCAAACTATGATGCAAAGTGGTGTCATCGAGCTTAAGAGCTAGAGACCGACCAATATCGAGACCGAATCGATACCGAGGCTCGAGTTAATATCAAGCTCTAAATCTGAAAATCGACCAATACCAAATCCAATCAAGTTCGAGCTAAGAGGTAAGAGCCGTTATGGCCACACTAAGGGAGAAAATCTCAGTTGGAATTAAGGAAAAGCTAATCTATCATGGGATCCCCACTATGTGTTTTTAATTATATTTGATGTAGGATCTCTCCACTATCAGAGGGATGGCTACTATTTATATAGGGGATCCAACATTAAGGCATTCATACACTCTCATATTATTGATATTCACAGAGAAAAACATACTTATATTCATATAGAGATTTTCCTTTTTTAGATTTTATATATTGATTCATCTTGCTTATTCATAAACCGTTTTCCACTCAGTTCGGTTTGTATTTCATTCTTTATACAGTCAATACACATTATATTTCTACTTATTTTTCAACTTGTGCCAAGTTATACCACGCATCCTTAGAACTACGTATAAATTCAACTCTATCCGTTTTTCAGGTAAACAAATTAATACATGTATGGCAGGATATGATGATAAAGATAGCGGAAATGCCGGCGAGAGTAAAACTGGCGATGGATTCAACCAAAGGAAGACGTTCTCTCTGTACGAAATAACATTTAATGATAATCCTGGGATATTGATAACACAGGTACAACTGAAGGGAGAAAATTATGATAGGTGGGCTAGGTCCAAGAGGACTGCATTGAGGGTAAGGAATGAGTTTGATTTTATAGATGAAGCGATCAGGAGACCCGATGAACAATCTCCAGACCATCAACTTGTTATTGGTGTCTTGGATCTGTAACATAATCGTACCCGCTTTGCGTTCGACCACACCTCATTTTGAGGTGGCCTAAAATTTATGGGCGAGTACTAAAGAGTGTCTTTTCAGTCTCTAATAGCCCAAGGATACAACAATTGAAGGCTGAACTACAGATTGCAAACAGAAGGGCATGACTATAGTTAATTACTCTATGGGAAGAACTTGCGAATTTCGATAAGATTCTATTGTATGTGCGACAAGTGCATGTCGATTTTGGTGCTATATTGGAGAAGAAGAGGGAAGATGAGAAGGTGCATCCTTTCCTTATGAGATTGGACGAGACCATATATGGGACAGTAAGATCAAACTTGCTCGCTCAAGACCCGTTGCCGACACTAAACAGGGTTTACTCAAAGCTAGTGCAAGACAAACGAGTGAAGATGATGGCTCGAGGCATAGACAAGCATCGTAAAGCTATGACCTTCATTGAACAAACACATTTCCTTACAGAACTCATTATGAAGGAAAGGATAAAATATGACGTGCTCTTATTGCAACCGCACAAGGCATAAACCTAAAAATTATTTCCAGCTTGTAAGTTATCTAGATTGGTAGGAAGACCGTCCTTGTGGTGATGGAAAAACTGGTGGACATGGTAAAGAACAACAACAACATTAGAGAGGATGATTGAATAAAGGACATAAGCGAGGTGATACGGTACGTGACAACGTTGCATAGATCGCAGGAGGTGGTGCCTCCGTGACTGTGATTGATGCAGGAAAAGCAGGACCTACGAGCCTGAGCAACGAGCAATTGCAAACTCTAATTGCTATGTTGAACAATCAACAGATAAATTCGAACGATAAGATGACCAGTAATCATAATAAAATATCCTCGATCATCTATACAGGGGCATCTAATCATATTAGTAGGTTGTTTAAAAATATTGCATAATGTCCGAAAAATACCCAGATGTCCTATTACTTTTCCTGATGGAAGCAGTGCTATAGCCACCCACGAGGGTTTGACGAAACTTAGAGGAAATTTAGTGTGAAAAATATTTTTTTTATGTGCCAGATTTGACATGCAATTTAACTTCCGTGTCATAATTGATAGATAATTCAGTCTGTTTAGTCTTATTCACTAAAACTTTGTGCATTATACAGGACCACACCTCGAGGATGCTGATTGGAGCGGGTGAACGGAGGGATGGACTCTACTATGTCTTAAAAAAACCAAGGATACATGCTTTGAAGGTTGGTGGCGCAGGCTCGCTGGATCTTTGGCACAAACATATGGAACATCCCACTTTACGAGTGACCAAATTAATTTCTTTCATACATTTTAGAAAAGATAATGATATTTTTAATAAAGTTTGCAATTCGTATCATCGGAAAATTAAACAAGAGATAATTTTCTTTGAGTAGTTTTAGAGCTTCTGATATTTTTGAATTGATTTATTGTTATTTATGGGGACCTTATGGAATAATTTCCTCATGTGGTGCATCATATTGTTTGACTATTGTGAATGACTATTGACGTAATGTGTGTATTTGTTTGTTAATTAATAAGAAGGAAGTGGAACAACCTTTGAAGAATTTTTTACTATAATAGACAGACAATTTAATAAGCTAGTTAAAACTTTCAGGTTCAATAATGGAACAAAGTTTACTTGAATGAAAAATTGCTTTCTTGAATGCGAAATTGTTTTTCAAACTTTTTATACGGGAACTCCTCAACAGAATGGGAGAATAGAAAGAAAACACCGTCATATTTTGAATATAGCTCGGACCTTGCGTTTTCAAGGTAACCTACCGGCTGAATTTTGGGGAGAGTGTATTTTGACTACTTGTCATCTGATTAATCGAACTTCATCCTATAACTCTGCATGAAAGACTCCTTATAATATTTTACATGGTCGTGCGCCTGAGTACGTGCATCATAGAGCATTTGGATCGCTATATTATGCACATAAACAAGGACGAACATGCGATAAATTTTCAAGTAGAAGTAGTAGGTGTATATTGGTTGGGTATATGTTGGCCCAAGTGAAGTTTATTTTGATGATTGACAAAGGAACTCCAGTATGAATCAGGTCCATACACAATATACACAGACACAGGCAGATTCGAGCATAAGGGATTCACGTGAAGGATATAAGCTTAAGTTGTTATATCTGATATCTGCTGATCGAAAAGATTGCATAAATGATAAGGAGAAGGACTCCTTACTCGAAGAGAACTTTATCCAAGATAAGGAAGGAGTTAGAAGTTGAAGATAACTAGAACTCTTCCACCAAGAAAGAGTATAGCATTAGAACTCTAGTTATTCCTATTCTCCGAACTCTATATATTGCAGGATGTTCTCAGTTTACAGGTACGCACAAACACTGAAGTTAAACGTGAGTTGAGAGCAAAATAGCAAGGAATTTTGCAAGCAATTCTTGTGTGATTCACGTGCGGGAACCTGAAGCTACATGGACCAGATAGAAGAACCAGTTCCAAGTGTTTGTCTTTTATTCTAGTTCAATTGTAGTAGGTGTTTACAAATTGTACCTTTCAACTTTATCTAGAAGCAATTGTATTAGGTACTCTGAGTATTCAAGTTAGAGTTACCTTGAAGTTGTCGCAACAGTTAGAGGTTGGTTGCCACAATGGGATTAGAGTTAATTCTTAGGTTTACAAAGAATTTTGTAAATGCTGTTTTGGCTTAGTGATTTAGTGAAGTATTGGGAAAAATTCTAGTGAGTAGTAGGTCGTAGTTTTTTCACCTTTTCAGCTGGGTATTTTTCACGTAAAAATACTTGTATTCTTTACTTTTCGCATTTACTATTTCCGTAACAGTAGTATTAGGAACACTTAGAAGAACCATGTCCTTCTATAACCAGTGCACGCGAAATTGGACACCACACAAATCACCCCCTCTCTTGTGTGGCATTGAAGTATAAAACATCAATTGGTATCAGAGCAGGTTATTCTTGAAGAGGCTAACTCCTTAGGAGAAGATCAAGATGAGTGCACCACCTGAAAACTAGGAAGGGCAATACACTGATAGGTCACCACTCTTTAATGGCCAGTACTACTCTTGGTGAAAAAACAGGATGAGAGATCACATTATAGGAGAAGACTATGAGCTATGGGACATTGTCACCGATGGTCCACTGGCTACCTTGAAGATAAATGATGAATGAGTATAGGTGCCAAATACAAGAGCGGATTGCACTTTTGAGGACTTGAAGAAATGAGAGAAGAATTCTAAAGCCAACAAATTGCTTGTTTGTGGACTTGGTCCAGATGAGTACAACCAAATCCAAAGCTGTACCATTACTAAGAAAATTTGGGACACATTTTAAGTGACTCATGAAGGAACACCTCAAGTGAAGAGATCCAGAGGAACTCTACTGTATTCTCAATATAAGAACTATGCTATGAATGAAGAAGAAACCATTTAAGAGATGTACACAAGGTTCACTACACTGACAAATGAACTAAAGTCTCTTAGAAGGATTATTCCTGAAGAAGATAAAGTCGAGAAGATACTGACTAGGGTTTTGCCTATCACTTGGGAGAGCAAAATCTCTGCCATTCAGGAATCAAAGAATATTGCCACTCTCCCACTGGATGAATTAATTGAAAATCTCACTGCCTATGAACTTAGGAGACAAAGCATGAAAATGGATGTACCTAAGAAGGAAAGAAGCTTAGCACTCAGAATCACTGAAGGTTCTGATCTAGAAGATGATGAAATGGCTATGATCACCAAGGACTTCAAGAAGTACCCAAGGAGAGGAAAAGGCCCTTCAAGAAGTGAAAACTATAGCAAGTCAAAAGCTCCTGAGAAGCAAACAATGATGGCTGCTACAAGTGTGAAAAGACTAATCACCACATCAAGAACTATCCTTTATGAGAAATTGAATGGAAGAAGGAAAGAGTTGAACGAAGGAACGGGAAGAAAGAACAAGTTCAACCCAAGAAAAGTAACAATAAAGGATCAACCAAGGCTACGGTCTCTGCTTGGGGAGAAAGCTCAGATGATGATGATGATGATGATGATGATGATGATGATGATGATGATGAGGATGAACAAGCACTTATGGCCATTGGAGAATCTGATGAAGAAACTGAGGTAAGTGTAATTTATCTCAAAGATAAGATTAATTTGTTGTCTAAAGAAAGGTTATATGAGTTACTTATAGAACTACTTGATGAATCTGAGGATGTAAATAATGAAAAGGAACAGTTGTCTAAAGAATGTGTGATTTTGAAGGCTAAGTGCAAAAACCTGGAACTTAGGGTTAATGAAACTGTAAGTGAAAATACCGTGTTGAAGAACCAGGTTCATACACTTGACTCAACTGTCCTAAAGCTTAGATATGAAAATCTAAAACTGAAATTAGGAACAGGTAAAAAGATAGTTGATCATACACAACTCACTCTAGAAGAAAATGTAGGAAAAATAAAAGATGAGTTGTATAAAAGGGATGAGAAGGTAAGAATCCTAAAGGAGGATCTAAGCAAAGTCAAGCATGAGCTAGACAGAACTTGTAAATGGAACAGGTCCTCTGATTAACTTTCATGGATACAAGAACATCATAGTATCAACAGAAGAGGACTTGGCTTTGGGAACCTGACACCTAAGTGGGATCCCAAAAGCAAGTACCTCACACTTTATGAGAACAATATTTGCACACACAGAGGTAAAACTGGTCACTATAAAAGTGAATACACTGCAAAAAAAAAGGCAAGTCAAAAGAACAAAGAATTTGTTCAAGGGAAGAATAGGCTACCATGTTGGGCTAAAAAGAATTTGATTCATCCTTTTGCCTATAGAAAGGGACCCAAACTAGTTTGGGTTCCTAAGACTAACCCCTGATTTCCTTTTGCAGGTCCAAGTGAAGGGGAGCAGCCAAATATGGTACATGGATAGTGGCTGCTCAAAGCACATGACAAGAAGCAAGAACCAATTCCTTTCACTTGAGGACCTTAAAGGAGGTAATGTCTCCTTTGGAAATGGGAAGAAATGTGAGATCATTGGTATTGGAAAGGTAGGTAAGACTGATTCTCACTCTATTGAGAATGTCTACTTGATAGATAGACTAAAGTACAGTCTAATAAGTGTATCATAATTGTGTGATAGAGATAACATGGTAGCATTCACCTCTACAAAATGCTTTGTGATTAATCTTTCCATTGACAAGATAGTTTTGCATGGAAAATGAGTGAACAACATATATGTTGTAGATCTGTCCCCACTTTCAAATAATGAACTCACTTGCTTAAGTGTGTTGGTTAATGATTCCCTCCTTTGGCACAAGAGACTTGGACAAGCCAGTCTAAATTAACTCAACAAACTAGTCTCCAAGAACTTGGTGGTAGGGCTGCCTATCATTAAGTTCAAGAAAGATAAAGTTTGTGAGGCTTGTGCAAGGGGGAAGCAGGTAAGATCCTCTTTCAAAAGCAAGAAAGTGGTAAGAACCACCAAGATGATGGAACTGGTCTATATGGATCTGTATGGACCAATGAGAATATTGAGCAGAGGTGGTAAGAGATATGTGATGGTGGTTGTTGATAATTATTCTAGGTTTACTTGGACATTATTTTTAACATCTAAAGATGACGCATTTGACATGTTCACTTCTTTTGTTAGAAAAAATCAGAAAAAATTAGGTAATCAGCTTGCATCAATTAGGTCTGATCATGGTACTGAATTTGAGAATGCTAAATTTGCTGAATTTTGTGATGAGCATGGCATAAATTGTAATTTTTCTGCTCCTAGGACTCCACAACAAAATGGAGTAGTTCAAATAAAGAATAGGACACTGGAAGAAATGGCTAGGAGTATGCTTCTTTCTAGTAAACTTCCCCATAGTTTCTGGGCAGAAGCTGTGAACATTGCATGTTAAATCATAAATAGGTGTATGACTAGACATCTTGTTGAGAAGACTCCATATGAGTTACTTAAAGGGAGAAATCAAAACATATCCCATCTTAGGGCATTTGGATGTAAGTGCTTTGTGCATAATAATGGTAAAGACTCCCTAGGTAAGTTTGATCCCAGAAGTGATTAGGGAGTATTTGTTATACCACTATGCGTCCCAAGGTGACGTAATGAATATGAAACTTGTTAATCATTATTTAAATGAGTTTAAAGTCATAATATTGCTATATACGATGTTTGGATAGAAAAATATAATGTTTGGAAAAAATCGGATTAAAGTTGCGAAAAAATCGACTAAGGCTTTGCCTTGTAACAGAGCTTTTTGAGAAATATATTTTGTATGTTATATGGGGTATTTTAGGGACATATTATATACCAAATTCTAGATGTACGAGTCTAGTTTCCAATGCATTAAACCGTTCATCGATACGACATCGGAGTAGAGAGATATCCATGTTTTTGCGAGATTGCGCAAGCAGCTCGGTTGGGACCCACTTGAGACGACCACCGACCTTACGTCTTTTAAAAGATGTTCCAGCCTCATTTCGGGTCATTTCTTACCCAAATTTTGTCCAAAAGCTCTCCAAAGCCCTACCTAACATATCCCAAGATCCCAAGAACCAAACTCAAGGGTAATCAACTCAAATCATCATCAAAGGTGTTAAAGACTACAAAAGAATTCTTCTATGATGTTGTGGTGTGATTGAGGACTATTGTGAGCTATTGGGATAGGGTTTCGAGTTATAGCTACTGTCCGAGGTATGTATAACATCTTCTTGATTGTGAGGTTAATCTTGTATTGGTTGTGTTGTTTGAGTGAAAAACCATAAGATAGCACTTGATAGAACATGGGATATGGTTGTCTTTTTGGTTGGACTGTTTTATGGCTAAATATATGGTTTGTGGTGGCTGAAAATTGTGAGAAATATTTTGATAATATTGTGGCTGCTGTTATTAAGCTTTTGTAGGTGTCAATTAAGTTGATTGAAGAAGAAAAGATGAAAACAAGTGATTGACGATAAAAATTAAGGTGCTAGACGTATGAGGCTGTTTTGGAAGGCATTTTGTCAATGTTTTGAACTAGAAATAATATAGTACATATAAGTATGATGTTTTGAAGGTTGTAAACTAATTTATAGAATAAGAGTTGGATTCAATTTATATCTTGTTATGAGTAAAAATGAGCTTGCCGCTCAATATGGTTGTTCAGATAATCAGAGAAACTCATATTGGATTATATTGTTGTTATTGCTATTGTTGGTTATATTTGTTGTTGTTGGGTTGTTGATGACCCTTAGTGGTCTTTGGGATGTATTAAAAATAGGGGAGTTGTTGCCCGATTTTTCTTAAGCCATACGACTAGCCAAATATGATGGTACGGCATTATATGTTAACGACAATATCATTTCACTTGTTGTAGATGCAAGAAATTGTGTTGAGATTGGTTGAGTAATAAGGAAGAGATCATACATGTATGTTAAGGCTATTCCTTCTTTCCTTTTGTCATGATCCATATGATACAATGAAACGATCAAGCACGCCACTTTCACGAATGATTCTATTCCTAGAAGTACTAGGGTTACCTATGTTCTTGATTCCCCATATGTCCTACTATCATATCATCTGTCCATGGGTCTCATGACATTCCGAGAGATCTTATTGACTTATTTCATTATGCACTACATTCATTTATACATGTATTTTGACCCATGACCAGATGACGTTATATATGCATATAGTATATGTATATGGGTATGGGGGAAAGGTTATGTCGTTATATACGCACCACCACCTAATCAACTGGTATACATTTGTGCTTTCGCCCACAGAGGCTGAGATGATATGATGGGATGCCCTCAGGGGCTTGATGATGTTATGCACGCATATACCTATGCATGATATGACATTTATACGCATACGCTTGACATTATAAATATTTTCATGATTCACAGAGCTATTCAGACTTACAGGTTGAGTTCTTTACTCCATGTTTCTTTCATGCCTTTTATAGATTAATTTTTATGCCTTATATACTTGATATATTATTCGTACTGACGCCCTTATTGCCTGGGGTCCTGTGTTTCATGCCCGCAGGAGCAGGTAGACAGGCTTACGGTCCCCCTCCTTAGGATCCTAGCTCAGCGAGAGTTGGTGTGCTCCATTTGATCCGGAGCTGCTATTGAGTTTTGGTACAATACTTTTGTATACATATAAGGGTATGACGGAGCCTAGTCTCATCCTTTATACAGTTTTACACTCTATCTGAGGTCTGCAGACAGTTATCTATAGTTGGATAGTATGTGGCCTTGTTGGCTCGCCCTACTGTATTCCGCATGTATATGTATATATGTCTTTTGAGTATGTCTCCTCACATATGTTATTAACATAATTCAGCAGTTTAGGGGCAGATGTAATGCATGACCTACACTTATTTCATGTTTATATCTTAGACATATGCTTAGGGGTATTCGGTAGGTAGAACTCGGGTACTAGTCAAAGTCCATCGGTTTGGGTCGTGACAAAAGTGGTATTAGAGCAGTTCTATCCTAGGGTTGTCTACAGACCGTGTCTAGTAGAGTCTTGTTTATGAGTGTGTTGTGCACCACACTTATAAACAAGAGGCTGCAAGATATATAGGATGTTACCCTTCCTTCGTATCTTAGATCGTGCGATATAAGAATTCATTTTCCTAACGTTATGTTATGTTTTCAGCGATGCCCACGAAGGCTACAACTGCCCAGAAGGGTAAGTCTGTGGATGATGAGAATACAAGTCTAGCGCTATGAGTTACTAGGGCTCGGGGAGAGTCACATAGTAAGACTTCATCTCAGACTTCACATACCCTACTCTCTCCGGAGGAGATTCGAGGGGTACTAGCTCCAGCGCCAGCCCCGGTACCCCCAGTTCCTCAGCCAGATGCACAGGGTCTGGAGATGAGAGATGCTATTCAGTTATTGACTCGATTAGTGGCCACACAGGCTCAACGCCAGGAGGTAGGTATCGGTCATGCAGATAGGGCCATCAGTATGAGGGTTCACGATTTCATTAATTTGGACCCTCCCGTATTCACTGGAGCAGATCCAAATGAGGACCCTCAGGTATTTATTGATAGGATGCAGAGAACTTTGAGGGTAATAAAGGCCACTGTGACTGAGCCAGTTGAGCTTTCTTCCTATAGACTTCTGGATGTTGCAGTTAATTGGTACGAGTCTTGGGAGTTTTCCAGAGGTGAGGATGCCCCTCCAACAGTATGGCAAGAGTTTACAGAGGCTTTTCTTCGTCATTATTTGCCACCAGAGCTTAGACGGGCCAGAGTTGATAGGTTCTTGACCCTTCAGCAGGGTAATATGAGTGTTCGGGAGTACAAACTTTAGTTTGATTCTTTGTCTAGGTATTCTCCCACTATTGTAGCTAAGATGGAGGATCGGGTTCACCGGTTTGTGATGGGGTTGGAGCCGTACCTGCTTAAGGACTGTATGTCGGTCTCACTTCAGCCAGGCATATCTATTTCTCGTATTCAGGCATACGCTCAGGGTATAGAGGAGCGTAAGCAGAAGCAGAGGGCCGATCGTGAGCATGATATGGGCCAGAGTAAGAAAGCGAGATCTTCAGGTCCTTTTAGTGAGTTTCGAGGTGGTCAGCGATAGCAGTACCCGAGGTATCCAGCCAAGCCATCAACTAGTGCACCCCTCAGTTTGCCGGTAGGAGATTTGATCCTTCCACATATTTAGGGCCCAGTCAGAGTTCCAGGGCCTCTAGTTCTCAGTATAGGGGTGAGTCAAGTCAGATAAGGCCACCCCTGCCATGATGTGCTCACTGTGGTAAGCAGCATACCGGGCAGTGCCTTGTAGGGTTGGGTATTTGTTATACTTGTGGTTATCTAGGCCACTTTATGAGAGATTGTCCGACGAGAGGTGGTGCAGGTATAGTTCAGTCAACGAGATCTATATCCAGTTGGTCATCATCAGTACGCCCCCTTGGGCAAGGTTCACAGGCACCATTTGGTCGTGGTAGAGGCAGAAGTGGAGCATCTAGATCGAGCGGTCCTCAGAACCGTATATATGCATTAGCGGGTCGACTTGATCAGGAGTCATCACCTAATGTTGTTATAGGTATATTATCAGTCTCCTCATATGATGTATATGCATTGATTGATCCAGGTTCCACCTTATCGTACGTCATTCCGTTGGTTGCTAGTAAGTTTGGTATAGAACCTGAATTGATTGAACCTTTTGAGGTGTCTACACCTGTTGGGGATCCAATGATAGCTAGACGGGTATATAAAGACTGTATAGTAGTAGTTCATAGTCATTCTACAGTAGCAGACCTGATTGACTTAGATATGGTGGAATTTGATGTTATAATGTGTATGGATTGGTTGGCTTCTTATTATACTAACGTTGATTGTAGATCAAAGATGGTTCGGTTCCAGTTTCCAGGGGATCCAATTCTGGAGTAGAAAGGTAATACTGCATCGCCAAGAGGTAGGTTTATTTCCTATCTCAAGGCAAGGAAGATGATCAGAAAGGGCTATATTTATCACTTAGTTTGGGTACAGGATGTGAAAGTAGAGTCACCGACTCTTCAGTCTATCCCAGTGGTTAATGAGTTTCTTGATGTTTTTCCCGATGAGCTTCCAAGCCTTCCGCCAGAGCGGGAGATTGAGTTTGCTATTGACATATTACTAGATACCCAACCGATATCTATTCCTCCTTATAGAATGTCACCTGCAGAGCTGAGAGAGTTGAAAGAACAACTGAGGGATTTGCTTGAAAAAGGCTTTATCAGACCCTGTACATCACCGTGGGGAGCACCTATGTTATTTGTAAGAAAGAAATATGGTTCCTTGAGGATGTATATTGATTACAGGCAGTTGAATAAGGCAACAATCAAGAGTAAGTACCCGCTCCCGAGAATTGATGATTTATTTGATCAGTTGCAGGGTGCCAGGTGTTTCTTGAAGATAGACTTGAGGTCTGGATACCATCACATAAGGGTTAAAGAGAAAGATATTCCGAAGACACCATTCAGGACCAGATACGGGCACTTTGAGTTTTGAGTTATGTTGTTTGGTTTGACTAATGCCCTAACAATATTCATGGACTTGATGAAATGTGTGTTTAGACCCTTTCTAGATCAGTTCGTGATTGTATTATAGATGATATTTTGGTTTACTCCTGTTCAGAGGCTGAGCATGCAGATCATTTACGTATTGTACTCAGAGTTCTACAAAAAAGAAAGTTGTATGCAAAATTCTCTAAATGTGAATTCTGGCTGAATTCTGTAGCCTTCCTTGGTCATATTATTTCAAGTGAGGGTATCCGGGTTGATACACAGAAGATTGAGGCAGTGAAGACTTGGCCTAGAACCACGGCACCTACGGAGGTTCGTAGCTTCCTGGGGTTGGCAGGGTATTACAGGAGATTTATAAAGGGGTTTTCTTCTCTTTCAGCACCATTGACAATGTTGACTCAGAATACAACTAAGTTTCAGTGGACTGATGCTTGTGAGCGGAGTTTCCAGGCATTGAAGGATAGATTGACTTCAACACCGGTTCTGGAACTTCCAGAAAGGATCGATGGTTATGCTATCTATTGTGACGCTTTGGCCGTTAGATTGGGTTGTGTATTGATACAGCATGGTAAGGTTGTTGCTTACGCTTCTAGACAACTAAGAAACCACGAGAAGAATTACCCGACCCACGATTTAGAGTAAGCCGCGGTGATTCATGCACTAAAGATGTGGAGGCACTATTTGTATGGCATTTATGTTGATATCTATACGGACCATAAGAGCCTTCAGTATATATTCAAGTAAAAGAAATTGAATTTAAGTCAGAGGTGATGGTTGGAGCTACTAAAAGACTATAATGTTGATATTTTATACCATCCAGGGAAGGAGAATGTAGTAGCCAACGCCCTCAGCCGTAGATTTATGGGTAGCCTATCATATTTACTGCAAGAGAAGAGTGAGATAGCTCGCGAGATTCATCAGCTAGGTAATCTTGGAGTTCGATTACTAGATTCAGGTAGTACCGGAGTTACTATTCAGGACATGACAACATCCTCTCTAGTAACTGAAGTGAAGGAACGCCAGTATGAAGATCCCATGCTAGCTCACTACAGAGATGTAACCCCTCAAAGGAGAAGACACCATTTGAGATTATAGGAGATGGAGTCATCAGATATTGCGGTCGATTATGTGTTCCTAATGTGGCAGGGTTGCGCCAGCAGGTTATGCGGGAAGTTCACTATTCTTGTTATTCTATTCATCGAGGAGCGACGAAGACGTATCATGATATCAGGGGAATATACTGGTGGGACGGAATAAAGAAGGATATAGCAGAGTTTGTTGCTCAGTGCCCTAATTGTCAGCAGGTTAAGATTGAGCATCAGAAACCCGATGGATTATTATAGGCTATAGAGATTCCGACATGGAAATGGAAAGTGATTAATATGGATTTCATCATAGGATTACCTCGTACCCAGCGTAAGTTCAATTCTATATGGGTTATTGTTGATAGACTTGCAAAATTAGCCCATTTTCTGCCTGTCATGACTACGTATTCAACAGAGGATTATGCAAGGCTTTACATTAAAGAGATAGTACGACTTCACGGTGTCCCTATATCTATTATCTTAGATAGAGGTGCTCAGTTTACAACTAATTTCTGGAGGTCCTTCCAAAAAGGAATGGGGACTCTGGTAAGTCTTAGTACAACATTTCATCCCCAGACAGACAGTCAGGCTGAGCGTACTATTTAGACACTGGAGGATATGCTACGAGATTATGTGATGGACTTCCGGGGTAGCTGGGAAGATCATACTCCACTTATTGAGTTTGCATATAATAATACTTATCATTCCAGCATTCAGATGGCTCCATACGAAGCTCTTTACAGACGGAAGTGTAGGTCTCCTATCGGACGGTTCAAGATTGGGGAAACTAAGTTAGTAGGACTAGAGTTGGTACATCAGGCAGTTGAGAAGATTAAGCTTATAAGGGAAAGACTATTAGCAGCTCAGAGTCGTCAGAAGTCCTATGCAGATAATCAACGACGAGACTTGGAGTTTTAGGGAGAGGAATGGGTATTCCTAAAGGTATCACCAACGAAAGGCGTTATGAGATTTGGTAAGAAAGGAAAGCTTATACCTCGGTACATTGGACCTTATTAGATTATACGCAGAGTAGGCTAAGTAGCATATGAGTTAGACTTGCCTTCCAACTTGGAGTATGTACATCCAGTCTTTCATGTGTCTATGCTTTGTAAGTGTATTGGATATCCCTCTAAAGTCATTCCAGTTGATGATGTTCAGGTTACAAAGCAGCTATCATATGAGGAAGCTCCCATTGCTATACTAGATAGAAAAGTTTGGAGATTGAGAACTAAGGATGTAGCTTCAGTTAAAGTACTTTAGAGAAACAATAATATGGAGGAGATGACTTGGGAAGCTGAATAAGAAATGAAGACTAGGTATCCTCACTTGTTTCCGCTTTCGGAGGAGGATCGGATTGAGACATCACAGCCTTTAGGTACATATATGATACTTGACTCTTATGTTAGTTATTATTATTGGTCGTGTGAGGCCATTGGTGTTATTGATGATTGTGATCCTATGTGGCTTTGTATTATTGAGTTTGCTGTATAACAGGTTGGTAGTAGTACCCTTACAGAGGAGACTCTACCGAAATTTCTATAGATTTGTGGGAGTTTAACATTCGAGGACGAATGTTTCTAAGGAGGGAAGATTGTTACACCCTGTGCGTCCCAAGGCGACGTAATAAATATGAGACTTGTTAATCATAATTTAAATGATTTTAAAGTCATAATATGTCTATATACGATGTTTGGATAGAAAATATAAAGTTTGGGAAAAATCGGATTAAAGTTGCGGAAAAACAGACTAAAGATTTGCCTTGTAGCAGAGCTTTTTGAGAAATAACTTTCGTGTGCTATATGGGGTCTTTCTGGAACATATTATATACCAAATTAAATATCTACGAGTCTTGTTTTTAACGCATTAAACCGTTTGTCGATACGACATCAGAGTAGAGAGATATCCGCATTTTTGCGAGACTGCGCAAGCAGCTCGGTTGTGACCTACTTGAGACGACCACCGACTTTACGTCTTTTAAAAGATGTTTCAGCCTCATTTCGGGTTATTTATCACCCAAATTTCGTCCAAAAGCTCTCCAAAACCCTCCCTAACATATCCCAAGATCCCAAGAACCAAACTTAAGGGAAGTAAACTCAAATCATCATCAAAGGTGTTAAAGACTACAAGAGAATGCTTCTATGATGTTGAGGTGTGATTGAGGGCTATTGTGAGCTGAGTTGAGCTAGGGTTTCGAGTTGTAGCTACTGTCCGAGGTATGTATAACATCTTCTTAATTGTGAGGTTAATCTTGTGTTGGTTCTATTGTTTGAGTGAAAAACCATAAGATAGCACTTGAAAGAACATGAGATATGGTTGTCTTTTTGGTTGGATTATTTTGTGGTTAAATATATGGTTTGTGGTAGCTGGAAATTGTGAGAAATAATTTGATAATGTTGTTTCTGCTGTTGTTAAGATTTTCTAGGTGTTAATTAAGTGGATTGAAGAAGAACAGATGAAAAACAAGTGATTGACGATAAAAATTAAGGTGTTAGACGTATGAGGTTGTTTTGGAAGGCCTTTTGTGGATGTTTTGAACTAGAAATAACATAGTACATATAAGTATGATGTTATGAAGGTTGTAAACTAATTTATGGAATAAGAGTTGGATTCAATTTATATCTTGTTATGAGTAAAAACGAGCTTGCTGCTCAATATGATTGTTAAGATAATCGGAGAAACTCATATTGGATTATATTGTTGTCGTTGTTATTGTTGGTTATATTTGTTGTTGTTGGGTTGTTGATGACACTTAGTGGTCTTTGGGATGTATTAAAAATAGGGGAGTTGCTGCCCGATTTTTCTTAAGCCATACGACTAGCCAAATACGATGGTACAACATTATATGTTAACGACAATATCATTTCACTTGTTGTAGATGCAAGAAATTGTGTTGAGATTGGTTGAGTAATAAGGAAGAGATCATACATGTATGTTAAGGCTATCCCTTCTTTCCTTTTGGCATGATCCATATGATACAACGAAACGAGCAAGCACGCCACTTTCACGAATGATTCTATTCCTAGAAGTACTAGGGTTACCTATGTTCTTGATTCCCCATATGTCCTACTATCATTTCGTTTGTTCATGGGTCTCATGAAATTCCGAGAGATCTTATTGACTTATTTCATTATGCATTGCATTCATTTATATATGTATATTGACCCATGAACATATAGCGTTATATACGCGTATAGTATATGTATATGGGGTATGAGGGAAAGGTTATGGCATTATATGTGTACCACCACCTGATCAGCTGGTATACGTTTATGATTTCACCCACAGAGCCTGAGATGATATGATGGTATGCCCTCAGGGGATTGATGATGTTATATACGCATATACCTATGCATGATATGACATTATACGCATACACATGACATTATAAATATTTTCATGATTCACAGAGCTATTCAGACTTACAGGTTGAGTTCTTTACTCCATATTTCTTTCATGCTTTTTATATATTGATTTTTATGCCTTACATACACGGTACATTATTCGTACTAATGCCCCTATTGCCCGGGGGTCTGCATTTCATGCCCGCAGGTACAGGTAGACAAGCTGACGATCCCCCTCCTTAGGATCCTAGCTCAGCGAGAGTTGGTATGCTTCATTTGATCCGGAGCTGCTATTGGGTTTTGGTACGATACTTTTGTATACATATAAGGGTATGACGGAGCCTAGTCCCGTCCTTTATACAGTTTTACACTCTATTAGAAGTTTGCAGACAGTTATCTATAGTTGGACAATATGTGGCCTTATCGGCTCGCCCTACTGTATTCCACATATATATGTATATATGTGTTTTGAGTATGTCTCCTCACGTATGTTATTCACATGATTCAGCAATTTAGGGGCAGATGTTATGCATGATCTACACTTATTTTATGTTTATATCGTAGACATATGCTTAGGGGTGTTCGGTAGGTAGAACTCGGGCACTCGTCAAATTCCATCAGTTTGGGTCGTGACAGTATTTTTGGGATATTCTTCACATAGTAAAGCTTATAAGATCTATAACAAACGAACTATGCATGTAGAAGAAAGTGTACATGTGGTTTTTGATGAAACTAATATTCTTTCTGAGAGGGAGGCAGGAGCATGATGATGAAGCAATTGGGCTAGTAAGAAACTCAAATGAAACCACAACTCATACTGAAGCTGCACCAGAGGAAGGAATAGGTGATGGATCAGGTCCTTCCACCCAGGGAAACTTGACAGGGGGAACTGAACAAAGAGGAAGTGATCCTCAAATCTCAAGGGAACCTCTCCATGAACCTTTTTCTCAGCCACAAAACATTGAAGGAACATCTAGGGGAAACCAGTTGGCTGTGAAAACTTTCAAGTATCAAAGTTCTCATCCCATTGAGAACATAATTACTGATCCAACCTCTGGAATCAAAACCAGATCTTCGTTGAAGAATCATTGTGCTTTAGATGCTTTTTTTAAATCTCTTATTGAACATAAAAATGTTGCTGAAGTTTTGCAGGATGCAGAATGGGTGAATGCAATGCAAGATGAACTCAACCAATTTAAGAGAAGTTAAGTTTGGTATCTGGTACCAAGACCCAAGGACAGATAAGTAATTGGCATAAAATGGGTCTTCAGAAACAAACTTGATGAAGATGGAACAATTATACGGAACAAGGCAAGATTGGTGATTCAAGAATATAGTCAAGAGGAGGGCATGGACTATGATGAGACTTTTTCTCAAGTTGTAAAATTGGAGGTAATTAGACTCCTTATAGCCTTTGTTGCTTATATGGAATTCACTCTCCATCTGATGGATGTCAAGAGTGTCTTCCTCAATGGCTATCTAAAGGAAGAAGTGTTTGTCAAGCAACCTCCGGGCTTTGAAAGCAAGGAATGTCCTAATCATGTGTACAAGCTTGACAAGGCATTTTATGGGCTCAAGCAGACTCTAAGAGCATGGCATGAAAGATTATCAAAATGTTTGCTTGAGCATGGCTACAAGAGAGGTAAAATTGATAATACTTTACTCCTGAAAGAAAATGTTAAATATCTCTTGGTAGTTCAGATATATATCGATGATATAATTTTTGGAGCAACTACTAATAAGTTAAGTAAAGAATTTGCTAAACTAATGGGGAGTGAATTTGAAATGAGTATGATGGGTGAGCTTAATTTCTTTTTAGGCTTACAAATTAAACAAAATTCAAATGGAACTATGATACATTAGTATAAGTATGTGAAAGAGTTGCTTAAAAGGTATAAAATGGAAGATTCCAAAGAAATTGACACTCATATAGCAACAACCACAAAATTGGATGTAGATAAACCCGGTTCATCTGTTGATCAGAAGTTGTATAGGGTAATGATTGGCTCCTTGTTGTATCTCACTGCTAGCTGACCTGACATTGTTTTCAGTCTAGTCCTTTGTGCTAGATTTCAGGCAAGTCCAAAGGAGTCTCACTTTACTGTTGTCAAGAGGATCTTGAGATACCTAAAAGGCACCACTGGCCTTTGTCTATGGTATCCAAAAGGTAGTAATTTGAACTTAGTGGGATATGCTGATGATGATTATGCAAAT
The DNA here is from genome assembly GCF_000390325.3 of Nicotiana tomentosiformis. NCBI lineage: Eukaryota > Viridiplantae > Streptophyta > Magnoliopsida > Solanales > Solanaceae > Nicotiana > Nicotiana tomentosiformis. The sequence goes on along the minus strand of NC_090823.1, from coordinate 75,788,357 downwards.
TTTCTTGTGGATAGAAAGAGCACCTAAGGTATGGCACACTTTCTTGGCTCATGTCTTGTGTCTTAGGCCACCAAAAAGCAAAATCTCATGGCCTTATCTACTGCTGAAGCTGAGTATATTGCTACTGCCTCATGTTGTGCTCAATGGTTGTGGATCAAACAATAATTAATGGACTTTGGAATTGATATAGGTTGTATCCCCATCTTTTGTGACAACACTAGTGAAATTAGTATGACCAAGAACCCGGTTCATCACAAGAGAATTAAGCACATAGATATTAGGCATCATTTTTTAAGGGACACTTATGAGAAGGGTTTGATCATTGTGAAATTTTGTGCTATTGACAAGCAAATAGCTGACATCCTCACAAAAGCTCTAAGTAGAGATCACTTTGAAAGAACAGGTTAAATTAGGGATGATTAAGATCACCTAAAAGGAACCAGTTCTAACTCAAAAAATTGGTTAGAGAAATTGTGAATTTTTGTACATAATTAGATTAGATTTTGCTCTGTCTTATACTTTCATCAGTATACTCTTGTGCCATGTACTAAAATGACTCATTAATCTCTAATGATATTATCTCTATTTTCTTGAAAAATTCAGACTTACATAAGAGATTTCTCAGTGAAGAACCTGGTTCATATAGATTACTTGGTACATATTCTCCACTCTGCATATTTTGGAATAATTATATTTGGATTATGATCAAGAGGAGAGCCCCATTTAATCCTAACCTCTTTGAGCCTTATCCATTACAAAATGAACAGTTTCATTCAAAAGAGTCCCAAAATACAGTAAGTTTCTAGATTTTAGGGAGAGTCACAAATGTCTCCTCAAACTGACTCCCAGGTTGATTAGACCTCTGAACTTATGAACTTCTGTAAAGGTAGTTGTTACCCGATTAAACTCCACCTATTTAAATTGATTAGGCCTTAATTGGTTCTTCAATTCTTAATTTCCAAGCCGTCAAAATTCTCTCTATTTTCTCTCATCTTCCAAACACACAAATACTCATCTTCTCTCATACCCAAACACAATGATGGAAACCCCTTCTGAGAATCCTTTATCACCACCCAAGGAAATAACACCCACACCATCCATCACACCCTCAATCACACCCACATTTAAGAAATGGAGGTTCAAGATGCTGGCTCGCAAGGTTGTTGCTGGAAAAGAACAAATCAAGAAAATAAATAAGCAGTTGAGGGCAAGTCAGGGAGTTGAACCCCAAAAATCTGAAGACTCTTTCAAATCTGCAACTGAGGGGGAAGAAACTGTTTCATCTAAAATAGAGCATGTAAAATCTGGTCCTAAATATACATCTGAAGTAACCTCTGAAGCTACTACAAATCTGGAAATTAGAATTGTTCTGGAAGGAAATGTGACTGGGGTAGAGACTGTTGAGTCTGAGAAAATGGGTGGTAAAAATAAAAGGAGAAAAGAAAAAGAGAGTGAGGGCGTTCAAGGTGATGTGAGGGGAATGGGACAAGGAGTGGCTAAATCTTCACCCGCCCATGTTGGTTTAACTGAAGATATTGGAGTTATAGAAGGAGGGAGTGAGGAATCAGATGGAATAGAAGAAAGTGTGAAAGATAAAGGGGGAAGTGGGTCTGGAGAAGCTGTTGAGGGGTTGATTAGATTGGGAAAGAAGGTTCAAGAACTTGTTCCATGTGAGCAGGAACCCCTTGAAGACTTACTGAAAAAGGTGTCTGACAGTTACAATCCTAAAAAGAAAAAGAGTTTAGGAGTTAGAGTCCTAGGTACTGCTAGGGCAAACAAGAAAAGAAAGGCTTCCTCGTCTATTCCTATAGAGACTCCTCCTATAAGTGGAAGAGCTACAAGGAGTTAAAAGAAGCAGAGTGAGGCTGAACTGGAAAAGGCTTTAGGAGAAAGTAAGAGAAAAGTTGCTGCTAAAGGAAAAAAGAAGGTGGTCGAGCCTGTTGAGGTAGTTGAAATTGACGAGATGGACCTGGTTCTTTAGGATGAAGAGGAGGCAGAAAAAATGGAGGTGGTAACTCTAAAGGAAAAGAAGATCAAGATTTCTACAAAGAAGTCTGTTTCAAAAACAAAGTCTGCAGGGCCATCTACCTTGGTTAAAAGAACCAGGTTTGCCTTGAAGTCCAACAAAGTAAAAATAGTGGAAGAAGAAGAATGGAGTGGGGAATAAGAAGAAGAAGAATCTGATGCAGAGAAGGACAAGATGGTTACGTTTAGGAAAAGATCCATCTTGAAAGGTATACTTATCAGGAACTTGGAGGAGGAAGGCATGATGATGTTGCTGGAAAAATTACAATTGCAAGGTTGGAAGGACATGGTCCTTTAGATGGATGGAAAGCTTACCAAAACTGAGATTGTGGAGTTCATGGCAAATTGTGAGATCAAGAATGATAGAGTTACCAGTGTAGTGAAGGGGGTGATAGTGAGTTTTGATGACAGGGAATTGGGAGAGATCTTAGGTGTACCTGCTGCAGGGTACAATGACTACAAGAAGCTCAAATGGCCAAGTTTAGAGAATCTCCTTACTGCCCTTGCCATTACAAGAAAATTTGGTGACAATGAAGAAGAGCTTGAGCCCAAGGCTATATACAAAAGTGAGATGAAGCCACCCCACAAAGTGCTGTTCGAATTTGTTAACAAAGTTGTGCTGCCTAGGCATGAAAGAAGGCACATTGCCACATTTATGGACCTGGTCCTTATGGAATGTCTGGACAATGGGAGGCAAATCAATTGGCCTGGATTCATCATCAAGCTTCTCGATAGGGTTCTGACTGGCACCAAAACTCATGCCATATCCTATGGGTTCATTCTCACGACTGTACTCGCACACTTTAATGTACCCATCAAGAAATGGGAGGTTGGTGCAAGCAAGGATCACTTTGGGGCAAACACTTTGACTGCTTGTGACTATGAAGTCCACACCCCTCCCAAAGAACCTGGTTCATCCAAAAAGGTATATGTGAACAGTAAACTGCGAGCCTTGGTGCAAGAGAGTGGGGCTAAGGATGTTGAAATTGAAAGGCTGAAGAAGAGGTTGGCAGAAGTGGAAGCTAAGAGAGATGCTCTCAGAACTGAGCTTGCAAAGGAGAAGGAGAAGAATGATGGCATTCTTCATGATATGCTAAAACTGCTTTAAGCCAAGAACCAAGAACCTGGTCCTTCCCAGCCTTAAGACCTCCCTAGCCTAGTTAGACCAACTAGTGACTCTGATGGGATATTTCTTCTTTTGCTCATGATCCAATGTTTTTATTTCTCTTTATGCTTTGTGGATGACTAAGTATCAATGATAATTAACTATTTTTGTGCTCTAATAGTTTGTTGATGCTTCTTAGATAGCTAATATCATTAGATTGCTAAATGATGATTGACTCCATGATTGCATTTGAAGTAGCCCAAGTGGCCATGGGTGATTTCTATTAAAATCTTGTTATCTAACATAATTTCTATGCAAATTTTTGATGATGCCAAAAGGGGGAAGATAGGTTGTGCTTTTACTTTCGACGATGATGTTTATAACCTAATGAACCTGGTTCTTGATGATTTGTGACTTTAAAATGGAAAGTGTTCTAACATTATGTTGATGTTGAGCTTAGTTAACACATGGCCTATGCTTATGAAAAGCACAGAGTTTGTCATCATCAAAAAGGGGAAGTTTGTTGGCCCAAGTGAAGTTTGTTTTGATGATTGAAAAAGGAACTCCAGCATGAACTAGGTCCATACACAATATACACAAACACGGGCAGATTCGAACATAAGGGATGCACGTGAAGGATATAAGCTTAAGTTGTTATATCTGATATCTCCTGATCAAAAAGATTGCATAAATGATAAGGAAAAGGACTCCTTACTCGAAGAGAACGTTATCCAATATAAGGGAGGGGTTAGAAGTTGAAGATAATTAGAACTCTTCCACCAAAGAAGAGTATAGCATTAGAACTCTAGTTATTCCTATTCTACGAACTCTATATATTGTAGGATGTTTTCAGTTTACAGGTATGCACAAATGCTGAAGTTAAACGTGAGTTGGGAGCAAAATAGCAAGGCATTTTGCAAGCAATTCTTGTGTGATTCAAGTGTGCGAACCTGAAGCTACATGAACCAGATAGAAGAACCAGTTTCAAGTGTCTGTCTTTTATTCTAGTTCAATTGAAGTAGGTATTTTTAAATTGTACCTTTCAGCTTTATCTAGAAGCAATTGTATTAGGTAATCTGAATATTCAAGTTAGAGTTAACTTGAAGTTGTCGCAATAGTTAGAGGCTAGTTGCCACAACGAGATTATAGTTAATCCTTAGGTTTACAAAAAGTTTTGTAAATATTGTTTTGGCTCAGTGATTTAGTGAAGTGTTGGAAAAAATCCTACTGAGTAGTAGGTCGTAGATTTTTAACCTTTTGAGCTGGGTATTTTTCACGTAAAAATACTTGTGTTCTTTACTTTTCGTATTTACTATTTCTACAACTGTAGTATAAGGAACACTTAGAAGAACCAGGTCCTTTTATAATCAGTGCACGCAAAAATTAGATACCACACAAATTACCCCCTCTTGTGTGGCATTGAAGTATAAAATATCAGTATCCCTGTAGAAAGAAGACCATATAATTTAGAGATAAAAGAGTGTTTTATCTCATGAGAATTAATTTCTATGAGACCGGATTTCCCTTTGCTTCCTTGATACTCGACTCGAGCAGTAACAATTATAAAAGAGTGTATGAATAGGAATTTAGGAATGATGAGGAGCTTGTAATAGGGGGGGGGGCCACAAATTCGGGTCAAGAAAGTGATAATGAGTTTGACAAACATGTCCACCAGAAAGTGGGAATTGAAACTGGGGATGATGAAATTTTAAATTAGCAATTGGGACATGGACATCGTAAAAAAATCATCAGTTTGATTGCGTTATTACGTTACTAATATGGTCAAAAAATTGAAGTCCGACTTGTTCTTCATCCACTTCACGGCATCATTTCGGTACGCCCTACCCTATAGCCCACTATGTGAAATGAGATAAAACATTTATGCGACTAAAAAGTTTTCTTATAGCAATTACTATGGCACATGAACCTGCGACCTTTTTTGAAGCTATGAAAGATGAAAAGTAGAGGCATGAAATGAAGCAAAAAATATAGGTGTCGGAGACTAATGCATAACGACCCGCCCGGTTATTTTGTGTATTATAGCATCGTCCCTCTATTTATCGCTTCCTCTATGTTCATTTGTGGTTATGTGACTTTCTGGGTTGGGTTGGATTGGTTTCCGAGAGGTTTCGGAGTGAATTGGGACACTTAGTCCCAAGGTTGGAAGCTTAAGTTGGAAGAGTTGAACGGAGTTTGACTTTTATTTAGACGACTTCGGAATAGAGTTGATGGTTCCGATAGCTTCGTATGGAGATTTTGGACTTAGGAGTATGTCCGGATATTGATTAGGAGGTCCGTAGGTCGTTTTGACTTGAATAGGCAAAAGTTGGAAAGTTAAAGATTTGGAAGGTTGAGAAGTTTGGCCGAGAATTGACTTTGTTGATACCAGGCTCGAATTTTGGTTCCAGGAGTTGGAATGGGTCTGTTGTGTCATTTATGACTTGAGTGCCAAATTTGAGGTCAATCGGAGTTGGTTTGATATTTAGAGGTTGGAAATTCATTAGTTTCGTTAGGCTTGAATTGGGGTGCGATTCATGATTTTGATATTGTTTGATGTGATTTGAGGCTTCGACTAAGTTCGTATCATATTTTAGGACTTGTTGGTATGTTCATATGGGGTCCCGGGGGCCTCGAGTGTGATTCAGATTGAAATCGCATTGGGGTTTAGACTTAGAGCATTATTGTTTGCATCAGTACTAGTGTAACCGCATATGCGAGATTTTGAGCCACATGTGTAGAGCTGCAGAAGCGACCATTTGTGCGCAAGTGCGAGGAGTTAGGGAGGCTACTTGGGAACACACTGCGAAGGATTTCTGCATCTACGAGTCCGCAGAAGTGGACATGGGGTCATAGAAGCAGGCTAGGCAAGACTTATGGAGAAGCGCAGATGCGGGGAAGTTCCACATTTGCAAGCCTGCAGAAGTGGAGGCCGGCTAGATGTTAGATTTCTGCAAGTGCGGTGGATGGACCACAGAAGCAGTCCCACAGGCACGATAAGGAGAACCGCAAGTGCGCTAGGTCGGGAGCTTAAGCGGGTTCCGCAGGTGCAGACCCTTTGACCGCAGAAGCGGAAGTGGGGCGCAGGTGCGATCATGCTCGGGCAGAAGGATTTAAACGAAAGGTTTCATGTTTTCTCTTATTTTTGGACTTGTGAAGCTCGACTAGGGGCATTTTTTGAGAGTGTTTTCACTATAATTGAAAAGGTAAGTGAAGATTTCTCCCTTTTATTGATAAATATTATTTACCCATTGATTTTTACGCCTAGATTATATGTGTTTGAGATGAAATTTGGGGATATTTGGACTATGTATTGGAGAGTAAGATTTGGGGATTTGAGGGTCGATTTGTGGTTGGAATTGGATGATTTTAGTATGGTTGGACTAGTAATTGTATGGGTGTTCGCTTTGAGATAAGTAATATTTCTAAACATGGAATTGAGGGTATTTATCCCTGGAAAACGTGTTTGTGTTGTATTGGGGTAATGCACATGCTAGGTGACAGGCGTGTGGGTGTGCGCCGTGGTAACCATGATCCGGGTGGACCTTTGTACTGAGTTTCTATCAAGTCTTGTTTATTCTGTGTAATCCCTACTTGTTAGAGTAATTGAGTTGTGATTCATGTCAGGAATCATGTTAGGCTATGTGATTATTCGGTTGTGACTTAATATGGTTATTTCTATTATTTTTGAGTTATCTGCTTTAACTGCAATTATGTATTCCGTCATGATTCTTCATTTGTATGTCATATCTTAGTCTATGTTATCATTCACTGTTACATTACATGTTATCATTGTTTGGGTTGAGTGGTACGAGATCAGTGAGCCTTTGAGACTTGAGAGATTAATGACCGAGGTGGGTTTGAGAGCCGGGTTGTGAGTGTTATTGTGGATGGGGTCGTACGCCGCAACATGCCTTATTGGCTTATCTATTATTATGGATCGAGTTGCACGCCACAACAGGCCTTATAGGCTTTATATTAGCGCTTGGACAGGATCCGCCCCTCCGGAGTCTTACATACCAGTAGTGACTGCAGGAACAATAATATATATATATACACACACACGTGCTTTGGCGAGTGGCATTGATGCCAAGCACCCGTACAATGTTGAGTGATTATGTGTGTGGTTTGTTTGGGCATTTGGCAGATAGATTGAGTAATCCAAGAGTGTGAGTACTTGAGTACACCACCGTGAAATCATACATTTGACATGCATATTGACATGTAGGCATAGAGATGTACCATTCCTCATGCTAGTTGTACTTGACATATTCTTATCAGTGTTGGGCTTTAATTGTTGAACTTGAAAGCCTGTCTAAATTTCTTTACCATGAACGAGCTGATTATGGAAGTTTCTCTGAGTTAATTACTGTCATTGTCATTATCATACATGTGTTGTCATTATATTGGTTCTGGCTGTATTCTTCTGAGCTCGTCACTACTTTCAGCCCAAGGTTAGTTTTGTTACTTATTGAGTACATGGGGTCAGTTGTACTCATACTACACTCTAGATTTCATGTACAGATCCATGTATATCTAGACAAGGTGATTTCTAGATCCGTGCTAGTACCTGCTCAGAGACTTTGAGGTAGCTGTTATGACGCTTTCAGACCTCAACTCTTCTTCCTTTTATTTTCGTTAATACTATTCAATTACTCAGACAGTTGTACTAGAGTTTTGGTTATGTTGATACTTAGTAGTGCTCATGTACTCGTTGACACCAGGTTTTGGGATGGTTGTAGTAGCGACCCAGTTTCTTTTATCAGATATTTATGTTATTCCATGTAATCCCTACTTATTAGAGTAATTGAGCTGTGATTCATGTCAGAAATAATGTTAGACTATGTGCTTATTTAGTTGTGACCTAATGAGGTTATTTCTACTATTTTTGAGTTATCTACTTTAACTGCAATTATGTACTCCGTCATGATTCTTCATTTGCATATCATATCTCAGTCTCTGTTATCATTCACAGTTATATTATATGTTATCATTGTTTGGGTTGAGTGGTACAAGATCTACGAGCCTTTGAGACTTGAGAGATTGATGATTGAGGTGGGCTTGAGAGCCGGGATGTGAGTGTTATTGTGGATCGGGCTGAACACCGCAGCATGCCTTATTGGCTTATCTATTATTGTGTATTGGGCTACATGCCGCAGCAGGCCTTATAGGCTTTATATTAGCGTTTGGAAAGGATCCACCCCTCTGGTGTCTTATATACTAGCAGTGAGTGCATGAACAGTAATATACATATACACGTGCTTTGGTGAGGGGCATTGATGCCAGGCACCCGTATAGTGCTGAGTGATTATGTATGTGGTTTGTTTGGGTATCTGACAAACAGATTGAGTATTCCGAGAGTGTGAGTACTTGAGAACACCACCGTGAAATCATACATTTGACATTCTATCAAGCCCCGAACCTGGGGGGGACATGACCGGCACCCAGTGCCTCACCTATCCTTGTGTATCAACTTGCGACTAAGGGACTCTAAACATATAATGTTATACTTTGGCCATAGGCCACATTGTAAGATAATTTACGAACGCTGACTAAACATCAATATAAAGCTGGACCGACAAGGACGTCATAACTACTACAGCTGGCAAACCAACAAAATATACATACAAGGTCGTCATAACTATTACAGCTGGCAAACCAACAAAATATACATATAAGGCCTACAAGCCCAACATACTGCACTAACTGACAAGATATGTCTACAAGCCTCTACGGATGGATGTATTGTGATCGGAATAGGGCCCTGACCTACTCATAACATATATACATATATACACAAGATGTACATAAAGCTCTAGACCAGACATATCCTAAGGGCATGGAGCTTACCGATCAAGCTAAACTGGGACAACACCTAATGAGGAGGTCTACCCGTCTGTTTGTCTGAACATACACACATGAAATATAGTGCCCCCAGTAAAGGGACGTCAGTACGAAATAATATACCGAGTATGTAAGGCAATAGATTAAAAGCTGAAACTGAACTGATAAAATAATAACTAAAAGTAACTGGGAGTTAAAGATAATCTGAAGATATGCTCACCTGCTGATACTGACTCTACTCTCTCAATATAGTAAGTAAAATAGTTGTTCGGCCTTATAAGGCTCGATATATATAACTGCTCTGCCGTAGTAGGCTCGCTCATAGGCGCTCGACCATACTAAGCTTTGTATCTCGGCCAACTGGGCTCGCTCGTAGGTGCTCGGTCACAGTAGGCTCGGTTTATAACTTACCATCTGATCAGAGGTTTCCCAATAGGGGTCTGCCCATCGATTATAGCTCGATGGTGGTAAAAATACTGTAATACTGTATATATATAGACCCTCTGCTCTCTTAACTGAAAAAAGACAATACTCAATTGAATATAAAGTCCCGATAAGGGAGAATACTGTAACTTTTGAGACTAGGATAATGTATATAAATTCGGGAGTATGAACTTCTCTTTATGCCTCGTATTCAAACTCATGTAGTTACGAGATCATGCCAAAATAAAGGAAAGGCTTAGCCTTAACATACCTGAACCGATTCTCTTGACAATCCCTTTAACACCCGTTGATTGCGACAACATGTAACGACGGATCGAAGTAGAAAAAAATCCGTATGATATTCTTGAGAAAGATTGCACAGTACTCCCTTAGAATCACAAAATCTCACATTGCTAAGATACTAAGAATTCTCGTTTGAATTTTTGTAGCAATTCTGTACGATCACTTTGTGAATTTGATTACAACCTTGTAAGATACTTACTGAAGCCATCACGTTGAGACTATGGCTTTGTGAATTCCATCCATAAACTTAGCAGGCTTATACATCTTCCTTAATTGTTTTTATCAAAGTGGGTGATGACTTGGCCACCAATCTCATTAATTGTGCCACCTAGCTTTATAATGTAAGAGTCACTCATTTGAGTTTTAATTTCCACCTAATTTGCCGCCACGTTTTGGGACACCTTAAGCTTTATCCATAATCTCTTAATTATAAGTTACTCTCCCACTTAAAAATTCATAATTATCTAATTATTCACATAATTAAGAATTATCCCAAATTATTTAAAATGCTAATTTTTATCACACCTTATACACCTTACTATCATGGTCATGTGGTACCTTGTATGGCACTAGTCCATAAATACCGGGTATTATAGCTCGGACCGTATTTTATTCCAAATTGTCAAACTTCGACGAAACTCATTTTCTTCGATTCGCTTACCCTCTTACCTTCACGAGTTTACTTATCACTTGTTTGAAATAGCATAATGCTTATAATCTCAAAATAATCTCATTCCCGAACTTACGTCGATTAGCTTACGACGAAACTTTAATGTACGAAAATGCGGAATGTAACATCTCATTTTCGAGCTTATATCAATTTACTTATGGCGTACTTTCACGTCGAAAACATGGGGTGTAACACATGCATATTGACATGTAGGTATAGAGATGTACCATTCCTCATGCTAGTTGTACTTGACATATTCTTATTAGTGTTGGGCTTTAATTGTTGAACTTGAAAGCATGTCTAAATTTCTGTACCAGAACGAGTTGATTATGGAAGTGCCTCTGAGTTAATTATTGTCATTGTCATTATCATACATGTGTTGTCATTATATTGGTTTTGACTGTATTCTTCTGAGCTCGTCACTACTTTCAACCCAAGGTTAGTTCTCTTATTTATTGAGTATATGGGGTCAGTTATACTCATACTGCACTCTGGACTTCATGTGCAGATCCAGGTACATCTGGACGAGGTGATTCTTAGATCCGTGCTAGTACCTACTCAGAGACTTTGAGGTAGCTGATATGATGCTTGGAGACCTTGACTCACCTTTCTTTTATTTTCGTCAGTATTGTTCTATTACTCAGACAGTTGTACTAGAGTTTTGGTTATGTTGATACTTAGTAGTGCTCATGTACTCGTTGACACTTGGTTTTGGGATGATTGTAGTAGTGATCCCGTTTCTTTTATCAGATACTTATGTTATTTCCGCTCTTGAGTTTATTAAACTATATTTTATACAATGTTTGATTTTATGTAAATTGTCGGCTTGCCTAGCAAGTGTGTTAGGCGTCATCATGACAGGTTAGGATTTTGGGTTGTGACATAATGGGACATGAGTAATAGAAGATCTGCCTCCTAATAAGAAAGCTTTTGGCTATAGGTGGGTTTACAAGATAAAATACAACTCAGACCAAACTATTGAATGACATAAATCTCGTCTAATTATTTTTAGCAATCATCAAGTAGAAGTATTGACTATACTGAAACGTTTATGGACAAGATAGTAACTATGCACACGTTCTTAACGGTGGCCGCAACAAAATAATAGGAATTACATAAAATGGACGTGTACAATACTTTTCTGCATAGGAATCTTTAACAGAAGGTATACATGAAACTACCTCCTGAGTTTCAGGTTGCGAGTCTAGGAAAAGTATGCATACTTTGGAAATCTCTCGATGGGTTGAAGCAAGAAACGCGATGTTGGTTTGCTAAGTTATCGACTGCTGTTGAAGATTATGGATTCAAGCATTCGTACTCTAGCTATTCTCTATTTGCTCTGTAAAGAGGTGAAGTTCGAATAAATATCCTTATTTACGTCGATAATTTGATTATTCTAGCAATAAATCTCCAGCTATCCGCGAGTTCAACATATATCTCAGTGAATGTTTTCACATGAAGTATTTGGGTAATTAAAAATATATTTTAGGTGTTGAGATATCAAGAAACTCCGATGGTATTTTCTTGAGCCAACGTAAATAGAATTTAGATATTATATCGGAGGTAGGATTGTTCGGCGCTAAGCTTGTGGGAGTTCCTTTGCAGCAGAATCATCGGCTAATGCTGGAAAATGGTCGAGATCTAGAAGACTTTGAACGTTATCGTTGTTTGGCAGGACGACTCATCTATTTGTCACAAGGCTAGGAATATCTTTGTGTGCATGTTCACTCTCAGTTCATGCAACAACCGAATAAAGAACATTGGGAAGCAGCTTTGCGAGTTGTCCGGTACTTGAAAGAAAATCGGGGACAAGGTATTTTATTATGTAGTAAATGTGATCTGCGTCTCTATAGATGGTGCGATTCTGATTGCACTGGATTCCCCTTGACTCAACGATCACTCAAAGCTTGGTTTGTCTTTTTAGGAGATCACCCATATATATATTGTAATTATGGCCAATATTTTGGCTAATGGAGTCCATCTCACATAAGCATAAGTATCTTTGTAAAGTACAGACTTTGTTGGCAATATTCTTTGAGACCCAAAAATATTGCATTATGTGGTGGACATTAATTGCACAAGTTGTATCTCTTCTTTTACACCTAAGAGGCCAAGACTTTTTTGCCTATAAAAGGGAAGGCAATTAGTTCATTTTAAACACACCAACAAGACTTGAGTCTTCATTTCTTGTTTCTTCCTTTCTTCCTTTATTAAGAGTGTTTTGTATGAGAGTTAGTGTTGGGAAGCACTTGTGTGAACCCTTTCTTTGGAGTGATCTTGTGAGGTTATTCCCTTGAGGTATTTGGGATTAATTAGAGTATTTACTCTAATTTTGTACTCTCTTTTGTACTCTTATTGTTATAGTAAATTGCCCCTCTCCGATTGTGGACGTAAGTCACTTTGACCGAACCACGTTAAATTTGTGTTTTCTTTATCCACTTTAATTGTCGTTGTTATCAATTTCCATTGTCTTTGTTATTGCTATTATACCGTTGTTTGACTATATTCCGCACTATCCGGATTCTCGATCCTAACATATATATATATATATATATATATATATATATATATATATATATATATATATATATATATATATATATATATATATATATCTTGAAAGACTAAGAAGTAACATATCATATCTCGCTCCTCTACAACAGTCGAATACCGTTGTAGGGCAATGATGATTTGTGAAATGAAATAGTTGAAGGACATACTGTCTAGTTTAGGAATGACGCGTTGGAAAAATCACAATATGATTTTCTCTTGGGAAAGTTGGGCATTCGTAATCCGCATGCACCAACCTGAGAGGTCGGGGTATTAGGCGTGTAAAATATTCGTACATATGGCAAATATAGAGTTTGTATTACTCGCCTTTGTTTTAATTTATGTGAACTCATTTGATTGATCACGAAATTTAATAAAAGAGAGAAGATATTTGAACTTGTGGTGTAAAATGAGACACATATTTTTTGTATGGTTATAAATCACTGCATAAAGGTAAATTGTTTCCAAATAAAGAAAGAGGTCATTCTTTTTTGCGCAGACTAAAAAGGAAATAGGTTCACATAAATTGAAACGGAGAGAGTATATTAGAATCTCTTGTGTTAGTCAGACCATATTTTTTGGATTCCTTAGGGTTGGACAACATATATATATATATATATATATATATATATATATATATATATATATATATATATCCGAAAAATCGAATAACGTTAAATTTATGTATGGTTCTAAGGATACGTGATACTCTTTGATACAAATCGTATAGAGAGATAGCAATACGAATATTCTTGACTATGATCGTGGGAATAATGAATCAGAAAGAACGAATAAAATGAAGTAAAACAAGCACAAGGAGGTCTCTTTTTTTCCAGTGTATTCAGTGTGTCCATAGCTTACAAGGATCCCCCTTTTATAGTAGAGGGTCATTACAAAAATAATAAAATAAAGCATATAGTGGAGGACCCATGATGATTTGTCTCTTCCTCGATTCCCGCCAAGATTCTCTCTCTTTGTGTGGTTGCAACAGCTCTTGTCTGTGAGCTCGATACTAGCTCGAGCTTGTTACTGGGTCGAGCCCTTCGATCTTGGCTCGAGTTTAACCTTCGGGATGGGCATCGCGCATTTCCGACCTCGAAACAATGACTTGCGGATCGATTAGGTGACGGGCTCGATAAGGTTATCGAGCCGACTTCTCGAGCAGCCTTCGGACTCTAGACTCGTTAGTACTGTCTTCGGAGCTCACTCCCAAAATCCCACTCCGACTTTTTACTACTTGAACTTGATCGAACGTAGGAAGGCCGAAATCTATTTCGACCATATACAGATAATCCCCTCATTTCTCATGAAGGATGCGGTGAGAATCGATATGATTTTTGACGGTTCGATTGGCTTATAAGGTGATGTTTTAACAGGGATTGATTATGACGTATGTGATAGTTGTCCCATCAATTTAGCCTTTCAAGGTATTTAATGCTTGTCAGATGGCGGTCGACCACCTCTGATATTGAACCGTCATGATGCGAGCCTATAAATAACTCTTCCATCTAACATTTACCACTTTTACGCATTCACTCCCCCAAATTTTCTTGTCTTTTCTCTCTATCTCGTCGCTTGCAGAGCCATCTACACCAGAGTTTTGGTGTCGTCAATTTTTCACTTTCCTTTGCCTTTCTTTCTCTCATATCAATGGCCAAAACTTCGAAAACTATACCTCAGAAGAGAAAGCTTCTTTTTCATGGCCGTCCGGTGACAAGGTGCCGGTGGAGCCGTCCACCTATGACTATGTTCCCAGCCCGTGTACTCTGAAGATCGATTTTAAGGTTGAGAATCCTTCATCTGTTCCGGGTTGATGCGAGCACGTGTCGATGTACATGTGCTTTATAACGGAGGGTCATCTCGAGGCCGTTAGGAAAGACTGCAACTAGGGTTTCGAAGTTGTGTTGCAAATTCCATCCCCCGAAAAGAGCATCATCATCCATGTGGAGCGGTTTTTAAGTGTTTACACTTATCCCTTAACATTGGGTCCTGTCAACCCGGTGATTATTGATTTTTGCAAAAGATATCAGGTCACCCTCGGTCAAATTCATCCCTCTCTATGGCGTATAGTAATCCTACTTCGCTTCTTCTCCATCAAAGCCGGGCGGCTGGAATTTTCCCTGAATCACCTCATACGATTGTATCGGCCTCAAATCTTTCGAGGACTAATCAGACTTCATCGCTGGGCATCGAAGGCTTTGATGTCTAGCATCGATGAAGACAAGGATCGGGGTTGGATGGGCCGTTATATTTGGGTGAGGACCCGTGACCTTATTCCGGAAGAGAAGATGTCATTCCCTGAGGAATGGAATTTCGACCGTAAGTGGTTCTCATATGACATTGCTTTTCGTATCTTTTCCCAATTTTTTCTGATGTCTTTCTCCGATATACAGCTGCCCCTTGGATGCCACAAGTGGTGCCCGACCTCGAGGATTGGGTTCGGAAGTTAGCCTCGACTTCCTCTTATACCGAACGCGCTTGGCGTGATTTGGCAAAAGGTAGATGGGAGGCCAAGAATCACGGTAAGGTTCTACTTCTCATTTCCTTCGAAGTGTTCTTTGTGCTCCATTCGTTACCGATTTCCTTTCATGTAGGTGTAACCAAGGATGCCGCTTTGAGTCCTTCGAGCGGTGAAGAAGGAACCAAGTCCCCGGTCCCGAAACCGGGGAAAGATAAGAAGCGAAAAGGTGCCTCTCGGTCAGAGGACCCCAAGCCCAAAACTCGAAGGGTGAGGAGGAAGGCAATTGCTCTTCCGATTGACTCGGTCCAACGACTGAGAGAAGAAGAAGAAGACGAAGAAGAAGAAGAAGAAGAAGAAGAAGAAGAAGAAGAAGAAGAAGAAGAAGAAGGTGGTTCCTCGGTTCTGGTGATCCGATCTGCGAGAGCTATCGAGGTCACCAAAGCTCCTGAGCCGATGGCGGCTGTACCGGTCGGGGTTGGCCCCGGGATCCTGAGTCTTGATCGGAGCGCCCCGAGTGATTCGCTTGGGGCTATGACAGTGGGTCATTTGCCTTCCCTTCCAACCTTTTCTAAGGAGGCGTTAAAGGAAGCTCGAGAATTGAAGACCCCTAATATGGGCAGAGGCTCTAGTGTAGGGGATCCCTTTCGGGATTACTTTACTGGAGTCGTTGATGCTTCCGATATTGGTGATGCTTTTCTTCTACTAGAAGAGGCCCAACGTTTCATTATTCGAGTAATGATTTTACTATACTTGGTTTCTTTATTCTTTTCCAAACTTGACTCGTGTTCTTTCCCTACAGTGCAGGCCATTAGTAGGTTTCGAGTCGACCTTAGCCAGTGTGAGGTCGAGCTTCAGAAGGTCTCGGGGGAGAGAGACGCCCTGCGGCTTCTTTGCAGCCAAAAGGACGAGGCTATAAAGGACCTCCAAGCGAATTTGGCTAAGGCTCGTGAAGAAGAGGCCGAACTCGATAAGCAGGTGAGCCTCGTTCTGTTAAAGTATGGGTTTGACTCGACTATGGAAGTTAACCCTTCGTTGTCTCAGCTGCAGCAAAAGGTTGAAAAGATCGGTTCACTTTGGAAAGAAGTTGATCAAATCAAAGCTGAATGTAATCGGTGGAAGGAGACTATCGACCACCTGGCTGCAGAAAAAGAGACCATTTTGACCAACTTATTATCGGCCGATGTTCAACTTCGAAACGTCAAGCAAAAGGGTTCGGCTCAAGCTAAGAGGATCTAAAAGCTTGAAGCTCGGCTTGCTGAGGCCAAGGCGGAGGTTGAGTCATCAAAACTTTTGGCGGATAAGTCCATTACCGTGTATCGGGCTGATGCCGAGGCTACTCAGATGGAGGCACGAGAGGCGGCGGATACTGTCGACATTCGAGCACATTGGATTGCCGAACTTGCTAAATGTAGGTCTCAGAGGGAGACCCTCGAGGAGATACACTCTCGAGGTTTTGACCTTACTGAAGAAATAAAAAAGGCCAAAGAGCTCGAAGCTGAAGCTGAAGCCTTGGCTTCTGATGGCGATGATGATGATGATGACGGTAGCAAGAGCGGATCTGAGGATGGGGAAGAGCCTGACAGCGAAGCAAACGCCCCTGAGGATGATCAGGAAGCTTAGTTCTTAATTTTTTACGTTTTTAATCAATCATGTAAAATCTTTTGTATATAGACAACTTGGCCGACTTGTGAAGACTTTATACGTGCCTTACAAATGTTTTCACAAGGAATTTAATCTAATTTGCACTTCGTAGTCTCTTTGATTGATTATTTTTCAGACTCGAAGTGACGTAGCCCTTAGGCTTACTAGTTGAATCAATGATTCGAACTCGAAGAAAAATAACCCGTAGGCATAATAGTCGAGTGAGCGCTTGCTTGAACTCGAAATGAAAGTAGCCCATAGGCTTTAGTCATCGAGTGAATGATTTGAACTCGAAGTAATGTAGCCTGTGGGCATAATGGTCGAGTGAGTACTTGCTCGAACTCGAAATAAAAGTAGCCCGTAGGCTTAGTCGTCGAGTGAAAGATTCGAACTCGAAGTAATATAGCCCGTGGGCGTAATGGTCGAATGAGTGCTTGCTCGAACTCAAAATGAAAGTAGCCCGTAGGTTTTAGTCGTCGAGTGAATGATTCGAACTCGAAGTAATGTAGCCCGTGGGCGTAATGGTCGAGTGAGTGCTTGCTCGAACTTGAAATAAAAGTAGCCCGTAGGCTTAGTAATCGAGTGAATGATTCGAACTCGAAGTAATGTAGCCTGTGGGCGTAATGGTCGAGTGAGTGCTTGCTCGAACTAGAAATGAAAGTAGCCCGTTGGCTTTAGTCATCGAGTGAATGATTCGAACTCGATGTAATGTAGCCCGTAGGCGTAATGGTCGAGTGAGTGCTTGCTCGAACTCGAAATGAAAGTAGCCCGTAGGCTTTAGTCGTCGAGTGAATAATTCAAACTCGAAATAATGTAGCCCGTGGGCATAATGGTCGAGTGAGTGCTTGCTCGAACTCGAAATAAAAGTAGCCCGTAGGCTTTAGTCGTCGAGTGAATGATTCGAACTCGAAGTAATGTAGCCCGTGGGCGTAATGGTCAAGTGAGTGCTTGCTCGAACTCGAAATAAAAGTAGCCCGTAGGCTTTAGTCGTCGAGTGAATGATTCGAACTCGAGGTAATGTGGCCTGAGGGCGTAATGGTCGAGTGAGTGCTTGCTCGAACTCGAAATAAAAGTAGCCCGTAGGCGTAATGGTCGAGTTTATCTTAATTCTGATTGCATAATAAATCTCCAAATAGAGGAATGTTTCTTGGATATAAGATATCGCGTCTGGGTTCGGGCCAACTACATGAGCATGGTTCGTTTTGACCATTTTGGCTCTTACAACTTTTCCTACTGGAACCCTGTTGTTGCGAAATAACTTTCTTGTATCAGAACTTTATATATGTGAGGGCTAGTGCCCCCCCCAGTATTCGAGGTCGATTATACGGAGGCCTCGGATACTTGTTGTAAGTGCAGCACGATCATTGGTTGCCTCATTAAAAACCTTGCCGAAATATCCATTTGGGATAAAACCGGTCTAAGGGAAAAAGAGTGCAACACGTGCTTTCAAGCGATGGGTCCATCTTAGCTCTTGTTCGGACTTCTGCAGGGGTCAGTTTTGAAATATAAATGAATATGGAAGGGTCGTACCTTAGCAGTAGTATCATTTTAGAAGTGACACATTTTAACTGCTTGATAGATGTTTGCCATTTATAATGCCGAGCATGTACGATCCCTTTTTGACGTTCTTGAGAACCTGATATGGTCCTTCCCAATTTGGTCCTAGTTTTCCTTCGTTCGGATTTCGGGTATTGATGGTGAATTTTCTTAACACTAAGTCCCCGGGCTTGAAATGGCGGAGCTTGGTTCTTCGATTATAATATCTTTCGATTCGCTGCTTTTGGGCGGCCAATCGGACGAGAGCAGCTTCTCGTCTTTCGTCCGATAATTCGAGGTTGGTATTCATAGCCTCGTTATCTGATTCTTCCATCGTGAATCGAAATCTGGTACTGGGTTCATCGACTTCGACTGGTATCAATGCTTCGGACCCATATACTAAGGAGAATGGGGTCGCCCCCGTACTGGATTTTGATGTTGTCCGATACGCCCAAAGGACTTCGGGCAGAATTTCTCTCCATTTTCCTTTAGCATCGTTCAACCTCTTCTTTAGGTTTTGAATGATAGTTTTGTTCGTTGATTCGACCTGTCCGTTCCCACTGGGGTGGTATGGTGTTGATAGTATCCTTCTTATTTTGTGATCTTCGAGGAATATGTTACTTTGCTGCCAACGAATTATTTCCCATTGTCACATACTATTTCGGCGGGTATCCCGAATCGGCATATGATATGATACCAAATAAAGTCTATAACTTCTTTCTCTCTTATTTTCTCGAACGCCTGCGCTTCAACCCATTTAGAAAAATAGTCAGTCATAAATAAAATGAATTTGGTTTTACCTGGGGTCGATGGCAGAGGGCCGACGATATCCATTCCCCATTTCATGAATGGCCATGGGGATAGGACTGAGTGAAGTTGCTCTCCGGGTTGATGGATCATTGGTGCAAACCTTTGACATTTGTCACATTTACAAACAAATTCCTTCGCATCTTTGCCCATATCGGTTCAATAAAACCCTGCTCTGATTATTTTTTGAACTAATGTATCAGCACCAGAGTGATTCCCACAAGTGCCCTCGTGCACTTCCCGTAGGATGTAATCGGTACCTCCCAGACCCAAGCATACTACCAGCTGTCAATCGAATGTCCTTCGATATAGCATTCCATCTGAAGCCAACGTGAATCGAGCAACTTTAGTCTGTAGGGCCTTAGAGTCTTTTGGGTCCGATGGGAGGTTTCCGCTCTTTAAATATTCAATATACTTATTTCTCCAATTCCAGGCTAAGCTTGTAGAATTTATCTCAACGTGACCTCCTTCGATTACCGATCTTGAGAGTTGGACGACAGTCCCCGAGCTTAAGTCATCTTCCTCGACCGACGATCCCAAATCCGCAAGTGCATCAGCTTCATTGTTTTGTTCTCGTGGAACATGCCGTAAAGTCCATTGTTTGAAATGGTGAAAAGTGACTAGTAGTTTGTCTAAATACCTTTGCATTCTACCTTCTCGAACTTCGACGGTTTTGTTCACTTGACTTACCACCAGCAAAGAATCACATTTGGCTTTAATGAATTCTGCTCCCAAGTTTTTAGCTAGCTCGAGACCTACAATCACGGCTTCATACTCGGTCTCGTTGTTAGTTAACCAGGTAGTTTTAATATATTGCCTAATAGTGTTACCCATGGGTGGTTTCAAAACTATGCCCAACTCGGACCCCTTCACATTCGAAGCCCCGTCCGTAAAAAGGATCCATACTCCCGATGATGTACCCAATTTCAACAGGAGTTCTTTTTCGACTTCAGGTACAAGGGTTGGCATGAAATTGGCTACGAAGTCTGCCAAAATTTGAGACTTGATGGCTGTACGAGGTTGATATTTGATATCGTACCCACTGAGTTCGACGGTCCATTTGGCCAACTGTCCTGATAGTTCGGGCTTGTGCAAAATATTACAAAGTGGGTAAGTGGTTAATACACATATGGGGTGACATTGAAAGTACAGTCTTAACTTTCTAGAGGTGCTTATACGTGCAAGTGCCAATTTTTCTAGGTATGGATATCTAGTTTCTGCTTCTCCTAAGGTTCGACTTATATAATAAACGGGAAATTACGTACCTTGCTCTTCTCGAACTAGGACACCACTTACGGCGATTTTCGATACTGCCAAGTACACACAAAGTTTTTCGTCCATTTTTGGAGTGTGAAGTAGTGGTGGGCTCGATAGATATCGTTTTCGTTCCTCCAATGCTTGTTGGCATTCCGGGGTCCAAGCAAAATCGTTCTTCTTTTTGAGTAGAGAGAAAAAATTGTGACTTCGATCTGACGATCTCGATATGAATCGGCCTAAGGCTGCAATCCGTCCCGTTAGTCTTTGTACAGCTTTCACGCTGTCCACGATGGTGATGTCTTTGATGGCCTTGATTTTATCGGGGTTAATCTCGATTCCCCGATTTGACACCATGAAGCCGAGGAACTTGCCCAAACCGACCCCGAAAGCACATTTTTCGGGGTTGAGTTTCATGTTGTATTTCCTCAAAATCTCGAACGTTTCCTGCAAATGGGTCAAATGGTCCCCTGCGCGCAGGGACTTAACTAGCATGTCATCAATATAAACTTCCATTAATTTACCTATTTGTTCTTCGAAGATTTTATTTACTAGGCATTGGTAAGTAGCCCCTGTATTTTTTTTAGCCCGAAGGGCATCACATTATAACAATATGTTCCATATTTGGTGACAAATGATTTCTTTTCCTGGTCCTCCGGGTTCATCTGGATTTGATTATACCCGGAATAGGCATCGAGAAAAGTGAGGATCTCGTGATCGGCCGTGGCATTGATCATGCGATCGATGTTGGGCAGCGAAAAGGAATTTTGGGGCATGCTTTGTTCAAATCCTTATAGTCTACATACATTCTAAGTTTGTTCCCTTTTTAGGCACTACAACTACGTTGGCTAACCATTCGGGATATTTCACCTCCCGAATGGACCCTATTTTGAGAAGTTTGGTTACCTTGTCCTTTTATGAGTGCTTGCTTTCCCTCGGAATGGGGTCTTCTCTTTTGCTTTACCGGTCTGAACCTAGGGTCCAAGCTTAGCCGATGCGTCGTTATGTCTAGTGGGATCCCTGTTATATCTAAGTGGGACCAGACAAAACAATCAATGTTATCGATAAGAAATTGAACAAGTTTCTTCCTGAGTTCGGGGCTCAATCGCGTTCCCAAGTATACCTTTCGCTCGGGCCAGTGCTCGATTAGTGTGATTTGCTCTAGTTCTTCAATTGTTGATTTTGTGGCATCGGAGTCATCGGGAATCATGAAATATCGAGTAACCCTTTGACCATCATCTTCTTCGATCTTCTGGTTATCTGGCTCGGTCGAAGCCGACATCTGTGATTGCTATTTTGTGTCTCGTTCTCCTTCTGAGCCCGATCCCTTTATCGACGAAGGCGAGGATATTGATTTCGCTTCCTCGACGACGAACATTTCTTTTGCGGCTGGTTGTTCTCCGTACACTATTTTGACACCTCTCGATGTCGGTAATTTGAGGACCTGGTGTAGGGTCGAAGGTACAGCTCTCATGTTGTAGATCCATGGCCTTCCGAAAAGGGCATTGTACCTCATGTCGCCTTCGATCACATGAAACTTCATTTCCTGGATGGTTCCGGCCATGTTTATTGGTGAGATTATCTCGCCTTTGGTGGTTTCACATGCCATATTGTATCCGTTTAGAACTAGAATTGCGGGTACGATCTGGTCCTGCAGGCTGAGCTGTTTTACGACCTTCAATCTGATGATGTTGGCCGAGCTACCTGGATCGATTAACACACGCTTAATTTTAGTTTTATTCATGAGTACTGATATTACTAGTACATCGTTATGAGGTTGGATGACTCCTTCTGGATCTTTATCATCGAAGGACAAAGTCCCCGTGGGTGCATAATCTTGAGTCCGAGATCGCTTTTCCCTCACAATCGATGTTTTAGTGCGTTTAAGCATTGGTCCTTGAGGGGTACGACACCGCCGATGATCATGTGAATGACGTGCTGCGGTTCTTCTTGCTCATTTTGCTTGCCAAAATCCCTGTTTTTAAAATGGTTCTTCGACCTACCACTCAGAAATTCCCGAAGGTGCCCTTTGTTAAATAAGCGGGCTACTTCCTCTCTTAGTTGCCTGCAATGTTCCGTTCTGTGACCATGGGTGCCATGATATTCGCACATTTGATTGGGATTCCTTTGGGCAGGATCGGTCTGTATGGGTCGAGGCCACTTGGTGTCTTTAAAGCGTCCGATAGCCGACACGATGGCGGATGCACCAACACTGAGGTTATACTCTGATAACCGAGGTGCTTCTATAGGATCGACATATTTATCAAAGCCGCTCTTGCTCATAAGTCCCTGAGAATTTTGCCCTCGATCAATCCTTCGATTGTTCCGAACTGTATTGCGTGTTGGACTGTTGTTCATCCGATCTGCGATGTACGGTTGATATCAGTCTCCGTTCGACCTTTGTTCTCTGTTAATCTCCCTTTGGTTTTTAGTAGCTGTCCTGTTCTGATGCACGGGTCCATACGGAGCTCCCAACTGGTCATCTTTGACCCTAATTTTCAATTGATATCGGTTGTGTATATCTGCCCAAATTATTGCTGGATACTCGATCAAATTTTGCTTCAGCCGACGTGACGCTGTCGAACTCAGTTCGTTCAACCCTTAGGTGAAAGCTTGTACCGCCCAATCATCTGTGACCGGTGGCAATTCCATACATTCTATTTGAAATCGGGATACGAATTCCCTCAGCATTTCATTACCCATTTGCTTTACTTTGAAGAGGTCTGATTTCCTTGTTGCAACCTTTATGGCACCAGCATGTGTCTTTACGAACGAATCTGCTAACATGGCAAAAGAAACGATGGAATTAGGCAATAAATTGTGATACCAGATCATTGCTCCCTTCGGGAGGGTCTCCTCGAACTTTTTTAACAACACGGATTCGATCTCATCGTCCTCAAAATCGTTACCTTTGATGGCATATGTGTAAGAGGTGATGTGTTTGTTAGGATCGGTCGTACCATTATATTTGGTAATTTCGGGCATACATAATGTTTTGGGGATTGGTTTTGGGGCTGCACTCGAGGGAAAAGGCTTTTGTATGAATTTTTTAGAATCTAGCCCTTTTATCATTGGTGGAGCCCCCGTGATTTGATCGACCCTGGCATTGTATGTTTCCACTCTTTTGTCATTGGCTTCGACTCGTTTTGTGAGTTCTTCGAGCAATTTAGTAATTTCGGGAGTGGTCCCCGATTCTTGCTCGTTTGATTTCACTATGGCGGGCTCCGTTCTGGGGGTGATTTCTCGAAGCTTTTGTATATGAGTTTGGCTCTGTAACTGGGCTATCGCTACTTGTTGGGCTTGTAGCATCTCGAAGATCATACGTAAGCTGGCTCTGATTTCCCCCGCGTTATGGGTATCTCGGGCTACGGATCGAGTACCGCCCTGAATGCTTTTTTCCGGTTCGGAACGCTGATTCGCCTCCAGAGCTATTTGTGAATTGACATCCAATGGTACTTCCGCTCGAATTTCGGGTACTTCGATTCGAGCCTCAGTGCCATCATCAAGTGGCCTTCCACCCCCGGGTGCCAAGTTGTTGGTTTCATCTTGAAGGCCGACTTCGTGGTCGATAGGTAAAACCATTGCTGATTTGAAGTTGTAAATTGGTGTGTACTGCAGATTTATGTCAAACAGTCACTGTTATCCTTAGCCCCACGGTGGGCGCCAAACTGTTTACCCGAAAAATCGGATAACGTTAAATTTATATATGGTTCTAAGGATACGTGATACCCTTTGATACAAATCGTATAGAGAGATAGCAATACGAATATTCTTGACTATGACAGTGGGAATAATGAATCAGAAATAATGAATAAAATGAAGTAAAACAAGCACAATGAGGTCTCTTTTTTTTCAGTGTATTCAGTGTGTCCATAGCTTACAAGGATCCCCCTTTTATAGTAGAGGGTCATTACAAAAAATAATAAAATAAAGCATATAGTGGAGGACCCATGATGATTTGTCTCTTTCTCGATTCCCGCCAAGATTCTCTCTCTTGGTGCGGTTGCAACGACTCTTGTCTGTGAGCTCGATACTAGCTCGAACTCGTTACTGGGTCGAGCCCTTCGGTCTTGCCTCGAGTTCGACCTTCGGGATGGGCGTCGCGCATTTCTGACCTCGAAGCAATGCCTTGCGGATCGATTCGGTCACGGGCTCGATAAGGTTATCGAGCCGACTCCTCGAGCAGCCTTCGGACTCGAGGCTCGTTAGTACTTTCTTCGGAGCTCACTCCTAAAGTCCTACTCTGACTTCTTACCACTTGAACTCGATCGAACGTAGGAAGGCCGAAATCTATTTCGACCGTATACAATATATATTCTCTTTGACATCAATGCTAAAGATAAGCTGGCCGATACTCGGTCTTTGTTTTGGCAAAAGGAGAAAAAAATGAAGAAGAAGAAGAAGAAGAAGAAGAAGAAGAAGAAGAAGAAGGAGGAGGATGAGGAGGAGGAGGAGCCATTAAGAAGAAGGGTGAGTGTGTTTCAATGGTGAGAATTCTCCTTGGCGAAGAAGAAGACACGAATGAGAGAGGGGGTAAAAGATTTTTTCTTTTTCATTATTTGGGATCAAAAGCCACATGACATTATTTTATTGGCTACTTGCCACATCATCGGCGTGTGCACTACGCGCAAACTATCTCAGCAGATTGTGTCTAATAAATATAGTTTATTTTGAGTTCAAGTGTTCAATATTCAATATGTATAAATCCTTTTTTAAATATCTAAATGAAAATTCGAAAAACTTTAAGGGGCCATTTTGGCCAAAATATTATACTTCTAGTACATTACTCACCCTATATTTTGTTGGTTTAGTGATTAATTGTGCGATATTTGAGCTAAATGGTGTTGTGTTATGTATAGGAGCATCAGAAGACAAAGACGAGTGAATGTTACACGAAAAGAGGACGAAAATACAAGAAAAGAGCACAAAAATGCCAATTACCAAAACCGTGCTACATACCAAGTAAAGCCAGCTCTATAGCCTGCTTGACCGCGCTACAGACCAAGCTTCGCGAGGTCTATAGCCAACTTGACCGCGCTACAGACTATGCTTCGCGAGGTTTATAGCCAGGTTGACTGCGCTATAAGCCTGGTTTCGCGAGATCTATAGCCCGGTAATTAAAAGTCGCGGGTTAAAAGTCTCTAACCCGGATTTGGACTCAAGGACTTCAACCCTAACCTATAAATACTCCCTAAACATGTCTAAGAGGCACGAACATTTTTTAGAGCAGATTCGACCAAAAAGATAGACATTTTTGGAGAGGGGATTTGACCCAAGGAGGCAAGAACACGCTAGGAGCAAGGCGGAGAATTCTTCTATGAGTTTTTTACTTCCTTCTTCCTATTTTCATTATTGGTTATGAATTCGAGCATTGTAATTTTGCATACTATTATGAATAGCTAATTTGTTGTCTAGGGTTTTGATAAAACCTTTTGTAGGATAAATTCTTGTTATGTTTTTATATAGTTGAGTTGTTGGATTTCTCTACTTGTTCAACTACGTGTTTATTGTTGTTGATTGAATGACCATCAATTGATTGTGCCTATTTAGTGTGTATATTGCTCGAGAGAGAACGCATTTAGGTAGTTATTGAACAACACCACTCCTAACGTATTTGAGAGATCAATACGGAGGGTTTAAAGGCGAGATTAGAGATAACGAAATCTTGGTGCGATAGTAGTGAGCGGTAAATTAGTGCCAGCTAGCGTAGTTTGAGAGAGTACGTCTAGTAAATTGTGGTTGTTGCTCGAGAGAGAATTACGAAACCTGAAGTAATCACGATTGGTAGAGAATACTTAGGCGAAATTATAGAAGATGTAGCGGGAAGGATTCCGACAATTGAAAAAATCATAACTCTAGACCTCCTTAATATTTTCTCCAACCCCTAGTATCTTTAGTTGTTAATTCACTTCTTTAATTTGTTAGTTAATTAGTTAAACATAAGAATCTTTATATTTATAACATATGAATTTTTCGAGCTTGTCTTCTTTAGTGATAGTCAACAGTTGTAGTGAAATCTTAGTTCTCTGTGGGATTCGGCTCCGAACTCTTAGACCGGATTATATTTGCAGCGACCGCTTATCCTTTTTAGGACTAGAGTTGGGCGTGATCGGCCACACATGTATTTAGCTAGCTATTAATAAAGAATATTTCACAGGGCGTGCATTCCATGCCGTGAGACTAATATTTCTTCGGAAAAATGACGATGTATAGAAGCTCTTAAAATAATAATCAAAAAATTATATATTATTTATATATATATATATATATATATATATATATATATATATATATATATATATATATATATATATATATACAAAAATTATATAAATTTTATATATTTTTTCGTCTCCGAATATAAATAGTTTCTGGCGCGGGCTAAAAGTGATAATACACCATATTTCTTCTTATATGATAGGCAAAGCACCTTTTACACTTTACTAGTTTAAAACATATGTACGGAGTCATTCTACATCGTGGGAAGATTGTTGGCTTAAGTATTCATTTGTTATTTTCAGAGAAAAGAATTTAGAAGATAAAATTTCGAGGAGAAAAGGAAAAGAGAGTGAGACAATATAATGGCTTGGCTCCTCCCTGAGTGGTGAGTCAGTAACTACAGACTACAGTGGCATATAAGAGGGAATAAATAAGTGGTATTAGTTGTCATAAAGCATTCGGAGAGTCGGTTTAGGGAGTTAAAAAAGGAATAAAAATAGGCGTAGTGAAATTCCACATGACTGGACCTTAATAAAGAGCATCATATATACAGTAGCGCACTTTGAGATTAATAGATTTGTCTTTATTAACTTTTGATTAAGTTAATTAATAAAAAGGAAGTGTCCACTAATGGAATAGTTTTATGGAGTTCATCACTTCATTCCTATTCCCCCTTACCCTTTTTGTTAATGACCGATCATGCCTACATTCCCCTTTAACTAAATAAATACTCTTCTTTAACGTAAAAAAGCTCTTTTTGTTAGTGGGCATTTCCCTTTTTGTGCCATCCATTTTCTTTCTAACGCGCTCGGGGCGGAGCTAAAGTAATTTAGGCTAATGATATCACCAACCTTAATACCTTTAATTTAAATTTTATTTTTATCTTAAAAAATTTATTAAATATATATAATTATAAAATTTAAAATCTAATAACTTAAAAATAATATAATTTTAAATTTATAAGTTTTCAATCCTAATTCCGCCTATGTGGCCCTCTCACAACCTTTCCCTTCCTAAACGGTTCTTTATATTCCCTACATGTGAACCTTAGATCCCCCTATAGTTACAAAAAATTTTAGATGAAATTATCAGCTACTATTTGTTAAGGAAAAGGTACATTTAGGTATACATACAATTTTAATGAATAAAAACCATAAAGTTATTCATGTATGAAGCCAGAGAGATAGACTATGTACACAGTATATAAAACGTTACTTCAAGATCTAAAATCTTTTTTTATAATTGTTTCACTCTTTTGGTAGCCTAGATTGATTCTAAATCTTAAAGTACTTTATAATTCGACTTTAGGAATTGGTGATTGACCTGAAAATATATAGATTTTTTTTTATGGATATGTTATTTTAGCGTTAGAAAGTTTTTCAACGTTGAGTCTTACTTTAATAGTTCCTTTATGATTAAAATAACGGCAAAAAGTATTTACCGTTCTTAAATAGAAAGATATAAGAGTCTCCCATGGTTCTAAGATTGTAAAAGCTCAAGCTAAGTTGCTGAAAATAGTAAAAGTAAAAGAGGAGTTAATTTTTATGGTTATAGAACTTTATTTACTATTGTTTACTCTCAAAATCGGATAACAATTAAATTTGTAAGTGGTTTTAAGGATACACGGATTAAATTGGTACAAAGCGATAAATCAAATTGCTATTGAATAAACAAAGACACAATAAATTCAAACCACACGAGTTGGATAGTTTCAGCCTTAATGAAACAACCACTCTCGAACCGAGCTCACCAAGACCGGTATAGATGAAAAAGAATAAGAGCTAGAGACAAAAAAAATAATAATATAATTGCTTTTGAGTGCGTGTTACAATATGCTTCATGAATTATCAGCCCCCTTTATATTGTAAGAGAGTTCTATTTAAGGTACAACTCTATAAAAAGTAAAAAAATCTTCTGATTCACTAATTGTCGATTCCTCACTGATATGTGCCGAGATCCCCGTCGTAATATTCGACCGGTTGCAGATATTTCGGCCTTCTGTTGGCTATGCAGGATTATCCGACAATGTCCTTCGAAGTCGATTGAGGCTAAGACCGATTCTAGGACCATGGCCTCGATATTCTCGAAGGCATGCGTCACGCTCTTGGGTTCTGGCCCGGTGGGACTTTGGCTTGATTTAGGTCCCTTGTTGCCATATCTCGAGCCTGGCTTATTTTGTCGGAGGCTAGGATGCACCATGAGCTCGATTTTACCCGTATACATATAGTCCCCTCGTTTTTTGGAGAGTAAACGACGAGAAACTACATGAGCTTCCGATTCTTACTTAGATCTATCGTGAAAGAAACGATAAAACAACCGAAACGTCTCGTCAGTGAAGTCATAATAGCATTAAATGCATGTCAGCCACCGTTCGGCCATCCCTGGATGTGAAACGCCGCTGAACTACTATAAATACCCCCTCATTTGTCCATTTTAACTTTATATCTAAACCTTCTACCTTCGTACCTTTAAGATTTCAATACTCTTTAGCACTTTTACCCCGGTTATTCGAGGTCCTTTGCAAGAATTTTTAGCCATCTTCATTCTCAAGCTAAAAAGTCTAATCTTTCAACTTCCTTTCTTTCTTCTCCTTTCTTAGATTTTCCTCCATTTTCATTCTCTAAAGAAATGGCAAAAACTTCTAAAACCATTTCCCATAAAGAAACTCCTTCTTCACGGCCGACTATTGAGGCCGAGGAGACCTCTCCGCGCACGGCCATTGACGAACAAGTACCCGAACCCCCTTTGAAAATGTTCATCCTCGGGGGATGCTCGATAAACGTCGATTTCAAGGTCGAAAAGCATTCCTCAGTACATGACCGGTGTGAGGATGTCTCGAGATATATCTACTCGATCACTGAAGAATGCAACTGGGCCGATAAAGACTTAGTGGTCCCCGACCCCAATGAGTCTATTACCACCTATGTCGAGGGATACTTTAGTGTTTACACTTATCCCTTTACACTGGGACTGGTAGACCCAGTGATTATAGATTTCTGTAAGAGATACGAGGTATGCCTCGGTTAGTTCATCCTTCATTGTGGAGGATTGTGATTCTTTTTCAATTCTTTGTGAACAAAATCGATAGGTGCTCGTTCACCATCGACCATCTTCTTCGCTTATACAGTCCCCGAATCTTCCAGGGGGGACTGATAAAGCTCGTGCGTCGGGCCAGTAAAGCCCCATTCTCAAGTATTGATGAGGACCGAGATCGGGGATGGCAAGGACATTTTGTCTAAGTGAGGACTTCGGACTTGATCCCAACTGAGTGCAGGCCCTTCCTAGAGAAGTGGAATACATCACATAAGTATACCTTACCTTTGAATGTCAATTTCATACTTACTTATTTTTTCCTTATCAGAGCTCTGTGGTAGTGCAGCTGTCGCTCGGGTCCCAAATGTTGTCCCTCGAATCAAGGAGTGGGTCGAGGGTATCGTATCACAGATGCCCTACTCCGAACGCTCGTGCCGCAAACTCTCAAAGGGCTGATGGGGGGCTTGTTCTCATGGTGAGACTTATTTCTCGAGTAGGTAGTATTAGGATTCTCCTTTCTATATTAAGTCCTTACTCCCTTTACTTCTTTTTGCAGGTTTATCCAAGGATGTCGAGCTGAGGCCTCTAGTCGGTGGCGAGGACATTCCTGCCCAGTCCCCTGCTCCGAAACAGGCCGAAGAGAAGAAAAAGAAAAGGGCTCCGAGTTCCCCGATCTCGAAGAAAATGAAAACAAGGATAAGGCTAGTGCGCAAGTCAAGAGAAAAAACCAGCGCCCGAACACCAGCTTCGGATTCGCTCAATCGGCTGAGGGACGAATCCGAAGAAGAAGAACCTTTTGTTCTAGTGGCCCGCGAGTCATCGTATCTCGTAAAGCAGTGGGCCTCCGAACCAGATATCCGTGAGGTAGATCTGCCTCAAGCCATAGAGGTCGATGAGAAGACCGGGGCCGAGGCTTCCTGGGATGCGGGTAGTGCCCCGAAGGAGGCACTCGCTGAGATAGAAATCACCGGATCGCCCTCGTTCACCGAGTCTAGGTACAACGAGGCCCAAACGATGAAAGATCGCCCCAACGAGGGGGCCCATGGAAATGAACGACCCCCTTCGCTATTTATTTTTATGGCGTGGATTACATTGCCACGGAAGACATCATCGGATTGGGTGACATAGAGGTACCGAGGAAGAGTCCGACCTCGGGGGCAGGCGGGCCAAACTCGAGCCCAAAATTGGTCAACTGATTCCCTGCCCCCGAGTGTGGATCCTGATCGGAAGCAGTCCATTGTCATTACCGTTTCAGAGGATGCCTGGGTTCTTTCCCCCTCCGTAGGGGTGGCCAGTTACCTCTAGTGCATATAACCGAAGAAGACCAGACAAAAATGAACGAGGTTGACGCGCCCTGCCTATTCAACGAAGCACAACAGGCGCTGAACCGAGTAACTTTAGATAACTCTCGATGATCTCAATTTCTCCTTTTATACTTGAATTAATTCATTGATAATCCTAATATTTTTCTTCGTATTTGTAGGCCTCGGTGCTTCACCATAAAACTTTCCTCAGGTACCGGGATGAGCTAAACCAACTTAAAGCCGAAGTCAGAGAGCTTACTGAGAAGAGAGACACGTACGAACTTCTTAGTGAGCAACGTGAAGGAGAGGCTAAGAGCCTTCGAGCTGAGTTGGAAGCGGCTCAGAAAGAACATACAGACCTGGTTGAACAGGAAAAAGTTTTTGAAGTTAGTGACGATGAGCTACACACGGTGTCTAATGGTCGGAACCCGCATGTTCAACAGAAGATTGATCGGATCGACCAGCTCCGAGCCTAGATTGATGCAGTCAAGGTCGAGGCCGAAGAGTTGCGAGGTAGGATGGACCGCCTGGACTCAGAAAGGAGATAGCCCGGGCGTAGTTGACCTCGATGGAGGTCCAGCTTCAAGCGACGAGGGAGAAGGCTGAGGCACGATCCCAAAAGATTGCGGAGCTCCAGTCTCAGCTAAGCTTGGTTGTTTCGGTTCGAGAGACCGTTGCCAAGGAGCTTAAGGCAGCCAAGTCGGTGGTTGAAGTAACCAAAGCTGATGCCGATGAGATGGTGGCCCAGTATAAAGTCAATGCCAAGGAAGCGCAGGACCGCCTAAAAGATATTGTCGAGTATATGAAGTGCCAGTCCCTAATGGAGGCCCTCGAGGAATTTCATGCTTGGGGTTTTGATTTGTCGGCCGAGATCGAAAATGCTAAGGGGCTCGAAGCCGAGGCCAAAAGGTTGGTGTATCCTGAGGACGAAGAAGACTTCGAGGGGTCGGATGGATCCGGGGGCGGAGAAGACTCTGATGGTCTCGGCGACGAGGCAGGCTTCGGTGGAGACTAAGCCATTTAAGTACCTTGTAGATTTTTTCTTGTTTTGTACTTTTTTGTCAAGGTACTTTTTGTACCTTTGTAAAGATCTTTTCATATATATATATATAAGGCTCTTTTTCCCTTCGATAGGTTTTAAGCTTGTTTCCATTCCCTTTTTTCCTTGTGATTATAAACATATTGAATGCCTTAGCACGTAGTAATTAGGTCTTGTTTGGAGGTTCAAACAAGCCTTGCTCTCGATATTATTTTGTTTAAAACTCGTGGGGGGCTCGGTATGACTGGAAGTTTTCCCCAAAGTACTTAGAATATTTTAGATTACAATTCGCCGAGGGTAGCCTTTTGAACTGGTTTAGAATTTTTTGGTTACAGGTCTCGGACGTCTCCGAGCCATTTTAAGATGGCCGTAGCCTTTCTAGTTCGGGTGTGGCCCAATGGGCTTGTTACCCCGAGTCATTCGGGCTTAACCGAGATAATTGTTCCCGAATGGGGGTAGCCGTAGACTTTAAAGTTTGGGCACTGCCAAATAATCTTTGTACCTTCGGGATTCATTATCCCGGGCTATTTGAATTTTCCTTGGGCGGCAGTCCCCGAGTGAGGTGGCCCTTGGGCTCAATATCTTTAGGGGATCAAATGTAAGAAAGAAAAAATTTCAAAGGGCATAATATTTATCCGCAAGGTAGAAACTTCCTTTAAATTTTGTGTTCAAGCTTTGTGTCCGGGCTCGGGTAGTCTAACTGGTCATGTTTCATTCGACCGTTTGGCCCTTACAGAAAATCCTACCGATCGAGCCTAGACAATTCGAGCACAAAAGTTTCTTTCCTTGCCATAACCGTTATCTGAGGGTGATGCCCTCCAGTGTTCGAGGTCGATCATAGAGAAGTCTCGGATACTGTTGACAACCGATCATCAATCCTAAGTTAGCACGATTCACTGTTGCCTCGTTAAAAACCTTGTCGGAAAACCCATTTGGGATAAAATCGGTTCAAGGGAAAAGAGTGCAACGCGTACTTTCAGGCCTAAAAATGTATCTTTCTTTGACGGTTACCTGCAAGTGTTAGTCCAAAACGTAAGTAAATAAAAGAAGTAAACGAGGTCATACCTCAGCAGTAATATCGTTTCAATTGAGTTATGTTCTAGTTGTTCAGTAGTCGCTCATCGTTCATTGCTCCGAGTTTGTACGACCCATTTCCGGAGTTCTCGATAATTTGATATGGATCTTCCCAGTTCGGCCCCAGCTTCCCTTCGTTCGGGTTTCAGGTGTTTCATGTGACCTTCCTTAACACTAAGTCCATACATTAAAGTGTCAAAGGTTGGCTCTTCTATTGTAATACCTCTTGATCCATTATTTTTGGGCATCCATTCAGACGAGGGAGGCTTCACGCCTTTCATCTAACAGTTTCAGGCTCGTATTCATGATCTCGTTGTTTGATTCTACAGTTTCATGTCGGAACCTGAGACTTGGTTCTCTGACTTCGATCGGTATTAGAGCTTCGGCGCCATAAACCAACGACAACGGGGTGGCCCCGGTACTAGACTTCGAGGTCGTACGGTAAGACCATAGGACCTCGGGAAAGATTTCTTTCCATTTTCCTTTGGCATCAGTCAGTCTCTTTCTGAGGTTTTGGAGTATGGTTTTGTTTGTGGACTCCGCTTGCATGTTCCCATTAGGGTGATAGGGTTTTGACATGATTCTTTTGATCTTATGATCTTCGAGAAACTTGCTTACTTTGTTGCCGATGAACTGCTTCGCATTGTCACACACGATCACGACCGGCATTCCGAAACAACATATTATGTGGTCCCATATAAAATCGATAAATTCCTTCTCCTTGACTTTCTCAAACACCTGGGCTTCCACCCATTTAGATAAATAGTCAGTCATAAAAAATATAAATTGAGCCTTACCGGGTGCACAGGGAAGGGGGTCGACGATGTCCATCCCCCATTTCATGAACGGCCAGGGCGATAAGAATGAATGTAGCTGCTCCCCGGGCTGATGAATCATCAGAGCATGCCTTTGACATCCGTCGCATTTTCGTACTAACTACTTTGCGTCCTTTTCCATGTCGATCCAATAGTAGTCGGCTCTAATTATTTTATGAACAAATGATTCGGCGCCCGAATGATTTCTGCATGTGCCTTTCATGGATTTCCCTCAAAACATACTCGGTGTCTCCGGGTCCTAGACATATTGCAAGTAGTCCATCGAATGTTCTCCGGAACAATGTACCATTTTCGGACAGGCTGAACCAGGCCACCTTTGCACGCAGAGTACTCGATTTCTTAGGGTCCGAAGGTAGTTTTCCGGTCTTCAGATATTCTATATATTTGTTTCTCCAGTTCCAAGTTAGGCTTGTTGAGTTTATCTATGTGTGACCTTCTTCAACTACCAACCTCATGAGTTGTACGACCTCCCCCGAGTTGAACTCATCGTCATCGGCCGACGATCCCAAGTTAGCAAGGGCATCGGCCTTGCTGTTTTGATCCCGAGGCACATGTTGTAGAGTCCATTCCTTGAACCGATGTAACATTACCTGCAGTTTATCCAAATATCTTTGCATTCGTTCCTCTATGACTTCGAACATCCCAATAACTTAGTTCACCACAAGGAGGGAGTCGCACTTAGCTTCGATTACCTCTACCCCCAAGCTTTTGGCAAGTTCGAGACCTGCAATCATGGCCTCATACTCGGCCTCATTATTAGTTAATTTTATAGTCCTAATAAATTGTCTAACTACATTACCTGCGGGTGGTTTCAATATAATTACGAGTCTGGACCTCTTCGCGTTCGAGGCGCCGTCTGTAAAGAGGGTCCAGATTCTCGAAGAAGTTCCCGAGTTCAACAACAACTCTCTTTTGACCTCGGGTATTAGGGCCGGTGTAAAGTCAGCCACAAACTTCTGCCAAAATTTGAGACTTAATAGCAGTGTGAGGCCAATATTCTAAGTCATACCCATTGATCTCTATGACCCATTTGGCCAATCGTCCCGAGAGCTCGGGCTTATGCATTACATTCCTCAATGGGTAAGTGGTTACGAAACATATGGGGTGATACTGAAAGTACGATTTTAGCTTCCTAGAGGCGCTTAGCAAAGTGAGCGCCAACTTTTCTAGGTGAGGGTACCTAGTTTCGGCCTCGCCAAGAGTCTTGCTAACATAGTAAATTGGAAGTTGTGTACATTTCTCTTCGCGGACCAGGACACCACTTACCGCTATCTCTAATACTGCCATGTACAGGTATAGTTGTTCATCTGTCTTCAGCGTGTGAACAGCGGTAGGCACGATAGATATCCCTTGAGCTTCTGCAAGGCCCGTTGGCATTCCGAAGTCCATGAAAAGTTATTATTTTTCTTCAACTGTGAGAAGAAAAGGTGGCTCTTATCGGATGACCTTGAAATAAATTGTCCCAAGGAGCTTATGCGCCTGATTAACCTTTGTACGGCCTTCACGTTGTCCACAATAGTGATATCTTCGATGGACTTGATCTTATCGGGGTTGATTTCGATTCCCCGATTGAATACCATGAATCCAAGGAATTTACCGGACCCGACTGAGTATATACATTTCTCCAAGTTCAACTTCATATTGTATTTCTTCAATATGCTGAATGTTTCCTGCAAATATGTCAAATGGTCCTCTGCTCGTAGAGACTTAACCAACATATTGTCAATGTAAACCTCCATTGATTTTCTTATTTGTTCTTTGAATATTCGATTTACTAGGCGTTGGTAAGTGGAGCCGGCATTTTTTAGTCCGAACGGCATCACGTTATAGCAGTAGGTGTCATACTAGGTGATGAAGGAAGTTTTTTCCTCATCACCCGGGTCCATCCAAATTTGATTGTACCCGAAATAAGCATCGAGAAAACTGAGGATCTCATGGTCGGCCGTTGTATCGATTATGCGATCGATGTTAGGCATAGGGAAAGAGTCCTTGGGACATGCTTTATTCAAGTTTTTATAGTCCACACACATTCTTAATTTGTTCTCCTTTTTGGGAACTACTACTACGTTTTCTAACCAGTCTGTGTATTTAACCTCCCGGATGGACCCTATTTTAAGGAGTTTAGATACCTCGTCCTTGATGAAAGCATGTTTGACCTCAGGCTGGGGTCTCCTCTTTTGCTTGACCGGGTGAAACTCCGGGTCCAGGCTTAGCCTATGAGTGGTTATTTCCAGCGGGATCCCTGTCATATCAAGGTGGGACCAAGCGAAAAAATCTTCGTTAGCTATAAGAAATTGAGTGAGTTTTTTCCTTAGCTCGGGATTCAACCCCGTGCCCAGGAATACCTTTCGATTGGGCAATTGTTCGTTCAGTACGACTTGATCCAGTACCTCAACCATTGATTTGGTAGCGTCGTGTCACGACCCAAACCGATGGACAATGACGAGTGCCCGAGTTCTATCAACAGAACACCCCTAAGCATACATCTAAGATATAGACATAAAATAAGTGTAGGTCATGCATAACATCTTCCCCTAAACTGCTGAATCATGTGAATAACATACGTGAGGAGACATACTCAAAAGACATATATACATATACATGCGGAATATAGTAGGGCAAGCCGACAAGGCCACATACTATCCAACTATAGATAACTGTCTACAGAACTTTAATAGAGTGTAAAACTATAAAAAGGATAGGACCGGGGACTGTCATACCCTTATATGTATACAAAAGTATAGTACCAAAACCCAATAGAAGCTCCGGATCAAATGGAGCACATCAACTCTCGCTGAGCTAGAATCCAAATGAGGGGGACCGTTAGCCTATCTACCTACACCTGCGGGTATGAAATACAGGCCCCCAGGCAATAGGGGTGCCAATACAAATAATGTACCGAGTATGTAAGGCATAAAAATTAATATATAAAAGGCGTGAAAGAAACATGGAGTAAAGAACTCAACTTGTAAGTCTGAAAAGCTCTGTGAATCATGAAAATATTTATAATACCATGTGTATAACTATAAATGTCATATCATGTATAGGTATATGCGTACATAACATGATCAAGCCCCTGAGGGCATCCCATTATATCATCTCAGCCTCTGTGGGCGAAATCATAAACGTATACCAGCTGATCAGGTGGTGGTGCGTATATAACGCCATAACCTTTCTAAATACCCCATATACATATATTATACGCGTATATAATGCCATCTAGTCATGGGTCAATATACATGTATAAATGAATGCATTGCATAATAAAATAAGTCAATAAGGTCTCTCAAAAAGTCATGAGACCCATGAACAGATGATATGATAGTAGAACATATGGGGAATCAAGAACATAGGTAACCCTAGTACTTCTAGGAATAGAATCATTTGTGAAAGTGGCGTGCTTGCTCGTTTCGTTGTATCATATGGATCCTGCCAAAAGGAAAGTAGGGATAGCCTTAACATACCTATATGATCTATTCCTTATTACTCAACCAAGCTCAGCACAACTTCTTGCATCTACAACAAGTGAAATGATATTGCCGTTAACATATAATGTCGTATCATCATACTTGGCTAGTCGTATGGCTTAAGGAAAATCGGGCTGCAACTCCCCTATTTTTAATACATCCCAAAAACCACTAAGGGTCATCAACAACCCAACAACAACAACTATAACCAACAATAGCAACAACAACAATATAATCCAATATGAGTTTCTCCAATTATCTTAACAAACATATTGAGCGACAAGCTTGTTTTTACTCATAACAAGATATAAATTGAATCCAAATCTTATTCCATAAATTAGTTTACAACCTTCAGAACATCATACTTATATGTACTATATTATTTCTATTTCAAAACATCCACAAAATGGCTTCCAAAACAGCCTCATACGTCTAGCACCTTAATTTGTATCGTCAAGCACTTGTCTAGAAGCGTAAGCGACAACCTTACCATGCTGCATTAATACACAACCCAATCTAATTCCTGAAGTGTCACAATAGATAGCATATCCATCAGTCGCTTATGGAAGTGTCAGAACCGGTTCTGAAGTCAATCTGTCCTTCAATGCCTGGAAACTCGGCTCACAAGCATCAGTCCACTGAAACTTAGTTGCCTTCTAAGTCAGCTTTGTCAATGGTGCTGAAAGAGAAGAAAAACTCTTTACAAATCTCATGTAATAACCTGCCAAAACCAGGAAGCTACGAATCTCCATCGGTGTAATGGGTCTAGGCCAAGTCTTCACTGCCTCAATAATCTTTTTATCAACTCGGATACCCATACCTAAAATAATATGACCAAGAAAGGCTACAAAATTCAACCAGAATTCACATTTAGAGAATTTTGCATACAACTTCCTTTCTTGTAGAGCTCTGAGTACAATACGTAAATGATCTACATGCTCAGCCTCTAAATGAGAGTAAACCAAAATATCATCTATAAATACTATCACGAACTTATCTAGAAATGGTCTGAACACACGGTTCATCAAGTCCATGAATATGGTTGGGGCATTGGTCAGCCCGAATGACATAATTCGAAACTCAAAGTTCTCGTATCTGGTCCTGAATTGTCTTCGGATTATCTTTCTCTTTAACCCTTACCTAATGGTACCCAGACCTCAAGTCTATCTTTGAGAAACACATGGCACCCTGCAACTGATCAAATAAATCATCAATTCTCAGGAGCAAGTACTTATTCTTGATTGTTGCCATATTCAACTACCTGTAATCAATACACATCCGCAAGGAACTGTCCTTCTTTCTTACGAATAACACAGGTGCTCCCCACAGTGATGTACTAGGTCTGATAAAGCCTTTTCAAGCAAATCCCTCAGTTGTTCTTTCAACTCTCTCAGCTCTGCAGGTGCCCTTCTATACAGAGGAATATATATCGGTTGGGTATCTAGTAATGTGTCAATAGAAAACTCAATCTCCCGCTCTGGCGGAAGTCCTGGAAGCTCATCGGGAAAAACATCGGGAAACTCATTAACCACCGGGATAGACTGAAGGGTCAGTGACTCTGCTTTCACATCCAATACCCAAACTAAGTGACAAATATAGCCCTTTCTGATCATCTTCCTTGCCTTGAGATAGGAAATAAACCTACCTCTTGGTTATGCAGTATTACCTTTCCACTCCAGAATTGGCTCCCCTAGAAACTGGAAACGAACCATCTTTGATCTACAATCAACGTTAGCATAACAAGAAGCCAACCAATCCATACCCATTATAACATCAAATTACACCATATCTAACTCAATCAGGTTTGCTACTATAGAACGACTATGAACTACTACTATACAGTCTTTATATACCCGTCTAGCTATCACTAGATCCCCAACAGGTGCAGACACCTCAAAAGGTTCAATCAACTCAGGTTTTATCCCAAACTTACTAGCAACCAACGGAGTGATGTATGATAAGGTGGAACCTGGATCAATCAATGCATATACATCATATGAGGAGACTGATAATATACCTGTAATAACATCAGGTGATGACTCTTGATCCTGTCGACCTGCTAATGCATAAATACGGTTCTGAGAACCGTTCGAGCTAGATGCTCCACTTCTGCCTCTACCATGACTAGATGGTGCCTGTAAACCTTGCCGGGGGGGGGAGGGGTACTGATGATAACAAACTGGCTACAGATATCGTTGACTGAACTATACCTACACCACCTCTCGTCGGACAATCTCTCATAATGTGGCCCGTCATACTGCTTACCACACTGAGCACATCGTGGCAAGGGTGGCCTCATCTGACTTGACTCACCCCTATAAAGAGAACTAGAGGCCTTGGAACTCTGACTGGGCCCTAAATATGTGGAACGATCAAATCTCCTACCGGCAAACTGAGGGGGTGCACTAGTCGATGGCTGGGAAGGATACCTCGGGTACTGTTGTCGCTGACCACCTCAAAACTTATTAGAAAGACCTAAAGATCTCGCTCTCTTACTCTAGCCCATATCATGTTCACGATCGGCCCTTTGCTTCTACTTACGCTCATCTACACCCTGAGCGTATGCCTAAATACGAGAAATATTTATGCCTAGCTGAAGTGAGACCGACATACAGTCATTAAGCAGGTGTGGATCCAACCCCATCACGAACCGGTGAACCCGATCCTCCTTCTTAGCTACAATAGTGGGAGCATACCAAGCCAAAGAATCAAACTGAAGGTTGTACTCCCAAACACTCATATTACCCTGTCGAAGGGTCAAGAACCTATCAACTTTGACCCGTTTAAGCTCTGGTGGAAAATAATGACGAAGAAAAAGCCTATGTAAACTCTTGCCATACTGCTGTAAGGGCATCCTTACCCCTGGATGACTCCCAAGACTCGTACCAATTAACTGCAACATCCCGAAGTCTATAGGAAGCTAGCTTAACTGACTCAGTTGTAGTGTCCTTAATTACCCTAAAAGTTCTCTGCATCTTATCAATATATACCTAAAGGTCCTCATTTGGATCTGCTCCAATGAATACAAGAGGGTCCAAATTAATGAATTCGCGAACCCTCGTACTAATGGCCCTATCTGCAGGACTGATACCTACCTCCTGGCGTTGAGACTGTGCGGCCACTAATCGAGTCAATAGTTGAATAACATCTCTCATCTCCATACCCTATGCATTTGGCTGAGGAACTGGGGGTACTAGGGCTGGCGTTGGAGCTGGTGCCCATTGGATCTCCTCCAGAGAGGGTAGGGTATGTGAAGTCTGAGATGGAGTCTCACTATGTGACTCTCCCTGAGCCCTGGTAACTCGTGGCTCTCGACTTGTAGTCTCATCATCCACGGACTTGCCCTTCTGGGTGTCTGTAGCCTTCTTGGGCATCGCTGAAAACATAACATAACGTTAGGAAAATGAATTCTTATATCGCATGATCTAAGATAAGAAGGGAGGATAATATCCTATATGTCCTGCAGCCTCCTATTTATAAGTGTGGTGCACAACACACTCATAAACAAGACTCTACTAGACACGGTCTATAGACAACTGATCATGCCCAACTATGCCTTATAAAAAGGACTAAGCGGTCGTTGCAAATATAATCTGATTTACAAGTCCGGAGTCGAATCCCGCAGAGAACTAAGGCTTAGCCACAACTGTTCAATATTCCAAAGAAACACAAGTTCAAATAATTTTTTAGTTATAAAGATTTGATTTTTATTTCTATTAATTAACTAGCAAATATTATAAAGCAGTAAATTTATCAACTAACATGGATGAAATTATAGACAACACTAAGGAGGTCTAGAGTTATGATTTTCCCAATTGTCGGAATCCTTTCCGCTATGTTTCCTATAAATTTGCCTAAGTCTTCTCTATCGACCATGAGCACTCTAACTGTCGTAACTCTCTCCTGAGTAATTACCACAATTTACTAGGCATATTCTCCCGAATTACGCTAGCTGACATTAAGTACAACTCACTCAGATCGCACCAAGGTTTCGTTATCCCTTAACCCACCTTTAAACCTCCGTATTGATCCCTCATATATGTTTAGGAGTGATGTTGTTCAACAACTACCTAAATATGCACTCTCTCCTGAGTAATACATACTAAATAGGCACAGCTAATTGAGGGCCCTTCAATCAACCACAAGAATAATATAGTTGAACAAATAGAGAAAATACCACGGCAAATCTATATTAATGTAGCAAGAAAATCATCCTTCAATAGGTTCCATCAAAACCCTAGATTAGGAATTTAGCTACTCATACTCATAGTAACAATATCCCAAATATTTTGCATAATTAAAATACAGAGTAAAGATGAAAAGATGTAGAAATTGATGACTCTCACTCCCAAGGGGTGATTCCACCAGCTCTTCTTGCCTCTGGCTGCAAACCTTTTCCAAGTGGTATTTTTAGGTCTATTTATATGTGTAGAAGAAACCCTAAATGTGTGGGCCGAGTCCTAGTCAAACCCGGAATGAATTAAGTCTTCAAAACTCGGATTGGACTTGGCCTCAGGCCTGGCATCGCCAGCCTAACGCCTGGAATTTGGATGGCCTCGCCAGGCTAAAGCCAGGTTCGGTCTGGCCTTTGGCTGGCCTCGCCAGGTCTCTCCTTTTCATTGTTCTCGAGCACACTTTCAACTTTTAAGTATCCCTTTTGCTCTACTTTCATCTCCAATTCACCTACACATAAAATAGACTCTATCATGCGCAAATAAAGTGTAATTTATCATTAAAGCATGTAAAATGCAAGGCACATAATGTACAAAACTATGAAATTATAGCCACACATCAATACCCCACACTTAAACATTGCTCGTCCTCGAGCAATCAAACTACACTTATAGATACGACCTTTTTAAGCAATTCTCCTAACTCATTACACCAAGAATTTTTAAAATAGTTTAAGCACACAAGTGTGACATCCTCGCCTCAAGATTCGACTCACAAATACCATGCCTTATTCACAATTAACTTACTTACTCTGACATGGATGTCAACAACATTACCTTTTCTTTATGAATCACGTGCCCTCACACAACAAAAGAGATTAGTTTCACACACAATAAATTTTAAAACTGTAGGAACTCAAGATAGGAAGAATTCACTCGCTCTAAGAAATAACATTCATATGCTACAAAAGATTCACCATAGGCTTTCCCGTAGTGTAATACTCTACTAATTGAGTTCATTCAGTCTAAGATCAAGAAGGACTTTCATTGGTTGTAATGTAGGTTGCGGGTCGGGTAGGATACATTTGGATATGAGTGACTACACCTCCCTTAAGCACTTTAATACATATACTTTAACACACATCCCATACTTATGTCAAACCATAACTCCATCTTTACCTCAATATATATTAACTCCATATTTCTTTAAGCACAATTACATCAAGAGTCACCACTATCAAGGAATATTTTTTTTCCCAGCAATACAACTATATATATATATATATATATATATATATATATATATATATATATATATATATATATATATATATATATATATATATATATATTTTGTTTTTCTTTCTTTCTTTTTCAATTCAAGCGGCTCTTACTTTTTCAAAACAATTCACCTTTCTCCTTATTTCATTAGTTCCACACAAAAACCAAACCAATCACCCCACACTTTAACTTTTACAAAGTTCATAACAATTCAAGTGCTCATTAGAGGTGAAAAAGTTCAAATATATGGTTAATTCAAACAATTGGGTAAGGTTTGTAGTGTGGTTTTCAAAGAAACAGGATTATAGGCTCAACGGGGTGAACTATGATACATAACATTTAGGTGGGTAAACTATATATATCTGGCTTAACAAAGAAACGCCTATATCACTTCTCAGACTGAACAAGACTACTATTTCGCTTTGCACACACACAGGGCAAGTTCTAGACATCAAATGCAATGCATATAATACATACAAAACTCAGACACACATGGCACATAACTCACTCAGGATTGGTTTCATCGCGACATTCCAATCAAAGTAGTTAAGCAAAATTAGGAATCTACGATTTAAGGTACTTATGCGAAAGTCAAAAATCGAGCCTAAGTGTCATAACCATAGTACTAACTATTCTCAAGGCATAACAAAGCTAAGAGATATTGCTTCAATTCAATTTATGGCACAATGGTTCCTATTCCTATAAATAAATAAAACTAATTAAACCCGGTTCAAACAAAACCCTTGAAAAAGAACCGCGGTACAAAGAAAAACCAAGGGAGGATTGCTACACGACCTAACAAAACAAAATCTTTTTGTCTTTTTCCTTTCGACTTAAATCCCTCAAGAAAATTGTCTAATAAATCCATCGTCGGGAAAAGTCCATTCTTTTCTATTTCTGTTCTCTAAAAAAAAATATTCAATTAAACTAACACAATTAAAATAGCATAGAAAGTCACCTACATTATCTCCTCACTCCACACTTAAAATTATGCATTGTCCCCAATACACACCATAACTAATAAGAGGGTAAAAGAAACTCCCTGGTAGGCCAAAGGCCGAAGCACTAGCAACTCATAGGGTACTCAGACTTCTCCCAGGCTTGGTCCTTCGTGCGAGTACCTCACACTTAGTTCCAACCATCTGGTTTGTTGTTGCATCATTCCAATAGCTTTGCTTTCCATGCTCCTAGAAAAGCAAAAATCGATACTACAAAAATAATAAAATAAAATAAAAAATAAAAAAAAATAGTAAAGTTGGGTTTTCTCCCAACAAGCGCTTGATTTAATATCGTGACACGACACGAATCACTTCCTGCCTCCTCTTTGAACTTATAAATTGGACCCCAAGTTTTGATTCTGCTCTATGATCATGCTCCTGGGGTGGTGGAATGAATCTGACTGGCTCAATAAAATAATGTAGTATTCTGCACTTCTTGGCCTTTAGATGAGATGTGTATTCCCGACTTCCTAACAAGAAGAATTTCAGAATGTAGGCACCTTGTTCCTCATTCCTTGAATCCTCAAGTGGCTCGGATGGCTCTATTTCTATATCATCATCCAAACACAATGTGAAAAAATGCTTGGAGTGTGGACCAATGCGTTCAACTACATGAACATTGGGACTGTTTACATTCTCAACACTAATGACCCTAGAGTCAACTAAATATGTATCATCAATGTCCTT
Source organism: Nicotiana tomentosiformis (assembly GCF_000390325.3). Taxonomy (NCBI): domain Eukaryota; kingdom Viridiplantae; phylum Streptophyta; class Magnoliopsida; order Solanales; family Solanaceae; genus Nicotiana; species Nicotiana tomentosiformis. The sequence goes on along the minus strand of NC_090823.1, from coordinate 75,743,631 downwards.
GCTTGACTCTAATATCTCTTCTACAACATCGGCATCCTCAAATTCTAGTTTGATTGATTGTTGGTGTTCTACTATGGACCCCTCTATTGTTACCTCAACTTTTGCATCTAATTCACGCTCTTCTTGGATACTATTCACAATATTGGCTTGTTGAGTATTAAGATCTTCAACCAGTTGATTCACTTGAACTTTCAAGTTGTGAATAGTTTCCTCTTGCCTTTCTATCTGCAGCTGTCTTTTACTATTTTGTTCCACAAGGCACTTTAACATATCATATTGTTCCACAATGCACTTTTGCATATTCTTGATCTCTTTCAGGTCATCATCCCTGGGTTCTTTGTTCCTATTAACTTCACAAGAAAAAGAAGAACCATCAAAGTACGGGGTTGGGGGAACATAAGAAATATAAGCACAACCATGAAAGTGACCATCTCGACTACCACACATATCACACACATTCCACACATAAGATTGAGTTGGTGCACATAACTCGCTCTCGGAAATATTTTGACAATTTTTCCCAGGGTGGTTTCCTCCACTATATGCATGAGGATCAAAAGTAGAATTACCAACATCAAAACTCACATAATTCCAAGATGCCATATTTTTAACATTAACAAGTTAAAAAAAAAATCAAAAACAAGAAAGCAAAAATAAAAGTTCAAACTTGCAATCTAGCAATATATACACCTACAGTTATAAGTTTTCTTAATCAACCTAGCAATGTATTTCTTTGCAATATAAACACCTACAAATAAACCGTTAGTTCCCCGACAACGACACCAAAATTTGATCACGCCCAGTTATGCCTCATAAAAAGAACTAAGCGGTCGTTGCAAATATAATCCGGTTTACAAGTCTGTAGTTGAATCCCACAGAGAACTAAGGCTTAGCCACAGTTGTTCAATATTGCAAAGAAACACAAGTTCAAATAATTTTCTAGTTAAAAAGATTTGATTTTTATTTCTACTAATTAACTAGCAAATATTATAAAGCAGTAAAATTATCAACTAACATGGATGAAATTATAGACAAGACTAAGGAGGTCTAGAGTTATGATTTCCCCAATTGTCGGAATCCTTTCTGCTACATTTCTTATAAATTTTCGTAAGTCTTCTCTATCGACCATGAGCACTCTAACTGTCGTAACTCTCTCCCGAGTAATTACCACAATTTACTAGGCATATTCTCCCGAATTACGCTAGCTGGTATTAAGTACAGCTCACTCAGATCGCACCAAGGTTTCGTTATCCCTAAACCCACATTTAAACCTCCGTATTGATCCCTCATATACGTTTGGGAGTGATGTTGTTCAACAACAACCTAAATATGCACTCTCTCCCGAGTAATACATACTAAATAGCCACATCTAATTGAGGGCCCTTCAATCAACCACAAGAATAATATAGTTGAACAAATAGAGAAAATACTACGGCAAATCTATATTAACGTAACAAGAAAATCATCCTTCAATAGATTCGATCAAAACCCTAGATTATGAATTTAGCTACTCATAGTAACAATATCCCAAATATTTTGCATAATTAAAATACAAAGTAAAGATGAAAAGATGTAGAAATTGATGATTCTCACTCCCAAGGGGTGATTCCACCAGCTCTTCTTGCCTCTGGCTGCAAAACCTTTTCCAAGTGGTATTTTTAGGTCTATTTATATGTGTAGAAGAAACCCTAAACGTGTGGGCCGAGTCCTAATCAAACCCGGAATGAATTAAGTCTTCAAAACTCGGATTGGACTTAGCCTTAGGCCTGGCGTCGCCAGCCTAACGCCTAGAATTTGGCTGGCCTCACCAGGCTAAAGCTTGGTTCAGCCCAGCATTTGGCTGGCCTCGCCTTGCCAGGTTCAGCCTGGCCTTTGGATGGCCTCGCTTGGCTAAAGCCTGGTTCAGCCTGGCCTTTGGGTGGCCTTTGGCTGGCCTCGCCAGGTCTCTCATTTTCACTGTTCTCAAGCACACTTTCAACGTTTAAGTATCACTTTTTCTCTACTTTCATCTCCAATTCACCTACAAATAAAATAAACTCCATTATGCACAAATAAAGTGTAATTTATCATTAAATCATGTAAAATTCAAGACACATAATGTACGAAATTATGGAATTATAGTCACACATCAACAACTCTAGGATGGAACTACTCTAATACCACTTTTGTCACGACCCAAACCGATGGACTATGACGAGTGCCCGAGTTTTTCCTTCCGAACAAACCTAAGCATACGTCCAAGATATAAACATGAAATAAGTGTAGGTCATGCATAACATCTGCCCCTAAACTGCTGAATCATGTGAATAACATACGTGAGGAGACATACTCAAAAGACATATATACATATACATGCGGAATACAGTAGGGCAAGCCGACAAGACCACGTACTATCCAACTATAGATAACTGTCTAGAGACCTCTAATAGAGTGTAAAATTGTATAAAGTACGGGAGTGGGCTCCGTCATACCCTTATATGTATACAAAAGTATCGTACCAAAACCCAATAGCAGCTCCGGATCAAATGGAGCACACCAACTCTCGCTGAGCTAGAATCCTAAGGAGGGGGACCGTCAGCCTGTCTAACTGCACATGCGGGCATGAAAATTAGGCCCCCAGGCAATAGGGGCGTCAGTACGAATAATGTATCGAGTATATAAGGCATAAAAATCAATATATAAAAGGCATGAAAGAAACATGGAGTAAAGAACTCAACCTGTATGTCTGAATAGATCTGTGAATCATGAAAATATTTATAATGTCATGCGTATGTGTATAAATGTCATATCATGTATACATATATGCATACATAACATCATCAAGCCCCTGAGGGTATCCTATCATATCATCTCAGCCTCTGTGGGCGAAATCATAAACGTATACCAGTTGATCAGGTGGTGATGTATATAATGCCATAACCTTTCCCCATACCCCATATACATATACTATACGTGTATATAACGTCATCTGGTCATGGGTCAATATACAGGAACTCTCGGAGATGCCCGTTATTGAATAGTCGGGGTACTTCCTCTCTTAATTGTCGATAATCTTCTGTCCTGTGACCGTTAGTGCCATGATATTTGCACATTAAGTTAGGATCCTTTTGGGCTGGATCGGAATATAGGGGTCGAGGCCATTTGGTGTATTTGATACGTCTAATGGCGGATATGATGGCGGAGGCATCAACGTTAAAATTGTACTCCGATAGCCTTGGTGCTTCCTTCGGTCTGATGGACCTGTCGAAAGTATTTTTGCTCATGAGTCCCCAGTTGTTTTGAGCTCGATAGCTTCTTCTTTCTCTTTTCACGGGGTTTCGCCCATATCCACTGCCCCTTCGGTCTCCATTGTATGGCTGATAACAATCCCTGTTCGTTCTTGGTTCACGATCAATATCTCTCCTGACTTTGTCAATTGTTCTGACTGGATAAACGGACTCGGAAGGGGCCCCGAGTTGATCGTCTTCCACCCTGAGTTTTGATTGATACCGATTATGCACATCGGACCAAGTGAGCAGGGTACTCCACTAGATTTTGTTTCAACTATTGTGAAGCCAACAAGCTTCGAGCATTGAGTCCTTGGGTGAAGGCTTAAACGGACCAATCGTATGCTATCGGAGGCAAGTCCATCTGTTCCATTTGAAACCGAGACACGAATTCCCTGAGCATCTTATTATACCTCTACTTCACTTTGAAAAGGTCTGACTTCCTGGTCTCGACCTTGATAGCCCCGGCATGTGCTTTTACTAAGGAATCTGCAAGCATAGTAAATGAGTCAATAGAATTAGGAGGTAGATTGTGATACCATATTATAGCTCCCTTGGACAAAGTTTCCCCGAATATTTTCAGCAGGATAGACTCGATCTTGTCATCCTCCAAGTCGTTCCCTTTGATGGCGCATGTGTAGAAAGTCACATGCTCATTTGAGTCGGTCGTTCCATTGTACTTAGGAATCTCGGGCATGCAAAACTTCTTTGGGGTCGGTTTCAGCGCTGCGCTCGGATGTTTTTGAACAAACTTCTTGGAATTCAGGCCCTTCAATATCGGAGGTACTCCTGGGATTTGGTTGACCCTAGAATTGTAGGTTTCCACCTTTTTGTCATTGGCTTCGATTTTCTTCTCCCCGATTCTATATGTTTTGTCAATTCCTCGAGCATTTTTATGCTCTCGGGGTTAGTCCTCGATTTATTTTCATTCGGACTCTCCGTGATCGGAGCATTTCTGCAGGTGACTTCCCGGGATGGCTCGGGCTCAACCCTACTCGGCGTCGGCTTTGGTTCTGCAACTAGGCTATACTTGCTTGTTGAGCCTGTAACATTTCAAATATCACCTGCAAATTGATCCCTCGTTTTCACTATTGTGCGTATTCTGGCAATTGATCGGACTCCCTGCGCACACTGTTCTTGGAATCCGTAGGAAAATTTGTGTTGATGGCCACATGCGAACTGGAGTTGATAGGGTCTGCGACCGGAACTCCGCTGAGATCGACTGGGAGCACCTCATTACCGGGTGCTACATTGTTGATCTTTCCATGGTGACCGAACTCCGCATCCATGTTTAAAGGGGCAGACTGGGGGTTTGACATTTCGACTTTAGCCTCGAATCAAAGACACTTCAAAGAACAAGTGTATAATAGGGTGTGCTACGGGAATTTGTATCAAATTGCCGCTACTATCCTTAGCCCCACGGTGGGCGCCAAACTGTTTATCCTCAAAATCGGATAACAATTAAATTTGTAAGTGGTTTAAGGATATGCGGATTAATTTGGTACAAAGCGATAAATTAAATTTCTATTGAATAAACAAAGACAAAATAAATTCAAACCACACGAGTTGGATAATTTCAGCCTTAATGAAATGGCCACTCTCGAACCGAGCTCACCAAGACCGGTATAGATGAAAAAGAACAAGAGTTGGAGACAAAGAAAATAATAATATATTTACTTTTGAGTGCGTGTTACAATGTGTTTCATGAATTATCAACCCTCCTTTATATAGTAGGAGAGTCCCAATTTAGGTACAACTCTATAAAAGGTAAAAAAAATTCTGATTCACTGATTGTCGGTTCCTCACCGATACGTGCCGAGATTTCCTCCGTAATACTCGGCCGGTTACGGATATTTCGGCCTTCTATTGGCTATGTTTGATTGTCCGACAATGTCCTTTGAAGTCGATCGAGGCTAAGACCGATTTCGGGACCATGACCTCGATATTCTCGAAGGCAGGATGCCCCCGGGTTCTGGCCCGGTGGGACTTTGGCTCGATTTCGGTCCCTTGTTGCCATGTCTCGAGCCTGACTTATTTTGTCGGGAGCTAGGATGCACCATGGGCTCGATTTCACCCATATACAACTATTACAATAAAGTTACAATAATATTTTTTTGTCACGTTAAAAGTATTTAAAATTTTCTATTATAACAATAAACTCACTAAACTTTATCCACTTGTAGTTGATATTGTTTTTATTGTTATTGGCAAGAGAAGATTGTATTGGAGAATATAAAAAATCACTTGTATTTTACTTTAGCTAATCAGTACTTCTTCTCGCTACTTGAAATTTCCACAAAAGAGAAGAGATGCAAGAATATATTCTTTCATATGATCTCAATCAGCAAACGAAAATGGATTAGTTATAAGGTCATCTATTAAATTAAGGCTCGATTTTTATACTCTATGGTAAAAAAATAAACCTATAAGATCTAGTAAATCTTAACGCTAGCTAGCTATGTCAAATCCACGAGAGGAAACTTGTTCAAGCTTATCGCCACGTAAAATTCATAATCAATAGGAGTACCTTTCATTACTTTTATTCCCCGTTTTTGGTTGGGTAAGCCAAAAAGCTAGAAAAATAGAGTTGAATATGATGTGCCAACTTGTCTGGATTCTTGATTACCCATTATTATGGATCGAAATACTATTAGCAAATAGCAAGTTCGAGATTGGTTATACCCTTTCAATTCATTGGCGTACAATTATACACTCTCGAATTAATTAATTTACCACCTTCGTTGTACGGATTTATATGATATTTATTTTCTTTTTTCTTTTTCCGGAAATATGACAAACGTAGTTTTCCGCTTGTCTATATTAGTTATATGTATTTTGATATTTTTTGGCAACTAATATTTAGGACCGAGGAAATATAGAATGAGTAAAACTGAAACCGTATCGTGTTGTAAGGTATACGAGTTCAGAGTTAATGAGTATAGGACAGAGTTAATGGTTACACCCGGCCATTTTAAGTAGTTTTTATGCCTAAACCTATGGTTTGGACTAGTTTTAATTAATTAAATTTACTTTAAAAAAATTACTGTCTGAATTAAGACCTAAAATTAACAAATTTGACCCTAATAATTCTACCCCCTTCGTTCTTATTTTAAAAACATTGCTGTAAAGTAAAAGTAGAGAGGAATCCATCCATTCAAGTTGACAAAAAAACATTAGTTGATGAAAGAAAACGTCAAAACACGCCCCATCAGAATGTAGCAGTAGAGAAGAAGGTGTACAAAAAATAGACATGAGAATGACAAAGAAGGTGATGCGTTGTCTCTCATTGATTTTACCAAAACCCTAAAAGCTACTTACTACTGTTGTTTATCTTTAAGTGTTTAGGAAAATTTGGTGACGTGGGGTCTTATTCATACTTAAAATGTAGTAATATATTGCTGCTGTTTGCCTGTTTCCCAAACACTAAATGCACCTCCACATAACTTCTCTAACATTAAGCCATCTGTTTCTTGCCAAGTGCTCTCAAACCCCATTAAAAATTATTTACTGTTTTTAATTAAATGGTAAGTGACTTAATGGACAAATCAATAGTTTTCATAGCTCTGGCACAATATAATTAAGCCAGTGATTGGAGTTGAGCTTAAGTGAAATTCTGCACTTGTTGAAGAATGATTGGTGAAGGGAAAAGTTAGAAATCATGGTGGGTGGAAAGTCGTTGATTAGAAAGGTTTGGTTGTACTACACCAATTACATCTTTCTTTAGTTGCAAAAAAGAATTGGGGATATAGTGGCACTTGAGCTTCCATATTTGGGGAACAACAATCACTATGGGAAAGTTATATATATATATATATATATATATATATATATATATATATATATATATATATATATATATATGAGTCAAACCTCAATATAACAGTCTCTATATAGTCTTATATTTTTTGACTGCTATAGTAAAATACTATTATAGATAACATATATTATACTAACACAATATAATAATTGATCCCGAAAAAAATTTCACTTTTATAGTGAATGACTGTCATATAGGGATGATGTTATAGAGATGTCTGACTATATATGAATAGTCGAATTTTTTTTACGCTAACATTATAATTTGACCGATAATAATAGATGATAATTTTATTTTCTAATTCATCATATTAAATTATATTTTTACACCGTTAGTGCAGGTAACATAAACTCATTAGAGAGAATGAAGACACTTGAACCTCTCTGCATAGAACCTTTTTGGTGTCTGATGGAACACTAATTTGACCAAAAGACTATTGGAAAGGCCAGGTTTTCTTGTTTCTGCTCAATTACCTAAGTTTTCAACGCTTTTGCCAATGGCTGAAAAAAGATTTCAGACAGTACTACTTCAAAGTGATTATCTCTCTTAAAAAGGAAAGTGATTTTATTCTGGTATCTAATAACAGTGTTTGACATTTCTGGTAATTGCACGTGGACTCCGCACTCCTATATTAAATAAAGTTGCACCATCTATCTTTGTAAAACTTTCTTTATGTGATTATGCTCAAGTATCACAAAATGTTAGGATAATTCTCTTTGTTAGCAGAGTTATCCGTGCTAATGAAAGAAAGTATCCCGGCAAATAATTAAAGTATGCGTAAGTTCATCCAAAAAACAAATTGATTATGCTAACAAGGGAAAACAGTTCCTTTCATTTTTTTCAATTTAATTGGTTCACAATCAAAATTAATTATATAATTGACTAAAAAAAATATTTATCCACCATTGAAGCTTAACTACATCAATGTAGCATACACAAGTTCAATGAATCTTCTTGTTTTTGTTGTTGCTTTTTTCTATACTTTTTAAAAAAAAAATTATTTACCTATAAGTTAGACGACTTGAGGTTAATTATGGAAATATCTAAAGGCGTGTTAGTACAACTTAGTTTTTACTTACCTAAACATCTACTTTTAATACTTGAATTTTTCTCTTTTCTTTTTTTTTTAAAGGAAACTTTTATGATTTCTCGATGCTTCATCAAATTCAACTCAACCATTAATTCAAGATTTAATTAATCAGTCTCCTATTCTACGGTTTATGTCTTGCCTATGTCAAGCTCTTGACCATCAAAATCTTTGGAGAGAGACTCATCAAAAGAAAAAAAAAACTCAATTGTGTTTTCTCTAGTTTTTTGTTGACATTCAAGTTAATTTCCCGAAAGGTAAAATTGTTTCTTACTATTCTACTTTCTTGAAATGCACATCGACTTGTAGAGTTTGTGTTTTTGTAAAACTTGATTTTCAAATGATTTGTTTTTAGCTACGTCAATTTTGCACCCGATCCCTTTTTATTGAAAGTACAAGAGAGGTGAATTGTAGTCAAATTAAAAACTTAGTCGACTTAAAAAGGAATCAGTCGACTAAACTCTTTCAGCAGGTTTGATTTGCAGAAAAAATAAATTGCGTAGAATTAAAAGGTAAGAACACAGAAGTTCTATACTAGTTCTGTACCTGTGTGGTACATACATCCAGTTCCCTTGGGTCACAGGGTTCTCTTAGATCTTCAATAATTCGTTACAACAGTAGTGGTTTTTGGATCGTTCACCACCATCGATTTTCAGCAATAGTATTTGTCTAAACTTGACACAACTCTTGTTTTATTTTCTAACTCTTCCTATCTTTTGTGATACTTGTAAACTCAAGAATACAGTGTTTGTACTAAGAAATTGAAAGGTATAGAAATAGTGATAAGTTGCGTAATTTTTACTTGAGCCTTTCAGTCTTTTTATATGAGAGTCTTGAGATCATACAATCTTCTTTTTGAGTTAGCCGTTGCGGATTGACCATTGATTGAGGTAAGAATATTCTAAGAGTTTTGACCCAAGGGTTGCCTCTGAATTCTGCTCAAGAGATGGGCTGGATTCAATGATTTCCTTCCTTTCCGCATTCCTGATTAAGGAAGTGATTTGTGAGTTGGGATCTGACCACTAAAGTGATTATGGAATTAGATGAAAATCATATATTTGAGTTCATGAGGTTATAGGTAGCAATCATTCCCCTATACATAGTTTCATTGACTCTTTTTCCTTTTTTGTCCTCTTCAAGAGTTGTTGGCAGACTCATTGGATCCATTAAGTTTTGCATTCTCCATTCCAAACTTTTTTTTATGAGTTCCTTGGTGTACTTGATTTGGCTAATGAAGATTCCTTTGGAAGATTGCTTGATTTGTAATCCAAGAAAGAAAGTGAGTCTCTCCCATCATGCTCATTTCGAATTCTCCTTTCATAATATGAGTAAATTTTTCACATAATACAGAGTTAGAACTTCCAAAAATAATATCATCTACATAAATTTGAGTAGTACGATTTTTTGAATTTGAACGCTTAATAAACAGAGTTATATCAATGTTACTTCGTTTGAAGTCATGATTTAATAGAAAAGAGCTTAGTCTTTTATACCAGGCTCGGGGGGCTTGTTTGAGTCCGTATAAGGCTTTTGACAACTTGAAGACATGATTTGGGAGATTGTTGTTTACAAACCCAGGAGGTTATTTCACATACACTTCTTCAGAAATAAATCCTTTAAGAAGGCACTTTTTACATCCATTTGAAATAGTTTGAACCCTTTTATGAGCGGCAAAGGCAAGTAGTATTCGAATGGATTCTAATCTTGCCACAGGAGCAAATATTTCATCGTAGTCGATTCCTTCTTGTTATGAGTAACCTTGTGAGACTACCCTTGCTTTGTTGTGAACTACTTGACCAGATTCATTCAGCTTATTTATGAAAGCCCATTTAGTTCCTACGATAGATGTATTAGATGGTTTTGGAACTAAGTTCCATACTTTATTCCTTTCACATTGATCAAGTTCATCTTTCATGGCTTTGACCCAGTAATCATCTTTGAGAGATTCATCAACCTTTGTTTGCTCAAGTTGTGATATTAAGGTCACGTGAGAGTTGAGCTTTTGAGATCTTTTGGTGGTAATACCTTCATGTGAATTTTCAGTGATGAACTTATGAGGATATCCAGGTTCACTTTTCCATTCATTTGGGACAGATGTGACTGACTCCTTTTCCATGGGAATTGAATGTTCAGCAGAGGATAGTTCCTGGTTTTCCATATGGTTCTTAGTTGACTGATGTTGCTGATTAGTCACCTCACCGTGACAGTCCTTTCCTATAAGAATAGACTTTGGGACAATTGAAATTTCCTCATCTTCAGAAAGTTTTTCATTCCTTAAGCGAGGGTTAGTTTCCACACAAAAAATATGAATGGATTCCTCAATAGATAAGGTTTTTTATTAAACACTCTATATGCTCTACTTGAGGGAGAGTATCCAAGAAAAATACCTTCGTCACTTTCTGGATCAAACTTTCCAAGGTTGTCCTTTCCATTGTTGTGGATAAAGTATTTGCAGCCAAATTGATGAAAGTAACTAATGTTGGGTCTTTTACCATTCCATAGTTCATATGGAGTCTTTTTGAGAATGGGTCAAATCATGCATCTATTAATGATATGACATGCAGTGCTTACAACTTCTGCCCAGAAGTGGTGTGGAAGAGAGTTTTTCACAATCATGGTTCTTTCCATATCTTGCAAGGTTCTGTTTTTGCGTTCTACCACTCTATTTTGTTGAGGTGATCTTGGGTGAAGAAATATTGTGAGAAATTCCTTGATCATTGCAGAAGTTTTCAAAGGCTCTACTTTCAAATTCTACTATATGGTCACTCCTTATGGAAGAGATATAATATCCCTTTTCACGTTGTACCTTTTTATAGAAGGTTTCAAAATTTCTTAATGCTTCATCTTTATGACTTAGAAAAATAACCCAGGTGAATCGAGAAAAATCATCTACTATAATAAAGGCATATTTTCTACCACCAATGCTAGCAGTTCTAGTTGGACCAAAAAGGTCCATATGCAAAAGTTAAAGGGGTTTTGTAGTAGAAACTATGTTTCTGATTTTAAAAGAGGAACGAGTTTGTTTTCCTAATTGACATGCGTCACAAATTTGATCCTTAGTAAAATCTAGTTTTGGAAGATCACTAACAAGATCGTGTTCGGAAAGTTTTTGAATAGTATGCATGCTAGCATGTTCAAGCTTTCTATGTCATACCCAGGGATCATCAATCATTGAAGCTAAACAAATTTGATTCCCTAGACTATCAGTATTGCTAAGAGTATAGATATTTCTATCTCTATTTCCATATAGAATGATTTTACCTGTTTCGTCTTCAATGAACCAACCATGTTTTTCGAAACGAACATCATAGTCGCTGTCATATAGTTGACTGATGCTGAGTAGGTTATAGCCAAGTTCATCTACTAAGTAGACCACATCTACATCGCATGATGAGCTAAGAGGGACTCTTCCTACTCTAATTAAATTTCTTTTGATTTGTCTCCAAAAGTGACATATCCACCATCGAGCTTAGTGACATATTTGAATAATTATTTGTCACATGCCATGTGTCTGGAATATGCACTATCAAGATACCATTTCCCTTTTTGATTCTTCTTGTGGTGTTCCTGCAAAAATAAATTAATTGTTTTTAGGTACCCAAGCCTGCTTGGGTCCTGAACAGTTAGTGTTTTGATTGTTAGCCTGGTTAGAGGCCATAGGTCGCCAAACCCATATTTTGTTGTTCTTAAACCTACAATGATCAGAAGTATGGCCAGATTTTTCGCAATAAAAACAAAATGGATTAATAAGACTTTCAGAAGTCTTTTCTCTGCTATCATTAAACCTGCAATGGTTAGAATTGTAACCATTTTTGCAATGTGTGAAAGCATGCAGTAGGAGTTCATGCCCTAAATGTGTTATTACGAGGAGTTGACTGGTTAGATTTTATGGTACTGTGACTGGTGAATTTTCTCAATCCATTCAGTTGAAGTTAAAGTTCATGAACTTCTTCTTGAAGCATGTCTTTTTCGATTTCACACACTTCAAGTTTAGGGCCTAGTATTTCTTTTCTCGTTAAATCTTTCGAAGATCATTTAGAACCTTCTCAATGTCTTCAAGAGCAATATCAATAAATTCTTGAAGTTCATTATATTTAGGACACATAGGTCAACGTACCTCACTTGTTCCTTCATCTACTATGAGAGCCAGCTCGCTTGAGTCATCATCACTATTATCATTTATGTCCATGAAGCACATGTTGGCGATTTACTCATGATCATACTCTTATTCATCACTTCATGCTCCAAATGATTTTTTCTTTTGGAAATTTCTGCTGAGTTTCTTTTTCAGTTCAGGGCATTCTGCTTGAATGTGTCCGTGTTTTCCACATTCATAACATCTTCCATCATTTTTTTCATTTTCATTTCCCATCTTCCCTTTTCTGAAATTTGGGTTACCTTTTCTATTATTTCTATTTCTCCTCCTCATGATTGTTATTACTTTGGAGAGCATTGCTATGTTTTCATCTTGTTCTCCTCCTCCTTTTCCCTCTTCTGCTTCTGCGTCTTCTTCTTCTTCCTCCTCCTTATCCTCCTTCTCCTCCCTCTTCTTCTTCTGCTTCTCCTTCTTCTTCTTCTCATTCTCATTCTTCTTCTTCTTCTTCTTCTTCTTCTTCTTCTTCTTCATCCTCCTCCTTCTCCTCCTTCTTCTGCTTCTCCTCCTCCTTCTTCTGCTTCTCCTCCTTCTTCTTCTTCTTCTTCTTCTTCTTCTTCTTCTCCTTCTTCTTCTTCTTCTTCTTCTTCTTCTTCAGTAACAGTTGCTTTAAATGCAACTGTTTTCCTTTTCTCTTGATGAACTTGCATGTCTAAGTGGGTTTTATCAAAAGTAATTAGATCACCTCTAAGTTTATCATATGGCATCTTGTTAAGGTCCTAATATTCAAGAGCAATAACTTTGGATTTCCAAATGGTGGGTAGACTTCTTAGTATTTTTCTGACTTGTTCTGCACTTCTGATTGATCTACCAAAAGATTTCAAATCCTCAAGAATTTTACTGAATCGAAAGAACATTTCTTCAACTGATTCTCCATCTTTCATTTGAAATAATTCATAGTCACGCACCAGGAGATTTATTATTATTTCCTTCTATTTATTGGTTTCTTCATATATGACTTCTAACTTGTCTCACATTTCTTTAGCAGTTTCACAACTTAATATCTTTGCATACTCTTCACCGCTTATGGCGTTATATAGGAGATTCTTGGCCTTAACATTCACTTGAATAACGACTGCTTGTTCTTTAATGTAATCATCTAAATCAAGAGAATCAGATAATACTATGATCTCCCCATCTTTATCTTTCCTTGGTGGAATTGGAAGATTTTTCTTTTTGATCATACGACATACTTTAATATCGTATGACATCGTATAGGTTTCCATAAGCACTTTTCAATGTGAAAAGTGTTGACCATTAAAGTAGGGTGGTCTTACCTAAGAAGTTCCTTCTTGAAATAGTGCTCCAACGACTGTGTTTGACGTCATGATCTTTTCCTCACTTGTTGTTAGGCAATACTTGTGAGTCCTTGATCTAATACCAATTGAAAGTACAAGGAGGGGGGATGAATTGTAGCCAAATTAAAAACTTAGTCGATTTAAAAAGGAATCAGTCGACTCAACTCTTTCAGCAGGTTTGATTTGCAACAAAAATAAATTGCGTAGAATTTAAAGGTAAGAACACACAAGTTTTATACTGATTCTGTACCGGTGTGGTACACACATCCAGTTCCCTTGGGTCACAAAGGTTATCTTAAATCTTCTATAATTCGTTACAACAATAGTGTTTTTTGGATCGTTAACCACCAACGATTTTTAGCAACACTATTTGTCTAAATTTGACACAACTCTTGTTTTATTTTTTAACTCTTCCTATCTTTTATGACACTTGTAAACTCAGAAATATAATATTTGTACTAAGAACTAGAAAGGTATAGAAACAGTGAAGTTGCATAATTTTTCCTTGAGCCTTTCAGTCTTTTTATATTAGAGTCTTGAGATCATGCAATCTTCTTTTTGAACTAGCCGTTGTCGATTGACCATTGATTGAGGCAAGAATATTCTAGGAGTTTTAACCCAAGGGTTGCCTCTGAATCTTTCTCAAGAGATGAGCTGGATTCAATGATTTCCTTCCTTTTCGCATCCCTGATTAAGGGAGTGATTTGCGACTTGACTTGATTGATCGGAATCTTCCGATTTCTTTTACCAAACTGATCCTTGAAATATGGACTGGCTTCTCTTAACGGCTGCACCTGATCTTGTTTCCTTTTTGATGGCCTTGACATCTTGATTTCCTTTGGCTCCCTCTTATTTAGCATTGTCATCCTAATTTCCTGCAATCAAGTAACTTAGATTAGATTTGTACTATTGTCATCATTGGAACTTAGGTATAACATTTATAATAGTCTTTTTGCGAGTTCAAAATCTCAAAAATCATCAATTAGCTCCAAAATCTATTGTTTACCTCTCATATACTTTTAAGTTTGAGCCTCTTGATATAACACATCATTTTTGTTTTGCTTCAACAAGAAAATTTATTCCCTTTAATTGTTTAAGTCCTCCAATATGGCCGCACATAATATACCCTAAAATAGGCTCAGCAGAGCGTCATTTGCAAGGTATATAAATTTTTCCCATCAAAAACTAATATCATTTAAATGAAATTCTATTTTTGAAAGTCTAGTAGAAATTAAAGTTGAAAATGAATTGCATATTTCAAAAAAGTAAGAGAGAAAAACGTACTGCCCTCATAAGCTAGGTATCAAAAATATACTATTCGTATAGATAAATATTTGAATTTGAAAGAAAAAAAAAAAAGGAAACAAAAAACTCAAGTCCTACAGAGACCGTTATAACTAAAGAAATAGCTGACGCCAAATATTTTGATTGTTTCACTCATTCTATCCCCTCAAAAACCCACAAAACTTCCATACTCCTTTTTGGTCTCTCTCAAAATTCTTTTTAGTGTGTCCCTCTCACTCTCTCTCTCACACACATCACACATCAAAATACAAAATAAAGGAGGATAAGATTATAACTTTTATTTATTCCTATTTATAAAAGTACTAGTACTAAGTTCTAGTCCTAGCTTTACTCCAGTATTCTCCTCAAATTGGAGTCTTTTCCAGCTATTTTATGATGAAGAATAGTACGACCATTGCGAGATTTTCTTCTTCAAGAAGTGATTATATTATTATTATTATAGTATGTACATCACATGTACTATAAGATAAAAATTAAATACGTATATATCAAGTTTGAATTGTTGCATATCCAAGGTCAGTGTGAAAATTTGACATGAATTTTTCATTTTCTTCAATTTTAAAATAAAAATTCAAGTATACCAAGGCATACATTATTTAGCTTCATAAAGGATATTTGTTAGTACTAATATTTAATTATTTACTTGGTGTTGTTTCAGGTTAATTAATAAATGTTTGCCATTTGTTACAATATACTATATTAGTTCTTGTTATAAAAACTCTTGTTGGCAAATATGAATTTGATAAAATTTAATTTAAAGTCCTAACTGTTAGTCAAAGTTAAATCCACATGGAAAGGAGATTTATTGAATTCTTAATATCACCATACAAGGAAATAGTCATATTTTCCCTTATCTAATTAAAAAGTTCAAACAATGAACATAAGGATCAAATGATTGCTTTCACATATTAGTTGTTACTTTTTTATTTAGATGGTACTTTTCCGGTAATTAAAGAATATCTCCATCGGAGAACTAATAATTAACCGTAACTTGAACAAATAAAATAAATATCTCAAACTTGAAAAGAAGATTTAATGCATTCATTTGTTACTATACAAAAAGAGAAAAAGAAATTATAATTGAAAAAGGTATGAAAATGATATTTACAATTTTTCTAACCTGACCATAGAGGATATAATGATTTCTTAAAACTAAAGTTACCAATTTTCTAATGTGTTGAAAATCTGGAAAATTAAAATAAGAACTTGAAAATTAATTGTAAATTTTAAACGATATGCTAGTCTTCTTGTGGTAGATAAAGGCTCAACTAGTTAAAAAGAGATTTAGGAAGAAAATAATTTTAAGTCTCTTGATATAATAATACATTTTCTTTTGTTTCAACAATATATATTTATGATAAAATTTATTTCCTTTTATTGTTTAAGTGCTCTAATATGCCCACACACAAGATTTGTAAATTTAAACTTGTTTTGAATCCTAAAAGATGCTCATCAAATTTGCAAGGTGAAAAAAAAGAAGTGAAAATTAAACTAATGTTGTTGAAATGAAGTCCTATATATTTTGATAACGGTGTTGAAAGTTGGATCAAAATTGGGAAAAAAAGAAGAGAGAAGTAGTAAGACATGCTATTCTTATAAATTAGGTATCACAAATGCAATTTATGAATTTATATTTGAAGAGTTGAAGAAAAAAAAAGTGCCAAGTCATAGACGACGTTATAACGAGATAGAGATAGCCGGCGCTAAAATGCTGGTTGTTTCCCTCATTCTAAACCTTTCCATTTAAAAAGTCTCACACAGCTTCCTTTTTTAGTCTGTCACTCTCACTCGCACTCTCTCTCTTATCACATATCAAAGCATTATTGGCTTTGTTTATTCCTATTTATATATGTATATGGTAGTAAGTGTTGCAGGTCCGAGTTTTTTTCAGCTGTTTTATGATGGAGAATAGTAAGAGCAGTGCAGGGTTTTCTTCTCCAAGAAGTGATAATTTTCCGGCTGGTTTACGGGTACTTGTTGTTGATGATGATCCTACCTGGTTGAAAATTCTTGAAAAGATGCTTAAGAAGTGCTCTTATGAAGGTCTCTTCTTTTAATTTATTCGTTTTCATGATCATTTTGTTTTAGATTAATGTTGTAGATCTCTTAATCTCTTTTTGCTGGTTTCTTGCAGTGACGACATGTGGTCTAGCACAAGAGGCTTTGAATCTTCTCCGAGAAAGAAAGGATCATGGGTTTGAGATTGTGATAAGTGATGTTAACATGCCTGACATGGATGGATTTAAGCTTCTGGAGCATGTTGGACTAGAGATGGATCTTCCTGTCATAAGTCAATTCTCGTTCCTTTCCTTGAAATTGGCTATTCTCCATTAATACATAATATGTGCTGGTTTAATTTCTTGCAGTGATGTCTGTCGATGGAGAAACAAGCAGGGTAATGAAGGGCGTTCAACACGGTGCATGTGATTATCTCTTGAAACCTATACGGATGAAAGAACTTAGAAACATATGGCAGCATGTGCTCAGAAAAAGGATGCACGAGGCAAGGGACATCGGAAACCATGAAATGGACCTATTTGATCAACTGTGGATGTTTAATGGAACTGATTCAGGCAACAAGAGAAAAGATTTTGACGATAAAGAAATTAGTGTTCATTCTTCTTCCATGAAGAAACCCAGAGTAGTTTGGACTGTAGATCTTCATCAGAAATTTGTCAAAGCCGTAAACCAGATTGGATTTCACAGTAAGTTCATATAAATTACCTAAACTCCATTCATCAGATCTGCGTTAATTAATGTTTTTTATGTTCCGCAGAAGCTGGTCCCAAGAAGATACTTGACTTGATGGCTGTTCCATGGTTGACTAGAGAAAATGTTGCTAGCCACTTACAGGTGAATATTTTTACACATTTACAGCCACTTCACTTGTCATCAGATTTGGTTAATTAGTTTCTTCGAAAATCAGATCCAGTTACAGCAAAGGCACCTGCCAGAAGATTGCAAGTAACTATTTTGCAAGTAACCTTAGGATTTGATTCTTTTACTATATATATAACACGAGTAGTCTTCTCTGCTTCTTGAAATTGAGGTTTTGTAAACTTAAGGGTAAAAAGGTTCTCACAACAGTATCATTTTCTTGCAGAAGTATCGCCTATACTTGACTAGGTTGCAGAAAGGTGGGATGAAGCATCCGAATGTTTCTTCTAAAGAAAATTCTCTTCAGAATCCAGTGGATGTGTGCGCTGATGTTACAAATGACAAGTGTAGTAAAGCTATTGCTCAAAATTGTAAGTCCAACATATATGAGAGCAAGGTAAAAGGTGTTGTTTCAATCCCAGTAGCAGAGCCGGGGTCTGTGGTTGGAGATAACTTTGATTCTCACACTGCTGGTTCAAAGACAAGCCTCAGTGGATTGATCAATACTGATGTAAAAAGTGTCGATGTACCCACTCCATATTGCTTTACTGGAGAAGCTCCACAACCTCAATACAAACAAGATTTCAAACCACGTTTTCCGTCAGAAAATCAGCCACTGCCCGGGATTCCTCATCAAATCCAAGTGGATTGCACACAACCAACTTGTTCTCTCAACCTTGTACCTTCTCATGAAATGAGGGAGTGGGACAGACTTTCCGGTAAAGAAAATAAGCTTTCTTCTTTCTTCAAGAGCACAAGTGGAGTAGGAAAATTATCTGCATTGGAAGCCATTCAACCTGTGAGCCATCAAATAAATTTTCATTCCCTTGAGCAAATTCCAAGTACATGGAGTATGACGAGTCAAAATGTAGATCAAAATCTAGTCAATGGTCTGCAATCGAGCACAGGAAATGTAACTTTGGGAAGTGGATCAGTTGTTGCATCTCTAGCTGAGGACATGTGTGATACTTCTATTCAAGGTGAATGTTTTCCAGCTTATAATGGTCTTCGGAACATACAACAATTTCACTACAATGAACCACAACCCATTTCTGGAGTTTCAACATGCTTGTATGATACATTGAGGTTTGATTATGAGTATCCAAATGATTCATTGGAAGGTATTGTGTTGGACCAAGGTCTGTTCATAGTCTAACCTTTATCCATTTAGATGTGCATTGCTCATCGACAACTGGCATGTTTTTCTCAACTAAAAAACAAAGAAGTGCTTTTTGATTTTGGTGGAGTGGAAGATCATCTTCACAAAAATGTACTTTACGAGCATTGGCAAATTTTTTAGCACAATAAGCAATCTTCTTGGACAGAACTTACTAATCAAAGCATGCTTAATTATCTGGTATTGTAAGTAGATTTAGAAAGGGTCAGCATGCAAATGTGCTCATCCTCTTTTTTCTTTTCCTCTTTTTTTTTTCCGTGTAAAAATGAGATTGGAACCCTTGTGCGAGGTGGAGTTGCAACTACCAAGCTGCAACGCTGATCCCTCCAGATGTACTCATCTTTGGTCGTAAAAGATAATCAGAGAAGAGATAGAAAAAAGGAGCTTCTGCAAATTGTTACTAGTATGATGAAGGTTTTGCAAGATTTGAAAGAGAAACTGCTGGAGTTTGGGCCCAGTCATAAAATCTCCAGAAAATCAATGTTTTTATTCTGTAACATAGGTGCCATACCATGAAGCTTGATTTTGGTCCTGTCACAAACTCAATCAGTATCTTTATTCTGTATTAGCTGATAAGATGCCAACATTTAAGTAACATCATCACCCAGGAATATTAAAATTACAAGTCAGCCAAGACCAAAAGCATATATTATTTACATTCTATTGTTGTCCAACAAATGATTGTGATAGGAGTGTCAATATCAATATTGATAAATGGAACATGCAGAATTTCACCACTCGACTGGAAACACAATTGAATTAGACATTTGGAGCAATGTCTTAACAACCTATAAGTGATGTATGCACAATCTGCAGCCTCCGCAACTTTAAAATTGAAAAGCAGCAGCATTTTGTTTAATGTTAGGAAAAAAATGCTCTTTATGGATCAGCAGCTGTCTTAAACTTGGATATTTGGCGAAGCATTTTCCTGCGTACTCCCACGGACAAAAGATTTGGGATTGTGTGATCTACCTTTCACTGGGAAATGATTTGGAACGTTGTTTTCCCTTTTAACATCTTTTGATCCATCAGGCTTCCCCAAAAGCCTCCAGGGTTGTCGACGTTTGTTGTCCTGGACTTCTGACACTGGCTTCCTACTGAATTTTGGTGAGCAAGGTTGCCGCGGCATCTGCAAACAGCAGATGGATAAAGGTGAGAACCAAAACGTTTACAGTTTCAGCAGCATAGAAGACTTTGTCTAGTATCCTTGACATTGGTCTTCAACAAGTGACACGTCTATGGGATATCTATCAATTTCATATGGTTACTGCTAATAACAGCTAGTTTTGTCAAAAGACGAAAAGAGAATGGTACCTTCATTTGATAACTTGACAATTCTCTTTCATGATGAATGCTTGCATTTGGTTTAGCTCTTGATGTAAGCACTTTAAAACTACTACTAGTAGCTTTGTCCTGCAAAACGAGACAACTCTCCTTAGCATACTGCCTGTAAAAATAGAAAAGCTTCTCATTAACTTGATTAACAATGTAGAGGTGCTCCTTATATATTATTAGTCTTAGGCTATGTACAAATAAATTTTGTATGATCTATTCAAATAGAATGAATATAGACGTGTATGAATCTAGACTTGTATGAATCTAGACACATATTCACTTGATATTAAAACTACTAGTATCTTTCTCCTGCAAAATGAGACAACTCCCCTTAGCATACTGCCTGTGAAATAGAAAAGCTTCTCATTGACTTGATTAACAATGTACAGAGGTTCTCCTTATACATTAGTCTTAGGCTATGTACAAATAAATTCTGCATGATTTTCTATCCAAATAGAATGAATCTAGACGTGTATGAATGTAGACACATATTCACTTAATATTCTAACATGCCCCCCTTAACTCAAAGTGGAGAAATCAACTTCAGTTTGCTTATTTTGAAATGATAAGAAGTTGATGTAGAAATCTCCCAATCACCAAAAAGAAAAGCAGTGTTGGAATTCTTTCCTCCAGAATCTGTTCTCGATAACCGAAAAGATTAGGTGTTGCAGATCTCATGAACATTATCAACGTAATTTGAATTGACAGAACAATAACTAGAAATTCAAGGTTAGAGGAGGGAATTGATCTCGTAAAAAGTAGCAGCACCGATTGCTGAAGAGATGAAGGGTGGTGGAATGATCCTAGAGAGAGGAGCAACACCTGAACGGTCGACCAGAGATAGGAGTACCGGTTACCGAATACAGGGGCGTCTTCGGGCACCAAAAGGAAGAAGAAAAGAAGAGAATACTGGCTTGGCTGGCAGTACACGTATTGGCCAATACCGCCTGCCAGTAGCAGAAACTCTTTGAGTCTGCGGTACCGTTAGCTCTTTAAGTCTCGACCAAGACAATGGAGACTTCACTACCATGTGAAAATAGAAAAGTTTCCCATTGTCTTGATTAATAATGTATAAGAGGTGCTCCTTTTAAACAAGTCTAAGGATATGTATAAATGCTGTATGATTTTCTCTATTCAAGTACAATAAATCTAGACCTTTACGAATCTAGACACATTCTTTAGATATTTTAACATTGTCAAAAGAAATTCAATCTTCTTCCCTGCTCAGACACATGAGACCAATTCCACCCTATTGATTCAACAAGGTTGCAAGCTAATGGTAACTACTAGCTTGCCAATGGAAAAGACAAGAGTACCTTCTTCATTTGATTACTTGACGATTCTCTTTCACGATGAATGCTTGCATTTGGTTTAGCTCTTGATGTATGAACTTTAGAACTACTAGTGGCTTTCTCCTGCAAACCAAGACAACTCTCCTTAGCATAACTAGCAAAGAAATTCAATCTTCTTCAATGCTCAGGAGCATGAACAAATTCCACCTCAATGATTCAACGATGTTGCTGATTTATGGTAACAACTAGCTTGTCATGGAAAAGGGAATAGTACCTTTGTCGTTTGATTAGTAAATGATTCTCTTTCATGCTGAATGCTTGCATTTGGTTTAGCTCTTGATGTAAGCACTTTAGAACTACTAGTGGCTTTCACCTGCAAAAACAAGACAACTCTCCTTGGCATAACTAGCAAAAGAAATTCAATCTTCTTCAATTCCGCCTCATTGATTCAACGATGTTGCTGCTAATGGTGACAACCAGCTTGTCAGTGGAAAAGGGAATAGTACCTTTTTCGTTTGATTAGTAAATGATTCTCTTTCATGATGAATACTTGGAGTTGGTTTAGCTCTTGATATAAATTCTTTAGAACTACTGGTGGCTTTCTCCTGTAAAAATGAGAAATCAACTCTCATTAGCATACTGCCAAAAAAATTCATATTCTTCTCTGCTCAGGCACATGAGACCAGTTCAGCCCTGATGTGTAGTCTTATTTATCCTCTACTTGCTAGAGTTGAGGAGTGTTAATGATGATATTAATTTGGAAAAAGTATATATTTCATGGATATAGTGAGATGGTCTGCAAAATAGTTAATTTCATGTCTTTGGTGATCTAAAATCTATTCTTCACCTCCTTACTCATTTAGTGGAGAGAGGAAGACTGTTAGGTCCAGCCCTAATTTTATGATGAGTACCATATAGTGAGCCTATATTTCACATATGTTATTCCTCTGGAACAAAGTGATGGAAATGACCTTTGGTTTGGCATGTAGCTTCTGCTTTTCTGCTTCCTTTGTGTTCAGCTTTTGTTCTAGCTTCTGAAAGAACTGAAGTTGAACAGATTACAAGTGCACGATCAGATTAGACAAATCAAAGAACGAACAGAAACATAGACGTTGATCAGCTCTTCATGTACCTCTCTTCGCTTTGCTGCTCTTTCTTCACTTCTTAAGCTGAAAGGAGAAAATACAGTACGGGAACATGTTCTGTTTCCATTCTCGTTTATTGATTCAAAATTTCTGCTCCAAAAGGTAAATAGCTTCAGCTCAAAATGGCCCAACAAAGTAAATTGTTAGGTAAAATCAATCATTGTTTGCAGCATGACCTTTTATTTGCCTCTACTTGTAAAACTTAAAAACTAACTATATCAAATAAAGCAGAAAGGCGCTTCACTTACAAAAACATGTAGAGAACTGGAACCATTATTAAAGTCAAATCTTGAAGAGCATGCATATAAACAAAAGAAAGCTCACTTTACATTCTCTCCTCAACAGATAACTGAAGGTCCTTATCAAACTGAATTCAATAACCAAATGGTAAAAAAGGCAAATTTGTTGCCAGAAGTTCTCACCCTGAGTGTGATAGCAATTCACCCTTTTCTGTTCTGCTTCTACAGAATGGTTGGTCAATCTTTGTTGTATTCCTGCAAAAGCAAAGAGTTTGACCCTTTCAGTAAAACATTTAGATCACTAATGATCGTCGACTGCTGTTGTCAATAATGAAGCCACAGCTTAGGAAAAAACATTATAATGCTCTGTCGTCTTCATTCACCTGCTCTTTCAGTTCTTAAATAGTATGTAGTTTACCTTCTATTTTCTCGTTGAGGGGTTTCAGAAGTGCGCTTTGATATCTCACTTACAGATGCCTGCATTTTGCAGACGCATATGGCATGATCAAATCAAATAACTGAAAGCAAGAATCCAGGAGAAATTAAGGACAAAGAACAATTAATGCACCAGAGCTGAAATCTCTTGAACTTTGCTGTCTCTAGATGTTTTGGTGATGGATCTGACAAGTCTTGAATTCACTATCTTCTCAAGAATTGGAGACAATGTTTTATTTGTTTCCTCTTTGTGAGAAGAAAATTTGATTAGCGTCTGAAGAGATTTTGGATTTGATCGCTTTTTGTCAATCGCGTCTTTTCCATTCTTTCTATTATCAGTCACTTTCAGTGGCAGAGCTGTCATCGGTTTGACACGAGATCTCAACTTTGATGATTCATTGTTATTTGTTAATCTACTCGTTGTGGACAGTGGTTTCTACAAGATTGAAGCATGTTCAATTAGAAATGAAGGAATTCGAGTTTAGCATAAAAGAGAAAGAAGCACTATGCAATGCTAAAAGACAAACCTTTGTTTGCGTCTTCTTCTTCAGTTGGACTATATTCTCATTGACCTTTACAACAACATTTTCCGCCTGATTCAATGACTTGACTTCATTCTCTATTGGATAAGATTGTTCTGCTGAGTTTTCAGTCTCAGCAAGTTCTAAGTTACTTTTTTTGTGAGTAGCATAGCTGCCAAAAGTAGATGTATTATCCCCATCATCTCCCTGTGCTTCTTCAACGCCCACATAGCTGCTATTCTCTGGCAACTCAGAGCAGGTTGAGCGATGATCAAGGTTTGGATTTGTCACATTTAGATGGCCCTCTCCTCCCAGTGCTTCTTCAGCGACCTCAGATTCCATTGGGGAATCATCAATGGGTTGATTTGTCACATCCCCCTCTTCTCTCTGTGCTTCATCAGCACCCACATAACTGCTTGTCCCTGCCAACTCAGGGTTCACAGTGGAATGATCACTGGTTTGATTTGTCACATTCAGATCAGAGGACACGCCAACTGCTGCATTCTGCTGCTCGAGCAAAGCTGCTGCTTTTTTAGCAGCTGCTTTCTTGAATTGAGCCTCAAAGTAAGCTTTCTTCTCAGCAACTGAACCAGGCCTTGAGTACTTCTCAACTTCCTCTTGATACCGATTGTGAGTAAACGATGACCACTTCTCCCAAGCCAGGGATTCATTCATAAATCTTCCAAATGATACTGATGCTGTTAGTGCACGTAAAGGATCTCCCTGTAATGAGGAATTTTCCTGCTCAGCTTCTAAATGAGAAACTCCCCACATATCAATTGATTTTTCAATCTATTAAACTCACTTTCCCCAAACATGCTTATAGAAAAGAACAAATGAGAGAAATTTCCATGTCTAATTCAGTTTAAATAGATCATAAACTATGAAACAACAACATAATCCTAAAATAAAGAGAAATAATGCTACTGTTTGAGCAGAAAGGACAAATATAATCTCTACTCTAGGGACTTTACAGACAGTGGCGGAACCACGTGTAACTAAATTGAATCCCCTTCATCCGAAAATTACTCTATGCAACAGGGTAATAAAAACATTTTTTTTTTTTTTTGGAATTCCCTTGAAATTATTAAGTAAAAAGCATTTAGCGTAGTGGCAAAAGTGGTTCAGAAATACTCCTACTAGATATGACAATTTTTACATTTTTTTGAATACTCTTGTTAGAATTCCACTGTTTAAAGACCGTGAGAATCCAATAGAGAATTGATGATAACAACACCACCAACAAGAAGAATAACAACTATGCTTCGGTACCAAACTAGTTGGGATTGACAGTTGCGTTATGACCGTTTTATTAAAAGAAACGATGAATCAGAAACCACAAAGGGGAAAGTAAACCTAGTGCTTGAATTCTCAAAAGCCCCACTCAGTAGTCAAAAAATTCTTAAACCCTCATAGGCAAAGGTGGAGAAGATTGCATTTAAACAGACCCAACTCAGATATGAAATGAAATAATAGAGAACCTCCAATATAATATTGACACGAAGCAGTAAACATTCCTCTTATTGTTCATAAGGCAAAGGAGCAGAACATTACATTTTACCAAAATAATTAGAATATACATGAAATCTTGAAGCAGTAAACTTGAATCTTGTTAATTGGACTAACCTCACTGCGTTCTTGAGAAGGTTGAGAGAAGGACCGTACAAGACAAGCTGAAGTCGATTCACCCATTTCTTAAACCCAATTCTTTCTTCTGTTTGCTTCTTGGAACCTAAACAAGTATTTGTTCTTGCAGAAACATACAGCTGCTTCTGAAGGGTTATTAGAGGGCGATGGTTAGATTGGAACGTTATGTTTCAGACAACGACCTATTTTCCGATTCAAGTGAGAGAAAGAGAGGAAGTATTGGCGACTCCAACGGCTAGTTTTTTTTTTCTTTTGGATTTTTCTTCTAAACTAAATTATGTCTGCTTGTAATAAACCTTAGCTGATTTGGATTTAGTTTGAATTTAGTATTAATATCCTAAATTATCTGTCTAATGATGGTCATTACAACGGCTCACTTTATCTAAAACATTACTAGAGCTACACGGAAGCACCCTATTAGTTGGGTAGATACTTATTATATACACCCAATATCTTGATTGAATTAATAATTAATAATTAATAATTAAAAATTAAAATAAGAATATGTATTACTTAACCAAGTTAGAAATGTGTATATGAAAAGGCATATTGTCTATAAGTTTTTATCTGTTAATTATATTGTGGATGTCCATTTATTACTCCGCTATAGATAATCTTCTTCAAGAAGATTATCTATTTAGTACTCTGTTGAAGTTTATCTACAAGCAGCTGATGCAGGCAGGTTGCAAGCAGCTCAATGAAATGATTTGCAGCAGTTTCTTATTAAACAGGCAGGTTACAAGTAGCTCATGCAGACAGCTTACAAGCAGCTAAAGAAAACCCTTGCAGCTGCTTCCTGAAAAGCCTCGCAGCTGCTTCCTTTCTTCTATAAATAGAGGAGTCTTCAGTTCATTATGTACATAAGTTTGAAGTTTGAATAATATATCAGTTCTCTCTATACTTGTCTTTACTTTACTGTCTTTATTTCATAACACGTTATCAGCACGAGACTCTGCCATCTCGAGAAAATACTTTGAAAGTATCAGAGGTACGGACTTTCTTTTTCTAAATAATGTCAAATCTTTCTAAACTTGAGTTTGTAGCCCTGGATATATCGGGCAAAAGCTACATGTCTTGGGTGCTTGATGCCGAAATTCATCTTGATGCGATGGGTCTGGCAGACACCATCAAAGATAAAAATCAGGCATCAAACCAAGACCGTGCCAAAGCAATGATATTCCTACGCCATCACCTTGATGAGGGCCTGAAAATGGAATATCTTACTGTTAAAGATCCAGTCATACTATGGAATAATTTGAAAGATAGGTATGACCACCTGAAGATGGTCGTTCTTCCACATGCACGTTATGATTGGACTCATCTAAGGCTACAAGATTTTAAATCTATCAGTGAGTATAATTCTGCTATGTTCAGAATTATTTTCCAATTGAAACTATGTGGTGATAATATTACTGATCATGATATGTTGGAGAAAACTTTCATCACTTTTCATGCCTCGAATATGCTCCTGCAGCAGCAATATCGAGAGATGAGATTCAAAAAGTATTCTGAACTTATCTCACATCTTCTTGTAGCCGAGCAACATAATGGGCTATTAATGAAAAATCATAAAAGCCGACCTACTGGTTCTTGTCCATTCCCTGAAGTGAATGAGACGAACTTCCACCAAGCTAAACGTGGAAGAGGACGTGGCCCCAGTCGTGGTCATGGCCGTGGTCGGGGAGGAAACTCTAATCGTGGTAATAACAATGCACCAAAGAACCCTCCCCACCACCAGCAGTGGAAAAGGAAGGAACAAAAGCATGAAGCGGTGCAAGAAACAAAGCCAGAAAATGCATGCTATAGATGTGGAGGAAAAGGGCACTGGTCACGTACATGTCGTACGCCAAAGTACTTGGTTGAGCTGTATCAAGCCTCCCTGAAGAAGACAGAGAAAAATGCTGAAGCAAATTTTATTTCTGAAGATAATTTAGACTTCATGCATTTGGATGTAGCTGATTATTTTGCACTCCCAGAAGGAGAAACAAGTCATGTGATCGGTAGTGAATCTGTAGAAATGTAAATATTTTAATTTTTGTTGTTTGTAGTAGATAGTATGGTTATGTAATTGTTGTTATGCTTTGATAATAATGTTTATTATCATATTTATTTTGTTTATGTCATTTTGAAGAATATGGATAATCCTCAAATTATGTTTGGATCAAAGACCAATCATGAAGATATTTGTGTAATTGATAGTGGAACAACTCATGCCATATTCAAAGATCAGAAATACTTTTCTTATTTGCATAAGGAAAAAGCAAATGTTTCTACAATTTCTGGTAATATAAGTTTGATTGAAGGCTCCGGAAGAGCTATTGTATTTCTGTCTAAGGGAACAAAATTTATTATAGACAATGCATTATTCTCCTCCAAGTCCCGAAGAAACTTATTGAGTTTTATAGATATCCGCCGAAATGGGTATCATGTTGAGACAATAGATGAAATGAACGTGGAATATCTTTGTATTACAAAGAATATTTCTGGCCAGAAATGCATTGTAGAAAAGTTACCAACTTTATCTTCTGGCTTATACTATTCAAAGATTAGTACAGTTGAAGCACACTCTATCGTAAACCAGAAGTTTACTGATTCAAATACTTTTGTGCTTTGGCATGGCCGTTTGGGCCATCCTGGATCAATAATGATGAGACGAATTACTGAAAATTCGAGTGGGCATCCATTAAAGAACCTGAAAATTCTTACAAATGATGAATTTTTTTGTGATGCTTGTTATCAAGGCAAAATGATCATTAGACCATCACTAATGAAGGTTGGCATTGAGTCCCCTACCTTTTTAGAACGTATACATGGGGATATATGTGGACCTATTCACCCACCAAGTGGGCTATTTATATATTTTATGGTCTTAATAGATGCATCTACAAGATGGTCTCATGTTTGCCTACTATCATCTCGCAACCTGATGTTTGCAAAGTTATTAGCCCAAATAATTCGATTAAGGACACAATTCCTAGATTATCCTATAAAGGCTATTCGCCTTGATAATGCTGGAGAATTCTCATCTCAAGCTTTTGATAATTACTGTCTATCAATTGGAATAAAAGTTGAACATCTTGTAGCTTATGTTCATACTCAAAATGGCCTTGCAGAGTCATTTATTAAACGGCTGCAATTGATAGCAAGACCACTACTTATGAAAATAAAATTGTCCACTACTGTTTGGGGCCATGCTATCTTGCATGCAGAATCACTTATCCGTCTCAGACCGACACATTATAATAAATATTCTCCGTCACAATTGGTTTTTGGTCATGAACTAAATATTGCCTATCTACGAATTTTTGGATGTGCTGTATATGTGCCAGTAGCACCACCACAATGCAGTAAGATGGGCCCCCAAAGAAGGTTAGGAATATATATTGGGTTTGAATCACCCTCTATTATTCGCTATCTTGAACCATTGACGGGAAATTTATTTACTGCTCGATTTGCAGATTGTCGATTTGATGAAACAAATTTCCCACAATTAGGGGGAGAGAAAAAGGAAATCAAAAGAGAAATTGTGTGGAAAGTTTCATCATTATCTCACTTTGATCCACGTACCCCTATATGTAATCAGGAGGTCCAGAAGATCATCCATTTACAGAATATAGCAAATCAAATGCCAGATGCATTCACTGATTTGCAAAGGATAACTAAGTCGCATATCCCTGCAGAGAATGTGCCTATCCGAATTGATGTCCAAACATGACCATCTACTAGCATGAGAGCTAGTGAACCTAAAGCACGCCTGAAGCGTGGTAGACCTTTGGGTTCTAAGGATCGAAATCCTAGAAAAAAAAAATCGATAAATGATCAAAATGATATTATGAAGGGATCTCCTGAAGAGACCCAAGATCTGATTAATTCTGAGATTCCTGAAGAAATCAATAAACCCGAGACTCAAGTGAGTGAGGAACTTTTAATAAGTTCTACTAGTGATGGGATTAATTTAAATCGATCTGAAATAGTGGTGGATAATATTTTTGCATATAATATTGCACTTAACATTATGCAAGATAATGAGAATCTTGAACCCCGATCTGTCGAAAAATGTCGACAAAGATCTGATTGGCCAAAATGGCAAGAGTCAATTCAATCGGAATTGAAGTCACTTGCTAAAAGAGAGGTAGTCCAAACACCTGCTGATATAAAGCCAGTTGGTCATAAATGGGTTTTTGTGCGAAAAAAGAATGATAAAAATGAAGTTGAAAGATACAAGGCCCGCCTTGTTGCACAAGGATTCTCACAACGACCCGGAGTCGATTATGAAGAAACATATTCACCAGTTATGGATGCCATAGCATTTCGATATCTCATCAGTTTAGCCTTACGTGAAAGGCTTGAAATATATCTAATGGATGTGGTTACAGCTTATCTGTACGGGTTACTTGATAATGAAATTTACATAAAAATCCCTGAAGGATTTAAAATGCCTGAAGCATATTCAAAATCTCGGGAAATGTACTCAATCATATTACAAAGATCTTTGTACGGTTTAAAGCAATCTGGGCACATGTGGTATAATCGCCTCAGTGAATATTTGCTGAAAGAGGGTTACATAAATGATGTTATTTGTCCATGCATTTTTATAAAGAAAATGGCTTCAGAATTTGTTATACTTCTGTTTATGTTGATGACATAAATCTTGTTGGAACTCCAGAAGAGCTCCAAAAGGCAATTGAATATCTTAAGAAAGAATTTGAGATAAAAGATCTTGGAAAGATAAAACTTTGTCTTGATCTGCAAATTGAACATTTAGCAGACGAGATCTTTATCCATCAATCTGCCTATACAGAAAGGGTCCTAAAACGCTCTTACATGGACAAAGCGCACCCATTGAGTACACCAATGGTTGTTAGATCACTTGAAGTGAATAAAGATTTGTTCCGGCCTCCAGAAGAGGATGAGGAACTCCTTGGTCCCGAAGTACCCTATCTCAGTATAATTGGTGCACTAATGTATCTTGCTAATGCTACAAGGCCTGACATAGTATTTTCTGTTAATTTACTAGCAAGATATAGTTCTTCTCCTACACGGAGACATTGGAACGGGATTAAGCATATATTGCGATATTTAAAGGGAACTCTTGATATGAGTTTGTTTTATGCTAACAAAGATAGTGCAGATCTTGTTGGTTATGCAGATGCGGGTTATTTATCTGATCCCCATAAAGCTAGATCTCAAACCGGGTACGTGTTTACATGTAGAGGTACTATCATATCATGGCGCTCCACAAAACAATCTATTATTGCTACTTCTTCAAATCATGCTGAAATAATAGCTATTCATGAAGCAAGTAGGGAATGCGTATGGTTGAGATCAATAATTCATTTTATTCGAGAAAAATGTGGTTTGAAATGTGAGAAAAGACCCACAATTTTATACGAAGACAATGCTGCATGCATAGCCCAATTGAAGGGAGGATTTATAAAAGGAGATAGAACGAAGCACATTTCACCAAAATTATTCTACACACACGATCTTCAGAAAAATGATGACATTGATGTGCAACAAATCCGTTCAAGCGACAATCCGGCAAATTTATTCACTAAATCTTTACCAACTTTAACTTTTGAGAAGATGGTATACAAGATTGGAATGCGGAGACTCAAATATTTGAAATAAGGTTTTCATGAGGGGGAGTGAAATACGCGATGTACTCTTTTTTCCTTACTAAGGTTTTTTCCCACAGGGTTTTCCTTATAAGGTTTTTAATGAGGTAGCTAGCAATGCGTATTACTAAATATGTGTACTCTTTTTCCTTCACTAGGATTTTTTCCCACAGGATTTTTTTTCCTAGTAAGGTTTTAACGAGGCACAATACCTTTTTAATGAACATCCAAGGGGGAGTGTTATGAAAATAATTATATTGTGGATGTCCATTTATTACTCCGCTATAGATAATCTTCCTGAAGAAGATTATCTCTTTAGTACTCTGTTGAAATTTATCTACAAGCAGCTGATGCAGGCAGGTTGCAAGCAGCTCAATGAAATGATTTGCAGCAGCTTCTTATTAAACAGGCAGGTTGCAAAATGATTTGCAACAGCTTCTTATTAAACAGGCAGGTTGCAAGCAGCTCATGCAGACAGCTTACAAGCAGCTAAAGAAAAGCCTTGCAGCTGCTTCCTGAAAAGCCTCGCAGCTGCTTCCTTTCTTCTATAAATAGAGGAGTTTTCAGTTCATTATGTACATAAGTTTGAAGTTTGAATAATATATCAGTTTCTCTCTATACTTGTCTTTACTTTACTGTCTTTATTTCATAACATTATCCTATTAATTATCTTTTCTTTTTAGGATGTATCTTCAACCATAAAAAGTTTACACTAAACTAATAAAAACATGACACATGTATTTTACGTATGCTCTTTCACGTTAGTAATAAAGGTGCGCTACTACAAACTAAAACATTTTATGACCTTTTAAAAATAATGCACAATATGATAAGATAACAACCTTCTTTCATACGTATGTTTCTTTCGGTGGCGGCCTGATGAATTTCGTGGCCTAAAGTCAAACTTTACGAGGGGCTTTAACTTTTTTATTTTAAAAAATTATTTTATTTTATTTGAAATCTATTTTTCTAGCTCTTTTTAGGTGTAAATTATTAATAATTTTTTATAATCAATTCTCTAAATAAGTCTTTCTCAATTGATAAAATAGTTAATCCATTTAATCTCTCTCGAGATATTATTGATCTTAGGTAATGTTTTATCAATTTTAATTTTGAAACACTTCCTTTTGCTGAAGCAGCAGTAATAGATTTATTAACAGTATTCTATAAGTAATATAGGGATTTGGAAAAGAATCAAATCTTTTTATTTGGTTAAATATATCAGTTAAACCGTTATCTTCTAATTGTAGTATTTTCCTTAACACTTTTATTTCAGAAAATACATTTAAACTGTCAATATTGGCTTGAATATTATGATTTAAGGAATATTCAAGATTAAGGCAATATTTTTTCAAATTTCCATCATCTAGTGATCTCAGTGTTTTATCATTAAATAAAAAACCAAAAATATTTTCTACTGCTATGTATAAAACGTAATCAATTCCAAAGGACTCTTCGAGAGATTTTGAGATTTCATTATCAATATTCTACTCAAATTATTTCTTCCTATATATCACACATTTCTTATGAAATTCGGGTTCAATATTCATTTCAAATGCAATTTCCTTGGCAGAAATCATAACAGTTGCAAATCCTTCTTCTCTATATTTATTAAAGAAAGAAATCAAATATTTTCATTTTACATAACTTTAATTTTTTTTGTATATATAGTGTATTATGTGTAACAAAAATGGCCCCCACAAATATGAGGCCTAAAACAGTTGCTTTACCTGCTTTAGGGACTGATTTCTTTCTACATAGCCAACGTGTTTAAGAAAATTTAGAATAATTAGCATTCTGCTTTGCCATGTGAGCAGTCGGAGCAGCGTTGAAGTAATTAATAAGCCAACGGTCCACACGACATTGAAGAATAATTTTATCGATTAATTTTTATATATAAATAATTTTCTACCTTCATGTTCGAAACCAAAAATATTCCTAACTAAAACTTTAAATATGTGATAAACTATTAAAATTTTGGAAAATGGAGGGAGACAACCCATTGCTCCAAGTAAATGTAGGGACCTAAACGGTTCTCTTTTAGCATTGAGGATCTAATGTCGTAGGCTATGTCTAATGCATTTATTAGACCACTCATGGAGAAAGAATAAAATAGATTGTTGATGTGCGGCTACACTACTATACTTTATATCATTATTTACTTTTACATTTTTCTGTAATATTGATAATTCGTGTAACGTTTGAGCTTAATTGAATTTATTTTACGTATAGAAATATTTTGACATAAAATAGAGAGAAGATTGCGCGAAGTAGCACTAAAATGATGAAGTAGAGCACTCGTTTGAACTGGCACATTACACAGTGCAAGGCCTAGTGAAAATGGCGCCTTACAAAACTAGGCGAGGAAAGTATGGCACCTTAAAAGGAGCAAGGAGAGGAGAGTTTGGTGCCTCAGACGCTGCGAGGCACAACCTAACTTGTCACGACCTAAATTCCACCATAGGAATCGTGATGACACATAGTCTCTAATACTAGGTAAGCCGACCACTTACAATAGTTAAATCAATAAAAATATGAAATAATGATATAGAGTTTAACATAAATGCGGAAATAGATGTAATACAAGCCAAAGTGGCGATAATCACAACATCTCCCAGAACTAGGTAGTACAGAGTCACGAGCTCTAACTTAATACATAGAAATATCTCAAAATACAATATTGTTCGGATAGAGAATTGACAGTATTAATAAAAGAAAAAGACATCAAGGAACTGCGTCGATCAATGCAGCTCTACCTTGAATCCTCAATGGTCAAAGAAGCTCTCACTGCATGGGTCCACTACCTCCAACACATGGATCTACACAAAAATATACAGAAGTGTAGTATGAGTATACCACGGTCCGTACCGAGTAAGTATTAATACTAACCTCGGTGAATTAGTGATAATATTCAAATCATGTGATACTCACTAGTCAAAATAAGTTTTGCAATAAATCAAAGACTTCCAATAAAATATAGTAGAAAACAATAGTAATAACTTCAACAAAATAAGTGATAACTATTCAATGTAAGTAAAGGCTCAATTTCAATATCAAGTCATCACAAAGAGACATACATAAATTGCACCTCGTGTCCACATTTTTATCACAATAATAATAGCCATCTGTATCACTCCACCCTGACAAAAATCACAATAGCCACCTATGTCGCTCTGCCCTGACAATATCACAATAGCCACTCATATCGCTTTGCCCTGACAATATCATAATAGCCACCCGTATCACTCTGCCATGACAATATCAAAATAGCCATCTGTATCGCTCCGCCATAATAATATCATAATAGCCATCCGCATCTTTTCGCACAACAATAATCAACCCACACAACATGTCCACACGTGCCACAATATCATAAAATAATAATACCAAAGTTTCGTCAATATATAAGCTCATAACTTATTAACAAAGTGCACAAGAACATGACAATAACATAAAAGTGCGGAGGAGTATTCAACAAATAAGGCATGACTATGGCTAAGTCAATTGTATCGGTCATGATTATGTAATCACAAAGTGGTTTAAGCATATCTCGTATAAAATACATTATCAAATTAAGACATATTAATAGCATATGGTCCAATTCGGTTATAATTCACAAATAGCACCCGTGTACACGCTCGTCACCTCGCATACACGTCACTTTTCACATAACATAATTAGGCAATTAAGGCCAAATCCTAAGGGGTGATTCATCCACACAAGGTTAGGTAAGGTACTTACCTCAAACAAGCCAAATCAATACTCTATAAAGCCCTTGCCTATCGAATCGGCCTTCGAACGGGTCAAATCTGGCCAAGAATAATCCAATAATATTAAACACGGCTATAGAAATCGATTCTAAGTAATAAAGCTTCAATATTTATCAAAAATAAAAAAGTCAACCAAAAAGTCATTTCGGGCCCGCATCCCGGAACTCGACAAAACTCACAAATTCTGAACACCCATTTCAATACGAGTCCAAATATACTAGTTTCATCTAAATCTGACTTTGAATCGGGGTTCAGATCCTCATTTATTATTTTATAAAGGTTTGCCAAAATGCCTAGTTTTTTTCCACTTAGATTCACCATTCAAATGCTAAAATCAAGATCGGAATCATGAATAATAACCAAATCTGAATAAAATACACTTACCCAAGTCCAATTCGTGAAAATTCCCTCCAAAATCGCCTAAATTCGAGCTCCCAATCTCAGAATGTGATAAAATAACTTAAACCCTCGAAATAGAGTATTTGATGAATCTGCCCAGTTATACACTTCGCGATCACAGGACCCACTTCGCGATCACGAAGGCCAAACTCTTTAAAGTGGGGGGGGGGGGGGGGAGTGAATTGTCATTTTTTTCTTTTTATAATTGAGTAGTTGACTAATTTACCAATTAGTCGACTAGAAATAAATGCGACGTCAAGGATAAAGACATAATGTAAAGTGAAGAAATTAAATGACACAAGATGTTTTTATACTGGTTCGGATTCAATGTGAATCCTACTCTAGTCCCCTTGGGTTGCAAGATGGTTCTCTCTTCAAAGCTCCTTAAAAACTTCGTACAAGTGTGTTGATGTTGTCATGAACACCAACTGCCTTTTAGTTCTAAGAACACTCGTTGTATTTTCGATACAATGTCTCATCAATATTTTTCTCTCTTTCTTCTCTCTAATAGTTACACGATAAATCACACTCAGATTACAATGCTTGCCTTGAGTAGAACAAAGAGTATGAAGTTGGTTCGATCAAAGTATATTTCTTCTCTTGGTCGTCTCACTATATATATACTTTGAGGGATCTTCTTTGATCCTTGATTGTTGCAGATCTTGAGAGATTAGAGACACAAAAATTGATCCTTGGAATGAATCGTATGATGATTATTTTCAAGAATAAGTGTGGAACCTCCGTTGATTTTTCTTGACTGGTGGTCTGGATAGAACTTTCCATCAGTGAGCAAATCCTTATTTCAACGAACAGCCTTAAATATATCCTTTGATTTCGGGAGTCAACAACCTTCCATTAATAAGCGGATCTTCAGTGCATTGATAGATATATTAATCGGATTCTTAGCAATCTTGTTCTTTTCTGATTTTGGTCCTTCCTTTCTTATCTTCCTTCGTATGGCTGTCAGATCGTAGAAGATCTTTCTCTTCTTTTTCTTTGCTCCTTCCTTTCTTGTCTTCCTTTGCAGATATTTGACTATCTTCCTTTCCTTTGCTCCTTCCTGTTCTTTGCTGCAAAGATATATTATTTTTTATCATTAAAACTTGGATCTAACAATCTCCCCCTTTTTTATGATGATAAAATAACAAAATACTATCAGTTTACTTCCTTGTATGTTAGTTGACTCTTCGTCTATTGTAGTTGACTCACCCTCAACTAAATATCCTCTCCTTATGTGTGCGTGAGTTCTTATAAGTCAACTCCCCTACAACTGGGCAGCCACAAAATCAAAAAATTTATTTCTGTTCCTGTAATTTTTTACCTGTAATCTTCTCCCCCTTTGACATCAACCAAAAGGCATCATATGGGCAAAAATATGTCAAAGTAAGTAATAACTAACTAGTTAGGTATGTAAATCCAGATGTAATTGTCTTTGTCCCGCCCCATTCTCGCAAGAGCGGGCTTCGACGTGTGACAACCTTTTTTAAAGGGTATTAAGAGAGAAGAGTCACCACCTAATGATTTTTAAGGTGCGTTAAGGCACCTATTTGCAAATAACTCTGTTTGAGTCAACACCACCAAAGATCGGGTAAGGGATTAAATTACCTCAAAGAGAAGGTATTAGGCACTCTTCGAGGTCCACAACTGTGGGTCCCGGCCATTTAGACTATGTGGATTATTGTAATTAAGCTAGGTGATCAAATAAATAAAAGGGAAATTCAGAAATTGTAGAGTCTTATATAACATATAAGAATCGATACAAGTCTTAATAATTACAAAGGTACAAACTGTATTGATCTATGTTAAATGACTAAGTGTGAATAACACGCACATAAAAGGAGGGGGGGTAGAGGTTGCTCGTATTATTCAGTGGGTACAGACTATCATCTCCTGCTACCCGATTACTATGTTGAAGTTGTTTACTTAAAAGTGTTCTAATTCAATTCCAAGTCGTACCCTATGTGTGCACTACCCGTCCCATGCCTATGGTTCAGGAGGATTTGGACGTACTATCAGGTAGTTCTAGACTTTACTTAGGTTGCTCAAAAATGATAAAACTAGACGACGTTCAAAATAGATAGGACTGCAAACAATAGCAATAAAAGGCTCAAGTTAACCTCCACACATAAGCATGAAAGCACGCAAACAGATTTCTGGTTAGGCAGTAGACAGAATTGAGACGTATTAGAATCATTAAGTCCTACAAGCATGAATTCTGCATAATTTGAACCACTAAGCAATTAGTGGGAATTCCTATAAGCAGGATTTCTAGGTGACCAGTTTTGACTAAGAAGTTATTTAATACATAGTTCTTATTAAAGAATCATATAGTCATGATGTCTATGTGTGTAGTAGCATCCGATAGACATGATCTCTAAACGATTCACATCTGGACAGTGAAGTAGTTGAGAATGCAAAATTATTTAATTGCCTCTATAGGCATGCTTTCACCAGGCCCAAATGAATAGGATTAAGCAAATCAAAGCAAAGGTTCTCTGAGTGGTCAAATACCCGACCTGGTTAGCCAACATTGTGCCAGTTCCAAAGAAAGATGAGAAAGTTAGAGTATGTGTCGATTACCGAGATTTGAATAGAGCAAGTCCTAAGGATGATTTCCCGCTGCCTAACATACATATACTGATTGAAAACTACATCAAGCATGAACTCCAATCCTTCGTGGATTGCTTCGCAGGATACCATCAGATTTAGATGGATGAAGAGGACGCCAAAAAGATCGCCTTTATCATACCATGGGAAATATATTGTTATAAAATGATGTTGTTTGGTTTAAAGAATGCTAGGGCCACCTACATGAAGGCCATGATGACTATCTTCCACGACATGATACACAAGGAAATAGAGGTGTACGTGGATGATGTTATCATCAAATCTAAAAGGAGTTCAAATCACATAGCAGACCTGAAGAAAATTTTTGATTGGCTTCGAAAATACAACTTGAAATTGAACCCTACAAAGTGTGCCTTCGGAGTTTTTGCTGGAAAATTGTTAGGTTTCATCGTCAGCCGCCGAGGTATTGAGTTAGACCCATCAAAAACCAAAGCTATCCAGGACCTACCACTTCCAAAGAATAATACAGATGTGATGAGTTTTCTAGGGAGCCTCTATTACATCAGCCGCTTTATAGCATAATCAACGGTGATATGTGAGCCAATCTTCAAAATTCTGAGGAAAGATGCTGCAACAAGCTGGACTGAGGAATGCCAGAAAGCCTTCGACAAAATCAAGGAGTATTTATCTAAACCGCCCGTGTTGGTCCCACCAAAACCATGAAGACCTCTGCTGCTTTATCTGTCTGTGTTGGATGAGGCTTTTGGTTGTGTTCTAGGACAACATGATGAAACTAGAAGGAAGGA
This sequence comes from Nicotiana tomentosiformis, assembly GCF_000390325.3. Lineage (NCBI taxonomy): Eukaryota > Viridiplantae > Streptophyta > Magnoliopsida > Solanales > Solanaceae > Nicotiana > Nicotiana tomentosiformis. The sequence continues at coordinate 75,704,876 of NC_090823.1, read as the reverse complement.
GCAAGCGATATATTATCCGAGCAAGAATTTTACGCCTTACGAAGCTCGGTACTCTTTGTTGGAACGCACTTGCTGGGCTTTGACATGGATAGCCAAGAAGTTGAGACATTATCTCATATCCTCCGGTACCGAAGCAGGCCCAACAGACCAGGCCCAAATGAATAACTTACTTACTCAAAGGGATGCCAAATTTAGCCTTACAGGTGACAAAATACTCATGGGATTGATTAGCAACTTTCCCACTTAACTCATAAGGCTATAACTAATCAGCAATTCTAGCAGAAACACATGGACAAGAATACATAAAATACAGACAAGTTCACAAGGCAGACTCATGCTTGCATTTTCGGAAACAAAGATAAAGTAACATAATTAACCATCATAGGATATGGAACTATTTCAAAAGAGTTTTGAAAGTAAACTGATTTAGAATTATCCTAAAAGAACCTTAGACACGATATTTAAACATGAAAATCTAACAGAGTCATAGACAAGAACAAGTAGAGCATAACCTTCACATGAAAATTTTAACATGAAAGCTTAGTGAAGACAACATAACAGAACAGATTCATGTTCGAGCAATCACTTAGTTGAGAATGAGAAAACTTTAACATGCCGAGTATCAATTACAATACCAGAAAAACATGTCAACTCTACATCAATCGAACATGCAAGCATCAAACCTTATGCGTGTTGGTCACATATAGGAGAAAATACTGGTTATGATATTTACTCTAAAGTTCTCGATTGATACTGAGGAACACAAAATCGAGCAAGTCAGGAACACAATAGAGTTACAAATAGCATGGGAAAAGATCATATCAGACAGTAAAATTCCATAAAGACAACATGTTAGGCATGAATATCTCAACAGGAATTAGAACACATTCTGGGTATGAATTGGTTATTCATAATAGTACATGACAAGGAAAGAAAACAAACTCAGAATAAGCAACAGTAATAAGCATTCGAGCACATAAATTAGCAGGCAGGCTTAAGAAGGCAGAATCAAGGTAACAAATAGGCAAGTTGAACCACTAGAAGGCATAGAGTCTTAAGAAGATCTTCAAAACATATAATGGCATGTGATTCATACAAATTGTTAGAGACATAGATATGCAGAACATGAATACAAACAGAAAGAAAATGAAATTGCAAGAGCCATAGATACATTACCAGTTATAGAAGAATAAATAAACAAGAGGAGTAATTTCAGCGACACTCTAGTGTTAATAGCAAATGAACAGTAGAACCCAGGAGTCTCAGTGTGTCAGAGTTATCAAGGGTTTCGAATGAACTCCGGGCAGTGCTCACACTAAGAAAGGTTCGAGAATTGAATTCCGGTGGCCTTGGCTTTCAGCCGGCCAAGGGCCAAAGTTCAGAACAATATAGAATGAGAGAATAAGAGAGTAATTGTAGTTAATTTCAGTGAATAAGCTCCCTTTAAAGGGAATTAGGGGAGGGGTTTATATAGTGGTAGAATCAGGCAAATGAACAAGGAAAGAAATCAAGTAAACACGAACAAAACGAGTAAAATCATGCATGTAAGTCAGTAAAGTAACCAGAAAGGAAAGAAATCAAACTCCAAACCTTAGTCAAGGTTTAATACTAAAAAAAAATCGGCCAACTGGTATGAAGAATCAGGTTTTTCTTTGTGTATATGGACGAAATATTGTCCAACTATCCAAGATTGAGGTTGATTCCCATCCGATATAGAGGTGGTATTTGCCAAAATTTGGCAAATACCTAGGTAATACCATAACTGTGTGACCAGTAGCAATGGAACCTAGATATGGTAAGCAAATAATGGTAAAATCCCATTATCAATGTGATTAGGAGAGAGTTAAGGGGAGGCAGATAGGGTTCTTCAGAAGAGAGAAAGGGAGGGTTGAGAGCGTTTAGGGGCGGCGGCTTAGGGAAAATGGGTTAGAGTTTCAGGGGTTGGTTAATTAAAAAGGGTGGAATGATTATAGACCGTTGATCTTGAAGGTCGGGATTAAGGAATAGGCGGGGTGGTTCGTCCAACGGGTCGCGACCGGGTCATTTTAAATAGGGTCATTTGGTTTGGGCTACTGAGGCTTAATGGAGATGGGTCAGCTTGTTTGGGCCTTGATTTGGTCCAAAATTAGCTCAAAATTTGGGCTACAAATTAAATACACGAAATTCATCAAAAATAAATTATAAAAATGATTAGTAGATAATAAAAAATATTATTTATGAAGTAAAATACTTAAAAATAATAGCTTAATATTATAAAATATAAAAAATGCTTTTTTAGTATAAATAATATAATAAGTACAATCATGTATAAAATATAGGCTGTTATTGCAAAATTATGTAAAATATCTTTAAAATACAAAATATAATTATATAAAACAAAGTACAATATTGTGAAGCATATATATATGGATGCAAATAATAAATTTGGATGATTGAGTCATCACAAAATAATTTAAAGGGTTAATTAATAAATATTCAAGTGTCTTAAATGCAAGAAAATTGATTTTAAAGCTTTAAAAATTATGAACAATTATAGAAAATACTTGTGTGACTATTTTAAATTAATTAATGATACAGAATAATATTTTGAAAGTATATATACTATTTGAAGAAATATGAGGGAAAAATTGGGTATCAACAACTGCCCATCTTTACCCGGGAATGATGAAAGAGTTGTCGGGTAAAGAAAATGATGACCAATTTTGTCCGAAGTGAGTGAGTAATGATGTACTTTGAAAAACAAATGGGGGCCAAACCTTGGTTCTTGAGTTGCCTACATATCCCTGGTGTTACGGGAATCAGGCCGTGTGTAGTTCTGGATCCAACGGCGAACGAAATTGATGGAGTTGTTATAAGAGTGGTCATATGTTTCGAAAAGGATCGTTTGGGTAGGATAGTGTTGTAGGTAACAGATAATTTTAGGTGGAGCTATGAATGCGAATTTGAACGTTGCGAATATTTGAGGCAAATGTTTGGGTAGTTACGGGACAAAGAGTAAACAATTGCTGATTGTCGGCTACGTTTGAGATAGCCAAAGGATGTGAACATTGTGAACGGAAACCGAAGTGAGAATTTCCCCTGTTTGTAGAACTGTTACCTCCCGAGTTTCTTGCAAAACTTAAAACACGATGCACGCGAATATATAGGGTTATTGCATAATTTAAACATGATGCAAATTCCCTTTGGACCATGAGGGTTGTCCTCGAATGATGAAAATGATGTCTTTAGACCATGACGTCCTGGGCCATGAAGTGTATGATACGGGATTCGCAGTCCATGGAATGGTGTCCTCGGGCCATGAGGATGGTGCCTCCGGACTATGACGCCTTTGAATAATGATATGCAATTTTGAGAGATCCTCATGCCATGGCATGGTGTCATCAGGCTATAAGGATGGTGCCTTTGAACTATGACGCCTTCGGACAATGACATGCAACTTCAAGAGATCCTCCGGCCATGGCATGATATCTTCGGGCTATGAGGATAATGCCCTCAGACTATGACGCCTTCAAACATTATGGCGATGTTTCAACCCATGAAATGCAAGTATGCGGTAATATCGATCTTTTGATAGAGGAGACATGAGATGCTTAGTCATATGCGAGAACGAGACAAGACAAGGCTTAGTCTTGTATGAGATGAGGGCAGTGCTTAGCCCGATGCAAAGACTGGAGGTAATACTTAGTCATATGCAAGGAAAGGCAGTTGAGGCAATGCTTAGTCTCATGCGAATAATGGAGACAATGTTTAGTCTCATGCAATTAAAAGAAGTGCTTGGCCGTATGCAGTGTGGAGGCAGTGCTTAGCCTCACGCAAAGAATGCAGACAATGTTTAGTCTCATGCAAGGAAGGAAGTTCTTAGCCTTATGCAATGTGGAGGCAGTACTTAGCCTCATGCAAAGAATGGAGACTGTGCTTAGTCTCATGCAAGTAAAGGCAATGCTTGGCCTTATGCAGTGTGGAGGCAGTGCTTAGCCTCACGCAAAGAATGGAGACAGTGCTAAGTCTCATGCAAGGAAAGCAATGCTTAGCTTTATGCAATGTGGAGGCAGTGCTTAGCCTTATGCGAAGAATGGAGACAATGCTTAGTCTCATGCAAGGAAAGGCAATGCTTGGCCTTATGTAGTGTGGAGGTAGTGCTTAGCCCTACGCAAAGAGTAGAGACAATGTTTAGTCTCATGCAAAGGAAGGCTGTGCTTAGCCTTATGCAATGTGGAGGAAGTGCTTAGCCTCATGCAAGGTGAGGGTATTGTTTAGCCCTATGCAATGATAAGGGCAGTGTTTAGCCCTATGCAAGAAAATCAATGACTAAGTGCGAGAGGATAAAACATTTCTTAGCTTGACGTGTTTGCGTTTGGCGACTTTTGTCATCATGAAGATAGTGATCTTGCTGTGTGTATGTATTTGCGGCTTTTCCTGTTATGTTCATTGTGCCTGCGTCCAAAGAAAAATCGTGAGTTTTTCGGGGAAAGGTTGGTTCGTGCTCTCGATTCCTTTCTTTGCTTTTGCTCTTGTCTGGAGGTCCTGCTTGAGTCACCTCGGGTAACGTCTGGTTGCTATATATAAAAATAAAGTTTTCAAAAAATATGCATTTGTGATAAACTGCTTGTATAAAAATGTAGTTCTTTTGAAATATGTGATAATGCATGAGAGCAGATAGTTTGTTGAATTGATGACTGTGACACGCTTTTGAGACATTGCGACTTCCTTAACTCAGAATTTTAAGGATCCTCCTCAAAATTCTGCCCCCAGTTTAAATGCGTTCTTCTGGCGATACATTCCTTGGCGGTTCCAAACATGATAAGATCGGGCAAACTCAAGTTCTTGCCCCAGTTTTTGATCATATGGGGAATGAAGATTTTTTTATGATGTGACCGAACCCACAGGGCTGCCTACATATCCCCTCTTAAATAAGAATCAGGTCAAGCGTAGTTCCGTTACATCCAATAGAAAGTGCAAACATAATCTTAAACATAGTATCTCTTGAATGCGTCCGAATTGATAGGTTTTGGCCAAATATCTCCATCCATTTATGCAAGTATAAGTGCTCATCCTGTTAACACTCGGTGAACCATATAAGGGCCTTGCTAGTTGGGTGAGAATTTCCCCTTTGATTTATCTTTATACGGGAAGATCCGTTTCAACACCAATTGCCCCGGTATGAATTGCCTTGACCTGGCCTTTTTATTGAACTCCCTTGCCATTCTGTTCTGGTAGAGTTGACCGTGACACACTGTGTTCTTTCTTTTCCCATCAATGAGAGCTAGTTGTTCATACCGGCTCCGAACCCATTCCGCATCGCTGAGCTCGGCTTCTTGTATGATTCTTAAGGAAGGGGTTTCCAATTCGGCGGGAATAATGGCTTCAGTACCGTAGACCAGTAGGTAGGGAGTTTGCCCCAGTTGAGGTACGAACCGTGGTACGATACCCGAGAAAAGCAAACAGTAGCTTCTCGTGCCATTATTTGTAATTATCTACCATTTTCCTCAATATCTTCTTGATGTTCTTGTTGGCGCTTTCTACGGCTCCGTTCATTTGCGGCCTGTATGCAGTAGAGTTCCTATGCTTTATCTTGAATGCTTCGCACTTGGCTTTTATCAAGTCGCTGTTGATATTGGCGGCATTGTAAGTAATGATTGACTTGGATACTCTAAATCGACCAACGATGCGGTCTCGAACAAAATCAGATACAACCTTCTTAGTTACAACCTTATAAGATGCGACTTCCACCCATTTTGTGAAATAGTCTATAGCCACCAGAATGAACCTATGTCCGTTTGAAGCAGTAGGTTCGATCGGTCCGATGACATCCATACCCCAAGAAGAGAAGGGCCAGGGAGAACTCGTTGCATTGAGTTCGTTGGGCAGTACTCGTATCATGTCAGCATGTGTGTGGCATTGGTGATACTTTTGAACATATTTGATGCAGTCTGTTTCCATACTCATCCAAAAATACCTTGCTCTTAATATCTTCTTGGCTAGAACAAAATTGTTCATATGGGGTCCGCAAGTTCTAACATGTATTTCCTCGAGCAATCTAGATGCCTCCTTGGCATCGACACATCACAACAATCCCAAATTAGGAGTCCTTTTATACAGAATTCCTCCGCTTCAGAAGAAATTGTTGGCCAATCTTCGAAGCGTGCACTTCTGAGTGTGTGTAGCGTGCTCTGGATATTCTCCCTTTTCTAAGTATTCCATGATGTCGTGAAACCACGGATTTCTATCAATATCCTCAAGATAAGCACAATAAGCTGGCTTCTTATGAATTCCTATTGGGATAGGATCGATGAAGTTCTTGTCTGGGTGTTGTATCATGGAAAACAAAGTGGCTAATGCATCTACAGACTCAATCTGAATCCTTGGAACATGTTTGAATTCTATTTTTGTGAACCTCTTTATCAGCTCTTGTACACAGTGCAAATATGGAAATATTTTGGTGTTCTTCGTAGCTTATTTTCCTTAAACCTGGTGCACCAACAGAATTCAAACAAGTTTAAGGAAAATAAGCTACGAAGAATGCATCCTGAGTCCCAGGATGCATGTCCCAGGATGCAGGCCTCATATTCCGCCATATTGTTGGTGCACGGAAACCTGAGTTTTGCGGATACCGGATATTGTTGATCGATTTGTGATACTAAGACAACTCCGATACCCACTACTTTGAAGTTTGTTGCTCCGTCGAAGAACATCCTCCAACCATCGTACCCTCGGTAATATCTTCTCCTACAAACGATACCTCATCGTCGGGAAAATATATTTTCAATGGTTCGTATTCTCCGTCTGTGAGATTTTCTGCCAAGTGATCCGCCAATGCTTTCCCTTTGACTGCCTTCTGAGTTACATAGACGATGTTGAACTAACTCAGCAATGTTTGCCACTTTGCTAAATTACCCGTAGGCATGGGTTTCTGAAAGATATATTTCAGCGAATCCATCCTTGATATGAGATATGTAGTGTACGGACAAAAATAATGTCTCAACTTCTGGGCTATCCATGTAAAAGCACATCAAGTGCATTCCAACAAAGAGTACCAGGCTTTGTAAAGCGTGAAATTCTTGCTCAGATAATATATCGCCTGCTCCTTCCTTCCAGTTTCATCATATTGTCCTAGAACGCAACCAAAAGCCCCATCCAACACAGACAGATAAAGCAGTAGAGGTCTTCCTGGTTTTGGTGGGACCAACACAGGCGGTTTAGATAAATACTCCTTGATTTTGTCGAAGGCTTTCTAGCATTCCTCAGTCCAGCTTGTTGCAACATCTTTCTTCAGAATTCTGAAGATTGGCTCACATATCACCGTTGATTATGCTATAAAGCGGTTGATGTAATAGAGGTGCCCTAGAAAACTCATCACATCTTTATTATTCTTTGGAGGTGGTAGGTCCTGAATAGCTTTGATTTTTGATGGGTCTAGCTCAATACCTCGGCGGCTGACGATGAAACATAACAATTTTCCAGCAGGAACTTCGAAGGCACACTTTGTAGGGTTCAAATTCAAGTTGTATTTTCGAAGCCGATAAAAAAATTTCTTCAGGTCTGCTATATGATCTGAACTCCTTTTAGATTTGATGATAACATCATCCACGTACACCTCTATTTTCTTGTGTATCATGTCGTGGAAGATAGTTGTCATGGCCCTCATATAGTTGGCCCCAGCATTCTTTAAACCAAACGACATCATTTTATAACAATATATTTCCCGTGGCGTGATAAAGGCGGTCTTTTCAGCATCCTCTTCATCTATCTAAATCTGATGGTATCTTGCGAAGCAATTCACGAAGGATTGGAGTTTGTGCTTGACGTAGTTGTCAATTAGTATATGTATGTTAGGTAGCGGGAAATCATCCTTAGGACTTGCTCTGTTCAAATCTCGGTAATCGACACATACTCTAACTTTCCCATCTTTCTTTGGAACTGGCACAATATTGGCCAACCAGGTCGGGTATTTGACCACTCGGAGAACCTTGTCTTTTATCTTCAAACTCATATCTAGCTTGAAGTTTCTGAGCTTCTGCTTCACTGGTGGACATATGGGATTGATGGGTATCGTAGGACCATGCAAAGATATCTTCATACTCCTTTAGGAATCTGATATTCTCTTCTTTCTCTGACGGTGATTGATGAATGCTTATATGAGTTTCCTTGACTGTTTCGGAATCCCCTAAGTTAACAGCCTCAGTTTCCTCCAAATTAGACTTTGCTTTATTTTCAAAATTCTCTACTTCTTTGATGATTTCCTCAGGTATTATATCGTCTTCCAGATCTTCCGAATCACTGTCCTTATATTGCGTTGTCTCATTACATGTCACAATAATAGGTTCATCAGGATATGTAATAATTATGGTGAAAAGAATGTAAAAAGATAATGATAAATATGAAAAGCAATAATGCATTAATATTTTTTTTAAATGTCAACAGGTACGACTCGATGGCTCGAGTAATTATTTCAAACAAAATACTTAAAATGTCTTAAATGCTCAAAAGTATTTGAAAATAATTCATGCTAATTTGCCAGGCTACCCAGGAACTCGGCGAGCCCGGGATGGTGCTGCGGTCCAGTTCTTGAGAACAGCTCCTTCTTCCATGGTTTGAATAGTAAGGTCTTCCTCCTCCTCAATAATTGCACTGCAGTCCATGTCTTATTCATCTTGAAATGGGCTTCCTCATGCCGGCCAAAACCTCATCTTCCTCAGACCCCTACATCATGTCAGCCTAATGGAATATCTGGTGCAAAGGTGGTACGGGTTGTTCCAGTGGGTGATAAGGGGCATGTTACGGCGGTGTACAATCCTGATATTCTTGCCATGTGTATTCATATCCGAGTCCAAAGGTCGTGCCATGATACTGTGGTTGTACAGGTTTGGTGATCCCCTGAAGCTTTTTGCCAAGACCCTTGTCGAGTTCATATCCTGTCCACAACAATATGCTTTCTATCTTCTTGCTCCACCATCGGTCCTTTTCAATTATGTTAACCTGTTCAATGCGATGATATATTTCTCCCCCTAACTTCCTTCTATTTTTGATGACTGAAACAGTCTGATTGGTGTAGATAGGGTTACTCCCATCTCCATGAATGATCACTTCCTGATGATTCCACTCGAACTTCACAGCCTGGTGCAGAGTTGAAGCCACTGCCCCGGCTGCATGCATCCATGGCCATCCCAACAATAGATTGTAATTAGCAGATATATCTAGCACTTGGAACTCAACATCAAACCTGGTCGGACCCATTTGTAGATTGAGGTTGATTTCTCCGATAGTGGCTCTCTGAGATCCATCAAACGTCTTCACATTCATATCTCGTGCAGGCCTTTACCCAATCTTTTTAGAGTGGTCAGTGGACATATATTCTGACTCGAACCTCCATCTATCAAGACCCTGGCAATGAACTTATCTTCGAATTGCACTGTGATGTGCAATGCCTTGTTGTGACTCAATCTTTCTGGTGGTAACTCATCTTCGTGGAAAGTGATTTTGTGGCTCTCCAATACCTGTCCGACCATGTTAGCCATCTCTCCACTAGTTATGCCGGCGGGTACATAAGCTTCACTCAACACCTTCATCAAAACATTCCTGTGCGCGTCTGAGTTTTGCAACAGTGATAAGATGGATTTCTGAGCGGGAGTTTTGTTCAAGTGGTCAACAACTGAGTACTCCCTTTATTGTATCTTCCTCCAGAGATCATCAGTGCCAGTCTGAACAACAGGCGGCTTAGGTGCAGCTTCTTTGCTTGTTCCTCCTAGATTCTCAAGTGTGTAAACTTTGCTAGTCCTAGTCATACCTTGCGCGACACCTGTTTCTTCCATTTTGGATTTCCCCTTTCTCCTTGCTTCCGTAACATAATCCCACGGGATGGCATCAAACTCATAAGATGGTGTGGAAACTACCATTACAGTGAAGGGTGTAGTTACCTCAACTTTAAATGGTGCCTAGGTTTGAACCACAACTAGCGTAAGGGTGACCGGAGATGTTTTAGGAGCGTCTCCCTCTCGAATGAGTGCAATGGACCCTTCATGTTCCCACTCCTTATCAGTTTCTATCACGTTCACTCCCTCACCTCCGTGATCCGTGAGAGGGTTGTTGCGAACATTTGGTGCAACTTCTTTTGCTTGTATAACCTTAGTGTCGATCAACGTCTGAATTTTATCTTTCAAGGTGCGATACTTCTCAATAGTATGACCTTTCATGCCTGATTGATAAGCACATGTTTTGTTGGGGTTGATCCATTGGGAGCGATTTTCCACAACAACAGCAGGAATAGGGGTGACGTAACTAGCGACCTTCAGTCTCTCATATAGTTGGACTATGGGTTCAGCAATTGGGGTGTACTGTCTGGGCGGTCTGCGGTCGAAATTAGGACGTGGCTTTGGGTAGTTTTGGCGGGTGAGTGGAGGTGAATGGTAATATACAGGTTGAGTGTTATAGGTATGATAGGTGTTGGAAGGGTATTGGTATTTTGGGGGTGAGGGTTGATATATGGATGGAGGTGTTTGGTATGTGAGGGGAGACTTAAGGCCCTGGGCTACCATCACGGCACCCAATTCTTTCTTTTTTGAAATACCTCTTGATTGCAAAGCTTTATTCGTGGCCTGAAGTGCCTCAAAATTGGTTACCATCCCATTCTTAATTCCTTATTCTATTCTTTCTCCTAGCTTGATGATGTCGGAGAACTTGTGATTTTCGATGAACATCAACCTTTCGTAATACTGTGGATCTTGAGCTCTAATAAAGAACTTGTTAATTTGTTCTTCTTCAAGTGCCGGCCTTACCTTTGCGGCCTCTGATCTCCAACGAGTAGCATAGTCGCGGAAGGTTTCTGTCTGCTTCTTTTTGAGGTTTTGAATGTAGAAAACGTCTGGCACTTTTCCGTACTACTTCTTTGGGTTTTCACTGATGTATCAAGACAAAGCGTCCCCTGTAAGGCTTCGCATGAACAGTTTCATGCAGATTTGTTCATTCTTAACCACTCCTACAAGCTTGTCATAATATGTTCTCAGATGCACCATCGGATCACCAGTACCATCAAATATTTCAAACTTGGGAGGTTTGTAACCCTCTGGTAGTTCCACATCTAGCTGAATGCACATGTCCTCATAGTTTAGACCTTCAAAGCCTTTCCCCCATTCAACACTCTAGACTTTTCCTGTGACCTTCTTGAGTTCCTCCGCCATATTACTAATGAGCAGGTCCTTCTCAGTTAATTCGAGTATGTATAGGGTTTGATACAGGGTATAGGGTAAGGTTTCCACATATATCGGGGTGCTTTGATGAATTCCCGAAACTTGGGTATATGGGTGGTCATTAGTCAAGTTTTGTGGATCAGGAGTGGGCTCTGGCGCGTTTTGGGGAGTGTGATCAGTGGTGGTTTGTGGGTATTGAATTGAATGATAATGGTGTTGTTAAGGGGTTGGAACTGAAGGCGGGTTAAGGTTTTTGGGAGGTGCGGGATTATGATACTGGTGTTGTGCGAGAGGATTCGGAACTATGGGTGGTGGATTCTGATTTTGTGCATTTTGTGGTGGTGTTTGATTCTGGGTAGTCGGGTTTTGCTGGTTGATGTCAGGAACATTAAGAGTGAGGGATAGGTTTGCCAGATTTCGGACCTACTCAAGCTCGCCCTGTAATTCTAAGATTTTCTGTTCCAAATGTAAGACCAACTCATTCTGCCCCAGAGTACTTCTGCAATTTGAAGTTTCAACGTTTTCTGTTATAGCATAATTGTCTTTCTTGATACCGCTTAAATCATCCATTTTCTCTTTGCCCTTGCTTTTACTTTTCAGATCGTTAGGTGGAGGAGGAGGTGGAGGACCTCTGGATCTAGTATGGTATGCTGATGATGCCAGTATACACGAACCAACCTCTGGGAATGGGAATAATCAAAAAAGAAAGAAAAAGCAAAAAATAACCAAGTTAGTAAGGTGAAATAAAAGAGTGTTCGCAATATTTAAACATGTTTCACAAAATCATGTAATAATTCACGTCCTAATTTGGGGGACCTCATTGTGCCTGAGGTAGGCCTAAGCGACACATAGACTCGGAGAAAATTGATTCCAACTTTGCTTCATTTCATTAATGCGAAAATAGGCCAAACAAACTTTCACTAAATCGATAATAATAATAAAGTCACTAATGGCATCAAGCCTTATTATATCGAAATCTAATCTAAGCTAGAAAGCAGTAAAGAACATTATCTCCTAATCTACTGGGTCCCTGAAGGACCTTCTCCATGCTTGACTCTTTTGACCCCATCAATCAAGTTTCCAGGTCGCGCATATCCAATAGTAAGTAAGCTTTTGCTAGATTCCCTCCTTCATCATTGTTCATGCCTTGACAATCTGAGAGTCTCTTTCTTATCTTCCCTTCTAGCTCCATCAGTCCTTGTTCCAAGTATTCCAATCGTTCTGTTGACTTGGTGGAAATCCCTTTCCATTCCCTTATCGCTTCCATGTTCACTTTCTGTTGCTCCAAATGTTTAGCTTCGGACTCAAACACCCTTTTGCACAGCCTTTTATACTTAACCTATGCCTCAGGCACTTCATCTATAATCCTATCCTTCAGATTGACTCCCCTCTTGATATCTCCCGCTACGTTGTCTTCTAGCAATGACAGATAGTAGTACATATGATCGGCGTGCTACCTGTCTGGCTCAATAGCTTCCCCTTCCACAATGATCTTTTGGTTCCACATGTGTTGTGCTTCGAATTTGAACGGAATGACATCTCCCTTGAAATCTGCCTTGTACTGGACCATATTGGAAACCCAAGGTATGACTTGTTTTCTTCTGACTTGTCTCATTATCCTTATAGAAGAGTAAGGGTGGATACCTCGTAGCCCAATCAGCACCAAGTGAGTAGTGCCCTTCGATTTGATGATGAACTCACTACTAGGAAACCATTCGAACATCCAATGCTGAAGAAACGCACCCAACTTACAGCATTTCTAGGCTTTGCAAACCTGTCTGGAACAAACGTCATTTTCTTTGGGTGATGGTTGGCTATGTAGTCATTTAGTGTCCTTCGCAGAAGCTGTTGACGATACTCGCCCCTGTGAAAGTGTTCCAGTAGCTATACTTGTAGCAATAGATTACAACCCTCAAAGTGTCTGAATCCCTACTTGCACCGATCTAGAGCGCGGTACATTTCAGCTAAGATCATTGGGATGATAGTATAAGTTTGTCCTTCGATACCATCCATTAAGGTCCTGGCGACCATGGCTAAACGAGTATGAATCCTTCCTCCTTTCATTGGAAATATCAACAACCCCAAGAAGCAGACAATGAACACATAAACCGGGCGATGTACCCATCCCAAAGAAGTAATGGCTAGTTCATCTTGATGAAGACAATATGACTTGCTATGCCCATAACGCTTGTAAATAAACTCAAAAGGGATGTATGATTTCTTTAGACAGAGTAGTTCGTCATTCTTCTTAAAACCTAATATTTTCAAAAAACTGTGGGGAGTACGATTCTCTGGTACCAGTAATCCCGGACTATCCCAAGGCAACTTGGCGAAACCTCCTATTTCTTCTAGGAGAGGAGTCATTTCTATATTGCCAAATAGGAAAATAACTCTTTTCTCGTCCCAGAATATGGTGGCGGCCTCTATCAGTTCCCTATTTGGTTGAATATTCAATAAGAATGGTAGGTCACCAAGTACTCTCGTCACATGATTCTTGTCACAAGTCGCAAGGTATTTCCACCAGTCAAGTTGCAAAGCCGGGATATTCTAGACCATACCGAACCTGGGGATTTCGTGTTTCATTTTCTGCACACAAACAAAGTTTAGCCCTTTCCCCCTCCAGATTTGACTACTTACGCAATAATGATCAACATGTTGGTATATTTTCTCCAAGTAATGCACATAATATGATAGTGTCTATTGGGACTGTGGAAATCCCGTCGGACTTTGGACAAGGCTCATCTTAGCGGGTTGTTACGTTAACAACGCTTCAACCAATTCTAGGTTAAGCATGATGCATGTACATTTCAAATTATTGTAGGGTTTCTATAAGGTTATATATTGGTACTCCCAAGTGGACAACTCGAGAGAAAAAGACACGGGATAGTCGACTGCACTTCTGATTGACTAGTCTACAACAAATAAGCCTTTCTGATTTAAAAAAGGGCAATTTCAGGAAAGCACGAACACTCATCAAGCACCACTATGTTGATAATTGGCACGAGTAGAGTATGATGCGGGGCATGCTTTATGCAAAAATAATAACACATTGCCAAGTATTTGCATGATAAAAATACGTAAAAACAGTAAATAAAATAGCAAAATTGAATATGAAGAGAAAAGAAAAGAAAAACAAAAGAGAAAAGTCAGTTTAGCTTAAAACATGTGCGAGAACGTAATGAAGCAGGTGGGGAAATTGGGATGGGAGAGTCATAATATAGCAGTCTTAGATAAGATGAAAGAGATGGGGAGAGGTCGTACATGTCATAGCAATTTAAAACAAATAAAGGAGAATAAGGGATGTGCACATCATAGCAGTTTAAAGAAAACAAAGGTGAATAAGGAAAGTGATGTGCATGTAATAGCAGTTTAAAACAAATAAAGGTGAATAAGGAAAGGGATGTGCATGTAATAACAGTTTAAACCAAATAAAAGAGAGTAATCCACATAAGTCAAGTTCATTATGGTAAAAACCTAAGTTTTCCCAGTAGAGTCACCATGCTGTGGCGCCCCATTTTCTCGCGAGAGCGGGCTTCGATGTGTGACAACCCTTTTAAAGGATATTAAGAGAGAAGAGTCACAACCTAACGATTTTAAGGTGCGTTAGGGCACGCATTTGTAAATAACTCTGTTTCACTAGTCAACACCACCAAAGATCGGGTATGGGCTTAAATTACCTCGAAGAGAAGGTGTTAAGTACTTTTTGAGGTCCACAATTGTGGGTCCTGATCGAACTTTAGACTATGTGGATTATGTAATTAAGCTAGATGATCAAATAAATAGAAGGGAAATTCAGAAATTGTAGAGTCTTATTAAAACATATGAGAATCGATACAAGTCTTAATAACTACAAAGGTACAAACTGTATTGATCTATGTTAAATGACTAAGTGTGAATAGCACACACATAAAAGGAGGGGGGTCCTAAGATTTTTAGCCTAAAGGATCACTCCGTGCAACATAAATAATACTTCGCAACTTTTTTAAGGTAGAGGTTGCTCGTATTATTCAGTGGGCACACACTATCATCTCCTGCTACCCGATTACTATGTTGAAGTTGTTTACTTAAAGGCGTTCTAATTCAATTCTAAGTCGTACCTTATGCGTGCACTACCCATCCTTTGCCTATGGTCCATGAGGCTTTGGACCTACTATCAATTGGTTCTAAACTTTATTTAGGTTGCTCAAAAATGATAAAACTAGGCGACATTCAAAACAGGTAGGACGACTACAATAGCAATAGAAGGCTCAAGTTAACTTCCACACATAAGTATGAAAGCACGCAAATAGATTTCTGGTTAGGCAGTAGACAAAATTAAGACGTATTAGAATCATTAAGTCCTACAGGCACGATTTCTACATAATTTGAACCACTCAGCAATTAGTGGGAATTCTTATAGGCAGGATCTCTAGGTGACCAGTTTTGACGAAGAAGCTGTTTAATACATAGTTCTTATTAAATAATCATATAGTTATGATGTCTACATGTGTAGTAGCATCCTATAGACATGATCTCTAAATGATTCGCATCTGGGCAGTGAAGTAGTTGGGAATGCAGAATTATTCAATTGCCTCTATAAGCATGTGTTCTAGACGGGCTGTATGACAAAAGGAGGATAGCAGCGTCAGCGATGACAACTTGGGTAATTTATATTGGAATTATATGGACATGGTGTCTAGACAAGTCGCATATTTGAAAGAAATACCAGCATACAGTTTCAGTTATTTGTATTAATCTCCTATAGGCATAATATCTAGGTGCAAGAAGTCCAATTTAGATCCTATAGGCATGTTATCTAACCATTCAAGTCATCATATAGACCCCAAGTCATGTTTTCTAAGGGGATAATTTGTGTGCATATAATTCTAGAGAATGAGGCATGATGAGCAAACAAATAATTAAGATCCTATAGGCATGATCTCTACCCATTCATATAAAAGATAAAGTATCCCAGCTCTCCCTTTTCACTAATTTCCCCATCATTCATATTTACAAATTATTACAGACCATATTAAACAAGCATAAACCTAATTACAAATATAGAATAACCAATAACATATCTGGGCCTTCCAATATGCTTAGAACTTTGCACGGACAGTAGTCCCAAACTCCAGATGCGAACATTGCATTTCAAACCTCCGGTACCGAAGCATGCCCAACAAACCAGGCCTAAATGAATAACTTACTTACTCAAAGGGATTCCAAATTCAGCCTTACAGGTGACAAAATACTCATGGTATTGATTAGCAACTTTCCCACTTAACTCCTAAGGCTATAACTAATCAGCAATTCTAGCCAACTGGTATGAAGGCTTTTCTTGGGCAATACCTAAGTAATACCATAACCGTGTGACCAGTAGCAAAGAAACCCAGATATGGTAAGCAAATACTGGTAAAATCTCCTTATCAACTGGATTAGAAGAGGGAGTTAAGGGGAGGCGACTAGAGTTCTTCAGAAGAGAGAAAGGGAGGGTTGAGAGCATTTAGGGGCGGCAGCTTAAGGAAAATGGGTTAGGGTTTCAGGGGTTGGTTAATTAAGCGGGGTAGGTCGTCCAACGGGTCGCGACCAAGTCATTTTAAATAGGGTCATTTGGTTTGGGCTTCTGAGGCTTAATGGAGATGGGCCAGCTTGTTTGGGCCTTGATTTTTTCCGAAATTAGCTCAAATTTGGGCTACAAATTAAATACACGAAATTCATCAAAACTAAATTATAAAAATGATTAGTAGATAATAAAAAATATTATTTATACAGTAAAATACTTAAAAATAATATCTTAATATTATAAAAATATAAGAAATATTTTTTTTAGTATAGATTATATAATAAGTACAATCATGTATAGAATATAGGCTGTTATTGCAAAATTATGTAAAATATCTTTAAAATACAAAATATAATTATATAAAATAAAGTAAAATATTGTGAAGCATATATATGGATGCAAATAATAAATTTGGATGATTGAGTCATTGAAAAATAATTTAAAGGGGTAATTATTAAATATTCAAGTGACTTAAATGCAGGAAAATTGATTTTAAAGCTTTAAAAATTATAGAAAATATTTGTGTAACTCTTGTTAATTAATTAATGATGCAAAATGATATTTTGAAAGTAGATATACTATTTGAAGAAATAGGAGGGCAGAATTGGGTATCAACAGTGTTAACAGTACAATCCCATGACCAAAATAATCAGTCCAAAAGCAAACAACAAAAAAAGATTGTCTTAAACTTCCATTCATCAACGACGCAGAAATTAAGTGAGAGTGTTGCAAATGATCTCCTTGAGACGATCAAAGCTGCCATTTACTGTGATTGATATCACATCGATCCTGTCATGCACCTCAATGAAAGCTTTTACTGTGTTTTCTGCTATCCTAAGGATTTGAACTCTTATCTTGGATACATCAGAGCACTTCTCCTTTGATACATCATGAATATCTCCAATTGTTGTTTGAGTGGAGACCAGTAAACCCTTAATGATGGACAACTTATCGTTGATAGCAGTTAGCTTTCCACGTGACTGGGATCACACACACTGGGAGAAGAGACAGAGGCCTTGGCTTTGGAGTCAGTTGGGGCCATCTTGGATTCACCTTCTTGCTTCTTTATCCAAGTGCCTTTCACAACAACGTATCCCATGCTAGCAAAAGCTCTGGAGTTATAAGACTTAGTGACAGTGACATACGGATAATTAGAAAGAGAGATGGTTTGGGCTTCGAGAAGGTGGGTAATGACCATTACATAGAGAAGACTTGTGGGATCATCGACACTCTCAATAATGAAATTGATGACCCAGGAAGACAATTTGACTTTATGCTTTGTCAAGAGGCAGTAAACAAAGAAAGTATCCCATTTGGAGAAGGTTGAGATGGATCATGTATGCGGAAGAAGGGTGGTTGCCACAATGTGTGCGAGAACACGAGTTTCAAAACTAACATCACTAGGGCCTAATTGATTAGGAAGGGGATTAGGGGTGACTCAACTATACATCTTTTTGCTTGATCAAAAGAAATTTCAAAGTCTTTGGGCTAGGTATATTTGAACAACATTGAAAATCCCGAACACTTACATTGAAAAATAGAATCAAGCAGGATGCAGTCCAGAATAATGCACTTACCAAGAACTAGAGACTCTAATTTGTTAGGTTTTGGGGAACGGAGATTTGCATATAATTTGACAAGAGATTCATATATCTTTGGAGGAGGCAGAGAAAGAAAGTCTTTTTAACCTTGAAAGTCGAAGAGTTCCTTTACCTTGCAATTCAAGCAATAGGTTTGTCTTTGAATGAGATGAAGGCATCTCTATTCGGGGTGTCCCAGAAGTTGTTGTCTAAGTCCAGAGAGCTTGTGAGATTTACTTTGGGATTTTTTGGAGTGAGCGACTCAAGGTCATCTTCCATCGGATGCTTACCTAGGGATTTTTCGTTAAGGCTACGCACATCATCAGAGAGTTCTGCTTGCAAAGAGAAAAATTCTTCAGAGTGGTCTGACCCTAGATTGACTGGTTCTGGTGGTAGTGACAAAGGTTTTGCTCTAGAGCAAGTGCTTTTTCGGGTTGAGGCAGAAGGGTTTTGGGATTTTTCTCCATTGTTGAGATGAAGAGAAAGGTTTGGTGATAGAATTAATGTGAGAGAAATCGTATGGTGAAAAAGGACTAAAAAGAGGTGAGTTTGATGGTTGAGTGCAGAAAAGAAAAAGGTGTCAGTGATACGATGTGATGATTGATTTACATCTTAAAGGTTGTGAAAAGGTGTGAAAAAGGAAAACAAATAGGAGGCACATCATTAATGGTGCTTACACACATAAGGAAACATGCAGATAACGTGGTAGTAAAAATAAATAATGTAACATAGGTCCTAATGTTTTATATTAAGAGAAATAATGCCAAGAGAGTCCCGCAAAGCACAAAATCTATCTTCAAGCAAGGGTTTTATAAAAATGTCTACTAATTGATCATTATTGCTAACAAACATTAATTTTATATCTAGTTTAAGGACATTATCTATAATAAAATGATGCTTGATGTCTATATGCTTAGCTCTAGAATGATGCACATGATTTTTTGAGAGATATACAACACTAGTATTGTCACAAATTATTTAAATAGGTTTAAAAGATAATTCATTGTCACCAAATTGATGGGACATCCAGAGTAGTTGAGTGCAGCATTGTCCAATGGCAATGTATTCTGCCTCAGTTGTGGACAAGGCCACTGATCCTTGTTTTTTGCTATTCCAGGATATTAATACTTTTTCCAGCAATTAACACGTTCCACTAGGGCTTTTCTTGTCTTCTTTGTAACCTTCAAGGTCAGCATTTGAAAATCTTTCAAGTTTAAAATTGTTAGAATGTAGATACCATAGTCCATGAGAAGTAGTTCCGATAAGATAATGAATAATTCGCTTAACTGCGGTTAAATGTGACTTCTTAGGGGATGACTGAAACCTGGCACATTTTCACACACTGAACATGATATATGGTCGACTAGCAGTAAGTATAGCAGTGATCCAATCATTCCATGATACTTAGTTTCGTCCACTAATTTTCCTTTCTCATCTTTATCAAGAGTGGTTGATGGACTCATAGGCGTTCCAAGAGCTTTGACCTTGCTCATGCCGAATTTTTAAATCAGCTCCTTAGTGTATTTCATCTGACAAATAAATGTGCCTTTCTCTGATTGCTGAATTTGAAGTCCAAGGAAGAATGTGATTTCTCCCATCATACTCATTTCGAACTCACTTTGCATGGGATTTGAGAAATCCTTGCACAAAAGAGAGTTAATACTACCAAAAATAATATGATCTATATAAATCTGAATAATGAGATTACCATTGGAGGATCTTTTTAAATAATGTAGTATCTACTTTACATCTGGTAAATCCATGACCATTTAGAAATGAACTCAGCCTCTCATACCAAGCTCGAGGAGCTTGCTTGAGCCTATAGAGGGCTTTAGTTAACTTATACACATGGTAAGGAAATTGTGAGTTTTTAAAACCTGGAGGTTGTTTTACATATACCTCCTCATCAATAAAACCGTTTAAAAAGCACTTTTGATGTCCATTTTAAATAGTTTAAAACCTTTAAAAGATGCATATGCAAGCAATATACAAATTGATTCTAACCGAGCTATCGGAGCAAATGTTTCATCATAGTCTACTCCTTCCTGTTGTGAGTAGCCTTGATCAACTAATTTTGCTTTGTTTCTAAATATCTTTCTATCTTAATTCAACCCATTTGGTTCCAATGATTGTAGTATTTGCTAGCTTAGGTACCAGTTTCCATACTTGATTTTTGTCAAGCTGATCAAGTTCATCTTGCATGGTTTTTACCCAGCTGGAGTCCTATCACGCCCCGACCACGAGAAGTGCGACCGGTGCTCAACCAGGATAACCCTGTCGAGCAAGTTTGCTAGATTTACTTCTACCCAAACTCACCCATGAATTACAAGAAGATATATTTTCATTAATTAGACAATAAGGAGATCATGTATACAACACCAATTCATTACTATTAGTTACTTCATTTATAAGTCCCCAAAATATTACATTACATATCCATAGTATAGAAGTGGAACATGTGATACAATTACAACATCTTTAGTTTGACCTTCCCAATACAAACATACAATCCACACCATGTCTACGGAGCCTCTAAAGGGTACAAAAGAGTACTAAGATAGTGCCGGCAACAAGGCCCCGGCTATACCTCGAAACAAAAGATACATGACCCCAATATGAAGTGGGACTCACCAAGTCAGCTGAGAGGATGATGTACTGCTATCACTAATCGATATCGCTTGCTATAGAACCACCTGCATCCATTAAAAGATGCAGCGCCCCCGACAAAAGGGATATGAGTACATGTGGAATATTACTTGTATGTAAGGCAGACAGAACAATATATGAAAATACGGTAACTCAAATACGAGGCAAATAAATTACATCATGAAACTATGAAACGACCCACAATATCACATGTCAAGTCTTATTATACTTATATTATTATGAATTTATTTTAGGATCAAGCGTGCCCTATGAACTATGCGTGGGATACAAAATATAATGTAAAAGTACCAATATGTACAAACATGGGCAATGGAAGTGGCACCTATTGTTCGTGCTGCCTATGCGTCTCACCAGACCATCCATAGCCCTCTCTTATTATGCCCTTATGCGTTTCATAGACTGTCCATAGTATTCACATATTATATTATACACCTATATGCTTCATAGACCATCCATAGGGTTCACACATTATATTATACACCTATGCGTTTCATAGACTGTCCATATGGATTCATTCATATTATACACCTATGCGTTTCATAGACCGTCCATAGGGATTCATTCATATTATACCATCATGCACACGACCATATATACACTCATGCGACATGATTGACATTACCATTAAGGTAGTAAGTTACCAGATCATTGCAATATTTCATGTTCATGCTCATCATGGAAAAACACAGCTTATTACATTAACATATGCATGGCAAATCAATAAGTAGATTTCAATGGTGCATGGACCCAATTTCTTTTCTTAAGGTTCATCATTATTTAGCATAGGACTTCTCTTTTCCAGCTCATTATGTACCTCCTTGTCAACTTAAGGTCACTAATCTAAGTTCATGATTCTTGGTGACTTAACATCAAAGTCATTTACATTTATTATTTTAGAAGCATACAAACTATAATTGAAACCATTGGAACATACAATGCCTCATGATTCTCATTTTGGCAAGCGGCCACAGTTCATGTTATCACTTACTTGTACTTGCCACGGGTGATCATAGGACATTAATAACATTATTATATAAAGGAGACAAAACTCATTTCATAATCTTTCACACATTCTTTCATTTCATTGGCACTATTGGCCACAAATATAATTCTCATTCTTGGCACGATGGCCACATTTTCACATCTCATACTCGCTTCTTTCACTTTCAAGCAGCATCATAGGTTATCGATAATAAGAGAATTGAGTTTCCTTTCCAATTTAAGCATAATAACATTCATTGAAACATGAATTGAAGTCATAATGTTTGGATATATAAACCACACTTGCACACATTTCCGAGGGGGAGCATAATGTGATAGGAGCAATTGAATCACATTTTGAGCATATAATTTCCGACACAATGCTTATTTGGAATAACTGAATATTTTAGCAATGAATCGAATCATGCGAAAATAAGAACTTGGACCAACCACGCTTGAAACATATGAGGACATCATGAAATTCGACTCAACTGAGGGAGTTTAGCCAACATACCTCGAAAGAGCTTTCCGTGGTGTAACAATAACGTCCCGACACTCCTTACGATGTCAATCTATAGAAGAGGAGAGAATTACAAGTATGATTAGAGGAATTGATATGGCAAGAGCTGCTACAATGATGGCCCAACCTTTCCCTCAACCAATTCAACAATAAAACTACCCAAGATTGCCCAACAACCTCCCCACAATCACTACTAGCTCAAGGCTTGAGCAAGATCTTGATGAACAAAGAACTTGGGGCTTCCTTCTCTCTCTAGAATAGCTCTCCCCTCTATCTCTCTAAAATATCAGATAATCCCTCAAAAATGACCCGTATGGCTAGATAAAACGAAATAGGGTTGGGTTATATAACTAGAAAAATGAAGCCCCGATGCAGATCTACGGTCGCATATGCGACCGCATAACACTTCTGCGGTTCGCAAAATGGACCGCATAATGGCCTTCCGGAACTGGGCACTTCTGTGCAGGTCTGTGACAGGTCTGTGGTCCGCAGATCAATTCTGCAGTCACATAATGGACCGCAGAACATCCTTCCGAAATTTCTCATGCTGTTTCTGCGAAGGATGTGCGGCCTACGAAACGCTTATGCGATCGCATAACTAACCGCAAAACAACCTCCAAAATTGGCTCATTTCTCTGCATCACTATGCGGCGGATCTACGGCCCACATAATAGTTCTGCGGTCGCATAATTGACCGCAAAAATGCCATGTTCTGCAAAATCATTTCTTTAACTCCCAAACGTATTGTACACCCCAAAAATTCCGTTCTGCGGCTCGCAAGCATGCAACGAAGATTAACTACTACATCCGTACACATTACCCTACCTCGGCACCACAAAACTTGAATCCTCGACAAAACTTTACGGGGCCTTATACTCTCCCCTGCTTAGGATCATTCGTCCTCGAATGAGGGTCAGAATCCGCCATTAGCATCCAATGTGGCTCAATTGTGACTTCACACACTAGCAATTCCAAATTTTGGCTAACTTTCTAAATTTGCAAAATATTCACTAGAGTCTCCCCTGTAAATGGGTCTATCCACCTGTTAGAGAATTCCAAAAATCGATCCTAACAACAAATATATAACACCATAGACATGAAAACGACACCAACCGTGACATCCTAGGCATTATAAAAATGGAGCATTTGCATAAACTGTACAAGTTTGGACATAACTCATAGAAAGTAAACTCCTAACATTCTTTTAACACAACAATTTCATGATGATCTTAACTTTCTCCTTAGATTAGTGAACAAGTTCTTGCCCCTATTAACTCTACTATGCCAACTTTGGACCATCCATGGGAGACTTTCATCTCCTGCCACACGACACACCACACAGTGGAACAACAACCCAATACACGATAACCACGACCTTCATTTGCCATATACTCCTCAAAACACATTCTTATAGCCACTCCTTGACCCAATCATGATTCGGTATACTAGAGTACATCATTATGGGAACCATGCAACTTTTCTTGCTCTTCCTAAATCTCTGCTTTTGAGAGACAATACAAAACATGATCTTCAAATTTCTAGCATCAACCTTCAGCCTCATGCAATATTCGTGAAACATTTTGATCACGTTTGTTCACACTTGGATATTAAAAAATGACAAGCAAATTGCATTTCCTTATATGTGAAAGCTTATGAACATACGGCTATAGAGTGACTAAGGGAATACACCTTCACCCGCATCTTTCTCTTATATGTATAACCCCTTAAACATCCTTCCTAATCACTTAAGTCGCGTTATAAGCTTGGGTTAACACCTCTAATGCCTCCTCCCAAATCCTATTGCCATCGCACCTCATCATTCCCGTATGCGTTAAACTTATCGTGGTTGGAGGTCCAAACATGTAAGGAAGTACCATCCCATGGTCAAACATACATGGCACGAAACGCTATGGTCATACTCATTCACACACATAATGGAACAATGGGAAATGGGGTTGAGGGACTTACTTGCTGTTCCTTGGTTGTTGGGGCAGTGCCTTAGCTGATGACCCTTGATTTCGCACCCGAAACATTCATCAGTGCCATGTCGGCACACCCCCAAATGATGCCTCCTACACTTAGGACAGGGGGCCCTCTACTATAACTAATAGTTCCAGCTTGACTGGACCTGCTGATTAGATCCCTTGGTTCCTTGGTCTAGAGTACTATGGCTCCACCGTTGCTGATCAGGACCTAATGGTAGTTTACTATCTGAAGACTGAACAACTGACTGCATGGGTTCGGATGACACTCTCCTATGTAATGCCTTTACACCATTACCTTCACTGTAGGATCTACTAAAATTACCCGCGGATCCGGTCTTTTGGTTGTTATCTTGCTCCATCTTTCTTTTTAACTTTCGATCCTTTGTAGCTTGAGCGAACGCCACCATTTTCCCATAATTCATATCAGAATTCAAGGCAACTATAGCAACCTTATTAATAACTAATAGGCTAAGGCCTTACAGAAACCGACACACTCTAGCCTCTATAGTGGGCAACATGTAAATAACATACTTGGACAGGCGCGCGAACCTCATATGGTACTCCCACACGATCAGGCTACCTTGCCTCAGGCTCTCAAACTCAGCGGCACGGGATGCCTTAGTCTCGACAAGAAAGAAATTATCAATGAAAGCATCGGTAAACTCACTCCACCTCGCCGGAAGGGCTTCCCTCCTCACGGGACTCCTCCCAGAGCTCAAATAGAGAATATGCCACCTCTTTCAGGTGGTAGGAGGACAACTCCACTACCTCCATCTCAATAGCACGCATAACTCGGAGAGTCTTGTGCATCTCATCAATGGAGTCCTGGGGGTCCTCCTCGGGGTTAGTATCACACTGGAGGATCTAACTGAAGAAACCTGTTCACTCTAGAACTAGAGGAATCCCCTTGCAGACTGGAAGAAGTAGGTGCAACATTCAATCTCTGGAAGCCACTATCTGAGCCAATATTTGTATGGCTCCCCTAAGGTCCCCATCAAAAACACTGGGACCGGGAGTTGAGGCTGGAGGTGGAACTGGGATATCAGTTGGAGGAATCGTTTCACCCTCAGTAGATGTAGGAATTGATTCAGTCTGAGCAGGAGTTGTAGAATTAGGCAGTGTAGTAACTGGGGGAATATCCTTACCCCTCGGGTGTTCACTCGCATCCTCCAGTATAGAATCAACAGCCACTCCTGGGGTGGGATTGTCCCCTTGGACAGTTCTTGTCTTCTTCTTAGGTGCCATATACTGAAAATTAGAGCAATGCACGAGTTAAAGGAGGAACAGTCTTTCAACCAACTCTATCACACGATCCGTAACATTAAAGAAGGGTGTTATTCCTAAATGCCCAAGCAGCCTCCTAATTATATATGTGGTCGACAACACACCGATAAGAATGACTCTACTAGACACAGCTTCGATATATCCTAGGATACTTTAAAACCTTAGGCTCTGATACCAAGTTTGTCATGCCCCGACCACGGGGAGCGCGAACGGCGCTCAACGGGGATAACCCTGCCGAGCAAGCCTGCAAGATTTTCTTCTACCCAAACTCACCCATGAATAACGAGAAGATATATTTTCATTAATTAGACAATAAGAAGATCATGTATACAACAATAATTCATTACTATTAGTTCATTTATATGTCCCTAAAATAATACATTACACATCCATAGTTTAGAAGTGGAACATGTGATACAATTATAACATCTTTAGTTTGACCTTCCAAATACCAACATACAACCCACACCATGTCTACGGAGCCTCTAACGGTCATAAAAGAGTACTAGGATAGTGCCAGTAACAAGGCCCCAGCTATACCTCAAAACACAATACATGAGAAACAAAAGATACATGACCCCGATATGAAGTGGGGCTCACCAAGTTAGCTGAGAGTAGGATGTACAGATATCACTAATCGATGTCGCCTACAATGGAACCACCTACATTTATTAAAAGATGCAGCGCCCCCGACAAAAAGGACGTGAGTACATGTGGAATAGTAGTCGTATGTATGACAGACAAAACAATATATGGAAATACGGTAACTCAAATAAGAGGCAAATAAATAATGTCAAGAAACTACGAAATGACCCATAGCATCACATGTCAAGTCTTATTAGACTTACATCATTTTGAACTTAATTTGTGATCAAGCGTGCCCTATGAACTATGCGTGGGATACAAAATATAATGTAAAAGTACCAACATGTACAAACAAAGGCAATGGAAGTGGCACCTATTATTCGTGTTGCCTATGCGTCTCACCAAACCGTCCATAGCATTCTCTTACTATGCACTTATGCGTTTCATAGACCGTCCATAGTGTTCACATATTATATTATACACCTATGCGTTTCATAGACCGTCTATAGTGTTCACATATTATATTATACACCTATATGTTACATAGACCGTTCATAGGGTTCACACATTATATTGTACACCTATGCGTTTTATAGACTGTCCATAAGGATTCATTCATATTATACACCTATGCGTTTCATAGACCATCCATAGGGATTCATTCATATTATACCATCATGCACACGACCATATATACACTCATGCGACATGATTAACATTACCATTAAGGTAGTAAGTTCCCAGATCATTGGAGTACTTCATGTTCATGCTCATCATGGAGAAACACAACTTATTACATTAACACATGCATGGCAAATCAATAAGTAGATTTCAGTGGTGCATGGACCCAATTTCTTTTCTTAAGGTTCATCATCATTTAGCATAGGACGTATTTTTTCCACCTCATTATATACCTCCTTGTCATCTTAAGGTCGCTAGCTAAGTTCATGATTCTTGGTGACTTAACATCAAAGTCATTTACATTTATTATTTTAGAAGCATACAAACTATAGTTGAAACAATTGGAATATACAATGCCTCTTGATTCTCATTTTGGCAAGCGGCCACAGTTAATGTTCATACTATAACTGACTTGTACTTTCCATGGGTGATCATATGTCACGATGCAAAATCCATCTAGTCGTGATGGCACCTAACCCAACCCACTAGGTAAGCTAATTAACAATTATCCAATTCCAGAGAAGTTTATAGTACAATTAAATAGAAAGGTTACTGAATCTTATACATTTCCCCCAAGGACTTGTAGTACAAATCATGAGCTTCTAAGAATAGAGTTTACAAAGCTGAAATGAAGTAAAATACATCATCTGTTTGAAAAGTACATAAACAGAGTTTTATAGATCTAAGGCTACCATGAACAAGAGGCAGCTACAACCGGAACGCAGGTACATCTTCAATTCCGTCTCCCGTCGATCACAGCAATGTCATCAGTCAATATCTGTACGCAAGGTTCAAAAGTGTAGTATGAGTACAATCGACCCCATGTACTCAATAAGTAACAAACCTAACCTTAGGTTGAAAGTAGTGACGAGCTAGAACAAAGGTCGGGTCCAACACCATTTGCCAACAACAATTCATATCAACGTAAAGCAAGTAATAAAGGAAGAAATTCAGAGATGAAATGCTCAGCTAATTCATAGTTCCAGAAAGTAGGCTTTCTTTTCAAGTATCTCAGTGAAAACCCAAATCTTTTACCGAAATTGCCAAAAACAAATATGAGTAAGTTTGAAAACTGTGATTTTTCCCAAAAATCCTTTCCACAATAAATAAGATGTTTCATTTTTCTTTCAGATAAACAATGTAAAATGTCTCTTTATGCCCATATGTTAAGATGAGAAGTCATAAATGACGTGATACTATACAACATGAGGAAAAATACATCTCTATGCTTGTATGTCAAGTGTGCATGCCAAATGCGATGCAAATAAGTGATAAAGACCATATGCATACTCTCAGAGTACCAATTCACTCAGTCCTCCCAGTCACTCAGTCTTCCCAATCATTCGGCACTTGGCACTCAACACTCGCACTCAGTAGGTACCTGCGCTCACTAAGGGTGTGTACAGACTCCGGAGGGGCTCCTTCAGCAAAGCGCTATATCAAGCCAATCATGGCATAAAATCAATGAAACATGCTGCGGTGTGTAGCCCGATCCCATATATATCCTCACAATCAGGCCCTCGGCCTCACTCAGTCATCAACTTCTCTAGTCTCTCGGGCTCTTAATGTCATGAAATATCAGCCCCAAATAATGATGTGATGTATCAATATGTAGCAACAAAGACTGAGGTATGATATGAAATGAATGAACATGACTGAGTATGAAATTGCAATGTAAGCAAATAACTCAACAGTAGTAACGACCTCAATGGGTCCCAATAGAGTAAGCACGTAGCCTAGACATGGTTTCTAACATGGATCATAACTCAATAGCTCTAGTACGTAGATTTCATGGATAGAGATATGATCACGTAGCTACACAATACCACAGAAATAACGGAATTACAACTTACGGGTGCACGCCCACACGCTCGTCACCTAGTAAGTGTGTCACCTCAACACCAATCATATAACACGTAATTCGGGGTTTTATAACCTCAACACAAAGTTTAGAAGTGTTACTTACCTCGAACAAGCAAATCCCAATACCGAGCAAGCCAAGTGATGCACCAAAAATGCCATCCCGCGCATTCCGACCTCCGAACGGCTCGAAACTAACCAAAAATAACTCAAGTACATCAAACAATGCTAAAGTAACTAATCCCGATCAAAAAAGATCAAATCTTGAATCGAAAGCCCAAAATCGACCAAAAGCCCAACCTGGGCCCGTACCTCGAAACCTGACAAAATTTACAAAATCCAACAACCCATTCAATTACGAGTCCAACCATAATAGTTTCACTCAAATCCGTCTCCAAACCGATGTTCAAAACTCAAAAATTCACATTATGGAACTTTTGGCTAAAACCCTCAATTTCTCTTTAAAATTCATCAACCAATGCCAAAAATGAAGATAGATTCATGAAATACGATCAAAACCAAGTATGGAACACTTACCCCAATTCTTGTGATGAAGATTGCTCCAAAAAGCGCCTCAATCCGAGTCCCACATCTCAAAATATGATGAAAGAACCAAAGCCTCGATTTATAGCATTCTGCCTAGGATTCTCGCACCTACGGCACATTAGCCGCTTTTGCGACCAAAAACGCGCTTCTGTGGAGAAGCACTGGAGGTCTGCCTTCGCACCTGCGGTAGAAACTCCGCTACTGCGCAAACATAGGTGCGAGTCCAAATTACGCTCCTGCGATGACGTTCGTTTCTGTGCCATTTCACACCGCATCTGCGCCTTTGCAGATGCGAATGAACCTCCACTTCTGCAGACTCCTGCTCCCAGGAACACCTCCACTCCTGCGACTCCTTTGTCGCTTCTGCAACCATCGCACATGGGTAAACCAACCGCAGGTGCGGTCACACCAGAACCAACAGGAACCAACAATGAAAACATGAAGAAAATGATCCGAAATCAATCCGAAACACGCCCGAGCCTCTCGGGACCCCGACCAAGTATACCAATAAGTCCCATAACATAACACGGACCTACTCGAGGCCTCAAAACACACATAACAACATCGAAATGACGAATCGCACCTAAATTCAAACTTGATGAACTTTTAACTTTTCAACTTCAATAACTCGTGCCGAAACATAATAAATCAACCCGGAATGAACCCAAATTTTGTACACAAGTCCCAAATGACAAAGCAAAGCTGTTCCAATTCCTGGAATCACAATCCGAATCCGATATCAAAAAGTCCACTCCCGGTCAAACTTTCCAAAAATCCAACTTCCGCCATTTTAAGCCAAATTCCACTACAGACCTCCAAATCACAATCTGGACGCGCTCCTAAGTCCAAAATCACCCAACGGTGCTAACGGAAACATCAAAACTCCAATTCGAGATGAAATACTAAAGAGTCAAACTTGATCAACTCTTCCAATCTAAAGCTTCCTAGTTGAGAATCTTTCTTCCAAATCAATTTCAAATAACCTGAAAACCAAAACCGACGATTCATACAAGTCATAATACATCATACGGAGCTACTCATGCCCGCAAACTTCCGAGCAAAGTGCAAATGCTCAAAATGTCCGTTCGGG
The DNA here is from genome assembly GCF_000390325.3 of Nicotiana tomentosiformis. Classification (NCBI taxonomy): domain Eukaryota; kingdom Viridiplantae; phylum Streptophyta; class Magnoliopsida; order Solanales; family Solanaceae; genus Nicotiana; species Nicotiana tomentosiformis. Next base: position 75,674,372 of record NC_090823.1, on the reverse strand, counting down.
TCGTTACATCATAGGAAATTAATAACATTATTATATAAAGGAGTCAAAACTCATTTCATAATCTTTCACACGTTCTTTCATTTCATTGGAACTATTGACCACAAATGTAATTCTCATTCTTGGCACGATGGCCACATTTCCATATCTCATACTCGCTTCTTTCACTTTCAAGCAGCATCATAGGTTATCGGTAATAAGAGCATTGGGTTTCCTTTCCAATTTTAAGCATAATAACATTCATTGAAACATGAATTGAAGTCATAATATTTGGATACATAAACAACACTTGAACACATGTTCGAGGGAGAGAATAATATGATAGGAGCAATTGAATCACATTCTGAGCATATAATTTCCGACACAATGCTTATTTGGAATAACTGAATATTTTAGGAATGACCCGAATCATGTGAAAATAAGAACTTGGGCCAACCACGCTTGAAACATACGAGGAGATCATGAAATTCGACTCAACTGAGGGAGTTTAGCCAACATACCTCGAAAGAGCTTTCCGTGGTGTAACAATAATGTCTCGACACTCCTAACGATGCCAATCTATAGAAAGGGAGAGAATTACAAGTACGATTAGAGGAATTGGTATGGCAAGGGCTGCTACAATGATGGCCCAACCTTTCACTCAACCAATTCAACAATAAAACTACCCAAGATTGCCCAACAACCTCCCCACAATTCCTATTAGCTCATGCATGTGATAAATCTACTATCCTCACCCATAATCAACCCAAATCCGAAATTCGAGAATTGGGGGAAGAAATGCTTACCATTTAAAAACCCTAACAAGTTCCTTTTGATGAAATTCCAAAGCTTGAGCAAGATCTTGATGAACAAAGAACTTGGGGCTTCCTTCTCTCTCTAGAATAGCTCTCCTCTCTCTCTAAAATATCAGATAATCCCTAAAAAATGACCTTTATGGCTAGATAAAACTAAATGGGGTCGGGTTATAAAATTAGAAAAATGAAGCCCCGATGCAGATCTGCGGTCGCATATGCGACCACATAACACTTCTGCGGTCTGCAAAATGGACTGCATAATGGCCTTCCGGAACTGGACACTTCTGTACAGGTTTGTGACAGGTTTGTGGTTCGCAGATCAATTCTGCAGCCACATAATGGACCGCAGAACCTCCTTCTAAAATTTCTCATACTGGTTCTGCGACGGATGTGCGGCCCGCAAAATGCTTATGCGACCGCATAACTGACCTCAAAATAACCTCCAAAATTGGCTCATTTCTCTGCTTCACTCTACGGTGGATCTGCGGCCCACATAATGGTTCTGCGGTCGCATAATTGACCGCATAAATTCCATGTTCTGCAAAATCATTTCTTCAACTCCCAAACGTATTGTACACCCCAAGAAGTATGTACCGCGAAACTACTACATCCGTACACATTACACTACCTCGGCACCAAAATATTTGAATCCCTTGGCAAAATTTTACGGGGCCTTACAAGTCCTTTAAGGCTTCATCAACATTCTTTGGTTCATTCCATTGTTTCGATTTCCTATGATGAACTTCTGTAGATATTCGGGTTCACTTCTCCATTCATTTGGTCTTGTTTCAGCTAGCTACGCAATCAACTCCTTTTGAGGTTCAACATGATTACTGATAGGTTCATTAGTTGACTTTGGAGGTTCATTGTTGTTGTTAGTGGATTTCTTTAGTTTTTGAGATTCATTCGTCTTTGATTCGTCTTGATTGATGTCTTCATCACCTACAATGATTCCTTTTACTACCATTGAATTATTATCATACAAAATAACATGAACTGATTCCTCTATACATAATGTACATTTGTTATAGACTTTAAATAACCTACTGTTATTTGAATAACCAAGAAATATACCTTCGTCACTTCTTGGATCGAGTTACCAAGATCGTCCTTACCATTATTGTGAATGAAGCCTTTACTTCCGAAGTGATGAAAGTAGCCTATGTTTGGCCTTTTACCTTTCCATAGTTCGTGTGGAGTCTTCTTTAGGGTCGTATGAGAGATCTGTTAAGGATATGGCAAGTTGGACTGATTGCTTCTGCCCAAAAGTGATTTGGCAGAGAGTGTTCTAATATCATTGTTCTAGCCATATCTTGTAAACTTCTATTTTTGCGTTCAACCACTCTATTCTATTGAGGTGATATAGGGGCTGAGAAGTTGTGAGTGTATCCTTGTTCACTGCAAAATTCTTCAAATGATCTTCTTTCAAATTCACCTCCATGATCGCTTTCTATGGTTGAAATGAGATACCCTTTTTCTCTCTCAATGCTTTTGCTGAAATCTCAAAATTCTTCAAAGCTTTATCTGTCTCATCCTCGATAGTACAACCTGTTTTCTTGAACTTGACTTCATATCCAGAGTCGCACAACTGACTTATGCTTAGGAGATTATAGTTGAGTCCATCCATAAGATAAATTTCTATAATATCACAGTTATTAATGAATTGGACTGTACCGGTGCCAATGATTTTACCTTTCGTATCATCACCAAACTTGACATTTTCTCCATTTATTTGTGTAACTTCTTTGAATAGATTCTTGTCACCCGTTATGTGACTGAAACACGCACTGTCTAGATACCATTTCCCTTTTTGACTTTTCCTATGGCGTTTCTGCAAAATAAAATTATTACCTTCTTTTAGGTACCCAAGATTTCTTGGGTCCTTTTTGGTTAGTTCTAGTAATATCGAAACTGTTTTTGGGCTTCTAGATCTATCCTGAAATATTTGAGTTATGAAATCTACAAAAGGAGTATTTATGGCCAGTTCTATTACAGTAATGACATATATGAATGGATTTATCATTTGATATACTGGTAGTGTTAGTACTAGTAGATCCTTTTTCAACAGGTTCTTTTTCCAATTGATTTGTAATTCGCTTGATTCGACCTGACAGAGCTGTGACTGGTGGATTTGCGTATGCCATTGAGTTGCAATTACAATTCTTGAACTTCTTCTTGAAGTACATCTCTTTCGATTTCACAAACTTCAAGTTTAAGTTCCCAATCCTTTTTCTTCCTATTTAGTCTCTTCAATTCATTTAGAATTTTTTGAGACTCTTTTAGGGTGAGATCATGAATGTCTTGTAATTCATTGCATCCATCACATTCATAGGGCCTTACCTCGCTTGATTCACCATGTACCATGAAGCAATTTTCTGTTGGTTCTTTGTTGTCATCATCATGTACATGTCATTTGTCCAACGGCCTGAGAACTTGTTTATATTATTTACTAATATAATCATGAAATACAGATTTGCAATTTCCTGATGCTCTGAGTTGTCTTCGTCACTACAGCTTTCAAAGGATTTATTTTTGTTGAATCCACTCGAGGCTTTTCTTTTGAGATCCGGGCACTCGTCTTGTATATGCTCATATTGTTTTCATTCATAATATTTTCCATTGTTCTTTTCTCATTTATTGTATTGTCTTGGGTTCATCTGGAGGACATTCTTCCCTTTTTGGTGTTCATGTATCTTTTCATTAGCCTATTCGCTATTTTGGAAACCATGGTTATCTCTTGCTCTAGATCCTCAACTTCATTTTCATTTTCATCTTCAGATCCTTCGATCGAGGTTTTGAAAGCAACTACTTTTTTCTTTTCTTCCTGTCCTCATCTTTTGATATGTATTTTTTCAAAAGCAATGAGATCTCCTCGTAGTTTATCATATGAAAATTTATCTAGATCTTGAGACTCAAGTGCTACCACCTTTATTTGCCAAGTAGTTGGTAGACTTCTTAGGATTTTTCGAACTTGCTCACCACTTGAGTATGGTCTTCCAAAAGCTTTTAGATCTCCAATTGTTTTACTGAATGAGGCAAACATTTCCTCAATGGATTCACTTTCTTTCATCTGAAAAAGTTCATAGTCATGGATCAATAGATTTATCCTTGTTCCTTAACTTTGCTTGTCCCTTCATAAGTGACTTTCAACTTATCCCACATCTCTTTAGCAGTATCACAGCTTGAGATCTTCTCATATTCTTCTCCACCTATCGCGTTGTATAGAAGATTTCGTGCCTTGGCATTAACTTGTATTACTGCCATTTTCTCATCAGAGTATTCATCCATATCGACGGGTTCAGTGAATGTTTGTCCATCTTCTTTCTTATCAGACTTTGCCGCTAGAATTAGAGTCTCCCTTTTTTATTACAAACTTGGACATCATAGGATTTCTTCCAATGTGAAAATTGTTGTCCATTGAAGTATGGAGGCCTTGCCTGTGAAGTCCCTTCTTGAAATAGAGCTCCGGTGATTACTTGATTTTATATGATCTTTTCTCACTAGTTGTTAAGCAAAATCAAAATGTGAGACCCGCTCTGATACCAACTGAAAGTACAAAGGGGAGAATTGTATGCCTCCTTCGAGATCGCGATGAACACCGAACACCAGAAGAAAGCTGATCCAAAACAAGGGGAAATGGTCCTAAACCCACCCAAGACACACACGAGGCCCCCGTGATCCTGTTCAACCACACCAACCAATCCCAAAATATATCACGGACCTACTTGAGGCCTCAAATCACAAAACATAACATCAAAATCACGAATCACACACCAATTCAAGCTTAATGAACTAATCCAAATTCCTGAGTTCCAAACTTACGCCGAACATATCTAAACAACTCGGAATGACCTCAAATTTTACACAAAAGTCATAAATTACCATATAAACCTACACCAGAGCTCAAAGTTCTAAATGGACATTGATAACCACAAAGTCAACTATGGGTTAAACCTATGAACTTATAAACATTCAAACGTCCTCGAAATCTTTTTAGAAACAAACCAACCATGAACGCAAGTCGTAATACATCATCTGAAGCTATTCAAGACCTCAAACCACCGAACGAAATGCCAATGCTCGAAACGACCGGTCGGGTCATTACATTCTCCCCCACTTAAACATACGTTTGTCCTTGAACGTGTCAAGGGTCGTTCTAAAGCCATCACACACTGTATAAACTCACCATACACATACTTATGGGTGAACCCACGTCACCTCAATCCATATAAGCCCGTTAACATAACCTAGTTGAAGATCTTTTCTTCAATCTTAGTCCATAAACCTTAGAACCTAATCTCTAACATTCAGAATTCATTATAAGACCCAGATCTTGCATTTATACACAATATATTTCTATACAAGCTGCATCAAGCCATAACCATATTCCAAGATATAATTACACGATATACCACATAACTAGATAGCTGCTCATTACTAAACCCGGTAATGCGAATAAATCTCATATCAAATAAAACCTTGTTCCAACCTTCACAAGACTGCTAATGATGTAAGAAACATATGGAAACTCATAACCACTCACCCGATCAACAAGTCGTGGAGTTCTCTCGCCCGACCGGAACCAGTGCCAAACTCTAAGCTGATTAATGACATTCTTATCCAAACATACCTTATCCAAGTCGGATTGCACTAATTCCAGGTCCAATGATCTCATCTTACCCAGTATAAACTATTCGACCGACAAGCCAAACCAAATTCCACCTAATCATATATGGCGCATTCCGTGCACCTAACAAGCAACAACTCTAATATAACCAAAGATGGAAGGAGAACCAAATAAGAGAACCACCCTCAAGCCCCACAAATACCACCATAAAGCACAACGTTATGAACCCATCTCACAAGGGAGAAGTAAATCACACGAAGTAAGCATGAAGAATCATGTCCTATCATGACCCCGTTGTGACACGTAGCCCGATACAAACATACCGCAAGTCTCGCCACCATCCAGTGCATGCTCCAAGTTCTATCCATATTATTTAGACACCACATATAAATCTTGAACTCATTAGAACCTTCTTGAGAATCACTCACCTCGTTCCAATACCTAATACACAGCCAATACGCACTGAACAACCTGCGCTCCACCATCACATGCATATCCAAATAAAGCAGCGATTCCTTTTTCCTGGCACACTACATCCACAACGAGTATCAACCGGAATCATCCCAAGACCTCTGCATACCCATAAGGTGCAGTACATCATACACCTAACCAACATCTTGGTCAAAATCATCCTCGGAGTCACCCTTTTCAAGTCATAGCTAATCCACAAACGTCTTAGTCTAGAAACTGATATAACACATGACCATGGTAACCGATCATTGATAGCATACTCCCCATTGGCTCGAAGACATAGAACACATTGTCTATAACCTATAATACTCTTCCTTCATAGCCGCCCCAATCCTGTTTTGTTGATCAAGTGACTACTTCATAAACTTATGTAACACTAGTCATAAAATTGTCACGCTCCAAACTCGGGGAGCGCGACCGGCGCTCAACCGAGAGAACCCAGCCGAGCAAGCCTGTTAGATTTCCTTCTACCCAAACTTATCCATGAATAAAGAAGAGATGTACTACATTAATAAAACAATGTAAAGATTTTATTAACAACTTCCTTTTCATTCTCATTAGCAGCTTCATTCATAATTTCCAAAATATTACGAGTTTATAAAATTAATGAAAAAAACATGATTTCCAAATACCAATATTTCTAGTTCAATTCCCAACATCAACCATAACCCACAACCTATCTACGGAGCCTCTAAATACAATAGAAGAGTAATATGGAAATGCCGGCAACAAGGCCCCGGCTATACCTCAAAATACAGTACATGAGAAACAAAAGATACATGACCCCGAAATGAAGTGGGGCTCATCAAATCAGCTGAAAAGAGTGCACTGCTATCACTGATCAATGGATGCAGAACCACCTGCATCCATTAAAGATGCAGCGCCCCCGGCAAAATGGACGTTAGTACTGTCGAATAGCACTAGTATGCATAGCTAAAAATCTTCTTTCAAAATAGAATGCCCATACAAGAAAAGGCAACACATAGAAACAGCAAGTCACAATCAACAATATCCAAACGTCCAGTTAAAACATAATAATTTTTAAAATACGAACTTCATATATAAATTTGGTTGGGAGATCATTAGCACTGATATACCACCGTCTTTGTTAGCACGGAGTCTGATCACGCCCGATCGGCTAGGACATCTCCCCACGAACAATGTGGTTTGACATGTGATGCGAAAGAAAGTTGTTGCCAAGAGTAGTACCACCATATGCGCAATATGGCATCTGATCTCAACCCGATAAGCTTGGCTGCCTTCCCACATATGCCGTGTGGGTTGACTTTTCCAATCCACAAAAGTTCCAGTTTCATCCCAATTAAGGGGAATAATATCACAATTTCCAAAGGTTCCAATTTTATCCCAAATAAGGGGAATAGTCCCAATCCACCCCTGCACTGGCACGTGTAGTATCAGGTGTGGGCCTTATGACCCACCCTTCCTCGGTATTGCTAATGATGCTCCCAAAAATATTTTTGATTTGATTTGCAAACAGAAATATCATAAATACAATTGTACTCACCTCAATATCTTTCACATTGTATAAATTCTCATTAGTATTTCCAGTCATTCACAACGACAATATTTCCTTGGCTCATTAGGCCATTCACAAGATTCTTTATTCCTGGCATGATGGCTATATTTCATATTCCACACTTTTACCTCTTTCAATTTCAGGATCACCATCAAATATCAAGATATAGAATATCCCAGAAATCACAACTTTAAGTTCATTAGAAATGAACAATTTAACCACAATATATTTCTTTCCAAAAACAATGGAGTAAAATAATTAGCAATTGATACGCAAGTTCAAATCATCAACAAGTGATACCCCATTTATTCTTGAAATACGTTTTCCCAAAACTGACAATGTACAATTTCAACACATGAGTATATAGAACTCGAATCACACTGGATATATTTATAAAGTAAGGCATTAGTTAAAGCAGCCACTAATGGGCATGAATTTAGTACAGAAGCTTTTAGACAATTCTATTTTCAAAGTCATTTTTAAACAATTGAGTCGAGGCTCATTTCACATTCTTTATCGCATCGTCCCAAATCATTTGCACTACTAGACATAATCATAACTTAAATTCTTGGCACGTTGGCCCCAATCTATATCCCCAATTAACTTATTTCACTTCCAACCATCTCTATAGATTATCAACAATAAGACATTTCCAAATCAAGACTTTAGGTACACATATGAGCAATTAAGAGTCTTAAGAATATTGAGATTTTCTCACACAATTTGACATACTATCTTTCATTGAAACTCGACTCAAAGCCATAAAGCTTTAATACGCAACCCATACTTTGAAACTTATGAAAACATTATGGATTTCAATTCCAAGAGAGAAAGTTTAGCCAACATACCTCAATCGAGCTTCCTTAACTCTAGAATGATCCGGAATTCTTAGCAATCCCGATCTATTTTGAGACATAACAAAATTGGACCATAATTAGGAAGATATTCATGGTCTCAGCTCATTTGAGCATTTTATCAGACACTACGTGTACAAATTTAACCACAAGGTTCTTCTACAAGATTTTCTTCACTCCACAACCCAATCCTTACTTATTTCAGCTCAACAATCTTCCCACAATTCTTATTGGTACATGCATGTATAAATAATAATCCCATACCCATGAATCATACTCCTAATCAACCATCTTCTATCCAAATTCAAATTAAAAACTAGGGTATGGAACCTTACCTCTTAGATGAAGAACTTGTGGGTTTTCCTTGTTAATCTTCCAAGATTTGAGAAAGACTTGATGAATAATTAGCCTAGGGTTTTCCTCTCTCTCTAAAAAACTCTCCCTTCTCTCTAAAACATCAGATATTTTTCTCAAAAATGACCCCAAGCGTGTATTTAACGAAGTAGGGTCGGGTTTTAAAAACCCAAAAATGGATATGCGGACCGCATATCGGTCGCATAATTATAGACCAAAACGATTAAAAATCTATTCGTGTATGCGGTCACTATGCGGTACGCATAACTATTATGCGATCGCATAATGCACCGCATAACAGTTATGCGGTCGTATAGCCGACCGTATGATTACCCCCAGACTGTCCCTTCTCCTGCTCACTTCTGCGGCCCGTAGAGTGATTATGCGGTCACATAATGGACCGCATAAAAATGTTTTTCCACCAAAAATATTCCTTTACTTTCCGGTACATTGTTCAACCCAAAAGTCCGAACCGCGGTGAGCAAGCTCGCCGCGAAGATTTTATACCATCCTCAAACACGTAAGCCTAATCCGGCACCACAAAACCTTGAATTCACTTGCGAAATTTACGGGACTTTACACTGAAATACATCAAATTGTTTTCTGGGGTGTTACAAAAACACTCCAAAGACTTTGCCAAGTGCATATTCACCCTTGTAACAGTCATGCGAACTTCCTCAAGCCCTCCGAAATGGTAGTATGTGCATTTCGTTGAATAAAAGCCTCATACGAATCACACAACGTCAAATTTTCTCGCAGGAGATAACCCACATGCTTAGCCTCCGATCGATATCTATCTATGGCCCTACTACAGTCACAACCACCATGCAATCAATTCTCCTGAGTTTGTACTCGTCAACCAGATATAAGAATCCTCTGCATCCCATAAATGAACAATTGAAGAATCTACCAACATATCCACATCTAAGCATGGGCAACACATTGAGATGATGATCAAGCATCCGTAGCCCCCATATTGACCAAACAAGAGCGATTGATACGATCCACCATAATAGAATACCCAACGAGTATAGACACGTAGACAGGAGTATCTAGAGAATCATGAGACATAACCAAATATGAAGAAACATAGGATGACACACACGATTAAGTAGAACTCAGATCAATAAGACTGATGCATCTCTATGACAGACTAGAATAATACCTATAAACATCCAATGCAATATCCTCAGTCCTACTAGGGAAACCATAACAACGTACCTTGCCTCCCACTTTAGGACATCCTCCACCCGCATGTCCTCCCTCTAGTTGGTTGTGCAGGTGGAGTAGCAACTGGAGTGGAAACCATAGCTTGAGTACCCTGTTGAAGTCCACCCCTCCGAAGTCTAGGACAATCTCTCATAATGTGCCTAGTATCGCCATACTCAGAACAACCCCTCTGCGAGCGTGGATGGTGGTACTGATTCTATGCCGAATGAGTGGAATAACCGTTGTAGGCACCCCGTGTAGAAGGTGCACTGAAAGATGGCTGTCCGATATAAGTACCCTGGGTCCCTAGCTAGTTAGAGCACTATAGGTAACCTGAAGTGCGGAGTGAACTGGCCAATTGATGAAGCCCCTGCCATGATAGGTCAGAGTCGAAGAGTATAAACCACTAAATCCTCCAGAACCTCGAGGCTTCTTAGCTCCAACCTCCTAGCAATCTCCATTACCTGATGGAATGGAGTCCCAATCTCCAACTCCTGTGCCATCCCAAATCTGAGGCTATCGACGAGTCCCTCAATAAAACAACAGACTCTCTCTCTATTAGTGAAAACCAAGGCAGGTGCATGATGAGATAAATCTGTAAACCTTATTGCATACTCGGACACAGTCATACTCCCCTAGCACAACTACTCGAACTCTCTGTGTAACTTGTCCCTGCGGGTCAGTGGAATCAACTTTCTCCAGAAAATATCAGAGAATTGCGACCAAGTAAGTGGTGTTGTGCTAGCTGGCTTACTCATCTCATAAGTTTGCCACCATCTATATGCCATCCATGTCAGCTAAAAAGTAGTAAGTTCGACCTCGTTTGGCTCCACCATACCTAGAGTATGCAGAATGTGGTGAAACTGATCCAAGAAATCCTTTGCAACCTCAGAAGCCCCTCTATTGAACTGGGGAGGATGGAACTTCCGAAACCTCTCCAAACTCCTCTGCCCCTCAACTGACACAATTGGACCTACCTCGAGTTGAACTGCAACTACTGGCTATACCGGCACAACACTTGGTGTTTGATAAGCATGAGCCGGCTACTCAACTGTACGAGCGGTGGGATTCTAAGCTCCTCCCCCAGCCTGTGAAGCTGTTGGTGCATCGGAAATCAATCCTACCTGAGACAAAGTCCCAAACATACTCAAAAAAGGTGCCAAGGTCTTCTCGAGCCCCCGCTTAGCAATAGGCTGCTCGGGTACACGCTCAACATGCTCAGGCTCTTGATCCTCAACTGGAGTTGCCGGATAATCTACAACTACTACTCTGGCAGGTGCTCTAGCTATAACATGTGATCCTTCTCGTCCTCTACCTCGGCCCCAACCTCTCGCGGCTCTAGCAGGGGCTTGGGTGACTGCTCAACTGATCCGATAGCGTGTGTCCTCACCATCTGTGAGAGAATAGAAGAGTAAAGGTACAAACTTCGAAATGTCAAATCGGCATGATAAAAAATGAAGGAACGTGATGTTTCCTAACAGCTCGATAGCCTCTCGAAGATAAATACAGATGTCTCCATAATGATCCGCAAGATTCTGCTAAACTTTCTCGTGACTCGTAGAACCTATGAACCTAGAGCTCTGATACTAAATTGTCACGACCAAAATCCTACCATTAGGGTCGTGATGGTACCTAGTCTCTAAAACTAGGTAAGCCAATCACTTACAACAGTTAAAACATAAAAATATGATATAATGAAACAAAGTTTAACACAATGCAGAAAATAGAGGTAATACAAGCCAAAGTAGCGATAATCACAACATCTCCCAGAGCTAGGTAGTATAGAGTCACGAGCTCTAACTGAACTAATAGAAATATCCCCAAATACAATATTGTTTAGATAGAGAATTGATAGTATAAATATAAGGAAAGGACTCAAAGGGATTACGTCGATCAATGCAACTCTACCTTGAATTCTCAACGGTCAAAGAAGCTCTCATTGCCTGGTCCACTACCTCCAACACTTGGATCTGCACAAAAATATGCTACCGTAGTATGAGTACACAATGGTCTGTACCGAGTAAGTATCAAGACTAACCTCGGTGAAATAATGACGAAGTTCAAGTTATGTGATACTCACTAGTCAAAATAACTTGTACAATAAATCAAAGAATGGCAACAAAATATAGTAGAAAACAATAGCGATAACCTCACCAGAATAAGTGATAACAATTCAATGTAAGTAAAGGCTCAGTTTCAACGTCAAGTCATCACAAAGAAACACACACAAATAGAACCTCTTACCCACATTGTTATCACAACAACAATAGCCATTTGTATCACTCCGCCCTGACAAAAATCACAATAGCCACCCATATCGCTCCGCCCTAACATTATAATAATAGCCATCCGTATCGCTCTACCCTGACAATATCATAATAGCCACCCATATCGTTCCGCCATGAAAATATTAGAATAGCCACTTGTATTGCTCCACCCTGATAATATCACAATAGCCACCCGTATCGCTCTTCCCTGACAATATCACAAAATCCATCTGTATCGCTCTCTCCTGACAATATCATAATAGCTACCTGTATTGCTCCACACAACAACAACAGTGAATTGCAACCCTTATAGTTCGCATAACAACGAACAACCCACACAGCATGTCCACATGTGCCACAATATCACAAAATAACAATACCAAAGTTTCATCAATAAATAAGTTCACAACTTATCAACAAAGTGCACAAGGACATGAAAATAACATAAAATTATGAAGGGGTATTCAATAAATAAGGCATGACTATGGCTAAGTCAATTGTAGCGATCATGATTATGTAATAACAAAGTGGTTTAAGCATGTTTCGTATAAGTCACATTATCAAATTAAGGTATATTAATAGCCTACGGTCTAATCCGGTAATAATCCACATATAGCACCCGTGTACACGCTCGTCACCTCGTGTACACATCGCTTTCCACATAATACAATTAGGCAATTAAGGCCAAATCCTAAGGGGTAATTCCTCCACATAAGGTTAAGCAAGATACTTACCTCAAATAAGTAAAATTAATACTCTAGAAATTCCTTGCCTCTCAAATCGGCCTCCGAATGGGTTAAATCTAGCCAAAAATAACACAATAATATCAAACACGACTATAAAAATCGATTTCAAGTAATAAAGCTCCAATCTTTATCACAAATTACAAAGTCAACCAAACTGTCAACCTGGGCCTATACCCTGGAACCCAACAACACTCATAAATTCCAAAAATCTATTCCAATACGAGTCCATATATACTAGTTTCATCCAAATCCGACTCTGAATTGGGGTTTAAATCCCCATTTTTTTCATTTTAGATTTTTTTTTCCAAAATCCCTAATTTTTTAAACTTAGATTCACCATTCAAATGTTAAAATCAAGGTTGGAATCATGAATAATTACAAAATCCGAGTAAAAAAAACTTACGCTAGTCCAAATAGTAAAAATCCCCTCCAAAATCATCCAAATCCGAGCTCTCAATCTCAAAATGTGATAAAATAACTCAAAACCTCGAAATATAGTATTTAATGAGTAGGCCTAGTTCTATACTTCACGATCGTGGGACCCCTTCACGATCACGAAGGACAAACTCCCGCCCAGCTACTGCCCCTTCTTCATGAACACAAAGACCTTCCTTGAATGCGATGCCTTCCATCTGCTGAGCTAGACGAATGCGGTAGAATACACGCGAATGCGATGGCCAAATGCATGCCACCCTCAGCCGACCTTCCTCTATGCGAACACACCGCCAAGGTCACGAACGCGAAGGTCACTGCCCCCATGCCCACAAGAATGCGACTTCCACATCACGAACGCGAAGAGCAAATATCACCTGCCACCAAAACACACTCCACGATCGCGATGCCTCATTCGCGATCGCAATGAACACCTGAACATCAGAAGACAACTTATCCAAAATAAGGGGAAATGGTCTGAAACACATCCGAGGCCCCCGGGACCCCGTCCAATCACACCAACCAATCCCAAATCATAACACGGTCCTACTAGAGGCCTCAATCACTCAAAATAATATAAAAATCATGAATCACACACCAATTCAAGCTTAATGAACTAATCCAAATTCTCGAATTCCAAACTTACGCCTAACATGTTTAAATAACTCGGAATAACCTCAAATTTTAGACACAAGTAATAAATCATCATATGAACCTACTCCAAGGCTCTGAATCCCAAACAGTCATCGATAACCACAAAGTCAATTCCAACTTTTTTTCAATTAGCCTTAAAATCATCTAGGAACACTGAAACTCAAATCCGGGCATACGTCCAAGTCCAAAATTACCATTCGAACCTCACGGAACCATCAAAACTCCGATTCAAGATCAAATATAAAAAAGTCAAACTTGGTCAACACTTATAACTTAAGCTTCCGAACTAAGAACTAAGTATTCCAAATCACTCTGAAATCTTTCCGGAATCAAACCAACCATGCACGCAAGTCGTAATACATCATATAAAGTTATTCAAGACCTCAAACCATTGAATTAAATGCCAATACTCGAAAATACTGGCTAGGTTGTTACAGTGGACCTCATTACAAACACTTCTCTACATTGTGTTCGTATGGTAAAATGGGAATGGATCCTTACGAGCGTAAAATGGAGAGAGGAAAATAGGTAAATGAACCTTATATTATGGAATTTTCAAGGCCCTCTAGTCAAGGTGACACTCCTCGGTTGAAAGTCAAAAAGTGCATAAGGAATTATTTGATTTTTGGCTCGCAATAATTTGTACCTCCCAAGAACATAATCATAAGCTTGAATCAAAATTGGAAATTCAATTCATAAACTTGAGGTGGAGGCAAAAAGTGGTTCATGTCGTGGCACGATATTAACTAAGGTGCTTATTGGGAGGCGGCCCAATATTGCTACATTTTATTTTTATTTTTATTTTTTATTGTGTTATTTTTAGTTTTGTATGAGTAGGAACATAAGAAGAAAAGGCATGGGAAGATGAAAAGTAAGCTAGATGGTTAAAGCTATGTGTGGGGTGCCCGCACAAAGAACCAAACTTGGAAAAATTCTGAGTACCCCATGATCTATTAATGCTTCGGCCTTTGGCTTACCACAAAGTTTTTTAAATCCTATTATTTTTTTTAATGTTCAGTGGAGATAATGCACACTTTTAAATATGGGATGGGAAGACCGTTTGGATGATTTCTTGTGCTATTTTTGTCGTGCTATCTTATGTGTTTGAAATTACAAAAGATTGAACTTTTCCAGATGATGGATCTCTTAGACATCTTTCTGGAGGGATACAATCTAAATAAAAAATACAAAAAAAAAAATTAAAAAGGAAAAAAAACAAAATATGTCTTTTAGTTTTCTTTAAGTAGTAATAATTCTCCTTGTTTTTTTTTCTGCATTGGTTCTTTTTCAAGGGATGTAATTTGTACCGGATAACCTTTTCACTTTTAGAATATAGCAGACTTAGAAAATATAAAGGGAAGAATGATGTGATTCGCGCCTTTTGACTATTTGATAATAGCATGCTTAGGTCTTGTTATTTATATCTTTCTCTTTGTTTTAAATATTTAATGATGCCTCGACAAAATTGGATACCATGTGTCATGATGCCTCTGATTCATTTTTTTTGACTTATGTTCACTTTTTGCTTCATGCTTAATATCTCTTGGCTATATGAATATTTATTTGAAAGTCAGAATGAGAACTTCCTTAGTGAGTCATGTATTGTGTGTGAAGTGAGTTCTTGTATAGTCCATGTTTTGTATCTGAGTCTAAAAATTTCCCGGGATATGAGTTGAAGCAAAATCCTAGGTGTTGCTCGGTTTGAGAAATGATGTTAGGCATTCTTTAATCTTTTTGAGCTTTGTTTCAATGACAAACATAAATAAAAACTAATTAGCTATTTTCCTATAAACCTTTTATTTTGCACCCGCATTACAAACCTATACTCTTTTGTTCTTAATTGACTTTATTGACTCTTTTATCTCTTAAGACACTTGAATTATAAAAGAGAGTGCTAGAAAGATGTAATGAGAAAACATGGGATAAATTTTGAGTGAGACCAAAGAAATGATGAAAAGGGCACTTATATCTTAAGGAAAATACCACTAGCGGAAAACACAAAGTAAAAAGAGGGAAACACTTATAGAAACAATGATAATAATTACATGTTGTCTTTGCTAGTAGATGTAAAGTATAGTACTTAAAGAAAGAGAGAACATGTTGTTAGGATAATCTTGCTTGTGATATTTAAAGTGGGTTTAAGAATTTTCGCTTAAAATTGACTATGTGATGTGTTGAAGTGCTTAGGAGAGTTAGTCACTATTTCCTAAATATATCTTAACCGTCCCTTATGCCACGTTACAACTATAATAAAGTCCTAGCCTACATTGGTAGAGCTTTACATTATGGGTAAGTCTATTGTACCTTTTGCATGCATGTGACTTCTTTGTGAGAGTGAGTGATTTCTTTTATATATGTGAGTTGATCCACGTCCAATCCGCACTCAATAGTGAGTGGAAAGGATCGTTGCAATTATAATACCTAACTAGACTCGGGATCGAATTCCTCAGGGAGTTTATAAAGGGTGTTAAGGTAGATACTTGACGAGAGTATGTGAAACAACTAAATTATGCTTCCAAACAAAGGGTGATTATTTTTCAAAATAATACTACGAGATTAACCTAATTGAAAATAACTAAAAAGAGAATAATTGTTTTTGGTGTTTTGAATCAATTGGGGAAAAATCTAGGGTTGTAACCTTCACCTAGGTGCAAACATAATGGGTAAACTACGTTAATGCTTGTTTTTTGGACCGGGGTGTATTATAACTCTCAATTCCCAAGTACCCACTCAATACCTCTCGGTTATAAAGTGGTTATACCCAAATTCGCAAGTCCAATTGGGTAGCAATCCAAACAATTGATATGAGTCCAAGTCGGGTTTTCCCTATCTCTAGTTCAAACTCTTTAATCAAACTAGCCAAAACCTTAACTAGCTTAATTCATTGTTAGCCAAGTTTTCCAAGACTAGGTTCTTCTTTCTCAATCAAGAACTAAGTCAAATAGGCATGGATCAATGTTTTCAACTATTGATTCTCGAAATAATACATAAACAAGGCTAAATAACAAGCACTCAATCATAAACAAGCATTAAAATTAATAATCCATAAGGTGTACACACTAGGGTTGGGTCATAACCCTAGATAAAATCTAGTTGTTCATGCTAGAAAGCAAAGAAAACAAAGTACAAGAAGTAATTAAAGCCATAAACTACAATTAATCGATAAAACCAATGATTCTTCACCAATATTTATCACTACTTTCCCAAAAGGGTAAAATATAACCGCTACAACTCTTTTTAATAAAAAACTTGCCCTAATAAAGTGTTTCCCATCTATTTATAGTGCCCATAAATTCACTGATAAAAATGACGTACGGAGGTTCGGCAGTAGCACAATTACATGTGCGGTCCGCACTTTGCTTCTTCTCATGAGTGGGGAGGAATTCTGTAGCCGCACAATTCCATCCGCGGCTTCACTTCAACTTTTGCGGTCGCACCTTTTGACTGCGGACCGCACTCTGATGAGGCTTCATACTTGTTTTTTTTTGCACCTTCTCTGAACTTTTCAAATCTTGTCAGTGCGACCAGCTTTTGCGGCCACACAATTTGATGTGTGGACCGCGCTTCTTCAAATTCCTCTGAGTCTTTAGGTTTCCTTCTTCGGCCGCATGTGTATTTCTTTGGACCGCACTTTCTTCTACGGCCACAGAATTACTTCTGCGGACCGCACTTCTGCCTGCAGTTCTCCTTCTTGCCTTTTTGAGATGGACTACTCCTTTTTGAGTTATATTTCTTTGTTAAGATCCAATCCTCCAACATGTCTTCAATTTACACAATTTCATTAGTTTTGGGAACAAAAATTAATACTTTCAAACTAAAACTAAAGCAAGAATGTACTAATAAGTGGTTAAAATTCACACTTATCAACTCTCCCAAACTTAAGTCTTTGCTTGTCCTCAAGCAAATAGATTAGTTCCCACCTCCTCAAAGTGAAAGGTCATTTCAAAGAGTCAATTATAAGCCATTCATACTCAGTTGGGACCAACAATTACCCAAAATTATCCACAATACTCATGCATTTTCAACAAGGTGACAAAACATATGTTATGTGCATATAAATTTAGTGTGATATTTGATCTTCAAGAATTGACTTCACTCATTAAGGACTCTTGTTCTATCATGTCAATCATGGTGGACTCCAAACTCTTCTTCTTCTACCTTCTTTTTGCCATGCTCACTTCAAGAATTAACGCTCAATTTCTAGAGCAATGAAGGATTCACTTTTTTCTCACAAAGGAATGTCACAAGTACGGCTTCAAGTACCATAGGCTTGCACCTCATGTAGATCTCCACTAATGTAAGCTCACTCGGTTTAAAATCAAGTAGGACTTCTTTTGGGTTATAATGAAGGCTTTTAGATTAGGGTAGGATACCATATAGGATAAATGGTTATACCCTTCCTTAAGCACTCCGTTTTTCATTTCTTGGCTCGCATTTACCAACTTTTAGAGGCATTTCTTTTTCTTGGGGCCTAGAGATACTTGCCATCACTCTATTGTTTATTTCATTCTTTTTCTCCCTTGATGCTCATACTAGATATAGTTGCCTCTTTTTGATTTCATCAATCTCCCTTTTTATTTTCTTTTTGGTTATTTTCTTTTTCTTGCATTCTCTTTTCATAGAGATCATTTTTTTCTCTTTTTGGTGCCTTGATACCTCTTTGAAATTTATCAACTTTCCCCCTCAAACTTATGCCTTAAGCGACTTATTTCATAAGAGTTTTAAGGAAGGTTCGGGTGCCAAGAGAGGATTATAAGATAAAACGGGTAAAGAATTGTAGCATGGTTACCAACAGATAAAGGCTAAAGACTCAAAGGGGTTGACTAGGGGATAACAAACATCGGGTGGCGACCGAAAGCTCAAATGGACCAAGGAAAGCCTACAATCATCTTCCAAACCAAGAAAACCTAGATTTTCACGATTTTCACCTGAAATACATTCGGGGCAAATTCTAGACTATCCACTCAAGTACTTGGAATAGCAACAAAAATCACCTCACCTCTCATGCAACTAGACCGTAAAAGAGGATAGAGTCTAAGGCCTACAAGGATCACAATCAAGTTAAAGATCACTACGATCCAATCAACCACTCAATGATTATCAAAGTCAACTCAAGAACCTCAAAGTCACTAACTAGAGCTATTTTCTTCCAATAACCTTGTTTCAAACCATAAGCATGCAGTTAAGTATGTTGGTACCAAATGAAGCATGAATAAATCTTTTTAGAGAATGACTTGATTAAGGCTTTTATTCATAACTAGTTACTACTATTATTACCTAAACACAAAACAGACTCATCCTCTTAAGAAAGTTGTCACACCATCTATCCTCGGGAAGAGTCGCCCGGTTCACACAAAAGACCACCTTTGCAAAGAACCGTGGCATTAAGAAAACCAAAGGATTATTACCCATACTACTAAGAAAAATATAAAAGCTACTAACATAAACAAAATCAAAGTAAACAAATAAAGAAGCTAATGAAAGAAATAACTACTAAAGATAGATAAAATGAAACAGAATATCCAATTATTACATTCCACAATATCCAAATGTATCCAATGTATCAAATAAGCTCCATCCCCCCCCCCCCAAAAAAAAAATAAAAGTAAGCATTGTCCTCAATGCTTAACAAAATAAGAGCAAAAGTAGAGAGGGGGAAGAAACTCCCTAAGTGTCCTCTGTCATCACTGTGTATCCAGCAACATCAGTCCATGTTGTCTCAGCCAACTGAATATCATCATCAAGTCTGGGAGTGGCTGGAGAAGTAAACATTGCACGCACTACGTCAGCAGTGTCAGCGGAAAGACATGGCTCCTCAGACTGGTCAGTGGGATGGGTCAATCAGCATGTCAAAAGGAAAATCTCAAGTTGTAGCTAGTCGTGTCACCTCGGTCCTAAGCTTATCCACTGACTTCTTGCTGGCTTGGGACCTCCACATCTTCTACACCTACTTGGTCAACCCCTCGATCACAGCATCATGATGTGCGAATGTATCCATAATTACCTTCTAGGTGTCCAAGATTTTGCTCAGCTTCTCAACAATGTTAGCGGGATCCCGGGTGCCTGTGTAGATGACAGCCCTGCAACAGTACTGGAGATCTCAGGCAGCTTTGAAGTAGCTGCTTGCATCTAATTGTTGAGACTTGCCAATGTCTGTAATACTCGAAGAGCAGAAAGTAGGCCTGTAGGCATAGGCACGAGCCTCAGAACTGGAGTAGGAACTGTCATATGAGCTATGGAAGGAATTGCAGATGGAGCTGAGGATAGTGGTTCGGGCATAGCAGCTACTGCACTGGTAAAAGGCTCGGCTGATATGGATGGAATATCAGATGGACCAAAAACTACTACTACCAGCTCATCAGACTGGCCAGTAGTGGTAGAAGGTTGGGCACTCCTCTTCGGGTTCCTCAGATCATGCAGCCCCGTCGGCTTTACCTTGGTGTCAAATATCCTGGGCTCTACCTTAGCATATGTCAGATACTCAGTAATGGTGATAGGGTAAGGGTAAGAAGTGTTACTCTATTGTGCCATCAAAGAAATGTTGGCCAACATCAGGGCACCCACATTGATCGGGTGCCTGGCTATGATAGATGCCTCCAAACCTACTCGAAGTATAGGTAGATTGTTCACATTCTGGCACGAGTCAAGCCTGATACAGACAAATTTTTTCCACCCCTTGGCCTCGAAACTCAATGTGCTCCGGAGAATAGGTACCTTAGCAGCAATCTAAGGAGGAGTGGGTCCCGGTACTAAAATCTCTGCAAGCCATGACCTGGCCTCTTCTTTCAAAGCCAACTTCTCTAAATACTCTCTTTGGCTCCACATCCTCAAATCCCAAGTACGCGTTCAGAGTATGCTGATCAAATTTCACCTTTAAGTTGCGAACTTTGGTGACCTTTGTTCCTTTGAGAATATATACAATATTTGCATAAAAGTCTAGGACAAGGTGCTCTTTGATATCCACCAGCTTCTCTGTAAATAGAATCTACCCTTTCCTCTTTATAAATCGCTCCAGAACTGCAGGATTGTACTTGTCAAGATCTTTTAATAAACATTGTCGTTCATGAGTCACAGATCTCAACGACCACCATATTTGGAAGTCAAATAATGTCTAGCAACTCACAAATCTATCCTCTCGAGCCTCCTTCTTCAAGTTCTTGCTGCACCTTACTGTGTACATGTTCCCCCTCTCCTATCATCAGGGGCATTAGAATCAGACCCCCACAGTAGCTACCTCGAATTTTTGGCTGACACTTTACGAACCCTAGGAAGTGTTGTGGGATGTAGAAGGCACATCCAGAGGCTCAGATCGCCCATGTGGCCTGGATTGCTTCTCAGTGTGCTCCTCTGGAAGAGATACAGAATTTCCCTCAGAGGCTTCCCTAGATGGGGCATATGAGCTAGACTTAGAGAGGTCTCTCCCTCTCCCTTGGCATGCTGTTGCTTTCTTTGATATGGTCTTTTGCACACTTGGGGGCAAGGCACCTCTGCCTCGACCCCTTAAAGTTTCTCCTCTTCCCTTGTAGATTCACCTCGTCCTCGTGATCGTACCATTGTCTGTATCAACACAAAGAGAATTATCAGTTGCAAATCATGATTCAACACAGTTAAAACTCAAGTAAATGAGTGAGAACAACATAGAAGAAATGGGGTTACAATTGAACAAACATACTGTAGAAATGGGTGAATTGCGGTCTGCATATTTTGAAGTATGGCCCGTAGAGTAGAACTGTGGACCGCACAATTCCATGTATGGCCGCAGTTCTGCACAAATGTGCAAGGGCCTCAGTTACTTACTCTTTGATGGACAGTCGAAGGTCATGTGCGGCCACAGAATTGATGTGCGGGCACACAATTTAAAGTGTGGTCTACACTTCAGGGTCTCGGAGGGCAAGCCTCTGATAGATAGTGCGGACCAAAATGCAACCTCTCTAGAAATTATGTGGTCCGCATAATTAAAGTGCGGCCGCAGAAACACTATCCTACCTCCAGTTACCCTACTTAGCAAACTGCGGAGAAAACAATTTCGAGTGCGGCCGCACATTTCAAAAACAGACGAACAAGTCTAAGTTTTACCTAGGTTTTGCAAAAACATGATCAAATCTACTTGGAAACATGGTATACACATAGAAATCAGTTAACCCGAGCCATTGTAGCATGTTTTAACAGTTACCCATTACAAAACTACCCCACATGGATATAATGATGGAATATAATAACAGATGGCCTAAAAAGAAGTTAAAAAGGAAAAATAAATTAAAAAACATAAAATGAAACAAATTTAACATGAAATGAAGCATACCAGATGATGTAAATGTGCAAAGATCCTGTGAGTGAAAATGGGTGTGTGTGTTTGAAAATGCTAGATCCTTAGCTAGACTCTCATAGTAACAGTACTTTCTCAAAAGTGTGAAAAGTGTAAAATGAGGCCTAAATTTTTATTTACACTTAGAGTGTTTGAGAGGGTAAAGAGTCGATTGTGGCCACACAATTTAAAGTGCGGTCCGCGCTCTTCTACTTGGCCTTCAGTGGTCTGTTACTCATATGCGATCTGCACAATTTCAAGTGCGGCCGCACAATTCTTCCAGAGGTCACACAATTGCCCAGCACTGACAGGGAAAAAGTTCACAGACCCTGTGATTTGACATCTAAATTAGCTCCAGGAAGTGCAATTAATCTGCGGCCGCACAAGGTCTTCTGCAGTGGCAACATTTTTTTGGTGGCCACACAAAGGAAAAGTGCGGTCGGCATTTTCTGCTTCACTTACACAACCTTGTCCACCATTATTTCATCCAACATTCATCCATGCAGTACACTTCAAATCACGTTAAAAAACAACAAAGAACATCTAACTTCAAAAAGAAAAAGGAAAAAAACTTGGGTTGCCTCCAAAGAAGCGCCTTATTTAACAACGCGGCACGACGCAATGTCACAACATCCTCAAGTTAAGTAAATGACCACCAAGTGTCTCTCGCCAACCTTTCCCAAGTAGTGCTTCACTCAGTGAGCATTGACTCAGAATATTTCATTGTTCTTGTTCTTCAAATCCAATGCACATAAGGGTATCACACGAACAATTTCAAACGGACTGCTCCACTTGGACTTAAGTGTCATGCCCCAAACTCGGGGAGCGACCGGCGCTCAACCGAGAGAACCCGGCCGAGCAAGCCTATTAGATTTGCTTCTATCCAAACTCATCCATGAATAAAGAGGAGATGTACTCCATTAATCATTCACTGAAAATATTTATAGAATTATTGAAATACATGATTTCCAAATACCAACATTTCTAGTTCAATTCCCAACTTCAACCACAACCCACAACCTGTCTACGGAGCCTCTAAGTACAATAGAAGAGTAATATGGAAATGCCGGCAACAAGGCCCCGGCTATACCTCAAAACACAGTACATGAGAAACAAAAGATACATGACCCCGAAATGAAGTGGGGCTCATTGAATCAGCTGAAAAGAGTGTACTGCTATCACTGATCAATGCCGCCTGCTGTAGAACCACCTGTATCCATTTAAAGATGCAGCGCCCCCTGCAAAAGGGACGTTAGTACTGTCGAATAGCACTAGTATGTATAGCTAAAAGTCCTCTTTCAAAATAGAACGCCCATATAAGAAAAGGCAACACATAAAAACAACAAGTCATAATCAACAATATCCAAGTGTTCAGTTAAAACATAACAATTTTCAAAATACAAACTTCATATGCAATTTTGGTTAGGAGATCATTAGCACCGATATACCACCGTCTTTGTTAACACGGAGTTTGATCATGCCCATCGGCTAGGCCATCTCCCCACGAACAATGTGGTTTGACATGTGATGTGAAAGAAAGTTGTTACCAAGAGTAGTACCACCATATGCGCAATATGGCGTCTGATCTCCACCCGATCAACTAGGCCGCCTTCCCACATATGCCGTGTGGGTTTACTTTTCCAATCCACAAAGGTTCCAGTTTCATCCCAATTAAGGGGAATAATATCACAATTTCTCAAAGGTTCCAATTTTATCCCAAATAAAGGGAATAATCTCAATCCACCCCTACACCGGTACGTGTAGTTTCAGGTGTAGGCCTTATGACCCACCCTTCCTCGGTATTGCTAATGATGCTTCCAAAAATATTTTTTGATTTGATTTGCAAACAGAAATATCATAAATACAATTGTACTCACCTCAACATCTTTCACATTATATAAATTCTCATTAGTATTTCCAGTCATTCACAACGATAATATTTCCTTTGCTCATTAGGCCATTCACAAGATTATTTATTCCTGGCACGATGACCGTATTTAATATTCCACACTTTTACCTCTTTCAATATCCAAGATTACCATCAAATATCAACATATAGAAAATTTCAGAAATCAAATACTTTTAATCCATTTGAAATGGGAACTTCAAACACACATGGTTTCTTCCTAAAGAATGAGGCATACCAACCAACAATAGAAACATACATAAAAAATCATAAACAATCAATACGCCATTTACTCTTGCAATACTCTTCCCCAGAAATGACAATGTACAATTTCAACACATGAGTATATAGAACTCGAATCACACTGGATATATTTATACAGTAAAGCATTAGTTAAAACAGCCACCATTGGGCATGGATTGAGTACAAAAGCTTTTATGAAATTCTATCTTCGAAGTCATTTTTAAACAAATGAGTCGAGGCTCATTTCATATTCTTTATCGCATCTTCTCAAATTATTTGTACTACTAGCCACAATCATAAGTTAAATTCTTGGCACGTTGGCCACACTCTATATCCCTAATTCAATTATTTCATTTCCAACCACCTTTATAGGTTATCAACAATAAGACATTTCCAATCAAGACTTTAGGTATTCATATGAGCAATTTTGAGTCTTTAGCATATCGAGTTTTTCTCACCCAATTGGTATACTAGTTCTCATTTAAAACACGACGCAAAGCCACACCATTTTAATACACAAACCATACTTTGAACATCTATCTTTCGACATAAGGCTCATTCGGAATAAACAAGTTCATAGGGAATAACCCGGAATATAGAAGTTAGGAATCTTGAACCAATCATACTTGATCTTACGGAAACATTATGGATAACTATTCCAAGAGAGAAAGTTTAGCCAACATACCTTGCTTTGAGCTTTTCTTAAATTACTACAACGTTCCGAAAATTCTAGCAATCCCAATCTATTTTGAGACATAACAAAATTGAATCATTATTAGGAAGATATTCATGATCTCAGTTCATTTGAGCATTTTATCAAACACTGGGTGTGTAAATCTAACTACAAGGTTCTTCTACAAGATTTCCTTCACTCCACAACCCAATCTTTACTTATTTGAGCTCAACAATCTTCCCACAAACCTTATTAGTACAAGCATGTATAAATAATGCTCTTATACCCAAGAATCATACTCCAAATCGACCATCTTTTACCTAAATTAGAAATTGGAAACTAGGGTATGGAACCTTACCTCTTAGATGAAGATCTTGTGATTAGCTTCCTTGATCTTGAAGATTGGTGCAAGATTGGATGATTATAATGTTAGGTTCCCTCCTTCTCTCTCTAAAATTCTCTTACCTCTCTCTAAAACCCTAAGAAAAATACCCCAAAATAAGCCCCAAAGGCTATTTATCAAAATAGGGCCGGGTTATGAAAATAGAAAAATTAACCCTCCGAAAGCAGGTCTGTAGTCGCATAATGGATCGTAGAATGGGTATGCGGGTCAAAAAATACACCGCAAAATCGATGCCCAGAAATGGGCTTCACTGGACAGGTCTGCGACCATTTTGCGATCGCATAACTACTTCTGCGATCGCAGAATTGATCGCAGAATCGCATGTTTCCAGTCTTTGGTGATTTGGTCATAACTTGTTGTAGGAATGTCCAAATGATGAACGGTTTAAAGTGTTGGAAAATATACTCAAAGATATCTAATTTGATAGGTAATTCACTATATAAATATTCATATCAAGATATGTATGAACGTTTGAAGTTAGGTCTTGTGCGAACTCACTTGAAACTTTATCCCATCATAAAATTTTCAACTTGACTTAGCCTTGGGGCCCTTCTTAGACCATAAACCATTATTAATGCACCTCATACATATATTATCATGATCAATTGATATCATTCATATAATAGTCATTGTCTACACACAAAATAATATAATTAGCGCACATCGACTTTCTTAATAGCGCTTAAATACTTTGAAATTTTCTGGGGTGTTACATTAAGCTTCTCGGGAAACACCCTCAACCTTGAGTTAAACAACAATACAAGATCACCGGCCTTGAACTCTTTGTTCCAAATGAACTTTTCATGAAGATATTTCATCTTTTCCTTGTACAAGGATGAACTCTCATAAGCATGGTACCGGAACTCATCCAATTCATTCAAGTGTGCAACCCACAAGTTAGCGTCTACATCCCAATCAAGATTCAATTTCTTCAAGGCCCACATTTCCTTATGTTCTAGTTCCAACGGAAAATGACATGCTTTCCCGAACACTAACTGGTATGGAGACATTCTGATAGGTGTTGTGTAGGCCGTCCTGTAAGCCCATAATGCATCATCAAGCTTCTTGGACCAATTCGTCCGATTTGCATTTACTGTTTTAGGCAAGATACCGATTGGAGACTTCCACTTCACCACTAGATTGTGGTTGATAGGGAGTCGTGACCTTGTGAGTAACACCATACTTGTTAAGTAAAGTGTTAAAAGCCTTATTGCAAAAATTTGACACCCATCTCTTATGATTGCTCATGGAGTACTAAATCTTGTAAAAATATTCTTCTTCAAGAAAGTCACTACACTTCTTGCCTCATTGTTGGGTAAGGAAATGACCTCAACCTATTTGGACACATAATTCATCATGACCAAAATGTAAGTGTTTCCACAAGAACTCACGAAAGGACCCATAAAGTCAACGCCCCAAACATAAAAAATATCAATCTCCAAGATGGTTGTGAGAGGCATCTCATTTTTATTTGAAATTCCACCGGCCCGTTGACATTCATCACATCTTTCACTAAGTCATTTGAATATTTATAAAGAGTAGGCCAATAGAAACCACAACTTAGTATTATGGCCTTCATTCTTGCTCGACCATGATGACCACCATATGGTGAAGAATGACAAGCACCAAGAATATTACCTTGCTCTTATTCCAGTACACACCTTCTAATCACCCCATTAGTACAAATCTGGAAAAGGTATGGCTCGTCCCAATAGTAATCTTGAAAATCTCTTTTGATAGTGCCAAAAGTTCCTCATCAGGGAAAAAGTCATTGATTTCAGGTCCATCATGGGGCCTCTCCTCCTCCTCCAAACGAGACAAGTGGTCCGCCACTTGGTTTTTACTTCCTTTCTTGACTTGAATGTTAATGTGAAATTCTTGCAACAGTGGCACCCATCAGATCAACCAAGCTTTAGATTCCTTTTTGCCCATAAGATAGCAAAGTGTCGCATGATCCGTATGGATAATAACTTTGGCACCCATCAAGTATGGGAGGAACTTCTCAATTGCAAACACAATAGAAATAAGCTCTTTGTCCGTAATGGTATAATTTACTTGGGCACTATTCATTGATTACTAGCATAGTAAACCAGATGAAAAGCCTTGTTGATATGTTTCCCCAAAATAGCCCCAACCGCTACACCACTTATATCACACATGAGCTCAAATGGCAAACTCCAATTTGGAGCGGTAATGATAGGAGTAGTTGTCAACTTGAGCTTCAATTATTCAAAAGATCTCATACATTCATCATTGAAATAAAACTTGGCATCCTTCGCAAGGAGATTACACAATGGGTTCACCGCATGGCTTAACAAACCCGCACACCCTTCACCGAAGTTGGGGTTGGAAGCTTAGAAATCACCTCAATATTCGCCTTGTCAACTTCAATTCCATTCTTTGAGATCTTATGGCCAAGGGCAATGCCTCCTTAACCACGAAATGACATTTCTCCCAATTGAGCACCAAATTGGTCTCTTCACATCTAGCCAACACTTTGTCCAAATTTGCAAGACAATCATCAAAAGAATCCCCAACCACCAAGAAATCATCCATGAAGACTTCAAGGTAGTCCTCCACCACATCCATGAAAATAGCCATCATACACCATTGAAAAGTTACCGGTGCATTGCTTAAACCAAAAGGCATCCTCTTGAAAGAAAAAGTACCATAAGGACATGTATTTTCTCTTCATCTTCCGGAGCAATAAGAATTTGGTTGTAGCCTGAGTACCCATCAAGAACATAATAGAAAGCACGACCGGCCAATCTATCGATCATTTGGTCCATAAAAGGAAGTGGAAATCCATCCTTGTGACCTTGTTGAGCTTACGATAATCCATACAAACTCTCCAACCGGTCACCGTTCTTGTGGGAATCAACTCATTCTTCTCATTGATAACAACCGTCATGCCCCCCTTCTTTGGGATACATTGAATCGGAGAGGTCCATGAACTATCGGAGATGGGGTAGAAACCCCGACATCCAACCGCTTGATAATATCCTTCCTGACCACTTCTTACATAGCCTCATTGAGTCTTCTTTGATCTTCAATGAACGGTTTGGAACCATTCTCCAACTTGATCTTATGAATCCAAAATGCGGGGCTTATACCCTGAATATCCGCCAAAGTCCACCCAATAGCCTTCTTTCTCTTTTGCAATACCGCCAATGTGGAATCAACCTGAACATATGAGGAAAGAATAACTGGTAAAGTAGAACATGGGCTAATAAATTCATACCGAAGGTGTGGCGGAAATGGCTTCAACTCCAAAGTAAGTGGCTCTTCAATAGAAGGCTTTGTAGGAAGCGTCTTCCTATTCTCAAGATCCAAAGACAATTTTCGGGGTGCATCATTGTACGACCCCATTCCTTGCAAAGAGTTCACACATTCTATAAAACTATCCATCTCATCATCATCAAAGTTGAGCAAAATGGCTTCCAACATATCATAAAAATTGATTGTAGCACTTGTATCATCAATAATAACACCGGTGAACAAAACCACAAAAGAACACCCCTCATTAATATTCGGTTACCGCATAGACTTGCACACATGGAATACCACTTTTTCATCACTAACCCGAAAAGTGAGTTCTCAGTCTTCCACATCACAAAGAGCCTTACTCGTATCAAGGAAAGGTCTCTCAAGAATAATAGGCACTTAATAATCAACTTCACAATCTAGAATAATAAAGTATACCGAAAGAATGAACCAATCAACCCGGATCAAGACATCCTCAATCACTCCCAATGGCCTCTTCATGGTACAATCGGCCATTTGCAACCTCATAGATGTGGGTCTTGGTTCCCAAATTCCCAAAGTTTTAAACACCGAATAGGTCATCAAATTGATACTCGCCCCAAGATCACAAAGAGCTTTACAAAATCGGCACTCCCAATTGTACAAGGAATTGTGAAAGCATCGGGATCCTCCAACTTAGGAGCCATGAAATGAACAATTGCACTCACTTGATGAGTGACTTTGATAGTTTTAAAATTCATTGACCTCTTCTTGGTTACAAGATCATTCATAAACTTGGCATAACCGTGCATTTGTTCCAAAGCTTCTACCAATGGCACATTAATAGAGAGACTTTTCATCATTTGAATTGATTTTCACCATTTTGCTTGTCAAGTCTTTGAGTATAGGGAGGTAGAGGCTTAGGCAATGGTGCTTTAGCCTTTTGCACTACCGGCTCATGTATGTCAATGATGTACGGGTTCACCTCCTCTTGAGTGTCTTCCACACTATCACCAATGTCAATCTGAACCTCATCACTTGCTTGAACATCATTGTTTGGTATTTCCTCCCCTTGCATCACTTGGTCATCATCCACAAGTCTCCTTTCATTTGAGGTAGGTGCACTCCTGCCTCTTTTACTTCTTATGATAACTGCCATAGCATGCCCCATGTTGTTACCACCTTTTGGGTTTACCACCGTATCACTTGGTAATGCACCCTTAGTACGAGTATTAAGAGCTTGAGAGATTTGCCCCATTTGAAATTCAAGATTACGGTTTGATGTGTTATGTGAGGCAAGTTGGGCATCCGAATCGGTATTCTTCTCCATCATTTGCTTGAATATGTTCTCAATACCACTCATCTCATTGTTTTAAGAACTTGAACCATGGGAAGGATACATAGGTGGGTTGCTAGGTTGTTGGTATATTGGGGGCCTTTGAAAACTCGACCCCTGATTTCCTTGATTGTTATTATTTCCCCAACCATCTTGATTTTTGCCTCCCCAATTTCCTTGGTTGTTTCCACTCCAAGTTCCTTGGTTGTTGTTGTTGTTATTGTTGTGCCAATTCCCTTGATTGTTAGAACCCCAATTGCCTTTGTTATTTTCTGGCCGCTATTGTTGTT
This sequence comes from Nicotiana tomentosiformis, assembly GCF_000390325.3. Lineage (NCBI taxonomy): Eukaryota > Viridiplantae > Streptophyta > Magnoliopsida > Solanales > Solanaceae > Nicotiana > Nicotiana tomentosiformis. The sequence continues at coordinate 75,644,031 of NC_090823.1, read as the reverse complement.
GATTGGAGCCTTAGAAATTATTCCTTTGCCCTTGGTAATTGTTCACAAATTGTACCTCTTCCTCTTGCTCATGATAAGAATCATCTTGATCAAAACTACCATCATCTTGTGCATAATTCTCCACTTGGGATTGAAATTGTGGACCCTTGGTCATCTTCTTGTTGACCAAAACATTTACCCCTTCTATAGCATGAACTTGCAAAGGAGCTTGAACTTGATTAAGTTGGGCCTTGGCAAGTTGATTCATAGTTGTTGTCAATTCAACAATGGCTTACCCATAGTCTTGCAACTCTTTATGGAGGTGAATCATGTTGGGATCACCTTGTGGATCATTGGCTCGGGATAGTCAAGCCGAAGACGTTTCCACCATCTCATCAAGAACCTCACATGCCTCCGCATAAGGTGTTGTCATAAAGTTGCCTCCGGCCAATTGATTAACCACACATTGGTTCGTGGTATTAATACTACAGTAGAAAATATATTGTATCATGTTGTCTGTCGTATCATTATTCAGACACTCCTTTACCATTGTACAATACCCCTCCCAAATTTCATGCAAAGGTTCATTAGGCTCTTCCTTGAAAGACAATATTCCATCCCTAAGAGTAGCCATGTGCCAGGGATAGAAAAACTTAGCAATAAACTTTGCTGCTAATTCATCCCAAGCATGGATAAAATGATTAGGTAAGCGTTCCAACCAATCTAGAGCTTTACCCCATAGAGAGAAGGGAAAAAGCCTTAGCCTCAAAGCATTATCCGAAATATTTGTTTGCTTGCTACCCCAACACGTATTCACAAATCCCTTCAAATATTTATAAGCATTTTGATTCGGCGACCCGGTGAAAAAGCCTCGTTGCTCTAGCAAAGTGAGCATCACATTGGTAATTTGAAAGTTTCTCTCCCTAATACAAGGGGGCTATTGAACTTGCGTAACCTTCATTGGGAAAAATCTATTATTGCGTCGCTTGTGGTTTTGGTGGTGGAGGTGGGGGCACATTGTCTTGTTGACCACGGCCTCGACGATTTGGTTGTGGCACTTGAGGCACGTCATCAAGTTATTCCTCCTCGCCGTCCAACTCACCTAATGGAAAATTTTCGAGATCAATGTTTGCTATTTTGTACCTACGTTTTCTTCAACAAATTAGTAACACGGAAGGAAAAGAAGATATTTGAAGATCACACTCAAATATATACCTAACACCGTAAAAACTCCCCGGCAACTGCGTCAAAAATTGATCCACGTCCAATCCGCACTCAATAGAGAGTGGAAATGGTCGTTGAAATTATAATACCCAACTAGAGTCGGCGTCGAATTCCTCAGGGATTATGAAGGGTGTTAAGGTAGATACTTGACGAGAGTACGTCAAACTACTAAATTACGCTTCCAAACAACAGGTGATTATTTTTCAAATTAATAGTACGAGATTAACCTAATTGAAAATAACTAGAAAGAGAATAATTATTTTTGGTGTTTTTAATCAATTGAGGAAACGCCTAGGGGTGTAACCTTCAACTAGGTGCAAATCTAATGGGTAAATTACATTAATGCTTATATTTTGGATCGGGGTGTATTATAGCTCACAATTCTAAAGTACCCACTCAATACCTCTCGATTATAAAGTGGTTATGCCCAAATTCGCAAGTCCAATTGGTAGCAATCCAAACAATTGATATGAGTCCAAGTCGGATTTTCTATATCTCTAATTCAAACACTTTAATCAAACTAGCCAAAACCTTAACTAGCTCAATTCCTTGTTAGCCAAGTTTTTCTAGACTAGGTTCCTCTTTCTCAAGTAAGAACTAAGCCAAATAGGCATGAATCAATGTTTGCAACCATTGATTCTAGAAATAATGCATAAACAAGGCTAACTAATAAACACTCAATCATAAATAAGCATTAAAATTAATAACCCATATGGTTTACACACTAGGGTTGGGTCACATCCATAGATAAAATCTAGCTACTCATGCTAGAAAGCAAAGAAAACAAAGTACAAGAAGTAATTGAAGCCATAAACTATAATTAATTGATAAAACTAATGATTCTTCACCAATATTTGCACTACTTTCCCAAAAGGGTAAAATATAACCACTACAACTCTTTTTAATTCAAAACTTGCCATATAAAGGTGTTCCCCGTCTATTTATAGCGCCCAGATATTGGCTGATAAAAATGCCATTCGGGAGGTTCAATGGCCGTACAATTCCATGTGCGGTCTGCACTTTGCTTCTTCTCATGAGTTGCAAGGAATTCTACAGCCGCACAATTCCATCTGCGGCTGCACTTCAGCTTCTGCGGCCGCACTTTTTGACTGCGGACCGCACTTTGACGAGGCTTCATACTTGGTGTTTTTGCACCGTCTCTGAACTTTTCAAATATTATGCGACCAGCTTTTGCGGCTACACAATTTGATGTGCGGAACGCACTTCTTCAAACTCCTCTGAGGCTTCAGGTTTCCTTATGCGGCCACATGTATATTTCTGCGTACCACACTTTCTTATGCGGACTGCACTTTTGCCTACAGTTCTCCTTCTTGCCTACTGAGTTGGGCCACTCCTTTTTAAGTTAGATTTCTTCATTAAGCTCCATTCCTCTAACATGTCTGCAATTTACACAATTTCATTAGTTTTGGGAAAAAAATCAATACTTTCAGACTAAAACTTAAGCAAGAAGGTAGTAATAAGTGGTTAAAATCTACACTTATCAAGAGTCCTTAAAAGATATTCAATCATTAGATTTGGATGTGTGGATTGACTACTCTCTTGATTTTATTGTGAGGGCACATACTTTCATGGTGGATAGGTAACATTATTAGATTTTTTTGTTAGGTTGAGTAGTCAAGCCTTGAGTGCATTGTGACATTGAGTTGGTTTTTTTTTAGGCTAGGATTGCTATGAGCATGTTATTTATGTTTTGAATATTTTGAACTTTGGCATAAGTTATTGGAAGGGTATAGTGAATCAATATGCGAGAGTTTAATTGTTTCTATCAAACAAGGTCATGGATGTAGCGGCTTGGAAGGTGCAAACGTGAGGTGAGTTGGTTTTGGTTGACTCGAGGACGAGCAACGTTTAAGTGTGGGGTGTTGATGTGTGGATAACATTCTATACTTTATACGATTATTTACCCTATGTTTTATATGTAATATTTATGATTCGTGCAACGCTTGAGCTTAATTAAGTTTATTTTATATATAGGAATATTTAAACATGAAATAGTGAGAAGATTGAGCGAAGTGGCACTAAAACGATGAAGTAGAACATGAAGTGGAGCTGGCGCCTTACACAAAGCAAGGCCTGGTGAAAATGGCACCTTACACGGTTCTAGGCGAGGAAAGTATGGCGCCTTACACGACGCAAGGCGAGGAGAATTTGGCACCTCAGACGCCGCGAGGCACAGCCTAGCGCGGAGCGGGCACCGCATCATGTCGATGACCTCTTTTTGAGGTGTTTTGTCTCCCAGTCTGCTTGAGACTTGGTTATTTGGGCCCTAAATGAGTGTATAAATACCTCTTAGACCTGGTGTTTAGGGGGAGATATTATTTTAGAGAGAGAAAACAACTGGAAAAACTGCAATAATGGATCACAAGAAATCTTCTACCAATTCTTCCTAGTTTGTAGATTAATACTTTCAATTTGACATGATTGTTGGTATAACTATGAATAGCTAAATTTCTATTTGGAGTTTGATTGAATCTTTTGAAGGATGAATTCTCGTTACAATTGTGTAAAGCCTAGAAAGTTTCTAATACGATTGAGTCTTATTTAAGCTTAAGAGAATAATTAGCGAGATCTCAAAGTACGTACTGGCCTACACAAGGGTAGCAAGGTCATTGGGATACTTGGCCATAAAGGTCATAAGGATTGAAGGTCCCTAGGTTGAGTGGATAAATGTATGACTTGGAGGATTTAGCAAGTAAGAGAGGAAGAGAATTCTTGTAGCTAGGGTGCGTAGCTATACTGGCCTGCATAGCTGAAACCAAAGAGAAGAGAAGAGGAGAAGGAGGTTCAGCTACGTAGCTTGCGTGCATAGCTACGTAGCTAGGGTACCTATCTACGGAAGCATGCGTAGCTCAAAGCATAGGGAAAAAGAGAGGAGCTTCAGTTGCATAGCGAGAGTGCATAGCTACACACAGCTCCTACGCCCCCTCCAACAACAATAACAACAACAACCCAGTGTATTCCCACGAGTGGAGTTTTGGGAGGGTAGGATGTACGCAACCTTACCCCTACCCTGGAAAGGCAGAACGACTCCAATGTACCCTATTTTCTATAAATAGAAGGTGGTAAGGAGAGATAAATTAAGAAAGGTTTTTGAAGCTTTGATATTTTAGAGAGAGAAAGGGCCAATCACCACATCTAATATACTTCAAGGGATGATTTTTTGGTGCATCTATGATTTTATAATATCATAATATGCTTGAATTAACTCATATATAGATCCAATTATTACGACCCAAAATCTCACCTAGTCGTGATAACATCTAACCCAAACATGCTAGATAAGCCAAACAACAAATAACAACTCGAATGAAAGATCATCAATAAATAATAAATAAGATGGCGAAAATCCATATAACTATCCCAAGGACTGGTAGTACAAGTCATGAGCCACTAAGATATAGATTTACAACATTGGTGCAAAGAAAATACAACATTTGTTTGAATATACATAAACGAAACTACAAATTCTAAACTACTATGAATGAAGAGGCAGCTTGCTTCTGGAATGCTGGTAAGTCTTTAATGCTAACCTTTGATCTCTACAACAGTTGTGCTTCAGAATTTGCGCGCAAGAGGTAGAAGTGTGGTATGAGTACAACCAACCTCATGTACTTAGTAAGTATCTTGACTAACCTCAGTGAAGTAGTGATGAGGTTATTAAGTAAAAAATTACTCACTTTACTTAACCTGTGTAGCTCAGTAGCATAAACATGTACACAACAACATTATCAAAATATAAGAATGAAGTATAGATGAGGCTATCAATGCACATAGAGAAGATATGCAAAACCATCGCAAACCCACTAACAGTTTAACATATCAAGAAGATATGCACTTCATATCATTTCATCAATTAAAGTAGTATATGGAGAAGACATGCATTTGTCATCAAATAACCCGTCAACAGTTACATATAGAGGAGATATGCATACGTAAGCAAGCCAAGTTACCCACGTCTATATATAGAGAAGATATGTACTGTGAATCAATTCTTCAATCAAAGCGTCATATAGAGAAGATATGCATAAATATCAAATAACCGTCAGTAGTTTCATATAGAGAAGATATGCATTAATAAACAAATCAAGTTACACGGACTAACATATAAAGAAGACATGTAAAGAAGACATGTAAAGAATCACTTCATCAAGTAAAGTAGCATATAGAGAAGATATTCATAAAAGGCATGTATACATTCCAAAGCTAGCATATAAATAAGATATGCGGTAAACATCATCTATACGTCCAAGGAGTTCGCATATAGAGAAGATATGCAAAGTCCAATCACTAATCAGTTTTTCCATAATCTGTGTGTATGTCCTTAAGAGAGAAAAATGAGAGGACGGCCTTAGGGAGATGGATCCTTATCCACGTGGTACACGGGTAACTCACGTGCAATTATCATAACAACCATACGGACAACTCACATGCCATAATAACTCAATCCGCATGGACTACTCACGTGTTGTCAATCTAGTCCATCTCATAGAAAGCATATACAAGAACATATGTATACGAACAACGGATATCAAATTACATACTCATTGACTGAGATAAATAGTATGCTAAGGTGTATGCATGGGCTAAGTGTACGACTACAACTCATATTAGGCGAGTATGCCACATAATAACGAATATCATGTTCCGACAGGAAGTCAAAACCTCTACATGATCTCTAGCATGATTCAAGAAGTTCATATAGTCATACAAACATGACAAGCATGATAGCAGAAAGCAAAGTATCCAAAACAAGGCATGATACAGCCTAAAGACTACTCCAGTCATGAATCATACATAGAAACGGCATATACGCTCGTCAATTTGCATATACATCGCTTCTCACACATTTCAATTAGACAAATAAGGTTATATCGTAAGGATTATTCTCTTACAATAAGATTAAGCAAGATACCTACCTTATCCGGCTAGTCTTCAACCTCAAATCATGTCAAAATCTCGCTCTAGCCCTCCAATCATGTAATTTCAAGTAAAACATCATCCAAGGAAGTCAACAATGCTATAGGAAGTGATCCTAATCCACAAAGCTTTGATCTTTGAAGAATTTTTAAAAAATCAACAAAAGTTAACCCGGCCCACGTTCCCAAAATCGAAAACCCATACCAAATTCCGATGACCTATAACCCCACAAGTCCAAATATGTGATTAGATTCCAAATTCGAGTCCAAATAGGTATTCAAAATCCTAAAACACACTCTCTTAAGTTGTAGACAACCCCCCCCCCCTTTTTTTTTTGTTGTTCAAATTCACGTTTTGATGTTAAATCTAATGATAAATTCATGTATAAATCATATATTTAGGTTAGAATCACTTATCTTAACCTTCTAGGTGAAACACTAACCTCAAACCTATAAAAAAGAGCTCTAAAAGACGTGAAATAAAATAAAAATCACAAAACTCGGCCTTAAATAGCTCCCGAAAGTAGCTTTCAAAAACATGCCCAGGTGACCTCACATTGGTTTTGCATATCGCACATCCGCTTCATTGGCTGCATAATCCATCGCGGAACCGAACAGTCCAAATATCTGCACTAACCCCCTTCTAGTAAAATGGTCATAACTCCTTGTAAAAAAGTTGAAATGAAGAATAGTTTGAACCACCAAAAACTAGTATCAAAAGGATAAAATCTCATCCAAACCTCATCCCAAAATACTTTATATATTGGGAGAAATACTCTTTTGAAGTCAGGTCATCAACAGAAAAGCCTGCTTCAGCAACTCAATTCTTCCGGAACTTGCTCCAAATGCGCTGAAACTCACCCGATCCCCTTGGGACTCCATACAATCATTCCTACAAGTCCAAATATCCTATATGGACTTGTCCAAAGGCTAAACAACCCTACGAGAATATCACAACACATAATCGAGGCTCAAACCAAATAAAATTTCTTTTAAATTTTAAAATCTTCATTCTTTCAAAAGAGTATTTGAATAACACTTTAACACATCGAATTACTTCCTAATTTTGCACAAAAATTCAATTCAACTATATAGACCTATACAACATCTTGGAATACCAGTAGGAGTCCAATAACATCAAAGTCAACTCTTGGTGAAACTTATGAACTCTTAAGTTCTTTAAATTGCCAAGTTTCGACAAATGGTGTCGATTTCTTCTAGGAACCTCCAACACCAAATCTGCACGTACGTACAAGTCCAAAATTATCATTTGAACCTATTGGAACCATCAAAACCTAATTTTGATCCGTTTACCCAAAAATCAAATCTTAATCAACTATTCCAACTTAAAGCTTCCATCCAGAAACTAAATGTTCTAAATTACTTCTAAACCTCTTAGAACCAAAATCACTCATACTCGCAAGTCAAAAAATATCAAATGGACTTATAAGAAGGCTCGAATCATGGAACGAGATGCTATAACTCAAAATGAGTTGTTGGATCATTACACCAATACATAGGAATTTACTTGAATTTTGAATAATCACCAAGTACACCAAAGAAGAAATTTTCTAGGGTTTACATCAAAAGGTAAATTATTCTAGTCCAACCTTATTTTTTAGATCAAAATAAGTGCATTTATGATATTTATGATATTGGGAGGTAGTTAAATGTGAATAATTATAAAACTCAAATTGGATATTGATGGTTGCTGGTTGGAGAAGATAATAAATAGTAATTTAGAATATTAAATAGAGGTTATTTAATTATTTATAACCCTAATGGACTATTAAGTACTATAAATAAGATTGTTATTCATGGATGAATATATTTGGTAGGAAAGATGAACACTATGTACCTATAATCAAGAGTAAAGGCCTAAATGGATCTTGTTGGGTATTGTTGAGCAACTTTTGACTCATGTTGAATATAATTGTGTACACTATGATTGGTTAAAGACCTGAGATACTCGTGGTAATGTTTTGGGAGCATATTGAGGTATGTTGAAACCTACTACTTTATGGAGTTTTTCCTCTGAACTATATATTGTAAAATGGTTTAGAACTTAAATTCTAATTGTCAATCCTAGCTTATGGGGATGAGAAGGTTAGGATAGAACAATTCCTTGCATTATAAATAAGATCCATTGTCGTGACTTTTTTTAAAATATGAAGTGTAATATTTTTAAAATATCTTTACATGTTGGAGTGACACTTGTTGAACTAAAAGAAAAACTCTTATTTTGTTAATTACTTTTATCATGGAATATAGAAAGGTTTTTATTTAATTTTTATTCAAATGGTTGGATCGGTCGTAAACACTATGATTTGATTTAAAGTAGATTTGTTTTGAGGATTTAAAGCTATGAATCTATTTTTAAAAATTTAAATATTTTAAAACTTACTAGTGGAAACCATTGAAATTAGTTCTAATCTTGAATTCGTTATCATGGAACTACAAGTACTGGTGTATTGACACATTCCAAGAATATGCCAAGGTTTGTGGGATAAATTCCCATAATTTGTCGATAAATGATTATTACTAACTATAATGAGGATAAGTGGACTCGTACGGTACTACGGGAAACCGCCAGGAAAGTAGGGTCAAATACTTATGGCTGGGTTGGTCACCTACTATTGGTTTTATTATGTCGGTGTTGGTATAGTGCTCCTGTTAAAGATAAAATCCAACATGCTTTTGATTGCATTTAAATGCTAAAGGAATCGACTTACAAATATGTTGTACATTATTGTTAATTTCCTTGTTTAACTTATGAACTGATATAAATGCTTATGTGTTATATTAATGATTTGCATATCTCTTGGTCTTCTTTTATTATCTTATCCCACTTCTTGGGGAAATGGTTCACGATTCATACTAGGCATGTGGAGCTCAAGCCCTTTGGTCAAATTTCTATTTCTATTTCCAGGCACTGTATAACGACTCGATCGGTCATTTTTAGCTCTAGCTTTTGATCAGTGGTTTGAGAATTTAAGTAGCTTCATATGATGTATTATGACTTGTGTGTATGGTTGAATTTATTTTCTAGAGGTTCAAGATTTGTTTGAAAGAGTAATTCTTGTTTTGGAAGCTTAAAGTTGGAAGAGTTTACCAAGGTTTGACTTTTAAGTAAATGACCTCGGAATCGATATTTGATGATTTCAATAGGTTTGTATGAAAAGTTTGGACCTGGGCGTACATTCGGATTTGAATTTAGAGGTTCTTAGAAGGTTTGGGCTCTATTTGTCGAAACTTGACAATTTGAAGAATTGGATAGTTTATAAATTTGATCTGGAGTTGACTTTGGTGTTATCGGACTCCTATTGTAGTTTTGAAACTTTAGGTAGGTTCATTTAGTTGATTAGAACTTGTATATAAAGTTTGGTTGTAATCCGGAATGTTTAAGTGTGGTTTGGACAGGTTCGGCAAATTTTGAATGTTTGAAAGTCAAGAGAATGATTTGATCTTCGATCTCTATTTTAATGTTATTTGTGGTGTTTTAAGCCTTTAGATAAGATTAGATAATGTACTTGGACTTGCTGGTAAATTGGAAGGGGTCCCGAGGAGCTCGGGTGTGTTTCAGGGTGATTTTAGATACGTTTGCATTGCTGATTTTTGCCGGTGTCAGATGTAAATTGTGTTCACGCGGGTAGCCTCGCTTTCGCAAAGAAGACAGTGTGGTGGAAGAATTAGTTCTACACATTCGCGAGTGTTTGACCGCACTCGTGAAGGGGGACTGTTAGCTTATGCGATAACAAAAGGCGATGCGCAAGCGCGAAGGAGGTTTGGCTGGGAAAGATCTACACGTTCGCGATGGAGGTTCCGTGAACGCGAAGATGGATTGAGGTTAGTGAGAGTTGTGCATAGAGAATGCGTGGGTCTTGTTGTGTTCACAAAGAAGGACCGGAGGGTCGCTGGTGATTGTGCTTCGCGTTCGCGAAGGGTAGGCCACAAACGCGATGAAGGAATTCTGTTAGGGGTAATTTAAGTCCACATTTTTGGGAAGAGGCTTATTTTCACTATTCTTCACTTGGGGAGCACGAGAAGAGAAGAATTTTAAGAGAGATTTCATTGCTACTTTGTGGATATGTAATTTTCACTTGGATTTAGCTTTATATATTGAATCCCCATGGATTTCTACACCTAAACTTTTGAATTTTGAGAGAAAATTTGGGTTTTTTGCCTACACTTTAAGAGAATGTATGTCACGATCCAAAATCCAACTAGTCGTGATGGCACTTAATATATTTTCTAGGCAAGCCGGATATAACAATAATAAACCACAATAGCAGAAATGACTGAAATAACATGAGTTTAAATCCTTGATATAGCATAATAGTGCTAATACATGCTAAACTCCCCAGAACTGGTAAATACAGAGTCATGAGCTCTAAAACTGAATACAAGTATGAAAAGCTAAATAACAAGACTGTCTGAAATAAGGTCAACAATACATAATAAAAGAGATGCCGAGAATGCAGTTCTACCTTGTCACTCAGTGATCAACTCTGCTACAAGCCTCGGCTACTGATGATTGGGTCCGACATCTGAATCTGCATAATTAAGTGCAGAGTGTAGCATGAGTACAACCGACCACATGTACTCAACAAGTATCATAACTAACCTCGAAGAGGTAAAAGAAGTAAAAAATATAAATGGTACTTGCTATAACCTATATAGTTCAAAAATTCAATAAGTGCGAAACAATAATGAAGTCAAGTCATAAAGCATAGAAGGAACCATATGTGTGTGCGCGCTCAATTACTCAGGTACTCTGCTCAGTCAATTATCTAGCATATAAAGATGATATGCAAGTAAATCAGGTAATAACATGGAAAGTGCAAGTATAGTTGAAATGCAAAATCTAAGGCAGACACTGGCCAGATTTATCTCAACATTTCCATATCCGTACCAAACCACTAATCAGTTTTCCTCAAATCCGCATGTATGCCATCAAGAGAGAAACATGAGAGGGTGACCCTAGGGGGATGGATCCATATTCACAACCTGCACGGACAACTCACGTGCCATAATAGCAATATCTAGATCCGCACGGTCAACTCACGTACTGCAAGGAAAACTCACGTGTCAATAATCACAATCCGCCCAGCATGGTCACATGATCAATATCACAATTACGGGCTATCACTCCAAATCATATCGCATAGAGAACATATATAAAAGCTTACATGTACATGATCAAATAATATCAAGTTTCATACTCCTGTACTGATATAAATGACATGCTAAGGTATATGCATGTGCAGAGTGTGATATTATAGCTCAAATTGGAATTCTATCACGAAAACAACAATTATCAAGTAAAATCAGAAGATTAAATATATATTTAGCCTAAATTATGGCTCAATTAACTCACACAGCGAGGTACAAATATAAGAAACAACACGGCTTAATGATTAACAATCAATTCAAGGCATTTCATAGCCTAAGCACTACCTCCAGCATGGATAAATACCCCGGTGCATGCACATGGGCTCAACCCTACACATGTGCACCACCCATAGCACGTAGCTATCACATATAATTTAGGAAGCTTGTGCCTCAACTAAGTTTAGGTAAGATATTTACATCAAGCCAACCAAATCAGTACTCTAGGAAGCCCTTCCCTAACGAATCAACCTCTTGACAATCCGAATCTAGTCAAAATAACTTAGTACTATCAATAAAAGCCAAAGAAAATGATTTCAAAAGATAAAGCTAAGACCTTTAACTCAAATAAAAAAGTCAACCCAAAAACACAACTCTGGGGAGAAACCTCGGAACCCGACTAAACTCATAAATTTCGAACACCCATTCAATTTCGAGTCCAACCATATTAATATTATCCAATTCCAACCACAAATCGCCCTCAAATTGCCAAATCTCACTCTCGAATAAAATAGTCCAACCCCCCCCCCCCCCCCCACCAAATGCCACCTTTAATTCATAAAATTAGGTGTAATAAGTAGTGGGTAATCAATATCTAGCACCAAAAGTGAGTAATAGTTACTTACCCCTTCAATTATGGTGAAAAGAACTCCAAACTCCAAAAAATGAGAATAAAAGACCAAACCCTCGATATATAATCCTGTCCAGCAAATCCGCATCTGCAGTCAAACTGGTCGCACCTGCGACACGCATCTGCGAAAATTCCATAGCAGATGCGGAACCTCATTAATCTCCGACCATCCTCTTCTGCGGATAGGTCCTCGCACTTGCAAATGCACATCTGCCCTCCTTCGTTCGCTTCTGCGGACTCCCCTTCCAAGCTCATCTTCTGCACTTGCACACACCTGGCCGCACCTGCGGCTCTATACCTGCGGTCCAAGATCCGCATCTGCGGACTTCCTCTGACATGCTTATCCTTGCTCCTGCGCTCCCCTAGCCGCATCTACACCAGAAGTTCAGAATTCTACACCAAATGCCACAAGTCCAAAAATGGTCCAAACTCAATCTAAATCTCACTCGAAGCCCCCTCCAAACTTACCAACCAAGCACAAAACATAACACGAACATATTCGAGGCCTAAAATCACATATAACAATATTGAAACCACGAATCATACCCCAATTCAAGCCTAATGAGCTAATGAACTTCCAACTTCAGAAACTAATACCGAAACATATCAAACCAACCCAGAATGAATTCAAATTTTTCATTCAAGTCCCAAATGACACAACGGACCTATTCCAACTCTAGGAACCAAAATCCAAACTCGATATCAACAAAGTCAACTCTCGGTCAAACCTCTCAACCTTCCAAACCTCTAACTTTCCAATTTCGTCAAAAAGCATCAAACCAACCTACGGACCTCCAAATCCAAATTTGTACATACGCCTAAGTGCAAAATCACCATACGAAACTATTGGAACTATCAAAACTTTATTCTGGAGCCGTCTACTCAAAAGTGAAACTTCGGTCAACTCTTTCAACTTAAGTTTCAACCTTGGGACAAAGTGTCCAAATTCACCTCGAAACCAATCCACCCACACCGACGAGACACATAGCCACAAATGAACATAGAAGAAGCAATAAGTAGGGGAACGGGGCTACAATACACAAAACAACCAGCCCGGTCTTACATTCTCCCCCTCTTAAACAAATGCTCGACCTCGAACGGGTCTAGAATCGTACCTGGAGTCTCAAAAAGGTGAGGATATCTGGTCCGTATCTCATGATCAGTCTCCCAAGTAGCCTCCTCAACCGGTTGACCTCTTCATTGAACTTTCACTGATGTTATATTCTTTGATCTCACCTTTCGAATCTACCGATCTAAAATGGCTATCAGCTCCACAACATAAGTCAAATCCTCGTCTAGATGCACCGTGTTGAAGTCCAAAACATGTGAAGGATCACCATAATACTTTCGGAGCATAGACACATAAAACACTAGGTGAACCCCCGATAAACTAGGTAGCAAGGCAAGTCTATAGGCCAGCTCTCCAACTCTCTCAAGTACCTCAAAATGGCCAATATACCAGGGGCTCAACTTGCCCTTCTTCCTGAATCTCATCACACCCTTCATGGGAGGAACTCTGAGTAGAACCATCTCACCCACCATATATGCAACATCACGAGCCTTCCTGTAGCATAACTCTTCTGTCTGGATTGTGTTATACGAAGTCGCTCCTGAATCATCTTAGCCTTGTCCAAAGTATCACAGACCAATTTAGTGCCCAACAACCTAGCCTCCCCAGGCTCAAACCAACCAATCGGATAATGACATCGCCTCCCATATAAGGCCTCATAAGGAGCCATCTGGATACTCGACTGATAGTTGTTGTTGTAGGCAAACTCTGTGAGTGGTAGAAAGTGATGTCATGAACCTCTTAAATCCATAACACATGCACGTAACATGTCCTCCAAGATCCGAATAGTGCGCTCAGACTGCCCGTCCGTCTGGGGATGGAATGTTGTACTTAACTCAACCTGTGTGCCCAACTGTCGCTACACCACTCTCCAAAACTGCAATGTAAGTTGCATTCCTCTGTCAGAAATAATAGAAATGGGCATGTCGTGCAGATGGATAATCTCCTGGATGTAGATCTGAGCCAACCGCTCTGAAGAATAGGAAGTCATCATTGGAATAAAGTGTGCGGACTTAGTCAATCGGTCCACAATAACTCAGACTACGTTGTATTTCTTTAAGGTTTGTGGTAAGTCTACCACAAAATCCACAGTGACGCGCTCCCACTTCCACTCCGGTGTCTCCAATCTCTGAATCAACCCTCCCAGTGTCTGATGCTCATACTTCATCTGTTGACAATTCAAACACCGAGATACATAAGCAACAATATCTTTCTTTATTCTCCGCCACCAATAGTGTTGTTTCAAGTCACGGTACATCTTTTGTGACACCTGGGTAAATGGAATAGCACAAGATGTGATCCTCCTCAAGGATCAAATCTCTCAACCCATCAATATTTGGAACACAAATCCGGTCCTGAAGCCACATAACACCATCATCACCAATCACAACCTCCTTAGCACCACCCCGCTGCTCCGTGTCCTTCAATACTTGAAGCCGCATAACACCATCATCACCAATCACAACCTCCTTAGCACCACCCCGATGCACTATGTCCTTCAACACCAACAAGTGATGATCATCAAACTGGTGAGCCTTGATATGCTCCAACAACAATGACTATGCCACAACGCAAGCAAAAATATGGCTAGACTCTGAAACATCCAATCTCGCAAACTGATTGGCCAAATTTTGAACATCCATGGCTAGTGGCCTCTCTACTACTGGTAAATATGCCAAACTGCCCCTACTCTCAGCCTTCCTACTCAATGCATCGGCCACCATATTGGCCTTCCTTCGATGATATAATATGGTGATATCATAGTCTTTCAGTAACTCTAACCATCTTTGATGACACAAATTAAGGTCCTTATACTTGAATAGGTGCTGAAGACTCCGATGGTTGGGATAGACCTCACATGGAACACCTTATAGATAGTGCCTCCAAATCTTTAGCGAGTGAAAAATAACTCCAAATCATGCGTAGAGTAATTCTACCCATGAACTTCCAACTGCCAGGACACGTAGGCAATCACCCTACGTCCTGAATCAACACCACGCCAAGCCCAATACGAAACACATCACGTTACATGATGTAAGATCATGAACTTGTAGGCAACACCAATACTAGGGTCATAGTCAATGCAGTCTTGAGCTTCTGAAAGCTCGCCTCACACTCGTCGCACTATCTGAAAGGAGCACCCTTCAGGGTCAAACTAGTCAAAGGAGCTGAGATGGATGTAAAACCCTCTATGAAATAGTGATAATAACTTGCCAAACCCAAGAAGATCTAAATCGTTGTAGTTGAAGACTGTCTAGGCCAACTCTGAACTACCTCAATATTCTTTGGATCCACCTTGATCCCCTCACTAGACACCACGTGGCCTAATAATACAATCGAATCAAGCCAAAACTCACACTTGGAGAATTTAGCATATAGATTTTTCTCCCTCAAAGTCGGAAGTACAATCCTCAGATGCTCATGATCCTCCCGGCTGCGTGAGTACACCAAACTATCATCAATAATACTATGACAAAGGATTCCAGATATGGATGGAATACACTGTTCATCAAGTGCATAAAGGCTTATGGGTCATTGGTCAGCCCAAAAGACATCACCAGAAATTTATAGTTACCATAGCGTGTCCTGAATGCCGTCTTCGGAATATCTGAATCCCGCATCTTCAACTGATGATACCCCGACCTCAAATCAATCATCAAAAATACTCTAGCACACTGAAGCTGATCAAATAAGTCATCAATGTGCGGTAGTGGGTACATGTTCTTGACTGTAACTTGGTTCAACTACATGTAGTCATTACACATATGTATAGTACTATCCTTCTTCTTCACAAATAGGACCGGTGCACCCCAAGGAGACACGCTAGGCCTGATGAAACCCTTATCGAGCAACTCTTAAATTTGTACCTTTAAGTCCTACAACTCTACTGGTGCCATGCGATATGGTGGAATAGAGATGGGCTGAGTGCCCGGCACCAGATCAATACAAAAATCAATATCCTTGTAGGGCGGCATGCCCGACATGTCTGCAGGAAACAGAACTGGGAAGTATCTTACAACCATAACTGACTAAATTGTAGGAATATCAGCACTAACATCCCTTATGAAGGCCAAATATACCAGACATCCCTTCTCAACCATCCATTGAGCCTTCAAATATGAAATCACTCTACTAGGAACATAATCCAGGGAGCCTATCCACTCCAACCTTGTCAACCCTAGCATTACCAACGTCACAGTCTTAGCGTGATAATCAAGGATAGCGTGATATGGCAACAACCAATCCATGCCTAAAATCACGTCAAAATCAACCATGCTAAGTAGTAAAAGACCAACTCTCATCTCATAAACCCCTGATGGTCACCACACACGACCGACATACAGAGTCCACAATAATAGAATCACCTACCAGCGTAGACACATGTACAAGCATAACTAAAGAATCACGGGTCATATCCAAATAACGAGCAAAGTATGATGACACATATAAATGAGTGGAACATGGGTCAAATATTATCGAAGCATCTATGTGGCACACTGAAACAATACTTGTGATCATGACATCAGAAGCAACTACCTTTGACTTGGCCGAAAAATGCGTAGCAACGTTCCTGACCACCACCCGATTGACATCCCCCTCTAGGGACACCTCGAAGTGCCTGAGTACCACCCCTAGCTTTTTGAGTGGGTGGTGTAGCTACTGGTGCTGATATCATAGGTTGCGAGCTCTACTGTGGAACCCTGCCAAGAAGTCTTGAGCAATACTTCTTGAGGTAGCTCAAGTCCTCTCCCTCAAAGAAACCCTTCTCTAACGAAGTTGTTGACCCTGAAAAGCCGGGTAATTGCCTGTGGAGCCCTGTGCAGATGGATCACGATAAGAACTCTATGCCGACAATGTAATGAATGATGACTAAACTGGGTGAGCACTGAATTAACTGTGGCTAACTGATGAACCACGAGGAATATGACGAGCAGTTTGAGCAGGCCTAAGAGGACGACCTCTATTGTAATGTGACTGGCCTCCAGATGAGGCATTGTTGAAACCACCTGAACCACGAGGCCTCTTGGCCACCCGCTCCTAATGCTCAAGCCTGCGAACCTTCTCTAAGCGTCTAGTAATCTCGACCACCTAGTTAAACCTAGCATCCGTCGTAACCTCTTGAGCCATACTGTAATATAAACCATTGTTGAGGCTATCAATGAACCTCTTTATCCTCTCCCTCTCTATGGGAAACAACCATATAGTATTACATGTCAAATATGCAAATCTCATCTCGTACTGAATCATAGTCATACCCTCCTAACGTAGCTGCTCAAACTGCCTACGCAACGCTTCTCTGTGGGTCTATGGGACAAACTTCTCTAAGAAGAGAACTGAGAACTCATGCCATGTAAGTGGCGCTGCGCCAGCCGGCCTGGATAACTCATAATTTCGCCACCATCTGTAAGTTGTCCATGTCAGCTGAAAAGTAGTAAAAGCACCCCATTGATATCCACAATACCCGTAGTGTGAAGAATTCGATGACACCGATATAGAAAATCATGAGTATCCTCTAAATTTCCTCTACCGAACTCGTGCGGATCAAGCTTCTTAAACTTCTCCAACCTCCTCTACTCCGTATTAGAAATAGATGGATCAACCTCGGCCCGAGCAACAATAACTGGTTGTACTTGTAACACCCCTGGTGTCTGATGACCATTAGCTTGCTGCTCTGGAGTACAGGCGACGGAAGTCTGGGCTCCTCCCCTAGCCTATGAAGTAGTTGGTGCAACGGGTATAGTAACCGCCTGAGCCACTCTCGTACACACACTCAATATCTGAGACAAAGCCTCCTAAGACCAGGTATCATAATAGGTATTGTTGGTGTCTGAACTGGTCCCACCGGCTCAATAATATCCGGTACTTGCTCCTTCCCTGGAGCAATTAGTGGCTCCACAGGTGCTGCCCTTACTGTAGTGCGAGTCCCAACTCGTCCCTGGCCTTTCGCGACCCTAGCTGGTGGTATTGGTGCCCCTCTGCCTGATCCGGATGCATGTGTCCTCACTATCTATCAGAGATTAGAAGAGCAACGGTTAAAACTTTGGAAATAACAAATCCACACAACAAAAAGGCAAAAAAATTAAAGTTTTCTTGACAGTTCGGTAGCCTCTCAAAGATAAGTACAGATGTCTCTATACCGATCCGCGCAAGACTCTACTAAACTTGCTCATGACTCGTAATACCTATGAACCTAGGGCTCTAATACCAACTTGTAACGACCCAAAACCCAACCAGTTGTGATGGCGCCTAACACACTTGCTAGGGATGCTGGATATAATAATAATGAACCACAATACCAAAAATGACTAAAATAACATGAGTTTAAATCCTTGATATAGCATAATAGTGCTAATACATGATAAACTCCCCAGAACTGGTAAATAAAGAGTCATGAGCTCTAAAATAGAATACAAGTCTGAAAATCTAAATAACAAGTCTGTCTGAAATAAGGTCAATAGTATTTCAACAAGTAACGTATAGATGAAATGCAAAAATAATGAAGCAATAACTATAAATGATACTTGCTATAACCTGTACAGTTCATAAATTCAACAAGCAAAACAATAATGAAGTCAAGTCAAAAGCATAGAAGGAACCATCTGTGTGTGTGCTCAATTAGTTACGTACTCTACTCACCCAATGATCCAGCATATAAAGATGATATGCAAGTAAACCAGGTAATAACACGGAAATTGCAAGTATAGATGAAATGCAAAAATCCAAGACAAACACTGGCCCGATTGTTCCTCAACATTTCCATATATGTACCAAACCACTGAGCATTTTTCCTCAAATCCGTGTGTACGCCATCAAGAGTGAAATATGCGAGGGTGACCCTAGGGGGGTGGATCCATATCCACACGATGCATGGACAACTCACGTGTTAATAACATCAACCGCACAGATAACTCACGGGCTGCACAGACAAACTCATGTGCCATAATATCAATATCTGGATCCGCACAGACAAGTCACGTGCTGCAAGGAGAACGCACGTTCCAATAGTCACAATCCCCCTGGTGTGGTCACAGGCTCAATATCACAATTCGTCTGGAGTGGTCATGGGCCATAGAGAATAGATATACAAGTTTACATGTACATGATCAAAGAATATCAAGTTTCATACCCTGGAATGATATAAATGACATGTTAAGGTGTATGTATGTGCAATGTGTGCTATCATAGCTCATATCAGTAATTCCATCAAGAAAACATCAATTAACAAGTAAAATCAGGAGATTTAATCTCTATTTAACCTTGAATATGGCTCAATTAACTCACAACATGGTACAAAAATAAGAAATATCACAGATTATGTCTTAACAATCAGTTCAAGGCATTTCATAGACTAAGCACTATCTCGAGCATGGAAAAATACCCTGATTCATGGACATGGGCTCAGCCCTGCACATGTACACCACCCATAGCACGTAACTATCACATATAATTCAAGCAACTAGTGCATCAACCAAGTTTAGGTAAGATACTTACCTCAACTCAACCAAATCAATAATCGAGGGAACCCTTCCCTCGCGAATCAACCTCCTGATGATCCGAATCTAGTCAAAATAACTTAATGCAATCAATAAGTCAACCCCGGGCCTGCACCTCGCAACCCGACCAAACTCATAAATTTCGAACACCCATTTGATTAAGATTCCAACCATACTAATATCATCCAATTATAACCACAAATCGACCCTTAAATCGCCAAATCTCACTCTTCAATAACATGGTCCAAAAAATCCCTAAAATCCCACCTTTAATTCATGAAAATAGGTGTAATAATCTATGGATAATCAGTATCTACTATCTAGCACCAAAAGTGAGTAAAAGTCACTTACCCCTCCAATTATGGTGAAAAGCACTCCAAAAATTACGTTAGACCGAGCTCCAGAATCAAAAAAATGAGAAGAAAAAGCCAAACTCTTGATATATAATCCTGCCCAGCAAATCCGCATCGGCGATCAAACAGTCACACCTACGACACCGAATCTGCAAAAATTCCATCGCAGATGAGGAACCTCATTAATCTCTAATCGTCTAATTCTGTGGATAGGTCCTCTGACATGCAAACTTGCATCTGCGCTCCTTCGTCCGCTTCTGCGGACTCCTTTGCCAATCTCATCTTTTGCACCTGCGCACACCTGGTTGCACCTACTGTCCAAGGTCTGCATCTGCAGACTTTCTCTAACAGGCTTATCCTCCCACCTGCGCTCCCCCTAGCGACATCTATACCAAGCCCACCGCAGATGTGAAAACAACAAAAGTTCAGAATTCTATAGCAAATGCCACAAGTGCAAAAATGGTCTGAACTCAATCTGAATCTCACCCGAGGACCCCGAGACCCCGTCCAAATATACCAACCAATCTCAAAACATAACACAAACTTACTCGAGGCCTCAAACCAACCCGGAATAACACAAGCCTAATGAACTAATAAACTTCCAACTTTTGAAACTAATGCCGAAACACATCAAACCAACCCGGAATGACCTTAAATTTTTCATACATGTCCCTAATGACACAACAGACCTATTCCAACATGTGGAACCAAAATCCCAACCTAATATTAATAAAGTTAACTCTTAGTCAAACCTCTCAACCTTCCAAACCTCCAACGTTTGCCAAAAAGAACCAAACCAACCTACGGACCTCTAAATCCAAATACGAACATACAACTAAGTCCGAAATCACCATAGGAAGCTATTGGAACTATCAAAACTCTATTTCAGAGCCGTCTACACAAAAGTCAAACTCTAGTCAACTATTTCAACTTAAGCTTCAACTTTGGGATTAAGTGTTCCAATTAACTTCGAAATCATCCCGAAACAATGTATTATGGGGATTTGAGTATCGATTTGGACTTAGTTTTGAAAACTAATTATATATTTGGACTAGGCAGATTATGGGTCATCATATTTTTGTATTGGCTCTGAAGTTCGGGCATGCGGGTTCGAGTTAATATTTATTGACTTTTTGGGAATTATTCCAAGATCGAAGCTTTATGGATTGGGATTGATTCCTATAGCATTGTTTGACTTCCTTGGATGATGTTTGGCTTGGATTTATGTGATTGGATAGCTAGAGCGAGGTTTTGACGCAATTTGAGGTTGAAGACTAGCCCGAATAAGGTAAGTGTATTGCCTAGTTTATTTAGAAAATAATTTCTAATTAATTGATATTATTTTCTACATGCAGGGGTGATGCATATGTGAGGTGACAAGCGTATATGTATTAACCAGGGTTATTCATGCTCGGGGTAGATTATATGATTATTTGTGCCATGTTGAGCTTTGTGATCTTCTTGAGTTATGTTTCACTTGATTCCTATGATAAAAACGAACATAATTATTCATGCCAGAGATTATGTATAATTTATGTTATCCTAATTGAATGCAATTGACCATTCTTAAGATTATTAATATACTCGTAGGTTGAAGTCATACTTTATATCATACAAATGTGTCTATATATGTTATTTTTGTGATATTTGAGTTTTCATTTTTATGCTAAATACCATGATTAATTTTTGTTGAGATACTTAAATATTATAGTACTTGAAATGTTGTCCGGCTTATTGGTGTAAAAGTTGGGATTATCTCAAACGTGGTGCATTATGCTTAATCACTCTTTTTAATATTTTTTATACTTCCCACCTTATTTGGTATTTACTTTGTGTATGTTTGGTGAGGAAGAGTGGATTGCACGAAGGGTATTTTCGTGCTTGTGAAAAAGAGTGACTTATGCACAAAGGGTATTTTTGTGCTTGTGTGAAAGAGTAATTTATACACGAAGTGTGTTTTCGCACTTGTGAGGAAGAGTTAATTATGCACAAAATGTATTTTTGTGCTTCTTGATATTATTATTATTATTATTATTATTATTATTATTATTATTATTATTATTATTATTATTATTATTATTATTATTATGATACTATGGGTGTTTTCGTGTAAGTGAGGATGCAAGTTCATGGCATGAAGGGTGTTTCCGTGCATGCGAGGACGAGAGATATGCATTACATTGTGTTGTCCTTTCTTCACATACATATTTATGCCTTGTAACGGGATTTTTGTTGTTACATCTATGCCTTTTATTTTGTTTGTTGTTCTTACCTCTATGTCTTCTACCTTATTGTTATGGTCCCATCTATTTTTTTTTGTTATTGTTACGTTTATGCTTCTTTTCTTGTTTGTTGTATTTACATTTGTGCCTTCTATGTTGTTCATTGTTGTTATATCTATGTCTTTTACCTTATTTGTTATTGATATCTATATTCTTCTACTTTATTTGCTATTGTTGTATCTATGCCTTTTACTTTGTTTGTTACTGTTATCTACATGCTACTACCTTATTCGTTATCGTTATATGTATACCTTCTAGCTCGTTCTTACTGTTAGTGTTATGCCTTATACCTGGTTGATACTGTTATACATATACTTGGAGAGGATGAGATAAATGCACGAAGGGTGTTGCCGTGCCATTTGATTTGACATACATACATATTCTTGGTGAGGATAAGATGAATGCATGAAGGATGTTGTCGTGCCATTTGATTTAATATCTTGACCATACACCTCAAATTATAGGGATTTGTATACATGGCTTGTATTGTGTCCCTGATACTGCCTATTTCTCACGGACATGATTTAATGAGAATGGCTTGGGTGATATGTTTTTGTGAAACATGCATGTTCCTTTCTTTAGTTGAATTTTTCATTATTACTTATCTTTTTTCTCCTTGTTATTTTGCTTCTGAACTGCATATATTATATTAAGTGACTGTCTTTTGACTTAAAACCTCTCCACTACTTTACTGAGGTTAGTAAAGATACTTATCGATTATATGGAGTCGGTTGTACTCATACTATGCTTTTGCACCTTGCGTATATATCCCAGAGATGAGTTCTGTGGGAGGCGAAGCCTAGCACGGAAGACGTACTAGCGTTCCAGATACAAGCTGCCATTTGTTCATGGTAGTTTATGACTTATATTTCTATCATTTAAATTTCAAATAGATGATGTATCTTTCTTCAAATCAGAGTTGCATTCTCATTCTTAGTCGCTCATAACTTGCACTACCAGTCCTTGGGAATAGTTGTAATAAATTTCTGCATTCTTATTTTAATATTTATTCGATGATTTTGGATTAGTCTGTTACTTATTTGTTGGCTTACCTCGCGGGTTGATTGAGGTGCCATCATGACTTGGTGAGATTTTGGATCGTGAAAAGTTGGTATCAGAGCTCTAGATTCATAGGTTCTACGAGTCATAAGCAAGTATCTAGCAGAGTCTTGTGGATCGGTATGATAATGTTCATGCTCATCTTCGAGAGGCTACATGGCATTTATGAAATTTCCCTTTATTTCTCATCCTTATCGTGCGATTTTATTTCAGCTTGAAGTATATATCCTCAGTTCTTTCCTATTCACACGTATGCGATATTGAGTACTCTGTACCGGTTGAGCATCGACGGCATGTGATGTTGTGGAAGGTATGAGAAGGGCTATGGATGCTTTGTCATTGTCTCGATGTGTTGTATAGTCTTCATAAGCGGATGTGCCAATGGATCTTTCAGTTGTTCATTTGTGGAGCGAAGCGGATCTCATATTTAGTTGATTCCAAAAGTTGGAACTTGGTTCTAAGGATTATAAGCTAAGGTCTGAGGAAGGATTGTATTGATGGACTTATATGGATTGTAGTGATGTGAGATCACCCATGGGTATGTGTATGGTGACCTTATACAATGATTTTATTGCCTTGGAATGACTCTTGGCATGTTCGAGGACGAACATATGTTTAAGTGGGGGAGAATGTAACGACCTACCGGTTGTTTTGAGCTCTAGTATTTCCTTCGCAGTTTGAGAGTTTGAGTAGTTTCATATGATGTATTATGACTTGTGTATATAGATGACTTTGTTTTCTAGAGGTTTTGGATTGGTTTGAAGAGTAATTCTTGTTTTGGAAGCTTTAAGTTAGAACAATTGGCCCAGGTTTGACTTTTGAATAAATGGCCTCGAAATCGTGATTTGATGGTTCAATATGTTCGTATGGTAATTTTGGACTTGGACATAGGTACGCATTTGAATTTGGAGGTCCCTAGAAGGTTTTGGCTTTATTTGTCAAAAGTTAGCAATTTGAAAAATTGGAGACTTCATAAGTTTGATCGGGGGTTGACCTTAGTATTATTAGACTCCTATTATGGTTTTGAAACTTTGGCTAGGTTTATGTATTTGATTGGAACTTGTATGCAAAGTTTAGTTGTAACCTGGAATGTTTAAGTGTGGTTCGGATGGTTTCGGTGAAGTTTGAATGTTTTAAAGTCAAGAGAATAATTTGATCTTTGATTCTTGGTTTTGACGTTATTTGTGGTGTTTCTAACCTTTGGATAAGTTTAGATAATGTATTTGGATGATAAATTAGACGGGCACCGAGGGGCTCGTGTGTGTTTCGGGTGATTTCGAACCTTTTCGGATGAGTTTGCATTGCTAGTTTTTGCTTGTGTTAGATATGAATCGCGTTCGTGAGGGTAGCCTCGCCTTCATGAAGAAGAATGTGTGCTGGAGGAATTGGTCCTATGCGTTTGTGAAGGGAATTTTCTGTTAGCTTACGCAATCGCGAAAGGAGTTGCGCAAACACGAAGGAGGTTTGGCTGGGGCAAGATTGTTCTACGCGTTCGCGATGGAGGTTCCACGAATGTGAAGAAGGAATTGAGGTCGGACAAAGTTGTGAATCGCAAACGCGTGGGTCTTGTCACATTCGCGAAGAAGTATTGGAGGGTCGGTGGTGATTGTGCTTCGCGTTCGTGAAGGGTAGGCCGCGAATGCAATGAAGGAATTCTGTCAGGGTAATTTAAGTCCAGATTTTCAGGAAGAGGCTCATTTTCACTTTCTTGACTTGAGGAGCACGAGTGGAGAAAACTTTTAAGAGGGATTTCATTTCTACTTTATGGGTAAGGAATTTTCACTTGGATTTAGCTTTATATATTGATTCCCCATGGATTTCTACACCTAAAACTTGAAATTTTGAGAGAAAATTGGGATTTTTGCCTACACTTTAAGAGAATGTATTTTTTAGGGATTTGAGTACCGATTTGGACTCGATTTTGAAAACTAATTGTATATTTAGACTCGGCAAATTATTTTTCATCGAATTTTTGTATTGAGCGTTTCGAGCACGGGAGCATGTGTTGACTTTTATTAACTTTTTTAGAACTCTTCAAAGATTGATGCTTTATGGATTGAGATCGATTCCTATAGCATTGTTTGACTTTCTTGGATGATGTTTGGCTTGAATTTATGGGATTACATGGATAGAGCGAGTTTTTGACACAATTTCATGTTGAAAGACTAACCCGGATAAGATAAGTGCCTTGCTTAGCTTTGTTAAGGGAATATTTTCTAGTAAATGATATTGTTTGCTACATGTGGGGGTGATGCATATTCGAGGTAACGATCCTATATGCGGGTGCCTGGGTTATCTATGCTCGGCGTAGATTATATGCTTCTTTGTGCCTTGTTGAACTTTATGATCTTCTTGACTTATGTTTCACTTGATTTCTATAAGAAAACGAGCATAATTATTCATGCCAGCAAGTATGTTTAGTTTATGTTATCTTAATTGAACATAATAGACCATTCTTAAGATTGTTAATATACTCAATTAGGTTGAGGTCATACGTTATATCATAAAAACGTGTCTATATCTCTTATTCTTGTAATATTTGAGTTTTCCTTTTCATGCTAAACACCATGCTTAAGTTTTGTTGAGATACTTGAACATTATGATACTTGAAGTGTTAGCTCGCTTATTGGTGTAAAAGTTTGGGATTATCTCACACGTGGTGTATTATGCATAATCACTCTTCTTAACGTTATTTATGCGTCCCACTTTATTTGGTACTATTTTGTATATGCTTGGCGAGGAAGGGTGGATTGCATGAAGGGTGTTTCCGTGCTAGTGAGAAAGAGTGATTTATGCACAAAGGATATTTCCGTGCTTGTGAGGAAGAGTGATTTATACACCAAGAGTGTTTCTGTGCTTGTGAGCAAGAGTGAATTGTGCATGAAAGGTATTAATGGGCTTCTTGTTATTATTATTATTACTATTTGCACAAAGGTGTTTCTGTGCAAGTGAGGATGAGAGTTCATGGCACGAAGGGTGTTTCTATGCAGCCGAGGACGAGAGATATGCATTACATTGTGTTGTCCTTTCTTCACATACATATTTATGCCTTGTAACGGTGTTGTTGTTGTTACATCTATGCATTTTATTTTGCTTGTTGTTGTTACCTCTATGTCTTCTACCTTATTTGTTATGGTCCCATCTATGCCTTATATTTGATTGTTATTATTACATCTATGCTTCTTCTCTTATTTGTTGTATTTATATTTATGCCTTTTATCTTGTTTATTATTGTCATGTATGTGCCTTTTACCTTGTTTGAGTATTCGGTATAACTCACGCATTCGTGTACAAACTAGTGCAGACGAATATCTCTGGTAGTCAGTCTATTTCCATCAGCTGGTTGGTGGGAGCGAGAAGTTTGGGATGTATATGGTGTTTCTTCCATCAATCATCTGGATCTATGACGTATATCAACAGATTATGGTTTCAACCGTCATCCATTACGAAAAGACCTTCCTCTGAGTGGATATGTGGAAGTACGCTATGATAATCCAGAGAAACGTGTGGTTTCTTGTAACGACCCGACTGGTCGTTTTGAACATTTGCACTTCGCTCGGTAGTTTGAGGGCATGAGTAACTTCGTATGATGTTTTATGACTTGTGTAAATCATCTGTTTTGGTTTTCAGGTTATTCGGAATCGATTTGGAAGAATAAATTTCATGATTGAAGCTTTAAGTTAGAAGAGTTGATCACGACCCTTGATTCCAATGTCGTTTACTCATAAGTCAAACCTTGTTCAACTCTTCCTACTTACAACTTCAAAATTGAGAACTACGCTTCCAAATACATCCTGAACCACTCGAAAATCATAATCAACCACACACGTAAGTCGTAGTACATCATATAAAAGTACTCAAAGTCTCAAACCGCCAAACGAAAATACGAAAGGTAAAAATGATCAGTCGTATTGTTACACCTATTTCCAGTGGGATTCGACCGCAACCTAGTTGGATTATTATATTTGACATCGACTGCCTTACACCATTTATATAGGTGTAATTTGAGCGTATTCAATTTTGGCTTCGTTGCCGGGGAATACGGTTTTGAAATTACTAACTAGTGTGTACTTTACTTTACGTCTTCTTCTATTCCATCACACTTTGCTTGCTTTTCTTGGTGTCGTTAGGTTAACATGGGCGAGCTGGAACAACGTATTTGGACGGTCATAAAACTGGAATTCCGCCTAATTCCCTGATTTTCGTGTGCTGGCCCACGCCTTCCGCATGGGCCTGGGCCCCCGGAACCGTATCACGTTAAATTTATTCGGGCCATCAAAAATGACCTAAGGAACTATAGTCACCACCTCGCCATGAATGTTCCTCATATTTTGGCATTTTACGGCCATAAAGCTGGAATTCCACCCTTTTTTTCCTAATTTTCGCGTTCTACTCATCTGATTTGCTAATTTTGCTATATTTGCTCTCATGGCTGAGAAGTCATCAAGCTCAATTACACCGGCTACTTTCTGTTTAAGCGTCTTCGCGATTCCCCATCTACTTTCCAATTATTATCACAATATTTGATAAACCACAATACCCTTACTCCATTACTACCATAATCCCTCACTACAATTCAACAAAACTCTTCATGATCTCATGTAGTACTTAGGATAATTTTTCATCTTTTTTTCCTTATCGTACGGAATTGATTCAGCTTGAAATATAACTCTTTGAATTCCTTCCACGCATTCGTGTGCGCATGTGAGCGCTCGGTATCAGATGCGCATAGACGGCTTGTGATTCTATAGATGAGGTGCGAGATATGATTTCGGTGTGCTGATGATGGCCCGGTCTGGAGGACTTGAGGCCGGGTTTTGACTGTAGCTTGAGCACGGGGATTTCGGTTATGTGAGCACGTGCTTTTGGACTTATAAGTCCGGCAGTGTCCGTATTAGTGGAATTAGTGGCTTGATGAGTGGTTGGATGACTATGTGATGAGTAAGATGTGGCCGCGGGATGTGTTCAGAAGGTTTAAGCGTGACGAGATGATTTTTCTTGAGATGTAAAAGGACTATTGGGTGCTTGATTTCTATCATGATTTGACGTATAGTCTCGAGTTATGAGTGTGTTAAAGGATCTTTCATATTGTTTAATTGTGGAACGAATGACATTTCTGAACCCATTGAGATGAACCAAGAATGTATTATAGATATCTATATTCTTCTACCTTATTTGCTAGTGTTATATCTATGCCTTTTACATTGTCTGTTACTGTTATCTACATGCTACTACCTTATTTGTTACCGTTATTTGTATACCTTCTACCTCGTTGTTACTATTAGTTGTATGCCTTCTACCTGGTTGATATTGTTATACATATGCTTGGTGAGGATAAGATAAAAGCATGAAGGGTGTTGCCATGCCATTTGATTTTGAATACATACATTTTCTTGGTGAGGATAAGATAAATGCACGAAGGGTGTTGCCATGCCATTTGATTTAATATCTTGACCATACACCTTAAATTACGCGGATTTGTATACATGGCTTATATTGTGTCCCTGATACTGCCTCTTTCTCATGGATTTATTTACTAAGAATGGTTTGGTTTATATGTTTTTTTGAAACATGCTTTTTTCCTTTCTTTATTTGACTTTTTCATTATTACTTGTCCCTTTTCTCCTTATTATTTTACCTTGCTTATGAACTACATAGGTTATATTAAGTGACTATCTTTTGGCTCAAAATCTCGCCACTACTTCACTGAGGTTAGTTAAGATATTTATCGAGTGTATAGAATATGTTGTACTCATACTACACATTTGCACCTCGCGTACAGATCCCGAAGCTGAGTTGTTATAGGAGGCGAAGCCTGGCAGAAGACGTACTAGCGTTCCAGATACAAGGTACCATTTGTTCATGGTTGTTTACGACTTACATTTCTATTTATGTAAATTTCAAATAGATAGTGTATCTTTCCTCAAATCAGAGTTGCATTCTCATTCTTAGTCGCTCATGACTTGTACTATCATTCTTGGGGAATAGTTGTAATAAATTTCTGCATTCTTATTTCAATATTTATTCGATGATTTTGGCTTAGTCTGTCTTACTTATTGGTTGTCTTACCTTGCGGGTTGAGTTAGGTGCCATCACGACTTGATGGGATTTTGGGTCTTGACACACCGGACCTGAGCAGCATGAGCCCCATGGATAGGACAGCTCCACATCTCTAATTTATACTTTCGATGAGATTCCACTCTTGATATCGTGGAGTAATGTTTGCTTTATCCTTTTGATTCACTGGCGCCTATCTCGGTTGACTATTTCATTCTGTGTCATATAGATTCCATAAATACTAGTAGCTTTATTTTGGGTTGTAAGCTATGATTACTCATATGGAATGCATGAATGGACAATTTACCTTTATGTACTTTGTTTAATAAAAATAATTATTTAAAGGTTAAGTTTTATGTATGTAATTTATTGTTTAAAATGCTTATGTTTCGAAAGGCTTCCGCTTGCATATAAGAGAAGGTTTATTTATGGGTATGGTTTGATCGGATCGGATAGTATACCGAGTGCCAGTCATGCAGATTTTGGATCATGACAAACTTGGTATCAGAGCCCTAGATTCTAAGTTGAGTCCTAGGATGTCTTGGAATCGTGTCTAGTAGAGTTGTGTTTATCAGTGTCTTGTGCACAATACTTATATCGGGAAGGCTATATGAATTTTATAGAAATATTTCGTTATTTCTCTCTATTGTAGAGCGTGAAATAGCATTGAATCTAATATGTAGCTTAACTCGTGTGTTATCTCAATTGGAAGAAACATGGTGAACACACACGATTACAACGTAAATAGAGAAGCTGCACTTATACCCGATGTGCCTTCGGGAGGGACACCACTAGACCTATGGGCCGACCTTCGAAGTTTGTAATGGCATGGACTATAATAGTTCCTTTAGCTCCTAGAATGGTGGAGGAGCATGAGGAATAAGTTAATGAGGCACCGGGACCACCTCCAGTTCCAAACCTCTTATATGAGACCCTTATTGGCATAAGGAAGGCCATAGATACTTTTGTAGAGCTCATGACTACGAAAACCCAATAGAACCTGTTAATGGGTATTCAAGCTCTCCAACAGAGGGCATGAGAGAACCAATGACTGAGGACATGGCACAATTTCCATTAAGTTTATAAGGCTTAGATCATCAACATTTACACGAACATATCCACAAGACTTTCTTGAGAAGACCGAGAAGGACACTACCTTGCTAGGAGTGAACGATCATCAGGTTGTTAGGTTAGCAGCCTACCAGTTGAAAGATGTGGCCGGCCTCTGGTACACAGGAGTAGAGAAAGTAGGCTGGAGGATACACCTCTAATGACTTCGGTAAATCACCAAGATGTTAATCAAGAAGTGGTTGCTACTGGGAGTTAGGGACGCTCTCGCAATATCATTTTAGACCTTAAAGCGGGATACTATGTCCGTTTTAGAGTACAATATCAAGTTTGAGAGGTTTTCTCGCTATGCTCCTCACCTAATCCCCACAAATGAGGACAAGATTGATCTCTTTGATTGTGGGTTGTTCCCGGTTATTCGAAAGGATACGGCTAGTGGAAAGAGAAACACTACCTATGCCAAATATGCATACTTGGGGATGGATCTTAAGAGGATTCATCAAGAGAAAAAGGTCAACAAAGAACAAAACAAAAAGGCTCGTACCTTTGGTAATTTCAATACAGTGCCCAGTTCGGGCAACGGTTAGAACAACAAGGGGCCATCTATGCCACTATAGTGTATGGTACAGAGTACTTGTAGTGGCCCACCAGTTGTACATAGTCTGGCATATGGAGGTTAGACTAGACTAGCTCAGAGTGATCACAAGACTACTCAGCAGGTCCAGAGTAGTGTAGGCTCATGTCCTAGATATTCCGACTCTTTACCAGTGATTCGAGGGTCGTGTTATGGGTATGTTCAGATAGGCCACATGAAGAGATTCTTCCCCAATGGGCAACAGGAATCGAGGGCCCAACCGATAGCTTCCATGGCTGCTACTTCGGTTGTACTACCCTCACCTCGGGGAAATTACACCTGTGGCAGGCGTAAAGTAGGAAAGACACATCGGTGAGATGCTACTTCTATAAGGACTCAGTCTCGCTTTTATGCTATGCCTACTCTCCCTACTGCAGAGGCTTTATATTTCCTTGTCACATGTATACTCGTCATTTGCACACTTAATGCTTATGCTCTTATGGATCTTGGATCTACGTTTTCCTATGTTACCCCATACTTTGCTTTGGATTTCGGGGAAGAGCTACAACAACTACTTGAATCATTTTTTGTACTAATCCGGTTAGAGATTTTATTATTGCTTCTCGTGTCTATAGGGGTTGTGTGATTATAGTCTAGGATAGAGAGACTACGACAAATCTTATTGAGTTGGAAATTGTTGACTTTGACGTAATCATGGGGATGGATTGCCTATTCAAGTGTTATGCCACCTTGATTGTCGTACTAAAGTAGTCAAGTTTGAATTTCCTAATGAGTCGGTTCGTGAATGGAAGGGCATTATTGTTAAACCTCGTGGTAAGTGTATTTCTTATCATAAGGCGAATAAGATAATCACCAAGGGATATCTCTACCACATAGTCAGAGTCATAAACATGGATTCTGAGGTACTGACTCTTCAATCAGTAACGGTTATTTGTGAGTTTTTGGATATCTTTCCCAATAAACTTTTGGCTATTCCGCCAGTTTGAGTTATTGATTTTGGGTTAGATCTGGTACCAGATATACCATCAATATTTATTCCCCCGTACCGAATGGCTCCAACAGAGTTAAAAGAATTGAAGGAGCAGTTGAAGGACTTGCTCGACAAAGGGTTCATTAGACCGAGTGTCTCGTCGTGGGTGCACTAGTCTGTTTGTCAAAAAGAAAGATGAATCTTTGAGAATGTGTATTGACTATCAGCAACTTAACAAGGTGACTATTAATAATAGGTATCCATTGTCTCGGATAGATGACTTGTTTGACCAGTTACAAGGGAAAAAGTGCTTCTCAAATATTGACTTAAGGTCAGGGTAACGTTAGTTGAAGATCCGAGAGAAAGATATTCCAAAAATAGCTTTTTATACCCTCTAAGGGCATTAAATTTTTTTGGTGATGTCATTTGGGTTGACCAATGTACATGCAACTTTTATGGATCTGATGAGTAGGGTTTTTAAATCTTTCCTTGACATGTCCATGATAGTGTTTATTGATGACATATTAGTCTACTCGCGAAGTCAAGAGAAACATGATAATCATTTGAGAACGGTGTTGCAAACAATATTAGAGCATGAGTTGTATGCCAAATTATCTAAGTACAAATTTTGGCTAGAGTTGGTGGCATTCTTGGGTCATGTGGTATTACGTGAAGGTATCAAGGTTGACCCCCAAAAGATCGATGCGTTTAAAAGTTGGCCTATACTGACTACACTGACAGATTTGAAGTTTCTTGGGATTAGCGGGCTACTATCAGAGGTTTGTTGCAGGTTTTTCTATTCTTCAATCTCCTTTGACCAATCTAACACAGAAAGCTATCAAATTTTAATGATCGGATGCTTGTGAAAAGAGTTTTCAAGAATTAAAAGTGATGTTGACAACGACACTAGTGTTGTGATGCTTCAAGAGTTGGGTTGGGGTATGTATTAATGCAACAAAGTAAAGTGATTGCCTATGCTTCAAGGCAATTGAAGAACTTTTAAAAGAACTACCACAATCATGACTTAGAACTCGACGCGCTAGTGTTTGCATTAAATATATGGTACCACTATCTATATGGGATCCATTGTGAGGTGTATACTGATTATAAGAGTTTGTACATTTTCAAGCAATAAGAACTGAAATTTAGGAAAAAAATATGGCTTGAACTTCTCAAGGACTATGATGTTAATATTTTGTGCCATTCGGGGAAGGCCAATATGGTGGCGGATGCTTTTAGTAGAAAGTCAACAAGTAACTTGGCTAATTTAGTGATGTGTGAACAACCTATGATGAGAGAGATCCATAGCTTGGCAAACTTGGGTGTACGAATTGTAGAGGATGACAGTGGGAATGTGACCATAAAAAATAGGATCCAGTCATCCTTGATTGAATAGGTAAAGTCCCATCAATATGATGATCCGTATTTAGTAAAGTTGAAGGAATGGGTCGACCGACAGAAAGTTACAGTATTCACAATGGATACAATCGATGGTACTCTAAGGTATCGAGGTTGACTATGTGTTTACAATGTGAATAATTTTAGAGGAACAATTATGATTGAAGCAGACAACCCGAGATACTCTGTACATCCGGGATCTACTAAGATGTACCAAGATTTGAAAGAGGTCTATTTGGTGGAATAATATGAAAAGACATGTAGCCGAGTTTGGTCCATGTGTATAAACTAG
This sequence comes from Nicotiana tomentosiformis, assembly GCF_000390325.3. Classification (NCBI taxonomy): domain Eukaryota; kingdom Viridiplantae; phylum Streptophyta; class Magnoliopsida; order Solanales; family Solanaceae; genus Nicotiana; species Nicotiana tomentosiformis. Next base: position 75,610,235 of record NC_090823.1, on the reverse strand, counting down.
AAACAAGTAAAATATAAATACCAAAGACCCATTGGGTTAGCCCAGAATATTAAATTTTACAGTGAAAATGGGAGATGCTCAATATGGACTTCGTTGTTTGATTTCCCCGATCATTTTGTAAGTATTATTCCATTTGAGTAATTGTGGATCGATTGAAAAAGTCAGAACACTTCCTTGCAGTCAATACTACTGACACCGCAGAGAAGTATGCACAGCTTTACATTAGAGAAATTGTCAAATTTTATGGTACTCTTGTTTCTATTATTTCAGATAGAGGTGCTCAATTCACGGCTAACATTTGGTAGTCATTTCAGAGGGGTTTAGGTATTCAAATAAATATTAGTATGGCCTTCCACCCCCAGATAGACGGATAGTCAGAAAGGACCATTCATACACTTGAGGATATGCTACGAGCATGTGTGACTTTATATTGGGATGACTATTTACCGCTTATTGAGTTTGCTTATAATAATAGCTATCAAGCAAGAATACAAATGGCACCATATAAAGCTTTGTATAGATAATGATGTAGATCTTCTATTGGTTGGTTTGAAGTTGGTGAAGCTCAATCGTTAGGTCTCGACATGGTTCACCAAGCCATAGAGAAGGTATAGGTGATCCAAGAGAGACTCAAAATAGCTCAAAGTCATTAAAAGTCCTATTCGGACAATCGTGTGGGAGTTGACTTTTAAAGAGGGTGAATTTATTTTCTTGAAAGTGTCACCAATGAAAGGTGTGATTCGTTTTGGCGAGAACGGAAAAATTTAACCCAAGGTTCATTGGGCCTTACAAAATTTTGAAGAAAATATGAGGGGTAACTTATGAATTAGAACTACCACAAGAGTTATCTTCCATACATCTGATCTTTTACGTGTCGATGTTACGAGAATGTTTGAGAGATCCCTCTCATGTCATTGTTACACTTGATAGGCAAGTCCATAGTTGAGAACAAAAAAAGTAGAAATGGTTAAAGTGTTATGGCAGATTCAAAATGTTGAGGAAGCAACATAGGAAGTGAAGGAGGACATGAAGAAAAGATACCCCTATTTATTTCGAGAGAATGAATCTTAGGCTTGAATTTTGCACTAATATACTTTGAATTTCATATTGAGACTCTCCTTGTAATCACTTGTGATTTAGTAAGGTGTATTAAGCTTTGTTGGTACATGGAGATGCATTATGTTGAATGTGAGCCGAGTGGGCCCATCTTGCTACATATATATCATGCTTTTTTGTTCAGCTAACAGGTAAAAAACTTTGCATAGTCCTATTTACAAAGTAGACTCTGCCAAAATATTTGAAAAGTCGAAGAATTAATCAAAATGGAAGATTAATAAGAGACCATTTGGTATCGAGGTCTAGGAGGGTTGTAGTTGGATCTTTGAACTTGATTATAGCTTCGGCTTGACATTCGAGGATGAATATTTCTAAGTGGGAGAGATTGTAAAGCCCCAAAAATTTTCTAATATGATTTATCCTAATTCAAGAGAATAATTAGTGAGACCTCGAAGTACGTACTGGCTCACACAAGGGTAGCAAGGTCATTGGGATACTTGGGCATAAAGGTCACAAGGATTAGAGCTCCCTGCGTTTAGTGGCTAAATGCATGACTTGGAGGGTTTAGCAAATAAGAGAGAAACAAAATTTTTGTAGCTAGGGTGCGTTAGCTACGCTGGCCTATGTAACTGAAACCATCAAGAAGAGAAGAGGAAAAAGGAGAGGTTCAGCTGCGTAGCTTGCGTGCGTAGCTATACAGCCAGGCGTAGCTAGGGTGCGTAGCTATGGAAGCATGCATAGCTAAAACAAGAAGAAAAAAATAGAGGAGCTTCAGTTGCTACCCATAGTGCGTAGATAAGTACAACTCCTAAGCACCCCATTTTTTATAAATAAAATGAGGCGATGAAAGAGAAATTGAGCAAGATTTTTAAAGCTTTGATATATTATAGAGAAAAAGAGTCAACTCCAACATTAGATATACTTCAAGGTATGATTTCTTGGTACATCTATGATGTTATAACATTATTATATGCTAGAAATAAAACAAATATGAATCTAATCCATCAGAGTTCACTTAAATTATGAAGAATCACCAAGAATACCAAAGAAGAGATTTTCTAGGATTTGCGTCAATAGGTAAATTTTTCTACTCCAACCTTACTTATGAGATATAAATGAGTGTATTTATGATATTCGTGATATTGGGAGGTAGCTGAATGTGAATAATTATGAAACCCTAATTGAATATTGATGGTTGATGGTTAGGGAAAATAATGAATAGTAACTTGAAATATTAAATAGAGGTTGTTTAGTTATTTCAAACACTAATGGATTATTAAGTACTATAAATAAGATTATTAAGCATGGATGAACGTATTTGATAGGAAAGTTGAACCCTAAATACCTATAATTAAGAGTAAAGGCCTAAATGGGCCTTGTTGGATATTGTTGAGCAACTCTTGACTCATGTTGGATAAAATTGTGCAGGTTGTGATTGGTTGAAGACCTTCAATACTTGTGGTAAAGTTTTGAGAGCATATTGAGATATGTTGAAATCTACTACTTCATGGAGTTTTTCCTCCAAACTACATACCATAAAACGATTTAGAACTTGAATTCTAATTATGAATCTTAGCTTGTGAGGATGAGTGGGTTGGAATTATACCATTCCTTGTATTGTAAATGTTTAAATGTCATTGTCATAAATTTTTGTTAAAATTATGAAGTGTAATATATTTAAAATATCTTTGCATTTGGGAGTAGCACTTGTTGAACTAAAAGATAAACTCTCATTTTGTTAATTACTTTTAACATGGAATTGAAAAAAGTTTTTATTTAATTTTGGATCAGTTATGAACACAATTGATTTAATGTAGATTTCTTTGAGGCTTTTAACCTATGAACTTATTTTAGAAAAAAATTAAATATTTTGGGAGTTACTAATGGAGACCATCAAGATTGTTTCGGATTTTGAATTTGTTGCCATGGAACTACAAGTATCGTTATAGGAACACATTCCAAGGCAAAGCCGGGGTTTGTGGGATAAAGTCTCCTATTTTGTGGACAAATTATTATTACTAAATGTAATAAGGTTAAGTCGCCTCGTACAGTACTACGGAAAGCCGCCCGAAAAGCAAGGTCAAATACGTATGGCTGGATTGATCATCTAATGTTATTTTTATTGTGTCGGCATCGGTATAGTACTCGTGATAAAAGTAAAACATCACATGATTTTGATTGAATTTAAATGCTAAAGGAAATGACTTTGGAATATGTTTTACATTATTATTCCATTTCCTTATTTAACTTATGAATTCATATAAATGCTTCCTTGTTATACTTTGCATATCTCCCTATCTTCTTTTTTTTATCTTGTCCCACTTTTTGAAAAAATAGTTCATGATTCATACTAGGCATGTGGAGCTAATCCCTTTGGTCAAATTTCTATTTTTGTTTTCAGGCATCGGACCTGAGTAGCACGAGCCTCGCGGATAAGACAGCTAGCTCTATATCTCCAACTTATACTTCTGGTGAGACTCCACTTTTGATATCGTAGAGTAGCATTTACTTTATCCTCTTGAGTCACTGGGACCTGTCTTGATTGAATATTTCATTTCGTGTCATAGATTACATAAACAGTAGTAGTTTATTCCTTTGGGTTATAAGTTATGGTTAGTTATATAACATGCATGAATGAATAATTACCTTTATGTCTTTTGTTTAACGAAAAACTTTATTTAAAGGTTAAGTTTCATGCATGAATTTTATTGTTTAAAATGCTTATATTTTGAAAGGCTTCCCTATACATATAAGAGAGAGTTTATATATGGGTTTGGTTCACTGGAGTCGGGTAGTATACTGAGTGCCGATCACATGAATTTTGGATCGTGACAGAATGAACATTGAAAAGGGTCGGATATATCCCTTTACTTTTATTTATTATTTAATCACGACACCCGTTAAATTGTTTGATTATTTATACCATTATCATTAGGCAAATAGAACCAACACGTGGCGCACTTTGAAGGAAAGACCCAACCCACCACTCAAAAAAAAATGATACTCGATCCAAATGGGCTATATCTGACCCTTTTTCGTTTTCTATTCAATCTTATGGTCCTCCTCCTTGTACCATTGCAACCAGAGCTAAAGCACTCAAAGTATTCATCTTTCTTCTTCTCTGCTTCTGTAATTTTTTTCTTCCTCACCTTTCTCTCCATAATATTTTTCTTCCTCATCAAATGGTAAAAGACTGTGAGCCAGAGATAAAGATGAATTCACTCCAACTTTGGGGAGCCACACTAACAGTAGAGATGCCAGTAGGATTTTCATATCCTCCAACAACAAAGCACTGCCTGAACTCAAAAACTCAACAAATACAAGAGAAAAAAAAAATATTGCCGATTGTAAATATCAACTTAAGCCTACTAAAGCTGAATCCAACTTCACCACCAGATGCATAATACTAAAACCATGTAAGCATATTTCCACTCCTACTTTTGAAAAGTACAAAGACCGACATGCCTCTTAATCAATAACAAAGCCTTGGCGTGACGAAACATGAACTGTAAAATAGTTCCAACTAGCGTATTTCGAGAGAATATGTCTAGTAAATTGTTGTAGTTGCTTCTCGAGATAATTACAACACCTAAATTATTTACGATCAGTAGACAATACTCAGTTAAATATAGAAGATGTAGTGGAAAGAATTCCGACCATTGGAAAAATCATAACTTTAGGTATCCTTAATCTTGTCTCCTATTTCATCCTCGTTAGTTGATAATTTTACTATTTTCAGTATTTGTTAGTTAATTTATTTATTTAACATAAATATTACAATCTTTATAACTAGGAATTATTTGAACGAAGCCAAGCCTTATTTCTTTGTGGGATTCAAATCTAAACTCTTAAACCGGATTATATTTACAGCGACTACTTATTTTTCAGGATTAGAGTTGAGCGTGATAAATTGTCGAACCGTATTTCCAGTTATGAGTAATTCTATTTGTAGCATGATGAAGCCATTAATGGAATTTTGACATAAGGGATCAAGTTATTTTTCAGAAATGACCACAATCAATTGCAGGATTCACTCCCCCCACCCCGTCTTTTCTTTTTCCATAGACAAAAAGTAATATGCTTGTGTAGGCAAAGCAATTTTCAGGTGTACTTGGTACAACAAAAATAACTTTTTTCAATTGCAAACAAGTTAAATCAATTATATGAATTCACTGTCCCTGAGCGTGTAAATTCATTCAGTCCAAAAAGTTTGAAATACATTTGATACTAAAGTAAAAATGAGAGGCTAAGTTGTTGAAGTTCTTGAATAAGAAAGTGAAGTTATACAACAGAAGTGTCCATGACTAAAATTAAAAGACAATAGAAACCAAAAATCAAAATTGTTAATGCAACATTAATGTGAAAAATCTTGGGATTACTACCAGCGTTTGGTATAGTAATGTACAAGACACCATCTTTAACCTCAGCCTTAATCTTGTCAAAGTCAACATTCTCAGGCAATGCAATTCTTGTACTATACTTTCCATAGCTCTTAGCAGACCATTCATCCTCACTATTCTTCTTGGCCACTTTCTCAGCTTTCACAACCAACATTTTCTCTTGCACCTAAACCTTCACATCCTCTTTGGTCATGCCTGGCATATCAAATCACATTTTGTATTCTCCTTCAATTTCCTTTATCTCCTTCCTCTTCTGTACCCAGCATCTTCTTCTGCAACCCAATTCCCATTTAAAGCAAAAGGGTCTGTCCATCATTTGCTGCACTGTCCTTGCTGTTGGGAACCTATCCCACAACCCTGTCACAAATATTCAAGAAAGGTAAAAAACAAACTATTCAGATAATAAATTTGAGAAAGGTACGTAATGTATGCCATTTTGGTACATGTTTAGCTAGAGCCGGATACAAGATTTGAATGAGTTTGAAATTTTACCTCATCCAATTTAATTTATTCCATTCAAAATTTATTATTTTTATTTGTTTAATACATTTTTTAGCACACATACATGATAGGAGCAAAAATCTACTGACTTATAAGCTAGATCCGCCCCTGTATTCAAGGTAACTAAATGTACGAATGTTAGGAAAAATGGCTCAAAAATGAAAAGAATACGATAAATTGAACCCATATTATTTTAATAACTCAACCAATTCACCAAGTTTAGAAGGATTGAATTTGTGATTCGGTTACTTATTTGACCCAACGGCTTGAGATCGAGATGACCTATCAAACTATTGAGTTTGCCAAAATAGTACAACTCAGTAAGTCAAAATGCAATCCCACCTTAGACATACAAAATCAACATTGAGAATGTAAATTTTTGGAAGAACTTATGCTCATAAATTAAGACAAATACAACTTCCATATTTTTCTTGGAAAAAAGGGATGTTGTGTCATGTTATGATATGTCACTTCACTCATTATAACACAAGCAAATTTTAAACAAGTTAAGTTATAACTCATTTTTTAATTTTACTTATTTTGACGTGTCCAAATTTGACTCAAGTATGCAACCACTATCCATCATCAAGCACTTTGACATCGTGCACAAAACAAAACACAGTAGATAATAATTAAAAATATATATATGTACAAAAGGGAATGTTTTGAATCTTACCAACAGGGGCCAACTGGGGTGATCTCTTTCTGGGTTATTGGTGATTGTTCTGTCTTTGCAAGTTTTCAAGATTGTGTCTTTCATCAACTGACATGGCCTTCACTTTGTTATTTCCACCTCTACTAGATATTGGAACAGAGTAGTATGAAAGTTCTAGATTGTTGACTGAAAATGGAAAAGGTTGAGAAATTGAAAATCTTGATAAGCAGTGAGCCATGTTGTTGTTATCTTTGAAACTTCAGTTGCAAATTGTACACGGATAAAATCGAACTCAGGATTTGACCGGGCATCTAATACGATAATTTGGGATCGAGAGATGGTGATAAAATCCCGAAGATCGGTTCCTGCTTTACCGAATTAGCCATCGGAACCATCAGACTTGCCCTCGAGCTTATCGAGGTCATAACCGGTCCCGGTCATAACGGTCTCAAGGAATATATTATCAGCTTATCCGACAGGGGTCCGAAATTCCTGTAACTAGCCGGGCATTACGGCAAAAATTATGGAACACACCAAAAAAGGGACCAACGATCAATAAATCAAGGACCTTTTTACCTTTTATGGAATAATAGAATAATACCTTAAAAGTAGGTTCCCCTAATATATAAAGGGGGCCTCACAATTCATGAAAGACATTGTAACATACACTCATAAGCAATACATTACCGTTATCCTCTAAATTCTTATTTCTTTGTTATCTTGATGTCAATCAAAGTACATTCGACTCAAGGGTGGTCAGCATTCCTATGCCAAAATTACTCAATCCGTGTGGTTTGCAGTTAATTTATCGTTATTTATTTCAATTGCACTCTAATTTATCGTTCAGAATCAAGTTAATCCGCATATCCTTCAAGCCACTAACAAATTCAATTGTTATCCGATTTTGAGGGTAAACAGTTTGACGCCCACCATTGGGCTAATGATAATAGCGGCAATTTGATACGAATCATCATAGCACACCCCATTTTACACTTGTTCTTTGAAGTGTTTCTGATTTCAGGTCAGGATCGAAATGTCAAACCCACAGTGTGTCCCTCTAAACCTAGACACAGAATCCGGCCACCACGGCAGGAACAATATGCAGTGCTCGGTAACGAGAAAACACCGGTCGATCTTGGTAGAATACCGGTGGTGGTTCCCATCAACGCCTGTTCGTATATGGTCATCGACACAAACCAGCCCACCGACCCTGAAAACAGCGTGCGTATGGAAGTGCATTCGATTACCCAAAACACTCACAACGGCGAAAATGATGGAATCAACCTGCGCATGATTTTTAAAATGCTACAGGCTCAATAGACAGCGATAGCTCAGATGCAGAACCAAGGTCGAACACTGAGCAAGAATGAACCCGAGCTCCCCCGGGAAGCCATTCGCACAAACGAACCAATCTCGAAAAAAATGAGCGAGAGTGAATCGGGGACTAACCCCTAAATCCTGAAATTGCTAGAAGAATTAATGAAACAGATATAAACAGGGGAAAAGAAAATCGAAGCCAATGATAAAAAGGTGAAAACCTACAATTCCAGGGTCGACCAAATCCTAGGAGCACCCTCGATATTGAAGGGCCTGGATTCCAAGAAATTTATTCAAAGGCCATTTCCCCCGAGCGCGGCTCCGAAGCCGATCCCCAAAAAGTTTCGCATGCCCGAAATCCCCAAGTACAACGGAACGACCGACCCAAACGAGCATGTAACCCCTTATACATGCGCCATCAAAGGGAATGACTTGGAAGATGATGAGATCGAGGAATAACGAGATGCTCAGAGAGTTCGTTTCTCTATTCCAGATGGAACAGATGGATTTTCCCCCGGTCACGGACGATTGGGCCGTTCAGGCTTTCACCCAAGGACTCGACAATTGAAGCTCATTGGCTTCACAGCAGTTAAAACAGAACTTGGTAGAATATACAGCCATCACTTGGACTGATATCCATAACCGGTATCAATCAAAAATCAGGGTCGAGGATGACCAACTTGGGACCCCTTCCGGATCCGTACACCCCATCAGGATCACCGACCGAGTCAAGAGAGACACCGATCACGAACTTAGATCAAACCGGGATCGATATCAACCGTACAATAGGGACCGGAGAAGTAGTGGATCCGGGCGAAACCCTATGAGAAATGAAAGAAGGAATGACCGAGGACAGAACAACCAAGGACTCATGGGAAAAAACAGCTTCGACAGGACCATCTGGACTAAAGAAGCACCGAGGCTATCAGAGTATAATTTCAGCGTCGATGCCTCTGCTATCGTGTCCGCCATCGGACACATCAAAGATACCAAATGGCCTCGACCTTTGCAATCTGATCCAGCCCAAAGGGATCCTAACCTTATATGCAAATATCACGGTACTCACTGTCACAGAACGGAAAACTATCAACAATTAAGGGAAGAGGTAGCACGGCTGTTCAACAACGGGCATCTCCGAGAATTCCTCAGTGATCGGGCCAAGAACCATTTAAGGAACAGAGACTCAAATAAACGAACCAAATCATAATAACCTCAGCACGTCATAAACATGATCATCGGTGGGTTCAACGTTCCCTAGGGACTGATGTTAAAGCGCACCAAATTTTCCCCCACAAGAGAAAAACGGACTCGAGATTACCTATCGGAAGGGACCTTGTCATTCAATGACAAAGACGTAGAGGGGATCACACAGCCCCACAATGATGCACTAGTTATATCGATACTCATAAATAAATATCGGATTAAACGTGTGTTGATTGATCCAGGTAGCTCGGCCAACATTATCAGATCGAGGGTCGTGGAACAACTTCGCCTACAAGGTCAGATCGTACCTGCAGTCCGAATCCTAAACGAGTTCAATATGGCCTGTGAGACCACTAAAGGGGAAATAACATTACCGGTAAACGTCACCGGAATCATTCAGGAAACCAAGTTCTAATGTAATCGAAGGGGACATGAGATACAACGCTTTGCTTGGAAGGCCATAGATTCACAACATGAGAGCAATACCCTCGACATTACACCAGATGTTGAAATTACCGACGCCCGAAGGAACCAAAACAGTATACGGGGAACAACCGATCGCAAGGGAGATGTTCGCAGTCGATGAGGTGATCTCGACATCCACTCTCTTGGTATATAAGGGTATGGATCCAATGATCAAAAATGGGGCCAAATAGCAATCACCGATACCAACCTCGATAGAATCGGAGGAGCGGCGAATTGATAAAGGTGACGACTACGGAGTCCCCAGGTCTTCCATAACCCCTGATGATTCCGACTCTACAAAATCAACGGTCAAGGAACTCGATCAATTTCTTATAGCTAAAAAAGATTGTTTTGCTTGGTCCCACCTCGATATGACAGGGATACTATCGAAAATAACCACTCACAAGCTAAGCTTGGATCCAAAGTTCCACCCGGTCAAGCAGAAGAGGAGGCCCTAGTCCGAGGTCAAACATGTTTTCATCAAGGATGAGGTATCTGAACTCCTTAAAATAGGGTCCGTTTGGGAAGTTAAATACTCGAATTGGTTAGCAAACGTAGTGGTAGTTCCCAAGAAAGGGGCTAAATTAAGAATGTGAATAGACAATAAGGATTTGAATATAGCGTGTCCCAAGGACTCCTTCCCATTGCCCAACATCAATCACATGATCGATGCTACGGCCGACCACGAGATCCTCAGTTTTCTCGATACCTATTTTGGGTACAACCAAATACGGATGAACCCGCATGATCAAGAAAAAACCTCCTTTATCACTAAATACGGAACATACTGCTATAACGTAATGCCATTCTGGTTAAAAAATGTCGGTGCCACTTACCAACGCCTAGTAAACCGGATGTTCGAAGAACAAATAGGAAAATCAATGAAAGTTTACATTGACGATATGTTGGTTAAGTCCTTGCGAGCAGAGGACCATTTAAAACACTTACAGGAAACCTTTAACATATTGAAAAAATACAACATGAAGCTGAACCCGGAGAAAATGTACGTTCGGAGTTAGATCAGGAAAATTCCTCGAATTTATGATATCCAATCGGGGAATCGAGATTAGCCCCGATAAGATCAAAGCCATCGAAGATATCATAGTCGTAGATAACGTAAAGGTCATGCAAAGGCTAATCGGGCGCATAGCCGCTTTGGGGCAATTCATCTCGAGGTCCTCCAATAAAAGTCACCGATTCTTCTCATTATTGAAGAAAAAAGTAACTTCTCATGGACTTCGGAATGCCAACGGGCCTTGGAAGAGCTCAGGCAATATCTATCGAGCCCGTCATTGCTCCACACGCTGAAGATAGACGAACAACTATACCTATATTTGGCAGTCTCGGAGATAGCGATAAGTGGAGTCCTGGTCCGGGAAGAAAAAGGTATGCAATTCCCTAGTTACTGTGAAACCGAAACTAGGTAACCTCACCTAGAGAAATTAGCGCTTGCCTTGCTAAGCGCCTCTAGGAAGGTGAAACCGTATTTTCAGTGCCACCTCATACGTGTTGTGACTACTTACCCATTGAGAAATATAATGCATAAGCCCGAACTCTCGGGACGGTTAGCCAAGTGGGCCGTTGAGGCAGCAGGTACGACATTGAATATCGGCCTCGAATCACCATTAAATACCAAATTCTGGCAGACTTTGTGGACGATTTTATACTGGCGCTGGTACCCGAAGTCGAAAGAGAGTTATTATTAAACTCGGGGACTTCTTCGGGGATCTGGGCCCTCTTTACAGATGGGGCCTCGAACGCGAAGGGGTACGGACTTGGCATCTTGTTAAAACCACCAAAAGGTAATATAGTTAGACAATATATTAGAACTATAACATTGACTAACAATGAGGCCGAATATGAGGCAATGATTGCAGGTCTCGAACTAGACAACAGTTTGGGGCCGGAGGTGATCGAAGCTAAGTGCGATTCACTCCTTGTGGTAAAACAAGTTAATGGGACCTTCGAGGTAAGAGAAGAACGAATGCAGAGATATCTAGATAAATTACAGGTAACACTACACCGGTTCAAAGAATGGACTCTACAACACGTGCCTCGAGATCAAAACAACAATGCCGATGCCCTCGCTAATTTGGGGTCATCGGTAGAAGACAATGAGCTCAATACAGGGGCAGTCGTACAACTAATGAAATCGGTAGTCAAAGAGGGCCATGCCGAAATCAACACAATGAGCCTAACATGATATTGGAGAAACAAATACATAGAATATCTGAAAATCGGAAAATTGCCCTCGAATCCAAAGGAATCGAGGGCCCTACGTACGAAGGCAGCCCGATTTAGTTTGTCTGAGGATGGAACCTTAGTCAGAAGAATGTTCGATGGACCGATCGAAATATGTTTGGGACCAGGAGATACCGAATACATTTTAAGGGAAATTCACGAAGGCACCTGCGAAAATCATTCAGGTACCAAAGCACAGGTCCGAAAAAAAAATCAGGGCCGATTACTACTAGGTCGACATGGAAAAAGAGGCGAAGGAATTTGTACGAAGATGTGATGAATGCCAAAGATATGCTCCGATGATTCATCGAGCCGGAGAGCTGCTACATTCGGTCTTATCACCATGGCCATTCATGAAATGGGGGATGGACATCGTTGGCCCGCTTCCACGAGCACCCGGTAAGGCCCAATTTATTTTGTTTATGACTGACTATTTTTCTAAATGGGAGGAAGCCCAGTCATATGAGAAGGTCAGAGAGAAGGATGTCATCGATTTTATCTGGGACCATATCATATGTCGGTTCGGAATACCGACCGAAATCATGTGCGACAATGGGAAATAATTTATTGGCAGCAGAGTAAGCAAATTTCTCAAAGACCAAAAGATCAAAAGGATCTTATCAACTCCCTACCACCCTAGTGGAAACGGACAAGCAGATCCACCAATAAAACCATAATCCAAAACCTCATAAAGAGGTTGATCGATGACAAAGGAAAATGGAAGGATATCCTGCCCGAAGTTCTGTGGGCATATCGTACGACTTCGAAATATAGTATTGGGGCCACCCCATTCTCACTAGTTTACAGCACCGAATCTATGATACCTGTCAAAGTCGGAGAACCGAGTCACAGGTTCTGATACGCTACCGAAGAAATAAATAACGAGACCATGAATACAAGTTTGGAGATACTAGATGAGAGACGTGATGTCGCCCTCATTCGAATGGCGGCCCAGAAATAACGAATCGAGAGATATTACAATCGAAGAGCCAACCTTCGAAACTTCAATGTCGGGGACTTGGTATTGAGGAAGGTCACATTAAATACTCAAAATCCGAACGAAGGAAAACTGGGAAGGCCTGTATTAGATTAATGAGATTACCGAAAAAGGGTCGGACAAACTCGGAATAATGAACGTTGGACTACTACCGAATAACTGGAACATAACCCACTTAAAGCGATATTATTGCTAAGGTACGACCCCGGCCATATTATTTTACTAAGCTACATTTTTAACTAACACTTGCAGGTACCCAACACATTTCTTTAGGCCTGAAAGCACGTGTTGCACTCTTTTTTCCCTTGATCCGATTTTGTCCCAAATGAATTTTTTGGCAAGGTTTTTAACGAGGCAAAAATGAAATTGTGCTAACTTAGAATCCAAGTCAACAGTATACGAGTCTTATCTATGACAAACCATAATCCGAGGGGAATGGTTTTTGATTCTTGTGCTTGAACAATCTAGGCTTGCTCAATAATAAGATTTTCTGTAGAGGCCAAACGGTCGATTGAACCATGCCCATATAGATCACCCGAGCCCGGACACAAAATACAAGTTTAACTTTGTATACTACATACAAAATTGAAAGGAAGTCTATGCGTTTTGAATAAAAATTCCTTTCCTCTCAAAGATTGTTTCGTTTGGTTCCCCGAAGACATCAAGCCCAAAAGCCACTTCACTCGGGGACTACCACTTAGGCATTGCCTAAATTAAAAGGCTAAGGCCGTTCCGGGTTAACAATACTCGAGGGAATGAAGCTTATTTAGTATTGCCTAATTAAAAGGCTAAGGTCGTTCCGGGTTAACAAAACTCGAGGGCACAAAGCTTATTTGGCATTGTCCGAATTAAAAGGCTACGTCCATTCCGAGTTAACGAAACCCGAGGGCACAAAGCTTATTTGGCATTGCCCGAATTAAAAGGCTATGGCCATCCCGGGATATAAACACCTGAGGGCATGAAGCTTATTTAACATTGCCCGAACTAAAGGCTAAGGCTATTTTCAGGTTAATAATACCCAAGGTTATAGAATTTGACGAAAACCTGAGCAAAACACACTCTCGGCAAGTCATATCCAAAAAAGTATTAAGTATTTCGAGGAAACGTTCCCGGACATACCGGATCCCGCCATGCCTTAAGAGATAATGAAATCAAAGGCAAAGCCTGTTCAAAATTCCGAACATGACTATTTAATGCAAAGGCATTCCAATCTTTGAAAAACATAAAAAGGAAAAGCAAAGGAAGAACTCGAGAATTATCAAAAAGAAATAGAAAATTTGTATTTATGAAGTATGTCTTTACAAAGGCCGAGCGGCCTTAACAAAAAGTACTAAGTACAAAAAGAAATAAAATCAAATAGAAGCGGCCTGATCTTGGCCGGAGCCCGCCTTGTCATCAGGATCCTCGGGGTCTTCTCCATCCTCGGACCCGCTTGAGTCCTCGAAATCCTCCTCCTCCGGATAGGCCATCTTCCTGGCCTCCGCTTCGAGCACCTTGGCATCCTTGATCTCGGCCGATAAGTCAAAACCCTGAGCATGAACTTCCTCGAGGGCTTGTCTTCGAGATTTCCACTTCATATGCTCGGCTATACTTTTTGATTGGTCTTGAGTAACTTCGGCATCGGCCTTGTACTGGGCTACCATTTCAGCAGCTTCAGACTTGGCCACGGAGACCTCTGACTTGGCCGTTTTAAGCTCCTTGACCAGATTATCTCGATCTGAGATGACCGAATTGAGCCGAGATTAGAGCTCCTCAACGTTTTTTGTCTGAACCTCAGATCTTTCCTTTGCCGCTCTTAGCTGGATCTCAGCTGAAGTTAGTTGTGCTTGAACAACCTCTTTTTTCGAGGCCAAACGATCCATTCTGCCTCTCCATTCATCGGTCTCAGCTTTGACTATATCCATTTCAGCTCGGAGCTGAGCAATCCGATCGAGTTTTTGCTGGACCTGCGGATTTTGACCATCAGTCACCAAATCAAGTTCATCATCACTTACTTCGAAAACTTTTACCTGATCGACCAAGTCAGCATTATCCTTCCGGGCCACTTCCAGTTAGGCACGGAGGTTCTTAGTCTCCCTTCGAGCTGCTCACTAAGAAGTTTAAAGGCGTCTCTCTTCTCAGGTCATCCCGGTAGCTTAAAAAAGCCTCGTGATGAAGCACTGAAGCCTATGAACAAGAAAAGAAATGCTAAGTCATATGCGAAATAATCTAAGTGTAAATCAAAAATTCACTTAGGAAAGCAGGGAGCTACCGGTTCAGCGCCTGTTGCACTTCGTTGAAAAGGCAGGGTTCATCCACCTCGTTCATCTTAGCTTGATCATCCTCGGTCACTAGGCACCGAAGATAGCTGTCCACCCCTACGGGGGCGGAAAGAACCCGGGTATCTTCCGGAAGGGAAAAAACAATGGTGCGTTTCCGATCAGGATATGCACTCAGGGCAGGGAATCGATCGACCAATTTCGGGCTCGAGGAAGGCCCGCGTGCCTCAGAAGGTGAGCTCTTCCTCGGTATCTCTAAATCGCCAAATCCAATGGCGTCCTACGTGGACGTCAAATCCACACCGTCGAAAAAACTACGGAAGGGGTCGTTCGATCTATGGGCCCCTCGATGGGCGGTTCTTTTGCTACTTGGGCCTTGTTAAACATCGACTCTATGAACGAGGGCGACTCAGCAATCTTTATCGGTCCGAGTGATTCCTGCAGGGCTTTTCCCGCATCTCGTGAAGCCTCAGCTCCTACCTCCGCCTTGGCCTCCCCGACATGATAAAAATCGGCCTCGCCTCCCCCTAGTTCGGAGGCCCCTTGCCCTTCGAGATGCGACGACATACTGGCTACCAGATCAAAGGCTTCTCCTTCCCCCCTCGGACTCATCCCTCAATCGATAGAGTGAGTCCGGGAACAGTGCTCGACCAGTGGTGCTTCCCGTGGGTTTACGTGCCAATCGTTTCTTTGGCCTCTTCTTCTCAGGACCAGAGAACTCGGAGCCTTTTTCCTTTTCTTCGCTTTATCCTGCCTCGAGGTAGGGGGCTCGGTGAAGATATCGTCATCATCGAATGGAGGCCTCATCTCGATATCTTTTGGTAAACCTGCAAAAAAAAAGTAAAAGCAAATTAGAAATCGATAGCGCGAAAGGGAAATCAAAGTCATTTGAGAAAACTCTTACCATGAGAACGGGCCTCCCATCGGCCCTTCGAGAGCTCGCGCCACGAATGCTCGGAATAAAGTCTTTGTTTCACGATGCCCACGACCCATTCCTTGAGTCAAGGAACCGCATCCGACATCCGAACAATAGCTGCACCACCACAAAATATAGATGAGAGGGGAGGAAAAGAGAAGAGCAACGAACGAAATCTTAAAAGCGAGATTATACTTATGTTTCATATTCCACTTCTTAGGAAATGGCATATGCTCGGATGGGATCAAATCCGAGGTCTTCACTCGGACAAAACGACCTAACCAGCCTCGGTCCCGATCTTCATCGATGTTGGAAAACGGAGCCTTACTGGCCCGACGGGCTAGCTTAATCAGTCCACCTCGATAAAGTCGGGGGCTATACAAACACATGAGATAATCGATGGTGAAGAGACACACCTCGATCTTGCTCACGAAGAAGCGGAGGAGAATTACTATCCTCTAGAAGAAAGGATGAATCTGACCGAGGGTCACCTCGTACCTCTTACAGAAGGCGATAATGACCGGATCTAAGGGGCCCAGCGTGAAGGGGTAAGTGTAAACACTTAAAAAACCCTCCACGTGGGTAGTAATCGCTTCCTCGCCCGTAGGGATCACTACGTGCTTATCAGCCCAGTTACAGTCTTCCTTGACCTTGGCAAGGATACTATCACATATCGAGCATATATATCTCAAGACCGGCTCACACCGGCCCGGTACCGAGAAAGTTTTCTTGACCTTGAAATCAGCTCTGGTTGGGCACATCGTAGGGACAAATATTTGCAGAGGAGGTTCCGGTGTCGGTTCCTCGGCAGCGTCAGACAAAATATTTTTCTCAACAACCGGTCTTGAAGCAGAGGGAGTTTCTTTTTGGGGAACAGATTTTGAAGTCTTTGCCATTGCTTTTAACTAGTGAAAAAGGTGGAGAAATGAGGATGTTAATGAAAGAGAGGGTATGGTTGGCAGATGAGCAACTTTTACGGAAGTTTTCAGAAAACCGAAAGGGAACAAGTTTGAATGTAAGCCAGAATACAGAAAGTGAGAGTGATGAAATTTCTTAAAGCACAAGAACAAAGAGTTTAAATGTAAAGTTCAAATGAATAGATGAGAGGGTATTTATAGTTTTCCAAACGACGGTTCACGTCTTGGAGTGGCCGACCGTTAACTGACACACATTTAATGCCCAGAAGACTGGACCGATGGGACGTTTCAACTGTTCTTATCGCTTACGTCATGATTTTGTCGCTTACGTCATGATTTATCGAAGAGGAAATCGGGAGCTCACATCGTTTCTCGTTATTTACTTTCTAAAAAACGAGGAGACTATCTGTATACGGGTAAAATCGAACTCAGGATTTGACCGAGCATCCAACACGACAATTTGGGATTGAGAGATGGTGATAAAATACCGAAGATCAGTTCTTGCCTTACCGAATTAGCCATCGGAACCACCAGACTTGCCCTCGAGCTTATCGAGGTCATAACCGGTCCCGGTCATAACGGTCTCAAGGAATATATTGCCTGCTTATCCTACAGGGGTCCGAAATTCTCGTAATTAACCGGGCATTACGGCAAAAATTACTGAACATACCAAAAAAGGAACCAACAGTCAATAAATCAAGGACATTTTTACCTTTTATGCAATAATAGAATAATACCTTAAAAGTAGGTTCCCCTAATATATAAAGGGGGCCTCACAATTCATGAAAGACATTGTAACATATACTCATAAGCAATACATTACTGTTATCCTCTAAATTCTTATTTCTTTGTTATCTTGGCGTCAATCAAAGTACATTCGATTCAAGGATGGTCAGCTTTCCTAGGCCGAAATTACTCAATCCGTGTAGTTTGCAGTTAATTTATCGTTATTTATTTCAATTGCAATCTAATTTATGTCCAGTATCAAGTTAATCTGCATATCATTTAAGCCACTAACAAATTCAATTGTTATCCAATTTTGAGGGTAAACACAAATTGAGGAAAATCAGGGAACGTGACGTGAGATAATATAAAGGGAACAGGAGATTGTTCTGGAAGCAGGGCCTAAGTAAGCAAAGCACGTTTCTGGACTTCTCTGGAATTCTAGAAATTTTCATAATTCAATTACTTTTAATGTGACCAAAATAATTTTCAACTTTACGGTCATAGTAACAAAGTTTTATGACCCTATTGTAAAATTAAATCGTGATTATATAATGTCGCAAACTTAATTTGCAATTGGTGAGTGATTCCCTTTATTCCTTTTTGTTTTAATTTTCATTTATCGATTATCGATTTGTGTTGAAAATTCTTTATCGAAATCCAGAAGGTGCGAGGAGAAGTATCTGTAGGATATTCGGTAGAAGATGACAGTCCAGAACAAGACATTCATCAGTATGGACTTTTAGCTAATCTTTCTGCTTTTTATTCGAATTCGAATAGAAACAGCTATTATATATATATATATATATATATATATATATATATATATATATATATAGAGGGGACTTGACAAGGTGATTCTTTGACTTAGAATCTTATTTATCTTTTTTCTCCATTTTTTAGATTTCCTTCTATTTTTAAAAGACTTTATATTAGAGACCAACCATTTACTTTAAAATTTAAGAAACCCAAACGTTTTCTAACGTACAAAGACACATCAGTTCGGAAACGTACATACCAATTAAAACCATACTTCATATTATTTGCTTATTTAATTTGCACTTCATATTATTTATTTATTTATTTATTCACATCTTTAGAAATCCGGATCCATCTGAAAGCGGCATCAAATTTGAATAAAGCTAATGCAGATCGCAGAGAAACAAGGGAACAAAGATGCTGATGATTCAAATGAATTAAATTTTGACAAGAGTTCCTCGTAGCTTTGGAATATGGAACGCCTCCAACTTCGGAATGGTATATGTGCTCGATTTCTTACTTAATGAATATGTTGTAGGGTTTTGGCATTTGAGTTAAAAAGCTGGTAACTGTTATAAAATAAAGATTATAAAAAAAATAAACTGAAGACAAGTATAGAGAGAGATTGATATTTTATTCAACTTTTAAAGTTATATTCATAATGAACTTAAAACTCCTTTATTTATAGAAGAAAGGAAGCAGCTGCGATGCTTTTCAGGAAGCAGCTGCAAGGCTTTTCTTTAGCTGCTTGTAACCTGTCTGCATGAGTTGCTTGCAACCTGCTTGTTTAATAAGAAGCTGCTGCAAATCATTTCATTGAGTTGCTTGCAACCTGCCTGCATCAGCTGCTTGTAAGCTGTCTGCATGAGTTGCTTGCAACCTGCCTGTTTAATAAAAAGCTGCTGCAAATTATTTCATTGAGTTGCTTGCAACCTGCCTGCATCAGCTGCTTGTAGATAAATTTCAACAGAATACTAAATGGATAATCTTCTTCAGGAAGATTATCTATAGCGGAATAATGAATGGACATCCACAATATAATATTTTCATAACACTCCCCCTTGGATGTTCATTAAAAGATAATGTGCCTCGTTAAAACCTTACTAGGAAAAATTCAGTGAAAAAAAACCTAGTGAAGGAAAGAGAGTACACATATTTAGTAATACGCATTTCTAGCTGCCTCATTAAAAACCTTACAAGAAAAACCCCATGGGAAAAAAACTTAGTAAGGAAAAAAGAGTACAATGCGTATTTCACTCCCCCTGATAAAAACCTTGTTTCAAATATTTGAGTCTCCGCATTCCAATCTTGTATACCGTTTTCTCAAAAGTTGAAGTTGGCAAAGACTTAGTGAACAAATCTGTCGGATTGTCACTTGAACGGATTTGTTGCACATCAATGTCACCATTTTTCTTTATGAAAATACATGGACAAATAACATCATTTATGTAACCTTCTTTTAACAAATATTCACTAAGGCGATTATACCACATGCGCCCAGATTGCTTTAAACCATACAAAGATCTTTGTAATTTGATTGAATACATTTTTCGAGATTTTGAATTTGCTTCAGGCATTTTAAATCCTTAGGGGATCTTCATATAGAATTAATCAAATGAGTCATATAGGTTATGACTTACATTTAAATGGCATGACACCTTCAGGTGTCTGGACTACAGGTCCGATCCTCACAATCTTTTACAATATTATATCAAATATATCGTCGACAATCATTTCGTATCAGTTTGCAAGCGACATAACTTGTTGAGATCTCATCACTTTCTTTATTTTCAGGTACCTGAACTTCTTCTGGAGTTTCATGAAATGTTATGTCGTGGGCTCTTCCAGAGCTTATTTCCTCCTTATTATGATCATTTTGATTATTTGCTCCTATTCTTTTCGAGGATTGTTACCTTTGGAACCGATTGGTCTACCACGCTTCATGCGTACAGTAAACTCTATCCTTCAGGGACTTTAATTTTAATAGGAGCATTTGCAGCTGAAATATGATATTTAATTTTGGATCAGCAAATGCTTCTGCCATTTGACTTGAATTATCTTCTAAGCGAGGATCATATTAATGATAATTCGATTCATCTAGCATATTTTGCAGTTATTTTATTCCATCCCCCAAATGTTAGAAAAACTAACTCATATCCCTAATCTTCTTTGGGAAATATATCTTTATGCATTGTGGTAGAGAAATTAATCATATACCACATATCAAAAGTTATTAGATAGTAAAAATATTTGGTTTTTTATCCTAAACCAATTGTGAGGGGAAGACTTATCATATTTTGTTGGTCTGATGCATACAAGTGCTACTGTATGCAATTTAGAAAATCTTAGACCAACACATGAGGTTTTGTTCTCATAAGAAATAGTTTAGGCATTAATAGGAGGTATTCAATGCTAAACTAGCTTGGATATAAATCAGCATCATCAAGATGAACTATCTTGATTTCATAATCTAAAAATTATGCTTTTAATTGAGAAAGACAATTTCAAATGCCAAACTGCAGGTTGACAATAAACATACATGTAACCATCTTATATATGCATCTATAAGTGGTTCACATGATAGGTGAATGAGCCCATATTCACCCTTTATATATTCCAGAATTCGAAGATTTTAGTCCCAACTTTAGCTGGTATAATCAAGTTATTATGAGAACAAGCAACACAAGAGATTTCTTGAAGAATATTCCAGTTCTTCAGTATGTGCTTATCTGAATTCTCAAATAGCTCATTTAAAAATGGCAAATGAAAACTTCAAGTTTATCATGGCATGTGCTATCTCTAAGTAAACTTCTGATTTACTATAGCATAAACTTTTGCATCAGTAAACTTCTGATTTACTGTGGCTACTTTTATATCAATAAATTTCTGATTTACTATGACTGCTTTTGCATTAGTAAACTTCTGGTATATTGTGATACATGATGTAGTACAAATTTAAAAAATAAGGCAGGTATGTTCTCACATATATATTTACCCCATATGATTGTAGGAACATGAAGATTTTTAATCTTTCAATCATTTGTAGTCTCAGTATGATAGTTATATGTATTAGTAAACTTCGATTTATCATAACGTATGTTTTGACCACAATAATGACAAATAAGCTCTTCGGGAGCCTTCCATTTATTGTCCACAATCAAATATTATTCAAACACTACTTGTGTCATGTGTCTTCTAGACAAACAGTTATCTCTTCAGGAGCTTTTGTTGTACTACCAAATATTGCTCAGACACTTCTGGTGTCATGAGAGAAAATTATAATCAAATGAACAATATAAAGCTAATTCTAAAATTATAAATGAGGAAAATTAAGAATTTTAATATTTCTACCACTAACTTTGTGACAAATATCTCCTTCAAGGAGAAATACCATTAATATCTGAATATTTTATATCAATACGGCAACCACATAGTCATTGCATCTTTTAAGGAAAGATACACGAGTTGTTATTTCCTTCGGAGAACTCAATAACTAACCATAATATATTAATGTGAGTGTAGTAGAAAGCATTCTACAAGAATACTTTTGCCTTAGAATGATACTTAATAAAATTATCCAAGATGTTTTACGTACAACAAGTACGTGTGGCAATGATCTTTATGCTACAAAAATAATATTTATATCCTCTATTATTCTACCTCTTCAGGAGGTGAGTTGTGGTATTTCTTCATTCACTCCAAGGAATAAAAATATGCTTCAAAAATAACTTTGAATAGCTCATTATTTTTTACGCACATAAAGATACTGCTTCAAAATATTTTCCTACTTCAGGAGGAAATTTCAGTTGTATTACTTCTTCAGGAGCAAATTTAAAATACGAAATATTGAGTATATATTCTCTCAATCATATTAACTCTTCTGGAGGTGAATTATAATATATTTACAACAAGAGCGCATTCATATTTATAACTTTATTAATATTATTATATTTACTTCAGGGAATAGATTAATATTTATCACAAATTCTCATCCTTCAGAAAATCGAACATAATTATCTGAACGCGCATTAATCACATCAAATTGTGATGTTTCAACCTCTTTTAAAATATTTACTACTTTAGGAGCAAATCGAGGCGTGTATGTAATATAGAGAATATTTCTCTAGCTTATCTTTAATTGTAACCATAGAAAGCCTAAATTATTACTTCTGGTGGTTAACAAAATTTAGTTACAATGAGATATACGAAATATAACCACTTCTGGTGGTTGTATATTTCTTGCAAACTCTGCTGGAGTTTAAGTGGATCTAACAATGTTATCCACTTTGTAATCCTTTATTAAGATAATAAGGATGAAAACAAATACCAAAATAGGTACTGTATACGTAACATATAACCAAGCAAGCGATGATAAAGATATTAAAATATAAGCAAAAGGCTCAAATTAAATTACGCAAATTTGGCCACTCCATATGTAAGTGATATCTACATCACTACTGCCAAGAAGAAAAATTCACCATCTCAAGGATATAATCTACCTTATGATGCTCGGAATAAACAAGATCTAACCACGAACATAAGAGTGTCGCCTTACATCGGAGATAAACACTGAAATAGAAATTAAATTCGATGTAAGTACTCAAAATGACAGAGTTTCATGCTGATAACGTGTTATAAAATAAAGACTATAAAAGAAATAAACTGAAGACAAGTATAAAGGGAGATTGATATTTTATTCAACTTTCAAAGTTATATTCATAATGAACTGAAAACTCCTTTATTTATAGAAGAAAGGAAGCAGTTGCGATGCTTTTCAGGAAGCAGCTGCAAGGCTTTTCTTTAGCTGCTTGTAACATGTTTGCATGAGTTGCTTGTAACCTGTCTGTTTAATAAGAAGCTGCTGCAAATCATTTCATTGAGTTGTTTGCAACCTGCCTGCATCAGCTGCTTGTAAGCTGTCTGCATGAGCTGCTTGCAACCTGCCTGTTTAATAAGAAGCTGCTGCAAATCATTTCATTGAGTTGATTGCAACCTGCATGCATCAGCTGCTTGTAAATAAATTTCAACAGAGTACTAAATGGATAATCTTCTTCAGGAAGATTATCTATAACGGAGTAATGAATGGACATCCACAATATAATATTTTCATAACAATAACGTTTTAGTTTGAATCTATTTAAGCTTTTCGTTTCATTTTCTTCAATTTTCCAGTGGGGATTTTATATGAAAATTTAAAGAGATTGTATTTTGTAAGGATAAATTTCTGAGATGATGGAGAATTTTTAAGATGTTTAGCGTGATTTTTGGACGAAAAGGGATTGTGCACATTTACGGGGTGATTTTGGATTTTATTAGAAAATTGGCACATAAGAATGGAAAAGAAAAATAATAAAAAATAAGGTAAAAAAGGAAGAAAGAATCAAAGAACAGAAGATAGTGGGAGGGCCTCCCTATTGTTGTCCTAAACTAGATATCATCTCAGCCTTTGCTTGTGTGAGAATTGTCATATTTTGCGCCTGGAGTGGGTAAGAATCATCGAT
Source organism: Nicotiana tomentosiformis (assembly GCF_000390325.3). Taxonomy (NCBI): domain Eukaryota; kingdom Viridiplantae; phylum Streptophyta; class Magnoliopsida; order Solanales; family Solanaceae; genus Nicotiana; species Nicotiana tomentosiformis. Next base: position 75,586,326 of record NC_090823.1, on the reverse strand, counting down.
ATACATCAAATGGTAATGTGACTTATGGAATAAGATTAATAATTTTGTGAATTGTTATTTCTGCCATTTCTGAAAAACTAAGCAAGGCATATAACTTGGCAAAGCTGAAGATGTTGTTAACATATCTGTATAACCTTATTAAAATATTTGTTTTGAGTGGACAAGTAATGTGATGATCAAAAATATCATCATTAAATTTAATAATTAATTCTGTAATTTAAGACCTCGAAAAGTACTATTTATTATTCCTCGACTTGCGTGCGTAATCCGTAAAATTTTATGAAAAGTTTTTATATGAAAAAATGGATTAAAATGTGAATTAGAGCTTTAAAACTCAATTGAGTTGACTTTGGTCAACATTTTGAGCAAACAGACTCGGATCAATATTTTAACAGTTCTGTTAGGTCCGTATCGTGATTTGGGACTTGGGCGTATGCCCGGAATCAAATTCCGAGGTCCCTAGCCCGAGATATAGAATTTTGATGAAAAAATTAAAAGTTTAAGTTCAAATAATGACCGGATGTCGAATTATGTGCAAACGACCCCGGAATAGAATTTTGATGATTCCAACAACTCTGTATGGTGATTTTGGACTTAGGAGCGTGTTCAGAATTTTATCTGGAAGTCCGTAGTTAAATTAGGCTTGAAATGGCTAAAAATAAGAATTTAGATTTGAAAGTTTGACCGGGGAGTTGACTTTTTGATACCGGAGTCGGAATCGAGTTCCAAAAATATTCATAGCTCTGTTATGTCATTTATGACTTGTGTGCAATATTTGAGGTCAATCGGAGTTGATTTGATAGGTTTCGACATCGAATGTAGAAGTTGGAAATTTTAAGTTTCATTAAACTTGAATGAGTTATCGGATTTCGTAACTTTCGCCGAATTTCGAGACGTGGGCCCCAAGGACGAATTTTTAATTAATTTCAGAATTTTTATTAAAAATATAGTATTTTCTTATAGAATTGATTCCTTTAAGTTTTAGTGATTGTATCGAATTGTTTTGGCTAGATTCGAGCTAGACAGAGTTGGATAATCATGGAAAAGGCCTTCTAATGGATTAAATTAGAGCAAGACGAGGTAAGTCTCTTGTCTAATCTTGTGAGGGAGAAAGTACCTCATAGGTGATTAAAATTAAATAATTGTTGCTAATTGTGGGGGCTACGTACGCACGAGGTGACGAGAGTCCGTGCGTAGCTACTATTAATGCTAAAGTCTAGGTAGTTTAGGACTCAAAGTATGAATTACTTGTGTAAATTGTATTCTTATATATATATATATATATATATATATATATATTGTGAATTGTTAGATAAAAATATTAAAGGATGAAAATCTCATGTACTTGATTTTTCTGTTTAAATTAATTAATTGTTAAGAGAAATTGTTCTTCCTCCTAAATTTATCTTATAACAAATATACTCTCATTCCGGAGATACATAAGAAAATATCCTCCTTTCTTGTGGAGCGGGCCGAACGCCTCGGCATGATAGATGCATCTATAGATCGTGCCATACGTCCCTCGGCAGTGTACACGAAACTCTGGATCGGGCCGTACGACCTCGGTAGAAATCGTGCTTGATAATAAAATAAATTCACGATACTTGGATAGTTTATTGCAGCTTGTAAAGCTATTTGATAAATTGGAAATTTATTGAAATTGAATTGCAGCTTGTATAGCTATTTGATAAATTGGAATTTTTATTGAAATTGAAGGATTTAATTAATAGATTGGAAATTGTTGCATTTAAAGGATTTTTATTATTTCTGCTAAATGAATAAAATTATTGTTAACTCTGTGAATCATGCTGATTTGAATAATTATAATTTATTTCATTTATTATTGTTGACTTTTAGTGAGTGTCAAAGTCGGCCATCTCGTCTCAACCACTTCGAGATTAGGCTTGATTCTTACTGGGTACATGTTATTTACGTACTCATGCTACACTTGCTGCACTTTTTGTGCAGGATCTGAGACAGATACTAGTGGAGGACTTATTATAGCACATCCTCGTTATCTAGGGGCGTAGTGGTGAGCTGCCTTTCTGAGCCGTCTTCCAGCTACCAGTGCCTCTTCTTGTATTTTAATTCTGTCTATTTTTATTTCAGACAGTATTTGGATTTTTTTATAATCTACTAGATGCTCATACACTTGTGACACCAGGTCTTGGCACACACATTGGTAGAATTTGGTATCTTATCATTTTTCGTGGATTTAAATTTTATCGATATATGTTTAATTTATTAGTTGGCTTGCCTAGCTATAGTGTTGGGCGCCATCATGACCTATAGGTGAAATTGGCATCGTGATAACATGGTATCAGAGTACTAAGTTCACGTAGGTCTCACAAGTTATGAGCAGACCTAATATAATCTTGAGATCGATACAGAGACGTCTGTACTTATCTTCGAGAGGCTATGGGGTGTTAGAAAACTACATTTCTTCATATTCCATCGTGAAATTAATGTTGTACTAAATATCCTTCTCTTATTCTCTCACAGATGGTGAGAACGCGCTCTAATGAGGTTCCAGACCAGGGAAGAGCTACTCTCCCAGTTACTAGAGGCCGAGGGAGGGCTCCAGCCCGTGGTAGAGGGCGAGGACGTCCCAGGACTGTTCCAGTTATGCCGCCAGTGGGTCCAGCAGAGAATCCCATTATTGAGGAGCAGGGTGAAGTGCCTGTGGCAGAGCCAGCTCCGGTGGATTTCACATCTGCACAGGGATTTCAGGATGTCATGGGTCGTATGCTGCGGTTCATAGATAATATGACTCAGGCCGGTTTATTTCCGGCAGACCCAGCCACATCTCAGGCGGGCAGGGGAGCACAGACCCCTACCGCTCAGGCTCATGGACAGGCAGCTGTTGTATATCAGACCCAGGGTGCACTACCCGTGGGTGGAGCCTAGCCAGTGGCAGCAGCTACACCTGAGCTCAGGCCAGCTGTAGTCGCTGATCCTCAGAATCTATTGGACAGATAGACTAGACTACATCATCATGTCTTTGGGGGTGAGCGACATGAGGATCCCAGGATTTCATTGATCGGTGCAAGGATAGACTGTATAACATGAGGATATTGGAGTCTCATGGGGTAGACTTTGCTACTTTTTAGCTAGAGGGCAGAGCCCGTAGATGGTGGTAGTCTTATATTCTTAGCAGACCAGCAGATTCTCCTCCCATGACTTGGGACAAGTTCACCCGTATCTTCCTGGACAAGTATATTCCATCCTCCGAGAGGGAAGAGTTGAGGTTTCAGTTTGAGCAGCTCCAGCAGGGTCAGATGTCAGTGACCGATTATGAGGCGAGGTTTTCTGAGTTACCTCGCCATGGACTTATGATACTCCCTACTGAGGCGGAGAGAGTGCGGAGGTTTGTTGCGGGTTTACATACTGGCATTCAGGCCACTATGGCTCGAGAGGTTGAGATGGGTACTTCTTATGAGCTAGTCGTGGAGATAGCCCGGAGGATTGGGGGTGTACGTCAGCGTAGCCGAGAGAAGGTTACTAGAGATAAGCGGTTTAGGTATTCTGGAGAGTTCAGAGGTGCTCCGTCTGGGGGCAGAGGTCAGTTCGTGAGAGGGCAGTCCAGCAAGCCCCCATATCCAGCACCACCGCCTCTTCGAGTTGCTCCAGTGCGACCCTATCTCAGTGTTATACCAGAGAGTTCTTATCGCCTACCAGCTATTCAGGGTTCTTCTAGTGGGTATTCAGGTCACCAAGTCCAGACTTCTAGTCAGTAGTTTATCACACCGAAACGTTGTTACGAGTGCGGGGATCCCAATCACATGCGGAGAGGTGGAGGTCAGCCAGGCGGAGGCCACCCAATTGGCGCTCCAGCTCGGTTCTATGCTTTTTCGGCCAGACCAGATGCAGAGGCCTCAGATGTCGTGATTACAGGTATTATTTCTATTTGTGGCAAAGATGCCTCAGTATTATTTGATCCAGGATCTAAGTATTCATATGTGTCATCTCTATTTGCTCCATTCCTGGGTGTTTCTCGTGAGTCCTTGAGTACTCATGTTTATGTGTCCACTCCTGTGGGCGATTCTGTTATTGTGAACCGGATCTACCGGTCCTGTATTATTACATTCTGTGGTTATGAAACTAGAGCAGATCTTCTATTGCTTGAGATGACCGATTTTGAAATTATTCTGGACATGGACTGGTTATCTCCATATCATGCTATTCTAGATTGTCATGCCAAGACTGTTACCTTGGCTATTCCAGCATTGCCTAAGCTGGAGTGGAAGGGTTCGCCTGTTAGTTCATTTAATCGATTTATTTCTTTTATAAAGGCTCAACACATGGTTGAGAAGGGTTGTTTGGCTTATCTAGCCTATGTTCGGGATACTACTGCAGAGACTCCGGCTATTGATTCAGTGTGTGTAATTCGGGAGTTCTCTGATGTATTTCCGTCAGATCTTCCAGGTATGCCACCTGATCGTGATATTGCTTTCTGTATTGACTTGGCTTCAGATACCCATCCTATATCTATCCCACTATATCACATGGCTCCGAAAGAATTAAAGGAATTAAAAGAACAACTTGAGGAGTTACTAGCCAAAGGGTTCGTGAGATCGAGTGTATCGCCTTGGAGTGCACCGATATTATTTGTGAAGAAGAAGGATGGAACAATGCGGATGTGTATTGATTATTGTCAACTGAACAAAGTCACTATTAAGAACAAGTACCCGTTGCCGCGTATTGATGATATATTTGACCAGTTGCAGTGTGCTAGGGTATTCTCTAAGATCGACTTGAGGTCGGGGTAACATTAGTTGAAGATTCGGGATTTGGATGTTCCGAAGACTGCTTTTCGGACTAAATATGGTCATTATAAGTTTCTGGTGATGTCCTTCGGTTTAACTAACGCCTCGGCAGCGTTTATGGATCTGATGAACATGGTCTTTAGGCCATATATTGATTAGTTTGTCATTGTCTTTATTGATGACATTTTGATCTACTCGCGCAGTAAGGAGGAGCATGAGCAGCATATGAGAGTAGTGCTTCAGACATTGCGGGAACAAAAACTATATGCTAAGTTATCTAAATGTGAATTTTGGCTAGAGTCTGTAGCATTTTTGGGGCATATTATATTGGGTGATGGTATTAAGGTTGATCCCAAAAAGATTGAGGCAGTTCAGAATTGGCATTGTCCCACTTCGGCGACTAAGATCAGGAGTTTTCTGAGTTTAACAGGTTATTATCGTCGGGTTGTGAAAGGCTTTTCATCTATTGCAACACCTTTGACCAAATTAACCCAGAAGGGTGCTCCGTTCCGATGGTCCGATGATTGTGGAGTGAGCTTTCAGAAGCTCAAGACAGCATTGACTACAGCACCAGTGTTAGTGTTTCCTTCCAGTTTGGGAATGTATACAGTGTATTGCGATGCTTCACGCGTTGGTTTGGGTTGTGTATTAATGCAGGAAGGGCGAGTTATTGCATATGCTTCACGTCAGCTGAAGCCCCACGAGAAGAATTATCCGGTGCATGATTTGGAGTTAGCTGCGATTGTTCACGCTCTTAAGATTTGGAGGCATTATCTTTATGGGGTGTCTTGTGAAGTTTACACTGATCATCGCAGTTTGCAGCATTTGTTCAAGCAGAGGGACCTAAATTTGAGGCAGTGCAGATGGCTGGAATTACTGAAAGATTATTATATTACTATCCTATACCATATGGGTAAAGCAAATGTGGTTGCAGACGCCTTGAGTAGAAAGGACGAGAGTATGGGTAGTTTGGCTTTCATTTCAGCAGAGGAGAGGACATTAGCTTTGGATATTCAGTCCTTGGCCAACAGACTTGTGCGGCTGGACATTTTAGAGCCCAGCCGAGCTCTTGCATGTGTTGTAGCTCAGTCTTCACTATTTGAGCAGATCAAGGCTCGTCAGTATGATGATCCACACTTAATGGTTCTTCGAGAAACGGTACTACGGGGTGGTGCCAAGGAAGTTACTATTGGAGCGGACTGTGTTCTGCGACTCCAGGATCGTCTATGTGTTCCTAATGTGGATGGACTGGGAAAAAAAGATCCTAGAAGAGGCACACAGTTCTCGATATTCTATTCATCCAGGTGCTACGAAGATGTATCATGATTTGAGGCAACATTATTGATGGAGGCGAATGAAAAAGGACATAGTTGAGTATGTAGCTAGGTGTCTAAATTACCAGCAAGTTAATTATGAGCACCAGAAGCCAGGTGACCTACTTCAGCAGATGACTATACCAGAGTGGAAATGGGAACGCATCACTATGGATTTTGTAGTTGGGTTGCCGCGGACCTTGCGGAAGTTTGATGCAGTTTGGGTCATTGTTGACAAGCTGACCAAGTCGGCACATTTTATTCCTATTGTGACTACGTATACTTCAGATAGGTTGGCCCAGATATATATCTAGGAGATAGTTCGGTTGCACGGTGTGCCAATTTCTATCATATCAGATAGATGCCCTCAATTTACTTCACATTTCTGGAGAGCAGTACAGAGTGAGTTGGGGACCCGTGTAGAGCTTAGCACAACCTTTTTTCGGTTGCACGGTGTGCCAATTTCTATCATATCAGATAGATGCCCTCAATTTACTTCACATTTCTGGAGAGCAGTACAGAGTGAGTTGGGGACCCGTGTAGAGCTTAGCACAACCTTTCATCCGCAAACCGACGGGCAGTCAAAGCGGACAATTCAGATTTTGGAGGATATGCTCATGGCATGTGTGATTGACTTTGGAGGTCAGTGGGATCGTTTATTGCATTTGGTCGAGTTCGCTTATAATAACAGTTACCAATCCAGCATTAAGATGGCTCCATTTGAGGCTTTATATGGTCGGCGATGTCGTTCGCCCATCGGGTGGTTTGAGCCTGGTGAGGCTAAGTTATATGGTACTGATTTGGTGAAAGATGCCTTGAAAAAGGTAAAGTTGATTCAGGAGCGACTTCGTACAGCACAGTCCAGACAGAAGAGTTACACGGATCAGAAAGCGCGTGATTTATCATTTGTGGTGGGTGAAAAAGTTCTTTTGAAAGTTTCGCCGATGAAGGGAATCATGAGATTCGGGAAGAAGGGCAAGTTGAGCCCAAGGTTTGTAGGCCCATTTGAGGTGTTGAGACGAGTTGGGAAGGTTGCTTATGAGCTTGCATTGCCTCCCAGCCTATCGGGAGTTCATCCGATTTTCCATGTATCTATGCTCCGAAAGTATCATGCCGACCTATCACATGTGTTAGACTTCAGCATAGTTCAGCTAGACAATAGCTTGGGTTATGAAGAGGAGCCAGTTGCCATTGTTGATAAACATGTTCGACAGTTGAGGTCCAAGAGGATTTCTGCAGTAAAAGTCCAGTGGAGGGGCCAACCAGTCGAGGAAGCGACTTGGGAGGCCGAGGAAAATATGCGGAGTAGATATCCACACTTATTCAGCACTTCAGGTATAATTCTAAACCCGTTCGAGGACGAACGTTTGTTTTAGAGGTGGAGAATGTGATGACCCAAAATATCATCTTTAAATTTAATAATTAATTCTGTATTCTAAGACCTCGAAAAGTACTATTTATTATTCCTCGACTTGCGTGCGCAATCAGTAAATTTTTCTAGAAAGTTTTTATGTGAAAAATAGATTAAAATATAAATTAGAGCTTTAAAACTCAATTGTGTTGACTTTGGTCAACATTTTGAACAAACACACTCGGATCAGTATTTTGACAGTTCCGTTAGGTCTGTATCGTGATTTGAGACTTGAGCATATGCCCAGAATCAAATTCCGAGGACCCTAGCACGAGATATGGAATCTTGATGAAACAATTAAACGTTTAAGTTCAAATAGTGACCAGATGTCGAATTATGTGCAAACGACCCCGGAATAGAATTTTGATGATTCCAACAACTCCGTATGGTGATTTTGGACTTAGGAGCGTGTTCGAAATTTTATCTGGAAGTCTATAGTTAAATTAGGCTTGAAATGGCTAAAACAAGAATTTAAGTTTGAAAGTTTGACCGGGGAGTTAACTTTTTGATATCGGAGTCGGAATCTAGTTTCGAAATTTTTCATAGCTCTGTTATGTCGTATATGACTTGTGTGCAAAATTTGAGGTCAATCGGAGTTGATTTGATAGGTTTCGACATCGAATGTAGAAGTTGGAAATTTTTTAAGTTTCATTAAGCTCGAATGGGTTGTCGGGTTTCGTAACTTTCGCCGGATTCCGAGACATGGGCCCCACAGACGAATTTTTAATTAATTTCAAAATTTTTATTAAAAATATAGTATTTTCTTATAGAATTGATTCCTATAATTTTTAGTGATTGTATCGAATTATTTTGGCTAGATTCGAGCTAGACAGAGTTGGATAATCGTGGAAAAGGCCTTCTAGTGGATTAAATTGGAGCAAGACGAGGTAAGTCTCTTGTCTAATCTTGTGAGGGAAAAATTACCTCATAGGTGATTAAAATTAAATAATTATTGCTAATTGTGGGGGCTACGTACGCATGAGGTGACGAGAGTCCATGCGTAGCTACTATTAATGCTAAAGTCCGGGTAGTTTAGGAATCAAAGTATGAATTACTTGTGTAAATTGTATTCTTTGTTTAATTAATATTATCTGATATATATATATATATATATATTGTGAATTATTAGATAAAAATATTAAAGGATGGAAATCTCATATACTTGATTTTTCTGTTTAAATTAATTAATTGTTAAGAGAAATTGTTCTTCCTCCTGAATTTATCTTATATCAAATATACTCTCATTCCGGAGGTACATAAGAAAATGTCCTCCTTTCTTGTGGAGCGGGCCGAACGCCTCGGCATGATAGATGCATCTATGGATTGTGCCGCACGTCCCTCGACATTGTACACGAAACTCTGGATCGGGTCGTACGACCTCGGCAGAAATCGTGCTTGATAATAAAAAAAATTCATGATACTTGAACAGTTTATTGCAGCTTGTAAAGCTATTTGAAAAATTTGAAATTTATTGAAATTGAATTGTAACTTGTATAGCTATTTGATAAATTAAATTTTTATTGAAATTGAAGGATTTAATTAATAGATTGGAAATTTTTGCATTTGAAGGATTTTTATTATTTCTGCTAAATGAATAAAATTATTGTTAACTCTGTGAATCATGCTGATTTGAATAATTATAATTTATTCCATTTATTATTGTTGACCCTTAGTGAGTGTCAAAGTCGGTCATCTCGTCTCAACCACTTCGAGATTAAGCTTGATACTTACTGGGTACACGTTGTTTACGTACTCATGCTACACTTGCTGTACTTTTTGTGCAGGATCTGAGACAGATACTAGTGGAGGACCTATCATAGCACATCCTCATTATCCAGGGGCGTAGTGGTGAGCTGCCTTTCTGAGCCGTCTTGCAGCTACCGGTGCCTCTTCTTGTATTTTAATTCTGTCTATTTTCATTTCAGACAGTATTTGGATTTTTATATAATCTACTAGATGCTCATACACTTATGACACCAGATCTTGGCATACACATTGGTAGAATTTGGTGTCTTATCATTTTTCTTGAATTTAAATTTTATCGATATATGTTTAATTTATTAGTTGGCTTGCCTAGCTTTAGTGTTGGGCGCCATCATGACCTATAGGTAAAATTGGGTCACGCAACAAAAACTTATTCATAAGCTATTCTTTTGCGAACAAATCCTTGATTGCTATTAATTGATTTGCTAACTGCTAATAAACCATTAATTTAATCCCAAAAGCTAAGACCTTAAAATTAAGCGATGTAATTGGGATCAAGGCTTGAGATACATGAATTGAGACCCTTTTTTTAGGGGAAAAAGAAGAAGGATGAAACTGGCGAAAAAGGATCATTTTCCTTTGGGAAGCTAAACACGAGAAATGCAAAAAAGAAAACCCAATATACTGACTTTAATTTTTAAATTAGACAAAGACGAGAAAATATGTCTCTTTATTGCCTTTGTACAGTACCAAACATCTAATAAATTAATTTATGCATACTTCATGCAAAAGAAAGAAGTAAATAAATTTCTCTTTTTTTGTGAAACCAGACATGATAGATAAGGTATAAAAGAACTTAACGTTAAAAATTAGATCTTCACAACTTTTATTTTGAATTTTTAAAACTATTAATTAATAAAAAGATCAATATAATGAGGTTTTTTTTATAATCGCGCGAAGCGCGGAAAGTTCACTAGTTAATAGAGTAAATTTAGCTTTGTGTTTATTACCCTAATAGGAGTATCATTTTTCTTTTTTTCGTTACGTAAAAGTCATTTAACCTTGTGTTCATTACCCAAAAGTCATTTTTCTTTCTTATGTTATACAAAAATTATTTTATTGTGCTCTAGTTTTCACAATAGTCATTTTGACCAGATTTTATAAAACTTTCACCTGAAAAGTCTATTATGCCCTGGCATTATAAATCCTCGAATTATGTAATACCTTATATATTATATACTATATAATATATTTTTACCTAGGTATTTTACTTATAGTTAAAATAAATTTATATTATTTTATAATATATCCGTACATTTACAATTGTCATGGCACTCAATTTGTTTAATCATATTCAGACATGAACATATATTGAAACATAAAAACGATAAAAAAATATTTATTTTAATATTTATTTGAAATAATAAAAACAGATTTAGTTAACAAATGATAGCTTTTTATAGTTAATAAAACTTTCAAAAAAATTCAAAGATATTTGTGTTTAATATTAAGTCTTTTAAAGCTTTTTTCTGTTAATATTTTTTTTTTTTGAAAGTGTTAATTTGATGTGTTAGTGTGTCAAATGTGGGTATTTTGTTTATTTGATTAACGAATATGGCTTGACTGATGTGAGTTTAATTTTATAATTTTTATTAAAAATATTTCATTAGGTATGGTTAAGAATGTTTACTTGAGATTTATTCACAGTAATATTACTAACAAATTTAATAATGTTACCTCTATATCTTGTAAATTAACGTTTAGGAAAAATTAAATGTCGAATATATTATAAAAATGATAAATCAAATAATATTAAGTTATTATAATTATAAGTAAAATATATGTAGTATATAATATAGAAGATATTACATAAATTGAGGGATTTATAATGTCAAGGACATAATAGACTTTTTAAGTGAAAGTTTTATAAAATTTGGTCAAAGTGACTATTGTGATAACTAGAATATAGTAAAATAATTCTTTTGTAACAAAATAAAGAAAAATAACTTTTGAGTAATAAATGTAAAGTTGAATGACTTTTATGTAACAAAAAAATTTATTTTAAGGTAACAAATATAAAGTTGAATGACCATCCATAAAATTTACTCGTTACTGTGCATGGCCAATGGAATGGAAAATTGACGAATCTGCTCGAAAACCTTTAGCTAGAGTCTAACTTGTCCACTTTCTAATAAGCTGCATTCAGGGGCGGACTTAAATGTACGATTCACACGAATTCAATACTTTTAGTGTACTTATAAGTTGTACTAGTTTTAGTGGGCGTTTGGACATAAGAATTGTAAAATATTAAAAAAAATGCAAGTGAAAATGGTATTTAAAATTAGAGTTGTATTTGGACATGAATATAATTTTGGGTTATTTTTGAAGTTTTGTGAGTGATCTGAGTGAAAATTTTGAAAAACAATTTTTTGGAGTTTTTTAAATTTTCAAAAAATTTCAAAATCCATGTTCAAGTAAAAATTTGAAAATTTATGGCCAAATATTAATTTCGAAAAAAAGTAAAAAATTTCTTATATCCAAACGGGCTCTTAGTGTATGTGTTGTACGTGAATGCTGTGCCAATTAATAAAAAATAGAAACAAATATACATAACAAACAAATATTTGAGAATAACAATTTTGGTTAAAATAAATGCAAATATTTATTTAAATGATAAAAAAAATACTAGATTATTAACATATTTAGTAGCTAAACTCAATATCTTTTGAACATGGTGATGAATTAAATTAAATTAGTTATATTAGTAATACATGACATATAAAACCTTTTTGAAATTACCGTAAAAGAAATCAATATATAACTTTCAACGTAATTCTAATTTATGAAGATAAGGTTTCCATTTGTTAAGAATAAAAATAGATCAGATATTAATATGTCATGATTCTGAAATAAATGTTTTGTGTAGAAATATGAAGTTAAGATATTTTTTCACAAACTATTGATTTTTTCAAGTATTACAAAAGAGATTGATAAGAATTAGAAACGCGCTCTATTTATTTATCCTTCTTTTTTCAGGTCGATTCCGATTCTTAGTTTTTTCTGTAATGTTGGTATTTATAGATCTGTTTCAATATGGTGATGAATTTTTTATTTTTTGGTAACTTAAGTACATAAAAATCTTATATGTCATCCCTAGTTTATGAAAATTATAGGTATGCTAAATGAACCTATTCTGGTGTAAAAAGAATTAATAGATTTATTTTCCGTAGAGTCTAAAACTTCTTCTTTACCACGTTTATCCAAAGGCCAAATAAAATTAAAGACTATCCTAAATTCATTTCAGTCCTTGATGGAACTACCAATTAGTTTGAAATTTCAATAATTTACAATGATGAGGATAACTTTTCAAAGTATTAAGGGGAAAATGATAAATTATCATTATTTTAAAGATTCAACTATATTAGTTTAGCAACAGTTTAAAATATTATTGTAATCACAAGTTTGATATGCTTGTAGCTGAATTTATTGTTTAAAGTAATATAAACCAAATATAATATCAACAATCAAGCCTTGTATTATGTAAACTAAGGCCTTGTATTTTTGTAAACTAAGCACCTTAAAATTGTTGACAAATGATATGGTTGAATAAAAATTAGATGTTTATAGGTCATCATATTACCTTCATGGTTTCTGATAAACGTTAAATTTTCAATATTAGAGAGTTTAAATTTTTTTTTAAAAAAATCATTAAAAGGAGTTCAATCAACTAATGAAGTGTTAATTCTAAATTAGCATATGTTGATTATATAAATCATGTGTATAACAATATTTTAATTAGACTATTGACAGCGTTTTTCAGAAGATATTAACTTTTAATAAAGTAAATAGTCGTGAAAAGTTTTGAAACAAATATTAGATCAAACTAACTTTTATATCTCTTATTGAACATAGATGAGGAAAACCCGTCCATAAAAACACAAGATTTTGTATATATGTAAGTAGAGGCGTTAATCATGCTTAAATTGTTACTTGGCTTAAATTATTCAAAAAAGATAAATTATAGATTCCTAAATATTAAATCTTCATACCTAGTTCAATAAGGAAAGATTTTGTTTTCCCTCAAAATCGGATAACAATTAAATTTTTAAGTGGTTTTAAGTATACGCGGATTAATTTGATACAAAGCGATAAATTAAGTTGCTATTGAATAAACCAAGACAAAATAAATTCAAACCACACGAGTTGGATAGTTTTAGCCTTAATGAAATAGCCACTCTCGAACTGAGCTCACTGAGACCGGTATAGACGAAAAAGAACAAGAGTTGGAGACAAAAATAATAATAATATAATTGCTTTTGAGTGCATGTTACAATGTATTTCATGAATTATCAGGCCCCCTTTATACAGTAGGGAAGTTCTATGTTAGGTACAACTCTCCAAAAGGTAAAGAATCTTTCGATTCACTGATTGCCGGTTCCTCATTGATACGTGCCGAGATCCCCGCCGTAATATTCGGTCGATTACGGATATTTCGGCCTTCTGTTGGCTATACTGAATTGTCCGACAATGTCCTTCGAAGTCGATCGAGGCTAAGACCGATTCCGGGACCATGACCTCGATATTTCCGATGGCAGGCGTCATGCCCCCGGATTCTGGCTCGATTTCGGTCTCTTGTTGCCATGTCTCGAGCCTGGCTTATTTTGTCGGAGGTTAGGATACACCATGAGTTCGATTCCACTCGTATACAGATTTAATAACCAAAATTCTAGTTGATTTCTAAGTCCTAAGCAAATAATTTAGTTACAATTACAATTTTGTCCAAGAAAAAAGTTTATTTTTAAGGGTAAAAAAGGCGGACGACATTTTATTAAAATTTTTTGTACTTTTAATATAATATAGATAGATAAATTTATATTAGAAAATTTATTACTTATATATATAATATTTAATTATGAACTCGTATATTTTTGATGACAAGTTCCAAAATCTTCTTTAAAATATGCAAATAACAGATTCACTATATATGACAACGAGGCAAGGTCCACTCATGATCAGACGGATGTAAAGTAGTTAGAAGCCTGTCTTTGCTAACTTTCCTTTTTTGTCTTTTAATATTTTTGGTTGGTGAGGAGTGAGGAGTGAGGATAGAGGAGTTTGCTTTTTTAAGGCCTATTTTGCAATTGAGAATTGGCTGACATGTCCAGGACCAGGGGCAGACTTTGATTTTGAACCTTTCTTCGTTGTATCGTTGAATCATCAATATGAACCAAGGGAAGACTAGCTTTAATTAATGTCTCATCAAAAGACTTTCCTAAGGAAGGTGTTAACTTAATTAGGATTTAAGGGGCATTTCCTTCTCTGCACAAGCCGAGATACGATGTCAATCTATTATTACAATTCGATTTATGAGCGATATTGTGGTGGATTTCAAATATTAATATATGCTTTATGTTATTTTCAAGCGTGTCTATTCATTGTATATATACATATTATTATTTTTAAAATATATATTACACTGATTTAAAAAGCAGTGTCGGATTGGATCCCTTATTAAAGGGTGTCTCTGCCACTAGTTCTTGGTTCAGGTTGTACTCAATAATTTTACTGGATAGTAGGGTGCAGTAATCTCTTCTGCGTTTTGTATAAAATACATTGTACATTTATACTCTGTATCATCTAAAACCAAGAGATGAATGATGTCAGTAATACAATTATAAAGTCCTCAAATATCTTAATTACAATGTGAAGGATTATTCGAATTCAAGTCTAACTCAAAAGGAAAACTACAACTTTCATCAATTATCAACATATAGCAGCTCTTTAGTTATGCACGTAAACCACCTTTGTCCTAATTGGTTATTCGTGATGCACCCGATTTCGCATAATTTTCAATAGTTGGATTTAAAACAAGCAATATTTTGGGTTTTGTAAAGATATTCTAGGTGACATCATGAAGATTTTTATTCAAACAAGAACCATCTGTCCAAATACCAAATAATGTTGCAGTTGAACTGAATAGATATATTTCTTAATACTCAACTCAAGAAGAATAGTGGAAGCATACATTCGCAATTTAGAAGATCCGACCAACGTCATAACCGGAAGCAAGGGAATAATTGATCTAAATAGATTCTCATAGAAAATTGTCGTCTAAGTTGTCGAAAAGATTCCAATGAATTGGGCTATCTATCCAATTCTGGAAAGGATCTTCAAGTCCTGGATTATACATGTCGCTGGAAAATGTGTCTGAATTTTGGAACAACTCATTTGATCCCATTTCCAAATTACTCTCATTCATTTCATCTAAGCTGGGACTAGATGTTGAAATTTGAATATTCTGCTGCTCCTGTGGAAAGTTTAAAGTTTCTGGCAATTCCAGCTTCTCAGACTGTTCAATAGGCTTGTGTGTTAAAGGGTCTAAGCCAAGGAGCTTTAGCTTCTTCTTGATCCTTGTATTCCAGTGATTCTTTATTTCATTGTCTGTACGCCCTGGAAAATGCGCCGCTATTTTCGACCACCTATTATTTATTAAAAAGTACTCGTATTTATTAGGCCGCTTTAATCAAAGGTTTAGTAACTTTGTAAAATACTGAGGTTAATACCTATTGCCAAGCTGAGAATGAAGCTTGATGATCATGTCTTCCTCTGCTTCTGACAGTGCTCCTCTTTTGAGATCTGGCCTTAGATAATTTATCCACCTTAATCTACAGCTCTTTCCACATCTCATTAGCCCTTCAATATCATTATAAAGGAAATTTTTTATAATTTATATCAAAATGTCAAACAAAAATCCAAAATTATTGTATGTTATTACCAGATAACTCCATCTACTATCATAGTATCAAGTCAATTTAAAAAAAAAAAAGAATGCAGACATCTATCTTACTTATGCCATATATTTGCACGTTAATTTGTTACACTTATTTTTAAATTGTTTATGTTGGTGTAAGAACCAGGTGCATGTAAGCTTTACTACGCTACTATTAGAGAAGATTAGGGTGAAAATGACATACACTTACACACACAGTGTCTAAACCGGCCAATAAAGTCATGTCTTAAATATGCACTTCTACGAATAACAATTAATGGTTGATTAATACTATATATTATGTTGTCACATGAATACATCATTTAATCATATATTAAGTTTTTCCTATCATGTTTCCGTAAAATCAGTGTTGCTAGTTAATAGTCTCATTGAGATTAAAAAAACAAATCAAAATGCATAATAAATATATACTAGCAAATTAAAGTAGTAATTAGAGAGTTTGATTCTTGGGAAACTATATATTAAGTACCTGCTAATTTTGGTACAAGACGCCAGCATTGTATACCATTGTTGAGGATGAAATTCATAAGCTTATGATCTTCTTCAATAGTCCAAGGACCCCTTTTGAGTCCAATCTTGTCACAACAAGGTTGTCTTCCCATATTTTTGGGGAACTAAACTTCAAAAGAAAACCTAAACTTGAACAAGTTTCATTCAGTCAAGGAAATTAATTAAACTTGGGATCAGCAGCCAAAATGTGGCTTATAAACAAAAGCAAAGATTCTGCCAACTCATCATAGATTAAAAATACCATTTCTTTTATGAGTTTACTCATAATTGAGGAGGAAATTAAAGAATCAACCTTTGAAACAATATTATTAAATTCAATATGTCTGGTTTCCTTATCATTGCCAAAAAGGACTATTTGCAATTAATAAAATGAAGAAACAGACGTGAGTTCTTGTCGTTGACATGTTTTTATATATATATGCCCACGATGTATTCTCCAATTGAATTTTGCAAAAAGTAAAACATTATAAATTTTCAAAAAGATTCTTGGAGTTGCCTTTCAGCTGGCTAGTTACATTTATGGGAGGCAAGTCCTTTTCTTCTTCTTTGTTTATTTTATTTACCTTTTGATTATTTGGAGCTTTTTGATTCTATTAAAGGCCACGGTGTTCGACTTTGCTTTAATTTTCTTTACCTTATCCCGTGCATCAAATCTCTATGGGATTCAACTTGTCAATATTCTAACTGCAATTTGTTAGCAAACACATATTATTAATTAGTTACAAGTGCCAACTGAAATGATTATTATATAAAGTACTCATCATTGCATATTTAAATTGTCATTATTTTTTCTTGACAACTTCAATAATATTCGTGATATTGTCAATAGAGTTTGTTGACTAATTTAATCTCCAACGAATTAACTAGAATATGCTCTCTTACGAAGAAACCATCTATGTCAATCATCTAAGAGTTAAATTTCTGTGCAGGAACAATGCACTACCATCACATCAAGATTACATACAATAGATAGTTATCTGTAGTAATCTTAATTTGGCAACATAAAAAGTCAGTAATAACATGTTATAATGCATTAATACTATAAATTCTTTATACTATCAGTATTATTCACTACTATTTTTGTCTCAATTTGTGTGTCGTACTTTCATTTGTACTGTCGTCGTACTTTCTTAGTTAATTATTTTAATTTTAATTTTTCCATTTTATTCGTTATGAGATGATTTTAATCATACAAATGTCTATGATAAGGGGCGACTCAATAAGTTTGGTGGCCTAAAATAAAATTTTAACGAGAGACTTTAAATTTTGAAAAGACTAATATTTATTTTATATAAATTCTATTTTTAACATTTTAATATGTAAAGTTGTAAATAATTTTTTAAACTTTAAAGTTTTCTATTTGAGGAAACGTAAAGAGAGAAAACAGTAATTTACATGTCAAACTTATTCCCCAATTTATTCACACATAAAGGATTTAGGGAAAGATTCACATTACCAGGTTTTTGGTGAAACAGTAAATCAATCACAATATAAATTGATTTTCTACGTAAAATACTTAATACCAATTTAACTAAGTACTTAATTGTGGGTAAAATTTGGGGGCTCCAAAAGGGTGAGGCCTAAAGCAATTGCTTTAGTTGCTTCACCCATCAGCCGGTCTTGTCTATAACTTATTTTAGATCACAAGTTTCAATTTTTTTTTTAATTTAGTGCCTAATCAAAAACCACTACATAAATCCGGAAGATTTAAATGGAGTATTGAATTGCAAAGGCAAAGGTGGCTAGCAAGTATACATAGACAGAAGAACAAAAGAATAGTTTGTACGGAGATATTGCTGTCTGAATGAGATTTAGACACGGTTCTCATTCAAGTACATAGTCATGATTTCTGAATAATGATACACCCTTGAGTTCATTGGATTTGTAATTTTCAATAGAACAATCTTTACATGGACCATGGTTTCATTTATATTAATAAGCACAAATCGAATATTGAGATGTTTATGAGATGGTTTAACTAAAGACAAGTATATAGAATATAATAATGCTTTCACAATATTATTGACTTTGAGTGGGACTTGAGGCCTTCCGTCTTAACTATATAAAATGATTTGGCAGAGCCAACTTTCGGTAAAGTCGTTTTTTTGCCTTAAGTCGACTAATTTTTTTTATAATATCAATGTAGTTTAAAATGATATTTCAGGTTATTAATTCCACTTAATATAGATGGGATCACATTTGCTTGCTTCCCTAATTTGGATCTATATTATATTATCAGTTTCTTTTGATGGCTTGTATCCATTATTACCTGATTCTGATAGCTAAATTCACATTGACGAGCTCAGCTGCTAATCATCTCTTACCTTTTGATGTAGTTTAATACTTATGTAGGGCAAGGAACCATTGGATAATATATTGATAATTGTGTCGTTTATTGTGTTTAGAAGTAACAAATTTAGGGTGCAGTTGATAGTTGATCTTTTATTTTGCAGCTTCTACTCGATGGGACAGACAGAATTCTTCCATCAACGGAATTGTGCCGTCCGGACCGAGCAAGCAAACAGCAGTCGACAAAAGAATACAACTTTTCCTCTTTGATACAGGGGATGTTCTGAAAACGCTGCAGACCCTACGAGGCAGCATTAATATTTATGTTTTAATCGATAATATGTGTATCGTATAACTTTGTATATATTTCGGTACAGTATCTATCACGATCCAAGACCATGTAACGTATTGTCCGCTTTAGACCTATAGTTATCGGTTCTCCATCTAACTTTCTTACATCATAGACCTCCTTATGAGGTTCTAGGAGCTGACGGCAGAAATACTAAGTCTTCTGGTCATAATTCATCTTATGCTCCCCACGTGAGTCTAATAGGATGATCCAACTCTCAAGTTTCATACAGGGACGGAAAGACTTCCAATTTACCTTCCTTACTTAACTCACTCGTAACATATGGGCGTTATGTACTTTCTATTTCCTCGAGCTAAGGTCCTAGTGCATATTCACGAGATGAATTGTTCTACATAGTCGTTTCCGGCACACTAATCTACACTTAATTTGGCCAATCACCCGTAATCTCATGCTTAACTACTAATGATTCACCTTAAGTTAACGCTACTCCCGTAAAATTCTTATTCGCTAACCCGAGATCTCGTTTGTAAACTATATATATAACAATCTGTAATTTGCTATCGTACATTACTTAGTAAAATAAATAATAACATACCGACATCCTCATCGCGGTAACTCTAATCTCATTTGATCCTCTGAGGAAATGCTACTCATGATGATGATATCATAGCACTCCTCCTTATCCGATAATAACAATCTCGTATTCTGTTGCCAGGAATCCCGCACCAATAACATACATTGGTACCCAGACGACACACTCCTGAGTGCGCCTTCCAACACTGCCTACAGTAAGGTCTGGATGGCCCTGCCTGGCTTTGATCTCTCTATGAGTGTATAAAGGTTTTCTGAAGCTTATCTATAAAATTTTGTAGGTCCTCGTGCAGATCTGAGCCAGTGAACTCTAGGGGTTTAGACTAAGGAACTCTCATACCCTTGAACTAGTCGATCTCTCTGAAGGTTCAACACCCAAAGATGCTCCCACCTGCCATTGTACATGTGCTGCTACTATCTAGGTCAATAGTTGTTTTGCCTCCCACAATTTCTGCTCCGCTGCACTTGATGGGGATGCTGAGGGTACTGGAAATCCTCGGGGCTCCTCCGGAACTAGGGTAGTCGAGAAAACCTAGGATGTTGATCCATGCTGTGTCTCAGTCTGACTCTCATCTACTGGTGGTCTACTACTAGGCCCTTCCTCTGTAACTTGATGACCCTTAGTCATTTTCTTACCTGTCGGCATCCCTCAAGAATTTTGCGGCCGCACCATTTTTTTCGCGACCGCGGGACCTAGGGCGTGGCCGCGGTTGGAATTTCGAAGCGGGTCATAATACATATTACGAAGCTGCTCGAGCCCTTAATCCACTGGACCGAGCGCTAATTCTTAAAACGACAAGTCGGGTCGTTACATTCTTCACCTCTTAAACAAACATTCATCCTCGAACGTTCTAAGAATTATTCTGAGGTTACCAAATTGATGATTTTACTTTTACACATATACTTAACGGTTGATTCCACGCTACTGCATTTGAGATAAGCCTGACAATATCATCTCATTTGAGTTTATTTCTTTTATCCATACTTTAAGATCAATTTCTTACACTCCAAACATTTCAAAAGGTCTGATTTTCACAACAACGCACGGTATTAGTCTCAACTGGTTATAACAACCCGTGCCTACGCACACATCAATTTTCTTGATGGTGTTGAAGTACTTCAAAACTTTCTCTGGGGTGCTACATTCTTCCCCGCTTAGGATTATTCGCCCTCAAATATATAACATATTTATCTCTTCCTTTGCAAATCCCAATCCTCCAAATTTTACTAACTCCCAAATTTTTCAGAAATTTCGGTAGAGTCTCCTCTGTAATTGGGCCTATCCACCTACCAGAGTAACACAAAAAAAAACTCCTAACAACACATCCACAACTCAAAAAAATACCACAAGGTATATATCAATAATACCAATCTCGACATCACAAGCATTGCATTATCATAATGATATCAGGACATGAAGCACATCATATGTATGCTCATCACCACATCTCTGGTCTTAAAAACTGTTCATAATTAATTCCAGCATCATCAATTAATCTCATATTAACCACCACCTCATTTTGAATTTTCACAACACTGACAACAGAATGTGAGGCATGAAGACCTCATGATTACTTACTCGGATTAATGAGTCACATTTAACGCCACCCGGGAACTCATCTCATAGGTTAAAACTTAATAATTACAGCACAATTATGGCACAGAAACACATAAAAGAATTATCACTTAAGCCTATCAGGCATGACTCCCTATTAGTACTATAGTACAATTTAAACTTCACACAGGGAGAATTTAAGACTCATAAATATTTCACCACAAGGACCTCATCCTTATATAACTTCCACCGCGACTTGTAGCCCGGTTAAATATTTTACATCATATATAAAATACGAGGATCTCGTCCTCAACTCCGAATCACAAGTATTTTGTACATTGTGCCATCTAAAATTTCAGTTTCTTTTCTTTCTTCTTTTCAATATATTTCATAAACAGTTTTCACAACACATAATGAACCCTCATACCGGTAGGGCATATAATTCATAAAAATTGGGATCAATTATTCCGAAACACATTAAACCCACTGTAAGGAATAATAAAAATTACTTTTGGACTTATAGCCCTCAATGGTGTACAAAAATAAATGACAAACACGGGCTCACACCTTCAAACCTCCCAACAGGGATAAATATATAAGTGGATCACAAATTTATGAAGCTCACCCATAAGTGAAGCATAATAGGAGGACTCACCTAAATATTCAGAACCGAATCAAATTAAGAAAAATATCCTTTTATAATAAAAATCAGGATCGTACATGTAACGACACCATTTGGTATATTGGCCTCAGCCAAATCATAGTGACTAAATCAATGGGTCGAGCCTCTACCTTTTAGGCGCCCACTACCCGCCTGTCGTCCACCTCTAGCTGACTGTGCACGTGGAGTATCAACTGGAATAAAGTTTATAGCTGGAGTATTCTGATGAAATCCACCCATCCCAAGTCTGGGACAATCTCTCATGATATGCCTAGTATCACCACACTCATAGCAACCCCTCTGAGGTCGTGGCTGCTCGTACTGAGTCTGTGCTGGATAACTGGAATAACCACTGTAAGAATCTCGTGTCGGTGGTGCACTGTAAACTGGAGCATTCCGAGTAATCTGATGTGCGGACTGAGCTGACCGACTGCTCAAGCTTCCGCTATAATGGGTTCTAGCTGAAGAGTAAAATTCACTGAACCCTCAATATTTTCGAGACCTTTTGGCCTCCTTAGAATCCCTTTCCTCGCCTAAAACACCCTCAATCTTTCTTGCAATCTCCACTACTTGTTGGAATGGAGTATCAGTTTGCAATTCTCGAGCCATGCATATTTTAATATCATATTCGATCCCCGCAATAAATTTGCGGACCCGCTATCTGATTGTAGGAACCAAGATAGGTGCATGACGGGCTAACTCACTGAACCTGATAGCATATTCTGACACTGTCATAGTGCCCTGACGGGACTGTTCAAACTCTGCGCGCCATGCATCTCTGAGAGTCTGGGGAACAAACTCTTTCAAGAATATTTTAGAAAATTGGGCTCAAGTTGGTGGTGTGGCATCGGCTGGTATACCCTCTTCATAGATTTGCCACCACCGATACGCTGCACATGACAGTTGAAATGTAGTAAAGGCAACTACGCTCACCTCCACAATACCCATGGTACGGAGAATACAGTGACAATTTTCTAGAAATCCTTGGGCATCCTCTGTAGCTGTGCCACTGAAAGTAGGTGGACTATACCTCTTAAACCTTTCAAGTCTCTTTTGTTCTTCTTCTGATGCCTCGGGCCGAACCGAAATAACAGGTTGTACCGATATTGCACCCGGAACCTGACCAACGTGAACCTGCTGCTCTGGAGTTATGGTAGGAGTCTGAGCTACTCCCCCAATCTGCGAAATATTTAGTGCAACAGAGATCAATCCCGCCTGAGTTAATGTACCAAACATACTCATGAACTGTGCTAAGGTCTCCTGAAGTTCGGGGGTAACAACAGGTACTTCTGGTACCTGTCCCCCAACTGAAGCTACTAGTGGCTCCTCAAATGTTGTTCTGACAGGTGCTCTAGTCGCAGCACGTGCCCTTCCTCGACCTCTACCTTGGCCTCTACCTCGGCCCCGGCCTCTTGCAGCCCTAGCAGTATGTGCGGATGCCTGCTCAGCTAACCTAGTAGCATGTGTCCTCGCCATCTGTGAGAGAATGGAGATACAAAGTTTCAAATTCCAAATTCAACAAATTTCGCACGATAGGAATGAAAGAAATAGAAATTTCCTAACAGTTCTGTAGCCTCTCGAAGATAAGTACAGACGTCTCCGTACTGATCTGCAAGACTCTACTAGACTCGTTCATGACTCGTAGAACCTGTGAACCTAGAGATCTGATACCAACTTGTCACGACCAAAAATCCCACCACAGGCGTCATGATAACACCTAGTCTCTAAGACTAGGTAAGCCGATTTCAATTATCTTTTGAAGCCATTTTTTTGAAACTAATAGCAGAAATAATTACAATATATAAGCTCCCAAGACTGGTAGTACTGAGTCACGAACTCTAACTGAATACATGGAATGATCACGAGGACCGAATATGCAATACTGTTTGATTACAAATTAACAGTACAATGAAATGAAAAGACCTCAAGGGACTGCGACGACCAAACATATCTACCTTAAATATTTACGATCCCGCTATAACTCTGCTCAAGTCCGATATCTCCAATACCTGGCTTTGCACAAAAATATGCAGAAGTGTAGTATGAGTACACCACGGTCGGTACCCAGTAAGTATCAAGACTAACCTCAATGGAGTAGAGACGAGGTACAGTCAAGACACTCACTAGTTTATTAACCTGCGCAATATAATATACAAAATACTAGAAAAACAGATAGCAATAAGGGCAGGATAAAACAAATAGTGGTATGCGCAGCAAGACAACAAGAATACCATATATATCACTCAACAATTAATAAATACATGTACGCCCAATTAATTCAAGCTTTTCAAATAAATATCCTTCACATATAATTCTTACGAATAAAACTCCTTTTCTTTGTTGAATAAATATCATTCAAATATAATTCTTTTGATTAAAGAGTCACCATGTGACACCTCGTTTCAAAATCATAAAAATACGGGTCTCAACCCATTTTCATATTTTCATGGTACCTCGTGCCCATAATTAAATCATCATATTTCCCCGGCACCTCGTGCGCTCATCTTATATCACAACTGCATGGATAATTTACGTGCCAAATATTATTATCATTTCATCATAGCACCTCGTGCCCACATTTCATATCACAACTGCATAGACAATTCACACGCCAATATCCCCATTTCATATTATAATTCATGGCATCTCGTGCCCATATTTTATTTTATAAACCGCTTGGCAATAGCCATAGGCTCCCAATTTCAACATAAATTAAATTATTATCAATTTACCAACAACAAGACAAATTGCACAAGGTATAAAAATAAACACAAGTAAATCACAATATCACATGAAAATTATCAACACCACAACCCCACATCATCACATATCGTCCCTGACAATAGCCACCCTTATCGTTCCTATTGCCGCCCTTATCGCTCCTATAGCCACCCTTATCGCTCCGCCTAGATAATATCAATAGCCACCATTATCGCTCTTATTGTCGCCCTTATCGTTCCTATAGCCACCCTTATCGCTCCGCCCAGACAATATTCCAACAAACACAACAACAATGAAATACCACCCTTATACCCACATAATATCAACGGTGAAATGTCACCCTTATCTCCCCAAAATAATAACTCTCACAACACAATAATTTACACGGAAAATTATCACGACAACATAATAAAATCAATTCATATCACAATTTACCCAATGGCCACAACCAAATTCCAAAAATATAACGAAATCAATTAATTTCACAACAAATAGCCCAAGGCTCCACACAATGTATATAACACCCAAAAATAATTAATAGAGATAGAAATTACTCAGCATAAAGCAAAGCCTTCATTAATGCAAATTTAAATAATTATATTAATATTTTTTCTTAACCTTGCTTAATTAATTATTTACAGAGAAAAAATCCATAATGAAGTTAAATTCCAAGAAATATTAACCATCAAACTCACGGAATTCACATAAATATACAAGTAATAATTCCATCAAATTGTCATATAAAAATAAATTCAACAACAAGGATTTAGGCATGGCAAACAGATGATTTAATAATTATCCACGATTATCCAATTTACTATACAATAATGCCTAAGACTTTAATCCAATAAAATTTGCACATATAAGCCCGAGTACGTACTCGTCACCTCGCGTACACGGCTTTTCACATTTCACAAATGGCATATAAGACTCGATGTCTAAGGGGTAATTCTCCCACTCAAGGTTAAGCAAGACACTTACCTTTTTGAAGTTATGCCTATATTCTAAAATCTCCTTCTTGCTTGAATTGGCTTCCGGACCGCTCAAATCTATTCAAATCAGTTGTATAACTTCATTAAAATTCATCGAAAATAATTCCGGATAATAAAACGTCGACTTAGAAATTTATTTCAAAAAGTCAACAAAAGTCAATGCGGGGCCCGCCCCTCAGAACCCGACATAATTTTTATGAAATCCGAACACCCATTCCGATACGAGTTCAACCATACCAATTTTATCGAATTCCAATAACAAATCGACCTCCAAATCTTAAATTTGTGGTTTATGAAATTTCTATAATTTTTCCAAAATTTTCATCTCAAAGTACTAATTAAATGATAAAATCAGTGATATATTCATGTATGTTAACCAAAGATTATTTACCCCGATGAATTTCTTAAAAAACCCTCGAAAGATCGCCACAAACCGAGCTCCCTAGGTCCAAAATGTGAAATAATGCCCTAAACCCCGTTTATATAGTGCACCCTCTGAACTCCCCTACGCGGTCCATGAAATTCCAACCGCGGCCGCACCCCAGGTCCTGCGGTCGCAGAAAAAAATGATGCGGCCGCGAAATTCTTGGGCCAGCACTGCCAGGCTTTAGTATTTTGTCCATAACTTTTTCTACTAATGTCCAAATGATGACCTCTTTACCTTTCTGGAAACTAGACACGAAGGACTACAATTTTCGTTTTTGAATCATCTCATAATTCCTTGTAGATCAAAAGATATAAGCTTCCGAAGTCCGACCAGCGGGTCTGCAGAACTTCCTGGCACGCGGACGCGGACAGAATTGTGCGGTTCGCGAAATCTTGAGCGCGGTCGTGAAATTCTGCTGCTGTCCGCGTTCTTATGTGCGGTCCGTACCCCTCCTTCGCCTCAGCACCCAAAAATGTGCTGTCCGCACCCCCAAAAGTGCCAGAACAATATCAGAGTGCCGAAATGCCCCGACTCGCTCAAAACTCACCCCGAAACTCATCCGGAACCTCCCAGACACAAACCATATATGAATTTCAATCATAAAATACGCTACGGACCTGCTCGTGCACTCAAAACACTGAAAAGGAGCCGTCTTGACCTGATATTGACCATGGTCAAACTCCCAAATTTCTTAACTTTACTAATCTATCAATCAATGATCCAAAAATACACCCAAGCCCCTCGGGACCTCAACCAAATATACCAATTGTCCTACGGACTTCCAAATCCAAATTCGAACATACGCCTAAGTCCAAAATCATCATACGAAGCTATTGACATCATAAAAATTTCATTCCAGGGTCGTTTGCTCAAAAGTCAACTCTCCGGTTAACTCTTTCTATTTAAGCTTCTAAATAAGAATTGTTCTTTAAATAAAATTTTGAATCTTCAGTAAATCAAACTCGACCACACCCGCGGGTCATAATACATATTACGAAGCTGCTCGAGACCTTAATCCACTGGACGAGGCGCTAATTCTTAAAACGACAAGTCGGGTCGTTACAAAAGCGTACGTACTATGTGAACTTGTAACATGCCTTATAAAGCAATTCACTTTCCTCTTCCATTCTAATATTGGGATTCGCCTAAGGTGACTTGTGCACCTCTTTTTTAGAAGCTCGCCAGCCTGGAAGCCTGCCAGTCATGCTTGACCCGCCCTCCATCACGGGCATCACATTCACCCCCCTTGGGACTCAGCGTCCTCACTGAGGTTTGCCCCACCATCGCACTGAGGGAAATTCGGCTCTGATGCCATATTTATATTTTTCACGACCCAAGCCCGTGGTACGTATTATCTGCTTTGGGTCTAGGCCTATACGAATTTATCTTTTGGGGCTATGCCACCTCGAGCCTCAAAAGCATGCGTACCATGTGAACTTGTGTCATGCCTTATAAAGCACTTCACTTTTCTCTCCCATTTCGATGTGGGAATTTCCTAAGGTGAAATGTGCACTTCTTTCTCAAAACCTCGCCAACCTAGAAGTTTGTCAGTCCTACTTGACCCGCCCTTATCAGCCCGCCCTCTATCATGGGCATCACATTCGCCCCTCTTGGGACTCATCATCCTCACTGAGGTTTGCCCCACCATCGTAGTACGGGAGATTCGGCTTTGATACTATATTTGTCATGACCCAAGTCCATGGCACATATTGTTTGCTTTGGGCCTAGGCCCGTCCGAATTTGTCTTTTGGGATACGCCACCTCAAGCCCCAAAAATGTATGTTCCATGTGAACTTGTGTTATGCCTTATAAATCTCTTCACTTTTCTCTCCCATTCCGATATAGTATTCGCGTAAGGTGACATGTCCACCCCTTCTTCAAAAGCTTGCTAGCCTAGAAACCTGCCAGTCGTGCTTGACCCGCCCTCATCAGCCTGCCCTCTATCATGGGCATCACATTCACCCCTTTGGGACTCAGCATCGTCGCTGAGGTTTGCCCACCCTCCTTCGTCATAATTTTTATTAATGATATATTGGTGTATTCTCACGGCTGAGAGGATCATGAGCAGCATCTGAGGATCGTGCTCCAGACTTTGAGGGAGAAGAAGCTATATGCTAAATTCTCCAAGTGTAAGTTTTAGTTAGACTCGGTGGCATTCTTAGCCACGTGGTGTCAAGTGAGGGGATTAAGGTGGATTCGAAAAAGATTGAGGTAGTTTAGAGTTGGACTCGCTGGCATTCTTAGCCACGTGGTGTCTAGTGAGGGGATTAAAGTGGATCCGAAAAAAATTGAGGCAGTTTAAAGTTGGCCCAGATCATCTACTGCTACTGAGATCTGGAGTTTCCTATGTTGGCTGGGTATTATCGCTATTGTTTGGAGGGGTTTTCATTTATAACAGCCCTATTGACAAGATTGATGTAGAAGGGTGCCCCATTCAGGTGGTCTGATGAGTGTGAGGAGAGATTTCAAAATCTCAAGACTGCCTTGAATACAACTCTAGTTTTGGTTTTGCCTTCGGGATCGGGTTCTTATACAGTATATTGTGATGCTTCATGGATTGGCATCAGATGTATGTTGATGCAGGAGGGTAGAGTAATTGTTTATGCTTCGCTTCAGTTGAAGCCCCATGAGAAGAACTACCAAGTGCACGATTTGGAGTTGGCAGTCATTGTTCATGTGCTCAAGATTTGGAGGCATTATCTTTATGACGTGTCTTGTGAGGTGTTCACGGATCACAGGAGTCTCCAACACTTATTCAAGAAAATAGATCTCAACTTGAGGCAGCGGAGGTGGTTAGAGCTACTAAGGGACTATGATATCACTATTCCTTATCATCTGGGAAAGGCCAATGTGGTGGCCGATGATTTGAGTAGGAAGGCTGAGAGCATGGGGAGTCTTGCTTGTATTCCAGTTGGGGAGAGACCATTAGCATTGGATTTTAGGGATTAGGAAAATCGGTTCGTATGGTTGGATATTTCGGAGTCCAGCAGGGTTCTCGCTTGTGTTGTATCACGGTCGTCCTTGTTTGAGCGCATCAAGGTGCGTCAGTATGATGATTTTCACTTGCTTATTCTGAGGGACACAGTTCGGCACGGTGATGCTAAGGAGGTTACTATTGGAGATAAATGGGTTATTGAGGCTATAGGGTCAGATCTATGTCCCGAATGTGGATGGGTTGTGAGAGTTGATTCTTGAGGAGTCCCATAGTTCGCGTTATTCCATTCATCCGGGGGCGCGAAGATGTATAATGATTTGAGGAGGCACTATTGATAGCGAAGGATGAAGAAGGATATTGTTCAGTATGTTTCTTGGTGTTTGAAATGTCATCAGCTGAAGTATGAGCATTAGAGACCCGATGATTTGCTTCAAAGGCTTGATATTCTGGAGTGGAAGTGGGAGCGTATCACTATGGATTTTGTAGTTGGGCTTTCACGGACCTTGAGGAGATTCGATATAGTGTGGGTCATTGTGGACAGACTGACTAAGTCTGCACACTTCATTCCAGTCATGACTACCTACACTTCAGAGCAGCTAGCTCGGATTTATATTTAGGAGATTGTTCGCCTTCATGGTGTGCCCACGTCTATTATCTCTGATCAAGGAAGTTTACATCACATTTTTGGAGAGCAATGCAGTGAGAGTTGGGCACACAGGTTGAGTTGAGTACGACATTTCATCCCTAGATGGATAGGAAGTCCGAGCGCACTATTCAAATTTTGGAGCACATGCTATGAGCTTGTGTCATAAATTTCGGAGGATCCTTGGATCATTTTATACCGTTAGCAGAGTTCGCCTACAACAATAATTATTAGTCGAGTATCCATATGGCTCCTTATGAGGCCTTATATGGGAGGCGATGCGGTTCTCTGGTTGGTTGGTTCAAACCTGGAGAGGCTAGGTTACTGGGCACTAACTTGGTCCCGTGATGCTTTGGAGAAGGTGAAGTTAATTCAGGAGCGGCTTCACACAATGCAGTCCAGGCAAAAAAGTTATGCTGACAGGAAGGCTCGTGATGTTACATATATAGTGGGTGAGAAGGTTCTACTCAGAGTTTCGCTCATGAAGGGTGTGATGAGGTTCAGGAGGAAGGGCAAGTTGAGCCCTAGGCATATTGGTCCTTTTTTAGGTGCTTGAGAGTGTTGGAGAGGTGGCCTACAAACTTGCCTTGCCACATAATTTATTAGGAGATCACCCAGTGTATCATGTTTCTATGCTTCGGAAGTATTATGGGGATCCGTCACATGTTTTAGACTTCAGCACGGTACAATTGGATGAGGGTTTGACATATGATGTGGAGCCGGGGTGGCCATTGTGAACCAGCAGGTTTGAAAGTTGAGGTCGAAGAATATAGCATCGGTAAAGGTTCATTAGAGAGTTCAGCCAATCAAGGAGGCTACTTGGGAGACCGATTAGGAGATGTGGAGCAGATATCCTTAACTTTTTTAGACTCCAGGTAGGATTCTAGACTCGTTCGAGGATGAACGTTTATTTAAGAGGGGGAGAATGTAACGACCCGGTCAGTAGTTTTGAGTATTTTAGCCATGTTTCCTCTATTTGATGCTTTACATATGCATATTTATGATTATGGGACTTGCCGGCATGGTTTGTTTAGTTTCGGGAAAGTTTTAGATTGAATTGGGACACTTAGTCCTAAGGTTGGATGCTTAAGTTATAAGAGTTGATCGAGTTTGAATTTTATGTAGACAACCTCGGAATGATGTTTTGATAGTTCCAATAGCTTCGTATGGTGATTTTAGACTCAGGTGTATGTACGGATTTAGATTTGGAGGTTCCTAGATCATTTTGGCTTGAATTGGAAAAAGTTGGAAGGTTGAAGGTTTGGAAGGTTGATAGGTTTGACCGAGAATTGACTTTGATGGTATCGAGTTCGGATGGTGGTTTCGGAAGTTGGAATAGGTCCATTGTGTCATTTGGGACTTGCATGCAAAATTTGAAGTTATTCCGAGTTGTGTAGGCATGTTCGGTGTAAGTTTTGAATTTAAAATTTTGGATTAATTCCTTAGGCTTGAATTGAGGTGTGATTCATGATTTTGATGTTATTTTGTGTGATTTGAGGCCTCGATTAAGTCAGTGTTATATTTTGGTATTGGTTGGTGTGATTAGATGGGGTCCCGGGGGCCTCGAATGCGTTTCAGACCATTTCGCCATGTTTTGGATTGCTGTTTTTTGATGTCTGCTTTTCTTCATTGCGATCGCACAAGGCAGTCGCGTTCCCAGAGGGCAATTTGATGGCAGGTGTGTTTGTTTATCGCGTTCGCGGAGGGGAGACCGCGTTCTGATCTTGGAGAGGTTGTGTCCTTCGCGATCGCAAACTGGGCAACGCGTTCGCGTAGAAGGAATGGTTGGTTGGGATGTCAGGCTTTTAGCCTTCGCGATCACGAGTGGAGGACCGCGTTCGCGCAGGCTCAACATGGGTGTACATCGCGTTCGCGATCGATATCACACGTTCGCGTAGGGCTTTTTTGAGGCAGTGTTTGGATATGCTTCGTGATCGCGAAAGGTATGCCTGGGCAGACCTTAAGTACTCTATTTTCGAGGGTTTTAGTCATTTTAACATATTTTGAGATATAAAGCTTGGATTTGGGCGATTCTGGAAGGAATTTTTACTATTTGGATTGGGTTAAGTATTTTTGGCTATGATTTGTTTATTATTCATGATTCCAACTTTGAATTCAACGTTTGATGGATGAATCTAAGTGAAGAAATTAGAAATTTTAGTAAAAACGTTTCTAAATTATAAATTGATGATTAGAGGGTCGATTTGAGGTTGGATTTGGATGAAACACATATATTTGAGCTCGTATTGGAATGGGTGTTTGAAATATGGGAGTTTGGTCGGGTTCTGAAGTGCGGGCCCGGAGTTAACATTTTGGGTTGACTTTGCATAGTTGATTCAAGATCTTAGCTTTATCATTTGGAATTATTTTCTATTGCTTTTATTGATGATATTAAGTTATTTTGGCTAGATTTGAGTCGTCCGGATATTGATTCACGCGGGAAGGACTTCTTAGAGTATTGATTTAGCTTACTTGAGGTAAGTATCTTACCTAAACTTAGTTAAGGTATTAGTTGCCTGAGTTATTTGTGATAGCTACGTGCTATGGGTGGCGCACATGTGCAGGGTTGAGCCCATGTGCGTGCACCGGGGTATTTTTATGCTCGGGGTAGTATTTAGGCTATGATGTGCCTTAGAGTAATTGCTAAGCTTCATGTTATGATGGTTCTTATAATTGTACCCATGTTGTGAGCTATTTGAGCGATGTTTGAGGTTACATAGAGGTTAATCTCCTAATTGAACCCGATAATTGCTCTTTTTGTGATGTATTTTCTTGATTTGAGCTATAATAGCACACTTTGCACATGCACAAACCTTAGCATGTCACTTATACCAGTCTGGGAATATGAAATTTGATGTTCATTGATCATGTACATGTATTCTTGTATATCTGCTTTTTGTATGATATGAATTGGACTGGTGGCACGTGACTACGCCGTGTGGATTGTGATATTGAGCCTGTGACCACGCTTGGCGGATTGTGATATTGAGCATGTGACCACGCCGTGCGAATTTTGATATTGAGCCTGTGACCACGCCGGGTGGATTGTGATATTGGGCCTGTGACCACGCCGGGCAGATTGCACGTGACTACGCCGTGCAACGTGTGGAATTGGGCGTGTGATTCGTGGCTTGGTCATATTATTTTTCAGTACTTGTTGGAATTATGAACTGTACAGGTGATTAGCGAGTATCATTTATAATTTTTTCTTCTATTACCTCGCCGAGGTTAGTTATGATACTTGCTGAGTATATATGGTCGGTTATACTCATACTACACTCTGCACTTAATTATACAGATCCAGGTATTGAACCGAGCCACCAGTAGCTGAGACTTATTGCTGAGCTATCTTGGAGAGAAGAGGTAGGGTTGCATCTCGACTGCATTCTTGGCGTCTCTTTTCATTTGTACTGTTGTCTTTCATTCTGACAGTATTGTTAGTTGGTATTTCAGACTTGCATTTCCGTTTTAGAGCTCATGACTCAGTATTTACCCGTTCTGGTGGATTTATTATGTATCGATGCTATTATGTTATGTTGATGGCTTAGACTTGTACTATTTCTGCTAATTCAGTATTTATATTTCGCTTTTGTTATGTTTGGCTTACCTAGCAAGTGAGTTAGGTGCCATCACGATCGGTTGGCGGTTTTGGGTTGAAGAATTTCACTCATTGCTGGACTCAACGTAATTTCTTCAACCGTAGGACAGTGTATGTAGCTGCAACAGATAAAACAGCAGCTACACTGGAATGAACAACGAAAGGACTGACTAGGCATCTAAGTGTGTCACAAAAAGGCAAAACATGAAGTAACGCAAAGTGTAGGTAACAGAGGGAAGCTATCTTCAACATCACCATTACATAATAAAGGAGACTCTGACTACACTGGAGGAATCCTTTGGACTACAATCCTGGAAACTCTTTAGACAAGGAAATGTTTCAGAGAAAAAGATTTCAGGTTTGTACCCTTTAAAGGATGCACATGTTACTTGCTGGCATTAGCCACTATAGAGCTCTCCACTGTATCATTTAGGCTTGACAGAAATTTAAAGCTGAATACCAAGAAAAAGATCGGGTTTGAAGCTTGTACCAGACTATCAATAAGCTCTACATCTACTTAGGATGCTTGAGAATGAAAATTTGGTTATCCAGACCGATACAGTTCAAGGGTAATTGTATTTTGCAGCTCTTTGTATCAATATCCACAGATTAGAACTACAATTTTACTTTGAACCAATGCTTACTGAGGTTCCAAATAATATATACAAGTTTTGTAATTCGATGATATTCCTTACACAAGTGTGTAGTGGCTGAAGGTGACACATTTCACATTAACAATAAACTAATTAGAGTACTGCTGCATTTTATACTATGAAATGAACAGTATTAAACAAAAAATCCAGTAGAGTTTGTCAAGTATAACTCACTCCAATCAACCAAAAACATGGAAAATCAAGGGCTGGAAACTTTTTGATAGTTTAACAAGTATGCTTTAAAGTATAGTTCCTCATCTTCCACAGCGCGTTATCAGTTCTTGGCCCTGCTGATTTAAGAATGGTAAATGCAGTAGGTCGAAGAAAAAGTGCATGTGACAACAAACATCCATATGACATCTAAGTTCTGCAGTACTTATGGTGAATCTTCTATTTGGATCCTTCTTTTGGTGAATCTTCCTCTGATGACTCGGACGTCGGAAGGGCTGTCAGCTTACCAAATGACTCTTTAGCATCTCCGAAGAAGTCCTTGACCTTATCAACGACTGTTTTAAGCTGATCCGGGGTCGGAAGCTGAAAGAATCATATGAAGATTTTGAAAGATGTCATTTAGCAGAAAGCAGAACAACATGCTACTACTCTAAGCAAGGCATATAATATCATTACTGAGTACTGCTAGTACCAATGCCATGTTGTCGTCTAAAATTTTCAGATAAA
Organism: Nicotiana tomentosiformis; assembly: GCF_000390325.3. NCBI lineage: Eukaryota > Viridiplantae > Streptophyta > Magnoliopsida > Solanales > Solanaceae > Nicotiana > Nicotiana tomentosiformis. The sequence goes on along the minus strand of NC_090823.1, from coordinate 75,551,779 downwards.
TTTCTTCTGCAATTTGAATGCCTCTTAGCAAAACCTTAATTGTTTATAACGTAGCTACATGGTACAAATTCTTTGGACAAATCCAATTTGATTGGTAATAGATGCAATAATATGCTTTCCGGAAATAGCGAGTTACTCAATGTAGAAGAGATCATTCAACATAATTAGAAGCCTATGGTCATATACAGGGGAAGTGCAATAAAAGATTAATATTTTAGACCATAAAGGAGTGCACAACTGAGAAACTCCTGGGAATTAGGCCGATTCTGAGACATAATTCTTTAAATAGATAAACCACAAAGCTGCACTAATGATTAGAGATTGATTTATCCTTTTTATTAGATAATACAGAAGCACAATCCTGTAGTACAAGTCAGCAGTTGGACTCAATATTTCTCTCTCTTTTAGCAAAGTCTTCTGTTCTTAAGATTATGTTTACTATCCCATGGTTTATTATATCCCACCACCTATGATTGCTGTATAGTAAAGCCTTAGAACAGCTATAAGTTCCATACCTCAATCACATCTGTAGTAGAGAGGGCAGCCCTCAAATTGTTATTCTCCTGCAAATCAGACAGAACAAATTTTTTTCACTCTTTCGTTTACAGGTGTCCTACGAATTAGAAAAAACACACAAGAAAACAAAGAATCAATACTGAATGATGCAGAGACTAAGAACATTACCACAAGTTTGTATCCATATCTAAATTCTGTCGCTGACTTCAATACACGGTGCTGTTTCATTGCCAATTTCTGTATATTCTTTTCATCCTGTTCCAAGTAGAAACCAAGTTACAGTATCTCAGAAAGATTGACATAACCCCAAAGAATTAATGTAAATTAACATCGCAATAATGTCAAGACTCATATTTCTTGATCATTTACTCATCTTTCTAGTGAATCTTAGATTTCAAGGTAGGATCAATATCATAGGCTTTGCCTTGTTATGAACTCTCGGTTCATTCTTATGGGTTTCAATTTATTTACATCTACCTAGAACAACAATGAAGGGAAGCCTTGGAGCAACGGTAAAGTTGTCTTCGTGTGACCTATAGGTCATGGGTTTGAGCCGTGGAAGCAGCTACTAATGCTTGCATTAGGGTAGGTTGCCTGCATCACACCCCTTGGGGTGCGGCCCTTCCTCGGACCCTGTGTGAATGCGGGATGCTTTGTGCACCAGGCTGCCCTTTACCTAGAACAATAATACTCGTTTATCAGGAAAATACATGTTTGATAGACAAATCATCGTTTCAGATGGATCGTGCACCTGATGCAACGCCATAACCCTGAAACCAATCATCAACCATGATGATTGTACAAGTGTTAAGAATTTGCTTAAAAGCACAAAGAACAGTTTTTAGCTCATTACCTCCCGGGTGATTGAAGAAAGTGAGCACGAGGAAAACCAGATTCCTGCTATCTCTTATGAAGGATAAAGAAACTGGATACTAACAAGGGACTGAGGTCTAACCAGTTGTTTCACAGGCACTTACATTGTAAATCACTGCCGCGAGATTCCTAGCTAGAGTATCTTTGTATATGTATTTCCCTAGGAAGTTGTCTTTTGCAGCAACCATTATTTTTGCAGTTGTGCCACCGGTTACAATATTCAGGGGGTACCAAAGATAAACCTGTCCCGAGGAATAAAACAAAACATGAATTAGATTTTCCACAAGCTAAAATGTAAATAAGCAAGAATATGTGAAGGAAGAAATACGAACAAAACCGCAAAGTTTTAAACTTTAAAGTAGTCATGAGCTGGGAACTGCTACATTCACTTCAAAGTCAATTACATTCGAACTTGTGTAGGAAGCAATGAAGGATATGGTGAGTTGAGATGACAAAAACACAGGGGAATGTGAGGATCAACTAGCTAATCAAATGCAACTAGTCCTTTCACTTGGTTTCAAATTCATCCATCTTACTAACTCATAAAGCTTTGAATATTCAACACGAAATCTTACTTGTAGTTTTGGAAGCTCTGACACGAACAGAAGTATATACTTACAAGACTTGCTGACTTATGAGAAAGAAAAAGATACAAGACTAAGCATTGCCTTGGTACAACAAGAAGTGCAAAGGAACAAACATTACTCTCCCAACAACAACTACGCGTCAATCCCAAGCAAATTGGGAGGGGTATGACCATATTGCTCCATTTTAGGCCAAATTTGTATTGTGAGGATTCAGCATCATAAAATGACTAGCTTTACATGAACTGTTAGCCTAGCGCAATATGAGCATAGAGTAATAAAGCTCAAACTTTACTCTCCCAATAGACAAAAGGTCACGAATCTTTATCGCCTATACTCTCAAACTACAGCATAGAGTAATAAAATAAGAATCATACTTATAGTAAGTAAAATTAAAGGACAAAAGATACAAGGGAGAAACTAACATTGGCCATGCGAACAAAGATAACGAATTTGGGGTTGCCATCATCTTCAATCTTGGGAATAGGAGGAGCCATACGTTGGTACTGACGAGCTGCCATTCCTCCTTTCTTTCCTTTTGCTTCAACCACTAACAATCTTCTACCATGTAACTGCCTCTGCTTCTGAGTTGTTGTTGTTCTTGAGGAGAAAACTGAATGTTTAACAATTGAAAAATCTTCATGGGTTCTTGAATTTGAAAGGGGTAATCTAACCAGTGGATTCAAAGACATAGCCACTTCCATATTTCTTTCTTACAATTCTTCTGCTACTATGAATTTTCCTTTTTTTTTTTCTTGTTTAGTCTATGGTTTTTGAGGTATTTTTACAAGGTTGATGGAGAGACAAATCATCAGCACTGCTTGTGAGTTGTGAGATTCTTGGATCACCTTATCCACAAATTTCTTTTTTGTTTGAAATTGAGTTTAAGCTATTAGGAGTAATCAATATGTTCCATACACGTGGCATGGTAATAAGCTACTAGTATTATATTAACAACTATTTTTTTTTTACCTGAAGTATTCATTTACCTATTTGAAAATAATTTATCTTTATATAATGATTTATAACCACACAAAATATATGTGTCTCATTTTACATCACAAGTTCAAAAGTTTTTTCTAATAAATTTTAAAATAATTTAATCGAGATAGAAGAGAACTTTTTTATGTATATCCGTAAAATTAAAATTCTATGTCTGGGTGATATAAGAAATTATAATATTTTTATTAGAATTAGAGCTTAGGTGACCTGTTTTCATTATAAAAATTTCTTTGAAAATGAAGAAAAAAAACAGAAAAGAGCTTTAAAGGAAAATTTTCAGCTTTATATAGTGGTCCTAATACGCGATTCTCTAAGTGTACTATATAAATGTACGTATTTATATTGTTTGTGAGTTCGAGGTACAATGCTGTTATTGTAGTATCCATAAATTGTTGATAACCAAAACTCATCATTTGATTGTTTCTTTCCTACTCTTCCTTGTGTACTCAAAATTTCATCTTTCACTCTTGTCATCGTCCTTACATCTACCCATAAATTATGAGGGGTTCACGTTATTCTATAATTTAATTTGATAAATAGTATAAAAAATACAATTTGAACTAACATTTTATTTTTTGTTAGGTAGTCATAGCACCGTAACCCTTGTCAATGTTGAGTTCCAAATTTGGTGACCAGATTCTTGATATGAGCCATCTCTTTTCTCCTTCAATATTTTTGGACAAACTGAGGGCAATTAGTAATGCGTTTAATATATGCTAAAAGAAAATTTTCTCAATATAGTTACGACGAAACTAATTTGGGGACTGAAATTTCTCATGAAGCATAAATCCCCTGTTTTAATATCCCATCTCGCCTACCATTCTGGTGAAATATTTATTTAATTTGCTAATTATATAAGTCATGATGCCTTTGTTGGATTTGGAATGAAACTTGACTGGCTGCTTCTACCAACCACGCAACTACTTAATGTTATGAAATGGCCATCATCATGAGAATTGACAAGAGTAAGATCATATATATACCTATTATAGAAGTAGAAAACACAACTCAAAATTTAGAGAAATTTTATGAAAAAGAGATAAATAATAGAGTAATAATGAGGGAAGAGATTACTAAAAAGATCCCGCACAAAAGAAGGAAAATAAAGGATTTTCAGGGAAATAATAGTCTCAAACAACCTATTGATATTTTCTACATACTGTTACTTTCTTTGTTATTCATTTTCTTGTTACTTTACTTTTTATCCATCTTCCAACGGTTACTCTTTGTATTTGCCTCATTCAATTTTATATTTCTTTCTTTACCTTTCGCTCTCTTTCCTATAATTTATCACTTTATATTAAAATATACCTTCTTAGTGACTCCGAAGGTCTAAAGGAAAAGGAACAACAATAACAATCCAGTATAATCTCACTAGTAGGGTCTGGGGAGGGTAGTGTGTACGCAGACCTTATCCCTACCCTGGGGTAGAGAGTCTGTTTTCGATAGACCCTCGGCTCCTTCCCTCCAAGAACTCTCCACCTTGCTCTTGGGGTGACTCGATTAAAAGAAGAAGAAAAAAGTGAAACCGATGGATTACTATAATTAACAACATAAAGTAACAAATGACCCACAAGGTAGAAAGAATGAAAGATGGATTCCACTTCAAAGCACTGGGCTATAATTAACAGAGAACTATGCGAGGATAAGATAACAAACATAAGAAAGTCATAATTTTCAAATTCAATTCACAAAAATACCAACCTGGACGTAGTTTCCAAGGAACACAAGCATGATGTATTCCATTACGCTAAAAAAACTGCATATTTAAAATGAGTTATGAGTAAACAGACCAAAATACTATAAGTGCTATTTAAAATCTTAACCGGAATAGTAAATCTCCACAAAAATAAAAAGTGCTTTGTGCAACCAACTTTATTGTACTACTGAATGTATGAATAATACAAAACTTTATGAACAGAATGGGAGGTTACATTAGTAACGATCAGGTACGAGCAAGAAGAGGAACGGAGGGACAGGGATATGAGCAGGGTTATTAATTAACATAATAAACGATTGGAGGTTATGGAATTGAAAAGTTATAACCCCAATGAAGAGGTGTGAGTGAGTTATGGCATTATGGTGTGAAAATTTTAAAATAATTAAAATAGAAAAATTGAAAGGAAAATGTCAAAAAAATGAGAAAAAAGATAAAGAGGGTTCCTACACTATAGAGATGCCACATTACCTCTCTCGTGTCCCTCCTTTATATATATATATATATATATATATATATATATATATATATATATTTGTTATAGAATCTTGGGTTAAAATTTTTCTTTTTTGAGTTTGTAAGTGGGTGTTTGGACATAAGAATTATGAAATTTCAAAAAAAAGTAAAAACATATTTTTAAGTGAAAATGATATTTGAAAATTAAAATATGAGATTATCCCTCCAAACTTAAAGTACGCAGTTTTTTTTTAAACATAATTATTAGTGAAAGAGCTTGAACCTTTTTGGATCCGTGCAGTACTGTAAAACTCCTAATTAAAACTTTTTCATGATTTGCTTTGCGACGAGACTTCTTTAAATTTTCCGAGGTGATTATAAGTGGGTAAGATAGACTTATCAGATTAACGGTAGTATGTTCGCGTTTAAATGCACGTTTTATATTTTCAATTGTTTACCTTGTGAGCTTCATGCACAATTTATGTCTTGGATTATCCGTCTTTGTACACCTCAACACAATTGATACCAAATTCTGGTATTGAGAAGCAATGTAACAGTAATTACGAAGAAGAAGAGGAGGAGAGGAAAAGGAGAAGAGAAGACGAGCTGAGAATAGAGAAGGAGAGAGATCAAAATTCAATTGTCATTCAAAACATGTGTTCCTTTATTACAATTGTCCTATTTATCTATGAAAATGGAAAGGAAATGCATAAGCTGAAAATTAGAGCTTAACTAACTTTTCCGCCAACTGAAATTTAAAAACTAGCAACAACAAACGCATGAATAGGCTTAGGTGTGTGCTTCCATGGCACCTAAGCTGGCAACCTAGCTGGCAGCAGCTGAAATATGTGTATCAATACCCTCTCCCCCCCAATGGACAAAACCCTTGTCCTCAAGGGTGAATGTGGGAAATCTGGTGCGCAGGTCAGAGGCAAGTTCCCATGTAGCTTGCGAGACATCCAAGTCCTTCCATTTAACCAAACATTGTGCAACAACTTTATTGCCTTTCTTGATTAACCTTCTACCCAACACAACTTCTGGGAGGGGACACAAGGGACTGGCTAAGTTCAAAATTGGAGGATGAACAATTTCTGTAGGTAGATCATAAGAAAGCTTGAGCTGAGAAATGTGTAATGTGGAGTGAATTTGAACCTCTAGGGGAAGCAAAAGCTTATAAGCAATAGCTCCTACTCTTTCTATAATAGGATAAGGGCCAAAATACTTAGAAGTGAGCTTATGATAAGGAAAAATAGAGAGGGTAGACTGTCTATAGGGCTGCAGCTTGACAAAGACCCAATCTCCCACCTGGAACTCTTTATCAAACCTGTGGTTGTTAGCTTGAGCTTGCATTCTCTGTTGAGCTTGACAGAGAGGAAATTTAGCCGGATGCATCTTGAATTCCCTAACCAACATGATGTCCTCAACAACATCAACATAACAATCTCCAGGAAGATAGGGAAAGTGTATAGGAGGAGGATAACCATATATGCGTTCAAAAGGAGAGGTTTGAATAGCAGAATGAGGACTAAAATTGTACCACCATTCTTAAATGGATAAGAAGGCACCCCAATCAGTGGGAGAATCTGTGCAAAAGCATCTCAAGTAGGTTTCTAAACACCTGTTGAGCACTTCACTCTGACCATCTGTTTGAGGATGGTAAGTAGTTGAAGTCTGAAATGTGACACCTTGAGCTGACAAGAATTCCTTCCAAAACTGATGAATATGGTATCCCTATCACTAGTAATGGAAGCAGGGAATCCATGAAGTTTAAAGGTAGTATCCAAAAACACCTGAGCAAGAATTTGGGCAGTATAAGGATGAGAAATGGCAATGAAATGACCATACTTAGTGAACATGTCTATAATGACCCAAATAATAATCTTCCCTTTAGATTTAGGTAAACCCTCTATGAAATCCATATTAATGTCTGTCCAAGACAATGAAGGTATTGGCAAAGGTTGCAACATGCCAGGATATGCAAAAGTATCATATTTGTTTCTCTGACAGACATCACATTTGTGAATGAAGTCCAAGATATCCTTCCTGATCCCTTTCCAATAGAAGTATTCCATCACCTTCCTTGTGGTAGAATCAATCCCAAATTGTCCACCTGAGGGAGTGGAATGCGATAAGGTAAGGATCTTGTGTCTCAAGCCAGCATAATGTCCAATGACAAGCTTGCCCTTTCTCCTTAGTTGATCATTGATCCAAGTGTAGTGCTTCTTAGGTGTGTGTTGCAAGGAAGCAATGAGAGTTTTTAACTCAGGATCAGAAGTGCTCCTAGCTATAATCTCTTGACAAATCTCAACTTGAACCGAAGACATCATCAAGGACATGAGTTCAGCACCATCAATTCTGGAAAGTGAATCTGTAGCAACATTTTTCTTTCCCTTTTTGTACTGTATTTCAGAGTCAAAAGGGAGCAACTTAGCTAGCCACCTCAATTGTGAATCAGTATGTAGGTTTTGCTCCAACAAATACTTCAAAGCCTTTTGGTCAGTTTTAACAATGAAATGCTGACCAAGCAAATAATGGGACCATTTGGTGACAACAAAGACTAGTGCAAGTAGTTCCCTTTCATAAACTGATAGTGCAAGATGTATAGGGGCCAAACCTTTACTGATGAAGGTTATAGGCGTAGCACCCGAGAAAATTTTAAAATACTTAAGCGCTATTAATAAAGTTGATATGCTAATTACATTATTTTATGTGTAGACGAGGACTATTAATATGATGGATATTAATTGAATATGATAATAAGTGTACGAGGCATATTATAAGTGATGTGGGGTCTAAGGAGAGCCCTAAGTCTAAGTCAAGTTAGAAATTATACGATAGACTAAAGTTCCAAATGAGTACGTATAAGACCTAACTTTGGACGAGCATATCTATATATATATATATGGATTTATCTGATGGAAAACCTATTAAATGAAAGATCATCGAGTCTAATTGCTTACGCTTCAAACCGTTCGTCATTTGGATACTCCTACAAGAGATGATCAAAATACCAAAGGCTGGTAGTGAAGTACTGCCATAGCGTCTGGGTCCGCATCCGGGCTTCGAAGAGGAGTGAACTGGGGATGTAAAGCATCCGGGGCAGCGTTCGAAACCAGGAAATCTGGGCCTATAAATACAAAATCGGGGGAAGAGAGCATTTTGAGTATTGGGGGTTAGGGTTCTTAAGGAGAAGATGCGATTTTAAGCTCAAATTAAGTCCAATCAACTAAGGTAAGTTGTTAATGATGTTTTGGGTTAATTCTTACTCAATATACATGAGTTCTAATATCATTCTTGCATCCAAATACTAGATTTCATCATCAAATCCTCAAGAACACAAAAATCATCAAAGTTGTAATTTTTCAAGATTGATCTACTAGAAGTAATTCCAATGCTTAAAACTCATTTATTATGAGTAGTTAGAAGTATTTGAAGCATTTGTTATAAGTTTTAATGGTTGAAAGATTGGATTATAAAACTCTGGTTCATGGCATAAATAATACTATTGAGAAAATAAGAGAGAAGATGAATAGTAATCTTGGCGATGAAATTGATGAATACAATGAACCTATGGAATTATTTGTTAGTGAAAGTTGGAAGTGATCAACTACGTAATCACCCGAATTGTATATTTTGCAAGTGTTGATTATAGAAGACGATGAATAGTAACTTGGTGGCATTGGAGAATTGATGTAGTATTATTAATGACTTCGAATGGGTATTAAAATATAAGAATGAAGTTGAATGGTCTAGTATGTAAATCTATTTGGTGATTTGAGTTGTTGGAGGCTTGTAGCCAAATTATGAGCTATATATGGATATTGATCAATATCTTAGGTCATATTTTGATGTTATTAGGATATCTAATTGTAGATATCGACTTGTTGGTGATGTTTGAGCATTTTAATCAACATTGGAATGATGGAGGAGGATTGAAAGCTTGTGAATGTTAATAAAGCGAAAGCGAGGTAAGTTTATTAAAACTTACTCTACTTGAGGGACTTTCTCTAAAAGCATGTTTCGAGTTAATACTTAAGTTGTTTGCAAATGTGCTTTCGTGCTTGTGGGGACAAACAAGTACGGATGTCTCCATGTACAAAAATATTATGTTGTATATGTAGTACCATTTATAAAATTTTATTTAAATCTCGTTGGCAAAATGACACTCAAGGTAAATGTTATAAGTTTTTATCAAAATTTTTGTATTGACAAGAGTATACATATTTGAGTGCTAAAGATAACTCTTCATAAAAAGCATTCCTTTTGGAAATTGATGAGCAGAATAGCACTTGTGGTATCTTTTAAGGATTGATATTAAATTGTTAAAGGCTTTAACATGTAAAAGGTTGTTTATTTAATTTTTGTTCAAATGGTTTAGATTTTCTTTATTAATGTTATGATTTGATAAAAATAAATCCTTTGAGGCTACTATGCTATGAATCTATTTTTGAAGTATCAAATATTATGGGAGTTACTTGTGTTCACCGAGATTGACTTCGGATATATTGTGTTCGTCGTCATGAAACTACACGTGCCGGTGTAGGCGTAGATGGTCACTTTGTGGTATAGACTACGATAGAGTGCTCTCTCTTGAGAGGCTACTATTTTGTGCTATTATTAGCATGGTTGAGTCGATTCTTACGATACTACGATGAGACGACCTGAGCAAATAGGTTATATGATACTTGCCGCTAGGTACATAACCTAGTTGACCTTCTTATGTCGGTGATTGTATAGTACTCCCGGTGAAAGGTAAGGATGATTTTCTTATGTTTAGGCCTAAGGAGTCGAAAGTTATTTCAATGACTTAAAGCAAATGGAAATGATTTTGTATGATTTTATCCAAAAATCTTGGGTTGATATAAATATTTTAAAAGTTTATATCGTGGGTTATATTTCACTTGGATTTTATTTAAAATGACATTTATCATGAATTGTTAAAATTACTTATCGTTTTATATCAAATATTGATGCATTATTTATATAAAGTTTGTCCCAAGAACTTAAGTTAGAGAGAGTCTATGACACTTACTGAGTACCGTCGTGGTGTACTCAACCCTTAGCCCCCTCCTCCAGGGCTCTGCTTACTTTACATATTTCTGGATGAGGTATGATACGTGGCATGCGGTCGGCGCTAGGATGCTCTCTTCCTGAGGTATATGATGAGGCACCACTCCTATTTTTGTGGTAGCTATCATGTTGTTTTCTTAATTTATGCTAGTTGGGTATTAGCCTAAGCGTTTAGTTCTATTCTTTGGTATAGATGCTCCATAGATAGTTGTGAAAGGTTGTAGTAACGGGGTTGTACACGACATACATGAAAATATATTTATTTTACTTGGTCTCATTGTTATTATCATGAAAGGCGTCATGAGTGATTTTGAATTGGAAAATATTTTATCATTTAACTTGAAAATGTATTTGATTTTCAAGGAGCTTCCGCAGTGAAATTGGTTTTCATGCATATGATTTGGGTGCATCACATGGTTTGGTTCGCTCGGGTCGGGTAGTGTGCCGGGTGCGGTCACGTGATTTTGGGTCGTGACAAACTTGGTATCAGAACACTAGATTCTAAGTCGAGACCTAGGAAGTCTATGGAACCGTGTCAAGTAGAGTCTCTCTTATCGGTATGTTGCCGACCACACTTATATCGGGGAAGCTACAATGACATCTAGGGCGTTTCACTTTCTTCATACTCTAGATCGTGCATTTGTGCCTGAAGTGAGAGTATGGATTCTCGATCGTATTTATTACCTGTTATGGAAGATATATAAGTGACGAGAATAAAGCTCAAGGTTCAAATTATAATACAAGATATTTGGGCTAATAGACAAAAAGTGTCAGATTTGTTCAAAATGGAAAGATAAGTTGAGAATAGATTGGGACTAATACAGTCAACATGTATGACTTTGGTCAATAAGAATTATCAGTCAAATACGGAGAAATCATGGAAGAAAATAAGGTCATGATGTCAGCTAGTATTGTCAGGATAGTGTCATGACTTATAAAAAATTTTACTAAAGGATGCGAATAAGGGAACCTATGTTAGACCCTAGATTTCATTTCAAGATTGTTAGTCAAGATGTTGGAGCGACTGTTTACTATGGTAATCAGCATTAACGAGTTTAGCAAAGGTACAAAAAGAATATTGTAAATGAAGATGTTGCACCTTAAATTGTCATGACAATATATAGAGCGGTGATATGGATCTAACTGATAAGTGAATGTGAATCAGTCAAGTTTGTGGCAAACATAGTATGATTCATAAGAAATATGACATAGTTAAGGCAGTGTCAATAATGACCAAAGACACCTTCCCAAAAAAAAGAACTTCTTGATCATCCGAAAATGGAATGTTACAAGACGAGAGAGATGATCCTTAATTGTACTTGACATAGGGTTTCCCCTAAGCATGATAGGTTATTTTCATGATGGTGTCATATGTAATAGAAGTGGCACACAAGAAATAAAGTGCCACGTATAAGTACGAGTTAAGGATAGACGAAGCATGCCATATGTAAAAGATGGGCATGAAAACCTTGAGTTTCTCCAGATGATGAATGTGATACAAATAAAAGTCAATCTCTAATTATGCATACCTGACGAGTGCAAAACACACACTTAAATTGTGTTCGCTAGTCAAAGATAGTATACTATAATATCGTGTCCATAGGGATTGGATTTAAATAGTATTCTCATAGTTTGTAGCTAGACTACTATCTAGGAGGATCAACAGTTAAGATTTTATATGATTAATAATAAATTTTAACTAAGAATCTAAAATCTACAGCTATTGACTAGTGACTATCGAAACAAGGAATAAGCAATGAAGGTTATCAGTGGAAGAGGATAGGGTTTTGATAGAATAAGTGCAAGATAATTGTTCGGAATCTAACTCTAGATAATTCACTTCCAATGTTCAAGTGAGTCTCTCGAATTCACTCTTTTATTAGTTCAAATGTTCAGTAAAAACCCCTATCTCGATTAAGTGTTAACCTCACGAGATGAACCAATTTAAGCACTGTGAAGATATGCAAGAATGTATAGTGGATCGGTCTTTAGAAAAACCTCTTTTGATTATTCTCCTAGCTAGATTTAATCAATGATTCAACTAGCCTCTTTAGATTACTTAGAAGAATCTATGAACTCAACCAACAATAAAATGCAAAGATATCACAAGTTATGCCTCTTTCGATTACAAGAACAAGTATATATAGATGCAACAATTAAATCTTCCAACAACGATTCAAATACATAAAAATAGAGTTATAATCTACAAACAATCATCAATACACCAAATCCATCAAAACCCAAAAAGATCTACTCCATAGACATGGAGAAGTTCTTCATAATTTTAACTAAAGTATAGGAAAACATAAATTCAATCCAAACTCGGATCTTGAGTGAGGAAGGAATGATGAAATCCTTGTGCTTGTGTTCTTCCAACTCCTCCTTTGCCTCCTTAGGTCGAAAATGTGTCAAAAGTACCGAAAATAGTGTTTTCTTGTGTATTTAAGCCATCCCCTAATAATTCCCGGACGAAATTACCCTTTTTAGCGGAATTGGAAAGTCACTCTAACATTTTTGGCCTACCGCGCCGCCCCATGCAGCGCGCATGTAGGAAATTGCAGAACATGCCAAAATATGATTTCTGGCCACTTTTTGCACTAGCGCCTCGCGCCCCGCAAGCGGTAGTGCAAATTATGGCCAGAAATGAGTTTTCCAAATTTTTGACATCCAAGCTTGGTTTTCGACTCCCGAACGTGATCCCAGCTTAATTTCTTGGGCTTATGCTCAGACTTCAAAGCTCCAAATAGCTCAAATTAGCTCCACAACATCTACATAACTCGAAATAACTCCTACAAGGCATAAAACACACAATAAGTGCAAAAACACTACCAATTAAAGCTCAACACAAGTAAAGTGTAGTGAATGAGAGTGTAATAAGCAACTAAAATACGGGATTATAGTCTATCATCAACACCCCACACTTAAACCATTGCTCGTCTTCGAGCAATTAAACTACACTTCACATAGAGACGACCATTTTAAGCAACTCTCCTAACTCATCACACCAAGAATAATCGAAACAGAGTAAGCAAAATACCATAACATCCTCGCCTCAAGATTTGACTCAAAAGCACCACGCATTTTTCACAAACCGCTCACTTACTCTAATACAAAGGTCAACGACATTACCTTTCCTTCGTGAATCAAGTGCCCTCACACAATAATAGAGAGTAGTTCCACACACAATAAAATTCAAGAACACATAGAAACTCAAGATAGAAAGAATTAACTCACTCTCAAAAATGAAATTCATCCACTACAAAGAATGTACCATAAGCTTGACCGTAATATACTACTCTACTAATTGAGCTTATTCAGTCAAGGATCAAGTAGAACTTTATTTGGTTGTAATGTAGGCTGCGAGACGGGTAGGATACATTGGATATATTGACTACACCTCCCTAAGCACTTTAATACATACAATTGGCCGTTCAAAATCCCACACTTTTGTTAAACCATAACTCCACCCTTACATCAATATATGTCAACTTCCCACTTCCTTAAGTACACATACATCAAATGTTACCACTATCAATGAAAATTTGCAAAATAGTACAACTATATTTTGTTTTCAATACAGTGCACCTTTCTCCTTAATTCATTACTTCCACTCAAAAGCCAACCAACACCCCACACTTTAACTTTTACAAAGTTCATAAAAATTTAAAGTGCTAGCGAGAGGTAAAATGGTAAGGCTTATAATGTGGTTGACAAAGAAATAAGATTATAGGCTTAAAGGGTTAACTAAGATACATAACAATTAGGTGGGTACAATGTATAACTGGCTCAAAAAAGAAACGCCTATATCACTTCCAAGACTGAATAAAACTACTATTTCTCTTTGCAAACACACCAGACAAGTTTTAGACATAAAATGCAATGCACAAAATACACAATATCTCTCACACACATGGCACAAAACTCACTCAGGATCGGACTCATCAAGAAAATCTAATCAAAGTAGTTAAGCAAAGTTAAGATCATACAATTTAAAGTGCTTATACATGAGTCAAAACTGAGCCTCAGTGTCACAACCAAAGCACTTACTATTCTCAAGGCATAATAAAGTCAAGAGATATTGATTTTATTTAAAATCACAACACAAGATCTCCTACTCCTAAAAAAATAAAACTAACTACACCCGGTTTAAACAAAACCCTTGAAAAAGAATTGCGGAACAAAGAAAAATCAAGAGAAAATTATTATACTACCTAAAAAAATAATATTTTTTTTTCTTCGACTTAATCCCTCAAGAAACCTGTCGAATGGCTTCCATCGTCGGGAAAAATTAAAAATTTTAAGATTTTCAATCCCTCAAGAAACTTGTCGAATGACATCCATTGTCGGAAAAAATAAAAAAATTTAAAACTTTCAATCAAATGAATTACAAAAAACACACATAGACATTTATACATTCTATACATATATACATCCCCACCCACACTTTAAATTGTGTCATGTCCCTGTGAAACACAAATAAAAAGAAAGAGGTAAGGACAACTTCCCTAGACATCTAGTCGGGGTTTGAGTCAAAGTTGGGCTCCATCCTTCGTGCCCGAACTAGTGCACTCATCCATGCAGATAGCTTCTTCTCAGCCTTCTTGGGGTACACTCCACACTTATCTTTTTCACTCACTGCAGCCTTCTCTGTCACACCCTTCACTTTCCACACAACACTAGCAGTTAGTTTCTCCCTTTTTCCCCTTGTTTCTACTTCCATCTCAAAAGTCACAGTTTCTTCGCCCACTCTAAGCATGAGTTTTCTCTCATGTATATCTAATATTGCTCTGCCCATTGCTATGAATGGTCTTCCTAGGATGAGAGGGGCCTCCTTGTTCTCTTCCATATTAACCACTATGAAATCCACAGGAAATACAAATTTATCTACCCGAACTAAAACATCTTCAACTATTCCCTCGGGTGTTAGAGTCGTTTGGTCTTCCAGCTGCAAAGATATTGGTGCAGACCTTATCTCTCCAATCTCCTTCTCCAGTTTTCTGTAAATAGATAGATGCATTAAATTAATTGAGGCACCAAAATCACATAGAGACTTATCAAAATTAGTAGTGCCTAAAGAGCAAGGTATGGTAAAACTCCCTAGATCTCCACATTTTTGTGAGAGTTTGTTTTGCAATATCGCACTGCAATGCTCTGTGAGCTTGACCACTGAGGTCTCTTCTATTTTCTTTTTCTTTGTCAGCATCTCCTTCAAGAATTTGGCATAAGCCGGCATTTTTGAGAGCACTTCTGTAACGACCCGTTCCGTCGCTTCAGAAGTTATAGCCCCGTTTCCCCCATTTCTATTTCCTTTATTCTCTTAAGCTATATTATGATATACCGGGTTAGTTGGTTCGGGCCCGGAGTGGTTTCGAAGTAGAATGTGACACTTAGTCTCTTATTTAGAACCTTAAGTTGGACAAGTCAACCGGATGTTGACCCATATGTAAACGATCTCCGAATTAAATTCTGATGGTTCTGTTATCTCCGTTAGGTGATTTTGTACATAGGAGTGTGTCCGGAATGTGATTTGGAGGTCCGTGGTAGAATTAGGCTTGAATTGGCAAAATTGGATATTTGGCAATTTTTGGTCGGCAGTGGAAAATTTGATATCGGGGTCGGAATGGAATTACGGAAGTTGGAATGGGTTCGTAGCGTCATTTGTGATGTGTATGCAAAATTTGAGGTCATTCGGACGTGGTTTTGTTGGTTTCGGTATCGGTTGCCGAATTTGGAAATTTAGAAGTTCTTAGGCTTGAATCTGAGGGTAATTTGGTGATTTGATGTTGTTTTGAGTGATTCAAAGGTTCGACTAAGTTTGTATGTTGATATATGACTTGTTGGTATTTTTGGTTGAGGTCTCGAGGGACTCGAGGTGATTCCGGGTGGTTAACGGATTTGTCGAAGTTGGAAAATGCAGCTGAAGCCTCTACTACTGCTATTTACGCACCTGCGGAAAGAGGAGTCGCAGGTGCGAGGTCGCTAGTGCGCAAGGGGAGTCCGTAGAGGCGAAAAGGAGGGCGACTGGGCAGGCTTCGCAGAAGCGGAAGGAAATGCACAGGTGCGCTACCGCAGGCACGAGAATTTGAAGCGCAGATGCGGAAAATGGGAGGCCAAGGCTGGAGCGCAGGCGCGTCCAAGCGCAGGCGCGAAGGATTTGGATACACCTGCGAGCCCGCAGGTGCGAGACCTGGGCGCAGGTGCAGAGGCTGAGAGTTTAAGTGATTCTCTCAGGTGCGAGGATTTTTAACCGCAGGTGCGGTCCCGCAGGCACGTGGAATAGGCTGCAGGTGCGAAAATCTGGGCAGAATGTATATATAGCACTTCACGAATTTTAGTTCATTTTCACCATTTTTCAAGTCGGTTTTTGGAGCTTTTGGATTGATTTTCGAAAGGTGATTCAAGGGCTATCAGTGAGGTAAGTTTCTTGAGCCCTAATACTTGTATACATGGTGATTTTCCGTTGTTTAATCATTGTAATTAGTGAAAATAAGGGGTTAGGGCTTGAAATTTTTAAGAGTTTAATTTAAGGATTTGAAAGACCAAACGATGTCGGATTATGATAAATTTGGTATGGTTAGACTCGTGAGTGAATGACCTTTCTAGTTTTGTAAATTTTGTCGGATTTCGAGACGTGGGCCCGGGGGCCGGGTTTGAGCCAATTTCGGGTTTTGGTCTAATTTGATAGTTTTTCTTGTGGAATTCATTCCATTAGCATATATTGATGGTATTGTACTGATTGTAAATAGATTTGGAGTATTTGGATTCCGAGTCCAGAGACAAGAGCATTGCGGGGTAGAGATTTCACCGGTTTGAGGTAAGTAACGATTGTAAATCTAGTCCTGAGGGTATGAAACCACAGATTTTTGTATCATTATAGTATTTTGAGGTGACGCACATGCTAGGTGACGGGCGTGTGGGCGTGCACTATTGGGGATTGTGACTTGGTCCGTCCCGTAACAACTGTAAAGTTGCATATTTTGTTTTGGAAATTATATGATACTTATATGTTTTAGAAAGAGTTTCCGTAAATTGGGCTGAATGCCATGTTTGGGCCTTGAGCCAGTGCTGTTTAGATCCTTAGGGGCCTTTTTCTTATTATCCTCTCACTGTTTTCGATTGTAAAAAATCTATACTCAGTCATGGTTATACCTGTTTACTGCATAACTCAGTTTTATTACTCTATTTTGATGCATATAAATGTTGTTTTGGGCTGAGTACCCTGTTTTTACTGAAATGCCCGAGTGGCTTGAGAGGTTTATGAATGAGTGAGGCCGAGGGCCTGATTTGTGAGGATATTTATGGGATCGGGCTGCACGCTGCAGCATGTTACATATTTATGGGATCGGGCTGCACGCCGCAGCATGTTGCATATTTATGGGATCGGGCTGCACGCCACAACATGTTTGATATCGGCCGAGGGCCTGAGTGATTTATGCCATAATTTGGCTTGATATAACGTTTGATAGAACTGTGTTCTATGGAATTGGAGATTAGGAGTTCTCAGGAGCAGATTGTTTCATGGTTGTGGACTGTGAAGTTGTGGCCGGAGCTAGACAAATGATAGAAGGTGTTATGATTCCGTCATTATGGACTTTCGGAGGTTGTTTATCTATTGGTGGCTGACCATAGTTGATTTGAGGCCCATTGGTAGGCCCAATTAGGATGTGTATTCTACACCGAGCTGGATTGATTGGCTCCATACTGCTATTGTTGAAGGATGTGCCATTCGGTTGATGTGAAGCTTATTCGTGTTCTGAAATGATCTGTGAGTTACTCTTCTATGATACGAGGAGTTGTGATTCGTTGGTTATATGCACATATGGTGCAGTTCTATTGTGGCCTTATAGCGGAATTTGAGCGAGAATAGTATTGGATATTGCTTGGTTGATGACGTATTGGTTATGTTCTTTCGGGTTTTATGTGGCATGGTGTCATTTGCTTCTCTGTGGTTATGGTAATGCACTTTGGGTACTTAATGTCGAATTGCGCATGGTTATTGATTTTAGCAGGGTGGCTTGAGGTGTTTCATATGGACCAGTATTTGGATAGGGTCGCGTATTGCAGCAGAGTTATGTGGAAATATGATCCCTTGTGTAAGATTCGTGTGTTATGGTTCTGCGGTGTATGATGGGTTCTTAGCATTGCATCAGGGTGGTACTCGTCGAGCTTGCGGACGGTTCTCCTATTTGGGTCATTGTTACGATTGGGTACATTTGGAATATTGCTATCTGGTACACGGATTGCACGGGTTGTGGCTTTAGATTGTATTGATGTATCATGTCACTAGAGTGGTCGTGTTGGATGAGACGAGGTCATTGGTCCTAGAATGGATGCTATCAGATTTGATTGTGGTATAATTGGGAGGAAAATATCGGAAGTCGGCTTTGAAATTGGCTATAGTTCTTATAGAAGGAACGTGAGCTCCATGATTTGTTGATCTAATGAATGGTTATGAATTCAGTATGTTTCTTTCATCATCGGCAGTGTACGAAGATTTTAGAACGAGGTTTTATCTGATATGAGGTTCATTACCAGCACTGGGTTGATTTGAGTCGATACTGTGATTTGAAATCATTACTTCGAGCATTCGAGCTATAAGGTATTTGAATTTGAGTATTTGAGTTATGGTTACGTCTTTTGGTACAGCTTGTTCAGACTTATACAGTATGTAGATGCGAACTTCTGATCTTATAAGAAATTTCGGATGTCGAAAATTTGATTCGAAGGCTTGTGGGCTAGGTTGAATTGAGGAATTTAAAGTATGCTGTGCTATCAGACCTGTATGGGATAGGGTGACGTGGGATCACCCCCGGGTATGTTTATGGGAAAGTTACACAGCCATTTCTTGGCTTTTGGAACAACTCTCGGCACGTTCGATTACGAACGTTACTTAAGTGAGTGAGGATGTAACGACCCGGCCGGTCGTTTCGGAAGTTATAGCCCTGTTTTCCCCATTTCTGTTTTCTTTATTCTCTTAAGCTATATTATGATATACCGGGTTAGTTGGTTCGGGCCTGGAGTGGTTTCGGAGTGGAATGAGATACTTAGTCTCTTATTTAGAACCTTAAGTTGAAAAGGTTAACCGGATGTTGATCCATGTGTAAACGATCTCGGATTTGAATTTTGATGGTTCCGTTACCTCTGTTAGGTGATTTTGGACATATGAGTGTGTCCGAAATGTGATTTGGAGGTCCGTGGTAGAATTAGGCTTAAATTGGCAAAATTGGATATTTGGCGATTTTTGGTCGGCAGTGGAAATTTTGATATCGGGGTCGGAATGGAATTCCGGAAGTTGGAATGGGTTCGTAGCATCATTTGTGACATGTGTATAAAATTTGAGGTCATTCGGACGTGGTTTTGTTGGTTTCGGCATCGGTTGCCGAATTTGGAAATTTAGAAGTTCTTAGGCTTGAATCCGAGGGTAATTTTGTGATTTAATGTTATTTTGAGTGATTCGAAGGTTCGACTAAGTTTGTATGTTGATATATGACTTGTTGGTATTTTTTGTTGAGGTTCCGAGGGCCTTGGGGTGATTCCGGGTGGTTAACGAATTTGTCTAATTCGGAAAATGCAGCTGAAGCTGCTGCTACTGCTATTTCCGCACCTGCGGAAGGTGGAGTCGCAGGTGCGAGGTCGCTGGTGCGCAACGGGAGTCTGCAGATACGGAAAGGAGGGCATTGGGTTCGCAGAAGCGGAAGGAAATGTGCAGGTGCGCTACCGCAGGCACGAGAATTTGAAGCGCAGATGCGGAAAATGGGAGGCCAAGGCTGGAGCGCAGGCGTGAAGGATTTGGACTTACCTGCGAGCTCGCAGGTGCGAGACCTAGGCGCAGGTACGGAGGCTGAGATTTTAAGTGATTCTCGCAGGTGTGAGGATTTTTAACTGCAGGTGCGGTCCCGCAGGTGCGTGGAATAAGATAAACTATATTTTATTAGTTTCTATATTTTATCTATCCGCTTTTATTGCTTGATTATTCATAATTAAGGAATTATCTTGAAACGAACCACATGTGTGTATTCGTTTGTTTGGTGTCACGCGTACGTGTACTCTAATAAGAACACTTAATTATTTATTAAGATTGTTTGGCCAAAGTCGCGCGAACGTGTACCTTGATTTATTTTGGGAATCATTACTATGTTACGCGAACGTATACATAATCACAATAGTAAATTAAAATTGCGCCTAAAGCAAACTACGATGTTCATGAATTATTTTCCTAAACTAGCTTGAGATTAGTTGTGGGACAAATAAATTATGGGAGTTATTGTGAAAGGGATAAAGTAGATTAATCATGGAAAGATGGGCTAGCTTATTTAGAGGGTAATAGGGCATGCCTCAGATGTTTAAAACTGGGCCAACAATGTTCATTGGCCCAAATCGATTTCTTTTTATGCCACCCTCATGACCCAACACGTGAAAGAGCTCATTACCCACTAATCTCCAAAAAAACAAAAATTTGTCCACCAAAATCTTCTCAATTCCAAACAAACAAGAAACCACTGCTCGCTACTTTCTAGTGGTCTATGCGCCTATTTCATACCAAAACCTCAACAGATGTTTACCAACAATTCTTTCTAATCACTTGTTTAACAATCAAAATTCATGCTTCAAGTAATTGATAATTAACTTAAGAACAGGATATGTGAACCACTAACGCATTAATTATTCACATGAGAAACTAAAAGATCAAACATAGACTATACCTTACATGAACTTCCATTTCAATAAGAAACTGGCTTTTTCCAATTAACATTCACAACTCACTTATCTTTTAGTAATCTTAAACCAATCATGGGAAGAACCCTTTTTAAGAGAACATGATAATAGGCTTCACTTTTCTTGAATACAGGTACGCACATCTAGTATCAAATTACAAAATGTGAAAGACATCTAAAATGAAATATAAAGACAATCACGTAAAGGAAAAGAAGATTTCAGCACATATCAATAAACCAAAAAAAAACACTTATATTCAAACCATTATGAAGAGAACATGATGAATAAATGAACCAAAAATGAAAGAAAATGGACCTTAATATGGCAACGCTTTCTTTTCCTGTTTTCTGCCGATTCGAACTCAAACAAGGACCAGCGAACAAGACCTCCACAAGTCCGAAACCTCGCACCTCACCGAACTCGACTGGAACTTTGACGAAGCTCAAGGATGGCGTTTGGACTATTTTTAAAGCGGATTTCAATCTGATTTATGGGCTATTTTATGGTGGTTTTTGGCTGGTTTTGAACTATTTGGTGGCTGTTTTTTTAGCAGCATTTTTGGCTGCGTTTTTGGTGGAAAAAAGGTCGTTTTTTTGCGCTGGAGTTTTTTTTGGGTCTTTTATGGAGGAAATTTGGTGTGTTTTAATGGCTAAAAGTGGGGTATGGGGTTTGTGAGAGGGGGACATGAGTGGGGGAATGAGTGAGAAAGTGGAGTGGGGACACGCGAGAGGAAAATGGGAGCGGGAATGATGGAGTGGGAAGTGAGGTATTGGTGAGATGAGTGAAAAACATTCAAGCATGGTCAAATATTAGGTGCTCACATGATGTAGTATCATTAATGACGTCGAATGGGTATTAAAATATAAGAATGAAGTTGAATGGTGTAACATGTAAATCTATTTGGCGATTTGAGTTGTTGGAGGCTTGTAGCCAACTTATGAGCCATATATGGATATTGTTCAATATCTTAGGTCATATTTTAATGTAATTAGGATATATAATTGTAGATATCGACTTGTTGGTATGTTTGAGCATTTTAATCAATATTGGAAAGATGGAAGAGGATTGAAAGCTTGTGAATGTTAATAAAGCGAAAGCGAGGTAAGTTGATTAAAACTTACTCTACTCGAGAGACTTTCTCTAAAAGCATATTTCAAGTTAATACTTAAGTTGTTTGCAAATGTGCTTTCGTGCTTGTGGAAACAAACAAGTACAGATGTCTCCATGTACAAAAATATTATGTTGGATATGTAGTGTCATGCTGTTTTATAAAATTTTATTTATATCTTGTTGGAAAAATGACATTCAAGGTAAATGTTATAAGTTTTTATCAAAACTTTCGTTTTGACAAGAGTATACATATTTGAGTGCTAAAGATAAGTTTTCATGAAAAGTATTCCTTTTGGAAATTGATGAGCAGAATAGCACTTGTGGTATCTTTTAAGGATTGGTGTTTAATTGCTAAAGGCTTTAACATGTAAAAGGTTGTTTATTTATTTTTTGTTCAAATAGTTTAGATTATTTTTATTAATGTTATGATTTGATAAAAATAGATCCTTCGAGGCTACTATGCTATGAATCTATTTTTGAAGTATCAAATATTTTGTGAGTTACTAGTTCACTGAGATTGACTTCGGATATATTGTGTTCGTCGTCATAAAACTACACGTGCCAGTGTAGGCGTAGATGGCCACTTTGTGGTATAGACTACGACAGAGTGCTCTCCCTTGAGAGGGTACTATTTTGTGCTATTATTAGCATGGCTGAGTAGATTTCTATGGCACTACGATGAGATGGCTTGAGCAAGTAAGGTATATGATACTGCCCGCTAGGTACATAACCTAGTTGACCTTCTTATGTCGGTGATGGTATAGTACTCCCGGTGAAAGGTAAGAATAATTTTCTTATGTTTAGGCCTAAGGAGTCGAATGTTATTTCAATGACTTAAAGCAAATGAAAATAATTATGTATGATTTTAACCAAAAATCTTGGGTTGATATAAATGTTTTAAAAGTTTATATTGTGGGTTATATTTCACTTGGCTTTTATCTAAAATGAAAAGTATCATGAATTGTTAAAATTACTTATTATTTTGTATCAAATATTGGTGCATTATTTTTATAAACTTTGTCCGAAGAACTTAAGTTAGTGTCACGACCCGAAATTCTCACCTTCGGGACCATGATGGCGCCTAACATTTCACTTGCTAGGAAAGCCAATGTTAGAATAATATTATTCATTTTTAAAACAATTTAAAATGTATGAATAACCAAGAATTAAATGCAGAAATAAAGTCTGAAATGTAGTGAATAATCCATAAAATAACGATGTCTAAATACCATCCCAGAATTGGTGTCACAAGTGCACGAACTTCTAGAATAATACAAATAAAGGTCTGAATAAAACAAAAATTATTTGAAAACAAACACACAGCTAAAGTAAAGTAGACGGGGACTTTAGAACTGCGGACGCCATGCAGTTATACCTCAAGTCTCCTCTGGTAGCTGAAATCCGAGCAAGTCTATGGTACATCGCTGGGACCAACCCTGAAATCTGCACAAGAAGTGCAAAGTGTAGTATCAGTATAACCAACCCCATGTACTGGTAAGTGCTGAGCCTAACCTCGACGAAGTAGTGACGAGGTTAAGGCATGTCACTCACATTAACCTGTACGCAATAATAGTAACAACAACAATAATAGAAATAAATCAGGTAACTCATTTTTTAATAGTTGAAGCCAACTCAGCAGTCATAACCAATTATTCTTTCAACCAATTTCCGTTGCAGCGTGCAACCCGACCCCACAATATATTCATTTTCAACCCTCCCATATATTTATTTTAATTAAGTATATATATAGATTTTTAAATAAGTCTGTTACGGCGTGCAATCTGATCCCCCAATATAGACTTTTAAATAAGTCTGTTGCGGCGTGCAATCCGATCCTCCGGTATAGATTTTTAAATAATTCTGTTGCGGCATGCAATCTGATCCCCCAAAATAGACTTTTAAATAAGACGTTGCGGCATGCAATCCGATCCCCCAATATAGACTTTTAAATAAGTATGTTGCGACGTGCAATATGATCCTCTAATATAGACTTTTCAATAAGTCTATTGTGGCGTGCAATCCGATCCCCCAGTATACATATATTTACTTTTATTTTCGTTGCCGTATGCAACTCATTCCCCCAATATAACTTTAAACAACTCATAAATGTAATAAACATCACTCCAATAAATATTACGTCCAATGAGAAACTATTAAGCATCAAGGTACACAATAATTATAATTTATTTGTGAACAAACAATGGCAATTAGCAATTAATTGTGAAAATCGTGGAGAAAATAAGTAATTTAATATTTAATATGCTAAATGTCAAGTAACAATTAAGACACATAATTCAAGTAGCATGTAGTAATTATTGTAAGAATTTTAGAATTTATATTTGACAAAGAATAGGAGAGAAATAATTATCATAATGTTATGAAAATAATTATAATGTGGATGTCCATTTATTACTCCGCTACAAATAATCTTCCTGAAGAAGATTATCCGTTTGGTACTCTATTGAAGTTTATCTACAAGCAGCTGATGCAGGCAGGTTGCAAGCAATTCAATAAAATGATTTGCAGCAGCTTCTTATTAAACAGGCAGTTTGCAAGCAGCTCATGCAGACAACTTACAAGCAGCTCAAGAAAAGCCTCGCAACGGTTTCCTGAAAAGCCTCGCAGCTGCTTCCTTTCTTCTATAAATAGAGGAGTTTTCAGTTCATTATGTACATGAGTTTGAAGTTGAATAAAAATATCAATCTCCCTCTATACTTGTCTTCGATTTTTACTTTACTGTTTTTATTTTATAACACGTTATCATCACGAGACTCTGCCATCTCGAGCAAATACTTTGAACTATCTGAGTTGCAGTGACAAGCTACCGGAAAAATGCATTCCATGAACTTGCTTCTAGAAGAACCTATTTGGATGGCTTCAATTCTCGAGCCATCGAAGCCTGTTATTTTTCCAGTAATGACGAAAATTGTTGGCACGCTTGGTCCGAAATCACGTTCGGTAGAGATTATCTTTGGTTGCCTCAAAGCGGGACTGCACCTCCCAGTCAGTAAAGGATGGAGATACTATTTTCATCGGTCAGTACTTGTTTACAGGAAGTGAGACTACCTCAGTATGGCTAAAGCGTTCATCTATGATGTAAGGCGGCGCTCTTACCTCCGTGGTTAGATCTTGTTCATTCCGAGCATCATAAGGAAGATTATATTCTTAAGGAGGTGAGTTTTTCTTCTTGGCAGTAGTGATATAGATATCACTTACATCTGGAGTGGCCAAATTTGTGTAATTTAATTTGAGCATTTTGCTTATATTTTAACATCATTATCATTGTTTGCTTGGTTATATGTTACGTATATAATACCTATTTTGGTATTTTTTTTCATCCTAATTATCTTAATAAAGGAGTACAAAGTGGATAACATTGTTAGATCCACTTAAACTTCAACAGAGTTTGCAAGAAATATACAACTACCAAAAGTGGTTAGGTTTTGTATATCTCATTGTAACTAAATTTTGTTAACCACCAGAAGTGGTATATGCCTATGACTACCAGAAGTAATAATTTAGGTTTTTTATGGTTACAATTAAAGGTAAGCTAGAGAGATATTCTCTATATTACATGCACGCCTCGATTTGCTCCTGAAGTAGTAAATATTTTAAAAGAGGTTGAAGCATCACAATTGATGTGATTAATGCGTGTTCAAATAATTATATTCGATTTTCTGAAGGATGAGAATTTTTGATAAATATTAATCCATTCCCTGAAGTGAATGTGATAATATTAATAAAACCATAAATATGAACATGCTCTTGATGTAAATATATTATAATTCACCTCCAGAAGAGTTAATATGATTGAGAGAATATATACTCAATATTTCGTATTTTAAATTTGCTCCTGGAGAAGTAACACAATTGAAATTTCCTCCCGAAGTAAGAAAATATTATGAAGATGTGTTTTCTTATGCTTAA
Organism: Nicotiana tomentosiformis; assembly: GCF_000390325.3. Taxonomy (NCBI): domain Eukaryota; kingdom Viridiplantae; phylum Streptophyta; class Magnoliopsida; order Solanales; family Solanaceae; genus Nicotiana; species Nicotiana tomentosiformis. The sequence continues at coordinate 75,525,808 of NC_090823.1, read as the reverse complement.
ACAATTAATTTATATAGTTTATTTGATTATAATTTTCTCTCATGATACCAGAAGTGTTTGAGCAATATTTGATAGTACAAAATGTATTAATAACTCCTGAAGAGCTAATTGTCTATCTAGAAGACACATGGCACCAGTAGTGTCTGATAAATATTAGATTTGTGGATAATAAAGTAAGGCTCTCGGAGAGCTTATATAAAAATATATCATTCATATTATATGATTATGGTCAAAACATATGTTGTAGTAAACCTAAAATTTACTAATACAAATGGCTATCATATTGAGACTACAAAATGACTGGAAGATTGAAAATCTTCATACTTCCACAATCATAGGGGGTAAAATAATATGTATGTGAGAAGTGACCCGCCTTATTCTTCAATATATACTATATCATGTATCACAGTAAACCAGAAGTTTACTAATGCAAAAACAATCACAGTAAATCAGAAGTTTTACTGAGGCAAAAGTAGCTACTATAAACCAGAAATTTACTGATGCAAAAGTAGCCACAATAAATCAGAAGTTTACTGATGCAAAAGTTTATGTCATAGTAAATCAGAAGCTTACTAAGAGATATCACATGTTGTGATAAACTTGAAGTTTTTATTTTCTATTTTTAAATGAGCTATTTGAGAATTTAGATAAGCATATACTGAAGAACTAGAAAATTCTTCAAGAATTCTCTTGTGTTGCTTATTTTTATAATAAATTGATTATACCAGCTAAAGTTGGGACTAAAATTCCTGAATTCTGGAATATATAAAAGGTAAATATGGGCTCATTTACCTATCATATGAACCACTTATAGATGCATATATGAGATGGTTACATGTGTGTTTATTGTCAACCTGCAGTTTGGCATTTGAAATTGTCTTTCTCAATTAAGAGCATAATTTTCAGGTTATGAAATCAAGATAGTTCATCTTGATGATGTTGATTTATATCCAAGCTAGTTTAGCATTGAATACCTCCTATTAATAGCTAAACTATTGATTATGAGAACAAAGCCTCATGTGTTGGTCTAAGATTTTCTAAACTGTATACAACAACACTTGTATGCATCAGACCAACAAAATATGATAAGTCCTCCCCTCACAATTGGTTTAAGATCAGAAACCAAATATGTTTACTATCTAATAACTTTTGATGTATGGTATATGATTAATTTCTTTACCACAATGCACAAAGATAGGTTTCCCAAAGAAGATTGGGGATATGAGTTAGTTTTTCTAACATTTGGGGGATGGAATAAACAGCTGAAAATATGCTATATGAATTGAATTATCATTAATATGATCCTCACTTAGAAGATAATTCAAGTCAATTGCCAGAAGCATTTGCTGATCCAAAATAAAATATCATATTTCAGTTGCAAATGCTCTTATTAAAAAGTCCTTGAAGGATAAAGTTTACTGCACGCATGAAGCATAGTAAACCGATCGGTTCCAAAGGTAACAATCCTTGAAAAGACTAGGAGCAAATGATCAAAATGATCATAATAAGGAGGAAATAAGCTCTGGAAGAGCCCACGACATAATATTTCATGAAACTCCAGAAGAAGTTCAGGTACTTGAAAATAAAGAAAGTGATGAGATCTCAACAAGTTATATCACTTGCGAACTGATACGAAATGATCGTCGACGATATATTTGATATAATATAGTGCACAATATTGTAAAAGATTGTGAGGATCGGACCTGTAGTCCAGACACCTGAAGATGTCATGCCATTTAAATATAAGCCATAACCTACATGACTCATTTGATTAATTCTATATGAAGATCCCTGAAGGATTTAAAATGCCTGAAGCAAATTCAAAATCTCGGGAAATGTATTCAATCAGATTACAAATATCTTTGTATGGTTTAAAGCAATCTGGGCACATATGGTATAATCGCCTTAGTGAATATTTGTTGAAAGAAGGTTACATAAATGATGTTATTTATCCATGTATTTTTATAAAGAAAATGGCATTAGAATTTGTTATACTTGCTGTTTATGTTGATGACATAAATCTTGTTGGAACTCCAGAAGAGCTCCAAAAGGCAATTGAATATCTTAAGAAAGAATTTGAGATGAAAGGTCTTGGAAAGACAAAACTTTGTCTTGGTCTGCAAATTCAACATTTAACAGACGGGATCTTTATCCATCAATCTGCATATACATAAAAGGTCTTAAAATGCTTTTACATGGACAAAGTGCACTCATTGAGTACACCAATGATTGTTCGATCACTTGAAGTGAATAAGGACCCGTTCCGACCTCCAGAAGAGGATGAGGAACTCCTTGGTCCTGAAACACCCTATCTCAGTGCAATTGGTGCACTTATGTATCTTGCTAATGCCACAAGGCCTGACATAGCATTTTCTGTTAATTTACTAGCAAGATATAGCTCTTCTCCTATACGGAGATATTGGAATGAGATTAAGCATATATTGCGATATTTAAAGGGAACTATTGATATGGGTTTGTTTTAAGCTAACAAAGGTAGTGCAGATCTTGTTGGTTATGCAGATGCAGGTTATTTATCTGATCCCCATAAAGCTCGATCTCAAACCGGGTACGTGTTTACATGTGGAGGTACTATCATATCATAGCTCTCCACAAAGCAATCTATTGTTGCTACTTCTTCAAATCATGCTGAGATAATAGCTATTCATGAAACAAGTAGGGAATGCGTATGGTTGAGATCAATGATTCATTTTATTCAAGAAAAATGTAGTTTGGAATGTGATAAAAGATCCACAATGTATACGAAGACAATGTTGCATGCATAGCCCAATTAAAGGGAGGATTTATAAAATGAGATAGAACGAAGCACATTTCACCAAAATTATTCTACACACATGATCTTCAGAAAAATGGTGATATCGATGTGCAACAAATCCGTTCAAGTGACAATCCAGCAGACTTGTCCACTAAATCTTTGCCAACTTCAAATTTTGAGAAGATGGTATACAAGATTAGAATGCGGAGACTCAAATATTAGGAACAATGTTTTCATCAGGGCGAGTGAAATACGCGTTGTACTCTTTTTTCCTTACCAAGGTTTTTCTCATGGGGGTTTTCTTGTAAGGTTTTTAATGAGGCAACTAGAAATGCGTATTACTAAATATGTGTACTCTTTGTCCTTCACTAAAAATTTTCCCACTGGGTTTTTCCTAGTAAGGTTTTAACGAGGCATAATATCTTTTAATGAACATCCAAGGGGGAGTGTTATGAAAATAGTTATAATGTGGATGTCCATTTATTACTCTGCTACAGATAATCTTCCTGAAGAAGATTATCCGTTTGGTACTCTATTGAAGTTTATCTACAAGCAGCTGATGTAGGCAGGTTGCAAGCAACTCAATGAAATGATTTGCAGCAGCTTCTTATTAAACAGGCAGGTTGCAAGCAGCTCAAGCAGACAGCTTACAAGCAGCTCAAGAAAAGCCGCATAGCTGCTTCCTGAAAAGCCTCGCAGTCGCTTCCTTTCTTCTATAAATAGAGGAGTTTTCAGTTCATTATGTACATGAGTTTGAAGTTGAATAAAAATATCAATCTCCCTCTATACTTGTCTTCGATTTATTTACTTTACTGTTTTTATTTTATAACACATAATAATTAGTTCGTGTATTAAAACAAATTTAGGATTTTTAAATAATTATGCAAATAATTAATTTGACGATGTATAGACACTCGTCACCTCGCCTATACGTCGTTCACATGCTTTTCACATAACAAATAATTTAATGGTTCTATTCTCTCAAGTCAAGGTTAACTACGATACTTACCTCGCTTTGCAAATTCCAATAAATTATTCGACCATAGCTTTCCCTTTTGATATTGTCTCCAAAAACGTCAAATCTATTCACAAACAATTCGATATACTCTATACGAATCATAGGAATTAATTCCATATGAATTTACTAATTTTTCGGATAAAAATCATAAATTTATTTTAATATTCGATAGTGGGACCCACGTCTCAAATCTCAGAAAAACTTACAAAATCCGAACACTCGTTCCGCTACGAGTTCATCCATACAAAAATTATCCAATTCCGATGTCAAATGGACCTTCAAATCTTAAATTTTTATTTTTGGAAGATTTTATAAAAATCTGATTTTTCTTCAATAAATTCACGGATTCATGATGTAAATGAGTATGGAATCATGAAATATAATCAATATAGGATAATTAACACTTAACCCAATGTTTTCCCGTGAAAATCGCCCAAGAATCGCCTTACCCGAGCTCAAAAATGGAAAATGGTTGAAAATGGGACGAATCCCATTTTCCAGAACTTAAGTTCTGTTTCTCGGACTTTTACCCTTCGCGAACGCGGTCAGTGCCTCGCGTTCGCGAAGCACAATTTTGTGCTATCCAATTTTACCCTTCGTGAACACGAGGGCTACCTCGCGGACGCGAAGCTTGCTTGGCTTGGCCTTCGAGAACGCGAGATGTCCTTCGCGAACGCAAAGCACAAAATGTGCCAGTCCAAATTTCCTCTTCACGAACGCGAGACTCCCCTCGCGAACGCGAAGAAGGAAACCAGAAGCAGATTTCTGCAGTTTTCTCAGGTCCAAAAATGATCCGTTAACCACCCGAAATCAACCCGAGCCCTCGGGGCTCCAAACCAAATATGTACCTAAGTCCTAAAACATCATACGAACTTGCTCGCGTGATCAAATCGCCAAAATAACACCTAGAACTACGAATCGGACACCAAATCAAAGGAAATTTTTAAGAAAACTTTAAAACTTATATTTTCACAACCAGATGTCCGAATCACATCAAATCAACTCTGTTTCTCACCAAATTCGACAGACAAGTCATAAATATTATAGTGGACCTGTAACATGCTCCGAAACTAAAATACGGACCCGGTGTCAACAAGACCAAACATCGGTCAATTCTTAAAATCATTAAGCTTTCAAACTTTTAATGTTTCATCAAAATTTCATATCACGGCTAGGGACCTCGGAATTCGATTCCGGGCATACGCCCAAGTCCCAAATCATGATACGGACCTACCGGAACTGTCAAAATACTGATCCAAGTCTGTTTGCTCAAAATGTTGACCAAAGTCAACTCAGTTGAGTTTTAAAGCTCTATTTCACATTTTAATCCATTTTTCACATAAAAACTTTCTAAAAAATAATACGGACTGTGCACGCAAGTCGAGAAGTGATAAATAGTAATTTTTGAGGTTTTAGGATACATAATTAATTATTAAATTTAAATATGACACTTTGGGTCATCACATTCTCCACCTCTAAAACAAACGTTCGTCCTCGAACGGAGTTAGAAAAAGTACCTGAGCTAGAGAAAAGGTGTGGATATTTACTCTGCATGTCTTACTCGGACTCCGAGGTAGATGCCTCTACCGGTTGACCTCTCCATTGCACTCGAACTGAAGGATAAATCTTAGACCTTAACTATCAGACCTGCCGGGATAGAATAGCCACCGGCTCCTCCTCGTAAGTCAAATCTTTGTCCAATTGGACTGAGCTGAAATCTAACACATGGGACGGATCACCATGATATTTCCGGAGCATAGACACATGGAACACCGGATGAACCGCTGATAAACTAGGTGGTAATACAAGCCTGTAGGCTACTTCACCCACCCTTTCAAGAATTTCAAAAGGTCTGATATACCTAGGGCTCAACTTGCCCTTCTTTCCGAACCTCATTACACCTTTCATAGGTGAAACCCGGAGCAATATTCTTTCTCCAACCATGAAAGCAATATCACAAACTTTACGGTCAGCATAACTCTTTTGCCTAGACTGAGCTATGCAAAGTCGATCCTGAATAATCTTGACCTTATCCATGTCATCCTGTACCAAATCGGTACCCAACAATCGAGCCTCTCCCAGTTCAAACCAGCCAACTGGCGAACGACATCGCTTTCCGTATAATGCATCATATGGATCTATCTGAATGCTCGACTAGTAGCTATTATTATAAGCAAACTCCGCAAGTGGAAAGAACTGATTCTAAGAAACTCCAAAGTCTATAACACAAGCGCGAAGCATATCTTCCAATATCTGAAAGGTGCGCTCTGGCTGTCCGTCTGTCTGTGGATGAAATGTTGTACTCAACGCAACCCGCGTGCCTAACTCACACTGTACAGTGCTCCATAAGTGTGAGGTAAACTGCGTACCTCGATCTAAAATAATAGACACGGGCATACCGTGAAGGCGGACGATCTCACGAATGTAAATTTCAGCTAACCTTTCTGAAGAATAGGTAACTGCCACTCGAATGAAATATGCTAACTTGGTCAACCTATCCACAATGACCCAAACTAAGTCAAATTTTCTCTGAGTCCGTGGGAGTCCAACAACAAAATCCATAGTGATACGCTCCCATTTCTACTTAGGAATTTCTAACTTTTGAAGCAAACCACCAGGTCTCTGGTGCTCATACTTAACTTGCTGACAATTCAGACACCGAGCTACATATGCAACTATATCCTTTTTCATTCTCCTCTACCAATAATATTGCCGCAAATCTTGATACATTTTGGCGGTACCTGGATGAATAGAATACCTGAAACTGTGTGCCTCTTCAAGAATTAATTCACAAAGCCCGTCAACATTAGGCACACAAATACGACCCTGCATTCGTAGAACTCTATCTTCCCCCACAACAACATGTTTGGCATCACCGTGTCGCACTGTGTCCTTAAGGACAAGTAAATGAGGATCATCATACTGCCTCTCTCTGATGCGCTCATATAAAGAAGACCGAGCGACTGTGCAAGCTAGAACCCGACTGGGTTTTGAAATATCTAACCTCACGAACTGATTAGCCAAAGTCTAAACATCTGCAGCTAATGGCCTCTCACCACCCAAAATATACGCAAGACTGACCATACTTACAACCTTTTTACTCAAAGCATTAGCCAACACATTAGCCTTTCCGGGGTGATATAAAATGGTGATATCATAGTCTTTCAACAATTCCAACCATCTTCTCTGCCTCAAATTAAGATCTTTCTGTTTGAACAGATACTGAAGGCTACGATGATCAGTAAATACCTCACACGAGACGCCGTAGAGGTAATGCCTCCAAATCTTCAGCGCATGAACAATGGTTGTCAGTTCTAAGTCATGAACAGGATAATTCTTCTCTTGAACTTTCAACTAACGCGACGCATATGCAATCACCTTGCCCTCTTGCATTAATACTGCACCAAGCCCAATGTGAGATGAATCATAATATACCGTATACGATCCTGAACGTGTGGGCAATACCAACACTGGCGCCATAGTCAAAATAGTCTTTAGCTTCTGAAATCTCAATTCACACTCGTCTAACCATCTGAATTGGACACCCTTTTGGGTCAGTCTGGTCTATGGGCTTACTATAGATGAAAACCCTTCCACGAACCGACGATAATAACCTGCCAAACTCAGGAAACTCTGAATCTCCGTAACTGAAGTAGGTCTAGGCCAATTCTGAACAGCCTCAATCTTCTTAGGATCCACCTTTATGCCTTCTGCTGATATAACATGCCCCAAAAAGGCAATCGATTCTAACCAAAATTTACATTTTGAAATTTTGGCATATAACTGATTATTCTTCAAAGTCTGAAGCACACTCCGAAGATGTTGCTCATGCTTCTCTTGACTGCTGGAGTAAATCAAGATATCATCAATGAATACAACAACAAAAGAATCCAAATAGGGCTTGAACACCCGATTCATCAAATCCATAAATGTTGCTGGGGCATTTATCAACCCAAATGACATCACTAGGAATTTGTAATGTCCATACCGAGTCCAAAAAGCTGTCTTAGGGACATCAGATGCCCTAATCTTCAACTGATGGTAACCAGACCTCAAATCAATCTTCGAAAATACCTTGGCACCCTGAAGCTGATCAAATAAGTCATCAATTCTTGGCAGTGGATATTTGTTTTTGATAGTGGCCTTGTTCAACTGCCGATAATATATACACATCCATATAGAGCCATCTTTCTTCTTTACAAATAGTACTGGTGCACCCCAGGGAGAGACACTGGGTCTAATGAATCCCTCATCAAGCAAGTCTTGTAACAGCTCTTTCAATTCTTTCAACTCCGGCGGGGCCATACGGTATGGTGGGATAGAAATGGGCTGAGTGCCTGGAGCCAAATCAATACAGAAGTCAATATCTCTGTCGGGTGGCATCCCCGGCAAATCTGCAGGAAATACTTTTGGAAATTCATGAACAACTGGTACTGAGTCTATAGAAGGAACATCTATACTGGGATCGCAAATATAATCCAAATAGGCTAGACACCCTTTCTTTATCATACGCCGAGCTTTCATATAAGAAATAACCTTACTGGCAGAATCACCAGGAGTTCCTTTCCACTCTAATCGAGGTAACCCCGGCATGGCTAGGGTGTCTTGGCATGACAATCTAATGTAGCATGATAAGGTGATAGCCAATCCATACCCAAGATGACATCAAAATCTACCATATCAAGAAGTAGAAGATCCACACTAGTCTCAAGACTACCAATATGATCTACTACAACAGAGTCCCCCACCGGTGTAGATATACACACAGAAGCACTCAGAGAATCACAAGGCACAACCAAATAGGAAGAAAAATAGGAGGACACATAGGAATAAGTAGATTCTGGATCAAATAGAACTGAAGCATCTCTATGGCAAACTGGAATAATACCTGTGATCACAACATCAGATGACTTGGCCTCAGGCCTAGCTGGAAAAGCATAAAATCAGGGTTGAGCCCCACCACTCTGAATTGCGTCCCTGGGACGGCCTCTAACTGGCTAGCCTCTACCTCTAACAGTCTAAACTCCACCTCTAATGGTCTGACCTCCACCTCTAATGGCATGACCTCTACCTCTAGCTGCTTGAACCTACCTCTAACTATCTGAGTAGGCGGTGAAGCAACCGGTGCCAGTATGATGGCACGAGAATCCTACCGAGATATGTTACTCGCCAACCTAGGGCAATACCTCCTGATGTGACTAACGTTCCCATACTCATAACACCCATCCTGACGTCGTAGCTGCTGAAGCTGAAGCTGACCCGAATGGGCCGGATAACCACTGTAGTAACTCTGGAGTGGTGGTGCACTGATAGGAGCTAAAGGTGCACTAAATGCTGGCTACCCAGAGTAAGGCATAATATGACCGTGACTCCCTGAAGCACCGGGAGATGCATGAAGTACTGAATGAAATGGTCTGGGAGGATGACCCCTATCAAAATTACCTCTGCCTCCAGGTGAGGCACCACTAAAACCACCGAACTCACGAGGCCTCTTATCAGACCTCTGTCATCTCTCCTGTGCAAGAACCATCTCGATCCTCCTCGCGACAATAGCAGCTGCCTGAAAAGAAATCTCGCTTCCGGTCTCCTTAGTCATCTGAAGCCTGATGGGGTGAGTGAGTCCCTGAATAAACCTCCTCATTCTTTCTCCCTCAGCAGTAAAAGGAGAGAATGATGGGCCAAATCCACAAAACGAGACTCATACTGAGTAACAGTCATATTGCCCTGCTGTAGACACTCAAATTGCTTGCGGTAATCCTCTCTCAGTGTGATAGGAAGGAACTTCTCCAGAAATAGCTGAGAGAACTGCTCCCAGGTAAGTGCAGGTGATCCGACTGGTCTGGTCAATGTATAATCTCTCCACCACCTCTTGGCGGAACCCGTCATCTAAAATACAGCAAAATCAACCCCATTGGTCTCAACTATACCCATGTTCTGCAGCACCTCATGGCAGCGGTCAAGATAATCCCGTGGGTCCTCAGGAGGTGTTCCACCGAAGTGAACTGGAAAGAGCTTAGTGAACTCATCCAGTCTCAATAAGGCCTCAAAAGACATGGCGGGCCTATCACCGGTCTGTGCCGCAATAACTGGCTGAACTACCCTAATTGGCGGGGCTGCTGGAGCCTGATTCCGGGGAGCCATTTACTCCGGAGCAGGAGTAGTGGGAGTTTGTGCTCCTCCCCCAGCCTGTGAGATGGCTGGTGCCACTGGAAATGTACCATTCTGGGCCACGCCCTCTATAAGACTCACCAAACAGACTAGAGCATTCTGAAACACCGGAGTAGCTATGAATCCTTTCGAGACCTGAACTGGTCCAACTGGTACATTCTGAACTGGAACCTCCTATTGAAGGTCCACCTGAGGTTCTACAATAGGAGCTGCTACTCGAGCTCTAGACTGAGCTCTACCTCTGCCTCTGCCTCGGCCTCTAGCACAACCCCGGCCTCGACCTCTACCCCTGGCCATAGTTTCCACCAGGGGCTCTGGTCCCTGTCCATCGGTAGAGGTATTACATGTTCTCACCATCTGTGAGAGAATAAGAGTAGAATGGTTCAATCATCGATGATAGAATAAAATTACACGACATAATAAGAAAGAAGTGTTTGTTCCTAAACTTCATAGCCTCTAAGAGATAAGTACATACGTTTCCGTACCGATCCTTCAGACTCTACTAAGCTTGCTCGTGACTTGTGAGACCTATGTAACCTAGTGCTCTGATACCAACTATCACGACCCGAAATTTCCACCTTCGGGACCGTGATGGCGCCTAACATTCCACTTGCTAAGCAAGCCAACGTTAGAATAATATTATCCATTTTAAAAACAATTTAAAATTTATTAATAACCAAGAATTAAATGCGGAAGTAAAGTCTGAAATGTAGTGAATAATCCATAAAATAACGGTGTCTAAATACCATCCCAGAATTGGTGTCACAAGTGCACGAACTTCTAGAATAATACAAATAAAGGTCTGAATAAAACAAAAATTGTTTGAAAACAAACACACAGTTAAAGTAAAGTAGACGGGGACTTCAGAACTGCGGATGCCATGCAGTTATACCTCAAGTCTCCTCTGGTAGCTGAAATCCAAGCAATTCTATGGTACGTCGCTGGGACCAAACCTGAAATCTGCACAAGAAGTGCAGAGTGTAGTATCAGTATAACCAACCCCATGTACTGGTAAGTACTGAGCCTAACCTCGACGAAGTAGTGACGAGGCTAAGGCATGTCACTCACATTAACCTGTACGCAATAATAGTAACAACAACAATAATAGAAATAAATCACGTAACTCATTTTTTAATAGTTGAAGCCAACTCAGCAGTCATAATCAATTATTTTTTCAACCAATTTCCGTTGCAGCGTGCAATCCGTCCCCACAATATATTCATTTTCAACCCTCCCATATATTTATTTTAATCAAGTATATATATAAACTTTTAAATAAGCCCGTTACGGCGTACAATCTGATCCCCCAATATACACTTTTAAATAAGTCTGTTACGGCGTGCAATCCGATCCCCCAATATAGACTATTAAATAATTCTGTTGCAGCATGCAATCTGATCCCCCAAAATAGACTTTTAAATAAGTCTATTGCGGCATGCAATCTGATCCCCCAACATAGACTTTTAAATAAGTCTGTTGCGGCGTGCAATCTGATCCCCCAATATAGACTTTTAAATAAGTCTGTTGCGGCGTGCAATCCGATCCCCCGATATACATATATTTACTTTTATTTCCGTTGCGGCGTGCAACCCATTCCCCCAATATAACTTTAAACAACTCATAAATGTAATAACAATCACTCTAATAAATACCGCGTCCAATGAGAAACTATTAAGCATCAAGGTACACAAAAATTATAATTTATTTATGAACAATTAATGGCAATTAGTAATTAATTGTGAAAATCGTGGAGAAAATAAGTAATTTAATATTTAATATGCTAAATATCAAGTAACAATTAAGACACATAATTCAAGTAGATGTAGCAATTATTGTAGGAATTTTAGAATTTATATTTGACAAATAATAGGAGAGAAACAATTATCATAACAATTAGTTTGTGTATTAAAATAAATTTAGGATTTTCAAATAATTATGCGAATAATTAATTTGACGACGTATAGACACTCGTCTCTTCGCCTATATGTCATTCACATGCTTTTCACATAACAAATAATTTAAGGGTTCTATTTTCTCAAGTCAAGGTTATCCACGACACTTACCTTGATTTGCAAATTCCAATAAATTATTCGACCACAGCTTTCCCTTTTGAATTTATCTCCAAAAGCATCAAATCTATTCACAAACAATTCGATATACTCAATACAAATCATAGGAATTAATTCAATATGAATTTATTAATTTTTCGGATAAAAATCCGAAATGCATTATAATATTCGACAATGGGACCCACGTATCAAATCCCAAAAAAACTCGCAAAATTCGAATACCCGTTCCGCTACGAGTTCATCCATACAAAAATTATCCAATTCCGATGTCAAATGGACCTTCAAATCTTAAATTTTTGTTTTTGGAAGATTTTATAAAAATCTAATTTTGCTTCCATAAATTCACGGATTCATGATGTAAATAAGTATGGAATCATGAAATATAATCAATATATGATAAGGAACACTTACCCCAATGTTTTCCCGTAAATACTACCCAATAATCGCCTTACCCGAGCTTAAAATGGAAAATGCTTGAAAATGGGACGAATCCCATTTTCCAGAACTTAAGTTCTGTTTCTCGGACTTTTACCCTTCGCGAACGCGGTAAGTGCCTCGCGTTCGTGAAGCACAATTTTGAGCTGTACAATTTTACCCTTCGCGAACGCGAGGGCTACCTCGCGAACGCGAAGCTTGCCTGGCTTGGCCTTCGCGAACGCGAAGGCAAATTTTCCTGACCAGCCTTTTTCCCTTTGTGAATGCGAGGCTTCAATCGCGAACGCGAAACTTTGCACCTCGACCCTTCACGAACGCGTGCCCTTAGTTGCGAACGCGAATCACAAAATGTGCCAGTCCAAATTTTCTCTTCGCAAATGCGAGACTCCCCTCGCGAACGCGAAGAAGGAAACCAGAAACAGATTTTTGCAGTTTTCTCAAGTCCAAAATTGATCTGTTAACCACCCGAAATCAACCCGAGCTCCAAACCAAATATGTATCCAAGACCTAAAATATCATACGAACTTGCTCGCGCGATCAAATCTCCAAAATAACACCTAGAACTACGAATCGGACACCAAATCAAAGGAAATTTTCAAGAAAATTTTAAAACTTATATTATCACAACCGGACATCTGAATCACGTCAAATCAACTCTGTTTCTCACCAAATTTGACAGACAAGTCATAAATATTATAGTGGACCTGTAACGGGCTCCGGAACCAAAATACGGACCCGGTGTCAACAAGACCAAACATCGGTCAATTCTTAAAATCATTAAGCTTTTAAACTTTTAATTTTTTATCAAAATTCCATATCTCGGGCTAGGGACTTCCGAATTCAATTCCGGGTATACGCCCAAGCCCCAAATCATGATACGGACCTACCGGAACTATCAAAATACTGATCCAAGTTAGTTTGCTCAAAATGTTGACCAAAGTCAACTCAGTTGAGTTTTAACGCTCTATTTCACATTTTAATCTATTTTTCACATAAAAACTTTCCAAAAAATTATACGGATTGTGCACTCAAGTCGAGGAGTGATAAATAATACTTTTTGAGGTCTTAAGACACATAATTAATTTTTAAATTTTAAACATGACACTTTGGGTCATCTTAGTTAGAGAGAGTCTATGACACTTATTGAGTACCGTTGTGGTGTACTCCACCCTTAGGGGCTCCCCTCTAGGGCCCTTCTTACTTTACATGTTTCAGAATGAAGTATGATATGTGGCATGCGGTCGAGGTTAGGATGAATCTCTTCCTGAGGTATATGGTGAGGCACCTCTCCTATTTTCGTGGTAGCTATCATGTTGTTTTCTTAATTTATGCTAGTCGTGTATTAGTCTAAGTGTTTAATTTTATTCTTTGGTATAAAGGATTCATAGATAGTTGTGAAAGGTTCTAGTAACGGGGTTGTACACGACATACATGAAAATATATTTATTTTACTTAGTCTCATTGTTATTATCATGAAAGGCATCATGGGTGATTTTGAATTGAAAAATATTTTATCATTAAACTTGAAAATGTATATGATTTTCAAGGAGCTTCCGCAGTGAAATTGGTTTTCTTGCATATGATTCGGGTGCATCACATAATTTAGTTCGCTCGGATTGGGTAGTGTTCCGGGTGCCGGTCACGTAGTTTTAGGTCGTGACAATAGGATGACCATGATGCATTAGAACAGCTCTAATGCATGTTCTACTGACATCTGTTTCTACTACAAAAAAAGTAGAATAGTCTGGCAGAGCTAGGACTAGAGCAGTTGTTAAAGCTAGCTTCAGTGCAGAGAAGGCCTAAGCAGTACTTTCAAACCATTTGAAATTATCCTTCCGAAGTAATTCAGTGAGTGGTCGACTGATGAGATCATATCCTTTGATAAATTTCCTGTAATACCCTACCAGCCCTAGGAAGCCTCTCAGTTGTTTGAGTGTTTGGAGTAGGCCAGTGTTTAACAACTATGATTTTCTTAGGATCTATAGATACCCCTTCACTAGAGATGAAGTGTCCTAAGTACTCCACCCTTGCAACTCCAAAGACACATTTAGATTGCTTAGCTAGCAGACTGTTATGCACCATGACCTCAAACACCTGCTGCAAGTGTAATGCATGATCCTGCAAATTCCTGCTATATATTAGAATATCATCAAAAAAGAGCATAACAAATTTCCTTAGGAAGTGATGAAATAGGTGATTCATGAGCCACTGAAAGGTAGAAGGAGCATTGGTTAAGCCAAATGGCATGACCAAATACTCATAATGGACCAAGTGAGTCTTGAAGGTTGTTTTGTGAATGTCAGCGGTCACCATTCTTATTTGATGATAACCTGATCGAAGATCAATTTCAAGGAATACCACTGCTCCAGCTAATTCATCCAATAAGTCATCTATGATAGGAATAGGAAATTTGTCTTTGATAGTACATTGATTCAACTCCCTGTAGTCCACACATAATCTCCAGGAACCATCTTTTTTGCCTACCAACACCATAAGTGATGCAAAATCATTGTTGCTATACTGAATTACACCTTGCTGCAGCATGTCTTTGACTAGTTTTTCAATGATGTCTTTCTTCATAGAGGAATATCCGTAAGATCGTATGTTGATTGGTTTAGTCCCAGGTTACAATGGAATGCTGTGATCAAAAGCACCTCTTTGAGGAGGTAAGGTGGCAAGCTCTACAAACACCTGATAGTACTGAGATAGGAGTTCTTCAATGACAGTAGGAGTTTGGAACTCCTGAAGAAGGTGCAGTACATTAAGTTGATTGGTTGACTGTAATGCAAGCTCAGTAAATAGTACTTGTAACATAAAGAGTTGGACATCATATCCATTCATTTTATTAATAGCCTTGGTGCTCGAGAACTTACACTCCTCAGATACTCCTTTGAGTAGACGGAATGTGCCCTGATAAGTGAAGGACATAGTTAAGGATGTATAATCCATGGTAACTGGCCCCAAGGTTTTCATCCACAATACTCCCAAAACCATATCATATTTCCCTACTGGAAAGACAATGAGATCAAAAGTGTAGGTTATGCCTTGCAACATCCATTGAAAGTCTCTCACCACCCCAGAAGTGGCCTCCATGGAGTTATTACCAAGGCTGACATAGCCAACCTTAGTGGGAGCAACTTGACAACCTAGACTTTTAGGCAGACTCACAATCTATGAAATTGTGAGTACTTCCTCCATCCAAAAGAATTTGCAATGGCCTCTTGTTGCTATAGCTAGTCACATGTATAGTTTGTGCCCCTTGTATGCCACTCAGTGCACACAATGAGATCATAGGAGGATCTTCTTCAATAACAAACCATTTCTCATTAGCAGCATCACCATCTGTCTTTGGTACTACTTCTTCTGATCTTTCATCATCTCCTTACTCCAAGTCCAATACAAATAATTGCTTAGGGAGTGTGCACTTACGCCCAGGAGTTTACTTGTCATCACAAACGTAGCATAATCCTTGTGCTCTCTTAGCCTGCATTTTAGTTGGGGAAATGGTCTTTCTGTTCTTAGGAGCAACTAGAGCTCGATGAGTAGATATGGCTAATTTAGGTACTGGAACAACACTGGTAGGAGTAGTTTGGACTGTGCAGAGTCACAACTAGGCCTCTTCATAGCAAAAGAAGAGTTATCTCCAGAGTTAGACCTTTGTGCCCTAGCATTAGCAGCCAATGTTGCTTCTGCTAATCTGGCTAACCTATGTGTTTTAGATAGGGCCTGAGGCTCATGCATCTTCATAGGATTAACCAACTCATCCTTAAGTCCACCTATGAAACAAGAGATGGCTTGGCTTACAGATAAATCACATTGAGCTAAGAGTCGAGCAAAACTAAAATGGTCTTCCCTAACTGATCAAGTCCGTCTCAACTGCTTTAGTTCTAACATAGGATTAGAGAATTCTTCACTAAAGGTCTCAACCAAAGCAGCCAAATATTCATCCTAGTTAGAAAGCTCAATTGATTCACGACACTTCATGTAAGACTAATGGCATTCCAATGCCTCATCATCCAAATTCATTGCAACTAAACTCACTCTCTGATTCAGAGTAGTGTTATCAACATAATAGTATTGTTCAATTCTATACAACTAACGTTTTAAATTTTCTCCATTAAAATGAGGAAAAATTAAATTATGACCTCGATTTGTATTAACACCATAAGGATTTGGACCAAGGATGCCTTGTCCAAATTGTAGCACCTTATCCCTAGCAGTCGAAGTAGAAGCATTGTCCTTTGATTGCTGACTTAATTGAAAGTCATCGAATGAGTTTTTGAGGGAACTTACCATCTGAAGCAGCTCAGCATGGCATTTGTCCAAGTCTTCTCTTAATTTCCACAGTTTCTGATTCATTTCTTCTCTTAGATCTAGTTGTCGAGCTGCAAGATCTTCATATTGCTCCTGCAAATCCATGGGTTGATTTCCTGTCACAATATCGATAACTCTACGTGGTCCTATTGTCTTCGAGCTCTGATGCCAATTGATACCAAATTCTGGTATCGAGAAGCAATGTAACAGTAATTACGAAGAAGAAGAGAAGGAGGAGAGGAAAAGGAGAAGAGAAGACGAGCTGAGAATAGAGAAGGAGAGAGATCAGAGTTCAATTGTCATTCAAAATATGTGTTCCTCTATTACAATTGTCCTATTTATCAATGAAAATGGAAAGGAAATGCATAAGCTGAAAATTAGAGCTTAACTAATTTTCTTCTCAACTGAAATTTATAAACTAGCAATAACAAACACGTGAATAGGCTTAGGCGTGTGCTTCCATAGCATCTGAACTGGCAGCAGCTGAAATATGTGTATCAACAATTCAATTTTAAATATTTGATTATAATTTTTACACAATGTAATTGATATAATAACGAGTTTGGTGACTCAAAATATTATTATGTCCATACACAAAATGAAAAAGGGCCAAAAATATCCCTCAAATATGGGAAATAAAGTAAATTTACCCTTATTTTGGATTTAGCCCCAAATAATATATTTATCATTAGTGGATTAGTTCAAATTTACCCCTCAACTATGGGAGAAGATCCCCTCTAGTATTTTTCTATCCGGTAATATTGTGCATTGATAGATACTAGCCAGATATAAACTACAAAATTAAGGGTTTTGTTTTATCCTTCGCTTGAATTTGAACCCAAATATTACCTTATCAAGAGCAGACTAACTCATATTTGCCCTTCAAAACTAATAGAATGTATTTTTTTTTATCAACCCTTTTATTTTATTATCAAAATTTTTATTTGACTTCTATTACTAAACCAACGAGAGAGAATAAAAAGAAGGGGGGAAAAAAAGAATATGTAATTGTTTTCTTCAAAAATACATATCAAAAGTAGAGATTCACAAAATATTCTCTTTTGCTCGAAAGATAACTATTGTCTTCTCGGTTATAGTTTTTGTCATTTTGAGATCAATACTCTCTTGTCTACACAATTGCAACTATATGTGGATTCTTGAAAATTATTTATGTTCCTATGAAAAATAAATGAAATTTTAGAATTGGTGTTCTGTTTAATTGTTGTTCATTTTCAGTAGAGTAAACAAAATATATATGAGAAAGACAAGGATATGATAAGTCATTTTTTACAAGAAATTTTTGGGGTTAAGATTATTGTTTTGCAAGGTGGCGCTCCATCTTAATAACAAAAATATATTTTTAATGGGTAAAATAAGAAGTTGAAAGTTCGTTAATTTTGAGGGTGCCGATCTACTCATGATAAGAGCATATTTGGGACCAAAGGTTAACGGAGGGTGAATTTATTCTGTTTGGTATAGTTAAGGGGAAAATCTGAACCAATCCACTTAATAATAAAGGCATGTTTGGGACAAAATTCAAAATAAGGTAAATTTGCTCTATCTCCCATAGTTGATGGGATTTTTTTGGCCCTTTTGCCGTATAGAAGAAGATAAAAGTATTTCCCATACAATTTGAAATAAAGGAAATAAAGAACAGCAAAATCCATTAGGTGAAGGTGTTCCATGAATAAATAATCTGTTCAATCATACACTTCATAGAACTAAAAGAAATGCTACTGTTATTTCGAAAGATTGATCATTTCAAACATTCTGGAAATTAAGGCTGCAAAGAATGTAACTTGTCAAACAAAATTTCTTGTCCATTTACTTCTTTAATTTAAACAAAGACTGATGTATTATTTTCAGCGAACTTGAGCTGATTAAGCTCCGCAGCTCTATTTGACCACACAATGAAATTCAAGAAAGTTCACATGGTAGGGCGTCCAAAGAACATGCCATCTTTGATTTTTGACCCCGGCTGCATCTCAACTATTCATCTTTCCAGATTAACCAACATAACCTTCTCGTGGATCGTCATAATCAGCGTAAATTGGAAGTCATTCCTGATTTTAAGACACTTGTTTTCATGAAGAAAATGTTTTTCCAAACATGTCCAACCGAACATGGCAAAATTGGAAGACATTTTCCATACTAACCACACCCTATAAGTGTATTTAAGATGTTGTAGCACGTAACATACCTTATTTTAGTTGAATCCTTTCTTCAAATGGTTCCCTATGCAGCTGAAACCATAAAGGGAAACGCTAGGGATTTACAATAGAGAACAAATTTACATCAATTTTAGTGTTCCCTCTGATGTATAAGCTATATGTACATCACTACATACGGTATACAAAAGAATGATCATGAATTAATAAATGAACTATGTACCCCTTAACTTCTAACAGGGATAAAAACTGCTACAAAAACCTCAGCCTAAATATGTCATGAAAGGAAGTTGGCAGACACCCTAAGAGCAGGAATGCCTTTGTCTTTTTCTCTCTGATTCTGAACTCAATATGAAAATTCATTGCCTCTGAGGGATATATACTTTTTAACCCATATTGAAATGTCCTCTAAGCAAGCCTGAGCTTTAGGAGTTTTCTGAAGCACATTAAGAGTAGCAAAGTCATGTACAGAATCCTTGTAATCAAGAAGAGGGGCATCAATGTTCACTCTTCGAAGCTCCTCTGAATATGCAATAGCCCTGTCTCGCATCCAATCATGCTGTGCAACCACTGTAAGTGTTGGTGGCATATGCTTTAAGTTCAAGAGTGTATCTTTTCCTGGTACAAGAGGATTTGCAGCTAGATGGTCCAGATTGAAATTTGTTTCCGGGAGGAAAAGTTTCCAAGCAAGAATGCATGTAGCTTTATCGTAGAGGTATGAGTTTGCTAGTTTCAACTCTGAATGCGTAGGAATGTCTCCAATGAAGAAAGGGTACATTAGAACTTGAGCCACTACTTTTATAGGATCCAAAAGCTTTCCTGCCTCAACAGCATATCGCGCAACATAATTCGCGATATTGGCTCCACAGCTTACTCCAAGGAGGACACACCTAGAAGATCAGATTGAACCAAGTTATAATAACTTCTTGTATCGTTTCTCCTTAAGCCATGATCATTTCCATCTTTCACAAAAATTCTACAATAAATATACATATACAGGTTTGGGAGGCAAGTAACTTAGTTTCATTTGTGCTTCTTAAGATCACCTAATAAACTGAGAATGTTAAAAAGAGAGCTGACAAGCAGGTTTTGAAGAGGGATCCTATACCTTAGTTATGATTTCATAGAGCCTTTTGACCATGGTTTTACATGAATTTATCACACCATCTCACTTCAAACTCTAATGTGACTCCTCAAAATTCTCCGTTTCCTAGGTCTGAAGAATTAAAACACCATCACAAGGCCATCTCCGTTTAGCTTACAGCTCAATGGATCAAATATAAGAAGCACACAGAAGTGGGAAAAATAGTTAACCATTAGCAGTTTTGCCTAAGGTCAATGTGTTTGCATAGTATTAGCTGGTGATGCTCTCCATATAAAAAGTATCCCTCAAGAACGGCATATTTTTATATTTGAAAACTCTCTATGAAAAATGTTCTTTCAGCCATAGAATGTGCATATCTAAGGCCACAAGTTTTTAAGGGTACTCCGTCTTTCTTAAATTCTGTACTCATTTAATCGACAAGAGTGAGTTACTCTAGTGGTGAGCACCCTCCACTTCCAACCAAGAGGTTGTGAGTTTCTTGGAGGGAGGGAGCCGAGGGTCTATCGGAAACAGCCTCTCTACCCTAGGGTAGGGGTAAGGTCTGCATACACACTACCCTCCCCAGACCCCACTAGTGAAATTATAGTGGGTTGTTGTTGTTGTACTCATTTAATCGCCATGAAGTATAAAATTTAAAATTAATAAACAAAGCAATCAAAACAGGTATTCACTATGCCAAAAGCTTCAACATTGTATAACGCGAGAATAAGTAATTAACTGAAATTTATACCTTGAAGAGTCTAAATGAGCAGCTAACCAAGGGTCAACCATAGAAGCTCCAAATCCATCAACAATTCGCCTTCCACTACCCTTCTCCCCATTACCAATCCATTTATCCAAACTCGACCTTCCACATTCAGCCAAGTTAGCTTGCTTAGCTAACCATTTAATGGCCATAACCCCATCTTCAAATGCAGCAGGATACCGACTCTCCGGTGCCAGCCTATACCCAACTGAGACCACAATCACATCACAAGATTTCGCCAATTTCCTACAGAAAACGTCATTAGAGACTGTATCAATCCCCCCACTCACCCATGCACCACCATGAAACTGCAAAATCACCGGCAATTTCTTGCAACTGTTCCCATTTTTATAAATTGGCACATAACCCCCATAAACCCCTTCACTGGAGACCGAATTTCTTAGAGCGGATTGAGGGAGGAAAATTCTGAGGGAGAGATTTGTCAAAGGATCAATATGAAGGTCCTTAGTTGCAACCCCATCGTTAGAGAAGCTAGGATTACAAGTGGCAGTGGTTTCATCAGCGCGTGAAACGACACCGTTAAAAGGGTCTGAAGTTGAGGATTCGATTAAGGTTTGTAATCGGCGTTTAAGGTTGTACTTGAACAGTACGCTATAAACTTTCACCATTAAGCTCGGCATTTTCTCCGTTAACAGATACTCTATTGAAATTTGAAGGAAGTACTAAGATTTTAAAATGAAGGAATTAAGGAAGCGTTGAAGATTAAGAGGTCATCGCCGTGGAGGAATTTGTTTCGTTCAAAGGAAAAGACGGAGAAAATGGGACTTTTCAGCTACGGAAGCTTCCATTAATGGTTTTGAATTCTTCGGTGAGCGGTTGCTACGCGTGGGCGTCAGCCATGAATCATTTGAATTTGGCCGAGATTACACGTTAGTGTATAATAATAATAATAATAATTCAATTAACATAAGAGGATTTACCACATTATTTTGATAACTACTTGTAGTCATTAATTTTTAAGTGATTCTTGTATAAATATTTTTTTTATAGAAAAGTTTACATTTCAGAAAAACAATTACAATGTCACATCTTTGAATATGACCTAAAGTACTTTTTAAATCTCTTTTGCCACTTTACTATAATTCTCCCTAATATCAACAGGATTCAATAATTTATAAGTATATACTAATATTTATTTTAAATTACTTTTTTCCATTTACACCCTATAGTTCTTTCACATGAGGAATGCAATTGAACCACTTTCCTACTACCAAATTTCGCCCCTGAGTTCAAGCCAATTTGATGCCATGCGGTTTTCATCGTCGGCTTTTTCTCTCTCTCTTCGATCTGCCCGTCGTTTAGTTGGGCATCCCGGGCTGCCGTAGAATTAAACATCAGTGCAGTGGGGCAGGTTGACAGCCCCCCTATTGGCTTCATGGTTGGTGTGTATTTTTCAGGTTGTTAGCCACGGCAGTTGGCGACGAGGGTGAGGCGTACGAGCGAGCAGCGCGGAGCAGCCTTAGTTGGTGTTTGCAAAGGCCAGTGGGAGTTGGAAGGAAGTACGTCAGTTTTTCGCGACCTCGGGTGTGCACCAAGTCAAATTTTCAGGTTTTATTCTCGGGAATTGGTACCTCCCGCTTTCCTGTTTCTCTTCTTTGTGTTAGTTAAATTGTTGACATTTTAGTTCGCATTAGTTTAATCATATTATTAGTGTGCCTGTAGTTACAACTTGTTTTCTTCTAATTTGGTATGTTGCCTATTTTGTGTTAGTGATTTTTCTTAGTATGTCGTAGGTATAGTGGATGTAGTCTGGGATGGAAGAGTAAGGTCATGTCCTCAGGGAGGGCAGGGGTGGGGACAGGGGGTGGGACGGGAGGCAAGGGAGGTAAGGGGAACAAAAGAGCCTATAGATTGAGAATTGGCTCATGGAACATAGGAATATTGACGGGTATGTCTATAGAGTTGGCAAAGATTCTCCAGAAGAGGAATGCCAATATAGCGTGTGTCCATGAGACTAGATGGGTAGGAGCGAAGGCGAGGGATGTGGACGGGTATAAGCTGTGGTACTCTGGAGTCATAAAGGATAAGAATGGAGTGGGTATTTTGGTGGATATGGATCGTAGAGAGTCTGTGGTAAAGGTTAGGTAGGTGAATGATAGATTAATGACTATTAAGTTAGTGATTGTAGAGTGCACCATAAATATCATTAGCGCTTACGCACCGCAAGCGGACTTGGATGAGGAGGTTAAAAGGCGCTTCTGGGAGGGGTTGGATGAGATTGTGCATAGTATTCTGCCTACTGAGAGGTTATTTATAGGAGGCGATTTCAATGGTCATATTGGGTCCACTGTTGGTGGCTTTGGCGAGGTGCATGCCGACTTCTGTTTTGGGGATAGGAACGAAGGAGGTACTTCGCTGTTGGATTTTGATAAGGCATTTGAGCTGGTGATTGCGAACTCTAGTTTTCCGAAGAGAGGGGAGCATTTGTTTACTTTCCAAAGTACGGTGGCAAAGACTCAGATTGATTATCTTTTTCTCAGGAGGTGTGATAGAGGGCTATGCGAGGATTGCAAGGTTATACCAGGTGAGACCTCAAGAGATTTGTACGAGGACGACTAAGGATCAGGTGGGGATCCTTGACTAAGGATAGAGCTCAAGAGTTGGAGGGGGGTTATCGGCTATGAGAGTCTAGAGGAGTAGTGGGACGCGAGCGCTATGCGGATGATGACGACTAAATGTATAAGGGAGGCGGCGACACAGGTGTTAGGAGTCTCGAAGGGCTACTCTGGAGGGCACAAAGGCGACTGGTGGTGGAATGAAGTGGTCCAAGGTAAAGTAAAAGTGAAAAAGGCGGCATACCTGAATTTAGTAATGAGAACATGCGAGGAGGAGAGGTATAAGGTAGCTAGGAAGGAGGCGAAGTTGGCGGGCTAAGACTGCAGCGTTTGGTCGTCTGTACGAGGAATTGGGGGACAAAGGCAGGGAGAAGAAGTTATTTCGGCTGGACAAGGTGAGAGAGAGGAAAGCTCAGGAGCTGGACCAAGTGAGGTACATCAAAAACGAGGACGGTAGAGTATTGATGGGAGAGGCTCAGATTAAGCGAAGATGGTAGACTTACTTTCATAGACTTCTGAATAAAGAGGGGGATCGTGACATTGTGCTAGGTAAATTGGGGAATTCCGAGAGTCGCCGAGACTTTATGTACTGTAGACGTATTAAGGTTGAGGAGGTCGTGGGGGCTATGCGTAAGATGAGTAGGGGTAGAGCAACCGGGCCAGATGAAATTCCGTTAGAATTTTGGAGGTGTGGGTAGAGTAGGCTTAGAGTGGTTGACTGGGTTGTTTAATATTATTTTTAGGACGAAGAGGATGCCGGATGAGTGGAGGTGGAGAACGGTGGTACCGTTATACCAGAACAAAGGTGATATCCACAGTTGTAACAACTATAGGGGTATCAAGTTACTAAGTCATACCGTGAAAGTTTGGGAGAGGGTGGTAGAAGTGAGGGTGATGAGGACAGTGTCTATATCTGCCAACCAGTTCGGGTTCATGCCGGATCGTTCAACTACGGAAGCTATCCATATTTTTAGGAGGTTGGTGGAATAGTACAGGGATAGGAAGAAGGATCTGTACATGGTGTTTATTGACCTAGAGAAAGTATATGACAAGGTCCCTAAAGAGGTTCTTTGGAGATGCCTGAAGGCTAAAGGTGTGACTGCTTCCTACATTAGGATGATTAAGGATATGTATGATGGAACTAAGACTCGGGTTAGGATAGTGGGAGGCGACTCGGAGCATTTTCCGGTTGTTATGGGGTTACACCAAGGATATGCACTTAGGTGAAGGACACACTAACACGCCATATTCAAGGGGAGGTGCCATGGTATATTTATTCGTTGATGACATAGTTCTGATTGATGAGGTGCAAGGCAGCTTTAACGATAGGTTGGAGGTTTGGAGACATGCCCTTGAGTCTAAAAGTTTCAAGTTGAGTCGGACAAAGACGGAATACCTAGAGTGCAAGTTCAGCACCGAGCCGAGGGAAGTGGGCATGGAAGTGAGGCTTGAATCATAGTCATCCCCAAGAAAGGCAGTTTCAAGTACCTTAGGTCGGTTATCCAAAAGGGATGAGGAGATCGACGAGGATGTCACAAACTGTATGGGGGTGGGGTGGATGAAATGGAGGTTAGTATCTGGAGTCATGTGTGACAAGAAAGTGCCACAGATACTCAAAGGTAAGTTTTATAGAGCAGTGGTTAGACCAGCCATGTTGTATGGGGTTGAGTGTTGTCCAGTTAAGAACTCACATATCCAGAAGATGAAAGTAGCAGAAATAAGGACATTGAGGTGGATGTGTAGGCACACTAGGATGGATAAGATTAGG
The DNA here is from genome assembly GCF_000390325.3 of Nicotiana tomentosiformis. Classification (NCBI taxonomy): domain Eukaryota; kingdom Viridiplantae; phylum Streptophyta; class Magnoliopsida; order Solanales; family Solanaceae; genus Nicotiana; species Nicotiana tomentosiformis. Next base: position 75,500,669 of record NC_090823.1, on the reverse strand, counting down.
AATGAAGATATTTTGGTGAAGGTGGGCATGAGTCCTATGGATGACAAAATGAGGGAAGCGGGGCTCAGATGGTTTGGGCACGTATGGAGGAGAAGCCCAGATGCCCCGGTAAAGAGGTATGAGCGGTTGGCATTGGCGGGTACGAGAAGAGGTGTAACGACCCGATTGGTTATTTTGAGAATTAGCATTTCATTTAGTGGCTTAAGGTTTCGAGCAACTTTGGATTGTGTATCATGAGTTGCGTGTGTGGCCGGGTTCGATTTTCGAATGATTCAGGATTAATTTGGAAGAATGATTCTTGTTTTAGAAGCTTAAGTGGCTAGAGTTGACCGGACTTTTACTTTTGTGTAGACGACTCCGGAATGGTATTTTGATGATTTCAATAGCTTCGTATGATGAATTTGGACTTAGATGTATGTCCGGATTTGGATTTCGAAGTCCGTAGGTTGATTTGATGTATTTTGGCGAAAATTAGAAAGTTAAAAGTTTGGAAGGGTGAGAGGTTTTACCAGGATTTGACTTTGTTGATATCGGGTCAGAATTTCGATTCCGAGAGTTGGTATAGCTCTGTTGTATCATTTGGGACTTGCATGCAAAATTTGACGTCATTCTAGGTTGATTTGATATGATTCGGCGCGATCTGTAGAAGTTGAAAGTTCATAAGTTCATTAAGTTCGATTTGAGGTGCGATTCGTAGTTTTAATGTTGTTTAATGTGATTTGAGGCCTTGAGTCGGTCTGCGTTATATTATGGGACTTGTTGGTATGTTTGGGCGGGGTCCTGAGTGGTTAGGGTGAGTTTCGGGGTGGTTTCAGACCATTTCTAGTACATTTTTAGTTGCTAGCTTTTTGCCACAGGGGTGTGCATCGCGATCGTGGACTTTGGGTCGTGTTCACAAAGATCAAATTGTTGTTTGGGGCACTGTGAATCGCGATCGCATAGAAGAAAATGATGCTATCATAGGACTGATTTTGGAAGCTTATATCTTGTAATCTATAAGGAAATTAGAGATGATCCAAAATAAAAGTTATAGCTTTTTGTGTCTAGTTTTCAGAACATCAAACCGTTTGTCATTTAGAGTTTTGTACAAAAGGTTATGGCTGATATACTATAGGCCGTCTGAAAAGAGTTTGGGAAGTGTAATGGAAATTTTCATCGCGATCGCGAGGAAATGGAGGGTAAAATATGTGCTGGAAAATTTTTGAATCGAGATCGTGTGGTTGGTGACCGCGATCGCGAAGGATACCTCTGGAGCAGTGTTTAAAGTACTCTATGTCGAAGTCTTGGTCATTTTTATCATATTTTGAGCTATGGAGCTCGGATTTGGACGATTTTGAAGGAGATTTTCACACTTTGGATTGGGGTAAGTGTTCTTTACCTGCATTTGACTATATTTCATGATTCCATATTTATTTTTATCATTAAATTAGTGATTTGAATTGGAGAAAATGAGAATTTTTGTAAAAACTTTCAAAAATATAAAATGAGGATTTGAAGGCCGATTTGATGTCGGAAATAGATAATTTTGGTATGGTTGGACTCGTATCGAAATAGAAGTTTGGATTTTTGTGAATTTTGTCGAGTTCCGAGGTACGGGTCCGGGGTTGACTTTTTAGTTTTCATTAAAGATCGAAGTTTTATTATCCGGAATTATTTTCTATAATTTTTATTTATGATATTGAGTTATTTTGGCTAGATCTGAGCCGTTCGGAGGTTTGTTTCACATTAGAAGGTCATTTTAGAGTATTAATTTAGCTTATTTGAGGTAAGTATCTTGCCTAACTTTGTATGGGAGAGCTACCCCTTAGGATTGAGTTGTTTGTGCTATTTGTGTTATGTCGAAGTTGTGTACACGAAGTGACGAGTGCGTACTCGGGCTTATATGTGAAAATTAACCGGTTTAGACCCTTAGGCTTCTTTCATGTATTTATTTGGAATTGTTAGCACATGTTATATCTCTTATTCCTTATGTTTACTATCATATGCTTTATTTAAAGTTGTCGTTACACGTCACATCCTTTAATTTTCAAGTTTACTCTTATATGCTTTATTTGAAATTGTTACCTCTTTTATTATTATGTGACTTTTTTTATTGTTGAGTTACTCTTAATTGAAGTTGTTGTTACATGATATCTTTTTATTGCCGGGTCATTCTCATGCATTTAGACGTAGTTGCTAGTTCGTGCTATCTCTTTCATTGTTAGCCTATTTCATACACTAGAATTCAAAGTTTGCCATTTTTTGGAAATACCTTCATCATCGAGTTGATCCTTAAGAAATTAATTGAAGTTGAAGTTATTGAAAATCATTAATCTATTTTAATTGAAGTTGAGTTTAAAGGGAGTGTTGTTCATAGTTGAGTTACTTTCCCGTTTATTTTGTTGTTATTGAGATTCTATATACATTGTGTTTGGGATGTGGGCTATTTGTTGTGGAAATATTGATATTGTTGGTTCTTATGGAAATGTTGTGTCCTATAGGAACTTGTGGTACGAGTTGATATGTCATGTTGTTGTGATGTTTGCACATGTAAATTATTGTCTGAATTGGTTATTTTTATGCGGAGCGTAAGGGTGGCTTCTCATCGTTGTTGTTATGCGGGGTATAAGGGGGGCATATCACCGTTGTTGATTGTGCGGAGTGAAACGGGTGACAATTGTGTTATTGTCCAGGCGGAAAGGGTGGCTATCATATAAAGTGATACAGGTGGCTATCGGAGTGATAAGAGTGGCTATTATACGGAGTGATACGGGTGGCTAATGATATTGTCACGGCGGAGTGATACAGGTAGCTATCGAAGAGATAAGGGTGGCAATGTCAGGGATGATGTGTGATGGCCTGGGGGTAGTATGTTGACGATATTCGTGTGTTAGTATGATTCTCCTTGTGTAAGTCATACACCTTACATGACTTGTTTTGTTTCTTTCAATGAGCTACTCGATGTCTTTGATATTACTTGTTAACTTGGGCTGTAATAGTACACTCGCACAAGCATACACCGTAGCATGCCACTTATACCGGTTCAGGTGTATGAAACTTAATATTTATTGATCATGCGCATGTATTCTTGTATTATCTACTTTCATGTTGATATTAAGCTTGTGACCATGCCGTACGGATTGTGATATCGAGCCGTGGCCATGTCGGACGGATTGTGATATTGATCTTATGACCATGCTGGGCGAATTGTGATTGTGAGCCTGTGATCATGCCGGACAGATTGGAATATTGGCACGTGGGTTGTCCATGCGATTGTGACTAGACATGTGGGAACAAGGTGTCGTGAGCATATGATTTGTGGTTTGAGACTCGTGACTTATGGTTATGAGATGAGGTATCTTGGAGTAATTCGTTGTGAGACATGTGTTGGAACGACTTGCTTGTTGGTTGACATCTATTTCCCTTATATGTTCTCGCTGGTACTTTAACGGTGTTATGTTACTTTAAATGTTTAAATCGTATGTTGATTCGTGATGCCATTTACTGATTCCTGCTTTCATTATTAGCTAAGTATATTGCACATGTTATTTTGACTAGTAGGTGTCTTGACTTGTACCTCGTCACTACTCCACCAAGGTTAGTCTTGATACTTATTGGGTACCGATCGTGGTATACTCATGCTATACTTTTGCTCATTTTTATGCAAATTCAGGTATTGGAGATATCGGACTTGGGCAGAGTTAGCTTATTGATCGCGAGGATTCAAGGTAGAGCTGCTTGGTCATCGCAGTCCCTTGGAGTCATTTCCTTTTATTGTACTGTTATCTTGTCATTTGAACAGTATTATATTTCGATCTTTGAGATATTTCCATGTATTTAGCTAGACTTCATGACTTTGTATTACCTAGTCTTAGGATGTTGTTATGATTATTGCCGCGTAGACTCATTTCGCTTTTGTTTCGGTATTTATATAAAACTGTGTTCTAAATTATCATTGTTAAACTGGCTTAATTGTTATAAGTAATCGGCTTACCTAGTCTTAGAGACTAAGTGACATCACAACTCTTGTGATGAGATTTTGGGTCGTGACAAGAGGTAGAGGGCAGCCTAAGAAGTATTGGGGAGAGGTGATCAGATATGACATGGCGTGGCTTCAGATTTCTGAGGACATTGCCCTTGATAGGAAGGTGTGGAGGTCGAGCATTAGGGTTGTAGGTTAGGAGGTAGTTGAGCATTTTTCTACTTCGTAGCGATGTGAGGCTAGTCTGATAGGGTTTTGTCTTTGACTGCTAATGGTTAATATTGTGTTCACACTATTCTCCAAATTTTCATTGCGCCGGATCTTATTTACTGGTTATTGTTATTGTTGTTCATCTATTTTATGATTTTTCTGATGCTGTCATTATTTTTATGATTTTATGTTGATGATACTGATATATTGTCTCTTTTCGTCTTCTTGAGCCGAGGGTCTATCGGAAACAATCTTTCTACTCCCTCGGGGTAGAGATAAAGTTTGCGTATACGCTACCATCCCCATACCCCATTGTAAAATTTTACTGGGTTATTGTTGTGGTAGTTTTCACTACACACAACCACGCACTGTTCCACTATTTAAATAAGTTAAAACGGAGAAATATAATGATCTTTGACTTTAATATTAGTAATAGGAGTAATAAATAACGGACTCTAGAGTTCTTTATTCAGCTCATTGAACTGTTCCGAGCTTCACTTTTTAGTCCTTGAAAAAAAAATACCAATAAATCACACCAAATCGATAATTCAAGTCAAACTCGAAAAAAAACGCAATTGTGATTTGATTTGGTATTGGAAAAAGAACCTGACCATAATTGGTTTGGTTTGGTTTTAACTAAAAAAAAAAGTCAAATAGAAACCAAACTAACCCGATAGTATATTTTTGTATAATTTTTAAAAATATTTTATACATATAAATATTTATTAAAATTTAATTTATAAATATATCTTAAACTTTTTCACAGTCTTATCTATTAACATATTATTTCAAGTTTGGACTTAGCATCCTTGAATGGTAAATAAATTTTATAGCCCATAAATGTAGTAACTCAAACAAAGTTCAAATCAATACTAATGCTAACAAAAGATATTCAACTTAACACTAGGAATGACGATATTGTTGGATATCTATTTTTTAGTTTTACATTGGTTTATAATGAAAATGCATAACTTAGTTTATCTTTTTTTTTAGTGCTTAGTTATGTAATTAATAGTACTTATTAATTGTACTTATTTTAGCATGACCTATATATAGTATTTTTAGATTATGTTAATTTTCACTATGGCATATTAATTAACAATATTTGCTTCATGCAATTTTATTATCTTTGTTATTGAATATTTTAGTATAATGATATGACTTATCTCATAGTATTGTATTATTTACTTGGAAAAATAATATATAGTTGTATCTTGCTAGGACTAAAGAAATTTTGGAGCACAAGTTGCATATTTTGTGTTATGAAGACTTTACTAGAAAAAAACCCGAAAATCCGGAAAAAAAAAACCGAAAAACCTGAGAAAAATCGAGATTGAAAAATTCGACTTCGTTAGTTTGGTTTGATTTGATAATTGAAAAATCCGAACCAACCCGGCCTATGTACACCCCTAAGCTTAAGGCTTCATTTCTTAGATTATACAAGCAAATTTAAAGTATTATTCTTAACTGACATGAAATGAACGGTTCTATGAGGTCAAATTCCAAGTCAAACGAAAATTACGATTTTACAGTGTCTCGTGCAATATTGCAATTACCTTGTAGGAGAGTGAATCCACCTTTGCCTGAAACATTGTTTTGGGAATTTGACCCGCCTCGCGCCATAACTATAGAATTTGAAATCCATTTAGATGCAATGGGTCTTGAAGACACCTTAAAGATAAAAATAAAGTATATATCCAAGACTTTATGATATCTCACAGTCAAGATCCACTTGTTTTGTGGAATGACTTAAAGGAAAGATATGACAAACTAAAGTTGGTCACACTTTCACAAGCACGATATAATTGGGCTCATATGAGGCTCCAAGACTTTAAGTCTGTTTCTAAATTGGAACTCTATGGAGATAATATCACTAACTATGATATGCTTGAAAAAATATTCACAATGTTTCATGCTTCCAATATGGTCCTGCAATAGTAGTATCAAGAGAAAGGTTTCAAGAAGTACTCTGAGTTGATTTCTCTTCTCCTTGTGGCTGAACGAAATAATGAGTTTCTCATGAGAAATCATGATAATCGACCTACTGGGTCTACATCATTGCCCGAAGTAAATGAGGTGTATTCTCATTATGCTAAGCGTGGAAAAAGTCGTGGTCGTGGTCGTGGCCAAGGAAGAAATTTTCCTGATGTTAATTATCCCCCAAAGAAAAATAACCACCAAAAATAGAAAGGGAAAGATGAGAAGCCAAAAGCAAAGGGTTCAGAAACTGAATGCTATCGTTGGCAGTGGAAAAGGGCATTGGGCAAATATATATCGTACACCAAGATATTTGGTTGAGCTTTATCAAGCATTTCTAAAGAATAAAGGCCTTGAAGTTAATTTTGTCTCTGACAATGAATTTGACATCACCCAATTGGATATGGCAGACTTCTTTGAGCATGCTCATGGAAAAATAGACCACTTGATTGGTGATGAATCCGTGGTTAAAGATGTTGAGTAATTTGATTTTTATTTTTACCTATTCGTAGTAGCTAGTGAATAAATAACAAGTAATCATAGTTTTTTACAGGAGTAGTAGTCATTAGTATCAATTAGTATTATTTTTTTTATGACGTAGTGTTAGTTCGTTTTGATTAAATATAGTTCTAGTATTCATTTTAAACAATGTTTCAGTTTGCTTAGTTTTCAAGGATTAATATATTCTTTACTAAAGTAATGTTGTGATGTGAAAAGATAAATTAGTTACTGGTTTTGGACATAAAGGGTACGAATGCATGTCTTTAAATTGATCATATTAGTGTACTAAAATATAATCACTGTTTACTCGTAAAACGATACAATTGAATTTATAACGTGGTTTATAGATACGTAAATTAATTTGATCCAAAACTATGAAATAAATAAGAACAGAGATAAGATTATAAAATAACTTAAAGAAAATATGATCTTGGCTATGAGTTTAGCTTCTCCGATAGCAATAACAAGAACAATATTAAGAATAAAGTAAAAAGAGCAAATTGGTAGAATAAGATCTGAATTGTAGCTTTTGTATATAGAATGTTTCATGTCAAACAATGAATAAAAAATTCCCTATTTATAGCTCTATTCAGGAAAACAAGATCCCCAAATCAAGATCTTCTTGAATGAGAATAAAACTCCTATTGATGGTTGTATAACAGTTGGTAATTAATATAGAGATTCCTTGTAACGGCTGCTCATAATGATATCCTTTCCAATCGATGTCTTACTTACAAATCTTTGTCCTCGGTTTTAATGCCTTCGGAACTCACTCAGCATCGGTCACATGCTTGTATACGGTGCCAATAATTTGCTGACTCATATCATACTCGTTTTCAGTTTTACGTGTCATCTCGTAATTCGCCCAACTGTCACTAACCAATTTTATCCCATATAGATAGTCCCCCTACTTTTCGGTGACACAACTTTGTGTTATCGTGAAGTAGATAAGACCCCTTTTCTTGGCGAAAAAGTTCCTGAACGATTTCTGACACTCGAAAGGACGCACGTCTTTTCGCATTTAAGGACCCGAACACATGTTATCCCGTGATTCAGCAAACATTTTTGCCAGTTTTCAAGGTAATCATAATCACAAATTTTGCCATATAAACTTCTCCACTACTCATCATTTTTACCTCTTCACTTTTACAAATTCTTCTTCTTCTAATTTCTTTAGAACCCTACTGTAAAAATTCATCTTTCTCAGTAAAATCTCCCTACTCTAATTTCCTACCATCATGTCTTCTAACACCGATGTACTCGGAAACTCCAACCTTCTCTTCGGTGGTGGCCCTAAAACGAATAAAACAAAGAAAGTTGATATTGAATACGAACCTCCTACCATTAACTCCATCATACCCCTTCAACTTAACACCTAGTTAGACCTTCAACCCCAAAAAGAACATGTTAATCCCAAAAATGACAGACGTTAGCTTGTTCACAAATATCCTTCTTCCATTCGTCTTTCTAGCATTCCCATCGTGAACAAAGATTTCGAATGGAGTAACATTGAATTATTTGCCCCCAATGAGGTGTAAAGGGTCACCTTCTCCAAACCAGGATTCATGTATGTTTATACATACCCATTCACTTTGAGATTAGGTCAAGGAATAGACCCCATAATTTTAGAATTCTACCATCCTTACCAAATCTGTTTGGCTCAAGTAGGCCTATCAGTATGGCATACAGTGTCTTGATCTGGAAGCTGTGTTCCGAGATCGAAGAAACCCTAACTCTCGCACACTTGATCAACCTCTATTCCCCAAAGATTTTACGTTGAGGTGTGCAACATCACCTGTTATATTTGAATCTTGGAAACTTTTTCGTAAGTCTTCGAATATCTTTTTCTTTCCGTGTTTAAAAAAGACTTCCCTCCTTAGTTAACTTTGTATTGTCCTTATTCCATCTACTCATTGGGAACCACTACAAGGTTAAGAACTTGGCTCGATGGTGCAGAAAAGTTTAGATAGTTTTACACTGGAATCTCGAAGATGGAAAGAAATGGCTCCTAGATTTAATTGGAAAGCCAAAAACCATGGTAAGTAAAAGTTCTTCCTTTCTTCTTTCAATCTTTCAACATGACTTAGAATCAATTTACTAACTCTTTTTTGCAATACATTGGTCAACCGGATGCTCAACCAGGAGAGCTTCACACACCACAACCGGAAAAAGTTCAAGGACTCTTCACGAAAATAGGATTAGCTGAAAATGCTGCATCTCGTTTTTGAATCCCCATTGTTACTTCCGGTCAGAGGAGTTATACCCCTGACATTCCTCCGCCATCAACTTCTAAGCCAACTGCAACTGCATCTCCTTCTACACCAGCTGATACCTCTTCATCGGCCCTATCCGAACAGATAGAAGATGTTACTTCCTCACGGTCATCCGACTAAGGAAATTTGGGAAACACTTACCCGACACCCACTCAAAACCCTGATGCAAAATAGAGTGTCATGCTTACGATTTCGAATGAGTGCCACTTACTCTCCAAGTCAGTGGAAGTCGCCAACTAATTGAAACCTCTGGCCACAGACAGATATTGGAGAAAAATGGACTCTCTTTTTGGTGAGTGTCTGATCAACACCAGTATGCACTGTTCAGCTCAAGTATCAATTTAATCTTCTTCTTTTCCCTTCCTTCTTTCTAGACTTTATCTTTATACCCTTAATTTTCAATTTTTACAGGCTGACCTCCTTGCTTCTGAGGATCTACAAAAGTTGATCCTGGACAAAGAAGAACTCACTGCTGGATGCAACCAACTTGCTACCAAACAGAACCAGATTGTCAAGCGCCTCCTTGTTTCGGAAGAAAACGTTGCTCAAATGGGCGAGCTCGAGGCTCAATTACAGCAATCCGAGCAGGATAGAATGGCCCACAGCCAAGAAGTCTCTCAATTACATGAAGATCTAAAGGCGGGGAAGGCCAAATAGGCTGAACTGCATGATGTCGTGACTGCCCTAGCCGAGCGTGAGTATGCTTTTATGGAGCAAATCAATAACTTGGAGGCTAGCTTATTCTCCAAAACCAAAGAAACTACCGTTGCTGAGGAAAAGAGAGCCAGAATGGAAGAAAGGTTCAAAAAGGTTATGGAGAAGAACCAGCTTCATGCGGCAACTAATATTGAACTTGATTCCAGGATCAGTATTGTGAGAGCTAAAAATGACAAGCTTCAATCCAAAATTGAGAAACTCAAGGCTAAACTCCAACATCAAGAAGATTATTTCCTCCTCGAGAAAACCTATGTCATTTATCACATGAGGAGGAAGACTTTAGAGGAGGCCAGAGAAGGCATTGCAAACATTTATGATTGCATTGCCAAAGCTCGTTGATTGGAGACAAGTGCTCTCGAGAACTTCCCTGCTCGGCCAGTTGCTTCTGACTCTTCAAACACTATCTCTGATTATTCGAGAACTGAAGAGGAAGATAAAGAAGAAGAAAAAGATAAGGATGAAGGCCTTGATCCGGATGTGGAACAACCTTCACCTGTAAATGAAGCCAAAAACACTTCCCTTCCTTCGGACCCCGCAAACGAAAAGAACTGATGTATATATTTTTTTCTTTGTAATTATGACAAAACTTACTTATTAAGTTTGGTTGTTTAAGTAATGAAAGAAATCTTTTGCTTACTTATTGTGTAAAAAATATTTTTTTACTTAACTGATAAAGAGCAGAATTCTTTTTGTTTTTATCCGATAACTATGATCCTGGCATTCACACTTCCTGTATCTACCCTTTGACTATGAGGGTTTCATAAGAGAGGGCCGTTATGTTTATGGTGATCTTGAAGATGACGTCTCATGTTCATTCCGATACAAGCATTTGAAGTTTTAATTAACTTTCAAAAGAAAAATAATTTAACATATTATTGAACAAGAACTAAGATAAAAATAAAAGGATTTTGATTTATTCCTTTCATCTTTAAAAGTATATTTATATAAACATTCATTTGCTTAAATAAATAAATCTGCCAATACATGTGGCTAAGTTGTGCAACTTATTTCTATGGGGCTAAATATGCAGTTCGTCCTCAAAAGAAATAGACCCTAGATCTAACAGTCCCTGATCTTCGTGAAACTTTTAGTGCCTTATTCTGTAATAGTTCCCCTCAGTGTTTGGATGCTAAGTATGAGAATTCGAACACTGGAGACCTTTCTATCATCGATGATCTATCTTTGTAGTATGCTTTACATTGATGCCTCATTAAAAACCTTGCCAGAAAAACCCAATTGGGACAAAAACTAGACGAAGGGAAAAAGAGTAAAATACATACTTTCAGAATCAGGAAGGATCTTCGACAGTAATACCTTTTGAGATGAGACATGTTCCAATTGCTTGGAAATTTAGCTCCATCTTGATTCTCCAATTGATATGAACCTTTTCCGGTTATAGCAAAAATCCGGTAAGGTCCTTCCCGTGTTGGTCCCAGCTTCCCAGCATAACCTTCTCAACTACTTTGAGTTACTTTTGCAAAACCAAATCTCTGACTTTAAAATATCAAAGATTTGCTCTGCGATTGTAATATCTTTCCATTCTTTGCTTTTGTGTCACCATCCTTACATACGCCAAATTTCGATGCTCTTCACAAATCCAGTTTAATCAACAATGCTTCATTATTTGCCTCCTCGTTTGTTCTAGAATACCTTATGGTCGGCTACCCAATCTCCATAGAGATCAATGCTTCTGCACCGTACACAAGTGAAAATAGTGTTTTACCCGTGTTTGATTTCGTTGTTGTTCGATATGCCCAAAGCACACTCGGTAGCTCATCTGGCCAATTACCTTTAGTATCTTCTAACTTTTTTTTGAGATTTTTAATTATTATCTTATAGGTAGACTCTGCTTGTCAGTTAGCACTTAGATGGTATGGTGAAGATGTAATCCGTTTGATTTTCAATCCTGCCAAAAACTTTGCACCTTTGCAAACTATAAATTGCGGTCCATTATCACAAGTGATTTCTTTTGGTATTCCAAACCGACAGATGATGTGATCCTATATGAAATCTATTACTTCTCGTTCTTCGATCTTTTTATGAGCACATGCTTCAACCCATTTAGTGAAATAGTGAGTTAAAACCAAAAGAAATATTACATGCCCGGGTCCTTGTGGTAAGGGACCAACTATCTCCATTTTCCATTTCATAAATGGCCATGGTGATATCACTGAATGCAAAAGTTCCACTGGTTAATGCACTAATTGTGCATGACGCTGACATTTGTCATATTTTTGTACAAATGCCTTCATGTCTTGCTCTATCTAAGGCCAATAGTAGCCAGCCCTTATCAATTTGAGAACCAACGAGTCTGCACCGGAGTGGTTCCCGTATACTCCTTCGTGAACTTCTCTCATCACATAATCAGCCTCTGATGTCCCTAAAAATCGAGCCAATGGTCCTTGAAAATATCTCCTGTATAGTTGACCGTCAACAAGACAATAACGAGCAGCTTTAGTCCGTAGTGCCCGGTATGCTTTTGGATCTTTAGGCAATTTGTTATGCCTTAAATACTCTATAAACTCATTTCTCCAATCCTAAATTAGATTAGTTGAGTTAACTTCATAGTATTCGTCCACGTCCAATACCGAATGAAACAGTTGAACGACCGCCCCGGAATCATCTCCTTTCATTTTGTGGACGACCCCAAATTGGCCAATGAATCTGCCTCTGTGTTTTCTTCTCTCTAAATGTGTATAATTGACCATTCCCTGAACCGGAAAAGTAATACTTGATCATTATTCAAGTATTGTTGCATGCGCTCCTCCTTGGTGTCAAAAATTCCATACACCTAGTTCACTACCAGCTGGGAGTCACACTTTATTTAAATTACCTTAGAGCCTAGTCCCCAAGCTAATTCAAGTCCTGCAACCAAAGTTTCATACTCGGCTTTATTGTTAGTTAATGGAACAGTTCTAATGGCATGTCTCAAGGTTTCTCCCGAAGGAGTGATTAATCCTATCCCGAGACCAGACACTTTTGTGTTAGAAACTCCATCTGTAAACAAAGTCTAAACACCTGATTCCGTCCCCGATACCAACACTGCCTCTTTAGAAGCTAAAGGCATAAGTACCGGACTAAAGTCAGACACGAAGTTGGCTAAAACTTGTGACTTGATCGCAGTCCTGGGTTTGTATTCAATGTCGAATTCACTAATTTCGATTGCCCATTTGGCCAATCGACCCTATAATTCAGGCTTATGATGGACATTCCTCAAGGAAAAAATTGTCACAACGGCTCTAGGATGATATTGAAAATAAGTCCTAAGCTTTCGAGAAGCAACTACGAGAGCTAGGGCTAGTTTTTCAAGGTGCGCATAACGTGTCTCTGCTCCCGATAAAACTTTACTAATATAATAAACAGGAAACTGCGTACCTTCCTCCTCTCAGACCAGAACAACACTTACTGCTACTTCTGAAACCTCCAGATAGATTAACAGTTGCTCTCCTTCCTTTGGTTTTGACAACAAAGAAAGGCTAGACAGGTACCTTTTTAGGTCTTTCAATGCTTGCTAGCATTTTGGTGTTCACACAAAATCGTTCTTCTTTTTCAAAAGCGAAAAGAAATTATGACATTTCTCTGAAGACCTTGAGATAAACCCGCTTAGAGCCGCCAACCTGCCGGTCAACCTTTGTACTTCCTTCACACTAGTTAATTGATCCGGGATATCCTCGATGGATTTTATCTTATTGAGGTTTACTTTAATTACTCTTTGAGAGACCAGAAACCCTAGGAACTTTCTGGAACCAACCCCTAAAGCGCATTTTTTAGGATTGAGCTTCATGTTGTACTTTTTTAGAATGTCAATTATCTCGTGTAGATGAGAAAAATAATCACCCGCATTAAGAGAATTGACCAACATATCATCAATATAAACCTCCATTGTTTTACCAATTTATTGTTCAAATATTTTATTAACAAGCCTCTGGTAAGTGGCTCCGGCATTCTTAAGCCCGAAAGGCATCACATTATAGCAGTATGTGCCAAAATTTGTGGAAAATGAGTTTTTTTCTTGATCTTCCAGATGCACCTAATTTGATTATACTCGGAATATGAATCAAGAAAACTCATTAACTCATGCACGGCCGTAACATCAATCATTTGACTAATGTTTGGTAGCGGGAAAGAGTCCTTAGGGCATGCCTTATTCAAATCTTTATAATCTACACACATTCTAAATTTATATTTCTTCTTTGGTACTACCACAACGTTAGCTAACCAATCGGGGTAATTTACCTCTGGAATTGAACCTATATTTAGTAATAGGGTTACTTCTTCTTTGACAAACCTGTTTCTGAGCTCTGTTATCAGTCGTTTCTTTTGCCTTACCGGAGGGAAGTTAGGACCCAAACTCAACTTGTAGATAGCCACCTCCAACAGGATACCTGTCATATCTGAATATGACCACGCAAAACAATCAACATTAGCTTTAAGAAATTCAATAATTTTTAATCTGAGTTCGGGATTCAACCTTGTTCCTAAGTGGAAATTTCTTTCTAAGAACTCCGTGAACAAGGTCACTTGGTCAAGCTCTTCAGCGGTTGATTTGTTGCATCAGTTTTCTCCGGTACCTGAAAAGACTTCGGTACCTAATAAAAATCCGATGACTCCTCTTCCTTATTATCTTCAATAGGGGTGGAAGAGGGAACCGGCTCCTATAGTTGTTATTTGCTTGTTTCCTTTCCCTTGCTACTAGACAAGGTAACTGCATTCATTTCTCTTGCAGCTGGTTGATCTCCTTTGATCTTCTTGACCCCTTCTGGTGTGGGAAACTTTAGCAACTAATGATAAGTTGACAGCACAATTTTTATTTTATGTATCCACGACCTTCCAAAGATCACGATGTACCCCATATCTCTATCTACCACTTCGAACAACATGGTCTTCATTAAACCTTTTGCATGTGTTGGCAGTAACATCTCTCCCCGGGTCGTTACACTCGTTAGGTTGAACCCAGCCACAAACTTTGATGCCGGAACTATGTTTTCGGTTAATTTTGCTTGCTCCAAAACTCTCCATTATATGATATTGGTTGAACTTCTTGGATCAACCAACATACGTTTAATTTTAAAAACTAAGACGTTAAGAGATATTACCAAAGCATCGTTGTGCGTAAATAAGTCTATCCACATCCTCTTCCGTGAAGGTGATGTCATCATCTAAAGCTTCTCGGATCCTCTTGCCATGAGTTACTGATATCTTCGTCTTCTTTGCTGCTAAAAACGTCACCCCATTTACTTTGTCACCACTGAAAATCATGTTTATCATCATCCGAGGAGACCTTGTAGATGGCTTTTCTAGCTCCCCAGCGTCTCGATTTTTTCCATAATTATTTTTGGCATGATCACTTAGAAATTCTCTAAGGTGATCATTCTTTAACAACGTTGCAATCTTTTCACGTAGGTGCCGGCAGTCTTTAGTTATATGACCATGTGTTCCATAGAACTCACACCATAAATTAGGATCTATCTGACTAGGATCCGATCGAATTGGTTTCGGAAACCTAGCCTTCTTAATGTTTCTCATAGCCGACACCAACTCTACTAAACTGGGGTAAACGTTGTAGTCGAATAACCAGGGGTACATTGAATCTCGGGACCCCCGATGTTTCTTTCTCCTGTAAAGATCTGCTACTTCGACCATGATCCACCCTTCTATTAGAAACAAACCTGTCCTATGAGTGAAAACCTTTATTTCCTCGCCCATTGACCCTTTCGTAAGGCTGAAAGCGACTCTTAGAAGACCTTCGATCTATATCGAAATCAGTTTTGATCTTGTCCTAATTCCAATCACGATTACATTCTTTAGAAAACACCGAAGAACTCAGTTGATCATCTTCAATTCTGATATTTAATTCACAACTATTGTGGATATCTTGCCCATGTAGTTGATTGAAATTCCAACAGGCTTTCCTTCAACTTCCTGGAAGCATCTGAACTCAATGGATTGAGACCCTTGGTAAATGCCTCCACTGCCCACTCATCTGGTACTGCCGACAACAACATCCTTTCCTTCTAAAATCGGATCACGAACTCTTGCAATAGTTCGAATTCTCCTTGGGCAATTCTGAATATATCCGCCTTACTAGCTTGGACCTTTTTTGTCACAGCATGAGCTTTAATGAAGGAATCTATAAGCATTTCAAAAGAATCAATTGAATGCTCAGGTAAAAGAGAATACCAAGTTAAAGCACCATTCGTTAGGGTTTTGCCAAAAAAAATTCAACAAAATAGATTCGATCTCGTGCGGGGCCAAGTCATTCCCCTTTACAGCCATAGAGTAAGTTGTGATATGCTCTTGTGGATCCGAGGAACCATCATACTTTGGAACATCCGACATTTTGATTTTTTTTGGAATCAACTCCGGGCCCGCACTGGGTTTGAACGACAACTGTGTATACTTCTTAGAATCTGGTCCCTTTAGCACAGGTGATGCTCCCGGGATCTGATACATCCGAGCATGGAATTCTTTAGCATTTTGGTCCATTCGTTCATTCATCTCCCCCATGAATCACATGAGATTGGTTTTGAAAGGATCATTGGCGTTGTTGTCATTCCCGAATCCACTACATATACCACCTGCCTCGTTAAAATCGAACTTCTCCCTTGGAGCGTAGTTACCGGTTCTTTGAACTGTTTGATTTGCAAGGACGTTGGAAGGAATCTGAACTCCTCCATTAGAGTTATTGGAAGCAACCGAAAGTGCGTGCTTCAATTTTTTCATCACCCTATCCTGTCTTGAGAGGTAGTTCATAATTTCCCTTTGTTGCTCTCTAATGACTTTCACTATTTCAACAACGTGTTCATCATCCACATCATCAGGAGTTGGACTTCTCACATGCCGAGGATTTTGATTTTCGCAAACTTGAGTTGTTTCATCTCCTTCATTGCGAGTTTCACTAGTTGCATCATCATGTCAGAATGCATCCTCATGTTCGTTGTGCATTCCAACATTATAGGAATTGTTCCCAACGTTAGCTGCCATATTTGATTTTCCTCTTACTAAGAAAAGAATCAAAATTTGTTAGTAACAGATGAATAGATCAAAGCAATTATATAATTGTCTATGCCCCACGGTGGGCGCTAAACTGTTACCCGTAAAACGGTACAATTGAATTTGTAATGTGGTTTATAAGCACGTAAATTAATTTGATCCATAAATATAAAATAAATAAGAACAGAGATACGATTATAAAATAACTTAAAGGAAATATGAGTGACTATGAGTTTAGCTTCTCCGATAGCAGTAACACAAATAATATTGAGAATAAAGTAAAAAGAGCAATTTGGTAGAATAAGAGCTAAATTGTAGCTTTTGTGTACAGAATGTTTCATGTCCAACAATGAATACAAAATTTCTTATTTATAGCTCTATTTAGGGAGACAAGATTCCCAAATCAAGCTCTTCTGGAATGAGAATAAAACCCCAATTGATGACTGTATAACGGTTGGTCATTAATACAGAGATTTCGTGTAACGACTGCTCATTGACTGCTGCATTTTCCAACTGATGCCTTATCTTTAAATCTTTATTCTCGGTTTCAATGTCTTGGGAACTCACTCAGCACATGTCACATGCTTGTATCTGGTGCCAATAATTTGCTGACTTATATCTTACATGTCTTTTGTTCCACGTGTCATCTCGTCATTCGCCCAATTGTCGCTAACTAATTTTATCCCATACAACCACAAAATTTCAAAAATAATTTAGTAATTAAAAGAGTGTCACTAGTTCTTGCTTGGACAAACAGAAAAACTCCAAAAATATCCAGGAAAAGACACCTTTATTCCATGATATGTTGTCTCTTTGTTGTTTGATTTTTTTAAGATTTCACTTGTTTTATTCAACGAAATATGAAAAATACTTCACCTTCCGTGAAACTTCCTTGGACTGTAAGTACATTTTAATTTAATAACAGATCCAATTACGTGTTTAATTTTTGTGAAAAATATATGTAATATATAATACGCACACAAAAAAGGTATATACTCCGTATAAATTTACATATCCATTTAAATTTATATTTGTTTATTAAAGAAGATGTACGCATACATTTGAGTATTTATACTTTTTAGAGAGTTCGACTTGGTATTTGTAGTCATCAAAATGATTTTTATAAGTGACTATTAAATACAATTTGTGGCAAATACAAAAGTAAATAACGTATACATGTAATGTTGTAGTTGTATTAGTCATATGTATAGTGTAGTTATAATTGCATTATTATTAGCTACGTAATTATTTGTATCTCAATCAGAGTTTGCCCGAAATTGCATTAAAAGGTCATTATTGAATCATTGATTTAGCTTTGTTTCTTTTCCTTTTTCTCTGAAAATACCAATATTTATTCGTATATTTCTTTTTGTATGTCAAACCATGGGAAGCAAATATGGATATCTCTCAAAGTAAACGTGGATCAAAGTTCAATTGTTTTAATATTTGTTTAATTGATTCATGTACGACACATACAATATTCAAAGCAAAGAAATATTTTTCTCATTTAAGTATGTGTAACGCAGATGTTACTATAATTTTTGGTAGTAGTAATTTAATTGAAGGCTTTGGAAGAGCTACTATAACTCTGCCTAGGGGAATAGTATTTATCATAGATAATGTAATATTCTCCTCCAAGTCCAGGATGAACTTGTTGAGTTTTAAAGATATCCGCCGAAATGGATATCATATTGAGATAATAGATGAGAATAATCTTGAATATCTCATCGTTACCAAGAATGTCTCTGGCCAGAAAAGAGTTATTGAGAAGTTTTCACCTTATCTTGTGGTCTGTATTGGACAAGAATTAGTACAATTGAGGCATATTCTATCGTAAACCAAAGGTTACTGATTCTAATACTTTTGTATTTTGGCATGATCGATTGGGACATCCCGGATCAATTATGATGAGACTAATTATAGAAAATTCAAATGTGCATCCATTAAAGAATTCAAAGATTCTTTTAAATAATGAATTTTCTTGTACTTCTAGTTATCAAGCAATTTAATTATTAGACCATCACCAACAAAGGTTGGGATTGAGTCCCATGCGTTTTGGAACATATGCAAGGAGATGTTTGTGGACCTATTCACCCCACCTAGTGGGCCGTCTAGATATTTTATGGTCTTAATAGATGCATCTTCTAGATGGTCTCATGTGTGCCTTTTATCATCTTGCAACCTGGCGTTTGCAAAATTAATGGCACAGTTCCCCGATAATCAAATTAAGTCTATTCGATTTGATAATGCTGCGAGTTCTCATCCCAAGCATTTAATGATTATTGCTTATCAATTGGGATAAAAGTGAAACATCATGTAGCTCATGTTCACACTCAAAATGGCCTTGCAGAGTCTTTGGTTAAATGTCTGCAATTGATAGCAAGATTGTTACTCATAAAAATGAGGTTGCCCACTTCTGTTTGGGGTTATGTCATTTTGCAAGCAACAATGCTAGTTCATCTCAGACCGACAAATTATCATACATATTCCTGTTGCAATTAGTTTTGGGTCATAACCTAATATATCCCATTTAAGAATTTTTGGATATGCAGTATATGTTCATGTAGTACAGCCATATCACACCAAGATGTGTCCCGAAAGAAGGTTAGGCATATATGTTGGGTTTGAATCGCCCTCTATATGTCGATTTGATGAGACATTTTTTCCATAACTAGGGGAGAAAATGGTGAAACCAAATGAAAACTTTTGTAGAAAAATCCATCATTGTCTTATCTTGATCCACGTACCTCTATTTGTGAAAAAAGGTACAAAAGATTATTCATTTTCAAAAAATAGCAAATCATATGCAAGACGCATTTACGGATCTGAAAAGAATAACAAAATTACATATTCTTGCAGAGAATGTTCCAATCTGTATTGATGTCCCTGTTGGACAATCTTCTAGTGTCATAGCTAACGAGTCAAAAGCATACCTAAAGCGTGGTAAACCATTGGGCTCTATGAATCGAAATCCTATAAAACAATATGATCAAATGACACTACGAAAGAGTCTCATAAAGAAATTCATAATTTAACCAACCCTGATATTCATGAGGAAATCACTGAGCTTGAGACTCAAGAAAATAACAAACTATCAATAAATCCAATCGATATTGAGACGAATTTGCATTGATTGGATATAGTGATGGATTATGTCTTTGCATATAATGTTGTATCTAGCATTATGCAAGATAGTGAGGATCTTGAAACTCAAACCGTTGGTGAATGTCGACAAAGACGTGATTGGCCAAAATGGCAAAAAAGCAATCCAATCAGAGTTGGTTTCACTTGCGAAATGTGAAGTTTTTGGATCTGTAGTCCAAACACCTAATTATGTTAAGCTTGTTGGCTATAAATGGGTCTTTGTACCCAAGAGGAATGAGAAAAATGAGGTACAAATATATAAGTCACGCCTTGTTGCCCAAGGATTTTCACAAAGGCTTGGTGTCGATTATGAAGAGACATATTCACCTATTATGGATGCAATAACATTTCGTTATCTCATTAGTTTAGCTATCCATGAAAATATTGACATACATTTAATGAATATGGTTACAACCTACCTTTATGACTCGCTTGATAATGAGATATACATAAAAGTTTTTGAAGTATTTAAAATGCATGACGCAGATAATTCAAAGTTCCGGAAAATGCTTTCAATTAAATTGCAAAGATCTTTGTATAGTCTAAGCAATCAGGATGAATATGGTATAATCGCCTTAATGAGTATTTATTAAAGGAAGGTTATATAAATAATGCCACTTGTCCATGTATTTTTATAAAGAAAATAACATCAGAGTTTGTTGTACTGGCCGTATATGTTGATGACATAAACCTTATTGGAACTCCTACAGAACTCCAAAAGGCAATTGATTATTTAAAGAAGGAATTCGAGATGAAAAATCTTGAAAAGACAAAATTATGTTTCGGTTTGCAAATTGAACATTTGGCAAACTGAATTTTTGTTCAACAATCTGCCTACATAGAAAATATATTGAAACGGTTTTACATGGATGGAGCACATCCATTAAATACTCCGATGGTTGTTCGATAACTTGATGTGAATAAGGATCAATTCCAACCTCAAGAAAATAATGAAGAGCTTCTTGGTCCTAAAGTGCATATCTTAGTGCAATTGGTGCCCTAATGTATCTTGCTAATACTACAAGGTCTGATATAACCTTTTTAGTTAATGTCTTAGCAAGATATAGCTCTGCTCCTACAAGGAGACATTAGAATGGAATCAAATACATATTGTGATATCTAAAAGGGACTGCCAATATGGACTTATTTTATGTCAACGATTGCAGTTCCGATCGTGCAGTTCCGATCTTGTTGGTTATGCCGATGCTGGGTATTTATCTGACTCACAGAAGGCTTGATCTCAAATAGGCTATGTGCTTACATGTGGAGGCACTGTCATATCTTCACAATCAACTAAGTAATCAATCATGGCTACTTGATCTAATCATGCCGAGATAATTGTTATTCATGAAGCAAGTCGAGAATGTGTATGGTTAAGGTCTATAATACATCTTATTCGGAAAAAATATGGTTTGAAGTGTGACAAACTACCCACAATTTTGTATGAAGATAATGCAGTATGCGTAGCCCAATTGAAGGGAGGATTCATATAAAGAGACAAGATAAAGAACATTTCACCAAAGTTATTTTTCACACATGATCTTCAAAAGAATGATGATATCAATGTGTAACAAATTCGTTCAAGTGATAATATGGCTGATTTGTTCACCAAATCTCTACCGACATCAACCTTCAAGAAGCTAGTGTACAAGATTAGGATGCGAATGCTCAAGGATGTGAATTGATGCTCTCATCATGGGGAGTTAATACGCATTGTGCTCTTTTTTCCTTACAAGGTTTTGTCTGTCATGACCAAAAATCTCTCCTCAGGAGTCGTGATCACACCTAGTCCCTAGGACTAGGTAAGCCTAACACATAGAGAGTTATTAACATATTAAACGAATAAACCATTTAACATGAACCAATAATTGCAACACAAATCCAACAACCATTAATAGATGTACAATATCCCAAAATCGGTAGTACAAGTCATAAGCATTTCTAAGAATAACTAAGAATATCAAATACATCATTGTTTGGAATAGAAGTAAACAGTAACAATGTAAAACTCCAGAAGGTGACTCTGAGGCCTACACACGTAATGGCAAGTATAGCTTGAAGTCTCCACCGCAACTCACAATCAGCTAACTAATGACCAGTGCGCTCCGAGGTACCTGGATCTGCACAAAAATATGCAGCAAGTGTAGCATGAGTACACCACAGCGGTACACAGTAAGTATCAAGATTAACCTTGGTGGAGTAGTGATGAGGTACAACCAAGACACCTACTAGACATAATAACCTATACAAGTATTGATATAAAACTAACAAAGGAATGAATATCAATATAAAGCTAAACATAGAATAAATTAACAATATAACACTAGTAGATGGAAAGTAGAAGTAACAAATAGCAACAAGGAGTAAACATGTACTAACGCCGTAAAGTAATCAGAACACTAAAAGTCCCAGTGAAACCAAGTAAAAAAAATAAGTAACAACCAAATAATCAACTGTTCTTACACCAAGTTTACACAAGAATCACCCCGAGGTACCACACCTCATAATCACAATCACGGGTCTCGAATCACGAATCATAATCACTTGGCATCTCGTGCCCACATTACCAATCACAACCGCACGGACAACTTACGTGCTGCACGGATAACTCATGTGCCAATATCACTAGTACCTCATATATGCACGGACAACTCACATACCAATAGTAATAATACCTCATATCTGCACGAACAACTCACGTGCCAACAGTAACCATGCCTCATATCCGCACGGACAACTCATGTGCTAACAGTCCAAACCACGCACAGAAGGCAGGTATACAAGAATACATATATACATGCAATAAACATCAAGATTCATACTCCTGGACTGATATATGTGACATGCCACAGTGTATGCTTTGTGCAAGTGTACTATCACAGCTTAAGTTAACAGGTAAAATCAGAGACACCGTGTAGCACATTGGAACAACACAACAAAAATCCGAAATATGCATGACTCACACAAGATAGTCACACCACCACATAAATATAATAATTGACAATGCCCCCAGGCCATCACAAATCATCCCCGACATAGCCCCTCTTGTCTCGTCGCGTGCGCAATAATAAAGTGAATGCCCGCATTGTCTCGCCACACGTGCATAATAATTATCTCACCTTGTCTCGCCACATGTGCAAACCTAATATATATAGCCCACCTTATCACGTCGCATGTGCAAATATCAATAATAACAATAGCACGGACAACTCACGTGCAAACACCCCGACAATCCTCTCAACAATACTTCATGTGCCAAAAATATAACAACACAATATAACAATTCGCACCACATGTGCTCATATACCACAACATTCCATAACAAAAATTCTAATTACAACAACCACACGTAGCCTACGGCTCAACAACACCAAATACAATAAGAACAACAATAACACGATGGTACGAAAAGTAAATCAACACAAGAATTACAACAGTACGAGAAAACAAAAGAATGAGCTCAATAATGAAAGACATAATAAGTAATGATGACTTCAAGTAAGAGTAGTTCAACAATAAGATAGACAATGTGTAACATCGATTTCAATTACAAATAATCAACTATGGAAGAGATAACATGTAACAACGAACTTCAAACTAGAAAAATCAACTATGAAAGAAATAACATGACAATAAAGAGGCAACAATTACAATTAAAGCATGTATGAGTATATTTGGCAATAAAATATATAACATGAACCAACAACTTCAAATAAAGCATATGAGAGTGAATTTAACAATGGAGGACATAACATGATAGAGCAACTTCAATTTAGTGTGCATAGAAAACCTAAGACTCTAAACCAGTCAAATTGTCATATATAAGGCTGTGTACACTCTCGTCACCTCGAGTACACTCTTTACGTAGTTCAAATAGTGCAAAAAAAAAAAATCAATCCCTACGGGGTAGTTCCCCCACACAAGGTTAGGTAAGATACTTGGCTCAAAAGCTCTCAATCAATACTCAAAATAGCTTTTCCTTTACAATTCACCTTCGCTCGGCACAAATCTAACCAAATCGAATTAATAACATTAAATAAATCAAGAGAAATCAATTCTAACAAATAAAGCTATGATCTTTGCACAATTCCTCAAAAGTCAACAAAAGTCAACCCCAGGCTCGCCCGGTCAAAATCCAGGTCCAAGAGTAGATTCCGACTACCCATAACCCTACGAGTCTATATATATTTTTTGTTTCAAAATCTGAGTCCAATTCGACTCTCAAATCCCAAATTTTTATTTTTTAAAACATAGACAAAGTTTCTCAAAATTCCCATTTGATTCTCAAAATTCTGATGTTAATTCTCATATATAATCATGTAAAATAGCTGAAAATGATCAAAATCACTTACCCAATGATTGTAGATGAAAATCCCCTCTCCAAATCGCCTCCTACCGAGTCTAGGGTTCAAAATATGAAAGAATGAACTAAAATCCCTAAATTTCAACTCTTAACCCAGCTGCAGATGTCTCATATATGACCAAAAGTTCGCAATTGCGGATGTTCACAATTGGGGTCTCACAATTGCAACCACATATTCAAAATTGCGACCAAAAGTTCGCAAATGCAGTAGTTCGCAATTACAACAAAAAGTTTGCAATTGCAAAGTACCAGCATCAGCAATCCCGAACTTCACCGAAATGATCCGAAACTACCCTGAAACTCATCCGGAACCTCCCGGACACAAGTCGTATATGCATTTCAATCATAAAACATGCTACAAACATGCTCCCGCACTCAAAATATTGGAAAGATATTGTCTTAACCCGATATTGACCATGGTCAAACTCCAAATTTCTTAACTTAACTAGTCTCTCAATCAATGATCTAAAACACACCCAAGCCAAGCCCCTCGGGACCCCGTCAAATCATACCAACAAGTCCCAAAATATAACACGAACCTACTCGAGGTCTCAAATCCCGTAACATAATATTAAAATCACGAATCGCTCCTTAATTCAAGCTTAATGAACTATTTCAAATTTTCAAATTCCAAACTTACACCGAAAACCTCTAAACAACTCAGAATCACCTCAAATTTCACACACAAGTTCAAATGACACAACGAACATATTCCAACTTCTAGAATAACAATCTGAGTCTGATAACTCCGAAGTCAACTCCCGGTCAAGCCTACGAACTTTCCAAACCTTCAAATTGTCAATTTTCGTCAAATTGTACCAAAACCTTCTAGAAACATCTAAATGCAAATTTGGGCATACGTCCGAGTCCAAAATTACCATCCAGACCTAACGGAACCATAAAAACTACAATCCGACATCAAATTCACAAAAGTCAAACTTCGGTCAACATTTTCAACTTAAGCTTCTAAAATGAGGATCACTCATCCAAATAAATCCCGAAACATCCGAAAATAGAATCCGACCATGCACGCAAGTCATGACACACAATATGAAGCCACCCAAGACCTCGAACCACTGAACGGAACGCTAAATCCCAAAATGACTGGTCGGGTCGTTACATTATCCCACTTGATTTTTCTTACAAGGTTTTTAACGAGACAACCAAAAGGCGTATTTCTAAACATGTGTACTCTTTTTCTTTCACTAGAATTTTTTTTCACTGGATTTTATTTTTGTTAAGGTTTTAACGAGGCACGTTATCTGTTGAATAGACATTCAGAGGGAAGTGTTATAAATAGAATTGTATTCTAGGTAAATATCTATTTTTTAGAGAGTTTGTTACTTTGTGACTAAGTCATTTTTTTCCTATAAATAGAGGAGTTTTACCTCATTGTAACTCATCTCAAATTCAATAGAATTCTCTCCCTCTTTCTTTGCAATATTCTTTTTTTCTTTATTGTTTTATTTCAAATTCAATATTTTCGATACAAAAATTATAAATATGTAAAAAATCACTAAACCTTTAATATTTGAGCACATAATATTAAAAACACAATAGGTTCAGTGCTAACATTTTGAAGGTCTTTTTTAAGGCAAACATTTTGAAAGGTTATTGGACCTACTAAATTTAAATTCTGAATACGTCTAGGATCTCTAGAGATTTCCACTTTAAGAGATTGATTATATGGATGAGATGAGCCAACTTGGGCAGGATCAGCAGATCTTTACTTTCAGGACAGTTGCACAAATGGCCTTTTTTGAATTTAAATAGAGGCCTCAAAAAAGGTTATGTGCAAATGCATTTTGAAGCACGATTCTACTAACTGGATTAACGGGACAGAATTCATAGAGTGGCCTCAAAAAAGGCCATCGGGTGCAAATAATCCCTTATAGTATAATTGTGTTTATTGGCACAAGATGATCAGATGATGGCATAAAAGCTTGGGACATTCCAAAGGGTGAAGATATTGCTAAATTTGAAGTTGATAATGAGTTGCTTGCGTTTGGTTAAATTTCTGGATTTAAAGCTTATTCGAGTTTTGGCAAACTATCTATGCATGTATTTCTAGTTTCAATTCTGTGATTGTTTGTTTTACTTATATTCGTCATGAAGTGTACAAAATTTATTCGTTGTAAATATGTGAAATTAAGCCGTGTGACCTATTGACGAGAGATTAACAATTGTTGAGTGATGAAAGAAAGCAAACAAAGAACAAAACATCCATATGTAGGCATGTAGAGTAAATAGGTGGATTCTGAATTCTTCTTTTCTCAAATGTGTTACAGTAAGTATTAACTCAATGACTCAATGTCTATCACAACATTATTAAAATTAGGATGCGTTAGAGGTCAATTCATAGGCTTTTAATTTATTAAATAAAAGATTAATGCATGGAAAATGTATCAACTCAATCCATAGGCTCATATCAAGAGGTCCACCAATATAAGATAATCTTGAAGCTATATTCAATGAAGTTAATTTATTTTCTTTTTTGCAAAAAAAGAAAATGGAAAAATGAGCATTTTGGATAATGCGCAATGGTTTGCCTGCTGTGGTTTATTCACAAAAAAAGAAGGAAAGACCAAATATGCACACTTTTGAATTGCTATCGTCGTCCATGGTTGGCCTGCTATGTTTTATATATTGGCAATTCGGCATGACTGTCTTTGACTTCTTGTGTATTTTTTGGCCGACTAGTATATGTTGCTCTAATAAAATAAGGTGTTTTTATTAAATTGAAATATATCGCCATCTTTATGTATTAATCTTCAAATCAAGTTGTGATCATCTATTTAGTGCCACAACGGCCACAAAATATAATTATGAGCTAAAAAACCTGAAGACACCATAGAGGAGAGAATCAGAGAACGGCAAAATGCTGTTTTCTTTAAGAATTTAATTTATATACATTAACGATGTAAAAAATATTTACATTATAAATAGCATGCTATCTATCTTATTTTCTAGATCCACTCATTATGAACAGGTTACCTATAATCATCTTTTGTGTTTCAATGTAAAAAAGTCAGTATAAAAGTTAAATTCTTTCTTTAATAATATATTTATTCTTATAGATAACTTAACCTGGTCTTATTTATGTCCTCAATAACCATTGTCAGTTTATCAAGAAAAAAGACTCCTAATAAGAGCTTTGCCTCTTTAGGTTACACTTTACAAGAAAGAATGAAGGTTGATATAGAAATTATCTCCAAAATGACAATCAAACCATCTTCACCAACCCCAGATGACCTTCACCATTACCAGCTCTCATATCTTGATCAAATTGCTCCAAATATTTTGATGCCCCTAGTTTTTTTCTATGCAGCAGACAATAACCTCACAAACACACAGAGATCAAATCAGCTCAAGAAATCTTTATCACATGTGTTAACCAGATTCTACCCTCTTAGCGGCCGTCTAGAGGCCAATTCTCATGTCAATTGCAACGACGAGGGCATTCCATATATAGAAGCCATAGCCAAATGCAGTCTCTCAGATTTCCTTCTTGATCCAGTTCCTAAAGAACTCAACAAGTTCATCCCTTGTAAGTTACATGATGTTAAAGATTTCTTCTTACTAGTCCAAGCAAACTTTTTTGAGTGTGGAGGAATGGCTATTGGTATAGCCATTTCTCATAAGTTAGCTGATGCAATGTCAACTTTCATGTTTATCAATTGTTGGGGAGCTATTGCAAGAGGGAATACCAATGTTCCTAGTCCAAGATTTAATTCTTCCATACTATTTCCACAAAGAGATACATCAGAGTTAAAATCAAGCATCACAATCGGGAAGGATACCATTGTGACTAAAAGGTTTGTATTCTCTGCCTCTAAAGTATCAGCACTTAAAGATAAGTATACTGAAAATACGAGACCTCCCTCGAGGATTGAAGCTTTATCAACTTTCTTATGGACTCGTTTGATGGCAAGTATTCATCGCAAAAGAGATGAAAACAAGAATTATGGCATAGTCCATACACTGAACTTACGTACCAGAAGTAATCCTCCGTTGCCTGAATCTTTATTCGGGAATGTAATGCAAGTAGTCGTTACAATACCATCTCTGGATCATAATATTAGTGATGAGGAACAAGGTTTTGAGCTAGTGAAACAAGTGAGAGAAGGTATACACAACGCAAATAGTGAATTTGTCTCAGGTCTCCAGAAGATTAATGATGACAAGCACTTGAGTTTTATCAAAGAGAAAGCAAATGAGCAGAGGAAAGGTGGCCTAGTATTGTTCAACTTTACTAGTTTGTGCAGATTTCCTCTATATGAAGCTGATTTTGGCTGGGGACAACCGATATGGGTAGGATCAGCTAGCCTTGTTCTCAAGAATGTTATTGGTTTTCTAGACACAAAATCAGGTAATGGTATAGAAGCCTGGGTAAATCTCAAAGAAGAAGACATGGCCAGATTTGAAGCTGATAAGGAATTGCTTTCTTGGTGTAGTGACTGAACCTAGAATTTGGTGGATTTCTACACTTTCTAGTATAGACATTTACACTTACACATACTGCTGCTTTTAATCCTTCCATATGTTATAATGTTGGAAGTTTGTTTATTTTTATCTTTTTGGTCAACTTTATACATTGATGAACACACCATCCAACTCCTACGTCTACCACCAAATTAAGCTCTAGAGCCTGAAATTCATACGAGGGATTTCAAAAAACATTATTAGAGTATCACACCTAAGATCTGAACCTATTATTTAAAGCAATTTCTTAATGCCATTTGCCACTACACTAAGATCTCCCCTAATGTAAAAGGGATTCGACAATTCATATATAACCAAAAGAAATCATTTTTGCTCTATTTGCGCAGTACAATATTCCGGCAAAGGGGATTCAATTGAATTCCCTTGCCTCCCTTTAGGCTTTAGCTCCGCCCCTGCCTAGAAGGTCTTAAGAATGCCAAAAGATCCTCTACTCTCATGGCAAAGGCTTTGCAATATATAAGACCGAATTAAGAGGAAGGTGAATTAGGTTGTACATAAACTTTAGGTGAAAACAGTCCGTTGTTTAGAAACATATTTTTCGAAATAACTTTGGATGAACCTAAAGAGACATACAAAAAGGAACAGGTTGTTCTTTATACTCAAACACACTTCAGACAGAATCAATTGCAATTAACACCACTCTAGTAATTCTAATAAAGGTAAACTGCTCAACAAGAAACTCCTTCAAACAGAACAATATATAATTTCTTTCAATTTATGGGTCAAATGTATGAGAAAAGTTTAATATTTAACTAGAAAAAACAATATATTAAAGATTTTAAGAAGTAAATGAGAGAGTATAAGAAAAAATGCAAAAAGTTTGTAGTACATAGTAATTGAACACATCATGTAGCTTTTGGTTCATTTCTCCTAGAAGCCAGTTAATGCTTACCAATGTACTTCCAGCCGCCTAGTTAGTTATACACAGAACCTCAACCATTTGCTGGAATCCTTGAGCTTTCACAAAAAAACCAAATGAGGAACAAACAAACAAATAAAAGCTTGATGCTACATGATTGGCTGCAGCCTACAATGTTCGTTCCAGCTTTAACTCACATTCTTCCATTATCAATTTACCTTTGTGATTTTCCCATCAGACTAAAACATATGTGACTAATCAATCTACTATTACCATCAGCTTCTGTAGCTTTTCTATTTGTAATTTGTAATATAATATATGCAAAGACTCTCTTGAACAAAATGCCAAACTTACCACAACTTATGTTCTATCCCTAATCTTAAGAATTACTATAAGCATTTGTTGAAGAGTAGTATTTGCCAAAACTTTACCAAAACAATAGACACGGCAAATATTTCAAACAAGTATAATGATTGATAAACGTACTTGCTCCCATATCATTTCCAGATTGCCAAAGTTAACACATATATAAACAAATTAGAGTTACAACTACAGCTACCAGGATGAAACTGACCAGGGGGAAAAAGCCAATGACACAAAAAATCCCTTCTCCCTTTAATAAATTCACTGCTTCCGAAATGTAAACTAACCAGAAATATCAAAATGAAGAACAAGGAAGAACAAGCATATCTTAATATTAAGTTCGAGAACGCCCAGTGGACGGCACAAGCACAGCTTCAGTACTTGTAGAATTTTTGGCAGCAACATCTTCTAATCGTTTCCATGTAGCTTCACGTCTTGACTTAATCTCATCTTCCTTCAATTCGTCCTCCTGAAACTTGTGCAAGCACTCCTTGAATAGATCAGGATCAAGATCATAGAATATCTTCCGAATATTCAGTGACAAACTGTGAACAGCCTGATTCCAATGGTTTCTGGCATTTCTCTCCAGTGCAGGAAAGATGATAGGCAGTATCACCTTTCGATTTTGCTTTATCAAATTCTCAATGTGATCGTTGTTCCACAAAAATAAAGCCCTTTCTGCCACCTATAGTGAACACAAACACTAAGTCTTCTGAATTGGCAAATTTGAACATTAATCAGAGCAAGCAAAGTAAAAGTATATTCAGAATGCTAGTATACAAGTTTTTTTTTTCGTGATAAAGGTATACAGGTTTTTTCCAAATTAAATCCCGCAGCAACATGATAAACACACGACTCAAGCTCCTGATCTTCTTCTCATTCTAAACATTCTATGAGTTCACAAAAAGAATATCTGTCAATCAAATATGTCCACCAACTCATTGTGGAAACATCAAATAACTGATTTTTCTGAAGAGCCTTGAAACGTTCATCCATATTAAAAAACCAAAATAAATATAAAGGAAGGAACTTCTATATACAGCAATCTTTAGTTTTACGACATAGGAATTAGTCATGCGAAGTTAAGAATCAATAATTGAAAAAGAAAATAAAAAAATTAAAGAGGATGAGGATAAGAAGACATAACCAGAAGAAGAATTAGAAGAGGAAATTGCACTTTTGCTTCCTCAATTTACACAATGTCCCAATCCTGACGTTCTTAATCCCACTAAGCATATTTAACCTTCGATTAACTGACACATAATCTTTTGGTCTGTTAGTAGAGGGACCAAAAGGTGAGCTAGCTCCAAGCAGCACATCACCCAACATAAAGCAACATGCATCAACATGCGGCTAAACTGCCCGGCTTCAGTTCCACTTTACTGAAAAGTCTATCATTCTTTATGTAACACAGCACTATTATTACTCAAGCATAGACAAAGATTTGTACGTCCCCTTAACAATCCATCACCAGAGTTTCACCTTCCTTAAGGATAACACGACAGCATGGCTTTCTCAAAGTAACTTACACAAGGTATGTTTTTATTTCTATTAATTCTTTTTACATAAGATACATTGTCATGAATTTATCGAAGCTTCAACTGAAAATAAACCTACTTTTGCAATATCTCCATTGAATTATCATAATCAATGTTCTCTGTAATACAATCATCCACTCCTTACACCACTTCAAATGCTCCCCAAGTTAGCCACAGTAATACTTTACATTGAGCTCGCTACTTGCATGCACCTTGACTATTACACCCATTACTTGCCACCTCCTACTAACACAGGTACCTAGTTACTCTACTCACCAAGGCTTAAGTAGATGGGATTTAAACAATGGTTTCTAAGGTTTGCACCCACTTCATTGACCATCAGGCCACATACTTTGGTGCCCCAATTTGTAGCCACATAATCTGAATCAAATCTTCTTCCTTTGTTATCTAGAGGAGCTATTTATTCTGTGCTACAAGTAAAAATTGCATTATTAATCAAATATTATTTAATTTGTTGATAAATTAGTACAAAACCCCCTTTAACTGAGTAATTTATCCAAATTAAGCCTGACCCAACATTATTCTCTCCTCCTTTTGGCTTCCATTGCTACCGCTCCAATATCAGACTTCCACAAAATATTTCCAAAAAAGGAGGTTCAGTTCACATCTTACACCCTCTTCTTCCAGTCAATTCTGCTGCTGCTACTCCTATTCTAGCTTAGCTGTTTAACTGTCCTCAAATTGAAGGCCTTAAATGAAAGAAAAGAGAATTTTGAAAATGCTGTCTCACTAGCCTATGCACCGGGCTGCCCTTTTTCACTAGCCTATGCACAACAGGCAACTGAACAGTGTAGAGTGATAGTATTCAAGAGAAATAAGTCATGCTTATGACTTGTACAGCATATTTGTTTTCCAACTTTTTCCCATTACCACTCTCACATGAATTAGGAATGAAGCACAAAAGTCA
Organism: Nicotiana tomentosiformis; assembly: GCF_000390325.3. Lineage (NCBI taxonomy): Eukaryota > Viridiplantae > Streptophyta > Magnoliopsida > Solanales > Solanaceae > Nicotiana > Nicotiana tomentosiformis. The sequence continues at coordinate 75,468,339 of NC_090823.1, read as the reverse complement.
TCTGTGTTGGACATTAAGTGTACCGAGATCAAAGATCCTAGCGGACCATGCTTCCGCAAGATTAAGTGAATAGAGGTTCTTTTTTGTTTGAGAATGGTAAAAATAAGTGAATGAGGTTTTCATGAACAGGTGATAAGAAATTCATCTAATTCTTTTCCGAGCAATATTACTGTGTTTGGTTATTATACAATCAGTACTGCACAGGAATTAACTTAGGAAAGGTACTGAAGCTTTTCCATTAAGGCATCCTGTAGTTGTTACAAGAGATTAGAGGTAGGTAGGAAACTACTTAATGGTGGAAATAAAAATATTCATAGATCACAAGTCCGAATACCTTCTGAAAACTAAATGCTACCTTTTGGTATTATTGGCTAATTTGTATTGGATAGATCTGAGCTATCTATTATTCTACTTTGTCCTCATATCACATTACAGAATAGGCAATACAACCATATCTACAAAGTGTGGTGGCCGTCAGGGGTTTAGCTCAATTTGTAAAGGTTGAGGGACTTGTATCTTAAGTCAAAGGTTCAAGGCCCGTGCTAAGAGAACTAACTCTTGTATTTAAGTGGAGAAGGGTATGTGGGGGGGGGGGGGGGGGGGGGCATCATCCCCCAAATTTAGAAGGCTGCGGGTGGCCCAAAAGGTCAACTCCAGATAGATTTCTCAATCATAAAAAAAAGAATATGGTGAAGTGAAACGATAGTAAGATGCATTGCATAATAGGAGTGCATAGAAAGATAACATACTTCAAGCCAGATCAGACAACCAGAAGAACTAATCAGAAATTTTTCCACGGAGAATGACGCAGAAGTTGAAGAAAAATAGTGTATATCGTTTTGCTTATCCCGAAAAAAATAAAAAAAGAAAAAGAAAAGAAAAGGGGGACTAGAGGAAAGTAGCATGTATCCTGCGTTTTAAAGGTACAGTATTTCACAGATCATCTATCATTAAAGAGAGAGACTACCATGCATGGAAGAAAAACATCCTCCCCCCCACCCCCCAAAACCCGCACACACACAGGCTCTACAACATCTACTTGATTGTCAGATGCTCAAGTTAGAGTAATCTTTTCATTTTGTCATGCTATTGTAATGTATAATCAACCAGCCAACCATAGCTGCTTCAATGACCAAATTTCTGAGGAACGAACAGCAAGATTAGTCTTACTACAAGACCATGAATAGTGCAAGCACCTAAAATAAATGGCAAACTACGACTTCACATCTTCATGCTATTCCTCAGCACTAAAAACGGCAAGTACAACCAAAAGGGGTTAACTTTTTCAATCTATAAAAAAGTCTTACAGCGAAAATCCAAAGATCCAACATCAGTATCATACTATTGCCAACAATTTTTATTTTTTTTGAGAGAGAAAGGTAACTGTAATATAGAGCTAGCACTAAGTGCTGTAGTACTTACAAGTGAGCAAAAAACCAAAAGAAAAAAATACTTTCCAGTCTTACAGGGATTCTAAGAGGTTAAGTATGGAAGCTGTTGCACAACTTTAACCTCAATCAATAAATGGTTGCTCATTGAACAGATGGAAATGATGGAAATGAAGACATGCGTCATTCTGCATGCAGCAGTAGCAGTGGCAAAGAAGAATTCTCTAGGATCCGTTACAGTTTTACAAGTGCGGAAAATTCATGCGGCAGTAAATGGAGCGTCCAATATATGTGGTTTCAATATTTTGAAATCTTTAATCGTCATCGATCATCTTTTATGGGAATGATCAGGTTCCTTTTTCAATAAGTCCTTCATGAGCAAAAGTAAAATCCACCATCATCAGTGAATAAAAAGGTTTATGGCACATAAAAGTACAACACATCTCAGCACAAGATAGCAACAAGGGGAAAAATTCTCTGCCAATTAACAGGAATTGGGATGAAAAAGGGGGCACAAGCTCAAGTCTTCCAGCCCATTTTCTCTTTGTTGATGATTTTTTTTTTCTCTATTCAAAGAATCATGAGTTGAGCTTGATTGAAACAGCGAGGATTCATATAGCTGATCCCAACTTGTTTGGGACTGAGGCGTAGTTGTTGTTATTTAAAGAATCAGAACTATATTTCATTTTTGATACTTCATCTTACTACTTCTATTGCAGAAGCGAACTACCAGCATTTCAGATCAATTTTTATGCTTAAGTTAGTTTTTTCTTTTAAATTTTCATGGAAGTAATGTATTACTACAGAAGATGCTGAATACAGTACATCCTGATCAAGGGTCTCCTGTACAACGGCATCTGGTTTTTATGCTACAGTTAGTTATCAAATTATCATCTCAACAAAGCAATATAAGGTGGAAACTTTTGAAATTTTTGTGTTTTTAGTTGTTCAACAACTATAGTATTCGCTCACCATTTTACAGTATAAACATCCACCTATCACACCAGCAATCAGCAGTACAGAATAACAGAAAACTACTTTAGACAATTATATTCATTTTCCCATGATGGAACTAAACTACATTATAAAATTTGGATTACCAAGCTACGGTACCACGAATAGGCAGATAATCAACTAAAATAAACTCAGCACCACTCCATAACAAACTCAAATAGTAGCAGCTCCATAACAGCCTCTGACAAATACTAATTCTATTGCTTAATTTACATAATATTCAAGAAACCAGTCACTACAGAATAAGAGCGTCATTTACCATAACAAACAAATCCACCTCTGCATAAATCATGACTTATATACAGACACCACAAGACATGTTGCACATTCACCATTGGAAATTACAAACAAAACTATGGCTATAACAACAATGTGCACTCAAACAATCACAGAATATAAATGCTTCATCCAAGGGGGGGGGGGGGGGGATGGTACTCCAGATCATCTCAACCCATCAGAAGAAAACTAACTGGCTAACTGCAAGAAATTTAGTCCCTTGAAAAGCAAATATTCTACTTGAAGAAGAAAACACGCTTTGGCAAGAAAAGAAAAGAAGAAACAGGGAGAGAAGTATTGCAGGTCAGTTAAATTTTTCTTAGTTTCAATCATCATCTCAACCCATCAGAAGAAAACTAACTGGCTAACTGCAAGAAATTTAGTCTCTTGAAAAGCAAATATTCTACTTGAAGAAGAAAACACGCTTTGGCAAGAAAAGAAAAGAAGAAACAGGGAGAGAAGTATTGCAGGTCAGTTAAATTTTTCTTAGTTTCAATCATTTCTCCATTTCCACCAGACAACACATGACCATTGCAAGCTAGGAAACATAAACATACTGCACGCCACGTCAATCCACAAAGTATATTTTAAAACCAATGTTGCCTACAGAGATAAGAAATTAGTGCTGTTCTATGATGCATATAATACATGCATGTTCTTCCATGCTTAATAAATAGAAGCATATCCAAATACAACGGACACATACCTGAAAATGCAAACTAGTCAAGCAATGAGCAATTCGACGAAACAATGGCACCATACACCTTTGGAAATCTGGTGGCTGAGTAGCTTCCAAGATTTCCTCCAACTCACCAAGGAACATGACTTCCTTTGAGCTATTTGTTACTGGCCAATACTTTAACAATCCCCTAATAACTGTATCAGCAAGCTTGCAGTCTTTCTCCACAAACTGTGTCATACAATAAGTTAACTGTTGATGGTACATGGCTAAGCATTTGGGTTTATGCAGGGGGATCAGTGTCCGCACAAGAAAAAGCTTGTGTTCTTCTTTTAGTGGCAAAGCAAACCCATTGATTATGCTGCCCAGAATTTCCAGAAGCTCTGCAATCCCATTATGCTTTTCAGTCTCAAAAACAAAACGGTAAAATATGTTATTAATAGCCTTCCTAATATAAGGTCGGTGTACCATGAACTTCCCATAGACACGGTGCAGTATTATTTTCAAGTACTCCCTCTCTCTAGGATCCTCAGAGTCGAAAAGATCAAGCAATCTGAGAACAAAAGAATGATCTACATATCTTTTAGCAACTTTTGCATCAGTTTCCGGTGATGCAACAAATCTTAGAAGAAACTCATACACAATCTGCAGATGTGGCCATGCAGGATCCATTGCAGGCTCGTCCTCTTCCACATCAAAGGCCAACGCCTTGTTCTCCCGAGGCTGAGGCATGAGTTCCCTGAACAAATTTGTAGATACCATTTTTACTACTTCTTGCATCACCACTTCTGTAAATTTTACATTTGCAGAAGTCACGTACTCCACGAGCTCCAACAATGTCTGTCGCTTGATCTCCTTTTCTTTAAGGTTCTTTGTAGGATCAGTGAAGTCAAACAAAACACAACACATGCTGAGCTTCCTAATGAACAAGTTCTGTTTCTCAGAATTGGGAACATCCCTAAAATTTGGTAATGCATCATAAGAAGCTACTACCAGATTCCCATTCACCTTAAAACTCCCATCTCGAACAAACTTATCCCCCATTCCATATCCTGAAGCTGAAACAGAATAAGGGGCTGAAATAACAGTACTGGCTACTCCAACCTTTTTATTTCCTCCGTCACTTTTCTTTGAACTGCTAGTTGAAGAACTTGAACTAGAGGTACCAGCTGTCTTTGACTGCTTCTTAGAGTTCTTTTTACCAAATATCTTGATCATATTTCTCTTCAATTTGAAACTTTATATAAATAACAAGTAAATGCTCAACAGAAAGATCAACCAAAACTGAGTAAAGTCATCAAACCAAAGTTAAATCTTCCACCTGAGCTGAAACCCACATGCCCAAGCTCAGCTTTTCAAAAGGGTCAGCACAAAATGATGAAATTACTTCATCAAATAATTCAAGAAATTACTCAGTTACCTACCACCTTCAAGAAAGGGGCTAGAAGGACACTTTTTTCAACTACAAGAAACAGAGGCCTCAATTAATTCAAATAATGAAGAACTAAAATATTGAAAACCATTCAGAAGTACAGATCAAGAATTGAGGAATACCTGAATCAACTCAGGGAAAACCCCAGTTCCTCAAAATTCAACAACTTTTGCAAAAACCCATGTGTAAAGTTTTTTGCCTTTTGACTTAAAAACCCAGATGTATACATGTGTAAAGCCACTGGAAACAGAAAATTATATCAATAAAAACCTTCAGTATTAAATTCAAGAAAACCCCACCTTTTTCAACTTTGCTCTTCCACTAAACAACCATAGCAAATGGGGTTTACAAAATAAAGTATATCCCCACACACGCTCTCTTCACTTTTTCAATAATCCCCAAGCACCAAAGATTAAACTTTTAATGTAAATTGAAACCCAAAAGAAAAAAAAAAGTGTTTTTTTCTTTCTTTTTCTTTGTCACAGTTCAGAAACTGGGGAAATGGAGCAATTATGGAGATGAATTTGGTGAATCAATTTTGGGGTTCTTGGATTTTTATTTTTTTATTTGTTATTTTTGGTGTTGATTGTTGACTGGGTAAACTATTCTTGGAATTGTATTAGTTTAGCGTGTGCATTCTGACTCGGACCAAACGACCAAAAGCCCCCGTCTAATATCCTCTAATTCTCTGTACTTTCTTAATTGGTAATTTGGTAAAAGTCAAATGCCCTAACCCGGACGCCGGACGGTATATGTTATGATTAATTATTGAGATGTTTAAAATATTTGCTAGTATATTATTTACCAAAAAAAAAAAAAAACTAAGCAGAAAACAATCATAACAACCCTTTTGCTATATATATATATATATATATAAGTCCAAGTTAAACAAGGCTATCTACTACGCAAGCCCACCTCTTTTTGTTTGAACCCTATGTAGTGAAAGATACGAAAGGGCAGGCTACTTTCGTTAAGTACCTAGTTGAAAAAGGCTGTAATATCTTAGCCATCTTAATGTCCTAGATGACTAAGAAAAATCTACCGTTTTAACACACAACAAAATCTTAGAAAAGAGGAAGAATCATTAATACAAGAGACATATAGGTAAGCAAGCAAGAAGGATAGGTGCAAAAAGACACTTGTCACGACCTCAATTTCACTCCGTAGGATATCGTGATGACACTTAGTCTCTAAGATTATGTAAACCTGATAATTTGCGAAATAACTGAATAATAAATTGAACTCGAATCTCAACACATAATATATAAATAAAAACTGCGATTTAAATAATTACAACTCCCAAAACCAGGTAGAAATAAGTCACAAACTTCTAAAAGAAAATACTATTTGTCTCTATACATCAAAGTCTAAAGAGAATAAGGGAAATAACATAATAAGGATAGAGGGGGACTCTGAGGTCTGCGAACGCTGGCAGATATACCTTGAAATCTCCACGTGCGGTCCAGCTCACTGATATCTGGTCTGGTATGAAGAACCTGGATCTGCACAAAAAAATATGCAGAAGTGTAGTATGAGTACACCACAACGGTACCCAGTAAGTGTCAAGCCTAACCTCGGTAGAGTATTGACGAGGTCAGGTCAGGGACCTACTGGTTTAAAAGATAAGCAAGGCAGAAGATATAATAATATTTTGAAATGACTGAGAATTTAAACAACGAGAAGTTTCAGAAACTAACAGCATAGCAAATAGAGGTAAACAACAGGGGCGCTTCCGAGGTATCGCCCCGTAACCCAAATGTAAATGATCAACAGGGGGATCTCCCGAGGTGCCGTCTCGTAGTCCCAAAAGTAAATATGCACGACAGGGGATCTCCCGAGGTACCGCCTCGTAGTCCCAAAGTAAATATGCAAGACAGGTGGATCTCCTGAGGTACCGCCTCGTAGTCCCAAAGTAAATATGCAATACATGTGGATCTCCCGAGGTACCGCCTCGTAGTCCCAAAGTAAATATACAAGATAGGGGGATCTCCCGAGGTACTGCCTCGTAGTCCCAAAGTAAATATGCAAGACAGGGGGATCTCCCGAGGTATCGCCTCGTAGTCCCAAAGTAAATATGCAACTCATAAATTATAGAACCACGAATTTACGGCAAGGAATCCTACAGTTAAAGACCGAATTCAATAATCAAGGAAACAGGTAATTCAACTAAGCATGTTGCACGAATTTCAAGTAAAGGTTAAGACACGTAAACATGCAATACTAGGCTAAACATGACAGCTACACATGCAAGGCAACTCAGTTAAGGAATTCAAAAGAAATATACTCATCAAGAACCGGAATTTTCACAATTAGCATGTGTACGCACTCGTCACCTCGCGTACACGGGGATCACATACCACAAATTGTTACAACAGTACCAAATCCTAAGGAAATTTTTTCCACACAAGGTTAGATAAGTCACTTACCTCAAATCTCGCTCAATCAATCGATAAGGATGCCTTTCCCTCGATTTTCCGACTCCGAATGGCCCAAATATAGTCAAAAGCAATTACATATCATGAATACAACTACAAGAAACTAATTTAAATAATAAATCTATGACTTTAGCAAAGAATCGAAAAATCGCCCCAAAAAGTCGACCCAAGCCCACGTCTTGGAATCGGGTAAAAGTCACAAAATATGAACACTCATTCGATATCGAATTCACCCATATCAAAATTACCAAAATCCGACACCAAGTCGCCACTCAAATCCCCAAATTTAACTCTCAAAATTCCTAACCTCCAACTTCCAAATTCCACCTTAAACACACACAACCTAAGTGGGAAAATCAATGGGGAAACAAGATTATTGATCAAAAATATGTACAAGAGACTTACCTCAAGATATTCCTCAAAAATGCTCTCAAGAATCGCCAAAACTCGAGCTCAAAATGTTTAAAATGAGGCAAAATCGCGAACTCTTGTATTTAGATGTTCTGTCCAGCACTTCCGCTTCTGTGGAAACTTAGTCGCATCTGCGACGTCGCAGAAGCGACAACTTACCCGCATCTGCGGTTCACTCGCTCCTGCGGTCAACTCTTCCGCGGAACTTCCGCTTCTGCGGTCCTAAAGCAAGGGGCTCTCCATCTCTGAAAGATTGTGTCCAGGATTCGGTATTGGAATTCCCCTAAAAGAGGTGGGCTTGCATAGTACATAACCTTGTTTAACTTGGACTTGCTGCAGGAAGCTTCCTTTGCGAGGTGATGTGCGATTTTATTTTCTTGATGGAAGTTATGTTTGATTACCAGTTCCATCCCCTAGTGCATTAACAACCTGTATAACAAATTTTAGACTCATAAATATGATTTTTATTAGTCAACAATTGTGGAGTCCGTTTCAATTTCCAGTGTATAAAGATGCAGTTTCTTTACTAGTTGAAGTCTCTCCTGGAGTGCAAAAAGTTCTACTTGAATTGGAGTCCTGAAAGAGTTCTTTTGAGAAATCCAACAACGCAGTTTCCATCGTCATTTCTAAATACTCCACTTAATCCGCTTTGAAGATCTTCATATTTGAAAGCAACATCAACATTTAGTTTAAACCATCCCAAAGTTGGTTTATGCCATTTTATGTTGATTTTCAACCAATTGACTCTTTTTAGTAAAGAAATTTTATTCCCATGCGTGATGAGTAATGGCAGCAAGAGATTATTATGATTATTTCTATTTTTATTTATCCAGTAATTCCATAATACAAATGGAAAGACTTCTTGCCAAGAAATGGAGTTTGCGCTAATGCCAAAATTTAGGTCTTTTAGTTGAAGAAGGCAGTATGTAAAAGGGGGACTACTGATGTATATACCCATGCTTACCCAGAAGTATTGAGCAATAAGGCATTCTATAAAGATATGGATAATAGTTCCATCTGCTACCTTATACATCGAACATATAATATCAACATTAATACCAATAAGAACTATGTAGTATCTACGTGACCGTCTTTCATGTTGGCACTGCCATAACAGGAATTTAATTTTGTTGGGACAATTCAGAAACCAAATCCAAGAGAAGTCTTTTCTATAGGCTGTGGAGGGTCAATGATATCATAGCAAGACTTAGCAGTAAACATGACACTGTTATTTAAAGACCAAATTGGAATATCCACTAGATTGGGGTTAGATCTAACTAACAGTGAGATTGTTATTGTAACGATTCGACCGGTCGTTTTGAACTTTTGTGTTTCATTCAGTAGTTTGAGACTTTGAGTAGCTTCATATGATGTATTATGACTTACGTGTATGGTCGATTTCAGTTTTCGACTGGTTCGGAATTGATTTGAAAATATGAGTCTCGATTTGGAAGTTTTAAGTTGGAAGAGTTGACCAAGATTTGACTTTTAGGTAAACAGACTCGAAATTGAGGCTTGATTGTTCTGATAAGTTCGTATGATGATTTAGGACTTGTACGTATGTTCGAATTTGATTTTGAAAGTTGGCAATTTGAAGAGCTTAAGAGTTCATAAGTTTGACCGAGAGTTGATTTTGATGTTATTGGACTCAAATTGGTGTTCCGAGATTTTAGATAGGTCTATATAGTTGAATTGAACTTATGTGCAAAGTTTGGAAGCTATCAGAAGTGTATAAATGTGATTCGGACAATCTTTTGAAGGAATAAAGATTTAACAACTTAAGGGAAATTCTATTCGGTTTGAGCATCGATTTTTTATTATGATGTTTCCGTGGGTGTTTTGAACCTTTGGATAAGTTCGGATAATGTATTTATACTTGTTGATATGATTGGATGAGGTCCCGAGGAGTTCGGGTGTGTTTTGGATCATTGGTTGAGAGACCAGTTAAGTTAAAGATTTAGAATTTGACCACGGTCAATATCGAGTTAGGATGACCTCTTTTCAGTGTTTTGAGTGTGCGAGCATACTCGTAGAAATTTTGTGATTGAAATGCATGTGTGGTTTATGTCCAAGAGGTTATAAATGAGTTTTGGATGCTAAATCGAAGATTTTGCGATTGCTGAATTTTCTGGTATAATAATTTTGAAAATACTGATTATGTCCCTGAAGTTTTCAGACTCTCTTTAAAACTTCAAAATATCACATCTCCCTCATTTTAAGATCAAATTGGTTGATTCAAAAAGCTATCTTGGGTATAATTTTGCAAGAATTATGTAAGGCTTATCAAATGTGGGTTTCGGGATCATCTAAGTTCTTATTCGGGTTGGGACAACTGCTACATTTTTTATTTGTTTCGGAATTTAGTTATTTTTTCTCACAGGGTTTTGGAGCTCGGGAAGAGGCGATTGTTGAGGGAGTTTTCATCTACTTCATTGGGGTAAGTGAACCTAACTCGAATTTATGATTATAACATGAATCTATCATTAATTTTGGCTCTAAATCAAGGAATCTTTAAGAAGAAAAGAGGGTTTTGGCTTGATAGATAAGAAAGTGCATTTTGGGAGTTTTGGAAAAACTTTTCTAAAGTGAAAAATAGATTTGAACCCCGATTTGGAGTCGGTTTTGGATGAAGCTTGTATATTTGAACTTGTATATGAATGAGTGTTCGCGATTTATGAGTTTTGTCGGGTCCGGGGTGCAGGCCCGGCTTGACCTTTTGGTTGACTTTGAGTATTTGATTAAATATTCGACATTTATCGTTTGTGTTTGATTCCTGTGACGTTATTTAATGTTATTGAGTTGTTTTCTGCTAGATTCGAGCCATTCGGAGGTTGATTCGTGCAGGAAGGCATTTTTAGAGTATCGATTTGGCTTGTTTGAGGTAAGTATCTTGCCTAACCTTGTCTGAGAAAATACTCCTTAGGATTTGTTCTTAATTGCCTATTTGTGTTATGTGAAAAGTGACGTGTACATGAGGTGACAAGCGTATATACATGTGTTATGTGTGGCTTATAACCGGACTAGACCTTAGGTTATTAATATGCCTTAATTTGAGGATGTACTGTATATGAAACATGCTTAATTACTTGGTGGCTACGTGAACATGATCGCTACACTTGTTTTAGCTGTAGTAATGCTTTATTTGTTAAATATCCATCCGCATTTTACTATTTTTATGTCCTTGTGCAATTTGTTGATAAATTATGAACTCATATCCTTGATTAAACTTTGGCATTATTGTCTTGTGATTATTGTGGCACATGTGGGCGTGTTGAGCGGATTATTTAGATATTGGCACGAGGTCTTTGTCATGCGAGTGTGATTGATGTTGGCATGAGATCTTTGCCGTGCGAGTGTGATTGATATTGGTATGAGGTTTTTTTCGTGTGAGTGTGAATTATATTGTGGCATGAGATCTTTGCCAAGCGAGTGTGATTTATATTGTGACATGAGGTCTTTGCCGTGCGAGTATGATTAATATTGTGGAACGAGGTTTTTGTCGTGAGAGTGTGATTGATATTGGCATGAGGTCTTTACCGTACAAGTGTGATTGATATTATGACACAAGGTCTTTGTCGTGCGACTGTAATTGATATTGTGGCATGAGGTCTTTGCCGTGCGAGTATGATTTATATTGTGGCACGAGGTCTTTTCCGTTCGAGTGTGATATATACCGTGGCACGAGGTCTTTGCCGTGCGGGTGTGATTTATATTATGGCACGAGGTATTTGCCGTGTGGGTGTGATTTATATTATGGCACAAGTTATTTGCCATGCGAGTGTGATTTATATTGTGGCACGATGTCTTTGCAGTGCGAGTGTAATTTATATTGTGGAGTGAGGTCTTTGTTGTTCGAGTGTGATTTATATTGTGGCACGAGGTCTTTGCCGTGCGAGTATGATTTATATTATGACACAAGGTCTTTGCCGTGCGAGTGTGATTTATATTATGGCACAACGTCTTTGTAGTGAGAGTGTAATTTATATTGTGGCACAAAGTCTTTGTCGGGCGAGTGTGATCTACATTGTGGGACGAGGTCCTTGCCGTGCGAGTGCGATTGATAATGTGGGCACGAGGTGCCATATGTGTGTGTTTCTATTTGATGACTTGTCTTTGAAGCTGAGCCTTTACTAGTATTGAATTGTCATCACTTGTTCTGATGAGATTATTGTTATTATTTTTTTGTTATACTTTCTGTAGCCAGTTTTGATATATGACACAGGTTATTTGACTAGTGAGTATCACATGACTTGAACCTCGTCACTACTTCACCGAGGTTAGTCTTGATAATTAGTGGGTACTGACCGTGGTATACTCATACTTCACTTCTGCACCTTACGTGCATATCTTGAAGTTGTGATGTTGTGGATGACAGAGGCTATCATTAAAGATGTACCTGCTTTCTGGATATAGCTACCACTAGTCCTTTATAGCTTTGGGTTCGTATTTCTGTTCATTATTCCAAACAAATATTGTATTTATTTTTGTACCAGCTTTGTAAGTATAAATCTTAGTGGATCATGACTTGTACTGCTAGTCCTTCGGATAGTTACCATATATGAATCTTGAACTCATAAAAACCTTCTCGATAGTCATCCACTCCGCTCCAATCTTCGCTGCACAGCCAATACACATCGAACAATTTATGCTCCACCATCACATGAATATCCAAAAAAAATAACCCAGCGATTCCTTTTCCTTGCACACTACATCCACAATGATTATCAAACTTACATTATTCCAAGATTTTCATATACCCACAAAGTATGGTACATCATGCATCCAACCAATACCTTACTCAAATCATCCTCGAAGTTATACTTTTCAAGTCATAGCTAATCCACAAGCATCACTTAGTCTAAAAACTGATATAACACATGACCATGTAATCGATGGCAGAATCCCCCACTTGGCTCGAAGCCATAGGAAAAATTGTTTGTAACCCATAGTACCCTTCCTTCATATTTGTCCCGATCCCGCAACATTAATCAGCCGAATACTTCATAAACTTATGTAACAGTAGTCATAAAACACTCCAAAGACTCTACCAAGTGCATACTCATCCTTGTGACAGTTAAGCTGACTTCCTCAAGTGCTCCGAAATAATAGTATATGCATTCCACTAAATAGAAGCCTCATACGAAACACACAAACCTCAAATCCCACCAGCCCAAAATCCTATCGGCTAGCCTCAAATAAACATCTTCCCATGACCCTACCATACTCACAACGACTAGTCAAGCAATTAATCCTTCCGAGTTTGCACTTATCAACAAGATATAAGAATCAACTTCATTCCTCAAATGAAAAACCGAAAGATCCACCGACACACCCACTTCTCAGAACTGTACAACGCATCGAGACAGTGATCAAGTATCCATAGCTCTTCATATTCTATCCACAACACCTCAAGTTGTAGGTGCATCACTGATATCGAGTGCTTAATATCACATACGAATGAATTGAAGGAAATCAAAGGTATAAGCTTCATGTTAAAACATGCACGATAAGGAAAGAAAGATGGGAAGTTTCCTCTTCTCGAAGATAAGTATGGACATCATCATATCGATCCGCAAGACTCTACTAAACACTTGCTCATGACTTGTAGCCTAGGGCTCTGATACTAACTTGTCACGACCTAAAATTCTACCAAGTCGTGATGGCACCTAATCCAACCTGCTAGGTAAGACAAAATATATGTTACTACTAAACTGAGAAATTAGAAATATATATTACAAAAACTACAATAGAATTCAATTTAAGAATTTTCGAATTTGTGTATAGCTAGGACTTGAGATCTGAATTGGATAGTTGTGAGACTTGTGGTACTTCTATATTATTATTGACTCTACATAAAAGTATTAAAGAGGTGCAATAAACGACTTCGGATTCGCAAAAGGTCTCGTTAGAGTGAGAATTTTGGTTTGCGTTACTTTTAGGTTTGGCAGTTTGCGTGGGTTGGATGATTGGATAGATCTAGTTATAATGGCTTAGTTTTGTGCTAACGAGTTTTGAAGAGTTCGTGACGGTTATGACCATAGTTCGAGGTTGATGTCTTCTATGAGTATAGAAGGTCTACTACGTGTTGTGATGTTCTCCTGGATTAGGATAAGTAGAAGGTTTCTGGTTGATGGAGTATTTATCCTACCTGTGATTCAGATTTAATTATGAGATTTTCGTATTTTCACGAGTTAGCATTGATGATTACGGTGCACCATTTGGGATTGAGATTGCATGTATAAGCTTGCGGTTCAGTTTCGAAGGGAAGGTCATGAGTTCTAGGCAGCATGGGCGGTTTCAGACGTTTAGAAGAATACTGGCACTATCTGGTATCGCCTGAGAAGGGTGTGCATTTCAGAAGACGCATTGTATTTTGACTTGCGTATGCTTGACTAGTATTACGGTAATTGCATGGTTGTTGACTGTTGATGCTTAAACTTTGCTACGTGACGTGGAAGATTTATAGGGATATTTCTTGTGAGATGATTATGTATGAGGGATGTGGCAGTCATTTGAGTGATGGAGTTGGGACTAGATATGGAAATTCCTGTATTCTTGAGGTTTAGGGACTGGATGTTCTCAGAGGAAGATTGTTCCTTGGTTACAGACTGTGAAGGCATGTTAAGAGTTTGATGGTTGATTGTATGTGTTATGGTTAGGTTATTGTGGACTTTTTGGAAGGTTATTTACCTATTTTTGGATGATTGGAGTTGATTTGGGGGCCCATTGGTAGGCCTAATGAGAATGTGTGTTCTACATCAGATCAGGTTTGTTTACTCAGCACACCTATTATTGAGGGGCGTGTCATCGACTTAAGTTGATCTTATTCATGACCTGATTGTTTGTCATGCCCCGTTTTCTCGGGAAAACGGGTTTTGACGTGTGACAACTCTTTTAAACGGGTATTAAAAAGAGAAGAGCCGTCACCTAACGATTTTAAGGTGCGTTTGGGCACCTATTTTCAAATAATTTTGTTTTAACTAGTCTGTGTCACCAAAGATCGGGTAATTACTCAAATTACCTCAAAGAGAAGGGGTTAGACACTCTTCGAGGTCCACAACTGTGGTTCCTGGCCAAATTTTAAACTATGTGGGGATTATCCAATTATTACTACTCTATATGATCATGTCAATTAAAGAAGAGTAGAGAGTCCAAATAACTAATTAAATTATAGGATGAAACAAGTGATAAAAGAAATTGCACACATGAAAGAAGTAGCTTATCCACTAATAAGTAATTGGTACAATCCTTTGAGAATTACAAGATACATCTAAATCAAATCTAGGTTTCAATGAACAGGTAGTAACTATGTATGGGGGGTCCTAAGTTTTTTAGCGTAAATGATCACCTTGTGCAACATAAATAATACTTCACAACTCCCGTAATTATCAAGGTTGCTCATATTATTCAGCGGGCTTAGACTATTATCTCTTACTACCCAATTACTATCTTGAAGTTGATTACCTAAAGTGCTCTAGTTCAATTCTAAGTCGCGTCCTATGCGTGCTTACCCGCCCCATGCTTATGGTCCAGGAGGTTGTTGGACCTGCTATGTGGGTGGTTCTAGACTCCTTTAAGATGCTCAAAATGATAAGATTAATCGTCATACAGTCAAAACAAGTTAGACTTCACATGATATGCAAGTACCAGAAAAGGCTCAAGCTCACCTCCTCATAAAAACTCATGTGCACGCAATCAATTAAACGGACAATTATCACTTATGTTAAACACATTTAGATGAACGGGCAAACCTGGAATTGGAATATGCTGAGTGGTTCAAAACCTATAGGCATGGTTTCTATATGGGCGGATATGTGTCACGACCCAATTCCCACTACAGGTCGTGATGGCACCCAACATCATCGTTAGGCAAGCCAATAGTGAACTATCAACTTAAGCATTCATTTTATTATTTTTGAAATCACGAATTTTATTAGATAAAGAAATTTATGCATTAAAAGTCATGGATACATACAATTTAAATAAAACATAAAATGAAAGTGTGTCAGTATTAAATAAAATCACAAACAAATTCTGGAACATCACAATACTAGGTGTCACAAATGCATGAGCATCTACAAGAAAGTACAAGAATAATACCACATCTATCTGGAATGCAAGATAGACAAAATAAAGTAAATAATAATGACGGAGACTCTATGTGCTGCGAATCGTAGTATGTAACACATCTCACCATAAAGTTCCCTCAACAGTTGCGCCAATATGCCCAGATGACCACCTAATATACATGCCTCAGTACCTGCACATTTAGTGCAGAAGTGTAGCGTGAGTACGGAAATCAATGCGTACCCAGTAAGTATCTAGCCTAACCCCAAAGAGGTAGTGACGAGGGGCCGACATTGACACTTACTAGTGGTCCAATAAATCAAATATAATAAGGTAGACAAGTATGAAACATGGTAAGCAAACAGTGAGAACATATATAGGTGATATTAGTCTATAATCTCATGTTTTAGTCGCTTATCACACTCTAATTTACTGCACTTTAATTGAGTTGGAGCTTTAATCGCTAGTGTTTTGCACTAATTGTGTGTTTTATGCCTTGTAGGACTGATTCTGATCTATGTAGATATTATGGAATGAATTCAAGCTATTCTGGAGCTTTGAAGTCTGAGTAAAATCCCAAGGATTAAGTTGGGATCGTGTTCAGGGATCAACGGATGATAGCGCACTTTAAGAACGAAACAAAGCCCTTAGATAAACTGCATCTTGTGACACACCATTATATTGAAAGGTGTTCATGATCTCTTCTAAGTCCATCAGATGATTGTTTGGATCTTCGTTCATCTTTCCTCTGAAGACACAACTGCTTTGGAGGGTTTGGAGCAACCCTTGCTTCAACTCAAAATTATTGCCTGCAACTGGAGGTGGTCTCACACTGGATAAACCTTGGTTGTAAACCGGTCTAGCATAATCACCAAGTGGTCTCCCTTGGCATGGAGCTATGTTTTCGAACTGGTCTGGAATCAAAGTCTAATTCTAAGTTAGTCTTCGAGCTCTCTCCTCCTCATAAGCAATGTGTGCATCTTTGAGTGCTGCTTCTTCAGCATCTCTTGCAGCCTTCTCTCTGAGTTGGGTTGCCTCTCTCGCAGCCAAATCAACATTATCATCATCTCCCGCCATCTTTTCTTTGGTTGAGGATTGCCCAACCGTCTCTGTATTCTTGGGAAGATTTCTTTTCTTCCATAACTATCGTAGATGTTTCTCAATTTCTGGTTCGTATGGTAGCAATTCCTTCCCAGAAGATCGGGTTGTGCACCAATCTAACCTGTAGCCTGCACACAGTCAAAGAACACCCAAACGTAAAAAGAGAAAAATAAAATAAAATAAAAAGAAACATTCCTGAATTAGAACTACAAACTATTTCAAACACTAGTAACGACGCCAAAATTTGACGAGCTCAAAACACACACCTAAATATGCTCGCTAGTTAAAGATAATATAGAAAATTATCGTATCCATAGGGATTGGAGTTAAACAGTATTTTCGTAGCTTGTAGCTAGATAGCTATCCAAGATGATCTACAATTGAGATTATATGATTAAGAACCAGAATTAACTAAGACTCTAGATCTAATTGACTAATGACAATTGAATAAAATTAAGCAAAGAAGATATCAATAGGAGAAAATAGGGGTTGATTGGATAGATGCAAGATTATTGTCTGGGATCTAACTCTTGTTAATTCACTTCTAATGTTCAAGTGAGTCTCTCGAATTTACTCAATTATTAGTTCAAACGTTTAGTAGAAACTCCTCTTTCGATTAAGTCTCAACCTCACAATATGAACCAATTTATGCTCGATGAAGATATGCACGAATTCGTAGTGGACTGGTCTTTAGGAGAACCTCTTTCGATTATCCTCCTAACTAGGTCTAAACAATAATTCAACTAGCCTCTTTCGATTACTAAGAAAAATCAATGAATTCAACCAACAAGATGATGCAAAAACATCACAAGTTATGCCTCTTTTGATTACATGAACATGTGAATATAGATGCAATAATTAAATCACCCAAAACAATTCAATATATAAAAACTAGAGTTAATATCCACAAACAATCATCAAAATACCAAATCCATCAATCCCTAAAGAGAACTACTCCATAGATATGGAGTAATTCATCACAAATATAAAGAAAAGCATTAAACGATCCAAACTCTTGTCTTGAGTGAGAATTGAATGATGAATTCCGTGTGCTTTGGCTTCTCCCCCTTCTCTCTAGCCTCCTTAGGTCTTAGATGTGTCAAAAGTCCAGAAAATACCGTTTTTCATGTATTTATACCAAGTAGGGTCGGGCCTAGACGAAATTCCCTTTTCCTAGCCAAAATAGAAAAACTTGCAAACTTATTGCTTTCCATGCATCGCACTGTGCGTAGCATTAGTGCTTTTTCCTGACAGACCCCAAAAACTAGTCTCTGAAGTTTGCTATTTTTTGGCAAATGTTTACACTGATGCGTTGCACTAGTTAGGAATTTGGGAAAATGTAAAACATGAAAGTTGTAGCTCTTTTAGATAGCGTTCCAACGATATATTGTGGAGCCTAAACAAAATTTCGAGTTAAGAGTTATGTGTATTTTACTGGACACTGCGCAATATACCTCTTTACTCTCAAAGATGATGCAAAACACTGGCTAAGAAGCTTGCCTTAGGGATCAATTAGAACATGGGAGGAGATGACCAGAAAATTTCTTGCTAAATATTTCTCCTTAGCTAAAATGGGCAAGTTTAGAAGGAAAATCCACAACTTCTATCAGAATGAGACTAAAACTGTGTTTGAAGCTTGGGAGAGGTTCAAAGAAATAGTGCGTAAGTGTCAGCATAGTGGAATAGAACCGTGGATGCAACTCCAGGATTTTTGGGATGGATTGACACCAACTTCACGCAGAACATTGAGCAACGCAACAGGAGGTCCATTGATGAAAAGACTCCAGATGAGATAGTCACAATTCTATATGAGTTGTGTGAGGATGCAAATCAGTGGCCCTTTGAAGTTGCTGAAAGAAGAAGAACAACGGGTGTTCACCAAGTTGACGCTAACATATCTGTGCAGGTATAGCTTGATGCCATGGCAAAGGAAATAAGGAAGCTAACTTTAGCTTCAATATACAGCGAGTCCCTTGCAACATGTGACATATATGGAAGAAGACACCCTACTCATGAGTGTCAAGCCTCGATCGATGAAGTTAATGATGTTGGTAATTACAACTTCAATGCAATGGGTAATAAACACCCCGGTTTTTTATGGAGTTCACCTGGGGGTACAGCAAATACATGGCAACAAAATAACTCCAGATTTCAAGGAGCTCCTGGTTTTGTGAATCAGCCAAGGCCGCAATTTCAGCATCAACAACCAATTCAGTCGGATATCTGATGAAATCCTTCATTGTCAAGACTAATGAGAGATTAGATGCTCATGGTGCAGCTATCAAAGAACCAGGGACAAGTTTGCATAATTTGGAGAGACAAATGGGACAAATTGCAACTATATTATCTGAGAGAATCCCAGGTACTCTGCCAGCTGATACTGAAAAAAATCCCAAAGAAACGGTAAATGTTGTGACCTTGAGAAGTAGACAAGTGTTGAAAGATCCCACTCCAATTCAAAAAGAAGTTGCGCCTGAAAAAGAAAGTGGGAAAGAATTGAAAATTGAAGAGGATGATAAAAAGACTGAGAAGAAGAAAGGCAAGAAGGGAGTAGATAAAAAGAAAAAGGAGGAAATTTCAAGAAGGGAGGAATCCAATGAAGAGAGCAAGCACATGCAAGCTTTACCTTTTCCCCAAAAGCTCTATAGAGAAAAGTTGGATAAGTAGTCTGAGAGATTTCTAGATATGCTGAGACAGGTTAATGTAAACTTGCCATTCACATAGGTGCTCTCAAATGCCAGCTTATGCAAAATTCTTGAAGTAGATCCTTACAAAGAAAAGGAAGGTCGATGAGACATCAGTGGTCAAACTCACAGAGCATTGCAGTCCTATCTTGCAAAACAAACTCCCACAAAAGTGTGGAGATCCAGGGAGTTTTACTATACCTTGCTCTTTAGGATCTATTAAATTTGATAAATCTTTATGTGATTCTGGTGCCTCAATTAATTTAATGCCTTTGTCTATTTATAGAAAGTTGGAGAGTGAGATTGGAGAGATAAGGTCGGTACCAATATCTTTGCAGCTGACTGACCAAACAACTTTGATACCCGAGGGGATAGTGGAAGATGTCTTAGTGCGGGTAGATAAGTTTGTAATTCATGTGGACTTTATTGTAGTAAATATGGAGGATAATAAAGAGGTCCCTCTCATTTTAGGAAGACCATGCTTAGCAACGGGTAGAGCAATATTAGACAAACATGATAGAAAACTCATGCTTAGAGTGGGGGAGGGGACTATAAATTTTGAGATGAATGTAGAAACGAGGGTTAAAAAGGAGAAGCGAGTTGCAAGTGTTGAATGGAAAGTGAAGAGTTTGAAAGAAAAGGATAAACGAGTGGAAAAGATATGTGTGGGGTGTACCCCAAAAAGGCTGAGAAGAAGTTATCTGCATGAATGTGTGCACTGGTTCGGGTGCGTGGAATGGAGCCCGACTTCGACTCAGACCCCGACTAGATATTCAGGGAAGTTGCCTCTACCTTATGCTTTTTAATTGTGCGTAATAGGGACATGCCTCAACTTAAAGTGTGGGGTTGGGGATAATTATATGTTGTATGTTGTATGTATGTTAGTTTTAGTTTTAGTTTTGTAGAATTGAAAAGAAAAACATAATTCTTTTTTAAAATTTTTGATTTTTCCCGACAATGGATATCACTCGACAAGTTTCTTGAGGGATTTAAGTCGAAAGAAAAATATAAAAAGATTTTCTTTTGTTAGGTAGTGTAATAAATTCCCCTTGATTTTTCTTTGTGTCGCGGTTCTTTTCCAAGGGTTTTGTTTGAACCGGGTGTAGTTAGTTTTTATTTTTAGAAGTAGGAAACCTTGTGCTATGATTTGAATTGGAAGCATGTCTCTTGACTTTCTTATGTCTTAAAAATAGTGAGTGCTTTAGTTGTGACGCTTAGGCTCAGTTTTTGACTCTTGCATAAGCACCTTAAATTGTATAAATTTAACTTTGCTTAACTGCCTTGACTAGAGAGTCTTGATAATCCAATCTTGAGTGAGTTATGTGCCATGTGTGTGTGAGGTTTTTGTGTTATTCTGTGCATTGCATTTGAAGTCTAGAACTTACCCCGTGTGTTTGCAAAGCGAAATAGTAGTTTTATTCAGTCTGGGAAGTGATATAGGCATTTCTTTGTTGAGCCAGTTATATACTTTTACCCACCTAATTGTTATATATCTTAGTTAACCCCGTTGAACCTGCAATCTTGTTTCTTTTGGCAACCACATTACAAGCCTTACCCATTTATTTGAATTGACCATCTATTTGAACCATTTACCTCTTGTGAGCACTTGAATTTGGTATGAACTTGGTAAAAGTTAAAGTGTAGGGTGTTGGTTGGGCTTTCAAGTGGAACTATTGAAATAAGGAAAAAGGTGCACTGTTTTGAAAAAGTAAGAGTCACTGGAATTGAAAAAAGAAAGAGATTAATTATACGATTGTGAAAAATATTCCCTGATAGTGGTTACTTATGATATAATTGTGCTTAAATAAGTTGGGAGTTAATGTATATTGATGAAAAGGTGGAGTCTTGGTTTGACTTAAGTGTGGGGTTTTGAATGTTAAAAGTATATGTATTAAAAGTTCTTAGGGAGGTGTAATCACTCTTATATCTAAATGTATCCTACCCGTCCCGTAGCCTACATTACAACCAATTAAAGTCCTACTTGATCCTTGACTAAATGGGCTCGATTAGTTAAGTAGTACACTACGGGCAAGCCTATGGTGCATCTTTTGTGGCATATGAATGTTGTTTCTGAGAGTGAGTGAATTCTTTCTATCTTGAGTTTCTAGTTGTTCTTAATGTCTATTGTGTGTGGAACTACTCTCTATTGTTATGTGAGGGCACTTAATTTATGAAGGAAAGGTAATGTTTTACCTCTATGTTAGAGTAAGTGAGTAAGTTGTAAATAATGCATGGTACTTGTGAGTCAAATCTTGAGGTGAAGATGTTACACTATTGTGCTTAGTCTATTTTAAATATTTTGGGTGTAATGAGTTAGGAGAGTTGTTTAAAAAGGTCGTGTCTATATGAAGTGTAGTTTGATTGCTCGAGGACGAGCAATGGTTTAAGTATGGGGTGTTGATGGTAGGCTATAATCTCATGTTTTAGCCGCTTATCACACTCTAATTTACTGCACTTTAATTGAGTTGGAGCTTTAATCGCTAGTGTTTTGCACTAATTGTGTGTTTTATGCCTTGTAGGACTGATTCTGATCTATATAGATGTTATGGAATGAATTCAAGTTATTATAGAGCTTTGAAGTCCGAGTAAAATCCAAGGATTAAGTTGGGATCGTGTTCAGGGTCAACGAATGATAGCACACTTTAAGAACGAAACGAAGAATCGAGCAGGCATATTGCGCAGTGTCCAGTAAAATGCACATAATTTTTCACTAGAAAATCTGTTTGGGCTCCAACATATATAGTTGGAAAGCTATTTAAAAGGGCTACAACTTTGATGTTTTATATTTTCCAAAATTTCTAACTAATGCGACGCACAGTGCGATGCATCAATGTAAAAATTTGTCAGAAAATAGCAAACTTCAGAGACTGGTTTTTAGGGTCTATCAGGAAAAAACACTAATGCTACGCACCCTTCTACGCATAGTGCGACGCATGGAAAGCAATAAGTTTGCAAGTTTTCCTATTTCGGCTAGGAAAAGAGAATTTCATCTAGGCCCGGCCCTACTTGGTATAAATACATGAAAAACGGTATTTTCTGGACTTTTGACACATCTAAGATCTAAGGAGGCTAGATAGAAGGGGGAGAAGCCAAAGCACAAGGAATTCATCATTCAATCCTCACTCAAGACAAGAGTTTGGATCGTTTAATGCTTTTCTTTATATTTGTGATGAATTACTCCATATCTATGGAGTAGTTCTCTTTAGGGATTGATGGATTTGGTATTTTGATGATTGTTTATGGATATTAACTCTAGTTTTTATGTATTGAATTATTTTGGGTGATTTAATTATTGCATCTATATTCACATATTCATGTAATCGAAAGAGGCATAACTTTTGATGTTTTTGTATCATCTTGTTGGTTGAATTCATTGATTTTTCTTAGTAATCGAAAGAGGCTAATTGAATTATTGTTTAGATCTAGTTAGGAGGATAATCGAAAGAGGTTCTCCTAAAGACCAGTCCACTACAAATTCGTGCATATCTTCACCGAGCATAAATTGGTTCATATTGTGAGGTTGAGACTTAATCGAAAGATGAGTTTCTACTAAACGTTTGAACTAATAATTGAGTAAATTCAAGAGACTCACTTGAACATTAGAAGTGAATTAACAAGAGTTAAATCCCAGACAATTATCTTGCATCTATCCAATCAACCCATATTTTCTCCTATTGATATCTTCTTTGCTTAATTTTGTTCAATTGTCATTAGTCAATTAGATCTAGGGTCTTAGTTAATTCTAGTTCTTAATCATATAATCTCAATTGTAGATCATCTTGGTAGCTATCTAGCTACAAGCTACGAAAATACTGTTTAACTTCAATCCCTATGGATACGATAATTTTCTATACTATCTTTGACTAGCGAGCATATTTAGGTGTGTGTTTTGAGCTCGTCAATAGGCAAATAATACGGTCTACAACCGAATAGTAAACATAAAGTCCTCAACTACCGGATACCTACTCAATTGGAATACGTAATGGTCAATACCAAATCAACGGTCACATCTCAAGTCAGGAAACTCATGAGTACGCGGACTCCTTATCAAGTATTTCACATGATTCTGCCGAGGCGAGTGGCCCGATCCCATAAGAGTGTTTCATATAACTGCCGAGGCGAACGGACCGATCCCATAAGAATATGATGCATAATCCTACTGAGGCGAACATTCTGATCCCATAAGAATATGATACATGTACTGCCGAGGCGAACGACCCAATCCTATAAGAGTATGTTACATGATATCACCGAGGCAAACGGCCTGATCCCATAAGAGTATTGATGTGGCATTCAGCCCGATCCCATTAGAATATGAAACTTTTATGGGTCTTTGACCCCACTCACGAATATACGTGTGAGTTATGGTATTCAAGAAACTTTTCGAGGAATACACACAATACGGGAGAAATTCGTAAGGGAAGTACAAGTCCCACGACTGATCAAGTAGCTCGTCAAGTATCTAAAATAGCAATTCTGATACTCTATGTGAGTCTAGTCTCACGCTAAATGTGAACTAAAGCATTTAAACAGGCAAGAATAACTCAAATAGTACAATTTAAGCATGGCGTGAGTCTAAGTCTACCCGGACATAATCAGGAATTCTAGCATACACACAAACACTCGTCACCTCATATCTGTGTAGCTCCCACAACATGTAGCACACAATAAATATAACACCTACGGGGTAAATTCCCCCTCACAAGGTTAGACATGAGACTTACCTCGCTCTGAAATTCCATAACCGGCTCGAACCCCCCTCTAACACTTTAATCCAATGCCCATTGATACTAAACTAGTCAAACAACGTGCAAATCAATAAAAATATACTTAAATGCTCATAATTTAATAATTTATAATAATTTTCAACTCCGCTCAAAAGTTGACAAAATCAATCATCGGGCCCACGTGTCCAAATTCTGAAACTTTTCAAAGATAAATATTACTCATAACACCAAGAACTAAAATATATAATTTATTCCTAATTCCATGTCTAATTTCGTGGTCAAAATCCAAGAATATCAATTTTTAGGTTTTCTTCCAAATCCCACAATTTCTACAAAATTTTATGTTTAAATCCATATATAACTCATGTATTTAGCTCACAATGTGTAGGAATTCACTTATCACATGATTGATGAAGAAATGACACTTTAAAATCGCCCCAAGCTCGGCTCCCATGGAAGAATTGAGATAAAATGAACCAAAAACCCGTTTTTCCAAACTTATACATTGCCCAATCGACCCTTCTTCGCGAAAGCGGGAAGTTCCTCGCATTTGCGAAGCACAATAAGCTTTTGCTTTCCAATTCCCCTATGCGAACACGATAAAGGACTCACAAACGTGAAGCTTTACCATGCTGACAATCGTGAACGCGGCCTCACCTACGCGAACGCTAAAGCCAAGCCCCACCAGGCTCAGCTTCTCCCCTTTGCAAATGCTATGCCATGTCGCGAACGCGATGCTTTGCTTTTCAAACCTTCGCGAACGCGAAGCCCAATTCCTAACGTGTAGAACCGATCTCCACCAATTCCAAATCCCTCTTCGCAAATGCAATCTTCCTTATGTGTTCACGAAGAACAAAACCATAACCAACAAACCAGCAACAACAATTCACCCAAACTTGGCTCGAACCCATCCCGAAGCACCCATGAGGCCTCCGGGACCCCGCTCAATCACACCAACTAGTCCTAATACTTTATCCAAACTTATCCAAATGCTCGAAACGTCACGAAAAATATCAAAACCACGAATCGACGATAGAAATCCTTCTTTTAACTTTCAAACATCAAACTTTGTCGAACGCGTCCGAATCATACTTAAACATTCCGGAATGACGCCAAATTTTACGTGCAAGTCACAAATCACAATACACACATATTTCAATTCCCAGAACCCCAAACAGATATTGATAACACCAAAGTCCTCTTCAAACCAAAATTAGGAAATTCTAAAAACCTTCAAAATACCAACTTTCTACAATAAGCGTCGAAATGCTCCTGGACCACCCGATACTCAACCCGAACATACGTTCAAGTCCAAAATCATCATACAAATTTACTGAAATCTTCAAATCTCGATTCCGAGGTCATTTATTCAAAAGTCAAACCTTAGTCAACTTCTCCAACATAAAGCTTCTGAATTGAGTATTTTCATTTTGAATCAACTCCGAACTTTCCGAAATTCAATTCCAACCTCGCATACAAGTCATAATACATAAAGTGAAGCTACTCAAGATCTCAAACTGCCGAACAACGCACTAGGACTCAAAATGACCGATCGGGTTGTTACAATATGATTAAGCAGTTCAACGGTTAATATAGAGTCTTATAGGCTGGATTTCTAGATGGCCAGATTTAACGATAAAAATATTTTTTTAAAACACAATTCTGTTAAATGATCCTAAAGACATGCTTTCTAGGTGAATAATAGGATCATATAGACATGATTTCTAAATGATTCAGATCTGGGTAGTGAAGTTGTTAGAAGCGTAGGTTTGTTTGTTTACTCCTATAGGCATACTTTCTAGGCGGGCCACGTAGTAGAAGAAAGATATCAACAAGAGCGGTTTTTGATTACTTGGGTTGACATCCTATAGACATGATATCTATGTAAGTCACTTAATTGAAGGAAATATACCAAAGCGAGCAGTTTCAATTATTGTATTGACATCTTATAGACATGATATCTAGGTGCAGAAATAAGGCAGTTAAACGAGCAATAAACAAGTCCATTTTCGGATCATATAGCCATGCTCTTAATGCAAATTAAGACATTAAATAAGTTGAAAGCCCTAAATCATACTTTCTAAGGGAATGAGTTTAACAACATATTAGACAGATAACTCCTGAAGGATGGGACATGGCAAGCAAATAAGACACTTAGAATCCTATAAGCATATTTTTTACCCGTTCATGCAAGAAATAAAGTATCCCAACCCTTCACTTTCACTAATTCTCCATTATTCGTTATTACAAATTATTACAGGTCTAAATGAAATAAGACAAACCCAAATATGACAAGTTACAAAAGAAAACAATTTACAGGCCCACTGGAACAATTACATGACCAATACAAAATAACTCAGTGATGTTCTAGGCCTTCAATAGCCTTACTCTTCGCACAACCAGCAGGCCCAAATCCCCAGGATCACAAAAATAATTAGAGTATGCCTGAACTAATGCCCAGGTCCAACAACATATATGGCCCAACAAACCAGGCCTAAACGAATGCCTTACTTCCTCAATGGGATGCCAAACTTAACCATACAAGTGACAAACTACATACTAGGTTAATTAAACAGCCTTTAGAATCCACACACATAGTTCTTAAGGCTGTAGCTAACAATATTTCTAAACCAAAGACACAAAGACAGGATTACACGAAGTCTTGGCAGGCATACATAAGGTAGGCTCATGCTATATTTCCAGAAACAAGTTCAAAGTGACAGGATTGAATATCATAAGCTAGCAAACTACTCCAAAAAGAGTTTCAAAGTAAAGCATGATCTAGACTTAGCCTAAAGGACTTTAGACATAAGAGTTTTAACATAGAAGTATAGAGGGGTCATGATCACACTACTGGAAAATGGGCTTATGGCAACACTTGAATAACTGTTGCCACAAACATATAAACCGTTGCCATTGATGTATGGCAACGATACTGGCTCCGTCATATTTGGTCGTGTGGCAATAGCTCCACGGCAACGGTTGTTGCAACGGTAGCCAAAACTGTTGCTACACATTTAGATATGGCAACGGTTATTCCTCTTTCTTAAGCAACGAGTATTTCAATCAACTGCAACGATTCAAAAGTGTTACCATATGATATTATGCAACGGTTATATAAGCTATTTCAATAATTTTTTAAGATATTACAACGGGTTTTTAACGCTACTGTAACGATTTTATTACTATTGCTACAATTTCTTATGGAGTAGCGATGATTTAAAAAACTATTACAACAGTTTACAATACCTATTGTGACAGTTTACATAATCTATCACGTCAATATGCGACAGCTATTGCAACGGTTTCTATGGTTTATTGCAACGGTAGGCTACTAAAATAATTGTATAGCCTTAATTGTAAATTAACATTTAGGTATATAATAAATAGCAATACACTACAATTTATATAAATCACAAAATAAAACTATTCATAACATTAATAATCCAAATCATCCAAAAAGCTAGTAATTAATATCCATAAAAGCAAAACGTGTTCTTACTCAAGTGCATAGATATTACATTTCAATAGTTGGCATAAGTTTCAAAATATCTGATACCAAAAGATTCCTACTAAATCAAAAGTTTCAGTATAAATCTAAAAATCTTTTCAAGTGAGGTCTAATTCTTCACTGCTTTCGTATTCCTTTTCTTCATTTTCTCCACCTACAAAAAAAGATTAAGAAAGTTATTACCTTTTAAGCACTTGTTAACTTAGCATGACATCATTATAAGGAGCAGATGAAGAAGCCAAAATAAATAGCAAATCAAAATCAAATAAACCAAACTTCTAAATGTTCGCATTCAGCCAGAACCACTAAAAGCAATTGAAGAAAAATCATTTTGATAGCTAGTTCCATTTGTATCTCAAAATGGAACAAAGCAGTGTCTAATAGATGTTCCGAACATATGTGCTATCTGAAAATTATGACGAATAAAGGTTGATAAAAATTTTGATATCAATCATATTCACTCAAGGATGAATGATGGAGCTTATGAGGGCTCATCCCTCCTTTTCAATCAAATATTCAATATGTAGTGTTTTGTATCTTCTATTTCTACTCTCAATTCAGAATATAGTCATGACGTGCATTACTTGGATTTAGCTAATATATCCAGGAGCTTTGTGCGCATAGGAGGCACACTTAATGAACTTTTTGTAAAACCTTAAAATTTCAAATATATTCAAGTAATCCAACTGATCAAACCATACACACAGAGACACAAGCAATTCAATCAGTACTAGTCCCTAGGTCAGCTTCTGTTTTTGCTGATCCCATGGGCTAAATCACAGATATTTTTCCGGCAATTGCAGATAGATGCAACAAAGTTGTTATTTCAGTTAGGAGGCAATGAAAATTTAGACGCTTCAAACAAAGTAGTATCAATTCAACTTACAAATTTAGTGTATCTAGTAGCTTAATTTTTCCAGAAAAAGTCTCGCTTAACTCATTGGTTTCTGGTTAGCTAAATATTCATCCTTGATGTCATAGCTTGTAACTAAAGAATAAGCATAAAAACTCATTTTGCGTATAAAAGTCTAATCCATTAGAGAGATCAGTTAATTCATTCTATCCTACCTTTAGAACCATCCTTTCTTCATATACAAACAAAACTTCAAATTGTTACGTGATAGCTCTCGCTAAAATAGAGGTAGTACAAGTAATTAATTGATTCCTTTTACCTTTGCTATAGCTTTTAAATGATTCAAAAAATTAGAATCTTCTTGAAATATTGGTCTCCAACTCTATATAGCAGAGGTTTCTACAGAGATAGACTTCTATGAACATTTTGAGATTTTAAAAAGCCAATCTAATACCAAACAGTTTCAATAATGTCGTCAATCATTGTGTAGAAAGTCACAGAACCAGTAGAAGAAAAACGAGAGACTTATGTCACTTTCTCCACTTCCTAATCAGTTCAGAAGAAAAACAAGAGAGACAGATTGTTCGGCAAAAATACAAGGCGTAATGTTTACATATTTGGATTTGCACTGACCTTGATTGTTGCTACCGGCAGATGGACGATTTATGAGTTGAATAGCAGCTTGTTGTTCAGAGGAAGCTTCTCCAGGTGAACGAGCATAAAATGTTAACATATTAGGATCAAGACGTAATTCTGGGTTCAGACTTTGAAGTTGTGCAACAACGTTGATTGTAATTTCTTGTTTCATAGCATCCTTTTGTGCATTGAATTTTTCTTGCATTTTTTGCTGCATTCTCACTTCTATTTCCTCCATTTTTTGCTGCATCATCTCATTAGTCGCATTTAAAGAGGGTCCAAAATCTCTCACTTTACCTTTTAAGACAGTCTTGGTAACCCCACGTCCATACAATCTTAAGCGACTTGGATGCTCAGGTCCCATGACTGATGCAAATGCATCAACTGATTGACTGCCTTCTTCAGTTTCATGAGTTGATTGAATGTTCTCCATTTCAGCCTACAAATCAAATTAAAGAGAACAAAGTTCTGGTAAATAAAACTAAGCCAACAATAAAGAACAAGCAAATGATCTCAACAAACTTTAAATTAGAAAATTCGTACAATTTTACGAAGTGTATCTTCATATGAGTCCTTGTATACTCGATCAGATTTTCTTTTTTCTTGTAGCCACAAAGATGTCCTTATTCGTCACAATATCGGAAGTTTCCTTCTTTTTCTAGTTACATGAAAGCTGGCATAAGAATCTTCCCAAGCAAGGTCAACAAGTTCAGAAAAAATGAGAAATAAGAGAAAATATCAAGCTTCGCGGATTAGAGCAAAACTTATTTTGCCAGCCGTATGCGGATACCTCAACTTTTTCCGATTTTCAGTATTATTTTTGGATGTTTTCTGTAAACAAATAAGTCAATTAAATCTATTTAATTGAAGAGCCAAAATAGAAAATCTGGAAATAAATAGGCAACGACTCCTTCAAAAGCTGGAAAGCATATAAGTCCTGCTTTGCTGAAATAGAGACAACCAGTTCAACAATGCAAATAAGGCACTAGTTTTTAAAGACAAGAAAGCTGGCCATGGTTTATATCTTACGTGAGCCTTATCGGAGTTCCAATATTTAAGGAGATCCTTAAATTCAGATTCTAGAACATTTTTAGGCCTTTTTGCCATTCGAAGTTCATCATTTTCATAGGCTTCATAGTGATCTTTCTTCAACTGACTTTTATACCTTCTCCAAGCATTTTGAATTGTTTCAAATCCGTCCATCTTAGGAGATTCATCCAACTTTTATCTACAATATCCATGGAAAGCCTATATTACACAAGCAAATCACCAAAATTAACATTAATACTAAGATAAGAAATAGAAGAAGATCAACAATATTTTGCAATTGAACAACCAGTTTGGTTCGTGTTATTTCCCTGCAATAATATTTTGCAAATGAACAACATATTGGGATCACATTAATTCACCTAATAAGTACATTATACTACTCAACTCATGCTCATAAATACAACAAGTATTTAGTGATTATATTAGAAAATCAATTAACATGCAGTAGTTACGAAACTTTAAGGTGCTGGATGATTCATAATTTTAAAGAAGAGTCTCAACCATCTCGAACACATCTTTTCCTTGGTGTTTGATTGAAAAAAAAAACTTTTCCAGAACACTTTTGATGATCAAAACTTAAAAAAATAGAAACCTGAACTAATTTTCAAATATTTAGCTTCATAAAAAATCTAACACTAACCGCCTTATCCATGTTACACTAAAGCCTGAACTAAAATCAGAATGCAACAATACAATACATGTACCTCTATTTTAGACTAAATAGCATTCTAAAATGTCCTCTATCAATTAACAGAAAATCACTCTAACAAACAGGATAATCTTTTATTGCTTCTTATTGATCTATTTTTGTAACTTATGAAAGATGATTCCTTTATACCTTTTTCCCAAAGAAAAAGGAAAAAGAGGAAGAAGATATATTGGTATTTTCTAGTATTTCTTAAGCTTGTTAAGGTAGATCTGCAAAATAAAATAAAAAACTGAATTTCTAGATTAAAGAGGCATCTTTTGTGATATCCTATGTCTTCATTTGGAAAAAAAATACAGGTTTCTGCTCTATTCCAACTTTAGCTTCTTAAATAGTTTATACAGATTTGAAAATTGATGCAGGGGCTCCAACGAACTTCAAATATAATTAATAAATAATAAGAAAATAATAAACTCCTTAGGAATACATTATTTTAATAACTGGTCATGTTAACAAGGGAAAATTTGTGATTCTCAAGATCTTGTATAAAAATATATGTACATCTTTTTTTTCTTTTAAATAAGAGAGTGATATCTGCAAATATTTGACCCCATATATATATATATATATGGACACAACTTTCATTGATTTTAGTTCTGCATCTTTACTGAAGTCTTTTTTTACTGTTGTTTGAGCTTAGCTTAAGACTTCTCTTGTGTTGAGACAAGATCATCACCTTTTAGAAAACAGATTATTCATGTTTATTGTCTTCACATCTTGCTTTCCGCCTAAGAACTAAAATGCAACTATAGACTATAAATATCAAGATGGAATACAGAATAGAGCCAAAGATCTGAAATGTACAGCCACTATATTACAAAAACACAAAACAATATGTACTAAATTTTAACCTCAAATAATTACAATAAATTTTTTATACACATGAAAAACTTTTGAAACTAAGAAGCAGTCTCGCTACTACTCTTATTTAGAACTCATATACATAAACTAAATGCAACCGAGCATTATTTCAGTTTTTCAAACAAAATATACTTCATATTCTCTTTCACATGACTTTAGTCAAACAGTTTAGGAAATTTCAAATCAAACAGAGAGAAGCTTACAGTTTACTCATGCTAATCTGGAACTAAAGGCACAATTTATTCAAACAGAAAAGACTATTTAAGTAGAACTAAGCCAAGGGACAACGTAAAGAAGAACCTCGTTAATAAAATCTAAGCCAGCCTTTGAGGTCTTAAAGAAACACTTTAAAAGGAGAAATAAAAACCAGTTCATCTTAATTGAGCATGTTTTGATATATGATACCTACTAACATCAAAATCAAAACTTGACATAGAAAATAATAGCCAAAAAAAATAATACCAAAATCCAAAAATTGAACCCAACAGCAATAAATCCAAAAATTGAAACCCCTTCCATATCAAGTTTTTTGGCTATCCTCTCAAAAAATTGAAAACCCCTCTCAAAAGAGGCAACTTTGGCTCCAAATATTTATTAGAAATAAAAGTTGCTATACGGAAGGGTTCTATACTATAGAAATAAAAGTAAATATGTACAAACACTTACAACGATGGGCTCTGTGATTGATAGTTCTACTAGTGAGTTAGGTCTGTGTGAACATGATAATTTTGCAGCCGACAGAGCAGACAAACGGGCGTCGTTAAGAAAATCCTAGAAAATTGGAGAGGAAGCTATAAGGATGGGGTTCTGCCTTCTGATTTTGTTTCTAGAGTTTGGGTAAAGAAAAAAGAAAAAGCTATGTTTAGAGTATTATGAAAATTAGAAAATAAAAAAAATAGGAGGTTTTGGCGGGTTTAGCAAAAAATGAGGTGGGAAAATATGGAGGGAATTAAAAACCGTCCCAGTAGAATTTTTTTCACAAGATTCGTTTTTCCAAATAAATCTATTGGGACGGTTATGAAAACCGTCGCATAAAACAGAACCTATGGCAACGGTCTCTACACAATTGCAATGGTTTAATAACCAAAGTGTATTGATAGCACCCCGGATATTATTGTAACGGTTATAATCATTGCAATATCATGTCTATAGCAACGGTTTCATAACTGTTGCCAAAAGGTCCGTCGCGATAGGGTCGTTTTCCAGTATTGTCAGGAACAAGTGAGTAGCAGTTTTCACATGAAGGTCTTTAACATGAGAGCCTAATCAAAATATGATCACAAACAGCATAACAAACAGGCAGTGGGAATAGTCTACAACAATTGACAAGCAATCACTCAGTTGAATATGAGAAACTTAACATGTTGAGTATCAGTCATAACACAAAAGTTCAGAAACAATACCAGAACTCATGGTATGTGAAAATATATCAACTCTAGATTAATAGAACATGCATCAGGACTTATACCAGTTGACCACATATAGAAGAAGAGGTTAGATATTGAAATTTACCCTAGAAGTCTTACGCAATACTAAAGAACACATGATTGAACAAGTCAGGAAGCACACATTAGAGTTTACAAATAGCAGAAAAACATGTTGTGTTTAGAAATTCATGCAATATTGACATTTAGAAATCACATGATCATGGATTGACTATAAGAAAGTTGACAAGTTGTACATGAATTACTTAACAGGAAGCAATATATCCGAACACATTTTGGGCATAACTAGTTTCTCACAAGAATCTAAAGCAAGGCAGGGAGATGGACTCATGGCAAGTAGCAAGTATAAGTACTCAGACATACACGAACACAAAGGCTAAATAGGCTTAATATAGTCAGAGATCATTCAAGTTGAACACATATAATGTGCATACATCAAAGTTTAGAATTTAGGCAGGTTCAGATGCTAAGAAAAGTATAGGGCCACATGATAACTTCAAAGTAAATATGACTACAAATAGAGACAACACAGTAGCATATTGGTTCACAAAAACTTAAGTGACATAGATATACAGAGCATGAACACAAAAAAATTACGAGAGTCAAAGGTACTTACTAGTTACAAATTAACGAACAAGTAAATAAGAAGAGCAATTTCCAGCAGTAATTCAATTATCAGTAGCAAAGAGAGAACAACAGGACCCCAAACCCAATGCGTCAGAGTTCACAAGGGCTTCAGATATGCCCCGAGCAGTGCTCGTACTGGGAAGGTTGATAAAGCAATTCCGGTGGCCTTGGCTTTCAGCCAGCCAAGAACCAATAGTTTCAGAATAATAAAGTGAGTAAGTGAAGGAATAAGGGTGATTTCGATCCTCTAAAGAGGAAATCAGGGGTGGGGTTATATAGCGTTTGTTTTGAATAAACCAATCATGGAAAACAATCAATTAAAAATAAAGAAGGAAAGAAAAGATCTCATGCAATCAGAACCGGTGAACGAGATGAAAATATCAAACCCTAGTCGGGTCCAATCAAATGTAAATCAAACCCTAGTCAGGTCCAATCAAATGTAAATCAAACCAAAAGTGCAAAATCGTTTCTCGTTAAGCGTATATGGATGGAATCACCATCCAAATCCCATAGATTCAAGTCGGCATGATCCGATTTTGTCATAGTACTTGCTAAAATCAGGCAAGTACCTAAGTAATACCATAGAGGAGTGACCAGTAGCGAGATAACACAAATATAGTAAGCAAATAATAGGGGAATCCCATTGTTAACGGGATTTGGAGAGGGGTTGAAGAGGGAGGCGGCTACATGTTTTTCAAAGAAGACAGGAAGGTTCGAGAGAGTTTAGAGACAGTTGGGCGGAGAAAATAGGTCTAGGGTTTGGGTTGTGAGGATATAAGGAGAAGGGTAGGTTTATTATGGGTCGTTGATCATTTGAGATCAACGACCAAGATCAAAGGGAAACAAGCGGCTTGTTTAGAAGGGTCCCGACCGGGTTAGTTAAGGGGTCATTTGGTTTGGGCTGTGAGGGAGTGAGCTAGGTGTTTTGGGCCTGTTTTCAGTCCGAAAATTGGCCTTTAGTTACTGTAAGGCATTCAAGAAGGAGGAACAAAATAAAGGTGGTAAAGATTCTCTCAGGCACTTACCCCGAGGCATTTCTCTTTCATGAATCCTGCGATTGTACCACTACTATCCAAGAGACAAACCTATCGCGACCAAAACCCAGCTAGAATCTCCGGCGTACGACCACCCACGCGCCTTCACGTGCGGCCCAGCTCCGGTGACTCCTCTTCCACGCGCCGTCGCGTGAGCCATTTTTAGGCTAGATCTCACTTTTTCTTCTTCAGATAGCCTCATCGCGAGGTTGTTCCGAGCCCTCCAGTCCAAGAATATCCTAATTCCGATGTCTTTTACTATTTTTCGGTGTACCTTCTCATCGGAATCCTCTTTTTCTTTCTTAAAAACCAATGTCCACCCATTGTAAAGTCCTCTGCTCATCCATACAAATACTGCAATGAGGGAGGATAACATCATCTATTTTGCAGTGGGCTTCAAGTCATATGACATTGTTAGATGCTCATCCAATGCTGAAGAATGGTATGAATGGACAGAACGAGGTCGGAATCTCATTCGAAGATCTACTTTCAGCAGGAAGACGATGGTGTGGTTGTGTGAAAAATTAAAGGAAGCATCGAAGATGAAGGAAAACTATGTGAAAAGATGGAAACCCAAGGAACAATACTCAGAAATCTTCTATGCGATGAACTACAACAAAAATGGTCGTTATATAACCATCATTAGGGTCCAAGGCAATGGGAGGTCAGTAATTATTGTTCCAGAAGTAGCATTCAATCCGGGTTGGTTAGATATTGCAGCAAAAATTGAAAGATTCATTAATAGTGGGGTACGGAGGAATGTCATTAATGCTCCCAAAATCATTGAGGAAGGTCTTCTTTACTCAAACACAGTCAGAAATCATAAATGGGCAAGCAGAGAAATGAATGAAGTGGCGGTCCAACCAGAAGGAGACATTATTCACATCTCTGGTGATCTAACACACAACGGTATGCTAGGCAGGTGCTTGGTGGGGTTCATAACAGAAGAAAATTCCGAAATTGCAACTCTATTGGAAATTTGTAGATGGGCATCTAGTTCTTGGAAACAAGCACATGGAACCAATATTTATGAGATGGGTCAGAATCGGTTTCTCTTCGAATTCTCTTCAAAATTAATTGCTGACCATGTTTTGAGTAACGACTGGTACTGGAAGAAACACAAAGTTAAGCTTCAGTGGTGGACTCCGACGGTGGGATCAGTTCCAAGCAATAAGACGATGAACCATGCATGGATTAGGCTAGTAGAGCTTCTGTTACATCTATGGTCCCAAAAAGTATTCAAAGAAGTTGGGGAGTTTTGCGGTGGCTAGATTCAAACTGAGAAGGAGACGGAGCTAAGAAATCACTTGAAATGGGCAAGAATAAAGGTTAGAGGAGATGAATCCGCAGTACCAAAAGTAGTAAAGGTAGAATTTGAAGGGGTAGTCTTCGAAATCTAGATCTGGTGTGAAGCTCCGGTGAGAACGTACAACAGTGCAAATGGTGAAGAAATTCGCTCGAACTAGCGGGTAATAGAGGACAAGCAGAGACCAGGGGGAGAGACTAAATGTTATACAGTTCTGACAGGGCACGTGGGGAGTTCGAAAGAAGTACAGCCTATCCCTAAAAACTCACGTGACCAGTCACGTGAATCTTTATTCACAACTAAAAAGGCTGCCCAACAATGTAATTTAAAGGAATTGTGACCAAATTTTTTGGCCCAATTTATATCTGAAGAAAAGGCTTTTAAATTGCCCAATACACAGTTGAGGCCAGATTCTTTTAATGAAGAGGTTGCAGTTCTACACTTTGAACCTTCTGTGGGAAATCAAATAACCACTTGCACAGTGGATCCCAGTGACAACAAAATCAACTACAATACAGAAGAAGATGAAGAAAAAAGGGACAATGATGGAGAAAAGGAGAATCAACAAGAATCTATCCATGGGGAAAATGCTATGTCGATCATTGCTGAGCACGAAGGGAAGGGAGACGATTCAAAGATTACAATAACATGCACATGCAATCAAAAGAATCTGATATGTTTGTGGACTAGGCAATTGAAGAAGTAGTGCCTTTAAACCATCAAAGCTTAGAGGTAGAAGAAGACCTGAATTTTGAGGCATCGATTTGGGTTCATCAGAATATTATCAGATTGAGCAGAGTTTGGGGTGGATTTTAATAGGAGCACTGGAGCTTTTCATGAAAATTTATAACATAAGGCAAGCAAACAAACGGAAAGAAGTTACACAGGTGACACAGACTCCAAAGAAGAAGGGTTTCAAAGAGCTGAAAAGTCTGGATATTAGAAGTAATTTCAAGAGCAATAAAGCCAGAAGTAGAGGGGGATGCAACATCAGTCATAGCCAATGTTAGTGAACATTATATTATGGAATGTTAGGGGACTTAATAGTATTAGAAAAAGGAGATTGATTAAAAGTATGATACTTAGTTGGAAGACAGAGATCTTTTGTTTCCAAGAATCTAAAATAGAAGGGGATATCAGGGAGATAGTAAAAGAATTAAGGGGTAATAGTTGGGTGAAATTTGCACAACTAGAAGCTAGTGGGACCATAGGGGGTTTTGTAATAATGTGAGATGGTAGAATATGGAAGGGGGAAGTTTGATGTTTGGGAGCACATACAATTACTTGTAAATTTTCAGGTAAGACTCAGGAGTACATATGGCATCTATCAGCCGTGTATGCTCCTAATGACAGAAGAGAAAAGGAGGAAGTCTGGTGGGAGCTGACAGGTGCAAGGGGCCTCTTTAATGGGCCTTGGGTGGTATGTGGGTCTTCAATACTGTTAGGTTCCCATCAAAGAAGAAGAATTGCTCCAGATTCACAAGAGTTATGACTGAGTCCTCTAATTTTATTGAATACATGGAAGTGGTAGACACCCAACTATAAGGAGGTGAATACACATGGAGAAACGGCGACATGCATGTAATAGCAGCTAGACTGGATAGGTTCTTGATTTCTGCTGACTGGAATGAAGATTTTAGAAATATAAAATAATCATTGCTTCATAGAGTTACTTCAGACCATTCACCCCTGATGCTTCAATGTGGTAGTTGGGACCCAGTCAAATCATACTTTAAGTTTGAAAACTGGTGGCTGCAGACTGAAGGATTCAAAGATAGAGTGCGAGAATGGTGGAACTCTTTTGCTTGTGAAGGAAGGCCTGATTTCATTCTAGTTTTCAAACTTAAAGCCTTGAAGGCAAAGCTCAAAGAATGGAGCAAAACTCTCCAAGGCAACTTAGCACTGCATAAAGCAAGTATCATCAGCCAACTTGCAGAGCTGGAAGAGTTACATGACCAAAGGAGCTTGATAGAGGAGGAAATATCTACAAAAACCTCCTTGTCCATGGAGTTTGAGGCAATTGCAAACAATGAAGAAGTAGCATGGAGACAGAGGTCCAGGGCCCTCTGGTTAAAAGAGGGAGACAGGAACACTAAGTTCTTCCACAGAACAACTAATGCTCATAGGAGATATAACAATATTGATCAGTTGATAGTAGAAGGGAAATATTTGTAGAATCCAGAAGATATCAAGAGGGAGGTTATCAGATTTTACCACAACCTCTACACGGAAGAAGAAGAGTGGAGGCCACTAGGTTCCATCATAAACAGTCATATGATTACACCGAAAGATAACTTAATGCTACAGAGTCCCTTTGAAGAACAAGAGATATGGAAAAGTGTAAAGGCATGTGCTAGAGACAAAGCACGTGGCCCAGATGGATTCTCAAATAATTGCTGGAAAGTGGTTAAAAGGGAAGTGGTAGCTGCTGTTCAAAACTTCTATGACCAAGGAATATTTGAAAGGAGCCTTAATGCTACTTTTGTGGCTTTGATTCCAAAGAAGGTGGGGGCCAAAGAGATGAGAGACTTCAGGCCTATCAGTTTGATAGGCAGTATTTACAAGATTATATCCAAGTTATTGACTGAGAGGCTCAAGAAGGTGGTCAACAAACTGATGGATTCTCAACAGATGGCATTCATAAGAGGCAGACAGATTATGGATGTTGTCCTAATTGCCAATGAATGCATTGACACAAGGAAAATAAGCAAGGAACCTGGGATATTATTCAAGATGGATATAGAGAAAGCATATGATCATTTGAACTGGAATTTTCTTCTAGAAACCCTAAGGAAAATGGGCTTTGGTGGAAGATGGATTAACTGGATAAAATTCTGCATTTCTACTGTGAGCTTTTCAGTACTAATTAATGGAGCACCGACTAGTTTATTTCCTTCTCAGAGGGGTCTGAGACAAGGGGATCCCCTTTTCCCTTTCATATTCATTATTGTCATGGAAGGATTGAATGATATGATGAAAAGAGCTCAGACAAATAATTGGATAAAGGGCTTCAATGTGAATTGTAGGGCTACTAGCAACATGATGATTTCCCACTTGTAGTATGCCGATGACACCTTGGTATTTTGTGAAGCTGATAGAGAACAACTGATAGTATTAAGGGTGATCTTCATTCTTTTTGAAGCCATTTCTGGGCTACGCATAAATTGGCACAAAAGCTTCATTTATCCAGTCAATGAGGTAATGGAGCTACAAAGTCTTGTTGATATTCTTGGTGGGAATGTAGATGAATTACCTACTGTATATTTGGGGATGCCATCGGGAGACAAGAGCAAATCAAAAGAAAATTGGAATGGTGTGCCGGAGAAATGTGAAAAGAAGCTAGCAAATTCGATGAATTAATATCTATCTATGGGGGGTAGACTAATCTTGATTAACTCTGTACTTGATGCCATGCCTACTTATAGGACGTATCTATTCCCAATTCTAACCAATGTAGTGAAAAGAATTGATGCATTAAGAATAAATTTCTTATGGGAAGGCAATAGTGAGAAGAAGAAGATTCATGTGGTTAAATGGAATTTTCTTACTACTAGCAAGAAGACAGGGGGATTGGGAATAAAAAACCTGAGAGTCCAGAATCATAGTTTGATGATGAAGTGTCTATGGAAGTTTGTGGCAGATGAGCAATCACTGTGGAGAGAGGTCATTAGGGAAAAGTATGGAGTGGAAGGAAAATGGACAACCAAACCAGTGAGAAGTCCATATGGTGTCAGTTTGTGGAAGTCAATTAGGAATTTGTGGCCAAAAGTGATTAAGAAATCCAGATTCAAAGTAGAAAATGGTATGAAGATTTCCTTGTGGGATGTCAATTGGCTAGGCCAAGGTCCGTTGAAGCTACTTTTTCCAGATATATATACTTTGAATCAACAATAACAAGCAACGCTAGATGAGGTATGGACTAGTCAAGGTTGGAATCTTACCTTCAGAAGACTTCTAAATGATTGGAAGATTGATAGAGTAGTAGAGTTTTAAAATACTTTGGAGCTATTCAGTGGAATCAACTCTAATCAAGATCTCATCATATGGCAAGTGAATAGGCAGGGGAAATTTTCTGTTAAGCTGCTTATAAGGAATTCAACCTGTCTAATAACCAGGTTGGATGTTGGCCATGGAAGATGATATAGAAAGTAAAGATCCCTTACAAGGTTGCTTGCTTTACATGGTTACTAGCAAAAGATGCGGTTCTAACACAAGATAATCTAATTAAGAGAGGTTTTCACTCGTGCTCTAGATGTTACTTATGTGGAGAGGAGGCAGAGACAATCAGTCATCTCTTTTTGCATTGCAAATTCACTGTTCAAATATGGAGGATTTTTATCAGTTTTAGGGGAATTTTATGGGCAATGTCGGGAAGAATTCTTGATGTTCTAGCTTGCTAGAATAAAGAGGGGATGCCTTTCTAGTTATAAAGAGAGATGGAGAATTGTCCCAGCGTGCATATGGTGGACAATTTGGGAAGAGAGACATCAGAGATATTTTGAAGACAAATTCAGAAACATCCAGAAGACGAAGATGAAATGTCTAGCTCTCTTCTATTTTTGGTTTAAAGGAAAGTTTTTGGAGGATCATGAATCCATTTTTTATGTGCTAGATTCCTTGTGAGAAGAACAAGGATTATAAGTGTTTTAATTTCCTTTTTGGGTACTCATTTTGTAATTATGAGTGACTTCACAAATTTAGTAAAGTCTATATATTAATATACAAATATGTTACCTTCTCAAAAACAAAATTGGCCTTCACTTGAGCCAGATTTTAAAATTCACCAATTAATCAAAAAATAAATTATTAAAACGGCTAATAAATAATAAATAAATGTTATTCACAAAATCAAGCACTTAAAAATAGTAACTCAGAATTATAAAAATATAAAAAGTACTATTTTGACCTAAATAATATAATAAATGCAATTATTTGTAGAATATAGGCTATTATTGCAAATAATGTAAATAATAATAAAAGAAAATCAAATATAATTATATACAATGAAGTAAAATATTATAAATTATGCATATGGGTATAAATATTCAATTTTTATGATTAAATCACTCAAAATAATTTGAAGGAGTAATTAATGAATATTGGACAATTTAGAAAAATATAAGAAATCCAATTTAAAAGCTTTAAAAATTACAGAAATCACCTACATGGCCTCTATAAATTGGGTAATAATACAAAATAATATTTTGAAAGTATATGGAATACTTTATAAAAAATGAGGGCAAAATTGAGTATTAACAGCTGGCCCCTCTTTACCCGGGAATGATGAAAGAATTGTCGGGTAAAGAAAATGATGATCAATTTTGTCCGAATGAACGAGGATGGGGGTATGAGGTACTTAAAATATGGGGGCCGAACCCTGGCTCTTGAGTTGCCTACGTGTCCCCAATTTTACGGGTATCAGGCCACGTGTAGTTCTGGATCCAACCACGGACGAGACCGACGGAGTTGTTAAGAAAAGGTTGCATGCTTTGAAGAATGATTTTTTCTGGATAGAGTAGTGTCCTAAGTAGTTTATAATTTCAGGTAAAGGTTATGAATGGCAATAGGGCGAAGTTGAACGTTGTGGATGCCTGAGACAATACATTTGGGCAGTTACGGAAGAAAGAATAATCAATTGCTAGTTATCGATTACTTCGGGGATAATCAAGGGATGTGAACGTTTTGAACGGAATCAGAGCGAGAATTGCTCCTATTTGTAGAATGGTTACCTTCCGAGTTACTTGCAAAACTTAAAACATGATGCACGTGAATATATATAGTTATTGCGGAAATTTAAACATGATGCAAATTCCCTTTGGACTATGAGAATTGTCTTTCGGACAATGAGGATCATGTCTTTAGACCATGACGTCCTGGTCCACAATGCATATGTTGAAGAATTCGCAGGCTATGAAATGATGTCCTCGAGCCATGAAGATGGTGCCTCTAGACTATAACGCCTTTGAATAATGATATACAGTTTTGAGAGATCATTAGGCCATGGAATGGTGTCTTTTGGCTATGAGGATGATGCCTTCGGACTATGATGCCTTCAGACAATGTGGCGATATTTTAGCCCATAAAATGCAAAGATGCAGCGTGTTGATCGTTTGATAAAGGAATCATGTAATCCTTAGTCATATGCGAGAACGAGACAAGGCAGTGCTTAGCCTTGTGTGAGATGAGGGCAATACTTAGCCCTATGTGGATAATGAGGGCAGTGCTTAGCCCTATGAGAATGAAGGCAATGCTTAGCTTTATGAAATAATGGAGGTAGTGCTTTGCCTCATGTAAGTAATAAGGGAAGTGCTTAGCCCTATGCAGAGAAAGGAAATGTTTAGCCATGTTCAATGACGGAGGAAGTGCTTAGCCTCATGCAAGTAATGAGGGCAGTGCTTAGTCCTATGCAGATAAAGGCAGCGTTTAGCCTTGTGCAATGATGGAGGCAATGCTCAGCCTCATGCGATGTGATGAGGGTAGTGCTTAGCCCTATGTAGAGAAATGCAGCATTTAGCCTTATGCAATGATGGAGGCAATGCTTAGCCTCATGCAAGTAATGAGGGAAGTGCTTAGACCTATACAGATAATGAGGGAAGTGCTTAACCCTATGCGAATGAAGGCAATGCTTAGCCTTATGCAATGATGGAGGCAGTGCTTAGCCTCATGTGATATAATGAGGGCAGTGCTTAGCCCAATGTAGTTATGGAGGCAGTGCTTAGTCTCATGCAATGATGGAGGCAGTGCTTAGCCTCATGCAATGTAATGAGGGCAGTGCTTAGCCCTGTGCAGAGAAAGGCAGTGCTTAGCCTTATACAATGATGGAGGCAGTGCTTAGCCTCATGCAATGTTATGAGGGCAGTGCTTAGCCCTATGTAGAGAAAGGAAATGATTATCCTTATACAATGATGAAGGCATTGCTTAGCCTCATGCAAGGTAATGAGGGCAGTGCTTATCCCTATGTAGAGAAGGCAGTGCTAAGCCTTAAGTAAATGCGAGAAAGGAAAGTAATTCTTAGCTTGACTCATTTAGGCTTGACAACATCCATCTATGTGAAGATAGCTATCTTTGTTGTACATTCCTTGTTGATACATTTGGTAATGTTGTATCTGCTATGCCTGCATCCAAAGAAAAATTGTAAGTCGGGGGAAGGTTGGTTCGTGCTTTCGATTCCTTATCTCGTCCTTGCTTATGTCTTAACGCTTTGTGCTTGAGTCACCCTGGGTAGCATTTGGCTGTTACAAAAATGGATTCTTTAAGAATATGCATTTGCGATAAATTACTTGTAAGAGATGAAGTTGTTTAAGAGATAATGCATAAAATAAAGGAAAAATACATAAGTTACCCCCTAAACTATGGACCAAATCCCTATTACACACTTTTTGCAGGCGAATATTATTTTACACACTTAACCTTTCGGAGTGTGTCTAATACACACCATTTTGACCACGTGGCTAGTGCGTGTATTTTCCAACAAGTGAAGCGCGTGAACCGGAGAGGTTATATGTTAATTTTTTTTTAGTTTTTAAAAATAAATAAATTGGGTCATCTTCTTCCTTGTTTAAAAAAATCACAAATCTGCCATGGCTGGTCCTAAACACTTAGAGCCACTTCAGTTGACTTCAATCCTGTTAATGGGTTAAACCATTCTCCATTGATGCCTAAGTTTGAAAATATATCGGATCTTAATTGAGCTCTCTGGGATGCTTCTTCTGCGGATTTTATTTGGGAATCCAAATTGCCCCCAAATTACCAGTATATTTTTCCATAACCCAAATGGAAAAACCTTAA
The DNA here is from genome assembly GCF_000390325.3 of Nicotiana tomentosiformis. Lineage (NCBI taxonomy): Eukaryota > Viridiplantae > Streptophyta > Magnoliopsida > Solanales > Solanaceae > Nicotiana > Nicotiana tomentosiformis. Next base: position 75,424,308 of record NC_090823.1, on the reverse strand, counting down.
TTTGTTCAAGAAGGTTTCTCAGAACAACATTCTTTAGTCATTTTCAACTTCTGGGTTCTCTTGATGTTTCAATCTTCTTGTAATTCTTAATGATTTTGTATACTTTTTACTGTTAAAAAGGATTATTGGCTTATTGTGATTGTAGAAGTGGTGTTATGGTGATTGTAGAAGTGGAAGCCATGGTGGTGTTATGGCAGAGTTAATGAAGCTTGGTGGTTATGGAAGAAAATGAAAGCAGTTGAATATGTTACAATAGAGTTATTGATATAGTGAAGAAGATGAAAATTAAGGGTAGGATGCCTGTTAATGTTTGGTGACAACCATTGTTTTGGTGATTTGCAAAAGAGAAAGAGATAAAGGAGATGCTAAGAGTATAATTATAAATTTAGGTATTTTTTTAAAAAAAACTTATTAACACGTGTCATGACCTTATTGGTTCTTGACATTACATATATTCTGAAAAACAGAGTAAGAAAAAAGTAGTGTATGTTAGTTACACTTTGAAAAGTTTGGGTGTGTAATATAATTTTCGTTCTCAGAAAGTGTGTAACGGGGATTTGGTGTATAGTTCAGGGGGCTACCTATGTATTTTGCCTAAAATAAATAATTTAGTCGAATCTTAGGCCATGACATGCTTTGAGACATTGCGACATCCTTATCTTGGAATTTTGAGGATTCCCTCAAAATTTCACCCCAGTTTTGACATATACTTCCAGTGTTACTCTTTCGGCGATCCTTGACTTAATGAGATTGATGAAACTCAAAATCTTGCCCTCGTTTCCGACCATGGAGGGGAATGAAGATTTTATTATAATGTGACCGAACCTACAAGGCTGCCTACATATCCCCTCTTAAACGGGAATCAGGTCAAGCATAGTTTATGTTACATCAAAGAAAGTTAAAATACAATTCTCAAACATAATATCTCTTGATGACGTCCAAATTGATAGGTTTTATCCATATCTCTCCATCAATATCTGCTAGTATGAGTGCTCCTCCAATCAACACTCGATGAACCATGTAAGTCCAGGTGAGAATTTCTCGTTTGCCTCATCCTGATGTGAAAAAATCCGCTTAAGCACCAATTGCCCCGGTATGAATTGCCTCGGTCTAACCTTCTTGTTAAAAGCCCTGGCCATTCTGTTCTGGTAGAGTTGACCATGGCACACTGCGTTCATCCTTTTACCGTCGATGAGATTCAATTATTCATACAGACTCTGTGGTTATTCTGCATCGCTAAGCTCGACCTCCTGTATGATTCTCAAAGAAGGAATTTCTACCTCGGCGGGTATAAAGGCTTCAGTACCGTAGACCAGCAAATAAGGAGTTTCCCCAGTTGAGGTTCGGATTGTGGTGCGGTACTCGAGCAGAGCAAACAACAGCTTTTCGTGCCACTACTTGTAATCGTCTACCATCTTCCTTAGTATCTTCTTAATGTTCTTGTTGGTAGCTTCTACGGCTCCGTTCATTTATGGCCTATATGTTGTAGAGTTCCGGTGTTTGATCTTGAATGTTTCACACATGGCTTTCATCAGATCACTGTTACGATTGGCGATATTGTCGATAATGATTGATTTAGGCACCCCGAACTGGCAGACAATACGGTCCCGGATAAAATCTGCTACGACCTTCTTTGTCACAGCTTTGTAGGACACAACCTCGACCCATTTTGTGAAGTAATAAATGGCCACCAAGATACATCTGTACCCGTTGGAGACATCGGACTCGATCGGTCCAATGACATCCATGCCCCAGGCAGAGAAAGGCCAGGGCGAACTTGTTACATTGAGTTCATTAGGTGGTACTCGTATCATATCAGCATGCACCCAACACTTGTGACACTTATGTACATACTTGATGCAGTCGGTTTCCATGGTCATCCAAAAATATCCTGCCCTTAATATCTTCTTGGCTAGAACGAACCCATTCATGTGAGGTCAGCACGTTCCAACATGTATCTCCTCGAGCAACCTTGATGCTTCCTTGGAATTAAAGCATCTTAGCAACCCCAAGTCGAGAGTTCTTCTGTACATAATTCCTCCGCTATAAAAGAAATGGTTAGCTAACCTCCAAGGCATGCGCTTCTAAGTGTGTGTAGCATTTTTTGGGTATTCTCCTTTCTCCAAATACTCCCTGATATCGTGAAACCATGGATTCCCATCGAACTCTTCTTCGACGTGAGTGCAATAAGCATACTGCTTATGTATTTCTATTAGGATGGGATCAATATAGTTCTTATTTGGATGTTGTATCACGAAAGATGGTGTGGCTAGTGCATCCGCAAACTCGTTCTGGATTCTAGTAATATGCTTGAACTCTATCTTTGAGAACCTTTTGATCAAATCTTGTACACAATGTAAGTATGGCAATATCTTGGTATTCTTGGTGGCCCATTCTATGAGCACCTGATGTATTAGCAAGTCCGAATCTCCGATTACCAGTAATTCCTGGATGTTCATGTCGATAGCCAATTTGTGTTTCAGAATGCAAGCCTCGTATTCTTCCATATTGTTGGTGCTTGGGAACTTGAGTTTGGCGGATATCGAAAAATATTGATCGGTCTCTAATACTAGGACAACTCCAATGCCTACTCCCTTGAAGTTTGCGGTTCCATCGAAGAACATTCTCCAACCATCATATGCTTCGGCGATTTCTTCTCCTATGAAAGACACTTCTTCGTCGTGAAAATACATTTCTATGCCAGGTGATCGGCCAATGCTTGCCCGTTGACTGCCTTCTGATTCACATAGACGATGTCGAACTCGCTTAGTAATATCTTCCACTTTGCTAGCTTACCCGTAGGCATAGGCTTCTGGAAAATGTACTTTACAGGATCCATTCTTGATATGAGGTATGTGGTATATGCACATAAATAATGCCTCAACCTTTGAGCTATCTATGTTAGAGCGCAACATGTACATTCCAATAGTGAATATCGAGCTTCGTAAGGTGTGAACTTCTTACTTAGATAAAATATATCCCGATCACTCCCTCAAGAATAGAAGGCAATAACAGAGCAAATCTGTCAGAGAGTACTCCACAATGTGTAACCAGTGCAACCATATGTCACCCCGCGGGCTTTATCGTACCCTGCCTGCTCGTCCCGACCTATTTGTAACCAGCTACAACCTTGCTTGCTCCTTACTTCCGGTCTCATCATGTTGACCTAAGACGCATCCAAACACTCTATCCAACACGGATTGATACAGAAGTAAAGGTCTCTCGGGCTCTGGTGGGACCAACACAGGAGGTTTGGACAGGTACTCTTTGATTTTATCAAAAGCCCTTTGACACTCCTCGGTCCAACTCGTTGCAACATCCTTTTTCACCATCTTGAAGATTGGTTCACATATTAATGTTAACTGTGCTATGAAACTACTAATATAGTTAAGACGACCCAAGAAACTCATTACGTCCTTTTGCTCTTTGGTGGTGGCAGATCCTAGATGACTTTGATATTTGATGGGTCTCAATCAATGTGGCGGCGACTGACGATGAAACCTAGCAACTTCCCGGCAGGGACTCCAAAAGCACATTTTTTATGATTCAACTTCAAATTGTATTTTGTATTCAGCGAAAAACTTTCTTAGGTCTATTATGTGATCCGAGCCCTTCACATCATCTTGTAGCAATATATTCCCCATAGCATAATAAAGACTATCTTTTCTGCATCCTCTTTGTCTATCAAAATCTGGTGGTACCCTGCGAAGCAATCAACAAATGATTGGAGTTCATGCTTGGCACAGTTATCGATCAATATATGTATGTTGGGCAGCGGGAAATCATATTTTGGACTCGCTCTATTCATATCTCAATAGTTAATTCACACCCTGACTCTCCCGTCTTTCTTCAGTACCGGCACAATATTGGCTAACCAGGTCAGATACTCGACCACTCGAAGGACTTTGGCTTTGATTTGCTTGGTACCCTCCTCTTTTATCTTCAAACCCATGTCTGGCTTGAACTTTCTGAGCTTTTATTTTACCAGGGGACACATAGGGTTGGTAGGTAGCTTATAGGCTACTATGGATGTGCTCAACCCTGTCATGTCATCATAGGACCATGAAAAATTGTCCTCATATTCCTTCAGAAATTTGATATACTCTTCCTTGTCTGACGGTGATAGTTGAATGCTAATGCCAGTTTCTTTGGCTGTTTCGGAATCCCCTAAATTAACGGTCTTAGTTTTTTCTAGATTGGACTTTGGTTTGTTCTCAAAATCCTCCACTTCCCTAAATATTTCCTTGGGTATTATATCATTTCCCTATTCTTCTTAATCTTTTCCGTCGTGTTGTGTTGTCTCATTACATGTCATAGTTGTAGATTCAACAAGATAGGTAATAATTATGCTGAAAAGAATGTAGAAAGATAATAATATAAATAAATAAAAAGCAGTGATGCATTAATTAAAACTTAAAACTATCAGACAAATATGACTCGATGTCTCGAGTATTTATTTCAAAACCAAATACTGAAATATCTTAAATTCCAGAAAATAAATTTTAAAAGGAAATCATGCTAGTTCTGCCAAAGCTACCCAAGTGCTTGGCTAGCCCAGGATGGTGCAGCGGTCCAGTTCCTGAGAACAACTCCATCTCCCACAGTCTGGACATTAATGTCTCTCTCTTCCTCCTCTAAGATTGCACTGTAGTCCATATCTTCCTCGTTCAAAAACAGGCTCCTCATGCCAGCCAAGATCTCATCTTCTTTAGAACCCAAAATCACGTCGACCTTATGAAATGTTTGGTGTAGCGGTGGTGTGGGTTGAGGCAATGGGTAAGGAAAATCCTGCCATGGTGGTGACCAATAATTATATTCTTGCACAGTGTATTCGTACCCGAGACCAAAGGTCATGCCCTGAGTGCGTGGTTGTATTGGTTCTGTTATCCCTTGAAGTTTAGGACCAAGACCTTTGCCTGGTTCATACCCTAACCACAACAGCATGCTTAGTACCTTGTTGCTCCACCATCGTACTTTCTCGACCATATTTACCTGCTCGATATTGTAAAACGTTTATCCACCTAATTTCCTTATGTTCTCAACTACCGGTACGGTCTGGTTGGTTTAGATAGGATTGCTTCCATCCCCATGGATAATTACCTCCTGATGATTCCACTCGAACTTCACGGCTTGATGCAAAGTAGAAGCAACTGCCCCAGCCATGTGTATCCATGGTCATCCCAACAACAGATTATAGGTGGTGGAGATGTCCAACACCTGGAACTCGACATTGAACATGGTTGGGACTATCTTCAAATCTAGTTTAATTTCTCCAATAGTAGCTCTTTGGGACCCATCGAACGCTTTCATGATCATGCTTCCCATCCGTATCTCCGGTATACCTATGCCCATTCTTTTCAGAGTAGTCAAAGGGCATATGTTCAGACTTGAACCCCCATCAATCAAAATTCGAGCAGTGAACTTATCTTCATATTGCACAGTGATGTGTAATGCTTTGTTATGACTCAAACCTTTCGGTGGAAACTCAGCTTCATGGAAGGTGATCTTGTGTGTCTCCACACTTGTCCCACCATATTTGCCATCTCTCCACTAATGATACCAACAGGTATGTAGGCTTCGCTTAACACCTTCATCAAGGCGTTCTTGTGTGCATCCAAGTTTTGTAACAATGATAAGATGGATATTTGAGCGGGAGTTTTACTTTGGTGATCAACAATAGAATACTACCTTGCCTGTACCTTCCTCCAAAGGTCATCAGTACCTGTCTCCACAACATGTGGTTTTGATGCGGTCTCCTTACTTGTTCCCCTAAGATTTTCCAGCGTGTAGACCCTGCGTGTTCTAGTCATTCCCTAGGTGGCACCCGTTTCTTCCATCTTGGCTTTTCCTTTCCTTCTTGCCTCTGCCACAGAATCCCAAGGAACAATGTTAGGTTTGTAGGATGGCGATGGAGCTACCATCACAGCGAATGATGTCCTGGATGTAGCTACTTCAACCTCGAATGGCACCTTGGTTTGCACCACTATCAGCGAGAGTGTGACATGGGATGTCATAGAAGTGTCTCCTTCTCGAATAAGACTGATGGATCCTTTCTGGTCCCATTGCTCATCAGTCTCGATCACGTTTGCTCCCTCACCCCTGTGATCAGGAAGGGGGTTATTGCGGACGTTCGGTACAGATTCTTTTGCCTGTATGACCTTGGTCTCAATCAATATCTGTCACACCCCTTTTTGACCCCAAAAGATATGTGTTATAGATTATTGTGGGTTAATGAGTTTTTCCAATTAAAGTGACAAACTTGAGTAGGGATTATTTTATTTACAGAGTCGCCACTTGGAATTGATTTTTGGGTGTTCCAAGTCACCTTTTATTTTAATCCCCAGTCAAAGGAAGGTTTGACTCCATTATTATTGGTCTGTAAAAATAAAGTCTGGGTAAGGAATTCTGTTGACCAGAGAGAAGGTGTAAGACAATCCTCGAGTCCCGTGGTTCTAGCACGGTCACTTTATCGACTAAAAATGGCTTGAATTAATTTTGGACAAAATGTGTTTTATTGGATTTTCGTGTTTTACCTATCCGCTTTTAATTATTAAATTATGGAATTATCTTTAAAACAAATCACGTGTGTGAATCCGTTTTGTTTATTGCACCAAAATCATGTTACGTGTATGTGTACAAAATTAATAGCATTTTATTAATATTAAGATTGTTTTGCCCAAAGTTGCACGAACGCATACTTCGGTTTTAATTTTGAAAATCACAATTATGTCACACGAACGTATACATAGTCACGATAGATTAATTAAAAACGCGCCTAAATCACTCTAAAAGTGTTCATTATTCTTCTTAAACTTTGAGATTATTGTAAGGTCATGAATTATGAAATTATTTGTGGAAGAAGTGATGTACTCTAATTTTATGAGTTAAACTAACAATTTTAAAAATCGATTGATCGAAATTGTAACTCAAAATTATACCTAGCTTTACTAACGATTAGTTGGTTGGCCCCAAAACCTTTACAATTCACTGCCTAAAGAAGTAGTGACTACATTAATTCCACATTATCTAATAATAAAGGCCCACTCATCATTCTTTCAATTAGGCCCAAATTCCATTTTTATCCCAATTAGTAGATATGGGCCATTTTACTCTATAATAAATTTCGAATTGCTCTGTCTAACAAAATGAAATAGCATATTCCAACCCTTACATATGATTTTAATTTCACAAAAACTAAAAAAAATATCTAAACCAAAATGCTTAACAATCAAACAACGGATAATGTAAATGCAACCAACAACAAATCCTAAAAAAACAACTAGACCAGAATATTGCAATAAAGTTCATACCAAACAAAGCCAACAAAGAATATATAATTTAAAGAGATATGAATGGATCATGGCAATAAGAATTACTGAAACAAAAAAAAAGAGAAAGAAAATGGACCTTTGTATTAAATCTGAACTTTTGAGTTTTGCCGCAGGGAAATCCCAAAGCAAATAAGACCCAGATAGGACCTCGATGAACCCAGACCTCGGCGGATGAAACTCGATTGGACCTCGGTTAAAACTCAGCCGTTGGAGCTATTTTGGGGCTGCTGTTTTGTGCGAAAAGCTGCTGTTTCGCTAAGTATCGGGGGGCTATTTTTGATCTGTTTTGGCAGCAGCGGTACAACTATTTTGGGGTTATTTTTGACCTGAATTTTAATGGTACTCACTACTGGTTTTTGGGTGAAGAAGAGGGAGTTTTCATCTGCTTTTTTCAATGATTTGTGGGGCGTATTTGGAGCTATTTTTCACTGGTTTAAAGGTGTTTTGGAGCTGAATTTCATGGCTGGTTTGGGAAGGAGAGTTGCTGTATTTTTGCAGCAGCTTTGGATCTGAATATTGGTGTTAATGGAGGTGGTTTTTGCAGCAACACAGGGTGGCGTTTTGGGGTGTTTCAGGTGGAAATTGGGGCTGGACAATAATGAAACCTTGGAGCTATGAATCCATTGAGCTTTCAGGTGGTTGAAGGTGATCTTACATGGCTCGAAATGGAAGAAAAAAGGTGGAATTTGCAGTGGCTGACTTTCTTCCTTAGAGGAGAATTTGCGGCGCTCAAAAGCTTAGAATGAAAAGATGGTTGCTAGGTTCTTTTTTGTTTTTCCTCTCTCTAGCATGTTCTCTGTGTGTGTTTATATAATGTGAGTGTATGTACATGTGATGGAGGGGATAGTGGGGATGTGAGTGGGGACATGAGTGGTGAAAGTGGGAAGTGGGAAGTGAATGGGGAAGTGGGAAGTTAGGTATTAGGGAGATGAGTGGGGAAAGTAAAAAGTGAGGCATTGGTGAGATGAGTGGGGAAAAGTTCAAGCACTGTAAAAAATTAGATGCTCACAGCATGCCTCTCTTTGCTTGGAAAGATGAAGATTTTTCAGGCAAAGATGAGGTGAGTCATATGACTAATTTTTGACCAAACCGTTATTCAAAATGAAAAGAAATAAAAGATAGGGTGCAACCGAGTCCTGGTTTTGGACAACCTACATATCCCGGGTTATAGTGGAATCAGGTCGCGTGTAGTTCAAGGAGAATGGTGGAATGGTGAGTTGCAGAGTTGTGTGAGGTTCCGTCGAGGTTCCGGTCCGTGGTCCTGTTATTACATCAAGATCAAAAGAAACTAAACAAGCCTATCAACTATCAGTTACAAGATTCCAATCTATAAGTCTTCTAAAACTTGATCTTGAGTCTTGACTGGTTCTTCACGTAGACTCTGATCTGAACCTTAATGCTATCTAGCTACAGGTGCTAGTTTATTCTTTTACGGTTTCTTCTGATCAAAACAGGAAATGTAAAGCTCGTAACTTCAGTCATCTTGAACAGTCCATATCCTTTCCATCTACTTCTACATTTGGATTCAATTCTCTCTCTCTCTCTCTCTCTTTTAATTTTTTGGATTGAGACTTCCTCTTTTGGTAATCTCGAACCCCGCGCCTCGAGAAAAACCTACTCAGACACATAACACACAAACAAACAAAATTTTTCTACCCCAATTTTCACTAGGAAAATCTCGTGAGTTATTTAACAAAAAGTCTATACTACTTCATTATTGACAACAATAAAAAGGGCGGGATTGGTGTACCTTGGGGAAACATGATTTTTTTTTGGAATGATGTACCCTTCTTGTCAAAATTATGTCTCAACTAAGTATTTGTGTACCTTATGTTGGGAAAATATGATGAGGAAATAGTGTACCCTACATTAGCAAAGATATCAGGGAGTAGTTGTCACGCTCCAAACTCAGGGAGCACGACCAGCGCTCAATCGAGTGAACATGACTGAGCAAGCCTATTAGTTTTCCTTTTACCCACACTCATTCATGAAATAAGAGGAGATGCACTCCATTAATCAAACACTAAAAAGATTTCACTAACAACTCCCATTTCATTCCATTAGCAGCTTCGTTCATAATTTTCAAAATATTACAAGTTTATAGATATAATGAAAAACATGTTTGCCAAATACCAACATTTCTAGTTCAATTCCCCACATCGAACACCACCCACAACCTATCTACGGAGCCTCTAAGTACAATAGAAGAGTAATTATGGAAATGCCGGCAACAAGGCCCCGGCTATACCTCAAAACACAAAGTACAACATCAAATGATATCAGTCCCGGAATAGAGTAGGGCTCACCAAAACCTGCTGAATAGGGAGTAATTGCTAACGAGGACCAAAGTTGCCTGCTGATGAACCACCTGCATCCATTGAAGATGTAGTGCCCCCGGCAAAAGGGACATTAGTACATATAGAATAGTACTAGTATGTAAAGCTAACTGTCCTCTTTCAAAATAGAATGCCCAGATAAGAAAGGAAAAACCATTGAAACAACAAGTTATAATCAACAAACATCCAAATGTCTAGTTCAAACATAACAATTTTCAAAATACAAAATTAATATATATTATTGGTTGGGAGATCATTAGCACCGATATACCACTGTGTTTGTAGCATGGAGTCCGATCGGCTAGGCCATCTCCCCACGAACAAAGTGGTTCGACATGTGATGCGTAAGAAAAATGTTACCAAGAGCAGTACCACCATGTGCACAACATGGCGTCCGAACTCCACCCGATCATCTAGGCCGCCTTCCAATATTTTCCGTGTGAGTTGACTATTCCAATCCACAATTATTACCAGTTTTATCCCAATTAATGGAAATAATATCAACCCATCAATATCATCCCAAATAAGGGGAATAATTACAATCTACCCCTATACCGACACGTGTAGTTTCGGGTATGGGCCTCATGATCCACCCTTCCTCGGTTTGCTAATAATACTTCTAAAAATATTTTTGGTTTGCACACAAAGATAACATAAATACAAATATATTTACCTCATCATCTTTCATATTGTATAAATCTCCACTAGTATTTTTAACCAATAACAACAATAATATTCCCTTGGCTCTTTTGGCCATTCACAAGATTCTTTATTTAAGGCACGGTGGCCGTATTTGATATTCCACACTTTTATTTCTTCCCTCTCATGTATCATCATCATAAATATCAACATATATAATATTTCGGAAATCACAACTTTAAGTTCATTAGAAATGAAGAATTTAAGCACAATAGATTTCTTTCCAAGAATGGAGTAAAATGATTGGCAATCGACGCGCAAGTTAAAATCATAAACAAGTAACACACCATTTATTCTTGAAATAATTTTCCCCATAAAGGGCAATACACAATTTTCACTCACGAATATGTAAGAATGCAAAACACATTGAAAATACTCACAAAGCATAGCATTAGTTAAAACATCCGCATATGGGCATGACTTGGGTACATAAGCTTTTAGGAAATTCTATTTTTGAAATAATTTTGGAACAGTTGAATCAAAGCTCGTTTCATAATCTTTCTCACATCATCTTATTTCATTGGCACCATTGGCCACAAGTATAACTTTCATCTTGGCACGTTGGCCACATTCTATATCCCCAATTCACTTATTTCATTTTCAAGTATCTTTATAGATTATCAACAAGAAGAAATTTCCAATTAAAACTTTAGGTACACATATGAGCAACTAAGAGCCTTAGGCATATCGAGTTTTTCTCACACAATTTGGAATACTAGCTTTCATTTGAAATACGACTCAAAGCTATAACATTTAATACACAATCAACACTTTGAACATATATATTTTGACTTAAGGCTCATTCGGAATAGTCAAGTTTATAAGGGATAACCCGGAACATAGGAATTAGGAACTTGAGCCAACAATACTTGAAACTTATGGGAACATTATGGAATTTGATCCTAAGAGAGTAGTTTAGCCAACATACCTCGCTTTGAGCTTTCCTTAAATTATTACAAGGTTCCGAAAATCCTAGAAATCCAAATCTATTTTGAGACATAATAAAATTGAACACAAATTAGGAAGATATTCTTGGTTTCAGCTCATTTGAGCATTTTATCAAACACTAGGTGTGCAAGTTTGACTACAAATTTCTTCTACAAGATTTACTTCATTCCACAACCCAATCTTTACTTATTTGAGATCAACAATCTTCCCACAAACCTTGTTGGCACATGCATGTATAAATAATACTCTTACACCCAAGAATCATACTCTCAATCAACCACCTTCTATCCAAATTCGAAATTGAAAACTAGGGTATGGAACCTTACCTCTTAGATGAAGAACTTGTGAGATTTCTCTGTTGGATTTCAAAGCTTGGACAAGAATAGGCCTGCTTATCAAAATGGGGTCGGGTTATGAGCCCCAAAAGGCTATTTATCACATCATCTTATTTCATAAGCCCCAAAGGCTATTTATCAATATGGGGTCGGGTTATAAAAATAGGAAAATGGACCCTTCGAACTTAGGTCTGCGATCGTAGAATAGACCGCACAATGGGTATGGGGTCCGCAAAATGGTACGCAAAACTGTTGCCCAGAACTGGGCTAGACTGGTCAGGTCTGCGACTATTCTGCATTCCGCAAACCACTTTTGCAGTTCGCATAATGATTCTGCGGTCGCGGAATTGACCGCAAAATCACATTATTGTAGGAGTGTCCAAATGACAAACGGTTTGAAGCGTTAGAAACTAGACTCGACAATGTTTCATTTGATAGGTTGACCATCACATAAATCTTTATACATATGTAGATTTGCTCGTCCAAGTTTTGATTTTCTGCGTATTCATTTGGAACTTTTGTCTATCATGTAATTTCCAACATGACTTAGACTTAGGTCTCTCCTTATACCCCATATCACTTATAATATGCCTCGTGCACTTATTATATCCATTATATTAATAGTCGTCGTCTGCACACAAAATAATATAATTAGCAATCATCAACTTTCTTAATAGCGCTTAAGTACTTCAAAATATTTTGGGGTGCTACAGTGGTGTACCCTGCATTTAAGCTCACATCACTAGGGAGTGGAGACCCTATGTTGGAAAAGAGAGACGAGGGAGTGGAGACCCTATGTCTAAAATAACATCAACTAGGGAGTGAAGACCCTATATTGAAAAAGAGATACTAGGGAGTGGAGACCCTATATCTAAAATAATATCAACTAGGGAGTGGAGATCCTATGTTGGAAAAGGAGACTAGGAAGTGGAGACCCTATGTCTAAAATAAAATCAACTAGGGAGTGGAGACCCTATGATGGAAAAGGAGACTAGAGTGTGGAGACTCAATGTCTAAAATAAAATCAACTAGGGAGTGAAAACTCTATGTTGGAAAAGAAGAAAAGGGAGTGGAGACCCTATGATGGAAAACAGACTAGGGAGTGGAGACCCGATGTTAGAAAAAAGACTAGGGAGTGGAGACCCTATGTCTAAAAATAAAAATCAACTAGGGAGTTAAGACCCTATGTTGGAAAAGAGACTAGGGAGTGGAGACCCTATGTTGGAAAAGAGACTAAGGAGTGGACACCCTATGTCTAAAAATAAAAATCAACTAGGGAGTGGAGACCCTATGTTGGAAAAGAGACTAGGGAGTGGAGACTTTATGTCTAAAATAAAATCAACTAGGGAGTGGAGACCCTATGTCTTAAATAAAATTAACTAGGGAGTGGAGACTCTATGTCTAAAATAAAATCAACTAGGGAGTGGAGACCCTATGTCTAAAATAAAATCAACTAGGGAGTGGAGACCCTATGTTGAAAAAGAGACTAGGGAGTGGAGACCCTATGTCTAAAATAAAATCAACTAGGGAGTGGAGACCCGATGTTGGAGTAGGAGACTAGGGAGTGGAGACCCTATGTCTAAAATAACATCAATTAGGGAATGAAGACCCTATGTTGGAAAGAATACTAGGGAGCGGAGACCCTATATCTAAAATAAAATTAACTAGGGAGTGGAGACCCTATGTTGGAAAAGTGACTAGGGAGTGGAGACCCTATGTCTAAAATAAAATCAACTAGGGAGTGGAGACCCTATGTTAAAAAAGAGACTAGGGAGTTGATACCCTTTGTCTAAAATAAAATCAACTAGGTAGTGGAGACCCTATGTTGGAAAAGGAGAGTGGGAGTGGAGACCCTATGTCTAAAATAGAATCAACTTGAGAGTGAAGACCCTATGTTGAAAAAAAGACAAGGGAGTGGAGACCTTATGTCTAAAATCACATCAACTAGGGAGTGAAGACCCTATGTTGGAAAGGAGACTAGGGAGCGGAGACCCTATGTCTAAACTAAAATCAACTAGGGAGTAAAGACCCTATGTTGGAAAAGAGACTAGGGAGTGGAGACTCTATGTGTAAAATAACATCAATTAGGGAGTGGAGACCCTATAATGGAAAAAAAGACTAGGGAGTGGAGACCCTATGTCTAAAATAAAATAAACTAGGGAGTGGAGACCCTATGTTGGAAAGGAGACTAGGGAGTGGACACCCTATGTCAGAAATAACGTCAACTTGGGAATAGAGACCCTATGTTGGAAAAGAGACTAAGGAGTGGAGACCCTACGTCTAAAATAACATCAACTAGGGAGTGAAGACCCTATGTTGAAAAAGAGATACTAGGGAGTGGAGACCCTATATCTAAAATAATATCAACTAGGGAGTGGAGACCCTATGATGAAAAAGGAGACTAGAGTGTGGAGACCCAATGTCTAAAATAAAATGAAACTAGGGAGTGGAAACTCTATGTTGGAAAAGAAGAAAAGGGAGTGGAGACCCTATGATGGAAAAGAGACTAGGGTGTGGAGACCCGATGTTGGAAAAATGACTAGGGAGTGGAGACCCTCTGTCTAAAAATAAAAATCAACTAGGGAGTGAAGACCCTATGCTGGAAATGAGAATAGGGAGTGAAGGCCCTATGTTGGAACAAAGACTAGAGAGTGGAGACCCTATGTTGGAAAAGAGACTAGGGAGTGGACACCCTATGTCTAAAAATAAAAATCAACTAGGGAGTAAAGACCCTATGTTTAAAAAGAGACTAAGGAGTGGAGACCCTATGTCTAAAATAAAATCAACTAGGGAGTGGAGACCCTATGTTGGAAAAAGGAGACTAGGAAGTGGAGATCCTATGTCTAAAAGAACATGAACTAGGGAGTGAAGACCCTATGTTGGAAAGGAGACTAGGAAGCGGAGACCCTATATATAAAATAAAATCAACTAGGGAGTGAAGACCCTATGTTGGAAAATAGGCTAGGGAGTGGAGACCCTATGTCTAAAATAAAATCAACTAGGGAGTGGAGACCCTATGTTAAAAAAGAGACTAGGGAGTGGAGACCCGATGTCTAAAATAAAATCAACAAGGTAGTGGAGACCCTTTGTCTAAAATAAAATCACCTAGGTAGTGGAGACCCTATGTTGGAAAAGGAGACTCGGAGTGGAGACTTTATGTCTAAAATAAAATCAACTTGAGATTGAAGACCCTATGTTGAAAAAAAGACTAGGGATTGGAGACCCTATGTCTAAAATCACATCAACTAGGGAGTGAAGACCCTATGTTGGACAGGAGACTAGGGAGCGGAGACCCTATGTCTAAAATAAAATCAACTAGGGAGTGGAGACTCTATGTTGGAAAAGATATTAGGGAGTGGAGACGCTACGTCTAAAATAAAATCAACTAGGGAGTGGAGATCCTATGTTGGAAAAGAGACTACGGAGTGGAGACCCTATGCCTAAAATAACATCAACAAGGGAGTGGAGACCCTATGCCTAAAATAATATCAAGAAGAGAGTGGAGACCCTTTGTTGGAAAATGAGACTAGGAGTGGAGACCCTATGTCTAAAATAAAATCAACTAGGGAGTGGAGACCCTATGTTGAAAAAGCGACTAAGGAGGGGAGATCCTATGTCTAAAATAACATCAACTAGGGAGTGAAGACCCTATGTTGGAAAGGAGACTAGGGAGTGGAGACCCTATGTCTAAAATACAATCAACTAGGGAGTGGAGTCCTATGTCTAAAATAAAATCAAATTGGGAGTGGAAACCCTATGTTGGAAAAAAGACTAGGGAGTGGAGACCCTATGTCTAAAATAACATCAATTAGGGAGTGTAGTCCCTATGTTTGAAACTGAGGCTGGAAGTGGAGACCCTATGTCTAAAATAAAATCCACTAAGGAGTGGAGACCCGATGTTGGAAAAGGAGATTAGGGAGTGGAGACCCTATATCTAAAGTAACATCAACTAGGGAATGGAGACCCTATGCTGGAAAAGGAGACTAGGAAGTGGAGACCCTATGTCTAAAATAAAATCAACTAGGGAGTGGAGACCCTATGATGGAAAATGCGACTAGGGAGTGGAGACCCAATGTCTAAAATAAAATCAACTAGGGAGTTGATACCCTATGTTGGAAAAGAAGACAAGGGAGTGGAGACCCTATGTAGGAAAAGAGACTAGGGAGTGGAGACCCTAAGATGGAAAAGAGACAAGGGAGTGGAGACCCTATGTCTAAAAATAAAAATTAACTAGGGAGTGGAGAACCTATGTTGGAAAATAGACTAGGGAGTGGAGGCTCTATGTATAAAATAAAATCAACTAGGGAGTGGAGACCCTATATCCAAAATAACATCTACTAGGGAGTGGAAACCCTATGTCTAAAATAAAATCACCTAGGGAGTGGAGACTCTATTTTGGAAAACCAGAATAGGGAGTGGTGACCCTATATCTAAAATAACATCAACTAGGGGGTGTAGACCCTATGTTGGAAAAGGAGACTAGGAAGTGGAGACACTACGTCTAAAATAAAGTCAACTAGGGAGTAAAGTCCCTATGTTTAAAAAGAGACTAGGGAGTGGAGACCCTGTGTCTAAAATAAAATCAACTAGGGAGTGGAGACCCTATGTTGGAAAAGGAGACTAGGGAGTGGAGACCCTATGTCTAAAAGTACATTAACTAGGGAGTGAAGACCCTATTTTGTAAAGAGACTAGGGATTGGAGAACCTATGTCTAAAATTAAATCGACTAGGGAGTGGAGACCCTATTTTGGAAAATAGAATAGGGAGTGGATACCCTATGTCTAAAATAAAATCAACTAGGAAGTGAAGACCATATGTTGGAAAAGATACTAGGGAGTGGAGACCCTATGTCTGAAATAAAATCAACTAGGGAGTGGAGACCCTATGTTGGAAAAGAGACTAGGGAGTGGAGACCCTATGCCTAAAATAACATCAACAAGGGAGTGGAGACCCTATTCCTAACATAACATCAACAAGGGAGTGGAGACCCTATGCCTAAAATAATATCAAGAAGAGAGTGGAGACCCTTTGTTGGAAAATGAGACTAGGAGTGGAGACCCTATGTCTAAAATAAAATCAACTAGGGAGTGGAGACCCTATGTTGAAAAAGCGACTAAGGAGGGGAGATCCTATGTCTAAAATAACATCAACTAGGGAGTGAAGACCCTATGTTGGAAAGGAGACTAGGGAGTGGAGACCCTATGTCTAAAATACAATCAACTAGGGAGTGGAGTCCTATGTCTAAAATAAAATCAAATTGGGAGTGGAAACCCTATGTTGGAAAAAAGACTAGGGAGTGGAGACTCTATGTCTAAAATAACATCAATTAGGGAGTGTAGTCCCTATGTTTGAAACTGAGGCTGGAAGTGGAGACCCTATGTCTAAAATAAAATCCACTAGGGAGTGGAGACCCGATGTTGGAAAAGGAGATTAGGGAGTGGAGACCCTATATCTAAAGTAACATCAACTAGGGAATGGAGACCCTATGCTGGAAAAGGAGACTAGGAAGTGGAGACCCTATGTCTAAAATAAAATCAACTAGGGAGTGGAGACCCTATGATGGAAAATGCGACTAGGGAGTGGAGACCCAATGTCTAAAATAAAATCAACTAGGGAGTTGATACCCTATGTTGGAAAAGAAGACAAGGGAGTGGAGACCCTATGTAGGAAAAGAGACTAGGGAGTGGAGACCCTAAGATGGAAAAGAGACAAGGGAGTGGAGACCCTATGTCTAAAAATAAAAATTAACTAGGGAGTGGAGAACCTATGTTGGAAAATAGACTAGGGAGTGGAGACTCTATGTATAAAATAAAATCAACTAGGGAGTGGAGACCCTATATCCAAAATAACATCTACTAGGGAGTGGAAACCCTATGTCTAAAATAAAATCACCTAGGGAGTGGAGACTCTATTTTGGAAAACCAGAATAGGGAGTGGTGACCCTATATCTAAAATAACATCAACTAGGGGGTGTAGACCCTATGTTGGAAAAGGAGACTAGGAAGTGGAGACACTACGTCTAAAATAAAGTCAACTAGGGAGTAAAGTCCCTATGTTTAAAAAGAGACTAGGGAGTGGAGACCCTGTGTCTAAAATAAAATCAACTAGGGAGTGGAGACCCTATGTTGGAAAAGGAGACTAGGGAGTGGAGACCCTATGTCTAAAAGTACATCAACTAGGGAGTGAAGACCCTATTTTGTAAAGAGACTAGGGATTGGAGAACCTATGTCTAAAATTAAATCGACTAGGGAGTGGAGACCCTATTTTGGAAAATAGAATAGGGAGTGGAGACCCTATGTCTAAAATAAAATCAACTAGGAAGTGAAGACCCTATGTTGGAAAAGATACTAGGGAGTGGAGACCCTATGTCTGAAATAAAATCAACTAGGGAGTGGAGACCCTATGTTGGAAAAGAGACTAGGGAGTGGAGACCCTATGCCTAAAATAACATCAACAAGGGAGTGGAGACCCTATTCCTAACATCAACAAGGGAGTGGAGACCCTATGCCTAAAATAATATCAAGAAGAGAGTGGAGATCCTTTGTTGGAAAATGAGACTAGGAGTGGAGACCCTATGTCTAAAATAAAATCAACTAGGGAGTGGAGACCCTATGTTGAAAAAGCGACTAAGGATGGGAGATCCTATGTCTAAAATAACATCAACTAGGGAGTGAAGACCCTATGTTGGAAAGGAGACTAGGGAGTGGAGACCCTATGTCTAAAATACAATCAACTAGGGAGTGGAGTCCTATGTCTAAAATAAAATCAAATTGGGAGTGGAAACCCTATGTTGGAAAAAAGACTAGGGAGTGGAGACTCTATGTCTAAAATAACATCAATTAGGGAGTGTAGTCCCTATGTTTGAAACTGAGGCTGGAAGTGGAGACCCTATGTCTAAAATAAAATCCACTAGGGAGTGGAGACCCGATGTTGGAAAAGGAGATTAGGGAGTGGAGACCCTATATCTAAAGTAACATCAACTAGGGAATGGAGACCCTATGCTGGAAAAGGAGACTAGGAAGTGGAGACCCTATGTCTAAAATAAAATCAACTAGGGAGTGGAGACCCTATGATGGAAAATGCGACTAGGGAGTGGAGACCCAATGTCTAAAATAAAATCAACTAGGGAGTTGATACCCTATGTTGGAAAAGAAGACAAGGGAGTGGAGACCCTATGTAGGAAAAGAGACTAGGGAGTGGAGACCCTAAGATGGAAAAGAGACAAGGGAGTGGAGACCCTATGTCTAAAAATAAAAATTAACTAGGGAGTGGAGAACCTATGTTGGAAAATAGACTAGGGAGTGGAGACTCTATGTATAAAATAAAATCAACTAGGGAGTGGAGACCCTATATCCAAAATAACATCTACTAGGGAGTGGAAACCCTATGTCTAAAATAAAATCACCTAGGGAGTGGAGACTCTATTTTGGAAAACCAGAATAGGGAGTGGTGACCCTATATCTAAAATAACATCAACTAGGGGGTGTAGACCCTATGTTGGAAAAGGAGACTAGGAAGTGGAGACACTACGTCTAAAATAAAGTCAACTAGGGAGTAAAGTCCCTATGTTTAAAAAGAGACTAGGGAGTGGAGACCCTGTGACTAAAATAAAATCAACTAGGGAGTGGAGACTCTATGTTGGAAAAGGAGACTAGGGAGTGGAGACCCTATGTCTAAAAGTACATCAACTAGGGAGTGAAGACCCTATTTTGTAAAGAGACTAGGGATTGGAGAACCTATGTCTAAAATTAAATCGACTAGGGAGTGGAGACCCTATTTTGGAAAATAGAATAGGGAGTGGAGACCCTATGTCTAAAATAAAATCAACTAGGAAGTGAAGACCCTATGTTGGAAAAGATACTAGGGAGTGGAGACCCTATGTCTGAAATAAAATCAACTAGGGAGTGGAGACCCTATGTTGGAAAAGAGACTAGGGAGTGGAGACCCTATGCCTAAAATAACATCAACAAGGGAGTGGAGACCCTATGCCTAACATAACATCAACAAGGGAGTGGAGACCCTATGTTGGAGAAGGAGACTAGGAGTGGAGACCCTATGTCTAAAATAAAATCAACTAGGGAGGGGAGACCCTTTGTTGAAAAAGAGACTAAGGAGGGGAGATCCTATATCTTAAATAGCATCAACCAAGGAGTTTAGACCCTATGTTGGAAAGGAGACTAGGGAGCGGAGACCCTATGTCTAAAAAACAATCAACTAGGGTGCGGAGACCCTATGTCTAAAATAAAATCTACTAGAGAGTGGAGATCATATGTCTAAAATAAAATCAACTAGGGAGTGGAGACCCTATGTTGGAAAAGAGACTAGGGAGTGGAGACCCTATGTCTAAAATAACATCAATTAGGGAGTGTAGACCTTATGTTTGAAATAGATACTGGGAGTGGCGACCCTATGTCTAAAATAAAATCCACTAGGGAGTGGAGACCTTATGTTGGAAAAGGTGATTAGGGAGTGGAGACCCTATATCTAAAGTAACATCAACTAGCGAGTGGAGACCCTCTGTTGGAAAAGGAGACAAGGAAGTGGAGACCCTATGTCTAAACTAAAATCAACTAGGGAGTGGAGACCCTATGATGGAAAATTAGACTAGGAGTGGAGACCCAATGTCAAAAACAAAATCAACTAGGGTGTTTCCCCTATGTTTGAAAAGAATACAAGGGAGTGGAGACCCTATGTTGGAAAAGAGACTAGGGAGTGGAGACCCTAAGCTGGAAAAGAGACTAGGTAGTGGAGACCCTATGTCTAAAAATAAATATCAACTAGGAAGTGGAGACCCTATGTTGGAAAAGAGACTAGGGAGAGGAAACTCTATGTCTAAAATAAAATCAACTAGGGAGTGGAGACCCTATGTCTAAAATAACATCTACTAGGGAGTGGAGACCCTATGTTTAAAATAAAATCAACTAGGAAGTGGAGACCCTATGTTGAAAAAGAGACTAGGGAGTGGAGACCCTATGTCCAAAATATAATCAACTAGGGAGTGGAGACCCTATGTTGGATAAGGAGACTAGGGAGTGGAAACCCTATGTCTAAAATAACATCAATTACGGAGTGAAGACCCTATGTTGAAAAGGAGACTAGGGAACGGAGACCCTCTATCTAAAATAAAATCAACTTGGAAGTGGAGACCCTATGTTAAGAAAGAGACAAGGGAGTGGAGACCCTTTGTCTAAAATAAAATCAACTAGGTAGTGGAGACCCTATGTTGGAAAAGGAGACTGGGAGTGGAGATCCTATGTCTAAAATATAATCAACTAGGGAGTGGAGACCCTATGTTGGAAAAGGAGACTAGGGAGTGGAGACCCTATGCCTAAAATAACATCAACAAGGGAGTGGAGACCCTATGTTGGAAAAGGAGACTAGGAAGTGGAGACCCTATGTCTAAAATAAAATCAACTAGGGAGTGGAGACCCTATGATGGAAAATTAGACTAAGGAGTGGAGACCCAATGTCTAAAATAAAATCAACTAGGGTGTGGATACCCTATGTTGGAAAAGAATACAAGGGAGTGAAGATCCTATGTTGGAGAAGAGATTAGGGAGTGGAGACACTAAGCTGGAAAAGAGACTAGGGAGTGGAGACCCTATGTCTAAAAATAAATATCAACTAGGGAGTGGAGAACCTATGTTGGAAAAGAGACTAGGGAGAGGAGACTCTATGTCTAAAGTAAAATCAACAAGGGAGTGGAGACCCTATGTCTAAAATAAAATCTACAAGGGAGTGGAGACCCTATGTCTAAAATAAAATCAACTAGGAAGTGGAGACTCTATGTTGAAAAAGAGACTAGGGAGTGGAGACCCTATGTCTAAAATATAATCAACTAGGGAGTGGAGACCCTATGTCTAAAATAACATCAATTAGGGTGTGAAGACCCTATGTTGGAAAGGAGACAAGGGAGTGGAGACCCTATATGTAAAATAAAATCAACTAGGAAGTGGAGACCCTATGTTGAAAAAGAGACTAGGGAGTGGAGACCCTATGTCTAAAATAAAATCAACTAGGGAGTGGAGACCATATGTTAAAAAAGAAACAAGGGAGTGGAGACCCTTTGTCTAAAATAAAATCAACTAGGAAGTGGAGTCCCTATATTGGAAAATGAGACTGGGAGTGGAGACCCTATATCTAAAATAAAATCAACTAGAGATTGAAGACCCTACGTTGAAAAAAAGACTAGGGAGTGGAGACCCTATATCTAAAATAACATCAACTAGGGAGTGAAGACCCTATGTTGGAAAAGGAGACTAGGGAGTGGAGAACCTATGTATAAAATAAAATCAACTAGGGAGTGGATACCCTATTTATGAAAAGAGACTAGTCAGTGGAGACATTATGTCTAAAATAAAATCAACTAGGGAGTGGAGACCCTATGTTGGAAAAGATACTAGGGAGTGGAGACCCTATGTCTAAAATAAAATCAACTAGGGAGTGGAGAACCTATGTTGGAAAAGAGACTAGGGTGTGGAGACCCTATGTCTAAAATAACATCATCAAGGGAGTGGAAACCCTATGTTGGAAAAGAAGACTGGGAGTGGAGACCCTATATCTAAAATAAAATCAACTAGGGAGTCGAGACCCTATGTTGAAAAAAAGACTAGGGAGGGGAGATCCTGTCTAAAATAACATAAACTAGGGAGTGAAGACCATATGTTGGAAAGGAGACTAGGGAGCGGAGACCATATGTCTAAACTAAAATCAACTAGGGAGTGGAGACCCTATATTGAAAAAGAGACAAGGGAGTGAAGACCCTATGTCTAAAATAAAATCAACTAGGGAGTGGAGACCCTATGTTGAAAAAGAGACAAGGGAGTGGAGACCCTATGTCTAAAATAAAATCAACTAGGGAGTGGAGACCCTATGTTGGAAAAGAGACTAGGGAGTGGAGACCCTATTTCTGAAAAAACATCAATTAGGGAGTGTAGACCCTATAATGGAAACGAAGACTGGGAGTGGAGACCCTATGTCTAAAATTAAATTAACTAGGGAGTGGAGACCCTATGTTGGAAAAGGAGATTAGGGAGTGGAGACCCTATATCTAAAATAACATCAACTAGGGAGTGGAGTCCCTATGTTGGAAAAGGAAACTAGGAAGTGGAGACCCTATGTCTAAAACAAAATCAACTAGGGAGTGGAGACCCTATGATGGAAAAGGAGACTAGGGAGTGGAGACCCAATGTTTAAAATAAAATTAACTAGGGAGTGAATACCCTATATTGGAAAAGAAGACAAGGGAGTGGAGACCCTATGTCTAAAAATAAAAATCTACTAGGGAGTGGAGACCCTATGTTAGAAAAGAGACTAGGGAGTGGAGACTCTATGTGTAAAATAAAATCAACTAGGGAGTGGAAAAAATATGTTTGAAAAGAGATTAGGGAGTGGAGACCCTATGTCTAAAATAACATCAACAAGGGAGTGGAGATCCTATGTTAGAAAAGGAGACTGGTAGTGGAGACCCTATGTCTAATATAAACTTAACTAGGGAGTGGAGACCCTATGTTGAAAAAGAGACTAGGGAGGGGAGATCCTGTGTCTAAAATAACATCAACTAGGGAGTGAAGACCCTATGTTGGTCAGGAGACAAGGGAGCGGAGACCCTATGTCTAAAATAAAATAAACTAGGGAGCAGAGACCCTATGTCTAAAATAAAATCAACTCGGGAGTGGAGACCCTATGTCTAAAACAAAATCAACTAGGGAGAGGAGACCCTATGTCTAAAATAAAATCAACTAGGGATTGGAGACCCTATGTTGGAAAAGGAGACTAGGGAGTGGAGACCCTATGTCTAAAATAAAATTTACTAGGGAATGGAGACCCTATGTTGGAAAAGAGACTAGGGAGTGAAGATCCTATGTATGAAATGGCGTCAACTTGGGAGTGGGGACCCTATGTTGGAAAAGAAGACTAGACAGTGGAGACCCTGTATCTAAAATAACATCAACTAGGGAGTGGAGACCCAATGTGGGAAAAGAAGACTAGGGAGTAGAGACCCTATGTCTAAAATAAAATCAACTAGGGAGTGGATACCCTATTTTGAAAAAGAGACAAAGGTGTGGAGACCCTATGTCTTAAATAAAATCAACTAGGAAGTGAAGACCATATGTCTAAAAACAGGAAGTGGAGACCATATGTCTAAAAACAATCACCTAGGGAGTGAAGATTTATGTTGGAAAACAGACTAGGAAGTGAAGTCCCAATGATGGAAAGGAGATATGGAGTGGAGACCGTATGTCTAAAAATAATCAACTAGGGAGTGAAGACCTTATGTTGGAAAATAGACTAGGGAGTGGAGTCCCTATGTCTAAAATAAAATCAACTAGGGAGTGGAGGCCCTATATTGGAAAAGGAGCCTAGGGAATGGAGACCATATGTCTAAAATAAAATAAACTAGGGAGTGAAGACCCTATGTTTAAAAAGAGACTAGGGAGTGGAGACCCTATGTCTAAAATAAAAATCAACTTGGGAGTTGAGACCCTATGTTGGAAAAGAGACTAAAAAATCAACTAGGGAGTGGAGACCCTATGTTGGATAAGAGATTAAGGAGTGTAGACCCTATGTCTTAAATAACATCAATTAGGGAGTGTAGACCCTATGTTGGAAAAAGAGACTAGGGAGTGTGAGACCCTATGTCAAAAATATAATCAACTTGGGAGTGGAGATGCTATGTTGGAAAAGGAGACCAGAGAGTGAGATCCTATGTCTAAAATAAAATCAACTAGGAAGTGGAGACCTTATGTTGGAAAAGAGACTAGGGAGTGGATACCCTATGTGTGAAATAACGTCAACTAGGGAGTGGAAACCATATGTTGGAAATGAAGACTAAGAAGTTGAGACCCTGTGTCTAAAATAACATCAACTAGGGAGTGGAGACCCTATGTTGGAAAATAAAACTATGGAGTGGAGACCCAATGTATAGAATAAATTCAACTAGGGAGAGACCCTATGTCTAAAAAACATCAACTAGTGAGTGGAGACCCTATGTTGAAAAATAGAATAGGGAGTGGAGACCCTATGTCTAAAATAAAATCAACTAGGGAGTGGAAACCCTATATTGGAAAAGGATTCAAGGGAGTGGGGACCCTATGTCTAAAATAAAATCATTTAGGGAGTGGACACTATATGTTGGAAAAGGAGATTAGGGAGTGGAGACCCTATGTCTATAATAAAATCAACTAGGGAGTGGAGACCCTATGTTAGAAAAGATAATAGGGAGTGGAGACCCTATGTCTGAAATAACGTCAACTAGAGAGTGAAGACCTTATGTTGGAAAGGAGACTAGGGAGCGGAGACCTTATGTCTAAAATAAAATCAATTTGG
Organism: Nicotiana tomentosiformis; assembly: GCF_000390325.3. Lineage (NCBI taxonomy): Eukaryota > Viridiplantae > Streptophyta > Magnoliopsida > Solanales > Solanaceae > Nicotiana > Nicotiana tomentosiformis. The sequence goes on along the minus strand of NC_090823.1, from coordinate 75,399,330 downwards.
GAGTAGGGACTCTATGTAGGAAAGGAGACTAGGGAGTGGAGACCCTATGTCTAAAATAAAATCAACTAGGGAGTGGAGTCTCTATGTTTAAAATAAAATCAACTAGGGAGTGGAGACCCTATGTTAGAAAATAGTCTATGGAGTGGAGACCCTATGTCTAAAATAACATCAATTAGGGAGTGTAGATCTTATGTTGGTAAAGGAGACTAGGGAGAGGAGACCCTATGTCTAAAATAAAATCAACTAGGGAGTGGAGACCTATGTTGGAAAAGGAGACTAGGGAGTGGAGAACCTATATCTAAAATAAAATTTACTAGGGAATAGAGACCCTATGTTTGAAAAGAGACTAGGGAGTGAAGACCCTATGTCTGAAATAACGTCAACTAAGGAGTGGGGACCCTATGTTGGAATAGAAGAATAGAGAGTGGAGACCCTGTATCTAAAATAACATCAACAAGGGAGTGGAGACCCTATGTTGGAAAAGAAGACTAGGGAGTGAAGACTCTATGTCTAAAATAAAATCAACTAGGGAGTGGATATCCTATGTTGAAATAGAGACTAGGGTGTGGAGACCCTATATCTTAAATAAAATCAACCAGGGAATGGAGACCATATGTTTGAAAATGAGACAAGGGAATGGAGACCCTATATCTAAAATAACATCAACCAAGGAGTGTAGACCCTATGATGGAAAGAAGATAGGGAGTAGAGACCGTATGTCTAAAAATAATCAACTAGGGAGTGAAGACCTTATGTTGGAAAATAGACTAGGGAGTGGAGACCCTATGTCTAAAATAAAATCAACTAGGGAGTGGAGACCCTATATTGGAAAAGGAGACTAGGGAATGGAGACCATATGTCTAAAATAAAATCAACTAGGGAGTGAAGACCCTATGTTTAAAAATAGACTAGGGAGTGGAGACCCTATGTCTAAAAATAAAAATCAACTTGGGAGTGGAGACCCTATGTTGGAAAAGAGACTAGGGAGTGGAAACTCTATGTGTAAAATAAAATCAACTAGGGAGTGGAGACCCTATGTCTAAATAAACATCATCTAGGGAGTGGAGACCCTATGTCTAAAATAAAATCAACTAGGGAGTGGAGACACTATGTTGAAAAATAGTCTAGGGAGTGGAGACCCTATGTCTAAAGTAAAATCACCTAGGGAGTGGAGTTACTATGTTGAAAAATAGTCTGGGGAGTGGAGACCATATGTATAAAATAAAATCAACTAAGGAGTGGATACCCTATGTTGGAAAAGAGACTAAGGAGTAGAGACCCTTTGTCTAAAATAACATCAATTAGGGAGTGTAGACCCTATGATGGAAAAGGAGACTAGAGAGTGGAGATCCTATGTCTAAAATAAAATCAACTAGGAAGTTGAGACCCTATGTTTGAAAAGAGACTAGGGTGTGGAGACCCTATGTGTGAAATAACGTCAACTAGGGAGTGGAAACCCTATGTTGGAAAAGAAGACTAAGGAGTGGAGACCCTGTGTCTAAAATAACATCAACTAGGGAGTGGAGACCCTATGTTGGAAAATAAATTTTGGGAGTGGAGACCCTATGTCTAAAATAAAATCAACTAGGGAGTGGAGACCCTATGTCTAAAAAACATCAACTAGTGAGTGGAGACCCTATGTTGGAAAATAGACTAGGGAGTGGAGACCCTATGTCTAAAATAAAAACAACTAGGGAGTGGAAACCCTATATTGGAAAAGGATTCTAGGGAGTGGGGACCCTATGTCTAAAATAAAATCAATTAGGATGTGGACACTATATGTTGGAAAAGGAGATTAGGGAGTGGAGACCCAATGTCTATAATAAAATCAACTAGGGAGTGGAGACCCTATGTTAGAAAAGAGACTAGGGAGTGGAGACACTATGTCTGAAATAACGTCAACTAGGGAGTGAAGACCTTATGTTGGAAAGGAGACTTGGGATTGGAGACCCTATGTCTAAAATAAAATCAACTAGGGAGTGTGGACCCTATGTAGGAAAGGAGACTAGGGAGTTGAGACCCTATGTCTAAACTACAATAAACCAGGGAGTGGAGACCCTATGTTGGAAAATAGTCTATGGAGTGGAGACCCTATGTCTAAAATAACATCAATTAGGGAGTGTAGATCCTATGTTGGTAAAGGAGACTAGGGAGAGGAGACCCTATGTCTAAAATAAAATCAACTAGGGAGGTGAGACCCTATGTTGGAAAAGGAGACTAGGGAGTGGAGACCCAATGTCTAAAATAAAATTTACTAGGGAATGGAGACCCTATGTTGGAAAAGAGACTAGGGAGTGAAGACCCTATGTCTGAAATAACGTCAACTAGGGAGTGGGGACCCTATGTTGGAAAAGAAGACTAGAGAGTGGAGACCATGTGTCTAAAATAATATCAACTAGGGAGTGAAGACCCTATGTCTAAAAGAATACTAGGGAGTGGAGACCCTATGTCTAAAATAAAATCAACTAGGGAGTGGATTCCCTATGTTGAAAAAGAGACTAGGGTTTGGAGACCATATGTCTTAAACAAAATCAACTTGGGAGTGAAGACTATATGTTTGAAAATGAGACTAGGGAATAGAGACCATATGTCTAAAATAACATTAACTAGGGATTGGAGACCCTATGATGGAAAGGAGATCGGGAGTGGAGACCCTATGTCTAAAATTAAATCAACTAGGGAGTGGAGACCCTATGTTCGAAAAGATACTAGGGAGTGGAGACCCTATGTCTAAAATAAAATCAACTAGGGAGTGAAGACTCTATTTTGGAAAAGTGACTAGGGAGCGGAGACCCTATGTCTAAAATATCATCAACTAGGGAGTAGAGACCCTATGTAGGAAAAGAGACTAGGGATTGGAGACCCTATGTCTATAATAAAATCAACTAGGTAGTGGAGACCCTATGTTTTAAAAATATCAACTAGTGAGTGGAGACCCTATGTTGGAAAATAGACTAGGGAGTGGAGACCCTATGTCTAAAATAAAATCAACTAGGGAGTGGAAACCCTATATTGGAAAAGGATTCTATGGAGTGGGGACCCTATGTCTAAAATAAAATTAATTAGGGAGTAGACACTATATGTTGGAAAAGGAGAATAGGGAGTGGAGACCCTATGTCTATAATAAAATCAACTAGGGAGTGGAGACCCTATGTTAGAAAAGAGAATAGGGAGTGGAGACCCTATGTCTGAAATAACTTCAACTAGGGAGTGAAAACCTTATGTTGGAAAGGAGAATAGGGAGCGGAGACCCTATGTCTAAAATAAAATCAACTAGGGAGTGGGGACCCTATGTAGGAAAGGAGGCTAGGGAGTGGAGACCCTATGTCTAAAATAAAATCAACTAGGGAGTGGAGTCTCTATGTTTAAAATAAAATCAACTAGGGAGTGGAGACCCTATGTTGGAAAATAATCTATGGAGTGGAGACCCTATGTCTAAAATAACATCAATTAGGAAGTGTAGATCCTATGTTGGTAAAGGAGACTAGGGAGAGAAGACCCTATGTCTAAAATAAAATCAACTAGGGAGTGGAGACCCTATGTTGGAAAAGGAGACTAGAGAATGGAGACCCTATGTCTAAAAGTACATCAACTAGGGAGTGAAGACCCTATTTTGTAAAGAGACTAGGGATTGGAGAACCTATGTCTAAAATTAAATCGACTAGGGAGTGGAGACCCTATTTTGGAAAATAGAATAGGGAGTGGAGACCCTATGTCTAAAATAAAATCAACTAGGAAGTGAAGACCCTATGTTCGAAAAGATACTAGGGAGTGGAGACCCTATGTCTGAAATAAAATCAACTAGGGAGTGGAGACCCTATGTTGGAAAAGAGACTAGGGAGTGGAGACTCTATGCCTAAAATAACATCAACAAGGGAGTGGAGACCCTATGCCTAACATAACATCAACAAGGGAGTGGAGACCCTTTGTTGAAAAAGAGACTAAGGAGGGGAGATCCTATATCTAAAATAACATCAACCAAGGAGTGTAGACCCTATGATGGAAAGAAGATAGGGAGTGGAGACCGTATGTCTAAAAATAATCAACTAGGGAGTGAAGACCTTATGTTGGAAAATAGACTAGGGAGTGGAGACCCTATGTCTAAAATAAAATCAACTAGGGAGTGGAAACCCTATATTGGAAAAGGAGACTAGGGAATGGAGACCATATGTCTAAAATAAAATCAACTAGGGAGTGAAGACCCTATGTTTAAAAATAGACTAGGGACTGGAGACCCTATGTCTAAAAATAAAAATCAATTTGGGAGTGGAGACCCTATGTTGGAAAAGAGACTAGGGAGTGGAAACTCTATGTGTAAAATAAAATCAACTAGGGAGTGGAGACCCTATGTCTAAAATAACATCATCTTGGGAGTGGAGACCCTATGTCTAAAATAAAATCAACTAGGGAGTGGAGACACTATGTTGAAAAATAGTCTAGGGAGTGGAGACCCTATGTCTAAAATAAAATCACCTAGGGAGTGGAGTTACTATGTTGAAAAATAGTCTGGGGAGTGGAGACCATATGTATAAAATAAAATCAACTAAGGAGTGGATACCCTATGTTGGAAAAGAGACTAAGGAGTAGAGACCCTTTGTCTAAAATAACATCAATTAGGGAGTGTAGACCCTATGTTGGAAAAGGAGACTAGAGAGTGGAGATCCTATGTCTAAAATAAAATCAACTAGGAAGTTGAGACCCTATGTTTGAAAAGAGACTAGGGTGTGGAGACCCTATGTGTGAAATAACGTCAACTAGGGAGTGGAAACCCTATGTTGGAAAAGAAGACTAAGGAGTGGAGACCTTGTGTCTAAAATAACATCAACTAGGGAGTGGAGACCCTATGTTGGAAAATAAATTTTGGGAGTGGAGACCCTATGTCTAAAATAAAATCAACTAGGGAGTGGAGACCCTATGTCTAAAAAACATCAACTAGTGAGTGGAGACCCTATGTTGGAAAATAGACTAGGGAGTGGAGACCCTATGTCTAAAATAAAAATAACTAGGGAGTGGAAACCCTATATTGGAAAAGGATTCTAGGGAGTGGGGACCCTATGTCTAAAATAAAATCAATTAGGATGTGGACACTATATGTTGGAAAAGGAGATTAGGGAGTGGAGACCCAATGTCTATAATAAAATCAACTAGGGAGTGGAGACCCTATGTTAGAAAAGAGACTAGGGAGTGGAGACACTATGTCTGAAATAACGTCAACTAGGGAGTGAAGACCTTATGTTGGAAAGGAGACTTGGGATTGGAGACCCTATGTCTAAAATAAAATTAACTAGGGAGTGTGGACCCTATGTAAGAAAGGAGACTAAGGAGTTGAGACCCTATGTCTAAACTACAATCAACCAGGGAGTGGAGACCCTATGTTGGAAAATAGTCTATGGAGTGGAGACCCTATGTCTAAAATAACATCAATTAGGGAGTGTAGATCCTATGTTGGTAAAGGAGACTAGGGAGAGGAGACCCTATGTTTAAAATAAAATCAACTAGGGAGGTGAGACCCTATGTTGGAAAAGGAGACTAGGGAGTGGAGACCCAATGTCTAAAATAAAATTTACTAGGGAATGGAGACCCTATGTTGGAAAAGAGACTAGGGAGTGAAGACCCTATATCTGAAATAACGTCAACTAGGGAGTGGGGACCCTATGTTGGAAAAGAAGACTAGAGAGTGGAGACCATGTGTATAAAATAACATCAACTAGGGAGTGAAGACCCTATGTCTAAAAGAAGACTAGGGAGTGGAGACCCTATGTCTAAAATAAAATCAACTAGGGAGTGGATTTCCTATGTTGAAAAAGAGACTAGGGTGTGGAGACCCTATGTCTTAAATAAAATCAACTAGGGAGTGAAGACTATATGTTTGAAAATGAGACTAGGGAATAGAGACCATATGTCTAAAATAACATTAACTAGGGATTGGAGACCCTATGATGGAAAGGAGATCGGGAGTGGAGACCCTATGTCTAAAATTAAATCAACTAGGGAGTGGAGACCCTATGTTCGAAAAGATACTAGGGAGTGGAGACCCTATGTCTAAAATAAAATCAACTAGGGAGTGAAGACCCTATTTTGGAAAAGTGACTAGGGAGGGGAGACCCTATGTCTAAAATATCATCAACTAGGGAGTAGAGACCCTATGCAGGAAAAGAGACTGGGGATTGGAGACCCTATGTCTACAATAAAATCAACTAGGTAGTGGAGACCCTATGTTTTAAAAATATCAACTAGTGAGTGGGACACTATGTTGGAAAATTGACTAGGGAGTGGAGACCCTATGTCTAAAATAAAATCAACTAGGGAGTGGAAACCCTATATTGGAAAAGGATTCTATGGAGTGGGGACCCTATGTCTAAAATAAAATCAATTAGGGAGTGGACACTATATGTTGGAAAAGGAGAATAGGGAGTGGAGACCCTATGTCTATAATAAAATCAACTAGGGAGTGGAGACCCTATGTTAGAAAAGAGACTAGGGAGTGGAGACCCTATGTCTGAAATAACTTCAACTAGGGAGTGAAAACCTTATGTTGGAAAGGAGAATAGGGAGCGGAGACCCTATGTCTAAAATAAAATCAACTAGGGAGTGAGGACCCTATGTAGGAAAGGAGGCTAGGGAGTGGAGACCCTATGTCTAAAATAAAATCAACTAGGGAGTGGAGTCTCTATGTTTAAAATAAAATCAACTAGGGAGTGGAGACCATATGTTGGAAAATAATCTATGGAGTGGAGACCCTATGTCTAAAATAACATCAATTAGGAAGTGTAGATCCTATGTTGGTAAAGGAGACTAGGGAGAGAAGACCCTATGTCTAAAATAAAATCAACTAGGGAGTGAAGACCCTATGTTTAAAAAGAGACTAGGGAGTGGAGACCCTATGTCTGAAAATAAAAATCAACTTGGTAGTGGGGACCATATGTTAGAAAAGAAGACTAGAGAGTGGAGACCTTGTGTCTAAAATAACATCAACTAGGGAGTGGAGACCCTATGTTAGAATAGAATACTAGGGAGTGGAGACCCTATGTCTAAAATAAAATCAACTAGGGAGTGGATACCCTATGTTTAAAAAGAGACTAGGGTGTGGAGACCCTATGTCTTAAATAAAATCAACTAGGGAGTGGAGACCATATGTTAGAAAATGAGACTAGGGAATGGAGACCCTATGTCTAAAATAACATCAACTAGGGAGTGGAGACCCTATGATTGAAAGAAGATAGGGAGTGGAGACCATATGTCTCAAAATAATCAACTAGGGTGTGAAGACCTTATGTTGGAAAATAGACTAGGGTGTGGAGTCCCTATGTCTAAAATAAAATCAACTAGGGAGTGGAGACCCTATATTGGAAAAAGGAGACTAGGGAATAGAGACCCTATGTCTAAAATAAAATCAACTAGGGAGTGGAGACCCTATGTTGGAAAAGAGACTAGGGAGTGGAGACCCTATTTCTAAAATGTCATCAACTAGGGAGTGCATACCCTATTTTGGAAAAGTGAATAGGGATCGGAGACCTTATGTCTAAAATATCATCAACTAGGGAGTAGAGACCCTATGTTGGAAAAGAGACTAGGGAGTGGAGAATCTATGTATAAAATAAAATCAACTAGGGAGTGGATACCCTATTTATGAAAAGAGACTAGTCAGTGGAGACATTATGTCTAAAATAAAATCAACTAGGGAGTGGAGACCCTATGTTGGAAATGATACTAGGGAGTGGAGACCATATATCTAAAATAACATCAACTAGGGATTGAAGACCCTATGTTGGAAAGAATACTAGGGAGCAGAGACCCTATGTCTAAAATAACATCAACTAGGGAGTGGAGACCTTATGTTGGAAAAGAGTCTAGGGAGTGGAGATCCTATGTCAAAAATAAAATCAACTAGGGAGTGGAGACCCTATGTCTAAAATAAAATCAAATAAGGAGTGGAGACCCTATGTTTGAAAAAGAGACTAGGGAGTGGAGACCCTATGTCTAAAATGATATCAATTAGGGAGTAAGGAACCAATGTTGGAATGAAGACTAGGGAGCGGAGACCCTATGTCTAAAATAAAATCAATTAGGGAGTAGAGACCCAATGTTGGAATAGAGACTATGTCTAAAATAAAATCAACTAGGGAGTGGAGACCTTATGTCTAAAATAAAATCAACTAGGGAGTGGAGACCCTATATTTGAAAAGGAGACTAGGGAGTGGAGACCCTATGTCTAAAATAACATCAATTAGGGTGTAAAGACTCTATGTTGGAATGGAGACTAGGGAGTAGAGACCCTATGTTTAAAATAGAATCAACTAGGGAGTAGAGACCCTATGTTGGAAAAGAGACTAGGGAGTGGAGACCATATGTCTGAAATAAAATCAACAAGGGAGTGGAGACCCTATGTTGGAAAAAGAGTCTAAGGAGTGGAGACCCTATGTATAAAATAACATCAATCGGGAGTAAAGACTCTATGTTGGAATGGAGACTAGGGAGCGGAGACCCTATGTCTTACATAAAATCAACTAGGGAGTAGAGACCCTATGTTGGAAAAGAGACTAGGGAGTGGAGACCCTATGTCTAAAATAAAATCAACTAGGGAGTGGAGACCCTATGTCTAAAATAAAATCAACTAGGGAGTGGAGAACCTATGTTTAAAATAAAATCAACTAGGGAGTGGAGACCCTATGTTGAAAAAGAGACTAGGCAGTGAAGACCCTATGTCTAAAATACAATCAACTAGGGAGTGAAGACCCTATGTTGGAAAGGATACTAGGGAGCAGAGACCCTATGTCTAAAATAACATCAACTAGGGAGTGAAGATCTTATGTTGGAAAAGAGACTAGGGAGTAGAGATCCTATGTCTAAAATAAAATCAACTAGGGAGTAGAGATCCTATGTTGGAAAAGAGACTAGGGAGTGGAGACCATATGTCTAAAATAAAATCAACTAGGGAGTGGAGTCCCTATGTTAAAAAAGAGACAAGGGAGTGGAGACCCTATGTCTAAAATAAAATCAACTAGGTAGTGGAAAACCTATGGTGGAAAAGGAGACTAGGGAGTAGAGGATCTATGTGTAAAATAAAATCAACTAGGGAGTGGAAACCCTATGTCTAAAATGACATCATCTAGGGAGTGGAGACCCTATGTCTAAAATAAAATCAACTAGGGAGTGGAGACCCTATGTTGGAAAAGAGACTAGGGAGTGGATACCCTATGTCTAAAATAAAATCAACTAGGGAGTTGACACCCTATGTTGGAAAAGAGACTAAGGAGTGGAGGCCCTATGTCTAAAATAACATCAATTAGGGAAGGTAGATCCTATGTTGGAAAAGGAGACTAGGGAGTGTGACACCCTATGTCTAAAATATAATCAACTTGGGAGTGGAGACGCTATGTTGGAAAAGGAGACTAGAGAGTGGAGATCCAATGTCTAAAATAAAATCAACTAGAAAGTGGAGACCCTATGTTGGAAAAGAGACTAGGGAGTGGAGATCCTATGTCTAAAATAAAATCAACTAGGGAGTAGAGACCCTATGTTGGAAAAGAGACTAAGGAGTGGAGGCCCTATGTCTAAAATAACATCAATTAGGGAAGGTAGATCCTATGTTGGAAAAGGAGACTAGGGAGTGTGACACCCTATGTCTAAAATATAATCAACTTGGGAGTGGAGACGCTATGTTGGAAAAGGAGTCTAGAGAGTGGAGATTCTATGTCTAAAATAAAATCAACTAGAAAGTGGAGACCCTATGTTGGAAAAGAGACTAGGGAGTGGAGACCCTATGTGTGAAATAACGTCAACTAGGGAGTGAAAATCCTATGTTGGAAAAGAAGACTAAGGTGTGGAGACCCTGTGTCTAAAATAACATCAACTAGGGAGTGGAGACCCTATGTTGGAAAATAAAACTAGGGAGTGGAGACCCTAGGTTGGAAAATAAAACTAGGGAGTGGAGACCCTATGTCTAAAATAAAATCAACTAGGGAGTGGAGACCCTATATCTAAAAAACATCAACTAGTGAGTGGAGACCCTATGTTGGAAAATAGACTAGGGAGTGGAGACCTTATATCTAAAATAAAATCAACTAGGGAGTGGAGTCTCTTTGTTTAAAATAAAATTAACTAGGGAGTGGAGACCCTATGTTGGAAACGAGTCTATGGAGTGGAGACCCTATGTCTAAAATAACATCAATTAGGAAGTGTAGATCCTATGTTGGTAAATGAGACTAGGAAGAGGAGACCCTATGTCTAAAATAAAATCAACTAGGGAGTGGAGACCCTATGTTAGAAAAGGAGACTAGGGAGTGGAGACCCTATGCCTAAAATAAATTTTACTAGGGAATGGAGACCCTATGTTGGAAAAACGACTAGGGAGTGAAGACCCTATGTATGAAATAACGTCAACTAGGGAGTGGGGACCCTATGTTGGAAAAGAAGACTAGAGAGTGGAGACCCTGTGTCTAAAATAACATCAACTAGGGAGTGGAGACCCTATGTTGGAAAACAAGACTATGGAGTGGAGACCCCATATCTAAAATAAAATCAACTAGGGAGTGGATACCCTATGTTGAAAAAGAGACTAGGATGTGGAGACCCTATGTCTTAAATAAAATCAACTAGGGGGTGGAGACCATATGTTTGAAAATGAGACAAGGGAATGGAGACCCTATGTATAAAATAACATCAATTAGGGACTAAAGACCCTATGTTGGATTGGAGACTAGGGAGCGGAGACCCTATGTCTTAAATAAAATCAACTAGGGAGTAGAGACCCTATGTTGGTAAAGAGACTAGGGAGTGGAGACCCTATGTCTAGAATAAAATCAACTAGGTAGTGGAGACCATATGTTGGAAAAGAGACTAGGGAGGGGAGACCCTATGTCTAAAATAAAATCAACTAGGGAGTGGAGATCCTATGTTGGAAAAGGAACTAGGAAGTGGAGACCATATATCTAAAATAACATCAACTTGGGAGTGAAGACCCTATGTTGGAAAGAATACTAGGGAGCAGAGTCCCTATGTCTAAAATAACATTAACTAGGGAGTGGAGACCTTATGTTGGAAAAGAGACTAGGGAGTGGAGATCCTATGTCTAAAATAAAATCACTAGGGAGTGGAGACCCTATGTCTAAAATAAAATCAAATAGGGAGTGGAGACCCTATGTTGGAAAAGGAGACTAGGGAGTGGAGACCCTATTTCTAAAATGACATCAATTAGGGAGTAAAGAACCAATGTTGGAATGGAGACTAGGGAGCGGAGACCCTATGTCTAAAATAAAATCAACTAGGGAGTAGAGACCCTATGTTGGAATAGAGACTATGTCTAAAATAAAATCAACTAGGGAGTGGGGACCCTATGTCTAAAATAAAATCATTTAGGGAGTGGACACTATATGTTGGAAAAGGAGATTAGGGAGTGGAGACCCTATGTCTATAATAAAATCAACTAGGGAGTGGAGACCCTATGTTGGAAAAAGAGACTAGGGGGTGGAGACCCTATATATAAAATAACATCAATTAGGGACTAAAGACCCTATGTTGGATTGGAGACTCGGGAGCGGAGACCCTATGTCTTAAATAAAATCAACTAGGGAGTAGAGACCCTATGTTGGAAAATAGACTAGGGAGTGGAGACCCTATGTCTAAAATAAAATCAACTAGGGAGTGGAGACCCTATGTCTAAAATAAAATCAACTAGGTACTGGAAACCCTATGTTGAAAAAGAGACTAGGGAGTGAAGACCCTATTTCTAAAATAAAATAACTATGGAGTAAAGACCCTATGTTTGAAAGGATACTAGGGAGCAGAGACCATATGTCTAAAATAACATCAACTAGCTAGTGGAGACCTTATGTTGGAAAAGAGACTAGGGAGTGGAGATCCTATGTCTAAAATAAAATCAACTAGGGAGTAGAGACCCTATGTTGGAAAAGAGACTAGGGAGTGGAGACCCTATGTCTAAAATAAAATCAACTAGGGAGTGGAGACCCTATGTTCGAAAAGATACTCGGGAGTGGAGACCCTATGTCTAAAATAAAATCAACTAGGAAGTGAAGACCCTATGTTGGAAAGGAGACTAGGGAGCGGAGACCCTATGACTAAAATATAATCAACTAGTGAGCGGAGACCCTATGTCTAAAATAAAATCAACTAGGGAGCGGAGACCCTATGTCTAAAATAAAATCAACTTGCGAATGGAGAACCTATGTCTAAAATCAAATCTACTAGGGAGTGGAGACCCTATGGTGGAAAAGAGACTAGGGAGTGGAGACCCTATGCCAAAAATAGGATTAATTAGGGAGTGCAAACCCTATGTTTGAATAGGAGACTGGGAGTGGAGACCATATGTCAAAAATAAAATCAACTAGGGAGTGGAGACCCTATGTTGGAAAAATATATTAGGGAGTGGTGACCTTATATGTAAAATAACATCAACTTGGAAGTGGAGACCCTTTGTTGGAAAATGAGACTAGGAAGTGGAGACCTTACATCTAAAATAAAGTCAACTAGGGAGTAAAGTCCCTATGTTTAAAAAGAGACTAGGGAGTGGAGACCCTATGTCTAAAATAAAATCAACTAGGGAGTGGAGACCCTATGTTGGAAAAGGATAGTAGGGAGGGGAGACCCTATGTCTAAAAGTACATCAACTAGGGATTGAAGATCCTATGTTGGAAAGGAGACTAGGGAGCGGAGAACCTATGTCTAAAATTAAATCAACTAGGGAGTAGAGACCCTATTTTTGAAAAGAGAATAGGGAGTGGAGACCCTATGTCTAAAATAAAATCAACTAGGGAGTGAAGACCCTATGTTGGAAAAGATACTAGGGAGTGGAGACCCTATGTCTAAAATAAAATCAACTAGGGCGTGGAGACCCTATGTTGGAAAAGAGACTAGGGAATGGAGACCCTATGCCTAAAATAACATCAACAAGGGAGTGGAGACCCTATGTTGGAAAAAGAAGATTAGGAATGGAGACCCTTTATCTAAAATAAAATCAACTAGGGAGTGGAGACCCTTTGTTGAAAAGGAGACTAAGGAGGGGAGATCCTATATCTAAAATAACATCAACTAGGGAGTTAAGACCCTATGTTGGTAAGGAGACTAGGGAGCGGAGACCCTATGTCTAAAATACAATCAACTAGGGTGCGGAGACCCTATGTCTAAAATAAAATAAACTACGGAGTGGAGATTCTATGTCTAAAATCAAATCAACTAGGGAGTGGAGACCCTATGTTAGAAAAGAGACTAGGAAGTGGAGACCCTATGTATAAAATAACATCAATTAGGGAGTGTAGACCCTATGTTTAAAACGGAGACTAGGAGTGGAGACCCTATGTCTAAAATAAAATCCACTAGGGAGTGGAGACCTTATGTTGGAAAAGGATATTAGGGAGTGGAGACCCTATATCTAAAGTAACATCAACTAGGGAGTGGAGACCCGATGTTGGGAAAAGAGACTAGGAAGTGGAGACCCTATGTCTAAAATAAAATCAACTAGGGAGTGGAGACCCTATGATAGAAAATTAGACTAAGGAGTGGAGACCCAATGTCTAAAATAAAATCAACTAGGGTGTGGATGCCCTATGTTGGAAAAGAATACAAGGGAGTGGAGACCCTATGTTAGAAAAGAGACTAGGGAGTGGAGACCCTAAGCTGGAAAAGAGACTAGGGAGTGGAGACCCTATGTCTAAAAATCAATATCAACTAGGGAGTGGAGACCTTATGTTGGAAAAGAGACTTGGGAGAGGAAACTCTATGTCTAAAATAAATTCAACAAGGGAGTGGAGACCCTATGTCTAAAATAAAATCAACTAGGAAGTGGAGACTCTATGTTGAAAAAGAGACTAGGGAGTGGAGACCCTATGTCTAAAATAAAATCAACTAGGGAGTGGAGATCCTATGTCTAAAATAACATCATCTAGGGAGTGGACACCCTATGTCTAAAATAAAATCAACTGGGGAGTGGAGACCCTATGTTGGAAAAGAGACTAGGGAGTGGAGACCCTATGTCTAAAATAAAATCAACTAGGGAGTGGAGACCCTATGTTGGAAAAGAGAATAAGGAGTGGAGACCCTATGTCTAAAATAACATTAATTAGGGAGTGTAGACCCTATGTTGGAAAAGGAGACTAGGGAGTGTGAGACCCTATGTCTAAAATATAATCAACATGGGAGTGGAGACCCTATGTTGGAAAAGGAGACTAGAGAGTGGAGATCCTATGTCTAAAATAAAACCAACTAGGAAGTGGAGACCCTATATTGAAAAAGAGACTAGGGAGTGGAGACCCTATGTGTGAAATAACGTCAACTAGGGAGTGGAAACCCTATGTTGGAAAAGAAGACTAAGGAGTGGAGACCCTGTGTCTAAAATAACATCAACTAGTGAGTCGAGACCCTATGTTTAAAAAGAGAATAGGGAGGGGAGATCCTATGTCTAAAATAAAATCTACTAGGGAGTGGAGACCCTATGTCTAAAAAACATCAACTAGTGCGTGGAGACCATATGTTGGAAAATAGACTAGGGAGTGGAGACCCTATGTCTAAAATAAAATCAACTAGGGGGTGGAAACCCTATATTGGAAAAGGATTCTAGGGAGTGGGGACCCTATGTCTAAAATAAAATCAATTTTGGAGTGGACACTATATGTTGGAAAAGGAGATTAGGGAGTGGAGACCCTATGTCTATAATAAAATCAACTAGGGAGTGAAGACCCTATGTTAGGAAAGAGACTAGGGAGTGGAGACCCTATGTCTGAAATAACATCAACTAGGGAGTGAAGACCTTATGTTGGAAAGGAGACTAGGGAGTGGAGACCCTATGTTGGAAAAGATTCTATGGAGTGGAGACCCTATGTCTAAAATAACATCAATTAGGGAGTGTAAATCCTATGTTGGTAAAGGAGACTAGGGAGAGGAGAACCTATGTCTAAAATAAAATTAACTAGGGAGTTGAGACCGTATGTTGGAAAAGGAGACTAGGGAGTGGAGACCCTATGTCTAAAATACAATTTACTAGGGAATGGAGACCCTATGTTGGAAAAGAGACTGGGGAGTGAAGACCCTATGTCTGAAATAACGTCAACTAGGGAGTGGTGCCCCAATGTTGGAAAAGAAGACTAGAGAGTGGAGACCCTGTGTCTTAAATAACATCAACTCGGGAGTGGAGACCTTATGTTGAAAAAGAGACTAGGGTGTGGAGACCCTATGTCTTAAATAAAATCAACTAGGGAGTGGAGACCATATGTTTAAAAATAAAACAAGGGAATGGAGACCCTATGTCTAAAATAACATCAACTAGGGAGTGGAGACACTATGATGGAAAGGAGATAGGGAGTGGAGACCATATGTCTAAAAACAATCAACTAGGGAGTGAAGACCTTATGTTGGAAAATAGACTAAGGAGTGGAGTCCCTATGTCTGAAATAAAATCAACTAGGGAGTGGAGACCCTATGTTGGAAAAAGAGACTAGGGAGTGGAGACCCTATGTATAAAATAACATCAATTAGGGAGTAAAGACTCTATGTTGGAATGGAGACTAAGGAGCGGAGACCCTATGTCTTAAATAAAATCAATTAGGGAGTAGAGTCCCTATGTTAGAAAAGAGACTAGGGAGTGGAGACCCTATGTCTAAAATAAAATCAACTAGGGAGTGGAGACCCTATGTCTAAAATAAAATCAACTTGGGAGTGGAGACCCTATGTTGAAAAAGAGACTAGGGAGTGAAGACCGTATGTCTAAAATAAAATCAACTAGGGATTGAAGACCCTATGTTGGAAAGGATACTAGGGAGCAGAGACCCTATGTCTAAAATAACATCAACTAGGGAGTGGATATCCTATGTCTAAAATAAAATCAACTAGGGAGTAGAGACCCTATGTTCGAAAAGAGATTAGGGAGTGTAGACACTATGTCTAAAATAAAATCAACTAGGGAGTGGAGACCTATGTTGGAAAAGAGACTAGGGAGTAGAGACCCTATGTCTGAAATAAAATCAACTAGGGATTGGAGACCCTATGTTGGAAAAAGGAACTAGGGAGTGGAGACCATATATCTAAAATAACATCAACTAGGGAGTGAAGACCCTATGTTGGAAACGATACTAGGGAGCAAAGACCCTATGTCTAAAATAACATCAACTAGGGAGCAAAGACCTTATGTTGGAAAAGAGACTATAGAGTGGAGATCCTATGTCTAAAATAAAATCAACTAGGGAGTGGAGCCCCTATGTTGGAAAAGAGACTAGCGAGTGGAGACCCTATGTCTAAAATAAAATCAACTAGGGGGTGGAGATTCTATGTTGGAAAAGGACACTAGGGAGTGGAGACCCTATGTCTAAAAAATAAAATCAATTTGGGAGCGGAGACCCTATGTTGGAAAAGGAGACTAGGGATTGGAGACTCTATGTCTAAAATAAAATCAACTAGGGAGTGAAAAAATGCTGCTAGGGAGTTGTATACCCTATACTAACATGATTTTTCTCTTTTTTTATTATTTATATTTAGAGATTGAGTTAAAATGCAGGAAAGAAATTGGAGAAGACTTTCCTTTTGGAGTTGTTGCTGCTGCAGAGCTGTTTCTACCTCCCGCATAATTTTTTTTTTGGTTGCACCTGCTTCTTGCAAGGTTTCTTTTGGACTGCACATGTTTCCTGTTTTTCAAACAAAGAAGAATTGTTTGTTTGAAACGGTGGTTGGTTTTGCGGCCTTGAGTGTTTCAGTCACTTGATCTCGGCCCGACTTCTTTGATGATAATTTCAACTCCAACTGGTTGTCTCCTGAATACCGATTGCACTTCTGGCCCCGGAGAACCTTTAGTTTTTCAAAATTTACCATGACGGTTGGTCGCGTGGGACTTAACCTTTTCAACTTTATTTTCCCCTTGTAGGCACTTTCAATTTGATTTCCTCCTTTCGAGAGTTTTTAATTTCAAAGCATCAACCACCATGGCCAGTCAGGGTTGACTTGATGCCCCTGCCGAGGCTGGGTGCCTCTTGAATATTAGCTTGTATCAAACAAAAGCCCCGTAAATCAGTCTTGCAATCCCTTCTTCGACTTAGTTTTGGAATAGAGTTAGACCGGAAGGGATTCAAAGAAAAACAAACAATGGAATGTACAATTAATTTAGACTAAAGGTATCCCTTTCAAGGAAAGGAAAGAAGGACTTATCCGGAGTACATGCGAACTTCAATGAACATGACATGCCTTTTGGACTGGATTCCTGATCTGTGTAAACCGTCCGACTCTCAGCAATTCAGCACAACTTTTGCCTCGAAACCGAGAAACCTTGCTCAGGATTGTGTTGACACCAACGGTTGTGAATATCCTTTTTTCGATCAGTAGCGCCCTTTGTGGGCTTTCACCAGCTGACCTCTCTCATTTCTCTTCTCACCATCGCCTTATAGTGCCCTTTGTAGGTTTTCACTAACATGACTCCCTCATTTTCATTTTCTCTGCTCGCAATCGCCCTATGGTGCCCGTGAGGGTTTTCAACAATAAGACTCTCTCATTTTATTTCTCTCATTTTGGTTGTATCAGATCCAAATGACTGCATCCTCCAATTCTTGAACATTCTCGTTGATTGATCGGAAGGACTTGAAAAGGATTTGGGTAAGAAAAATTTGGATTGAATTATAACTTTGGAACCTTTCAGGAGAAACCATCGCCGGACCATTGTAACATTTGCCCCAGTTTTCACTTTTGGGGGGAATGTGAATTTTTGTTTTGGTGTGACTGAACCCCATAGAGAGGCTGCCTACGTATCCTTTCGGAATCAAGTCAAACATAGTTCAATGAAACTTTGTTTTTGATTTTCTTTTCCTTTGTTTCTTTTTATTTTTTCAGTTTTTTCATTTTCATTTTTTCCTTCTCTTTTGCCTTTCTTGTTTCTTTTTTTTTTAATAACATCTTCAGGTTCCAAAGAGGGTAATCAAAGAAAGGTAACCGGCTTAAAAGGGCTAGCAAAAGGGTTAATGATGTTTGGATAGCGAGAATGAAAGCTTTCTTCATCCCAATCAGAGAACATTAATGCTACATAGAGGGTCATGTGTGGACCTTTCCAATTTAGAGCCCATTTTCCTTTAGCTTCTTCATGAGGTGGGAGGATACGTCTCAGAATGCGTTGTCCTATTTCAAATTTCCCGGGCCTCACTTTCTTGTTGTAGACACATGCCATTCTTTGTTGGTAAAACTGCCCATGGCAAACGGCGGCCAATCATTTTCATCAATCAGTGTCAATTATTCCAATCGGTTCTTGACCCAATCTTTATCCTCAATCTCGGCTTCAACAATGATCCGAAGAGAAGGAATCTCAACTCCGTTCTAATTTTCTATTTATTTTCTTACAAGCCTTGTCTTCAAAAAATTCTGTTTCTTGATTCATTATTTTAGGGTCTGACAGCGTTTTAGGATCTGGCATGAATTCTGCAAGCATATCATGTTATTGAAATCTGCATTTAACAGAACTGAAAAAAGAATAAGAGAAGTGACAAAGTCAAGAAAAGAGACATGGACGATGAAATATTGATTTCATTTATTTGAATTTTAAAGATAGAAGGGTTTACATCGGAAAGTAAGACAATAAAAGTAAAACATCTGGATTACATCCTGAAATAATTTGGACGCAGAAAAAATAGCAAGACCGGCTACCGAGACTCCCGTCTAACAGGAAACTTTCAGGTTTGGTGACCGTTTTTTGGATTTTCTTCTGTCTCGGCAATGGCTACAATGGCTTTCAGTGCCGGATCAAATTCTTTGTCCTCACAAATCATACCAATGACTGGCCCATTATTGTGAGTCGGCAATGGATTGTTAGTCACATTAGGGATCTCTTCGTCCCTTAGCACAATTCTTTTTTCTTCTATCAAGCTTTCGATTGCCCTTTTGAGGGTCCAACAATCTTCTGTATCATGGCCTTCTACTCTTGAATGGTAAGCACATCTGGTACCGGCCCTGTATGATGGGGACTCGAGATTTTTCCGATTGGAAGGTACAGGTTGCAATAGACCCAGTTGGATTAGCTTTTGAAGCAGATTGGAGTAAGATTCGCCAATAGGGGTGAAATTATTTCTCCTGGGAGGCTCACGAGGGCGTGGATTATGTTGGTGTGTGTTTTGTGGTGGATTGGGATCATATGGAGCTTGGTAGGGATGGTTATGTCTGGGAGGTGGAGCTCGGGTTTGGTTGTAGTGCTACTGTGGCCATGTGTAAGGTTGGGCATTCATCACCACATAGTGAGGCGGTGCCACAGCATAAGCTGCTTCTTGATGCGGGTAGTAATGTTGTGGGGATCTTGGTGGCATATAAGAGTGGTCAAATGATCCGTAAGACCTCTTGAACCTGAAGCCATCATGGCTCCCTCCTCCCTCTTTTGCGATTAGCCAAACCCCCTGAACCGTTCTGGATGGCTTGGGAGGTAGCTTTCAAGGCAGCTTGACTCAATATCCGTCTAGTTTTCAGACCGTTCTCTACCATCTCCCCGATTTTGATGGCCTTAGCAAATGTTTTGCCCAGAGCGGACATCATATTCTGGAAGTAATCAGCTTCACGGGCTTGCAAGAAGAATATAACCATTTCTGCTTTGGCCATGGGTGGTTTCACTCTGGCGTCCTGCTCGCGCCATTTGATAGCATACTCGCGGAAAATTTCTGTGGTTTTCTTCTTCAAATTAGACAGGGAGTTTCTGTCTAGAGTGATGTCGACGTTGTACTGGAACTGTCTGACAAAATCCCGGGCTAAATCATCCCATATGTGCCAGTGGGAGATTTCCTGATCCATATACCATTCTCAGGCGATTCCTGTCAGGCTTTCTCCGAAGTAGGCCATCAACAACTCTTCTTTCCCACCAGCCCCTCTCAGCTGATTGCAGTATCTCTTTAGATGAGCAATTGAATCTCCGTGCCCATTAAACTTCTCAAACTTTGGCATTTTGAAGCCGGCAGGTAGATGAACATTTGGGAACATGCACAAATCTGAATAGGAAACACTTTTTTGGCCACTCAGGCCTTGCATATTTTTCAAGCTTTATTCCAAGCTTCTCATCTTCCGAGCCATTTCTTCGTGATCGGGATTCCTAAACGCTCTTTCTTGTTCAATCAGGGACTCATATTGTGGCTGTAGAGCAT
Organism: Nicotiana tomentosiformis; assembly: GCF_000390325.3. Lineage (NCBI taxonomy): Eukaryota > Viridiplantae > Streptophyta > Magnoliopsida > Solanales > Solanaceae > Nicotiana > Nicotiana tomentosiformis. Next base: position 75,379,231 of record NC_090823.1, on the reverse strand, counting down.
ATAAGTCCGGAGTAAAATGAGTCAGATCAGGCTGAAATTGCGGGCCTTGAAAGGTGAATGTCGAAAAATCAAAGCATGGCCTGGGCACGGTTGGCTATGCCATGGTGAAAACTGGTGGTGCGGGGAACAACGTTGACGGTGCTCCGGAGAACGGTGCCTGGGGGCAAACCACAGAAGGTATACCGGTGAAGTTGGATGATATAGAAGGGTACCCAAATGGGACAAATGGATTTGTCATAGGGATGTTGGTGGTTCCAACTGTCCTTGGGACCAGCTCTGGGAACCCAGGAATGGCGCTTGGCGGTTCCCTACCATTGGACCAGGCGTCCCATATTTCCAATATGTAGAGACACAACATCTTGTTTTCTTCGGCAGTTGCCGACTCGGGTTGTGAAATAGCCAGCTCAGGGCTATCCTCAGAGTTAATGATGCGGAGATTGCTTTCTGAAGCCATTGGGATCTTTCCTTTGGATCTTGTAAAATAGGGGTGAGAAGTCAGATTACCGACAAAACCAACCACCTGAACAAGACCTAGCTAAATTGCACACACAACGCCCTTGTCAGTTTTGAGACATTTAACAGATAAGGAATCGCACATTGGGGATGCAATGCACCTGAACAGTTAAACATTTCTAAAATAGTTTTGCAATGGCTGCGTGTTTCATCTCGGCTTTTACTATTTCTTTCATTTCCACTCTCTTTTCTCTTTTGCTTTGGCATTCCTGGTTTTTCCTGTTGTTGTCATTCCTGGTTTTTCTTTCATTCTTGTCACACTTTTCTTCCCTTTTTTTTCCTCTCTTTTTGTTGATTTTCACTTAGATTAATTAGGGCTATGATCGCATCCGATGGGGATTGCCTACGTATCATGACGCCACATGAATCAAACCATTACGTAGTTCATGGGACGATCAAGAATAAAGTAAATAAACTAACTATTTTTTCCTTTATTTTTTTTATATACAAAACAGACCACGAAAGCTCCTAACAAAGAAAATATTTTTTAATTTTGATTTTATTTTGGGGGGAATTTTTGAAAGGAAAATTCTTTAAGAATAAATAAAATATTTTTGGATTTTGATTTTTTTTAAATATATTTTTATTTTATTTTATTTTTATTTTTGAGAATTTTCGAGAGAAAGACTTCTAAAGAAGAAAGAAAATATTTTTGATTTTGATTTGATTTTCTTTTTTGAATGAAAGACTTCGGAAAAGAAGGAAAATATTTTTGGATTTGATTTTTTTTTTTGAATTTTCTAAGGAAAGAATTCTAAGAAGGAATTAAGGAAAGGGAAAATATTTTTGGATTTTGTTTTTTGAAAATTGGGGCCGGAACCGATGAGATTTGCCTACGTATCTCACATCCGGTGAGAATCAGACCCACGTAGTTCGGTCAAAACCGACTATGTTCTCTTTTGATTTATGAAAATTAATCCTTAAAACCATAGAACTAGACCACATCGTCCCCTTATTTATTTTTCTTTTAACGGACATTTGTACAAAAATCAGAGAATTTCTCTCTTGTTCATTCAACTGATTTATCCTAAAGCTGGTCAATATGAAAGCCTCCCAATTAATGCAACAGATAGCACATAACATGAACATATTGGTCTCAACAAGGTACCAGTCCTAAAATAGAACCCGACCCCTGTGCCGAGCGCTGCTAAGTCAAATGTACATGATGCAAATAAAGAGAACCTACTAGGGATATCCGGCATGAGGTTTGTTCTTCTAGGTTTAAATCCTGGTGGAGAAGGTATCTAGACTGGCTTACTCGAGCAGACAACTCGAGCCGAGTAGGGTCAACGTACCGGTAGCATTGCTTTCTGGCTTAGCTGATGGTGCTCCCCACCTAAAATATGTGTGACTAAAAATCCTTCACCGGGTGGCAAGCACCTCGTCTATCTCAAAGAAAGTGGGCTATGTCAAGCAAATGCCCAATTTTAATTTCAAGAAGACTCAGAGGGGGTGCGTGAGAAGAAAATTTATAATGTACAGTTCAACAATATCAAGGCGGTAAAAAGCAGAAAAGTAGCACATTAGGCCCAAAAGAAAATCATAGTATATACAAAATTAATAAAGCCAAATAAAAATCAACATGCACAAGCTTGAATTCTTAAAAGTCCCCAGTGGAGTCGCCAGAGCTGTCACACCCTTTTTTGACCCCAAAAGGTATGTGTTATGAATTATTGTGGGTTAAAGAGTTTTTTCAATTAAAGTGACAAACTTGAGTAGGGATTATTTTATTTACAGATTCGCCACTTGGAATTGATTTTTTGGGTGTTCCAAGTTACCTTTTATTTGAATCCCTAGTCAAAAGAAGGTTTGACTCCATTATTATTGGTCTGTAAAAACAAAGTCTGTGTAAGAAAATTTATTGACCGTAGAGAAGGAGTAAGGCATTCTCCAAGTCCCGTGGTTTTAGCACGGTCGCTTTATTGACTAAAAATGGCTTGAATTAATTTTGGACAAAATATGTTTTATTGGATTTTCGTGTTTTACCTATCCGCTTTTAATTATTAAAATATAGAATTATCTTTGAAACAAATCACGTGTGTGAATCCGTTTTGTTTATTGCGCCAAAATCATGTCACGCGTACATGTACAAAATTAATAGCATTTTATTAATATTAAGATTATTTTGCCCAAAGTTGCACGAACGCATACTTCGATTTTAATTTTGAAAATCACAATTATGTCACGCGAACGTATAGATAATCGCGTTAGATTAATTAAAAGCACGCCTAAAGCACTCTAATGGTGTTCATTATTTTTTCTAAAGTTTGAGATTATTGTAAGGTCATGAATTGTAGAATTACTTGTGGAAGAAGTGATGTACTCTAATTTTATGAGTAAAACTAACAATTTTAAAAATTGATTAATCGAAATTGCAACTCAAAATTATATCTAGCTTTACTAACGATTAGTTGGTTGGCCTCAAAACCTTTACAGTTCACTGCCTAAAGATGTAGTGACTACATTAATTCCAAATTATCTAATAATAAAGGCCCACTCATCATTCTTTCAATTAGGCCCAAATTCTGTTTTATCCCAATTAGCAGATATGACCCATTTTACTCTATAACAAATTTTGAATTGCTTTGTCTAACAAAATGAAACAGCACCTTCCAATCCTTACATATGATTTTAATTTCATAAAAACTAAAAAATATCTAAACCAAAATGCTCAACAATCAAACAACCGATAATGTAAATGCAACCAACAACAAATCCCCAAAAAACAACTAGACCAGAATATTACAATAAAGTTCATACCAAACAAAGCCAACAAAGAATATACAATTTAAAGAGATATGAATGGAGCTTGGCAATAATAATTACTGAAACTAAAAAAAAGAAAGAAAACGGACCTTTGTATTAATATGAACTTTTGAGTTTTACCGCAGGGAAATCCAAAACAAATAAGACCCAGATAGGACCTCGATGAACGCAGACCTCGGCGGATGAAACTCGATTGGAACTCGGTTAAAACCCAGCTGTTGGAGCTATTTTGGGGCTGCTGTTTTGCGCGAAAAGCTGCTGTTTCGCTAAGTATCGGGGGGCTATTTTTGATCTGTTTCGTGGCTATTTTGGCAGCAGCAGTATAGCTACTTTGGGGTTATTTTTGAGCTGAGTTTTAATGGTACTCACTGCTGGTTTTTGGGTGAAGAAGAGGGATTTTTCATATGCGTTTTTCAATAATATTTGGGGTGAATGTGGATCTATTTTTGACTGGTTTAAAGGTGTTTTGAAGCTGAATTTCCTAGCTGGTTTGGGGAGGAGAGTTGCTGCATTTTTGCAGCAGCTTTGGAGCTGAATATTGGTGTTAATGGAGGTAGTTTTTGCAGCAGCACAGGGTGGCATTTTGGGGTGTTTCAGGTGGAAAATAGGGCTGGACAGTAATGGAACCTTGGAGCTATGAATCCATTGAGTTTTTAGGTGGTTGAATGTGATCTTACATGGCTGGAAATGGAGAAAAGAAGGTAGAATTTGCAGTGGCTGACTTTCTTCCTCAGAGGAGAATTTGCGGCGCTCAAAAGCTTAGAACGAAAAGATGGCTGCTAGTATCTTTTTTGTGTTTCCTCTCTCTATCGTGTTCTCATGTGTGTTTATATAATGTGAGTGTATGTGCAGGTTATTGACGGGGATAATGGGGATGTGAGTGGGGACATGAGTGGTGAACATGGGAGTGTGAGTGTGGGAAGTGGAAAGTGAGTGGGGAAGTGGGAAGTTAGGTATTGGGGAGATGAGTGGGGAAAGTGGGAAGTGAGGCATTGGTGAGATGAGTGGGAAAAAGTTCAAGAACGGTCAAAAATTAGGTGCTCACAATATCTGGATCTTGTCTTTCTACATGCGACATTCCTCGATAATGTGTCCCTTTATGCCTGAGTGATAGGTGCAAGTCTTGTTGGGGTTGACCCACTGAGAAGGATTTTCAATAGCAGTTGCAGGAATGGGAGTGACATAACCGGTGGCCTTCAGTCTCTCGTATATTTGGGTTGTGGGTTCAGCAACATAGATGTATTGTCTAGGAGTTCTGCGGTCAAAATTTGGTCAGGGTTTTGGATAGTTCTGATGGGTAGGTGGATATGAGTGGTAGTATGCTGGTTAGGTATTGTAGGTGTGGTAGGTGGTAGCAGGATAATGGTATTTTGAAGGTGAAGGTTGATATGCAGATGGGGGTGTTTGATAGGTGAGGGGAGATTTTGGACCTTGGGCTACCATCGCGGCACTCACTTCCTTCTTATTTGAAATACCTTTAGACTGTAAGGCTTTATTAGTGTCTTGCATTGCTTCAATGTTGGTAACCATGCCACTTTTGCTACCCTCCTCGATTCTTTCTCCCATCTTGATGATGTCAGAGAACTTATGATTCTTTATGACCATCAATCTCTCATAGTACTGTGGGTCTTGAGCTCTAACGAAAAACTTATTCATTTGTTCCTCTTCTAGAGATGGCCTCACCTTGGTATCTTCTGATCTCCAATGGGTGGCATACTCATAGAAGGTCTCCGTGGGTTTCTTCTTGAGACTCTGGATATAGAAAACATCTGGTGTATTTTCTGTATTGAACCTGAATCTGTCCATAAAGTCAGACGCCATACTTACCCAATTAGACCACTTCTTTGGGTTATGACTGATGTACCAGGATAAAGCATCCCTAGTGAGACTTTGCACGAACAACTTCATGCGAATTTGCTCGTTCTTTCCTATTCCCACAAGTTTATCACATTAAGTCCTCAAATGCACCTTGGGATCACCAGTTCTATCAAACATCTCAACCTTTAGGGGTTTGTAACCCTCCGGTTGGATACACAAATCTTCCTAATTCAAACTTTCGACACCTTTCCCTCCTTCGAGGCTCTAGACCCTTCCAGATAACTTTTTTTTAACTCTTCAGCCATGTTCCGAATGGGAAGGTCCTTTTCGGTAGGTTCGGGTAGGTATAGTGTTTGCTATAGGATGTGTGGTAGAGTTTCTATGTATATGGGGTTGCTTTGGTGTGTTCCAGGGACTTGAATGTATGTATGATCATTGATGGAGGTCTGGGGTGGATCGTGAGTAGGTGGTGGCATATTCTTAGGGGTATGGTAGGTGGCGATTTGCGGATATTGGGTCATATTTTGGTGGTGTTGCTGAGGAGTTTGTAATGGTGGAGGCTTAAGGTTTTTTGCGGGTGGGGGTTGTGATATTGATGTGTAGTAGGGGGATTTGTGGAGCTAAGGGTGGTGGATTTTGGGGTTTTGGGTTCTGGGGAGGTGTCTGGTTTTGAGTGGTAGCATTGTGGTAATTGATGTCGGGGACGTTCAAGGTAAGGGAGAGGTTGGCGAGGTTGCGAACCTGCTCGAGTTCGCCTTGTAACTCCAAAATCTTCTACTCTAACCGCATAACTAGTTTATTTTTCCCCGGTGTACTTCTTCTTTTCGAAGTCTCTATATTCTCTGTCATATGAGCATTGTCTTTTCTGTTGCCACTCAAATCATCCATCTTTCCTTTGACCTTGCTTTTGATATCGTTAGGTGGAGGAGGAGGTGGAGGACCTTTAGATTTGGTGTGACATACTAACGTTGCCAGAACACACGAACCAACCTTTAGGAATGGGAATAATCAAAAGAAAGAAAAATAAAAGGTAGCCAAGTTAGTAAGATGAAATAAAAGAGTCTTGCAGATAACACGTAAGGCATGTAATAGTTCGCGTACTAATTTGGGGACCTCGTTTTGCCCGAGGTAGGCCTAAGAGACAAGTAGACTTGGAGAAAATTTGTGCCAATGTTGCCTCATTCCACTAATGCGAGAAATAAATCAAACCAATATGTTACTAAATCGAAATAATGATATAGCGTCACTAATGACATAAAGCCTTAGTACATCGAATCTAGATGAAATCTAACTATAAAACAATAAAAGAAAAAATTCTCCTATTCTATTTGGTCCTAGATGGACCTCTCCATGCTTTTTGACTTCCTAGCTCCATCGATCACATTCTCAAGGTCGCACATGTCGAGCAATAAGTATGCCATTTCCAGCTTTCCTCCCTCGTCGTAGCCCATACCTTTATAGTCCCAGAGACTCTTTCTCATATTTCCTTCCAATTCCATTAATACTTGCTCTAAGTGTTCCAACCTTTCTGTTGACTTGTTTGCTATATCCTTCCATTCTTTTATTGCCTCCATGTCTACCTTATGTTGTTTAAGATACTTGGACTCAGATTCAAAAACCCTCTTGCGTAGACTTTTGTACTTTACCTGGGCCTCAGCCGCTTCATCTATGATTCTTCCTTCCAGGTTGACTCCCGATTTGACATCCCGGGTTATGTCATCTTCTAGCCACGAAAGTTAGTAATACATATTCCTAGTATGATACATGTCAGGCTCGATAGTCTCCCCATCTACAATGATCTTTTGATTCCACATGTGTTGAGCCTTGAACTTGAAAGGAATGACATCCCCTTTGAAATCCGCCTTATACTGAGTCATATTAGAAACTCGAGGTATAACCTTCTTCCTCCCAGCTTGCCTTATTACCCTTATAGGAGCGTAAGGGTAGATGCCTAGCAACCCAATCAACACCAAATAGGTGGCCCCTTTGGACCTCATTATGAACTCTTTGTTGGGAAACCACTCGAACATCCAATGTACCTGCTTGTTAGTCAAATTACTGAAGAGGCGTACCCATCCTTCAGCATTTCCAGGTTTTGCAAATCTATCAGGAGCAAATGTCATCTTCTTTGGATGATGACTGGCGATATAATCATTCAGCGGCCTACACAAGAACTCTTTATGGTAGTCTCCCCTTATAAAATGTTCTAGCAACCAAAGTTGTAGCAGAAGATTACACCCTTCAAAATATCCAGCCCCATGTTTGCAGCGATCCAAAACTCGGTACATCTCAGCTAGGATCATAGGAACATTAGTGTATTTTTGTCCCTTGATCCCTTCCATAATGGTCCTGGAGACCATGGCAAAACAAGTGTGAATTTTTCCTCCTTGCATTGGGAAAATTAGCAAACCCAGAAAGTAGACTATGAAGACATAAACTCGACGATGAACCCATCCCAAGGAGGTGATAGCCAATTCCTCATGATTAAAATTATATGATTTGTTGTTTCCGTGCCGTTCATAGAGAAACTCAAAAGGAATGTAGGATTTCTTCAAGCAACCCAACTCGTCATTCTTCTTGAACCCAACCATTTTCAAGAAATCGCGTGAGGTACGATTTTCTGGCACCAATAGGCCCATACTATCCCATGGAAGTTTGGTGAAGCCCCCAATTTCTTCTAAAAGAGGAGTCATCTCTATATTCCCAAATTAAAACATGGCTCTCTTTTCATCCTAAAACATAGTGGTTGCCTCACTTAATTTCCTGTATGGTCGGATGTTTAACAAGGACGGTAAATTACCCAATACCCTTCTTATGTGGTTCCTATCATACGGTGCGAGGTTGTTCCACCAATCAATCAGTCGAGGTGGGATGTTCTGGACCATGCCAAACTTAGGAATTCCGTGCCTCATTTTATACATTAAATAAAAAAGTTAGACCTTTCCCCTCTAGATTTAATTACTTACGCAATAACAGTCAACATGTTGGCACATTTGTCCAAGTAATGCAAATAGCATGAATGTGTCCCTTTGGATTGTGAAAATCCCTTTAGACTTTGGACAAGGCTCATCTAAACAGATTAATGTGCCATGGGCATCTAATCCATCCTAGGTTTTAATATGATGCATGCACATTTTCAATCAGAGTGGGTTTCTAGAATGGTCTAGACTGATACTCCCAAGCGGATTACTTGAGAGGGAAAGGCACGGGACCATCGACTATACCGCTGATCGACTAGTCTACCGCTACTAAGCCTTTTAGATTTGACAAGGGTTTTTACGGAAAGCGCAGACACTCATCAAGCACCGCTATATTGATAGTAGGCACGGGTGGAGTATGATGCTGAAAGCATGCTTGTGCAGAAATAATAACATGTAGTCAAGTAATTTGCATGATGAAAGCACGTAGAAGTAGTATTAAACAATACGATAAAATAAGCAATAGATAAAGGGAAAGGAAAAGACAAAGGAAAAAGTTAGCATAGTCCAAAATATCAAAAACACAATTAGATTGAAGCAAATAAAGGAGACGGAGAAGGGAGGTTCATGATGTAGCAATTTCGAGCAAGTAAAGGGACGGAGAAAGGGAGGTACATGAAAGAAATCAAATAATCCACACACGCAAAAATTCTTTATGGTAAGAGCCTAAGTATATCCCCAGCAGAGTTGCCATGCCGTCGCTCCCCATTTTCTCGTAAAAGCGGGTTTCGACGCGTGACATCTCTTTTAAACAGGTATTAAAAGAGAAGAGTCGCCACCTAATGATTTTAAGGTGTGTTCTGGGCCTTCAACAATCTTACTCTTCGCACAACCAGCAGGCCCAAATCCCCAAGCTCACAAAGACAATTAGAGTATGCCTGAATCTAATGCATAGGTCTAACAACATATATGGCCCAACAAACCAGGCAAAAATAAATGCATTACTTCCCCAATTGGATGCCAAACTTAACCATACAAGTGACAAACTACATAATAGGTTAATTAAACAGCCTTTAGAATCCACACACTTAGTTCTTAAGGCTGTAGCTAACATCATTTCTAAACCAAAGACACAAAGACAGGATTACACGAAGTCTTGGCAGGCACACAAGGCATACATAAGGTAGGCTCATGCTATATTTCCAGAAATAAGTTCAAAGTGACATGATTGAACAACATAAGCTAGCAAACCACTCCAAATAGAGTTTCAAAGTAAAGCATGATCCAGAATTAGCCTAAAGGACTTTAGACATAAGAGTTTTAACATGGAAGTCTAGAGGGGTCTATGATCAGGAACAAGTGAGTAGCAGTTTTCACACGAAGGTCTTTAACATGAGAGCCTAATGAAAATATGATCACAAACAGCATAACAAACAGGCTAGTGGGCATAGTCTACAACAGTTGACAAGCAATCACTTAGTTGAACATGAGAAACTTAACATGCTGAGTATCAGTCATAATAGAAAAGTTCAAAAACAATACCAGAACTCATGATAGGTGAAAATATATTAACTCTAGATTAACAGGACATGCAGGCATCGGGACTTATACCAGTTGACCACATATAGAAAAATAGGCTAGATATTGAAATTTTTCCTAGAAGTCTTAGGCAATACTAAAGAACACAGGATTGAACAAGTCAGGGAGCACACATTAGAGTTTACAAATAGCAGGAAAACATGTCGTGTTTTTTAGAAGTTCAGGCAATATTGACATTTAATTTAAAAGATCATGCATTAACTATAAGAAAGTTGACAAGTTGTACATGAATTATTCAACAAGAAGTAATACATATGAACACATTTTGGGCATGAACTAGTTTCTCACAATAATCTAAAGCAAGGCAGGGAGATGGGATCATGGCAATCATCAAGTATTAGTACTCAGACACACACGAACACAAAGGCTAAGAATGATTAAGGTCAGAGATCATTCAAGCTGAACACATATAATGTGCATACATTAAAGTATAGGGCCACAGGATAACTTTAAAGCAAATAGGACTACAAACAGAGACAACGCCATAGCATATTGGTTCACAAAAGCTTAAGTGACATAGATATATATAGCATGAACACAAGCAAAAGAGAATGAAATTATGAGAGTCAAAGGTACTTACCAGTTACAAATTAATGAACAAGTAAATGAGAAGAGTAATTTCCAGCAGTAATTCAATTATTAATAGCAAAGAGAGAACAACAGGACCCCAAACCTAGTATGTCAGAGTTCAAAATGGCTTCAGATGAGCCCTGTGCAGTGCTCGCAGTGGGAAGGTTTATAAAGCAAATTTAGGTGGCCTTGGCTTTCAGCCGGCCAAGAACTAGTAGTTTCAGAATAATAAAGTGAGTAAGTGAGGGAGTAAAAGTGATTCCGATCCTCTAAAGAGGAAATTAGGGAGGGAGTTATATAATGTTCGATTTGAAAAAACCAATCATGGAAAATAATCAATTAAACATAAAGAAGGAAAGAAACGATCTCATGCAATCAGAACCGGTGAAGGAGATGAAAATATCAAATCCTAGTTGGGTCCAATCAACTGTAAATCGAACCAAAGGTACAAAATCATTCCTTATTGAGCGTATATGGACGAAATTATCGTCCAAATCCCATAGATTCAAGTTGGCATGGTCTGATTTTGTAGATAGTACTTTCCAAAATCAAGCAAGTACCTAAGTAATACCATAAAGGAGCGACCAATAGCGAGATAACACAAATATAGTAAGCAAATAATGGGTGAATCTCATTGTTAATGAGATTTGGAGAGGGGTTGAAGAGGGAGGCGGCTAGGGTATTTTCAGAGAAGAAGGGAAGTTTCGAGAGAGTTTAGGGGCGGCTGGGCGGAGAAAATGGGTCTAGGGTTTGGGTTGTGGGGATATAAGGAGAAGGTTAGGTTTATTATGGACCGTTGATCATTCGTGTTCAACGACCAAGATCAAAGGGAAACATGGCGGGTTGTTTGGACAGGTCCCGATCGGGTTAGTTAAGGTGTCGTTTGTTCTGGGCTATCAGGGAGTGGGCTAGAGGGCATCCTATAGGGGGAGTCCAAGCTCGTTTTTATGCTTTCCCTGATAGGGCTGACACCGCTGTACCAGGTGATGTCGTTACAGGTATAGTTCCCATTTGTCATAGAGATGCATTAGTTTAATTTGATCCGATACTATTTATTTGTATGTGCCATCCTATTCTGCTTCGTGTTTGGATATGTTTTGTGATCCTTTAGTACCCCTATTTATGTGTTTATGCCCGTTGGCGGATTCTATTGTGGTAGACCGTGTCTATCACTCTTGATTCGTCATTATTAGAGGTCTTGAAACTAGGGTGGACTTTCTATTACTTAATATGGTGGGTTTTGATGTGATTCCTAGGTGATTTGGCCATACCTTGTGATTGAGGTGTTGTACAGGTACGAGGAGTCCGTTGTGTGTTGTGATTTTGTTCTACAGGATAAAGTTAGTGAAAGGTTTTTGGCTGATGGGATGTTTATCCTCTTTGTGATTCCAAGTTGAGGATGGGATCCTTGTGTTCCATGTGGATCTGTATGTTTGGATTGGGCTACGTGCCACTGTGGGGTTATCTTAGGATGACATTATTTGTGATTATTTCGTGTGTTTTGCTTCTTTCTTGTGGGATGGATTCATAGTATGGTACCGATAGGGAGTTGTACCGTTGGGCTTGTCGGATAGTTGTCTCATGTGTTCTTTTTCCATCTTCTGTTATATTTGAGTTGTGCTTATTGGGTTCAGATTGTGACGTGTCTGACTAGGTGGCGTTTGATGTAGTTCATCGATCATATAACTTGTATTGGATGAGATGAGATCAATGGACCTGGAATTGGTACGATCGGAGACAAATGAGGTATGTCTAGATAAGAATGTCGATGATCAGCTTAGAGCTTGGCATTAGTTCTAACCGGGCGAGAGAACTCCATGACTTGTTGGTTGGGTGAGTGCTGTTTCACACTATTCTACACTAGTCAAAACACAATACAACTAATGGTTCTTCTGAAGTTGATAAAAGAGAGTCACCACCTAATATTTAAGGTATATTAGGGTACCTATAAGTCTGTGAATTTATTATACTAATGGTCTGCTAACCGGTGGAATTTGGGTAAGGGTTCTAGTTATTCTAAGGGAAAGGTGTTAGGCATCCCTTAAAATCTACCTGAGGTAGCTCCTTAAACTTAGGCTAGGTTTGGGGAAATAATTGTCTATATTCTATTTTGTTAGTGGTTAAAGTGATTAAATGAATTTTAGGTAAAATGGTTAAGTCTGTTTGAAAACTCATTGTTTTTAAAAGATTATGCATTTATCTTTGAAAAGAATGATGTGTTTGTTGGTTTTTCATAACTTATAGGATAAGAGACCTTGGAGGAACTATATATACGGCATGCCATGTGAGTTCTATACTGACCATCGGAGTCTTTAACATCTGTTCAAGAAAGAGGATCTTAATTTGAGGCAGTGTAGATAGTTAAAGTTATTAAAAGACTATGATATCACCATATTATATCATCCGGGGAAGGCCAAGGTAGTGGCCGATACCTTGAGTAGGAAGGCAGAGAGCATGGGTAGCTTGTATTTACACCGGCAGTGGAGAGACCATTGGCCATGGATAGGCTTTGGCTAACAAGTTTGTGAGGTTGGATGTTTCAGAGCCTAGTAGTGTTCTTGCTTGTGTTTTGGCACAATTATCTTTGTTGGAGCGCATCAAGGCTCACCAGTTTGACGATCCTCACTTGTTGGTGTTGAAAGACACGGTGCAGCGAGGTGGTGCTAAGAAGGTCGTGATTGGGGATGATAGTGTTATGCGGCTTCAGGGCCGGATTTGTGTTCCAAATGTTGATGGGTTGAGAAAGTTGATCCTTGAGGAGGCTCATAGCTCACAATATTCCATTCACCCAGGTGTTATGAAGATATATCGTAACTTGAAGCAACACTATTGGTAGCGAAATATGAAGAAAGACATTGTTGGGCATGCCTATCGGTATTTGAATTATCAACAGGTGAAGTATGAACATCAGAAACCCGGTGGTTTGACTCAGAAACTGGTGATACCAAAGTGGAAATGGGAGCACATCACTATGCACTTTGTGGTATGCTTACCATGACCTTGAGGAAGTATGATGTTGTTTGGGCTATTGTGGACTGGTTGACTAAGTCCGCACATTTCATTTCGGTAATGACTTCCTACTCTTTAGAGCAGTTGGATCAAATTTACATCCGGAGATTATTCGCCTGCACGGTGTGCCTATTTCTATCATTTAAGACCATGGCACATAGTTCACTTCACACTTTTGGAGAGTTGTGCAGTATGATTTAGGCACGTGAGTTGAGCTGAGTATCATGTTTCACCCTCAGACGGACGGGCAGTCCGAGTGGACTACTCAGATTTTGGAGGACATGTGAGGTCAATGCTCTATTGATTTAGGGGTCAATGGGACCAGTTTCTACATCTAGCAGAGTTCGCCTACAACAATGACTATCAGTCGAGTATCCAGATGGCTCCGTATGAGGCCTTATATGGGAGGCGATGTCGTTTGCTAGTTGGTTGGTTTGAGCCCGGTGAGGCTAGATTGTTGGGCACAGATTTGGTTCACGAAGCTTTAGAAAAGGTGAAATGGGTTCAGGTGTGGCTTCGTACAGCTCAATCCAGGAAAATGCATTATGCAAATAGGAAGGTTCGCAATGTAGATTACATGGAAGGTGAGAAGGTTCTTCACCGAGTTTCGCCTATGAATGGCGTGATGCGATTTGGGAAGAAGGGCACGTTGAGTCTGAGATTTATTGGCCCATTTGAGATCTTGACGAGAGTTGGGGAGGTATCTTATAGGCTTGCATTATCTCCTAGCCTAGCAAGGGTATATCCAGTATTTCACGTTTCCATGCTTCTGAAGTACCATGAGGATATGTCACATGTTTTAGAGTTCATCACGGTGCAACTTGATGAGAATTTGACCTATAAGGAAGAGTCGGTGGCCATTCTAGACCGGCAAGTTTGAAAGTTGAGATCTAAAGATATTTCTTCTATAAAAGTGCGTTGGAGAGGTTAGATTATTGAGGAGGTTACTTGGGAGTTGAAGTCTGATATGAGGAGTAGATACCTGCACCTTTTTTCCAGTCCAGGTACATTTCGATATCCGTTCGAGGACAAAACATTTCTTTTAGAGGTGGAGAATATAACGACCCGACATGTTTTTTTAGTTCTAGCTCCCCTTTTTATGTTTTGAGACCTTTCATAGCTCAATTTTATGATTTATGACTTGTGTGCGTGGTCCGTGTCGATTTTCGAAATGTTTAAATGTGAACTTTTAAAGAAAATGTGATTTTTGACTTTGAAATTAGTCAACGTTTTTGGTAAACGACCTTAGATCGGTGTTTTGACAATTTTGCTAGGTTTTTATGATATTTTTAGATTTATACACATATTTGATTGGGTCCCAGATAACTCGAGGTCATTTCAGCGCTTTATGTGAGAAGTTGGAAAATTGAGTTTAAACTTTGAAAATCTTGAGTTTTAATGATCGATTCTTGATTTTTGATATTATTTTGATGATTTCAGCTTGCAAGCGAGTTTATATGACATTAATATACTTGTGAGTATTCGAATTGGAGCCCAAGGGGATTCAGCATGACTGTTGTATTGCCGGTATTGCTGACTGCAGGACTCACATTTGCGAGAACCTGTTCACAAATGTGAGCTTCGCTTTTGCGAAGTATCTGTTGCTTTTATGACACGTGGGGATTCCGCATTTGCGACACTGGACTGGACAACTTCACATATGTGAAGCTATGTTTGTTTTTGCGAGGGGTTGGACCTTCGCAAATGTGATGTTTTGGTCGTATTTGCGACAATTGGGAGGCTCAGGCACTAATCGCATTTTCAATTAGTGGTTTGCATCCGCAGATATTGCAGTTGCGAACAAGAGTTCACAATTGCGATACCTGTAGCTGAGTAAAATGTTGAAATTTCGGACTTAGCTTATTTTACACCATTTTTGAGACCTTGAGTCCATAGAGGCAAATTTTGAAGAGAAATTTCTTCCCAACTTCATAGGTTAGTAACTTTAATTTATTTTTATTTTTTATTATTTTTTCATGAATTTCCACTATCAAATCTATAATTTTATAGACTAAAAATTGGGGTTTTTGGTAGAATTTAGAGATTTTGTAAGATTGTGATTTAGATCTCAAATTAAGGCCGGATTTTGAAAGAAATCACATATTTGACCTAGGAGGTAAATGGGTAATCGGGATTTGGTCTAAATTTTGGATTTCGGCCACGTGGGTGTCACGACCCCAATTTTCCTCCGTTAGATGTCATGATGGCACCTAGTCTCTAAGACTAGGTAAGCCTAACATACATGCAGAAATTAACTGAGATAATGATAAAACTTTCAAATTAACCAACCACTATCATAAAAAGGACTGCGCAACTGAACAAAACAAAACTCCCAAAATCCGGTGATATCAAGTCAAAAGCTCTACAAGAGTATACCGAACATCCCTATACAACATTATCTATAAAAAGGGAAAATGAAATAGAACTAGATAGAGGGTGAATCTGAGGCCTGCGGATGCCGGCAAGTATACCTTGAAGTCTCCGAATTTGAGCTCGACTCACTGGTGCCTAGGCTGGTAAGAGGTACCTGGATCTGCATAAAAGATGTGCAGAAGCATAGCATGAGTACACTACAACGGTACCCAGTAAGTATCAAGCCTAACCTCAGTAGAGTAGAGATGAGGTCAGGTCAAGATCCTACTGGAACAAATAAGAAAACTGAACATGTATATATGACAGTATGATAATGAAAAACAATAAAAACGATACAATGAGGAAATATAACAAGAATAGCTACACTGAACTAAGGCAATTAAGACATGATGGAAGAAAACAACGAATAAAATACCAAGGAAACAATGCAAAAAAACACAAGTGATGTAATTGAAAGGTACCAATAAGAATCACTACCGAGGTACCGCCTCGTAGTCTCATTTTACAAATCAAGTCACAATCTTTCCTTATATCACCGCGGGAGCCTTGCATTTAGTTTTGAAAATTATTTTTCTGAAATAGCTACCCGCGTTTTAGCCCACCTTATCACACCGCGTGGCTTCAAGTAGCTCCCCTACTAGCAACACGCGTATCAAGCCCACCTTATCTTATCACATGCGTTTCAACCCCAATCCTTATACCACCACATGCGTATCAATATCATATCATAACACAAATCGCACCTCAAGTGCCCAATACCACAACTTGCCAAAGAAGTCAACAATAATAGTGTTTCCACAATAAATAGCCCATGGCTCAATCACAACAATAACAAGAGTCTCAACAATAGCAACCGAAAGTGAATAACTCAACAAGAATGGTGTTTCAACAAATTTATAACTTTGCCTCAATGTGAATCACGACCTTTATAACTTCAACACCAAATTCAACAATAAGATATTACAAAAAACAACAACTCCAAGTAAAGGAACTCAACGGCTACATAATGAATAAAGAAATTGAGAACAATAACTTCAACTAAACATGTAAAGACAATTAGCATGTAAGAGCTAAGACAAGTATTAATGATGTCAAGTAAAGGATGTGAAGATAGACTAATGATGATGAATATAACATGTTATGGCAACTCAATTAAAGGCACGGAAGGTATCTTCATAGCTAAAATCGGTCAATTACCATATTTAGCCCGTGTATACACTCGTCACCTTGCGTACATGACTTCCACATATCACCATTAGCACAAAACAACACCAATCTTAAGAGGTAATTCCCTCACACAAAGTTAGGCAAAATACTTACCTCAAAACACGCTAACTCAATCCACTTGTAAGCCTTTCCCGCGATTATCTAATTCCGAACGGCTCGAATCTAGCCAAAAAAACTTCATACCATAAATACAAACTATAAGAAGCTATTTCGAACAATAAAGTTGCAATCTTTAAAGAGAAATAAAAAGTCAACTCAAAAAGTCAACCCTAGGCTCGCGTCTCAGAACCCGACCAAACTTACAAAATCTGAATACCCATTCGATAAAGAGTCAACCATACAAGAATTACTCAAATCCGACTTCAAATCATCTTTCAAGTCCCCAAAATTTAGTCTAAGAAGTTTCACAATTTCCCCCCATATGTTTCCAACTCAAATCACTAATTAAATGCCAAAAATAATGATGGATTCATGTATAATAGCCAAATACGAGTTAGAATCACTTACCCTGATGATTTCTTTGAAAATCCCTTGTAAAATTGCCACAAACCGAGCTCTATAGGTCCAAAAGATGAAAATGAGATAAAACCCTCGAACACCCCCTTTTCTGCCCAGCGGTATTTGCTTCTGCGGACAAACAACCCCACCTGCGACCCCGCACCTGTAAAAATATCCATCGCAGGTGCGGTTCCAACTAAGTCCAAGCAAGTCCGCTTCTGCGGAGAATTATGCGCTTTTGCGCATCCGCTCTTGCGGAACCTGGGCGCACCTGCGCACTCGCGCCTGCAGAACCTGGGCGCACCTGCAGAGGGTCTCCGCTTTTGCGACCCCAGGACTGGCTAGCCCTTTCCGCATCTGCAATGACCATGAAGCACCTGTGTTTCCTCACCTACGGCCAAACCCTCCGCAGGTGCAATGACACTAGAACAACAGCAGTTTCAGCAAATCAACCGAAGTCCTAAATGATCCGATTTCGATTCAATTCGATTCACACTCTGGACCCCATCCAAATATAACAACAAGTGACAAAACACATAACAGACCTACTCAAGGCCAATAATCACATCAAATTGCATTGATTATACGAATCGCAACCCAATTCAAGCCTATTGAAACTATGAACATCCAACTTCCAAAACTAATGCCGAATCATACCAAAACAACTCTGATTGGCATCAAATTTTGCACACAAGTCATAAATGACATCACGGACCTATTCTAATTTCCGGAATTGGAATCCGACCCCGATATCAATAAAGTGAACTCCCGATCAAACTTCTCAACCTTCCAAACCTTCAACTTCCTAACTTTCGCCAATTCAAGCCGAAACGACCTACGAACCTCCAAATCAATATTCAGACACTCTCCTAAGTCCAAAATCACTATACGGAGCTATTGGAAAAATCAAAACTCCATTACGGAGTCGTCTACACAAAAGTCAACCTATGTTCAACTCTTTTAACTTAAACTTCCAACTTTTGGACTATCCTATTTGACTCTGAAACTCACCCGAACCAAAAACAAACACCCCCAGTAAGTCACATAACCACAATACAACATAGTGGATGCAATAAGTAGAGGAACGAGGCTAAAATACTCAAAATAACTTGTCGGGTCGTTACATCCTCCCCATCTTAAAACAAACGTTCGTCCTTGAATGAGTATAGACACATACCTAAAATGGTAAAAAGATGAGGATAACGGCTATGCATATCATGCTCGGTCTCCCAAGTCGCTTCCTCTACTGGTTGATCCCTCCATTGAACCTTCACTGAAGCAATGTTCTTTGACCTCAACTTTCGGACCTGCCTGTCTAAAATTGCCACCGGTTCCTCAACATAAGACAAATCCTTGTCCAATTGAACTTAGCTTAAATCTAACATATGGGACGGATCACCGTGATACTTCCGGAGCATAGAAACATGGAATACCTGATGAACTGCAGCTAGACTAGGTGGCAATTCAAGCTTGAAGGACACCTCACCAATCCTTTCAAGAATCTCAAAAGGTCTGAAGTACCTAGGGCTCAACTTGCCCTTCTTCCAGAACCTCATAACACCATTCGTGGGAGAAACCCGGAGCAAGACCCACTCTCCAACCATGAATACAACATCATGAACCTTCCGATCCACATAACCTTTATATGTAGATTGGGCTTTACGAAGCCGATCCTGAATCAACTTAACCTTTTCCAAGGCATCCTGAACCAAGTCAGTACCCAATAGACTTGCCTCACCCGGCTCAAACCAACCCACCAGAGACAGATAACGCCTACCATACAAGGCCTTATACGGAGCCATTTGATTAATCAATTAGTAGCTGTTGTTGTAGGCAAACTCCGCAAGCGGCAAGAACTAATCCCAAGAATGCCCGAACTCCATAACACAGGCACAATGCATATCCTCCAATATCCGAATAGTGCGCTTGGACTGTCCGTCCGTCTGAGGGTGGAATGCTGTAATCAACTCAACCTATGTGCCTAACTCATGTTGTACAGCCTTCTAGAATCGCGATGTAAGATGCGTACACCGGTCATAGATGATGGATACTGGCATTCCATGAAGTCGGACAATCTCGTGAATATGGACTTGAGCCAACTGCTCTGAAGAATAAGTAGTCACTACTGGAATGAAATGAACCGACTTGGTCAACCTATCCATAATCACCCATACTACGTCAAAGTTCTTCTAAGTCCGTGGGAGTCCACCAACGAAATCCATGGTAACTCGCACCCATTTCCACTCTGGAATATCAAGCCTCTGAAGCAACCCACCTGGCCGCTGATGTTCATATTTCAAATGCTGACAATTTAGGCACTGAGCTATATACTCCACTATGTCTTTCTTTATCCTCCTCCACCAATAGTGTTGCCTCAAGTTCTGATACATCTTAGCGGCACCCAGATGAATGGTGCACCGTGAACTGTTGGTCTTCTGAAGAATCAACTCACGCAAACCATCCACATTGGGCATACATAGCCGGCCCTTAATTCATAACACACCATCATCTCCAATAGTAACCTCCTTGGCATTGCCATGTTGAACCGTGTCCTTGAGGACAAGCAAATAAGGGTCATCATACTGACGCTCTTTGATGTAATCATATAGAGAAGAATGATAAATCACGCAAGCTAGAACTCGACTCGGCTCCGAAATATCCAATCTAACAAACTGGTTGGCCAAGGCCTGAACATCCAATTCTAATGGCCTCTCCGTTGTCGGTAGATATGCTAGACTGCCCAAGCTTTCCGTCTTTCGACTCAAGGCATCAGCCACCACATTGGCATTTCCAAGATGATATAGAATGGTGATATCATAGTCCTTAAGAAACTCTAATCACCTTCGCTGCCGCAAGTTAAGATCCTTCTGTTTGAACAGATGGTGTAGACTCCGGTGGTCGGTATAGATCTCACAAGGGACACCGTACAAATAGTGCCGCCAAATCTTCAAGGCATGAACAATAGCTGCTAATTCCAAGTCGTGGACAGGATAATTCTTCTCATGTACCTTCAGCTGTCTAGACGCGTAGACAATTACCTACCATATTGCATCAACACCGTGCCGAGGCTAACACATGACGCATCATAGTATATCATGTAAGACCCCGAACCCATAGGCAACACCAATACTGGGGCTATAGTCAAAGCAGACTTGAGCTTTTGAAAACTCTCCTCACACTCCTCGACCCATCTAAATGGAGCACCCTTCTTGGTCAATATGGTCATAGGTGCAACAATAGATGAGAAAACCTCTACGAAACGACGGTAATACCCTGCCAAACCAAGAAAACTCCAGTTCTCAGTAGCTAACGACGGTCTGAGCTAACTCTGCACTGCCTCAATCTTCTTCGTATCTACCTTGATCCCCTCACTCAACACCACATGACCCAAAAATGCCACCGAATCAAGCCAGAATTCACACTTCGAAAACTTTGCATACAACTTCTTCTCTCTCAAGGTCTGTAGAACAATCCTCAAATGCTGCTCATGATCTTCCCGTCTCCGAGAGTACACCAAGATGTCATGAATAATCACAATGACGAATGAGGTAAGATAGGGCTGGAATACACTGGTCATCAAGTTCATGAATGTTGCTGGGGCGTTGGTCAGCCCGAATGACACCACAAGGAACTCGTAGTGACCATACCGAGTCCTGAAAGTAGTCTTCGGAATATCCGGATCTCGAATCTTTAGCTGATGATAGCCTGATCGCAAATCAATCTTTGAGAACACTCTGGCACCTTGTAGCTGATCAAATAGGTCATCAATGTGTGGAAATGGATACATGTTCTTCACTGTAACCTTGTTCAACTGCCGATAATTGATACATATGCGCATAGAGCCATCCTTCTTATTCACAAACAAGACTGGAGCACCCCAAGGTGACACACTGAACCGAATGAAACCCTTATCAAGCAATTCTTGCAACTGCTCCTTTAACTCATTCAACTTTGCTGGGGCCATATGATATGGTGGAATATAAATGGGTTGAGTTCCCGGCAATAAGTCAATACCAAAATCGATATCCCTATCAGGCGGCATGCTCAGAAGATCTGCCGGAAATAAATTTGGATAGTCTCTCACTACCGAAACTGACTCAATGGTAGGAGTACCAACACTGACATCTCTCACAAAGGCTAGGTATGCATCAAACCCCTTCCCAACCATCCATCGTGCCTTAAGGAAGGACACAATCCTGCTAGGAATATAATCCAAAGTACCCCTCCATTCCAACTGTGGTAAACCTAGCATAGCCAATGTCACCGTCTTGGCATGACAATAAAGAATAGCATGATAGGGTTACAACTAGTCTATGACCAAAATAACATCAAAGTCTACCATACCGTGCAACAATAGATCAACTCTGGTCTGAAATCCCCCAAGAACAACTAAATATGATCGATACATACAGTCAACAACAATAGAATCTCCCACAGGCGTGCACACATAAATAGGAGAACTCAAAGATCACGGGATATACCCAAATACATAGCAAATTTATATGATACATATGAATAAATGGAGCCTCGATCAAATAAGATTGATGCATCTCTATGACAAACCGGAACAATACATGTGATAACTAAGTTTGATGCAACCACCTCCATCCTACTTAGAAGAGCATAACATCTGGCCTGGCCTCACCCTCTAGGGCGACCCCTACCCGCCTGACCTCCACCCCTAGCTGGTTGTAGAGGTGGAGTGGCAACTGGTGTGGTAACCACGGCCTGAGAAGTCTGGGGACCTTGCAGAATACATGGAGCCTTAGTAGTCTGTGGAGGTGCACCTCTCTGAACCTAGGGCAGCCCCTCACCATATGACGAGTATCACCATACTCAAAACAAGCTCTCGAGGATGTGGCTGTTGAAACTGGCTCGGGCCTGATCAGCTGGACTAACCACTGAAAGCACCCCGTGCAGGAGGTGCACTAGACTGTGGCGGTGCATAATGGGCAACCTGAGACCTAGGAGTAGCTGTAATACTACTGGAAGCTGGAAGTGTTGAATAAACTGGATGGATCACATAGCCTCTACCACGACAGGCTACAATTGGGGCACGGACACCATTATATGTGCCAGAATCTCGAGGCTTCTTGGCCTCCATGTCCTCTCTCTCCAAGCCCTGCATACCCTCCAATCTCCGAGTGATCTCTACCACCTACTGATATGGGGTATTAGTCTCCCACTCTCGAGCCATGCTGAATCTAATACCATAGTTGAGCCCCTCAATAAATCGATGGACTCGCTCTCTGACTATGGAAACTAAGGCATGTGCATGTCTGGACAACTCACTGAACCTAACAACATACTCTGATACGGTCATAGCACCTTGTCACAACTGCTCAAACTCCACACGTCATGCATCCCGACGGCTATGGGGAACAAACTCCTTCAGGAACATTTCTGAAAACTGAGACCAGGCAAGTGAAGTTGCCTCGGCGGGGCTACCCTTCTCATAAGACCGCCACCACTGGTATGCTGGTTCCGACAACTGGAAAGTAGTGAAAGTCACCTCGCTAGTCTCCACTATACCCATGGTATGGAGAATACGGTGTCCCTTCTCCAAAAAGCCATGTGCATCCTCTATAGCTAGGACACTGAAAGTAGGAGGATGGTACTTCTTGTACCTCTCGAGCTTGAGCTACTCCTCCTTAAATATTGCTGCCCTATCCTTGGGTTGAACTGGGACAACCAGCTGTACTGGTATGACCTCTGGGACCTGATCAACATGGACCCGCTGCTCTAGGGTACATGCCGTGAGAGTCTGTGCTCCTCCCCCAGCCTGAGATATGGCTGGTGCAAGTGGGATCAACCCCGCCTAAGCAAGAGTACCAAACATACTCAAGAACTGGGCGAGAGTCTCCTGAAGTGCAGGGGTAGCAACATGCGCCTAAGGTGCCTGCCCCTAACTGAAGCTAATGGTGGATCCTTTGTCGCAGCTCGGGCAGGTGCTTTGGCTGCACCACGTGCCCCTCCTCGGCCTCTGCCTCAGCCCCGGCCTGTTGCTGCTCTAGCATGGGGCACAGGTGTCTGGTCGTCGGATCCAGTGGTGCGTGTCCTCACCATCTGTGAGAGAATAGAAAGACAAAGTTTAAGAATTCTAAGTCAACAAATTCAGACAATAAGGAATCAGACTAACAGTTCCATAGCCTCTCGAAGATAAGTACACACATCTCAGTACCGATCCGTGAGACTCTACTAAACCTGCTTGTGACTCGTAACACCTATGAATCTAGCGCTTTGATATCAACTTGTCACGACCCCAATTTCCCTCCGTTAGATGTCATGATGGCACCTAGTCTCTAAGACTAGGTAAGCCTAACATACATGCAGAAATTAACTGAGATAATGATAAAACTTTCAAATTAACCAACCACTATCATAAAAAGGACTCCGCAATTGAACAAAACAAAACTCCTAAAATCCATTGATACCAAGTCAAAAGCTTTACAAGGGTATATTGAACATCCCTATACAACATTATCTATAAAAAGGGAAAATGAAATAGAACTAGATAGAGGGTGAATCCGAGGCCTGCGGATGCCGGCAAGTATACCTTGAAGTCTCCAAATCCGAGCTCGACTCACTGGTGCCTAGGCTAGTAAGAGGTACCTGGATCTGCATAAAAGATGTGCAGAAGCATAGCATGAGTACACTACAACGGTACCCAGTAAGTATCAAGCCTAACCTCGGTAGAGTAGAGATGAGGTCAGGTCAAGATCCTACTGGAACAAATAAGAAAACTAAACATGTATATATGACAGTATGATAATGAAAAACAATAAAAACGATACAATGAGGAAATATAACAAGAATAGCTACACTGAACTAAGGCAATTAAGACATGATGGAAGAAAACAAAGAATAAAATGCCAAGGAAACAATGCAAAAAAACACAAGTGATGTAATTGAAAGGTACCAATAAGAATCACTACCGAGGTACCGCCTCGTAGTCTCATTTCGTAAATCAAGTCACAATCTTTCCTTATATCACCGCGGGAGCCTTGCATTTAGTTTTGAAAATCATTTTTTTGAAATAGCTACCCGTGTTTAGCCCACCTTATCACACCGCGTGGCTTTAAGTAGCTCCCCCTACTAGAAACACACGTATCAAGCCCACCTTATCTCATCTCATGCATTTCAACCCCAATCCTTATACCACCGCATGCGTATCAATATCACATCATAACACAAATCGCACCTCAAGTGCCCAATACCACAACTTGCCAAAGAAGTCAACAATAATAGTGTTTCCACAATAAATAGCACATGGCTCAACCACAACAATAACAAGAGTCTTAACAATAGCAACCGAAAGTGAATAACTCAACAAGAATGGTGTTTCAACAAATTTATAACTTTACCTCAATGTGAATCACGACCTTTATAACTTCAACACCAAATTCAACAATAAGATATTCCAAGAAATAAAAACTCCAAGTAAAAGAACTCAACGGTTATATAATGAATAATGGAATTGAGAACAATAACTTCAACTAAGCATGTAAAGACAATTATCAAGTAAGAGCTAAGACAAGTATTAATGATGTCAAGTAAATCATGTGAAGATAGACTAATAATGATGAATATAGCATGTTATGGCAACTCAATTAAAGGCATGGAAAGAATCTTCATAGCTAAAACTGGTCAGTTACCATATTTAGCCCGTTTACACGCTTATCACCTTGCGTGCACGGCTTCACATATCGCAATTAGCACAAAAAAACACCAATCCTAAGGGATAATTCCCCCCCACAAAGTTAGGCAAGACACTTACCTCAAACACGCTAACTCAATCCACTAGTAAGCCTTTCCCTCGATTATCCAACTTTGAATGACTCGAATCTAGCCAAAACAACTTCATACCATAAATACAAACTATAGGAAACTATTCCGAACAATAAAGTTGCAATCTTTAAAGAGAAACAAAAAGTCAACTCAAAAAGTCAACCTGGTCCTGGCATCTCGAAACCCAACCAAACTTTCAAATCTGAACATCCATTCAATAACGAGTTCAACCATACAAGAATTACTCAAATCTGACTTTAAATCGCCTTTCAAATCCTCAAAATTTAGTCTAAGAAGTTTCATGATTGTTTCCCAAATTTTTCCAACTCAAATCACTAATTAAATGGCAAAAATAATGATGGATTCATGTATAATGGCCAAATCCGAGTTAGAATCACTTATCGCGATGATTTCCTTGAAAATACCTCAAAATATTTTCACAAACCGAGCTCTCTAGGTCCAAAAGATGAAAATGAGATAAAACCCTCGAATACCCCCTTTTCTGCCCAGCGGTATTCGCTTATGCGGTCAAACAGTCGCACCTGCGACCTCGCACCTACTGAAAAATCCATCGCAGGTGATGTTACAACTAAGGCTAAGCAAGTCCGCTTCTATGGACAATAATGCGCACATGCGCGTCCGCTCCTACGGAACCTGGGAGCACCTGCGCACTCGCGCATGTGGAACCTGCGCGCACTCGCGCCTGCAGAGGGTCTCTGCTTCTGTGACCTCAGGCCTGGCTAGCCCTTTCCGCATTTGCGATGACCATTAGGCACCTGCATGCCCTCACCTGCGGCCAAACCCTCCGCAGGTGCGATGACCCCAGAACAACAGTTGTTTCAGCAAATCAACCAAAGTCCAAAATGATCCGATTTCGATTCGATTCACACCCGAGACCCCGTCCGAATATACCAACAAGTTCCAAAACACATAACAGACCTTCTCGAGGCCCAAAATCACATCAAATTACATTGATTCTACAAATCGTAACCCAATTCAAGCCTATTGAAACTATGAACATCCGACTTCCAAAACTAACGCCGAATCATACCAAAACAACTTCGATTGACCTAACATTTTTCACACAAGTCATAAATGATATGACAGACCTATTCCAACCTCCAAAATCGAAATTCGACACCGATATCAATAAAATCAACTCCCAGTCAAACTTCTCAACCTTCCAACCTTCAACTTCCTAATTTTTGCCAATTCAAGCTGAAACGACCTACGGACTTGCAAATAAACATCCGGACATGAAACATAGAGGAGACAATAAATAGGGAAACAGGGCTAAAATACTCAAAACAACTAGCCGGGTCATTACAGTGGGCCCGGGTTAAATTTTTGTTGACTTTTCAAATTATATTAAAGATTGAACCTTTATCGTATGGTGGTAGTTTCTAAAGCTTGTTTTGACTTGTTTGAACAATAATTAACTAGATTTGGGTGGTTTAGAAGCTTGTTCTAAAGGAAAAGTCGTGTTGGATTGTTGATCTTGTTCCAAAAAGAGGAAAGTGTCGTGGTTAACCTTGATTTGAGGGAATTAGGACTTGATTGGTCTATTGGCTACATGATTTATATGGGGACGGTGTATATGCAAGGTAACAAGTGTGTATGCATTGTCATAATTTCAAGTATGCGGGGTGTACTACTTAATTGCAAGTCTTTAATTAACCATGTCTTCATTTCTTTCATATTTTTATATGTGCCTTTTACTTGATACATGTCTTTACTTGTTATATACATTCTTTTACTTGTTACATATCTTTAATTGTTACATGTTTCTATTTATTCATGCCTTTATTTATTGTCCGCCTTTACTTGTTATATGCTCTCACCTGTATTAGATAGATGCTTATGTTATTTCATGACTTTACTTGTCTTATGTCACGACCCAAAATCCAACTAGTCGTGATGGAACCTAACCCAACCCGCTAGGTAAGCCAATTAACAACTATCCAATTCCAATAATATTAATAAGACAATTATTCAAAAGAAATTATATGAAACTAATACATTTCCCCAAGAACTGGTAGTACAAATCATGAGCTTCAAAGAATTGAATTTACAAAGCTGAAATGAAAAAAATACATCATCTATTTGAAAAGTACATAAACAGAGTTTTATAGATCTAAAGCTACCACGAACAAGGGGCAGCTACAACCGGGACGCAGGTACATCTTCAATCCAGCTCCCATCGAACACAGCAACATCAGCAACCAACATCTGCACGCAAGGTGCAGAAGTGTAGTATGAGTACAACCGACCCCATGTACTCAGTAAGTAACAAACCTAACCTCAGGTTGAAAGTAGTGACGAGCTAACACAAGGTCGGGTCCAATGCCAATATCCCACAACAGTTCATAACAACGTAATACAAGTAATAAAAGAAGTATCTCAGAAGTAAAATGCTCATCTCGTTCATAGTCCCAGAAAATAGTCATGCTTTTCAAGTATCTTAGTGAAAACCCAAATCTTTTACCGAAAATGCCAAAAATACGAGTAAGTTTGAAAACTGTAATTTTTTGAAATATCCTTTCCACAATAAATAAGATGTTTCATTTTCATTCCAGATAACAAGTGTGAAATACATCTCTATGCCCACATATCAATTTGTGTAAAAAATCATGAATGACGTGATACCGTACAACTTGAGGAAAAATGCATCTCTATGCATGTATGTCATGTGTGCATGCCAATGCCATGTATCTCAGAGATGAATCATGTACTCACACTCTTAGAGTACTCAATCTCATTGTCTCACACTTTCCACTCATTATGCTCAACCACTCGGTACTGTATATGGCTCACACGGCACATGGAATATCCATCCCGGAATATATACATCATTGACCATCAGTCACTCAGTACCGAGGAAGGCCAATTCGGCCCCATAGAGAAGATCCATCTCAAGGTATATAAATGCTTCAGACAAGATCCATGTCCAAGGAAGATCCATCCCTCAATATAATCAACCGCGCTCAATTGAGGTGTGTACAGACTCCAGAGGGGCTCCTATAGCCCAAGCGCTATCATAAGCCAGATCAAGGCATAAATCAATATAGCATGTTGCGACGTGCAGCCTGATCCCATAACTGTCACTCATACTCAGGCTCTCGGCCTCACTCAGTCATAAATCTCTCCAGTCTCAGTCACGGGCTCACAATGTCATGAAACTAGCCCGACAACAATGATATGATGTATCAATAAATAACAACTGAGACTGAGATATGATATGAGTGCATGAATATAACTAAGTACAAAATATCAATGAAATAAGTGAGATGACAGCAAGAAACGACCACTATGGGTCCCAACAGTATCGGCATAAAGCCTAAACACGATATTTAGCATGATTGACAGCTCAATTACTTTATCACATGGTGAAAACACGGATATTAACAAAAATAGGGCCATTATACAGTGCCATGGAAACAACGGAGTTCCAATTCACATGGTACATGCCCACACGCCCGTCACCTAGCATGTGCATCACCTCAATACCAATCACATAACACGTATTACGGGGTTTCATACCCTCAACACTAAGTTTAGAAAAGTTACTTACCTCGAACAAGCCAATTCCAACATCGAGCAAGCTAAGCGATGCTCCAAAATTCCATCCCATGCATTCTAGCCTCCGAACGGCTCGAAACTAACCAAAAACAACTCAAGTACATCAAACAATGCTAAAGAAATCAATCCTGATCGAAAAAGATCAAATCTTGAATCAAAAGCCCAAAACCGGCCAAAAGCCCAACCCGAGCCCGCACCTAGGAACTTGACAAAATTTACAAAATCCAACAACCCATTCAATTACGAGTCCAACCATACTAGTTTCACTCAAATCCAACAACAATTCGATGTTCAAAACTCAATAATTCATATTATGAAACTTTAGGCCAAAACCCTCAATTTCCTCTACAAAATTCAGAATCCAATTACCAAACACGAAGGTAGATTCGTGATATAAGATCAAAAATGAGTAGAGAACACTTACCCCAAGTTTTGTGGAAAATCTCCTCTCCAAAGTCACCTAATCCGAGCTCCAAAATCCGAAAATGAAGATAGAAACCAAAGACCTCGAATTATAGGTTCTGCCCAGCGATTTCGGCATTTGCGGACAATTCATCGCACGTGCGACCACCGCTTTTGCGGGAAAACATCGCATCTGCGAAAAATGGCCTTGCCCCGTAACCCTCGCACCTGCGGTATCAAACTCCGCATCTGTGAAGACACTCGCACCTGCGTTTCCACTCGATGCTCCTGCGCATCCGCACCTACGCCCTTTTCTCCGCTTCTTCGGGCCTCCTCATCCGGCTCTCATCTCACATCTGCGATGCCTTTGTCGCTTTTGCGGCCATCGCACCTGTGCAAACCAACCGCAGGTGCGATCATACCAGAACCAGCAGCCTTCAGCAATGCAACATGTTGTGAAAATGATCTGAACCTTGTCCAAAACTCATCCGAGCCACTCGGGACCCAGTTCGAATATACCAACAAGTTCCATAATGCAATACGGACCTACTCGAGGCCTCAAAACACACATAACAACATAAAAATGATGAATCACACCTCAAATCGAAATCTATGAACTTCGAACTTTCAAATTCAAT
This sequence comes from Nicotiana tomentosiformis, assembly GCF_000390325.3. Lineage (NCBI taxonomy): Eukaryota > Viridiplantae > Streptophyta > Magnoliopsida > Solanales > Solanaceae > Nicotiana > Nicotiana tomentosiformis. The sequence continues at coordinate 75,349,533 of NC_090823.1, read as the reverse complement.
AACTCGTGCCGAAACATAGCAAATCAATCCGGAATGACTTCAAATTTTGCGCACAACTCCCAAATAACATAACGAAGCTATTCCAATTTCCGGAATCACAAATCCGAATCCGATATCAAAAAGTCCACTCCCGGTCAAACTTTCCAAAAAAATCCTATTTTGCCATTTCAAGCCAAATTCCACTACAGACCTCCGAATCCAATCAGGACGCGCTCCTATGTCCAAAATCATCCGACGGAGCTTACGGAACCATCAAAACTCCGTTCCGGGTTCAAATTCACATAAAGTCAAACTTGATCAACTCCCTCAATTTAAAGCTTCAACAATAAAATCCATTCTTCCAATTCGATTCTGAATAACCTAAAAATCAAAACCGATAATTCACATAAGTCATAATTCATCATATGGAGCTACTCATGCCCATAAACTACCGAGCAAAGTGAAAATACTCAAAATGACCGATTGGGTCGTTACATTCTCCCCCACTTAAACATACGTTCATCCTCGAACGTGCCAAGAGTTGTTCCCAAAGCCATCAAACCGCCGTATAACCATACCATGCATGTACCCGGGGATGATCCCACGTCACCCTATCCCATACAGGTCTGATAACACAATATAACTGAAATTTCACAATTCAACCTAGCCCACAAGCCTTTGAATCCCATTTCCAACATCCAGAATTTCTTATAAGATCAGAATCTCGCATCTACATACTGTATAAATCTGAACAAGCTATACCAAAAGCCGTAACCATAACTCAAATACTCAAAACTCAAATATCACATAGCTCAAATGCTCTAAGTAATGATTTCTAATCACAGTAGCTGCTCAAATCAACCCAATATCGGTAACAACCTCATATCAAACAAAGCATCGTTCTAAACCTTCGTACACTGCCAAGGATGAAAGAAACATGTAGAACTCATAACCATTCATCAGATCAACAAGTCATGGTACTCCATCTTCTTCGATAAGAACTATAGCAAATTTCTAAGCCGACTTTCGATATTATCCTTCCAACCATGCTGTAATCAATTCCGATAGTATCCATTCTAGGTACAATGTCTTCATCTCATCCAACACGACCACTCTAGTGATATGACATACCCATATAATCTAAAGCCACAACCCGTGCAATCCGTGCACCAATAAGCAATACTCAATCATGGAAAAATGACTCAGACAAGAGAACTGCCTCGCAAGATTAACAATTATCGCCACGATGAAATGCTGAAAATCTATCACATACCGTAGAACCATAACACACAAATCTAACACAAGGGATCATATCTCAACACAACTCCGATGCAATGCGTGACCCCATCCAAACACTGATCCATATGAAATACCTCAGCCACCATGCTCAAAATCAATAACCACGCGCAATCCGACATCAAGTACTCAAAGTGCATTACCATAACCATGGAGAAGCAAAGGACACAATGCCACACAAACCCGAAAGAACATAACTAATGCGCAATCAATCATGCATCACAAAAATACCCATATCGCGCAAATTCCGCTATAAAGTCCAAATAGAACCGCACCATGTGTGCTTATAACCAATAGCAGTATGGAGCCAACCAATCTGGCTCGATGTAGAATACCCATCCTGGTCGGGCCTACCAATGGACCCCAAATCAACTCTGGTCACCCAAAAATAGATAAATAACCCTCCGAAAGTCCACAGTGACTGAATTATAACACATATTATCATTTGGCTAGCTTCGGCCACGACTTCAAGGTCCACAACCATGAGACAATCTGTTCCTGAGAACTCCCAGTCTCCAACTCCATAGGACACACGAATCACTATATTTGATCCCAACTCCACCACCAGAATGCTAACACATCTGTCATACACGGTCATCCCACAAGGAATACTTCTAAAATTCTTTTGTGCCACATAGCAAAATTTGAATATCAGTAGTCGATCAACCAGGAGAGTGCCACAATACTAGTGAAGTATCCATAAATCAAAACACATTGCCCCTTCTGAAATGTATACTCTCATCAGGCCATACCAATTAGTAATATCATTTACCTAGTCATATACAACCGTCCATGCTGCCTACGAATTTATGTCCTTCCCTTCAAAACTAAATTGTGACCTTGCACATGCAAATCTCAATCCCACTCAACACACCGCATCTACCATTCCATCCTGTGAAGAGTACAAGAATCTCATAATCAACTCTGAGTCATAAGTAGAATACATACCCGATCAGTCAGAAACCTTCCATTTGATCTCATCCAGGAGAAAATCCCAATATGCAACATATTCCTCACACCGATAAGAAATATACTCCTCGAACCGTGGTAAAAACTATTGAGAACTCTTCGAAACCTATTTACGCACCACCAAGCTATTAGAACCGAATCTCTCTAATGCAACCCAACCACGCAGGTTGCCAAAACCCAAGAGCATTGCCACAAAACTCCTGTGGAGGCTAGCCACATCATTAGTACCCAAAGAACCGATTATATCCGTTACTGTGCTGATCCAACCTAATTTCTCCAAGTCCCTTCCAAATTGCCTTCAAATTGATACTTCTCCTTGCTGGAACACTATGATCCTTAACCAAAATTTACCACAAAAGAGACCCTAGTATAAAACCACAATGCCCTAAGGCCCATAAGCCGCTCACTTCCCTCTTAAGCACCCCAAGGCACCACAACCGAGACACCCACTCTAAAAGACCTTATGTGAACCTAAAACTGTTTCCTTCACCTTCTTGATACTGAAATGCACAATCCACAATGATATAAAAATGCCACAACTCTCGACACCATCCAACGCAACTCCTAGTTTCTAGCCATATACAAATCTTGAAAATTCCAAATCGCTACATATAAATCTTGAATCCATTAGAACCATTCTCGAGAGTCATCCACTCTACTCAAATCTCAATTAAACCAACCAAACGAACCGCACGATCTGTGCCCCATTAGCACACCAACACCCAAGGGAGTAACCCACACTCCTAAGCAATCGAGCAAATTCCTACTCTATGTACACTACATCCTTCGTGAATAAACCCTCAATTATTTTATGATTCCCATATACCTATAGAGTGTAATACAACCTGTATTCAGAAATTCCTTTACCCGATTCATCCTCGATCTCGACCTCTGCAAGTCATAACTGATTCACTAGTATACCCCGAACTGAAACCAATACAACACATAACCGTGCAATCAACTCGTCAATAGTGAACTCCCCCACTTGGCTCAAAGCCTTGGAATAAAACATCGGACTACTTACAATTACCATACCCCATTACCACCATAATACCACAGTGAGATTCCATTAAATCCTTCATCTGCTTATGCAACACAAACCATCTAGTACCTCAAGTCATTTGCAAATCTCGCGTTCATCCTCGTGAGGGTTAAGCCAATTTCCACAGGCAATCCAAACTCAAATTGCAACATATATCATTCACTGGTAAAAGAGAACTCTCTACAAAACATCATAGGGATCACACAACCTCAGGACACCTCGCAGGAGATAACCCACCTGCTTTGCCTCAAACTGACATCTCTTTACACCCTTCCATAGTCACGACTACTACGCAATCACTTAATCTTCTCGATTTTGAACTTATCAACAGGACATGAGAATTTACTTCACTCCACAACTAAACAACATGAGAGATCCCTTACCACTCGAGACCATACGCCAAATCAAGATAGAAATCAGACACCCATAGTCCTTGCTATATCTCAAGTAAACTCTTCTCATCACATCTGAACAATCTGAACACATCTCACATTCTCATCATACTTACAACATAGTCATCCAATCACAAATTCCACTAATAGGGACACTAACGGACCTATAAGTCCCAAAAGCACGTGCTCACACAATTGAAATCTTCGTGCTCAAGTTACAGTCAAAACCCGGCATCAAGTCCTCCAGACTGGCCCATCATCAACATGCCAAAACCATATCTCGCACTTCAACCATAGAATCACAGGCCACCGGCGCACAGCCGATACCGAGCGCTCATATGCGCATACAAATGCATGGAAGGAATTCAAAGAGTTACGCTTCAAGCTGAATCAATGCCGTGCGATAAAGAAATAAAGATGGGAAGTATATCCTAAATGTCCTGTAGCCTCTCGAAGATAGGTATGGACACCATCATACCGATCCGCAACACTCTACTAGACACTTGCTCATGACTTGTAGAACCTATGAACCTAGAGCTCTGATACCACCTTGTCACGACCCAAAATCCAACGAGTCGTGATGGCACCTAACCCAACGCGCTAGGTAAGCCAATTAACAACTATCCGATTTCAATAATATTAATAAGACGATTATTCAAAAGAAATTATATGAAACTAATACATTTCCCAAGAACTGGTAGTACAAATCATGAGCTTCTAAGAATAGAATTTACAAAGCTGAAATGAAATAAATACATCGTCTATTTGAAAAGTACATAAACAGAGTTTTATAGATCTAAAGTTACCACGAACAAGGGGCAGCTACAACTGGGATACAGGTACATCTTCAATCCAGCTCCCATCGAACACAACAACATCAACAATCAACATCTGCACGCAAGGTGCAGAAGTGTAGTATGAGTACAACCGACCCTATGTACTCAGTAAGTAACAAACCTAACCTCAGGTTGAAGGTAGTGACGAGCTAACAAGGTCGGGTCCAATACCAATATCCCACAACAGTTCATAACAACGTAATACAAGTAATAAAAGATGTATCTCAGAAGTAAAATGCTCAGCACGTTCAGAGTCCCAGAAAATAGTCATGCTTTTCAAGTATCTTAGTGAAAACCCAAATCTTTTACCGAAAATGCCAAAAATATGAGTAAGTTTGAAAACTGTAATTTTTCCAAATATCCTTTCCACAATAAATAAGATGTTTCATTTTCATTCGAGATAGCAAGTGTGAAATACCTCTTTATGCCCACATATCAATGTGTGTAAAAAATCATGAATGATGTGATACCGTACAGCATGAGGAAAAATGCATCTCTATGCATGTATGTCATGTGTGCATGCCAATGCCATGTATCCCAGAGATGAATCATTTTCTCACACTCTTAGAGTACTCAATCTCACTGACTCACACTTTCCCACTCATCAAGCTTAACCACTCGGTACTGTATATGGCTCACACGGCCTAGGGAATATCCATCTTGGAATATATACATCACTGACCATCAGTCACTCAGTACCGAGGAAGGCCAATCCGACTCCATGGAGAAGATCCATCTCCAGGTATATAAATGCTTCGGACAAGATCCATGTCCAGGGAAGATCCATCCCTTAATATAATAAACCGCGCTCACTGGGGATGTGTATAGAATTCGGAGGGGCTCCTACAGCCCAAGCGCTATCATAAGCCAGATCCATGCATAAATCAATATAGCATGTTGCGACATGCAGCCCGATCCCATAACTGTCACTCATAATCAGGCTCTCGTCCTAACTCAGTCATCAATCTCTCCAGTCTCACTCACGGGCTCACAATGTCATGAAACTAGCCCGACAACAATCATATGATGTATCAATAAATAACAACTGAGACTGAGATATGATATGAATGCATGAAATCAGTGATATGACAGCAAGAAATGACCACTATGGGTCCCAACAGTATTGGCATAAAGCCTAAACATGATATCTAGCATGATTGATACCTCAATTACTTTATCACATGGTGAAAACATGGATATCAACAAAAATAGGGCCACTATATAGTGCCATGGAAACGACGGAGTCCCAATTCACATGGTACATGCCCACACGCCCGTCACTTAGCATGTGCATCACCTCAATACCAATCACATAACACGTATTACGAGGTTTCATACCCTCAACACTAAGATTAGAAGAGTTACTTACCTCGAACAAGCCAATTACAACACCGAGCAAGCCAAGTGATGCTCCAAAATTCCATCCCGCGTGTTCCGACCTCCAAACGGCTCTAAACTAACCAAAAACAACTCATGTACATCAAACAATGCTAAAGGAACCAATACCGATCGAAAAAGATCAAATCTTGAATCAAAAGCCCAAAACCGACCAAAAGCCCAACCCGACCCCGCACCTTGAAACCCGACAAAATTTACAAAATCCAACAACCCATTCAATTATGAGTCCAACCATACTAGTTTCACTCAAATCCGAATCCAATTCGATGTTCAAAACTCAAAAATTCATATTATGAAACTTTAGGCCAAAACCCCCAATTTTCTCTACAAAATTCACAATCCAATTACCAAAAACGAAGGTTGATTCGTGATATAAGATAACAAATGAGTAGAGAACACTTACCCCAAGTTGTGTGGAAAATCTCCTCTCCAAAGTCGCCCAATCCGAGCTCTAATATCCGAAAATGAAGATAGAAACCAAAGACCTCGAATTATAGGTTCTGCCCAGTGATTTCCGCATTTGCGGACAATTTGTCGCACCTGCGACCACCGCTTTTGCGGAAAAACATTGCATCTGCAAAAAATGGCCTTGCCCAGTAACCCCCGCACCTGCGGTATCAAACTCCCCATCTGCGAAGACACTCGCACCTGCGCTTCCACTCGATGCACCTGCGCATCCACACCTGCGCCCTTTTCTCCGCTTCTGCGGGCCTCCTCATCCAGCTCTCATCTCACATCTGCGACGCCTTTGTCGCTTCCGTGGCCATCGTACCTATGCAAATCAACCGCAAGTGCGATCATACCAAAACCAGCAGCCTTCAACAATGCAACATGAAGTGAAAATGATCTGAACCTTGTCCAAAACTCATCCGAGCTACTCGGGACCCCGTCCGAATATACCAACAAGTTTAATAACGCAATACGGACCTACTCGAGGCCTCAAAACATACATAACAACACAAAAATGATGAATCACACCTCAAATCAAAATCTATGAACTTCAAACTTTCAAATTCAATAACTCGTGCCGAAACTTAGCAAATCAATCCGGAATGACTTCAAATTTTGCGCACAAGTCCCAAATAACATAACAAAGCTATTCTAATTCCCGGAATCACAAATCTGAATTCAATATCAAACAGTCCACTCCCGGTCAAACTTTTCAAAAAAACTCCTATTTTGCCATTTCAAGTCAAATTTTACTACGGACCTCCGAATCACAATCCGGACGCACTCCTAAGATCAAAATACCCAACGGAGCTAACGGAACCCTCAAAGCTCCATTCCAGGTTCAAATTCACAAAAAGTCAAACTTAATCAACTCCCCCAATTTAAAGCTTCAACAATGAAATCCATTCTTCCAATTCGATTTCGAATAACCTGAAAATCAAAATTGACGATTCACATAAGTCATAATACATTATACGGAGCTACTCATGCCCGTAAACTACCGAGCGAAGTGTAAATTCTCAAAATGACCGGTTGGGTCATTACACCTTATTGCCTTAAATTGTTTCCTATTTCACTCTACTATGATACATCGGATCGCCTTGAAGAATTATGCTACTTAGTTCCCCTTTTATGTTATGTTGTGAGATTTGTCGTATTTGGTTGTTATTGATATATTGGATCGCGTTGTATGCTGCATCAATATTATTATCTATGTGGATCAGGTTGCATGCCGCAACAGTATTATTCTGTATATATGGATCGAGTTGCACACCGTAATAATATTAAAACATATATATATATATATATATATATATATATATATATATATATATATATATATATGTGTGTGTGTGTGTGTGTGTGTGTATGTGTGTGTGTGTGTGTGTGTGTGTGTGTGTTGGGGGGGATTTGATTGCACACTGCAACCGTAATAGTATTGATATGTGGATCGGGTTGCGCACCGTAATGGAAAAGATGAATTGTGATTATTCTTGATTGTTATATTCCGCTACCGTGTTGAGTTGTGAGACTGTGATGTGATGATATTTTGGGCAATCCAACGGTGAACTATCAGATTAATTACTCATTTTATTGCTTTTGAAATCATAAATTTTTTATTAATAAATAAAATAAGTATAAAAGATCATAGTGGTATAATGCATAAATAAGACATAAAAATGAAATGGTAACAATGTTAGGCAAAACCATAAAAATCTAATAGTAATTCTCAGAACCCGGTGTCACAAGTGCACGAGCAATCTAGTAGAATATACAAAATTTCTATAACTATTGTCTGAAATAAAAAAAGACAGAAATAGTAAATACAACAAGGAGAAGACTCTAGGAGCTGCAGATGAGAGCATGGGAAGCAACTTATTACTAGGTCTGCGAATAACGGGGATGCGCGCCTGAATGGCCACCATATGTACCTGCCTCAGAACATGCACAATTAGTGCAGAAGTGTAGCGTGAGTACGTAAATCAATGCGTACCCAGTAAGTATCTAGTCTAACCTTGAAGAAGTAGTGACGAGGGATCGACATCGACACTTACTAGTAGTCAACAGATAAAGTGCAAGAATTATAAATAGGCATGAAATACAACAGTAACCATAGAATAAGGAGCAATAAATAAGTGAGTCTTTAACAAAATATCAATTTAAAATATTCAAATATCACATGCCAATTTTAACAAATAAGAACCATCAATTAATTATCAATTCTCAAGTCATGAAGGAAATGTCAAGTACAATCGGACTCCTAGCGATATTACGCACGAGTTATGCCGAGGTCGTACGGCCCGATATATATATATATATATATATATATATATATATATATATATTATGCCGAGGCATTCGGCCCGATGCACAAGAATAGGGAAACTCTTCGGACTACGGAACATACGATTACAACACCATGATAGGCACATAAAGGAGCAAATTTTCTGTCAATAATCGAATATTCCGCCAAAACTCAAAGTAACGAAGCTCGGTCTAACATAATCCCTAATCAAATTTTAATTATAATTTCACGTAATTAAACTAACAAGTTAGGTTCAAATAGTACAAATATTGCATGGTAAAGTCCTAAGTCTACCCGGACATAAACATGAACTTTTAGCTACGTACGGACTCTCGTCACTTCGTGCATATGTAGCACCCACAATTATTAGAAAATAACAATTTAAACACCTACGGGTTCCCTCTTACAAGGTTAGGCAAGAGACTTACTTCGCTTCCAAGTCCACTACTTGGCCTTTCAACCTTACTAATTGCCCCAAATCGATGTCGGGCAATCCAAAACTAGCCAAAGGTCATACAAACAAATCACTATATGCTCAAAAGTTCATAATTCATCTATTAGAGTAATTACCCAACCCAAATTAGAAAGTCCTTAAAAGTCACCCCACGGGCCCACGTGCCCGGATTCCGGAAACTTTGTAGATAAATATTACCCATGACCTTACGAACTCAATATACAATTTCTACTCAATTTCATAATCATTTTTGTGGCCTAATTCTATTTTTACTAAACCCTAGGTTTTTCAGCACAATCACATAATTTTTACAATTTCTATGTTAAAATCTATCAATAATCTATGAAGAAATTACTTACCTCAAGATGAAAGGTTAAAATCCCTCTCCAACAAGCACCAATATCGGCCAAGCAAAGTGTAAGAATGAGAAAAATGAGCTTAATCCTGACTTTTAAAAGTTTTTGCCGAGTGATCCCTTCTTCGCGATCGCGAAGGCAAAAATTGCCAAGGCCATAAAAAGCCTCTTCGTGATCACGATCAGGACCCCCGCAATCACGAAGGCTAGCCCCGTCCATCATCGCGAACGCGACCCGCCTTTTGAAAATGCGAAGGGCAACGACTTGCTAAGCCGCCAGACCTAGCCCCTTTCTACGCGAATGTGACCCTGTGATCGCAAATACGAAGGCTTGTGACCCCAAAGCTTTGATCGCGACCCTCTTTTCCCGAATGCATAGAAAAAAATCTCGCCAGCCCAATTCTTTCATCGCGAACGCGAGGCTTCCTCCGCGTTGGCGAAGAAGGAAACCAGTTAGCAGAAAATCTGCTATTTTGGACTTAACTCCTAGTTGTCCGAAACACACCTGAGCCACTCGGGACCCCGTCCAAATGCATCAACAAGTCCATAAACATAATAAAAACCTACTCAAAGTCTCAGAACATGTAAAACAATATTGAAACCAAGAATCGCACCTTGAAACAAAATTAATCAACTTACGAACTTCAAACTTCTTCAACTAGTTCTGAACGCGACGAATCATGTTTAGACAACTCAGAATGACGTCAAATTTTACGCACAAGTCAAAAATCACCATACAAACATATTTCCATGATCGGAACCCCAAACGGATATCGATAACACCAAAGTCTACTTCAAACCAAATTTAAGAAACTCTAAAACCTTCAAGGCGCCAACTTTCAACATTAAGCGTTGAAACGCTCCTGGATCATCCGAAACTCGATCCGAACACACGTCTAAGTCCAAAACCATCATACAAACCTATTGGAACCATCAAATCCTGGTTCTGAGGCCGTTTACTCAAAATATTGACTCAAGTCAAACTTGGCTACCTTAGGCCACTATTAAGGAACTAAGTGTTCCGAATTCAACCCGAACCCTTCTAAAACCAAATCAACCATCCCCGAAAGTTATAAAACTGTAAAAGTACATACACGAAGTCTTAAATAAGGGAACGGGGATCTATAAAGCAAAACAACCGATCGGCTCGTTACAATATAGTTAGTCATTTCTCCATCTCGTTATTGCTTCTCTACTTATTACTTGTACAAGTTTATAGTGAGTGTCTTGTCATAGCCTCGTCACTACTTCGTCGATGTTATGCTCGATACTTACTAAGTACATGGGTCGGTTGTACTCATACTACAATTCTACACTTCTTGTGCAGATCCCTGTGTTGATCCCAGTAGTGTCCAGAGGTGATTGCTCAGACCCTTTTCATCCAGGAGGCTTGAGGTAGCATTGCTTGGCTATTGCAGACCCTGGAGTCCCCTTCCTACCTTTATCTACCATTTATTATTCCAGACAGTATTGTATTTTTATTTCAAATCTGTATTTAGTATTATTAGTGGCTCATGTACTTGTGACACCAGATTCTAGGGATAGACTTAGACAATGTTGGTGGTACTCCTATTATACCTTTATGTTATTTCACTCTTTTACTATTTAAAGTATCTTAGTTGTTAAACTGCTTTAGTTATTGTGCTAATGTTGGTCTGCCAAGTAAGCGGATGTTAGGCGCCATCGTGGCCAATGTTTAGGATTTGGGTCATGACAATTTTGCTATAGAAACCAAATATGTGATAGCCTCTAAGGCGGCCAAAAAGGCGGTTTGGCTTGAAACTTTCTAAGAGATTTGGTTGTAGTTCTCAAAATTCAAGCACCAATTACACGTTATTATGATAATAGTGGTGCGATTGCAAATTTGAAGGAATCACGAAGCCATGAAAGGGCTAAGCACATTGAGCTTAAATCATTTAATTTTTAGGCATAGTGCAGAGAGGTGATATGGTAGTCGCCAAGATTGCATCAGAGAGAAACTTGACAGACCCAGTTATTAAGATCTTTCTATAGAAGATTTAGGGAATGGGTGTTAAGGTTGTAGACGCATGTTCAGAGTCTAAGCAGAAGATTGTTAAGATATACTATAAACCATGTATTTTGTTATAGTACTTTTCATGGAATAACTAATTATTTATTTATTTATTTAATTTAATAAAGTCTTGTTTAAATAGATCAGGTATTTATTTGTGTTTCATTTGCTTATATAGTAGATAATTTAGTGTATAGAGTTTTAACTTATACACAAAAGATTATCATCAGTTCTTATAAATCATACAGTTTATGTTCACAATCTAATGATGGAGTTGGACAAACTATCGGAATGATTGTAGCATAAGATTACATATAATTCATCTTGATTGTGAGATATGGTTAAATTTTTGACTTCTTGTGCTAGTGTATTTTGCATATATTGAATAGACCAAGTAGAGATAAGTATTTTATACTGACTTAGTAAAATAATTCTCTATCCCGTTAAATAAATTTATACTCTTAATCTTGATATAATTATCAATAACTGTTTATGTTATTTATTATTTTGATTTACTAAAAGGCGACATTCTTTTGTGGGTCAACATGCCTGGTAAATTGAACAATAATAATAATATACATTGCTAAAATAATAATTAGTTGATAAAATCCATGTGTTAGTCTTGATATTGATGATACACTTTTATGAAAGCTTACAAGTTTCATGTGTAAACCCGGCCGATAACTTTTGTATCCGACACATGAAATAAGGTGAGAAAAAATCTAAATAAAATAATCAATAAATTAAATTATCAGTAATTTAATTTAATCGATTAGTATTTGAATCTTAAGACGTAGAGCTAAATAAAGTATAATGAAAGAATCTCAAAATTTAATTAAAGAGTGCAATTATGAATTTTTACTGAAATAATTTATAATTGATTATGGTAAATATTAATCTCAAAATTTTAAATTAATTTAATAATAGTAAGATTTCTTAATTAAATTATGGGGTCCCTACTGTGCATGAATAGTTAGGAATTAAAAGAAAAAAATTCTTGATTAAAAAAAAACTCAACAGGTTTTGAAAAAGGGTTTAACCCCTTAAAACGTGGTCTATATCTAGGAGGGTTTTCTCTGCTAGTTGCCAGACATTTTTCTCTCTATTTTAGAGGAAAAATTCATAAATTTTGTAAGTTTCTGTTATTATTCGGGTAACACGGTAGTAGATCTTGGAATATTTGAAAATCGTGATCGAGCTGGTGTTGGTGATTCCGTGATTTGTTATGGAACTATATGGTCATGTGTGTAGACAATAAATTGCGTCGAGAAAATAAAATCGAGACTAAAAAATATTGCAACAATCGTAGTATTTGATTTCAAATATTTGAGTGTACAATCTCTATGAATCCTCTGATTCTTCTTTCCAATAGTAAATAAATTCAAGGGCCTTTGAGCTTGATCTTGAATCTATATTTGTTTCCACCAACGATGATCTTAAATTCAACTAGCACGAACTTTGATTTGAACTCGTACTCCTTGAATCTTGACTTGTTCTTCGTTCTTGAGCTTGAAGTTCTTCGTTCTTGAGCTTGAACTTGATTTCTTTAATTTGAACTTGATTGTTTGAAGCTTGAAACTTGTAGAGAAATTTGCGGCGTTTGATCCACGAGCTCTTTCTTGCTTCTTGTTATAACTTCTGGTCTCTTTTCTAGGTTATGAAGACCCCTATTTATAGTTGTGGGAGGGAAGAGTTATAGTAAGAACAAACTCTTTCCGACCAATCAAATTGAAGTGTGACAAGACCGCATTTGATTGGCCAGAACATGTCACTTGCACATGTAGCGCGATTTCATTGGCCTTTTAATGTGACTTGGCATGCCTTGTCATTTTGACACGTGGCATGATCCCATTGGTTCTTTTGTTTGACTTGGCATGCCACGTCATTTCACGCGTGACACCAAACTGGGTCTCTTGGAAGATGACATCTTGGACCTAATGAAGTGGGCTCATCATTTATAGCCCAATTAAATGGGCTAGCTCAATTATATTGAACTTATAGAATTAATCCAATAATATTAGCTCATAATATTTATTTGGACTAGTATATTTAAACTATAGTCCAAATTATTTATTGAATTTAAATTCAATAAATTTTACATGCCTACAAATGCCCCCTACTTCAAAACTTATCATGAGCGTAGATTAATTAAGACTCAAAGATTAGGCTTGAAGTACACATAATAGACATATTTGTCCTCTTAAATGTTTTCCCGAATTGAATCTTTACTTTCCTCGAGTTATGAAAAGAATTTCCATGTTACTAATGGCATGTATAAATATGCATAATGACCAAACATCAGTCATCTCGTAAGACAAAGTATTCATGAAACTTTTTTCCACTTTAAATTCCATTCTTTGCATTAAAGAAAAGTTTCATCTGACATAACAATTCTTTTCGTGGCCATCCATGGTCGGAGGACTCCTATTCATATAGGAATGTCGTCGTCCGCACATTACCAAGCATATAAGAAGTGTTTGATAGTCTCCAAATCCCACTTGAACTTGAAGTAGCCATTGACTAAATCCCTTTAGGAGACAAATTGTCGCTGCCGCCTTAGTACTGGTCCCATATCGGCAAAACGAACTTCAACGCCACTTTTCAGCACCTATATAAAGTCATGTGCTCATGTTTATTTCGCATAAACCCGCGACATTCTCAAAGTCCATCTTACTTCGACTTCTAACGTTTAGGAAGCCTGCACAAAGGTAATTTGTTTTTCGCTTTAATTTTTCTGTGTTTTCTGTCTTTATTATTTTTTGTAGGTCGAACGAAAAGAATTTGTTCTTGTTTAACGAGATGATCCATGCATGAAAAAGATAATCTTAGGATGTGAGGGGATGGATACTCATCCCTGTCCGAATATCGGAGAGATTACACTCAAGGTGGCCCGACTATCGGAGAGATTACTCTCATCGTGACCCGACTATCACAGAGATTACTCTCAATGTGGCTTGACTATCGGAGAAATTACTCTCAAAACGACCCGACTATTTGAGAGATTACTCTCAATGTGGCTCGACTATCGGAGAGATTACTCTCAAAATGGCTCGATTATCGGAGAGATTACTCTCAATGTGGCCCGACTATCGGAGAGATTACTCTCAATGTGGCTCGACTATCAGAGAGATTACTCTCAAAACGACCCGACTAACGGAGAGATTACTCTCAATGTGCCCCGACTATCGGATAGATTACTCTCAATGTGCCCCGACTATCGGAGAAATTACCCTCAATGTGCCCCGACTATCAGAGAGATTACTCTCAATGTGAGCCGACTATCGGAGAGATTACTCTCAATGTGGTTCGACTATCGGAGAGATTACTCTCAAAACGACCCGACTATTGGAGAGATTACTCTCAATGTGCCCCGACTATCGGAGAGATTACTCTCAATGTACCTCGACTATCAGAGAGATTAGTCTCAATATGGCTCGACTATCGGAGAGATTGCTCTCAATATGCCTGACTATTGGAGGGATTACTCTCAATGTGCCCCGACTATCGGAGAGATTACTCTCAATGTGCCCCGACTATCGGAGAGATTACTCTCAAGAGACTTACATGTCAATCTTAAGATTGGAAAATATAGTTTCCTTTTAAGGACAAACCCATGAAGAGGCCAACTTAAGGTGCAAAAGGACTCATATGTCCACCTTAAGATTGAAAAATTATAAAGCTTCAACTCGAAGACTGTGTGGACTTGACGACATTGACGTGAATATTTGGAAACTTTGAAGATTTGGTGGACTTTGCAGACTTCAACTTGAAGACCGACAGACTTGAGGATTTCAACTTGGAGACTTCAACTTGAAGACCGACGACTTGAAGACTTCAACTTGGAGACTTGGAGGGTTTAAACATTTCAACTTGGAGAGTAGCAAATTTGAAGACCAGAGGACTTAAAGATTTGGTGAACATGAAGACATAGTAAATCCCTGAACTTTAGTGCAAATACTTGGTAGCCTACTAAAAGACTATAATCGCCCTATTGAAGACACTGGTTTATCAAGAAGACTTGCCCCTTCTAAGTCATATGAGATCCAAAGTTCAAAAGAAGAATGAAATTTCAGCCTGATTTTCAAGTGTTGTTTGAATAAATTACTTATATCATACTTCATTTGGACAACGACTAGGAAAATATGTATCTTTTGAACTTATGCGGCTGAACTCAGAATGAAACTCTAAGCTACCTACGTACCTCGGTGAAGAGGATCAAGTCATACCGTAGTTCAGAATGGGTGATTTTTTTTTTATTTTCTTTTTTTATTTATTTTTTTATGTCCTAACTTTTGCCTAGGCCTCCCCTTTCAAGGTTTTCAACCTAGCGGACAATTTTGTTTTTTGGGTGGGTCGTACACAGTTTAGACTCATACGGGCTAGGAGTGTAGGAACATGCAGTTTAGGCTCATGCGTCAAGGAGCGTTGCAACTTCAAGGATAATACTTCTTCAAAAACTTGCCATCTGCATCAACTAGCTTGTAAGCCCCACTTGAATAAGCTTCTTGTACGACATATGGCCCATCCCATTTTGAAGTGAACTTCCTTATAGGTTTATGGGAAGTAATTATGGGTCTTTGTACGGCAAGGACTTGATCTCCTACTTGAAAGGATCTCGGGCGAACTCTTTTATTGAAGGCACGAGACAATCGATCTTGATAACATTCAAGACTCTGTTGAGCTTCCAACCTCTTCTCATCAAGAGCCTCAAACTCTGCTAATCGAAGTCGAGCATTTTCTTCATCAATGATCCCTTCTTGAATAGCCAGTCGTAATGTAGGTATTTGACACTCGAGTGGCAAGATAGCTTTGACTCCATAAACGAGCGAATAAGGAGTCGCTTGTGTTGGCGTGTGGTGAGTCATCCTATATGCCCATAGAGCTTCTTCCATACGGTCATTCCAATCTCGTTTGGATTTGGAGATGACTTTCTTTAACAAGTTGCATAGAGTTTTTTTGAGTGCCTCAGCTAGACCATTGGCGGCAGCATTGTACATCGAAGAGTTACGTTGCTTGAAGCCAAATAGATCACAAATCTTGTTCATCAACCTATTATCGAATGACTTTCTATTATCCGTTATTATGTAACGAGGAATGCCAAAGCGATAGATTATGTTTACTTAGATGAAACTTGCAACATTTTACTTCTTTACCTCCTTAAGAGCAACAACTTCAGCCCATTTTGAGAAGTAGTCAGTTGCAGTCAAGATGTATAGGTGCACACCAAAGGACTTTGGCAGTGGTCCAACAACATCCAATCCCCAAGCGTCAGACGGCTAGGATGCCACAGTCGCGTGCAGCACTTCAGGAGGTTGATGAATAAAATTTACATGGAATTGACAAGCCTTATATCTTCGAGCGTAGTCCAAGTAATCTTTTACCATCGTTGGCCAATAATATCCCAGCCTTTTTATATGGAAGTGGAGCTTTGGTCCAGACTGATGTGATCCACATATCCCAGAATGTGCCTCTTGCAAAGCTTGGAGTGCTCTTTCTTCCCCTAAGCATCGCAAGAGTACTCCCTCGAATGACCTTTTGTATAGAGTATCTTTGTAGTAAAGGAAGCGAGGTGCACGACGGCGGATTTCAGTCCTTCTCCTCGGATTTTCTGAAAGTATCCCATAGCTTAAGTAGTTGATAATGGGTTGTCACCATTCTTCTTTCTCAGCTTCAGAAATAGTGACAAGATGCTTAAGTTCATTTCCTTCACCTTCAACCTCATTTGGCGGCAGTACTACCCATTTTTGGCAGATAATAACTTACGCTTGATCAGACAAGGTTAACAATGAAGCTAGGGTAGCTAAAGCATCAACCTTCTTATTTTCTTTCCTTGGCACATGTTGAATAGACACGTCACCGACCCATCCTATTAATTTTTTAGCATAATCATGATATGGGCGTAGTTCAGGTTTCTTGACCCCGTAACTACCTAAAAACTGGTTGATCACCAACTGAGAGTTACCAAAGACTTGCAATTGCAACCGATTTATTTTGACAGCCATTTCAAGCCCAAGTATTAGTGCTTGATACTCAGCAACGTTGTTAGAGCAGAGTTGCGTCAACGTAAAAGAGTAGGGCAAAACTTCACCTTGAGAAGTGACAAATACTACACTAGCGCCAGCTCCTCCGCGTTGTGCAGCACCATCAAAGTACATCTTCCATGGAGGTTGAACTTCAATGACCATTGTGTCCTCATCAGGCAGTTCATCAGTTAGCTCCCAATCATCAGGTATAGGGTGATCTGCCAAGAAGTCTGCTAATGCTTGTCCTTTTACAGCCTTTTGAGGGATGTACAAAATCTCAATTTTTTAAAATTGGAGATACTATCTCGCTAGTTGATCACTAAGGGCAGGTTTTGACATCACGAACTTGATGAGATTTGCTCTAGAAACCAGACGAACAACATGAGCTTAAAAGTAGTGCTTCAACTTTTGAATTGAGAAGACTAGCGCCAAACACAACTTTTTAATTGGCGAATAATTCAGCTCGTGTGGTGTCATCATCCTGTTCAAGTAGTAAAGAGAGTTTTCTTTCCCCTAACTATTTTCTTGGGCCAACAGCGCTCCAACAGACCTTTCTTGTGCTGAAATATATAGTGTTAACGGCTTTCCAAGTATAGGGGCTGCTAAAACCGGAGGCTTCATCAAGTAGGATTTAATGCTCTCAAAGGCATTGCTACACGCTTGGTCCCATTTGAAAGGGACACCTTTCTTCATAAAGAGACTAAATGGTTGGTACCTCTCAGCTAGGTTTGAGATGAATCTCTTAAGGTACGCTAACTTTCTTTGCAGACTTTTCAATTCGTGAATATCCCGAGATTCAGGCATTTTCAAGATTGCATCTACTTTGGCTTGATCAATTTCCATCCCTCGATGTCGGACAATGAAACCAAGAAACTTTTCGGAAGTAACTCCAAAGGCGTATTTCAATGGATTCATCCTAAGTTGGTACCTATGGAGCAACTCAAACACCATTCTCAAGTTTTTCAAGTGGTCGCCCATCGTTCTTGATTTTACCACCAAGTCGTCCACATAGCATTCGATATTTTTGTGTAGAAGGTCATCAAAAATATTCTGCATAGCCCTTTAATAAGTAGCACCAGCGTTCTTTAATCCAAAAGGCATTACCCTATAGCAATAAATACCATTGGGGGTGTGGAATGCAGTAAGCTCTTCATCTTTTGGTGCCATGCAAATTTGGTTATAGCCTGACGAACCATCCATAAACGACATTACCTCATACCCAGTAGTAGCATCAATCGTCAGCTCTGGAATAGGAAGCGGGAATTCATCTTTGGGACACGCATTGTTGAGATCCCTGAAGTCGACACACACTCGAATATGGCCATTCTTCTTCCTTACAGGGACAATACTTAAAACCCATGTTGGGTATTTAACTTCACGAATAAAGCCAGCTTCGATGAGTTTGTTAACTTCGGTTTCAATTAAGGGAACCAAGTCCGGCCTAAAGCGCCTTTGGGCTTGTTTAACAGGGCGAGCACCATTCTTGACGACAAGGTGATGGACTGCTACTTTCGGGTCCAAGCCAGACATCTCTTTGTAGCTCCAAGCAAAGACATCCCTGAACTCCTTGAGTAACTCAATATAAGTGCTTTCTTCATCCACTCCTAGTAAAGCACATAAGTAGGTAGGTCTTGGTTCTTCATCGGTGCCAAGGTTAACTTCTTTTAAGGCATCAACTGTAGTCTTCACTCCTTCTTCAAGTTCAGGTGGAGCATCTTTCGCATCTTCATTTTCTTGAGGGTCCCCATCGTTGAAGGATATGTGATAACACGGTGAAACATCGTCCAATTTCTCGTCATCCTCCATTAGAGATAAAACACCATGCTTGCCTTGTGTAGTAACATCATACGAAGAACCCACACTTTCTTCATCTTCATCACGTTCTTAAGTGTAGACCATAGTGTATGGCTTCACCTTCAGTACCTCATCACACGAAACCATGAATTTTGTTTGTCGCTTCACTCTAGAAGGAACCAAACTTTGGAAATCTTTAGAGATCTTCTGAATTTTGGGCAAAGCGGCTGTTTTTATATTTCAATAATTTCTCTGGAACTTATTCCCCTTCTTTAATGGACCCAATCTCTCAAATACAGAAGTTCTCACAGTTGATTTTCCAAGTCGATCAAAGACAAAAGGCCTATTAGAAGCGGCAGATTCGTCTTCTACAGTGATATAATTATTGCTCGCCCTTCTTATGGAGATGCACACTGGTGATGGTTGCTTGTATCCCAAACCTTCACGCGGTTTCCTCGTCGCATCTTCTGATGGAAGCTTCCTAACTTTGACGGCTCATTGGGATTGTATCCAGTTTTTGCAAATAGCCTGTAAGCATTAGGATTAAAACCTTCATCTGTTCGCTTTGTAGGGAGTGCCACATTCTGCAAACGATTTTGGGCTACAAACCCTACAAGTGGCTTTGAGGACAACTTTACTGCCTCAATTCATTTTATCAGAAGAGTTAACTCCTTTAGCATGTTAGTTTGGAGATTAGATGATTCACCTTCATCTTTCTTTCTTTTAGGGACATATTGGAGTGCATGACTTACTTTCTTGCCATAAGACGCAATATCCCCTCTATGAGATTTATTCACATTGGGTTGTACCTCCTCAATAATAGCTTTGGCTCTACCAGCAATCACCTCATCTCTTTTAGTTATGGGCTCGTCATTCTTGCTTTTCATGCCATCATCAGCTTTTAGCTCCTTCACAATGCGGTTCTTCAAGTAGAACTTTGCATCGGTGAAGTGTGACTCAGCATCGGTGAATGGCTCATCATCAGCAACTATCTTCTTCTCGACTTCACCCTCGTAGTACTTCAAATATTGATGGTAGGTAGATGGAACCACTTTATTCTCATGTATCCAAGGCCTTCCGAGCAAGACGTTGTATGAAGTCTTTGCATCGATCAAATGCAGCCATGCACTTGATTGCATATCTTCAATGGTGATTCCCAACCTGATTGCACCAATGGCTCTTTGCCCCCCTTGGTTGAATCCTTGGATCATCACACAACTTTCTGAGAGTTCGTTCATGGGAATACCAAGTTCTTTCACAGTGCGAATTGGCAAGATGTTCACTGAGGATCCTCCATCAACCAAAATTCGATTTACCCTTTCATCACACATATAGCCAACCAGGTACACCGGGCGGTTATGAAGAGTGTCACCTAGTAGAAGGTCGTCATTTGTGAATGTAACTTTTTTCTCACAATCATTAACTTCTTGAGGAGTGGACTCAATGAGCTTTTACGAAGATGGTGCCAACGGTAGGTCATCACTCTTTTCTTCCCCTTTATCAGCATTGTAACAAGAGGCCTCAATACTATCATGAGAAATCTTCATACGAAACCAAAATGGCAAGAAATCCTCCAAGGTCACTGGATGTCGTGGCTTTTGAGGATGGTGCACCTCCACTTTTGCTTTCTTCAAATGCTTAACTGGATTCCATCTCCTGGGTCTTTTCACCATTATTTTCCTTTTTGGTTGTTCTATTGATTCTTTTCGTGGGCTCCTTTTGTGGTGCCTACAATGAGTTACCAACGTCCCACCTTCATCATCATTAGATTGATTGACTTCAGCTTTGCCGTTCTCCAGTAATTCTTCATCTTTACTTTATTTAAAACCACACAATTCATCCGGACTGAATGAGCCAAAGGTGATAGAGACTTGGTTTGCGCTTGCTTTCTCATCTTCAAGCACGATCTTCTTTTCGCGATCCAAGTCCATAACTTTGTCCTTGAAGGCAAAGCACTTCTCCAGAGGGTGACTCACAAGTCAATGGTATTTGCAGTAATTCGAGTCATTTGTTTTCCCAGCTTCATTTGGTCGCTTCATCTCTGGAAGCTCAATGAGATTTAACTCGAGGAGTTATTCAAAAATAGCTAGTACATCAGAATCCAGAAATGGGTACTCTTTCTCTTGCATTTCTTTTAGAGTCAACTTTCCACTTGGCTTATCTTGAAAAGAAGTGGATTTCATACTCTGCTTCTGGCTCACTTTCGTCGTGAACTTTACAGGTGATATTTTGGCATTCATAGCTTCTTTGCTTTCAGACTTGGGTACGAACTTTCCCCACTTCCTGACTTCTTGCTTGTCATTCCCTTTGCGAGGCTCATAGATGGGCAGCCTTTCATTTCCAGCAGAGGCCATGCTCAATTCCATGTCATGGGCACGAGTTGCAAGTTCTTCAAATATGCTAGGCTTGATACCTTGCAAGATGTAGCGCAATACCCAATGCATGCCTTGGATGCACATCTCTATGCCAGAAGCTTCACTAAGCCTGTCTTTACAGTTGAGGCTTGCATTCCTCCAACGATTGATAAAGTCAATGACTGGTTCACCCTTCCGTTGGCGAGTATTTGTGAGTTCCACCATGCTCATAGTGCGCCTTGTGCTATAAAAGCGATTGGGGAACTCTTGCTCTAGTTGATCCCAGCTATCAATAGATCCCGCCTCGAGGTCTATATACCAATCAAAAGCATTTACTTTTAGCGAGCGGAAAAACTATTTGACAAGGTAATCTCCATAAGTCCCAGCGTTGTTGCATGTCTCAACGAAGTGCGCCACATGTTGCTTTGAATTTCCTTTACCATCAAACTGTTGAAACTTTGGAGGTTGATAGCCAGCAGGCATTTTCAACATATCGATCATTGCAGTGTACGGCTTTGCGTATGTAAGGGTGGACTTGGCAGCAACTTCATACTTGTTCTTAATGGTTCCTTCAATAAACTCCTTCAGTTGATCGATTGGAATCATCCCTTCAGATGAGATAGGGATAGCCTTAGCGGATGCTATTTGTCTTGGGGGAGAATCACTCTCTGGAACTTTTGGGAGCTTGCCAGGTGCGTGGGTGGATTCTTCTTCCATCAAGATTCCCACCCTATCTGTTAGCTTGTCGATTCTAGCATCTTGATTTTGCATGCACTTGGTCAAGCCATTGATTGCTTCCGTGAAGTTTGCTTATTTCTCTTCCACAGATGAAGTGTTTGTCACCATGGCTTGTATGATTGTTGTAGATGATGGGAAATAGCATGGATTATCACACAGATTGATTCTCGAATGACTCACACTATGCGGTGTAAGTGGGGAGGATCCGTCACTTAAAGCATCATCATCTTCCTTCACAGCAGAGTTCTTAGATCCAGAGAGGTCAAGCAGAGCAGGAGTTTTCTTGATCTTTTCAGCAACATCGCTTCCTCCTTCGGGTGCATTTGTGGAAGATCTTGCTCCTTTTGAGGATGAAGATCCAAAAACAGAGGTTGATGCGGACGACACTTGGAGTGCTTGTTGTCCTAAAGAGCTTGCTTTGCTCCTCATAACTGGTCCAAGGCTTCCCAAGGTAACATCGAGGATGCTTTGCACCTCAGCATAAAATCTGGAGCTAGCAGCCTTGGTGGAAGTTGATTCGGGGTTGATTTTCTTTTAAACCATTTTGATGTTCTTAAACTTTGGTGATTGAAAAGTTGAGATGAGAGGTAGAGATGGTCCCACTAGGCGTGCCAAAATTTGTAGACAATAAATTACGTCGAGAAAATAAAATCGAGACTGAAAAATATTACAACAATCAAAGTATTTGATTTCAAATATTTGAGTGTACATCTCTAGGAATCCTGTGATTCTTCTTTCCAATAGTAAATAAATTCAAGGGCCTTTGAGCTTGATCTTGAATCTATATTTGTTTCCACGAATGATGATCTTAAATTCAACTAGTACGAACTATGATTTGAACTCGTACTCCTTGAATCTTGACTTGTTCTTCGTTCTTGAGCTTGAAGTTCTTCGTTCTTGAGCTTGAACTTGATTTCTTGAACTTGAACTTGATTGCTTGAAGCTTGAAACTTGTAGAGAAATTTACGGCGTTTGATCCACGAGCTCTGTCTTGCTTCTTGTTATAACTTCTGGTCTCTTTTCTGGGTTATGAAGACCCCTATTTGTAGTTGTGGGAGGGAAGAGTTATGATGAGAACAAACTCTTTCCGACCAATCAAATTGAAGTGTGACAAGGCCACATTTGATTGGCCAGAACATGTCACTTGTACATGTGGCACGATTTCATTGGCCTTTTAATGTGACTTGGCATGCCTTGTCATTTTGACACGTGGCATGATCCCATTGGTTTTTTTGTTTGACTTGGCGTGCCACGTCATTTCACGCGTGGCACCAAACGGGGCCTCTAGAAAGATGACATCTTGGGCCTAATGAAGTGGGCTCATTATTTGTGGCCCAATTAAATGGGCTAGCTCAATTATATTGAACTTATATAATTAATTCAATAATATTAGCTCATAATATTTATTTGGACTAGTATATTTAAACTATAGTCCAAATTATTTATTGAATTTAAATTCAATAAATTTTACATGCCTACAATGTGATTGACGAGCTTTATTCACGCTTGAATAGATAATCTGTAAAACCCCGTATGTGCTAGTTATTTAGAATACAAGTGATTTCGATACTGAGATTGCTTTCCCTGCACATAATAAAAAAAAAAACATACTATATAACACGATCAATTGTATCAAGTGCATTTTCAAACTTCATGCTCGCTATTTGGATATAACACGTTAATGAAACTAATCTTATTGCATCTCTTAGATGAGAAGGAGCAATTTACTCAATAAGAATAATGTTCAAATATACAATCTTCATTGAAGAATCTTATACTCACGTAGAATATATTTTTGAATAACTTTAATATATCAATATTCCAAAAAAAAAAAATAGGTATAAAGTGCTATTGAAGTTGTGGGGAAGACAAGAGGAATAACCAAGTTCTACAGAGAAAACTTGCAGCCTAAATCACCCTTATCTCACTCACATGGCGATGAGACAAAGTACTTAATCATGGTTCATCCAATTTTAAGAAATGTACTCGTAATTTAATTTACGACAATATATCCAGACTATAGTAAATAAGACATGTACCTTTTACATCAATTGACCAAATTCAGAGGTGAATAGAGTTTTTGTTTTATCGGTTTAACTGAACCATTATTTTCGACGCAAAATAAATACATATACACATATATAAAAATTTAAAAAATTCGAAATATTAAATTTTGATCAAAAGATACACTCAGACTTTGTAACACAAATTACTAATTATGTATGACTCAATTTATTTCAATAACAGAACATCAGAATCATGTGCACTTTTCACAAGAAAAAGAAGATTTAACAGATCCTTTTATGAATCCAAGCACAAGTACAGATTAAAGAAAGTACATATATAACTTACGGAAATGAGGTACATGTTTGGTAGCCTCACAATTATTTCATTCGATATATATATATATATATATATATATATATATATATATATATATATATATATATATATATATATATATATATATATATAGGAAGACACATTTAGGAGAATTTCTCGAACCTTCAAGAAGTAACTGGAACAAATATTATTGGTAAATACTTATTTGCACCGAATGTTAAAAACTATGTTTCTAAGATATATATCTTATATCCATTTTGCTTGGTGTAAACACTCAATGCAATTAAGTTCTTACTAATATTAATATTGCTGGCTTCTCTATTTTTTACCAGTATTAGATTTCTTGCCAAGGCTCTTGACCCATTTGAGAAATTTGTTTTTGGAAGCATCTCTGCGTTTCTTCTTTTCATCTTCATTGGGAGGAGGAGGAGATTCTGGATCCCATTGATCAGCCCAAGAGAGCCCCTCGGATCGAAAAACTTCCATTTTTTTCTTCTATTTCTTCCCTATTTTACCTCTTTTGCATTTCCAAAGACTCAAAAGAGACAAAGAAGACTTATTTGTGGGGGAAAAATTCAATGGTTACTTTTGATTCTTTTTGAAGGGATTGGTTTCTAATTAGTTGGTTTGTTATTCAATGAAAATAGTGATACTTGTGAATCATTGAGTTTTAGTCTCCTTTGAATACAAGGTACATATATATGGTTTACATCTTTCTTGTCTAAATATACTCCTAGCCACGAATCGTATTTTTAAGTATACTAGCTTTAGAATACATATTTTGCGCGTGAACCACATTTTAGTGTGCTCAAAATTTTGAAAATAGCATAAATATTACATTTAAAATTATGTATAGAAGTTAACGAAAAAGTGTAAGCTCTTAAAAATAAAAAATATTGATCCCATATAATCAGCCAGTTTAATAAAGTGAGAAACAACTCCATAAAAGTCCTCTATATCTCAGCTAATTTATTCAATATAAAATTTATTCCAGCTTTACAGTTTCATACTTTAATTTCACAAATTATCATGCTTCTTTTAAGTTTCAATATGAACACATGTCCTTTGCAAATTTAAGAGTTTATATATCCTTAAATTCATTCAAAAAGATACGAATAGAGATGTTTCTACGAAATGTACTAAAATATATAACGTAAAAATGTGAAAAGAAAAATAAAAATAAAAAGAGAATAATACAAATCTCAAGACCAAAACTCAAAATACATGTTGTTTCTCAATTATTTGACTTTCAGAATCTTCATAAACTTTTATTCATCCACCGAGAAATCTGTAATGATTCTCTAAAAGACAATTATCTGGTGAGGATGATGCAGGCTCATTAGGTTGTTACATTCATGTTTCAGCGATATTAATGAATGACTTTCCCATATTTCCCAATCAGCTCCAAAATATGCACGCAAGGTGCAGAAGTGTAGTATGAGTACAACCGAACACATGTACTTAGTAAGTAACAAACTCAACCTTAGGTTGAAAGCAGTGACGAGCTCGGAAAACGGTCAGAGTCCAACACCAATAGCAAAAAATAACTCGTAACAATATAATGAAAGCAGTACAAATAATAACTCAAAAGATCGTATGCTCAACTCGTTCACAGTTACGAAACAATAGACATATTTTTCAGGTATTACAGTAAAACCCAAATCTTTCACCGAAATTACCAAAATATGAATATATCTGAAAACTATGATCTTTCCCAAACTTTCAAAAACAGATAAGATATTTCATTATCACATAGCATGAGGAAAGTACATCTCTATGCCTACATGTTTATATGCATGTCAAGTCATCAATTATAATATACCGTATAGCATGAGGAATATACATCTCAATGCCTACATATCAATATACATGTCAAATCATGAATGATTTCACAGTGATATTCTCAAGTACTCTCACCCTCAACTTACTCACGCTGTGTGTCTCATTTGCTCACTTCATCACACGCACACAATCACTTAGCACTCTACGGGTGCCTGGCTCATAAACCCCTCACCAAAGCACGTATATATATATATATATATATATATATATATATATATATATATATATATATATATCACTGTACCTGCTCTCACTGTTGGTATGTCAGACTTTAAAGGGGTGGATCCTGCCCAAGCGCTAATCAAAAGTCTATAAGACCTGTTGCAGCGTGCAACCCGATCCACAATAATAAATAAGCCAATAAGACTTGCTGCAACGTGCAGCCCGATCCACAATAATAATAATAGTCACAAAGCCAATATGGTCTGCTGTTACGTGCAGCCCGATCCACAATAACACTCACAATACGGCTCTCAAGCCCACCTCAATCATCAATCTCTCAAGTCTCAAGGGCTCACAATCTCGTACTACTCAGCCCAAACAATGGTAACATGTGATGTAACAATAAATGATGAACAAAGACTGAGATATGATATGCAAATAAAGACTGAGTATATAATTACAGCTAGAGCAGATAACTCAAAACAATAGAAATAGCCTCATTAGGTCTCACTCGAATAAGCACGTAGCCTAAACATAATTTATAACATGAATCACAGCTCAATTACTCTAGCAAGTAGAAATTTCACGGATAGAATAAGATACAACAGCAAAACAAATCCGGTCATAGTCTAATCGTCAACTTGAATCATGATAACCCCGGTGCATACCCACACGCTCGCCACCTAGCATGTGTGTCACCCCAATACATCTCTTATATATATATATATATATATATATATATATATATATATATATATATATATATATATATATATATACATATATCACTGTACCTGCTCTCACTGTTGGTATGTCAGACTTTAAAGGGGTGGATCCTGCCCAAGCGCTAATCAAAAGTCTATAAGACCTGTTGCAGCGTGCAACCCGATCCACAATAATAAATAAGCCAATAAGACTTGCTGCAACGTGCAGCCCGATCCACAATAATAATAATAGTCACAAAGCCAATATGGTCTGCTGTTACGTGCAGCCCGATCCACAATAACACTCACAATACGGCTCTCAAGCCCACCTCAATCATCAATCTCTCAAGTCTCAAGGGCTCACAATCTCGTACTACTCAGCCCAAACAATGGTAACATGTGATGTAACAATAAATGATGAACAAAGACTGAGATATGATATGCAAATAAAGACTGAGTATATAATTACAGCTAGAGCAGATAACTCAAAACAACAGAAATAGCCTCATTAGGTCTCACTCGAATAAGCACGTAGCCTAAACATAATTTATAACATGAATCACAGCTCAATTACTCTAGCAAGTAGAAATTTCACGGATAGAATAAGATACAACAGCAAAACAAATCCGGTCATAGTCTAATCGTCAACTTGAATCATGATAACCCCGGTGCATACCCACACGCTCGCCACCTAGCATGTGTGTCACCCCAATACATCTCTTATAACATAGTTCTCAGGGTTAAATACCCTCAAATCCAAGTTTAGTTATGTTACTTACCTCAAATAAGCCAAATCCAATACCGAACAAGCCAAGCCATACTTTAAAAATGCCATCTCGCGCGTATCAACCTCTGAACGACTCGAAACTAGCCAAAAGCAACTTCAGAACATCAAATAATGCCTAAAAAATAATCCTAGATGATAAAGGTCGAATCTTTACTCAAATTCTCAAAGTTAATCAAAAAGTCAAACCCAGGCCCACACCTCGAAACCCGACAAACTCACGTATTCCGACAACCCATTCAATTATGAGTCTAACCATATTAATTTCACTTAATTTCTCCTTAAAATTCGTAAGACAACTGCCAAAATCGAAGATAGATTCATGAAATGTAATCAAAACCTAGTAAACACTTACCCCAATCTATGTGGTGGAAATCACCTCCAAAATTACCCAAATCTGAGCTCCCTAACTCAAAATGTGTCAAAATGAACAAAAACCTCGATTTGTAACTTTCGCCCAGCACTTTTCGCATTTGCGAAACAATATTCCTCCCCCAACCTGTTCCCAACTTTCATTTACCCATTTATTTATATTTAATTTGTTTGAAGTATTAGTTCTGCGGCGTTGCTTCTGCGACATAAGTTCTGCTTATGCATACTCCACTAAACAGTCGAGCTCTCACACCTGCGGATACTGGTTCTCTACTGCGCAATCGTAGGTGCGAGGCTAAAGCCCGTTTATGCGCAAAGTCCCAACCAAGCTACCATCCGCTTCTACGATTAGATTCCCGCTCCTGCAGACACACAGATGCGCCCGGCTTTCCGCTTCTGTGGCCTTCCCTCATCCAGCCTTGCCTCACTTCTGTGCCCATGTGACCGCATCTGCGGCCACCGCACCTACGCCCATAACCCAAAGGTGCGAGCACACCAGATCCAGGAAAGATAACCATCACACATGAATGAAAGATGATCTGAAACACGTCCGCAACACACTCGAGCCCCTCGGGACCCCGTCCGAACATACCAACAAGTTCAAAACATAATACAGACCTACTCAAGGCCTCAAATCACACATAATAACATCAAAATCATGAATCACACCTCGAATCGAATTTAATGAAATTTTAAACTTTCAACTTCCAAATTCCGTGCCAAACTATATCAAACCAACCCGGAATGACCTCAAATTTTGCACACAAGTCCATAATGACATAACGAAGCTATTTGTAATGACCCGGCCGATAATTTTGAGAATTAGCACTTCGTTCGATAGTTTGAGAGAACGAGTATCTCCGCATAATATATTATGACTTGTGTTAATTAGCGGTTTTGGTTTTCAGGTTATTCAGAATCGATTTGGAAGAATGAACTTCATGATAGAAGCTTTAAGTTGGAAGAATTGACCAAATTTGACTTTTAAGCATTTAACTTAGGATTGGAGTTTTGATGGTTCCGTTAGGTCCGGATGGTGATTTTGGACTCGAGCGTATGCCCGAATTTGCATTTGGATATTTCTAGAAAGATTCGGCACTAATTGGCCAAATTTAAAAATTTGAAGGTTTGGAAAGTTCATAAGTTTGACCGGATCTTGATTTTGAGGATATCGAATTCAGATTTTAGTTCTGGGAATTGTAGTAGCTTCTTTATGTCATCTGGAACTTGTGCACAAAATTTGAGGATATTCCGAGTTGATTTGATATGTTTCGGCACGAGTTTTGAAAGTTGAAAGTTCATTAATTTTGATTGGAGGTGCGATTCATCGTTTCGATATTGTTATGTGTGATTTGAGGCCTCGAGTAGGTCTGTATTATGTTATGGGACTTGTTGGTATATTCGGACGGGGTCTCGGGAGGCCCTGAAGAGTTTCGGACATAGTTCAGATGGTTTTCATTTGCTGGTTTCTGCTGTTACCTATTGCTTCTGGCATTCTTCACAATCCCGAAGGCTTGGCCGCGATCGCGTAAGGTGTTTGGTCTGCTGTGAAACTTTTCTCTCCATGCTCGCAAGAGTATACATGCGTTCGCATAGGGAGGGGGTGGGTCTTCATCGCGTTCACGCAAGGGTGCACGCATTCGCATAGTGGTTTGGACTGAGCTAGGCAAAGATTGTTCTTCTTCGCGTTCGCATAGGTAGTTACGCGATCGTGTAGGGTATATGTGGAGGCAGTGTTGGTTATCTAGCAAGATCGTTGAGGTTTGTCCGCGATCGCGATTCATTGATTCGTCCAGTGATTATAAAGTACTCTATTTCATGGGTTTCGGCCATTTTTACATATTTAGAGCTATGGATCTCGGATTAAGGCGATTCTTGAAGCAGTTTTCACCATGTGGATTAGGGTGAGTGTTTTCTACTCATTTTTTATTTTATATCATGAATCTATCTTCGTTTTTGACATTTGATCCAGGGTTTCAAAAGTGAAATTGGGAGTTTTTGTCTAAGCTTTCCTAAAGTGAATTTTTGAGTTTTGAACATCGATTCAGAGTTTGATGTGAGTAAAATTAGTATGGTTGGAATTGTAATTTAATGGGTTGTCAGATTTTGTGAGTTTCATCGGGTTCCGAGGTATGGGCCCCGGTTTGTCTTTTTAGTTGACTTCGGGATTTTGATAAGAGATTCGACCTTTATCATTTGGAATTGTTTCCTTAGGTATTATTTGATGCCTTTGAGTTACTTTTGGCTAGTTTCGAGCCGTTCAGAGGATGATTTGAGTGGGATGGCGCTTCTAGGGTATTGATTTGGCTCGTTTGAGGTAAGTGTCTTGCCTGACTTTGTTGAGGGAAGTTTTCCAACTAATTGTCATTATTTGGTACATGCGAGGGTGATACATATATTAGGTGACGAGCATATATGCAATTGCCAGGGTTAATCATGCTCGGGGGTAAATTATACTATAAATTGCGCCTTGTAGAATTACGTGACCTTCTTCCTTTATGTCTTACTTGACTTCTAGATCACTAAGGATATGAAATTAAATGTTAGAAACCAAGATTTAGTTTATTATAACTTGATTAAAATTTGACGGAATTTTGAGAAATATTGATGTGTCTAATTCGGTCATCATTAAGCTTAATCACTAATACATTGCTACGGCCGTTATTCTTGAGATATTAGATTCTATACTCGTATTGTAGATCATTCTTGATATTTGTTGAAATACTTGAACAATAAGGATCTTGAGGGTTTATTGAACTATTGTTGGCATGAAAGTTGTGATTGGCGTTCATTTGGAATATTCGTTTAACCACTCTCCTTGACGTTATTTATGCTTCCTACCTCATTTGTCATTACAATACATATGCTTGGTGAGGAAGAGTGTAAAGTACGAAGGGTGATGCCGTGCCATTTCATATATTTTATCATGTGAGGGAGAGTGTAAAGCACGAAGGGTGATGCCGTGCCATTTCATTTGAGAGTAAAAGCACGAAAAGTGATGCCGTGCCATTTCATTTATATTATCCTGATCTCATTTATATTATCATGTGAGGGAGAGTGTAAAGCACGAAGGGTGATGTCGTGCCATTTCATTTATATTACCATGCTTTTATGTTATCATGAGTTCATGGCACGAAGGGTGTTTCCGTGCAGGCGAGGACGAGGGACGTGCATTATGTTGTGATATATTTTCCTTGTGTATACATTCATGTCGTTACCTGTAATTGTTACTGTTGCACCTATGTTATCTACGTGACTTGTCGTTGTTGTTCTTGTGAGCACCTAATTTTTTACTATATTTAAATTTTTATCACCTTCTACTATGCAAATATTTTCAAAAATTTAATATATTTTTTTTAGCTTTGTTACATATTTTATATAGGGTAAAAATTAATAATAATTTAAAAGGTCAATTATTAATATTAGTATTATTTTTATCTTTATTTTTAAATAAAATGAATTAAAAAATCCGAAAATAAATAAAATTTAATTATTATTATTATTTATAAATTGCGGATGGGAATTAAAAAAATAGTAAAAGTAGAAATATAAAATTAAAAAGTAAAAGTAAAAGTAGGTAGAAATTGTTTAATAAAAAAAAGTGGAAAATTAAAAGAATAAAAGTAAAAGAATGTGGAAAATTAAAAAAATAAAAATTAAAATAAAGTTGGAATTAAAAAATAAAAGTAAGGGTATCTGATTTTCTTTAATAAAAGTAAAAGTAGGTGGAAATTTAAAAAAAAAAAAGAAAAGTAAAATAAGTGGGAAATAAAAAAAGAAAAGTATAAAAGTGGGAATTTAAATATAATAAAAGTAAAAAAAAGTAAGAAATTAAAAAATAAAAGTAAATGAAAGTGGGGAATTATTTTTTAAAAAAAATAAAAAATGGGAAGTGGAAATTCTTTTTAATTAAAAATAAAAAATAAACAAAAAAAAATCTGAAAATTCTGAAATTATTTTTCTATAAATAGAAGAGAAATGTGAGGGGAAAAAAGGGGGGAGGGAGAGAAGAAAAAAAGAGGGAGAAGAGAATTGAGAGAAATTCATTTTCTTCTTTTAGGATAAGGGAATTTCTACTTGTGTCATTCTTTCGAAAAATCCAGCAACTTCACCACCCAAAAATAACCTTTAAACCTCCATAGAACAACCCTTTTAATACCATAAACTACCACCCAAACCCATTCGAAACAGTGAGGTTTTTAGTTGAGGTCGTCGGCGAGTTTCGATGCTCCATTTGAGGTCTTGCGTGCGGTCTGAATGAGTTTAAGATTCAAAGCTGTAAAACCGTAAAGTTTCAGAATCAACTTTTGAGGTCCACTTCCTATTATGTTTTGATTAATGATATAAGTTGCTTCTTTTTCTTTTGGTGTTCTTTGGTGTTCATTTATATCTTGAATGAATGAAATTATTCTCTGTTAAATATGCCAATTTTTGAGCTTCCTCTTTGTATATTTATTTTAGTTCATTAGCATGTTCTCTTAAAAAAGGGTTCATCCATGAATGATTTAATAAAATTTGCTAATTGATAAGTGAGATGTGATTGTTCATAAAATAAAATATAAAAAAAATTCTTATTGAAATGGAAGCTCAAGCAATATTATGTCTCTATTTGGTTATTTAGTCCTTTATATGTTAATAAATGAGCTTTAGTTGTTCCATCTTTATTTTAAATTAAACAGTCAATTGTCTAAAGTATAGAGTTAAGTTGTTAAAAAAGTTTAACTAGAATTATGTCACTGGTGAAGATCTAATATTTGGGCCTAGACACATGGGTTGTTGAAGGAAGTGGAGTTGTGAGATTACTATAAGCTAAAGAAGAAAGTTATTTTATTTTTGGGCCAAAACTTGAAATCTGCTAGGCCCATTAATCTCATACAATGACCCCTTTTTGTAGTTCTTGAATAATTAATTTAATCTATTTCATGCTTTTCTACAATGATATACTCTTATGGCTTTACAAATATCAAATTAGTTTAAGACAAATAATTCATAAACTTCGTGGCTTGCTTTAGGCGCGATTAATAAATTATCGTGGCCATAGGTACGGTTCCCGTGGCATGGTCACGATACGTAAATTCCAATTCGAGTTCGCCTTTCACGTGACTTGACAACAACTTCAAACAAAAATAAATAAAATTAAACACGTTGTAGATTGCGGGTGCGTTTCACATGACGCGATTTGCGATGTGTATAAACAATGAGTGTACGACAACGTAACTCGTCTCATATTAATTCCATAAAAGTTTAAAATACAGTAATGTAATAAAAGCGGTAAAAGGAATAAAAATGCACATATAGGTTTAAAACATGTATTAAATCAGATAACTAGGCCAATTATTAATAGTTGAGCGACCGTGCTAAAATCACGGAACTCGGGAGTGCCTCACACCTTCTCTCGGGTTAACAGAATTCCTTACCCGGTCTTTAGTGTTCGCAGACCATAAATAAGAGTCAATTTTTCTCGATTTGGCATTCTAAAATAAATCGGTGACTTGGGACACTATAAATTATTCCAAGTGGCGACTTTGAATAAATAAAGAATCACATTTCGAATAATGTCACTTTAATTGAAAAAACTCCCTATCCCCTATCCCCCGGAAAAAATGAGGTGTGACAGCTCTGGCGACTCTACTGGGAAAAGAACCCAGAATCTCTGGTTCATGGTTCAGAATTCGAGCTTAGAATAGCTGTTATACTTGGCTTTTATTTATTATCTGATTTTTACGTGTTTGAGCCTAATGTGCTAAATGTCGCTTTTTACCGCTTTTATATTGCTTGAACTGTATATAAACTGTTACGAAACCCTCTTCTCTTTGAGTCTTCTAAATCTTCTGGGAAGCGTGCGCTTCGCGTAGCTTCTTTTCTGTTAGAGTCATACCCCTAATTTTAGAGCGAGGATCGGACAAGTTACAAAGCCGGTGAAGCTTCTGTATTCCCGGTACGATGGTCCCCCCGGCTCGAGTTATCTGCTCGGGTAAGCCAGGTCTAGAACAACATACCCAGGATTTAAACCTAAAATAACATAGCCTCATGTTGGATCCCTAGTAGGAACGTTTGTTTGCATCACGTGTATTTGACTTTGGGGGTCAACACAAGGGTTGGGTCTGTCTAGGACAGGTGTACCCAATATAAAAGACCATCCTGATGTATTTTTACGTGCTACTTGTGCATATGTTTGTTTCGGCTTGCATGTTGACCGGTTTATAGAATAGGGAAAGAAAATTAAAAAAACAAAACAAGAGTGAAAGGTAGGTATTTGAAAAAGTCATGTTTTTTCCCCTGTTCCGTCAAAACTGACTGAACTACACGGGTCTAATTCTCACCGGATGTGAGATACGTAGGCAAACCTCATCGGTTTCGGGCCCAATTTTCAAAAATTCAAAAATATTTTCCTTTAATTCCTTCTTTATAAGTTTTTCTTTGACACATAAAATCCAAAATTTTGCCTTCTTTTATAGAAGTTTTTCTTTTGGAAATTGAAAAAAAAAAAGATGTCAAAATCCAAAAATATTTTTCTTTAATTCATTCTTTAGAAGTTTTTCCTTAGAAAATTCCAAATAAAAAAAATTTTAAAACCAAAAAAAAAATTATTTCTTTATAGAAGTCTTTCATTTGAAAAAAGAAACAAATCAAATCAAAATCCAAAAATATTTTCTACCTTTTCTTTAGAAGTCTTTCTCCCAAAAAAATTAAAAACATCCAAAAAAATATTTTCTTTCTTTTCAAAAATTCTCAAAAAAAAAAAACAAAGAAATTGAAATCAAAAGAAATTCTTTCTTCTTTATAAGTCTTTCGAAAATTAAAACAAAAAAGAAAAAAAAAATCAAAATTCAGAAAAAAAAAAAGAAAAAAAAAGAGTTAGTTTATTTACTTTATTCCTAATATTTCTGAACTACGCAAGATCTGATTCATGCGGCGTCATGATATGTATGCAATCCCCATCGGATTCGATCATTGACATCAAATAAATTGAGTGGAAAAAAAAAAGAGTGATAAAAATAACAAAAAAAAGAGCGAAAAAAAAACTAAACAAAAAAAAAAAGAAAAAAAGCAAGAGTGAAAAATCCAAAAAGAGAACTCTGTGTCCAGATTGACAAAGAAAATCGCGAAATATTTTTGTGAATATGCTGTCATATGGCGCGAGCAAGCCGCAAGGGGAAAGCCTCCAATGGACGAAACAAAAATAGTTACGGTATTTCTACAGGCCCAAGAGGCGAACTACTTCCAGAACATGATGTCTGCTATGGGTAATTCATTCGTCGAGGCTATCAAAATTGGGGAGATGGTCAAAAATTGTTTTAAAACGGGCCAAATCTTGAGTCATGTTGCCTTTAAGGCCACATCACAGGCCGTTCAGAGTGGTTCGGAGGGTTTGATGAACAGAAATTGGAGAGATGAGGAATTTGATACGGCACTGAAGGCCCTTACAACCCTTGCCGAGACAGAGGAAAAGCCAAAAATGGTCGCCAAGCCTGAAAGTTCCCTATCAGACGGGAGTCTTAGTAGCCAGTCTTGCTATCCTTTCTGCGTCCGGATTATCTCAGGGTGTGATCCGGATGTTTTATTTTATTGTCTTACTTTCCGGTGTAAACCCTTCTATCTTTAAAATTCAAAAAAAAAATCAATCGATATCAAAAAAAATAAATCAAATGAAATTAATATTTCATTGTCAAGGAATGTCTCTTTTCTTAATTTTGTCACTTCTCTTATTCTTTTTTCAGTTCTGTTAAATGCAGATTTTAATAATATGGCATGCTTGCGAACTTCATACCCCGATTCTAAAACGCTGTTAGACTTCGAAATAATGAATCAAGAATCAGAATGCAATGAAGATAGCTTTAAGAAATAAAATAAAGAATCGGAACAGCTAAAGGAAAATTGGCTTCAGGTTGGAAAGGTCCATACATTGAACAAGAGTATTGCCAAAAGAGAGCGTTGTACTTGGGACACATCGAAGAAAATGTTCCTGAAACAACTGTCAACGCAGGTGCAGTCAAAAGGTACTATGTTGGATCCTCTATATAGCATTAATATTCTTCGGTTGGGATGAAGAAGGCTTTTTTTCTCACTATCCAAATATTTAACCCTTTGCAAACCCTTTTGAGCCGGCTCCTATTCTTTGATTACCCTCATTGGAACCCGGAAGTCATTATTGAATGAAAAATGAAAAAAAAATAAAAAGAGAAGAAAAAGAAATATACAAAAAAAAGGAAGAAAAGACAAAGAAAATGAAATGAAAAATGAAAAAAAAAAAGAGAATAAAGGAAAGGAAAAAGAAAGAGAAGAAACCAAAACAGAAAAGAAAACCAAAACAAAAGAGAATCAAAAACAAAGTTCTCGTCCTTGAACTACATTTGACTTGATTCCGAAAGGATACGTAGGCAGCCTCTCTCTGGGGTTCAGTCACACCAAAATAAAAATCCACATTCCCCAAAAGTTGAAACTGGGGCAGAAATTATAATGGTTCGGCGATGGTTTTGCCCGAAGGGTTCCAAAGTTGTAAGTCAGTCCAAATCCTTTTCACCCAAACCTTTTTCAAAGTCCTTCCGATCAATCGATGAGAATGTTCAAGAATTGGAGGATACAGTCAAAGAATCTGATGCAACCAAAATGAGAGAAATAAAATGAGAGAGTCTTGTTGGTGAAAACCCTCACAGGCACCGTAAGGCGATGGGAAGTAAAGAAATTAGAATGAGAGTCTTGTTAGTGAAAACTCGCAAAGAGCACTATAAGGTGATGGTGAGAAGAGAAATGAGAGAGGTCAGTTGGTGAAAACCCACAAAGGGCGCCACTGATTGAAAATAGGATCTTCACAGCCTTTGGCATTGACACAGTCCTAGGCAAGGTTTCTCAGTTTCAAGGCAAAAGTTGTGATGAATTTTTGAGAGTCGGACAGTTTACACATATGATGCATCCAGTCCAAAAGGCATGTCATATTCATTGAAGTCCGCAGGCACTCCAGATAAGTTCTTATTTCCTTTCCCCAAAAGGACACTTCTTGTCTAAATTCATTCTCTATTCTACTGTTTGTTTTTCTTTGAATCCCTTTCGGTCTAACTCTATTCCGAAATTAAGACAAAGAAATGATGGTAAGACTAATTTACAGGGCTCTCATTTGATACAAGCTAATATGCAAAAAAGGCACCCACAGCCTCAGCAGGGGTATCAAGTCAACCCCGACTGGCCATGGCGGCCGATGCTCCAAAATCAAAAGATCTTAGAAGGAGAAAATAAAATTGAAGTGCCTACTAAGGCAAAATGAAGTTGAAAAGATTAAGTCCCATGTGGCTAACCGTCTTGGCATAGTTTGAAAAGCCAAAGGTTCTCCAATGCTCTGAAGTTAAATTTAGAGGAAAGAAGTGAAAAGCCTACAAAGGCAAAATGAAGCTGAAAAAGGTTAAGTCCCACGTGACTAACCGTCATGGTAAAGTTTCGGAAAAGCCAAGGGTTCTCCGGGGCCAGAAATAAAATCGGTGTTCAGGGAACAACCAGTTGTAGTTGAAAGTACCATCAAATAAGTCGGCCAAGATCAAGTGACTGAAACACTCAAGGCCGCAAAACCAACCACCATTTCAAACTGAAAAATTGTTCTTTGTTTGAACCACAGGAAAGAGATGGAATCCAATAGAAACCTTGCAAGAAGCAGGTGCAACCAAAATGAAATTGCGCAAAGGCTAGAAACAGTTTTGCGGCAACTACTCCAAAAGGGAAGTCTTCTCCAAAACTTCTTTCTCGCATTTACTCATTCTCTGAAATAAAAAAAACAAAAATGATGAAAACAAAAAAGTTCAAAATCATGCTAGTATAAGGTCTCCAATCCTTAGCTGCATTTTTCCAACATAGGGTCTCCACTCCCTAGTTGATTTTATTTAGATATAGGGTCTCCACTCCCTAGTCTCTTTTCCAACATAGGGTCTCCACTCCCTAGTTGATGATTTTCCAACATAGGGTCACCATTCCCTAGTTGATGTTAATTTAGCCATAGGGTCTCCACTCCCTAGTCTCTTTACCAACATAGGGTCTCTACTCCCTAGTTGATGTTATTTTGGACATAGGGTCTCTACTCCCTAGTTGATGTTATTTTGGACATAGGGTCTCTACTCCCTAGTCTCTTTTCCAACATAGAGTCTCCACTCCCTAGTTGATGTTTTAGACATAGGGTCTCCACTCCCTAGTCACTTTTCCAACATAGGGTCTCCACTCCCTAGTTGATGTTTTAGACATAGGGTCTCCACTCCCTAGTTGATATTTTTATACATAGGGTCTCCACTCCTTAGTCCCTTTTCCAACATAGGGTCGCCACTCCCTAGTTGATGTTTTTAGATATAGGGTCTCCACTCCCTAGTCTTTTTTCCAACATAGGGTCTCCACTCCCTAGTTGAAGTTATTTTGGACATAGGGTCTCCACTCCCTAATCTCTTTCCCAACATAGAGTCTCCACTCCCTAGTTGATTTTATTTTAGACATAGGGTCTCCACTCCCTTGTCTCTTTTCCAACATAAGGTCTCCACTCCTTAGTTGATTTTATTTGAGACATATGGTCTCCACTCCCTAGTATCTTTTCCAACATAGGGTCTTCACTCCCTAGTTGATTATATTTTAGACATAGGGTCTCCATTCCCTAGTCACCCTTTCCAACATAGGGTCTCCACTCCCTAGTTGATTTTATTTTAGACATAGGGTCTCCACTCCCTAGTCTCTTTTCCAACATAGGGTCTCTACTCCCTAGTTGATGTTATTTTGGACATAGGGTCTCTACTCCCTAGTCTCTTTTCCAACATAGGGTCTCCACTCCCTAGTTGATGTTTTAGACATAGGGTCTCCACTCCCTAGTTGATGTTTTAGACATAGGGTCTCCACTCCCTAGTTGATGTTTTTATACATAGGGTCTCCACTCCCTAGTCCCTTTTTCAACATAGGGTCGCCACTCCCTAGTTTATGTTTTTAGATATAGGGTCTCTACTCCCTAGTCGTTTTTCCAACATAGGGTCTCCACTCCATAATTGAAGTTATTTTGGACATAGGGTCTCCACTCCCTAGTCTCTTTCCCAACATAGGGTCTCCACTCCCTAGTTGATTTTATTTTAGACATAGGGTCTCCACTCCCTTGTCTCTTTTCCAACATATGGTCTCCACTCCTTAGTTGATTTTATTTTAGACATAGGGTCTCTACTCCCTAGTCTCTTTTCCAACATAGGGTCTTAGTCCCTAGTTTAGAATTTTGTTACAATTACTCACGAAATTTTCCTAGTGCAAACAGGGGCAGAAAAATTACGTTCGTTTGTTTGTTTTAGTGTCTGAGTATGTTTTACCTCGAGGCACAGGGTTCGAGATGACCAAAAGAAGAAGTCTCAATTCAGAATAAAAGAAAAGAAAAATAAGTGAATCCAAAATGCAAAAGCAATTGAAATGATGTGGAATGCTCAAGACATGACTGAAGCCACGAGCATTGGAGTCCCGTTTTGATTAGAAGAAGCTATAGGACAATGAACTAGAACCTACATCTAGAGAGCATCAAGGTTTAGATCAGAGTCTGCATGAAGAACCAGTCAAGACTCAAGATCAAGTTTCTGAAGACTCATAGATAGGAATCTTGTAACTCATAACTGATAGGCTTGTTTAGTTTCTTTTTTTTTATTTTGATATAATAGCAGGACCGCGGACCGGAGCCTCGACGAAAGCTCACTCGACTCCCCAACTCATCATTATACCATTCTCCTTGAACTACACGCGACCTGATTCCCCTATAACCCGGGATATGTGGGCTATCCAAAATCAGGACTCGGTTGCACCCTATCTTTTATTTCTTTTCCTTTTGAATAATGGTTTGGTTAACAATTAGTCACATCGCTCACCTAGTCTTTGCCTAAAAACTCTTCATGTTTCCAAACAAAGAGGGGCAGTTGTGAGCACCTAATTTTTGACTATATTTGAATTTTTATCACCTTCTACTATGTAGATATTTTCAGAAATTTAATATATATTTTTTTAGTTTTGTTACATTTTTTATATAGGGTGAAAATTAATAATAATTTAAAAGTTCAATTATTAATATTAGTATTATTTTTATCTTTATTTTTAAATAAAATGAATTAAAAACCGAAAATAAATAAATATTAATTGTTATTATTATTATTTTTTTATAAATTGCGGATGGGAATTAAAAAAATAGTAAAAGTAGAAATACAAAATTAAAAAGTAAAAGTAAAAGTAGGTAGAGATTGTTTAATTAAAAAAAAGTGGAAAATTAAAAAAATAAAAGTAAAAGAATGTGGAAAATAAAAAAAATGAAAAGTAAACTAAATTTGGAATTAAAAAATAAAAGTAAGGGTATCTTATTTTTTTTAATAAAAGTAAAAGTAGGTGGAAGTTTTTTAAAAAATAAAGTAAAATAAGTGGGAAATAAAAAAAGAAAAGTATAAAATTGGGAATTTAAATATAATAAAAGTAAAAAAAGTAAGAAATTAAAAAATAAAATTAAAGGAAAGTGGGGAATTATTTTTAAAATAAAAAAATAAAAAATGGGAAGTGGAATTCTTTTTAATTAAAAATAAAAAATAAACTAAAAAAATCTGAAAATTCCGAAATTATTTTTCTATAAATAGAAGAGAAATGTGAGGAAAAAAAGGGGGGAGGGAGAGAAGAAAAAAAGAGGGAGGAGGGAATTGAGAGAAATTTATTTTCTTCTTTTAGTATAAGTGAATTTCCACTTGTGTCATTCTTTCTTCGTCTTTCTTTCGAAAAAACCAGCAGCTTTACCACCCAAAACAACCTTTAAACCTCCATAGAACAATCCTTTTAATACCATAAACTACCATCTAAACCCAGTCGAAACAGTGAGGTTTTTAGTTGAGGTCGTCAACGAGTTTCGATGCTCCGTTTGAGGTCTTGCGTGCGGTCTGAATGAGTTTAAGATTCAAAGCTGTAAAACCGTAAAGTTTCAGATTCAACTTTTGATGTCCACTTCTTATTATGTTTTGATTAATGATATGAGTTGCTTATTTTTCTTTTGGTGTTCTTTGGTATTCATTTATATCTTGAATGAATGAAATTATTCTCTGTTAAATATGCCAATTTTTTAGCTTGCTCTTTGTATATTTATTTTAGTTCATTAGCATGTTCTCTTAAAAAAAGGTTCATCCATGAATGATTTAATGAAATTTGCTAATTGATAAGTGAGTTGTGATTGTTCATAAAATAAAATAATTCCTTATTGAAATGGAAGCTCAAGTAATGTTATGTCTCTATTTGGTTATTTAGTCCTTCATGTGTTAATAAATGAGCTTTAGTAGTTCCATCTTTATTTTAAATTAAGCAGTCAATTGTCTAAAGTATAGAGTTAAGTTGTTAAACAAGTTTAACTAGAATTATGTCACTGGTGAAGATCTAATGTTTGGACCTAGACATATGGGTTGTTGAAGGAAGTGGAGTTGTGAGGTTACTATAAGCTAATGAAGAAAGTTATTTTATTTTTGGGCCAAAACTTGAAATCTGCTAGGCCCATTAATCTCATACAATGACCTCTTTTTATAGTTCTTGAATAATTAATTTAATATATTTCATGCTTTTCTACAATGACATACTCTTATGGCTTTACAAATCTCAAATTAGTTTAAGACAAATAATTCATAAACTCCGTAGCTTGCTTTAGGTGCGATTAATAAATTATCGTGGCCATGGGTACGGTTCCCGTGGCATGGTCACGATACGTAAATCCCATTTTGAGTGCGCGTTTCACGCGACTTGACCACAATTTCAAACAATAATAAATAAAATTAAACACGTTGTAGATTGCGGGTGTATTTCACGTAATGCGATTTGCTATGTGTATAAACAACGAGTGTATGACAACGTTACTCGTCTCATATTAATTCCATAAAAGTTTAAAATGCAGTAATATAATAAAAGCGGTAAAAGGAATAAAAATGCACATATTGGTTTAAAACATGTATTAAATCAGATAACTAGGCCAATTATTAATAGTTGGGCGACCGTGCTAAAATCACGGAACTCGGGAGTACCTCACATCTTCTCTCAGGTTAACAAAATTCCTTACTCGGTCTTCTGTATTCGCAGACCATAACTAAGATTCAATTTTCCTCAATTTGGGATTCTAAAATAAATTGGTGACTTGGGACACCATAAATTATTCCAAGTGGCGACTATGAATAAATAAAGAATCCCATTTCGAATAATGTCACTTTAATTGAAAAAATTCCCTATCCCCGAGAAAAATGAGGTGTGACAGTTCTGTCTTTGTCCCCTATCTCGATTGTTGTTGTGTTGTCCATGCCTTCTATATGTTTAACTTTCAAAGATCATACATTCCTTCCTGTCGTTATATCTGCATCCATGTCATTTTTATTTTGTTGAACGTCAGTATAAGCCTTCAACCATGTTAGCCATTCATGCCTCTACTTGTTAGATTGTAAAGATCATGTTTTTCCCTCTTATTTGTTATATCTACATCTATGCCTTCTACTATGCTAGTTAGGTGAAATTATGTTCTTCTTTCCTAATTGATGTCATCACAAATATGCTTCCTACATAGTCTATTACTGTTGTCCATATGTAATGCCTTGTTCATCATTGCTACTTGTGTATTTTATACCTAGTCATTACTGTTATCAATATTTCTTTCACCTGGTTGGTACTGTTATACGTATATTTGGTGAGGATGAGATAAATGTATGAAGGGTGTTGCCGTGCCATTTGATTTGATGTCTTGAGTATATTTCTCACACTATGAAAGTTATGGATTTATTACCATGATTTGTTGGTTACCGCTCTAAGAAAAGGATTGGTCGTGATATTGAGGAATATTAATCAGGGTTCTTCTAGAAATCATTTACTGCTTCGCATATTTGTATCCTTGTACTTTATCCTATTATGTTCTAGTATTGTTCTATTGCTAGTCTTCTTCACATGTTATATCAGTGAGTATCTTTTAACTAAAAAGCCTTATCACTACTTCACCAAGGTTAGTCAAGATACTTACTGAGTAGATGGGGTCGGTTGTACTCATACTACACTTCTCCACCTTGCGTGCAGA
The DNA here is from genome assembly GCF_000390325.3 of Nicotiana tomentosiformis. NCBI lineage: Eukaryota > Viridiplantae > Streptophyta > Magnoliopsida > Solanales > Solanaceae > Nicotiana > Nicotiana tomentosiformis. The sequence goes on along the minus strand of NC_090823.1, from coordinate 75,305,857 downwards.
TTTTGGAGCGGAGCTGCAGGTGATGACGAGGGCTGACTCTGAAGATGTTTGTGCCTTCCAGATGTGGCTACCACTTGTCCCTGGGTATTTCTAGAGTTGAATTTTGTTTAAGTACATTTCAAACAGAAGTTGTATTTATTTCATATCCATTTTTGCAACAATCTAGTCTTAGTAGCTCATGTCTTGTACTACCAGTCCTTGGGATGTTGTATCGAATCCAGTCATATCATTTGTTGATCACATTTATTTTATTAAAATTGTGTCAATTGTTAATTGGCTGACCTAACGGGTCAGGTTAGGTGCCATCATGACTAGTGAACTTTGGGTCATGACAAGTTGGTATCAGAGCACTAGGTTCGTAGGTTCTATGAGTCATGAGCAAGTGTCTAGTAGAGTCTTGCGGATCGGTATGATGACGTCCATACCTATATTCGAGAGGCTACAGGGCATTTAGGAAAATTTCCCTTTCTTCTTTTCTTATCGTGCGGCCTCGTTTTAGCTTGAAATCTATGATTTTGATTCTTTCTATTTGTTTATATGTGATGTGGCGTGCTCAGTATTCGTTGTGCATCGATGATCTGTGATGTTGAGAATGGATTACGAAGGGATATGGATGCTTGATTATCATCGTTGTCTAGTCTCGGGATCAGATGTAGTGTTAAATCTTCCAGTCATTCATTTATGGTACGAGGTGGGTTCTTATATCTGGTTGGTAAGCACAAACTTGGGAAGACTGGCTGGTGGCCTAGCTGCTATGATTAAGGTGGGTTCATGGTAAAGTGTCGATTTGAGTACAGTCGGTGGGCCATCTCCAACGTGATAAGTTTGGATCGTGTGTTTTGTATGAGGTTTCCATTCGGTGGAATGCATATATGATCATTTCAGAGCATTTGGAAAAAATTTCTTGACTATTGCAAAGATGGGTCAGCGCTTAGCAGAGTCTTCGGAGTGTTCTATGACTAGTATTGCATGAGTTTATTCAGCTAAATAGCCGTGTGGAATCGGGGCATCTATGAAGATATGGTACTTTAGATTATCTATGATGTGTTCTATGGATTCGGGCTAAGTGGGGGAGTTTGCTAACGATAATTGAATTATAGGATCATGCGTTGTATCAGTTTCCGGGCCATGGGATTGCTTGGTTGTTTCTTTGAATAGTCATATGCTGGTGAAGCGCGGGTTGCTCGGTGCGTTTTATCTATTTATTGAAGATCAGAGTAAGGTGAGTGGTTATCCAGAAGGTTCTGACGAGTTCCACGTCTTATATAGCATTTAAGGACTTCTAAATTTGTGTACGGGTAAGGTTGAGATCGGTAGCGAATGGTGATCGGATCTACGGTAGTTATATGTCAAGAATGAATCTACATGGCAATATTGGAGAGATGCAAGAAACGGCTCCGGATTCACAGAAGGTTCCTTCAGAGAGAGCATATCGGATTGAGTTACTTTCGGGTTGGCAGTCTGTGTGACTCGGTTGAGTTAGAGGCGATCGGTTATGATGACTTGATTATGTTTTAATGAGTTCCAAAGAATTCATCATGGTTATGACCACAGACGTAGTTGGTGTTTGCTACAGGTATAGAAGCTATATTGTGTGTGGTGATGTTCTCCTAGATTGAGTTAAATAAAAGGATTGCGGTTGATGAGATGTACAATTTGCTCATGGTTCAGAGTTGATTATGAAATTTTTGTAGTGTCACGAGTTAGCATGTTAGAGGCGATGCACCGTGTGGGGTTGAAAAGTTGCATGTACAAGGTTGCGATTTAGTTTTGGACGGAAAGATATGAGTTCTTGATGACACGGAGGGTGTTTAAGATTATGCTGGCACTATTTGTTTTCGCCGGAGGAGAGTTCGCCTGTTTGCAGGTGTATTGTATTTTGACTTGTGGGTATTTTTATGTAAGATGATGGAGTATGAGTGACATATCAGCCATTTGAGTAGCGATGTTGAGATTGGATATGGAAATTCTGGTATACATGAGGTTCGGAGACTAGATGTTCTCGTTGGCAGACTATTCCTTGATTGCGAATTGTGAAGAAATGTTGAGGATTGAGTGATTGATGGTGTGTGTTATGGAAAGGTTGCTATGTACTTTTGGAAGGTTATTTACGTGTTCAGGAATGATCGGAATTTGGTTTGGGGAGTATTTGTGAGCCTAATGAGAATGTGTATTTTGTATCGGATCAGATTTTCTTGCTCCTGCGTAGCTATTACCACAGGTATATCATCGGGCGGAATCGATGTTATTCAAGCCTTGGTCTATGTTATGTGTTTATCTCTTGTGTTATGACGGGTTGTGAGGGTTACATGATTCTTCGCACATATATTGTAATTCAGTTTAGGTCTTATGGCGTTATGGGTGAGATGACCCTTGTGATGTTGACTTGCTTATTGCACGATAGTTGTGCTTGTCTTTCTTAGTATTGTTGTGCTTAATCATCTTCCCATAGTTATATTGGTGAACTCTATCATGTTTGATGTTGACGCACATGTGATCAGTGAGCCCGAGTATTATGGCTCGATGGGTACCCTATCTGGATTGATATGATGGGATTAGGTTGGGCGCCGCAATGGTATTGTGATGAAATGTAACTCCTAATGCTTATTTCGTGTATTTTGCTTTCACCTTGTGGAAAATAGTTCATAGGAAAATGTTAAAATTACCTTGGCTGCTTAACTGGCTTAGTAGTCTTCTTATTTAACTTTCCTACCATTATCTATCATGTCTGAATTACTACTTGTTGAATGTACAGAACTGTGTTGTGTAGGGCTCCATATGGTTTTTGTTGAGACTTGTCGGTTGGGCTGCTTGTATTGGCTGAGATGAGGTTTCTAGACCTGAGATTTGCACTATCGTATTGGGATAAGGAATCTTTGGAAGAATGATACTATATTTCTGCTAAGGATTTGGGCAATGGCCCTGGTCGGACGAGTGAACTTCTTGGCTTATTGATCAGATGAGTGGTTAAGAGATTCTGCGTGTTTCTTTCATCATCGACAGTGTATGAAGGTTTTGAATGAGGTTTTAATTGATATGAGGTTTACTACCGGTACCGAATTTGTTTTTGGACAGCCATGGTGGTAAGCAGTTACTACTGTGAGTATCTGAGTGATGGGGTATATCATGTGATTACATCTTGGGTTATGGTTATTGTCACACCCCAACCTCGGGAAGCGCGACCGGCACTCAACCGAGATACCCCGGTCAAGCAAGCCTTTACAATACCTTCTACCCAACTCACCCAAGAATAAAGAGGAGAATACCTTTCATCAATTAGACAGTAAGAGGTCATGAGAATATCACCAGTTCATTTTCATTAGTTACGTCATTAACAAGTCTCCAAAACAGTACATTGTACAATCATAGTTAAAGTAGAACAAATGATACAATTACGACATTTTTAGTTTAACCTTCCCAAAAATATATACAACCCACACTATGTCTACGGAGCCTCTAACAGAAACAAAAGAGTACTACGACGGTGCTGGCAACAAGGCCCCGACTATACCTCAAAACACTATGTATATGGAACAAGAGATACAGGACCCAGGAATGAAGTGGGGCTCACTAAGTCAGCTGAGGAGAGGGGGTGCTGCTATCAGTGATCAATATCACCTTCTATGGAACCACCTGCATCCACTAAAGATGCAGCGCCCCCGGCAAAAGGGACGTTAGTACATGTCGAGTAGTACTAGTACGAAAACCAAACATCTATGCAAGGACTTGGAAATACAACATGAATATGATGAATCATGGTAACAATAAAAGGCTTAGTTAGACGTTAAAGCCATAGCAAATTTATTAAGAGCTTTCAATAACATTTATAAATTCATAAGTCGGGGATCCTCTACAACTACCTTTACACAAAGCGGCCATGCCGCCTCACCCTAACGTATGTGGGTGGAGGCGCAATCACAATACTAGAAACTCTACACAAACCGGCCCTGCCGCCTCACCCCAATGTATGCGGGTGGAGGTGCATTCACCATGCCACAAACTCTACACAAAGCAGCCATGTTGCCTTACCCCGATGTATGCGGGTGGAGATTTATTCACAAACCACATATCTATACAAAGTGGCCCTGCCGCCTCACCCCAATGAATGCGGGTGGAGGTGTATTGACAATACCATACTTCAGATTCCCAAAATGATAATAGTTTGTACAAGAGAGTTCCCTTTTAAATCAACCATTTGGCACCTTTGGCCTTAGCAAGTGTAAGTTCACAAGGTATCATCATTTGAGAAATAAATGTTTTATCACATTGATTTCATACAAGATCTTCTTCCCAAAAGGGGTATAACATAATTAAGTCAAAAATAGAGAATCATTAACACACGAGGGTTCTAACATGTTATGCCAATCGGGAATCAATTTTACTAGTTTGAATATCCCACATCAATAGCGTTTCAAGTTTGACTACACATGATAGAATTTTACAAGGATTCGGGAATTTCGATACTAGAAGAAGAGTTTAGCCTTCATACCTCTCTTTGAGCTTTCCCTAATTCACTACACAGTTCCAAAAATCCTAGCAACCTCGATCTATTTAGAGATATGGAAAAATTGAACACAAATTAGGAAGATATTCATGGTTTCAGCTCATTTGAGCATTTAATCAAACACTAGGCATCCGAATTCGATTACAGGGTTCTTCCACAAGATTTCCTTCACTCCATAACTAATTCAATACCAAAACTTTACTCATACTAGTCCAATTACCTCCCCACCATCCTCATAGCTACATGCATGCATAAATAATAACTCTCATGCCCAAGAATCATACTCCCAATTACCCATCTTCTATCTAAACTCAAAATTGAAGACTAGGGTTAGAACCTTACCTCTTGGATGAAGACCTTGTGAGTTTTCCTTGTGAATTCTCTAAGTCTTGAGCAAGAATTGATGAACAATTAGCCTAGGGTTTCTTCCTCTCTCTCTCTCTCTCTCTCTCTCTCTAGAACACTCTCCCTTCTCTCTAAAATATCAGATTTCTCTTTCAAAATGAGCCCCAAGGGCTTTTAATCAAAATAGGGTCGGGTAAAAAAAATTAGAAAAATGAAGCCCTGACACAGATCTGGGGTCGCATATGCGACCGCATAACACTTTTGCGGTCCGCAAAATGGGCCGCATAACACTTTTGCGGTCCGCAAAATGGGCCGCATAATGGCCCACAATAATTGGGCATCCCTGACTCACTCTGTGACCGGTCTGCGGTCTGCAAACCTATTCTGCGGTCGCATAATGCACCGCAGACCTATTCTGCGGTCACATAATGTGCCGCAGAACTGCCCTTCAGAAAATTTTGTGCTGGGTCTGCGATGGGTTATGCAGCCCGCAAAATGATCGGCCGCATAATAGACCGCATAATGGTCCAAAAATCACTGCCCAGATTTCTACCTTAGTCTACGGCAGATTTGCGGTCCGCAGATCAATTCTGCGACCGCAGAATGGGCCGCAGAAAATGCCCTGCACTTCCAAAAGTTTTCTTCAAATCCCCAACGCATTGTTCAACCGAAAAATCCCTACAATCGTCAACACATAAGTCTACTTCGGCACCACAAAACCCCGGTTTTAGGTAAAATTTTACAGGGCCTTACATCCTCTCCCACTTAGGATCATTTGTCCGCGAATGAGGGTAAAAATTCACCATTAGCACCCAATGTGATTCAGCTTCTATAACACACACCAGCAGTTTCAATTTTTGACTAACTCCCCAAATTTCCAAAATTTACCCTAGAGTTTCCCCTATAACTGGGCCTATCCACCTGTCAGAGAATCCCAGAAACCAATCCTAACAACATGTACATGAACCAATGACGTAACATAACATAAAAACGACGGCAACCGTGGCCTCACGAGCAGTATAACACAAAAAGGAACACCCTTAACATCAACTGTATAAATGATATGTAATTCATAGAAGGTAAACTCTTAACACTTTCATAGAACACAAATTTATAAATACATGACTATTCAAATAAATGAGGGTATTGCTTCTTCATTTCTTCCTCGGCCTCCCATGTGGCCTCTTCGACTTGTTGGTTTCATCATAACACTTTCACGGAGGCAATCTCTTTATTCCTCAACTTTTGAACTTGCCTATCAAGAATGGCAACTGGAATTATTTCATAAGTCAATTCTTCATTAACCTCGATAGTCTCAACTGGAACAATAAGCGATGGATCTTCAACCACCTTCTTCAACATAGATACGTGAAATACCGGGTGCGCCAAAGACATCTCTGGAGGTAGTTCTATCCTGTAAGCCACTTGGCCAATCCTCTGAATGATTCTGTACGGTCCGACATACCTCAGAATCAATATTCCTTTCTTACCAAACTGCATTATACCCTTCATAGGGGAAATATTCAAGAATACCAATCATCTTCTTTGAACTCCAAATCCCTACGACGTATATCCGAATAGGACTTCTGACAACTCTGGGTAGTTTTCAACCTTTTTGTAATAATCTTAACCTTCTCGATAGCCTGATGCACGAGGTCTGGCCCTATCAACTCCGCTTCCTCAATCTCGACCCACCCAATGGGAGATCTACATCTCCTACCATATAAAGCCTCGAACGGTGCTATCTGAATGCTAGCATGATAACTGTTGTTGTAGGCAAACTCTATGAGTGGCAAATAATCATCCCAGATACATTTAAAGTCAAGAACACAAGCGGGCAACATATCCTCAAGCGTCTAAATAGTCCGCTCGGCCTGCCCATCAGTCTGCGGGTGAAAGATTATACTAAGATTCACTTGAGTACCCAAACCTTGCTGAAACGTTTTCCAAAATTAGCCGCGAAATGTGCCCCTCAATCTGAGATAATAGAAACCGGAGTGCCATGCAACCTTATGATTCTTTTGATATACAATTGAGCATATTGTTCCACTGTGTCAGTAGCCTTAACAGGTAAGAAGTGAGATGATTTCGTGAGTCGGTCCACAATCACCCAAATCGAGTCAAACTTGCGAGGAGTGCGAGGTAGTCCTACCACAAAGTCCATATTGATCATCTCCCATTTCCACATCAGAATTGCTATGTTCTGTGCCAACCCACCGGGCCTTTGGTGTTCGGCCTTCACTTGCTGACAATTTGGACATCTTGCCACAAAGTCCGCTACATTTCTCTTCATATCATTCCACCAGTAGACTTCCTTAAGATCATGGTATATCTTTGTAGAGATCGGGTGCACGAAATACCTAAAAGTGTGAGCCTCGGTCATGATTCTTTCCGGGAGACCATCCACATTTTGAACACATAATCGCCCTTGGTACCTTAGTGTGCCATTATTCATGCCAAGAGAAAAGGTCATGGTCTTATGTTTATGAATTCCCTCCTTCAATTGTACCAAAAATGTATCATTGTATTGCTTCTCCTTGACTTCCACCACAAGCGACGATTCAGCCCTATTTTGCACAATCACCCCTCCTTCACTAGAGTCCGCAAGACGAACTCCAAAACTAGCCACCCGATGAACTTCCTGGGCCAACGGCCTTTGATATGCCTCCAAATGAGCCAAACTACCCGTATATTACCGGCTAAGAGTCCGAACACTATAGTTCACCCCAAAAAGTCCCTACAATCCAGTCCTAATGTACTATTCAACCCAAAAAGTCCGTACCGTGGCGAAAAAGCTCGCTGAGAAGAATCCCTACAATCGTCAACACATAAGTCTACTTCGACACCACGGAACCCTAGGTTTTAGGTAAAATTTTATGGGGCCTTACAGTTATGACTTAATACATCTTGTTCATACTTATACAGTATGTAGATGCGTGATTCGGGCCTTGTAAGGAATTCCGGATGTTAGAAATTTGGGTTCTAAGGCTTACGGGCTAAGGTTGAATTAAGGATCATCAGTTATGTTGTATCGTCAAGCTTATATGGATTAGGGTGACATGGGATCACCTCTGAGTATGTGCATGGTAAGGTTGCACGGCGGTTTGATGGCGTTGGGATGACTCTCGACACATTCGAGAACGAATGTATGTTTAAGTGGGGGAGAATGTAATGACTCGACCGGTTATTTTGAGCATTGGCACCTCGCTTGGTAGTTTGAGAGCACGAGTATCTCCGCATAATATATTATGACTTGTGTGAATCGTCGGTTTTGGTTTTCAGGTTATTCAGAATCAATTTGGAAGAATGAACTTCATGATTGAAGCTTTAAGTTGGAATAGTTGACCAAGTCTGACTTTTTAGCATTTGACCTCGGATTGGAGTTTTGATGGTTCCGTTAGGTTTGGATGGTTATTTTGGACTCAGTCGTATGCCCGAATTTGCATTTGGATATTTTTAGAAGGATTCGGCACTAATTGGCAAAAGTTAGAAATTTGAAGGTTTGGAAAGTTCATAAGTTTGACCGAAAGTTGACCTTAAGGATATCGAATTTGGATTTTACTTCCAGGAGTTGGAGTAGCTTCATTATGTCATCTAGAACTTGTGCACAAAATTTGAGGATATTCCGAGTTGATTTGATATATTTCGGCGCGAATTTTGGAAGTTGAAAGTTCAAAGTTTATTAATTTTGATTGGCGGTGCGATTCGTCGTTTCGATATTATTATGTGTGATTTGAGGCCTCAAGTAGGTCTGTAATATGTTATGGGACTTCTTGGTATATTCAGACGGGGTCCCGGGTAGCCCGGGTGAGTTTCGGACATAGTTCGGATCATTTCGAATGGTTTTTCATTTGCTGGATTTTGTTGTTACCTGTTGCTTCTGGCGTTCTTCGCAATTGCGAAGTCTTGGCCACGATCGCGTAAGGTGTTTGGTCTGCTGTGAAAATTTGCTCTCTGTATTCGCAAGAGTATACATGTGTTCGCATAGGGAGGGGGCTGGTCTTCATCGCGTTCGCACAAGGGTGCACGCATTCGCGTAGTGGTTTGGACTGAGCTGGGCAGAGGCTGTTCTTCTTTGCATTTGCATAGGTAGTTACGCAATCGCGTAGGGTATATGTGGAGGCAGTGGTTGTTGTCTATCGTGATAGCTGAGGTTTGTTCGCGATCGCGTAGTATATTTTTGGGGGCAGTGCATTTTCTTTTTCGCGATCGCGAAGGTATTTCCGCGATCGCGATTCATTGGTTCGTCCAGTGATTATAAAGTACTTTATTTCGGGGGTTTCGGCAATTTTTATATATTTGGAGCTACGGAGTTCGGGTTAAGGTGATTCTTGAAGTAATTTTCACCATGTGGATTGGGATGAGTGTTCTCTACTCATTTTTCATTTTATATCATGAATCTGTCTTCGTTTTTGGCATTTGATCGAGGGTTTCAAAAGAGAAATTGGTGGTTTTTGTCTAAACTTTTCTAAAGTGAATTTTGGAGTTTTCAACATCGATTCGGAGTCGGATTTGAGTAAAATTAGTATGGTTGGACTCGTAATTGTATGGGTTATCGGATTTTGTGAGTTTTGTCGGGTTCCGAGGTGCGAGCTCGAGTTTGAATTTTTAGTTGACTTCGGGATTTTGATCAGAGATTTGACCTTTATCATTTGGAATTGTTTTCTTAGGTATTATTTGATGCCTTTAAGTTACTTTTGGCTAGTTTCGAGCCATTCAGAGGATGATTTGAGCGGGATGGTGCTTCTAGGGTATCGATTTGTCTTGTTTGAGGTAAGTGTCTTGCCTAACTTTATTGATGGAATTTTTCCAACTAATTGACATTATTTGCTACATGCGGGGGTGAAACATATATGAGGTGACGAACATATATGCATGTGCCAGGGTTAATCATGCTCGGGGGTAAATTATACTATAAGTTGCGCCTTGTAAAATTACGTGACCTTCTTGCTTCATGTCTTACTTGACTTCTAGATCACTAAGGATATGGAATTAAATGTTAGAAACCAAGAATTAGTTTATTATAACTTGATTAAAATTTGACAAAATTTTGAGAAACATTGATGTGTCTAATTCAGTCATCATTATGCTTAATCACTAATACATTGCTACTGATGTTATTCTTGAGATATTAGATTTTATACTCGCGTTGTAGATCATTCTTGAGATTTGTTGAAATACTTGAACAATAAGGTTCTTGAGGGTTTATTGAACTATTGTTGGCTTGAAAGTTGTGATTGGGGTTCATTTGGAATATTCATTTAACCACTCTCATTGACGTAATTTATGCTTCCTACCTTGTTTGTCATTGAGATACATATGCTTGGTGAAGAAGAGTGTAAAGAACGAAAGGTAATGCCGTGCCATTTCATATATTTTATCATGTGAAGGAGAGTGTAAAGCACAAAGGGTGATGCCGTGCCATTTCATTTATATTATCCTGATCTCATTTATATTATTATGTGAGGGAGAGTGTAAAGCACGAAAGGTGATGTCGTGCCATTTCATTTATATTACCATGCTTTTATGTTATCATGAGTTCATGGCATGAAAGGTGTTTCCGTGTAGGTGAGGACGAGGGACATGCATTATGTTGTGATATATTTTCCTTGTGTATACATTTATGCCGTTACCTAGAATTGTTACTGTTGCACCTATGTTATCTACGTGACTTGTCGTTGTTGTTCTGTCTTTGTCCTCTATCTCGATTGTTGTTGTGTTGTCCATGCCTTCTATATATTTAACTTGCAAAGATCATACCTTCCTTCCTTTTGTTATATCTACATCCATGTCGTATCTATTTTGTTGCACGTTAGTATAGGCCTTCTACCATGTTAGCCATTCATGCCTCTACTTGTTAGATTATAAAGATCATGTTTTCTCCTCTTATTTGTTATATCTACATCTATGCCTTCTATCATACTAGTTAGGTGAAATTATGTTATTTTCTCCTAATTGATGTCGTCACTCATATGCCTCTTACCTAGTCTATTACGGTTGTCCATATGTACTGCCTTGTTCATCATTGCTACTTGTGTATTTCCTACCATGTCATTACTGTTATCGGTATTTCTTTCACCTGGTTGGTACTGTTATACGTATATTTGGTGAGGATGAGATAAATGCACGAAGGATGTCCCCGTACTATTTGATTTGATGTCTTGAGTATATTTCTCACACTATAAAAGTTATGGTTTTATTACCGTGATTTTTTGGTTATCGCTCTAAGAAAAGGATTGGTCGTGATATTGAGGAATATTAATCGGGGTTCTTCTAGAAATCATTTACTGCTTCACCTATTTATTTCCTTGTACTATATTCTGTTATATTCTAGTATTGTTCTATTGCTAATCTTTTGCACAGGCTATAACAGTGATTATCTTTTAACTAAAATACCTCGTCACTACTTCACCGAGGTTAGTCAAGATATTTATTGAGTATATGGGGTCGGTTGTACTCATACTACACTTCTGCACCTTGCATGCAGATTTTGGAGTGGAGCTGTGGGTGATGACGGGGGCTGACTTTGAAGATGTTCGTGCCTTCCGGATGTGGCTACCACTTGTCCCTGAGTAGTTCTAGAGTTGAATTATGTTCAAGTACATTTCAAACAGAAGTTATATTTATTTCATATCCGTTTTTATAACAATCTAGTCTTAGTAGCTCATGTCTTCTACTACCAGTCCTTGGGATGTTGTATGGAATCCAGTCATATCATTTGTTGATCACATTTATTTTTTTAGAATTGTGTCAACTATTAATTGGCTAACCTAACGGGTCGGGTTAGGTGCCATCACGACTAGTGAGTTTTGGGTCGTGATACTATTCCAATTCCCGGAATCACAATCCGAACCCGATATCATCAAAGTCAACTCCCGGTCAAACCTATGAATTTTTCAAAGCTTCAAATTGCCAACTTTCGCCAAATAGTGCCGAAACCTTCTAGGAACATCCAAATGTAAATCCGGGCATACGCCCTAGTCCAAGATCACCATCCGGACCTAACGGAACCCTCAAAGCTCCGATCCGGGGTCAAATACACTAAAGTCAAACTCGGTCAACTCTTCCAACTTAAATCTCCTAACATGAGATTCATTCTTCCAAATCAATTCTGAATCACCTGAAAACCAAAACCGGCGATTCACGCAAATCACAATACATCATATGAAGCTACTCAAGACTTTAAACAGCTGAATGGAATGCAAATATTCAAAACAACCGGTTGGGTCGTTACAATATTAATGTCCAGAATCAAAACAATTGAATTAGTAAATATATAAGAACTAAAAGGAAACTTATATATGTTGGATCCTTGTTGTAAACTTGTTATAATCTCATCCTCCTTCCTTGTAAGGTCTAGCGGCTTTCTAATGAAAGAACATAAAAATTATCTTACAATTTTTGCGAAGGTAAAAGATTTATTTCTGATATGCATAGAATTGAACTACGAGTAAAATAAAGAAATCAAAGAAACTAATTAAAACAAGAAAAGCATTCTAAGCAGGTAAATACATACGTTATTTTATCCATAGATTCCATTAAGCCTCGTCAAACAATTATTTGCAAGAAAATAATTTTCCATCATATCTTACAAGTATAAAAATAAAATACTCAGATACAAAAAACTACTATTAACAAAGAGATAATTTTCAATCATATCTTACAAGTATAAAAATAAAATACTCAGATACAAAATACTATCATTGCACTGCCTAACTCCGTAACTCCACCATAAGTATGGTTTAAAGTCCTCTTAATCTTGAACTCTTGTATCGGGGTAGGTCTCAAGGGAGGAATCCGCCTCCAAAAAAACTAATAGGGAGGGGTCCAATTTATTCCCTTTAATATAAAACTTCAAAATTAAATTACCTTATTTAAATAAGGTAAAAATTAATTGATTTTAAAGTCTTGGATATTAGATAGAATAGCCTGATAGACACTTATATTTGTCCCTATTTATTATCCCAGTCCTTATACTCTACAACTGTTCAACCAGACACCTGAACTCGATCAAAAGTAAAAACACGTATTTTAAACCCCTCCGATTGTTGACTAAGCTGATGTGAAAATTAAATGGCTGAGTTGGCAAATTGCGTAGCCTACCCGCATATTAGAAGCGTGAGTCAATGAATTTGTTTAAAAAGAAAGACTGAAATAAAATAAATAAAAATGAATGAAAAAGGCAAAAGTGGTTCTTTCTCACCTCCGGCCTCTCATCTTCCCATTCTATACACATGCCATTGTCACTCTCCATCATGTCACGACCCAAAATCTCACTAAGTCGTGATGACACTTAACCCAATCTGTTAGGTAAGCCCAACAATATAATTGACTACTATAATAAGAAACCAATAGAGATAATAAATGAAGTAGCTAAAAGAGTTTAATACATCTATCCCAAGGACTGGTAATACAAGGCACGAGCGACTATGAATAAGAGTACAGTTCCAGTTTAAGGAAAAATACATCATTTGTTTGAAAGTTACATAAAGTGAATTATAGATTCTAAACTATCACGAACAAATGGTAGCCTGTATCTGGAGTGCTGGTACGTCTTCACTGCTAGGCCCGCGAATTCCGCAGCCGCTCAACTCCAAATATCTTCACGCAAGGTGCAGAAGTGTAGTATGAATATAACCGACCTCATGTACTCAGTAAGTATCCTGACTAACCTCGGTGAAGTAATGACAAGGTTCTTAAGTCAAAATATACTAACTAATATAACATGTGTAGTTAAATTGCAGTAGAGACAACAATTGAAAATAACAATGTAGATAACAAGAATACATACGAGAAATAGTAAAATGATTAACTAAAAGAAATATCGATCAGGTTCCTCAATATTACAACCAATCATTTTGTCACGATTCGAAATCCTAACCACGGGTCCATGATGACGTCTAACGTCTGTTTGCTAGGCAAGCCAACATTAGCTACTCGGGTAATTACTTTAACAATCATAATATAACTTCTCCGTTGGGACGCGCAACCTGATCCATACATATATATACTAATACCGTTGCGACATGCAACCAGATCCCATATATAATATCAATATCCGTTGCAACATGCAACCCAATCCCAAACATCATATCAATACCATTGCGGCATGTAACTCAATCAAAAATATATTAGTAATACCATAAACAACTGCGAGGTATCTCACAACGTGCGTAAAAGGAACCAAAACATATAAATACTCTAAGGCAAACCAATATGACAATACGAAGTGATATAGATAGCAAGTGAAGGCAAATAGACAATCAAAGGCATAGAACAAGTATTAGCTTCTACCTAGAAAGATGTGGGGCATATAATAAGCAAAAACGGACGATAAATAAAAAAATGGATACCGGGAGTATATAGCAAATAGAGGCATGTAGCAATGAAGGCATGTATTTAGCAAGTAAAGACATGTAACAGGGAAGGCATGACATAAATAGTAACACAGAAAAAAAAAAAAAAAAAGGCATGATATAATTAAAATACATAATTAATAGCCCACCCTGCATGCCTAAACCCATGACAGCGCATATACACTCGTCACTTTGCATATACATCGTCTTCACATATGGGATTTGATCATGAAATTGACTATAGAATTGGGAATAAATTATATATTTGAGTTTGTAATGTCATGGATAAACTTTAAATTATGAGTTGGGTTGGAAAATTACTCTAATAGTTAAATTATGAACTTTTGAGCATATATTAATTAGTTTGTACGACCTTCAACTAGTTTCAGATTGCGCGGCGTCAATTTGAGGCTATTGAGGTTTAAGAGTGGAGTAGTGAGCTTGGAAGCAAGGTAAGTTTCTTGCCTAATCTTGTAAGAGGGATTATCCCCGTAGGTGTGATAATTGGTGTATTCTACTTGTAGTGGGAGCTGCGTACACACGAGGTGACGAGAGTCCGTATGTAACTAGATTCATATTTATGTCCGGGTAGACTTAGATACACATCATGCTTTAAATATGCTATTTGAATTTATCTTATTTGTTTGATTCCTTCAATTTATGACTTAGATTGAGACTAGAATAAAAGTATTGGTTGTGTCTCTTACTTTGGAAATTGTGAAATATTCAATGAACGGTAGTCTCGTGTCTTCTCAACTCTCATGTATTTTCGCGAGTGAGATAGATTCTTTACTCTTATGGGATCATGCCGTTAGCCTCAACATGATTATAAATTACTCTTATGTGATCGGTTTGTTTGCCTCGACAGTATTCTGAGTTATTCTTATAGGATCGGGTTGTTTGCCTCGGCAGAGTCGTGCGTAAACTTGAGATTTGACTTGGTATTGGTATCATTTGACCTTGTGTCTTCAAGGCAAGTTGTGGTATTTGGTGATTTCATAATAATTCTTGTATGGAAGTTTTATTATTTTTATTTACATGTATTGTTGCTACTTGTTGACCCCTCGTCACTACTTCTTCGATATTAGGCTTACTTACTAGGTACACGTTGATTTATGTAATCATACTACACTTCTGAACTGATTATGCAGTACTGAGATAAGTAATTCCGATGGTCACATAAGGGCGTAGACGCATTACACAGAGACTTATTGGTGAGATGCCTTCCATGTTTCGATCTGCAGCACCCGGAGTCTCCCTCTAACATATTTATTATTTCTGTCTATTCTATTTCAGACAGTAGTTGTAGTAGCTTTGTATATTCTACTGGATTGCTCAGGCACTTGTGACACCGAGTTTTGGGGGTTTCTAGAGGATTTTCATAGTTATACTTATTATTACTATCACTTCGTTTTATGTACTATTCATACTCGTTAGTTTGGTAAAGAAATACGTATATTCCCATGAATTTTGGATTTAATTCTAATTATTTAATGAAATTTCTGATTTTAAAAGCTAAAAGGGGTTATTAAATTTGGAGGTACATCTGTTGGCTTGCCTAACAGCCTTGTTGGATGCCATCACGACCTATTATAGATTTGGGTCATGATAGTTTAGTATCAGAGCACTGGGTTCACATCGGTTTCACTAGTCATGATCAGACCTAGTAGAGTCTTGTGGATCTATGCGGAGATGTTCGTACTTATCTTCGAGAGGCTATAGGGTGTTAGGAAACTTCTCTTTCTTTATCTCATATCATGTAGTTGATGTTGTGATAAGTATCTTTCTTTTATTATCTCACAGATGGTGAGAATGCGTGTGGCTGTTGTACCCGGCAATAGAGGGGCTGCTCCCCCGGTTGTTAGAGGCAGAGGCATAGGGAGGGCCACAACTCCTGCTAGAGTATGAGGACGTCCTAGAGTTGCTTCTATAGTACCACTAGTGGATCCGGTGGAGGATCCTGTATTGAGGAGCAAGATGAGGCACCTCCAGCTGAGCCGGCCCTAGTTAATTTTCTGACCGCACCAGGCTTTCAGGAGGTCATGGGCTGTATGTTGTGGTTCATGGATTCTATAACATAGGCTAGGCTATTTCCAGAAGATCCAGCCATATCTCAGGCGGGAGCCAGGGCACGTTGTTATTGTGTATCAGACCCCAAGCGCACTATATGTGGGCAGGGTTCAACCGGTTGCAATGATTAGAGTAGAGGCTAGATCGATTGTGAACGTTGAGGAGGAGAATCGGTTGGACATATGGACTGGGCTTCATCCTCTTGCCTTCAACGGTGAGCAGTCAGAGGACCCACATGATTTCATTGATCGTTGCAGAGAGAGGCTGCACAACATGGACTTCACCATATTTTAGCTAGAGGGCAAGGCCCCGTAGATGGTGGTAGTCTTATCTCCAAAGCAGGAAAGCAGGTTCACCTCTCTTGACTTGGTATCAGTTCACACATCTCTTTTTGAAGAAGTATATTCCACCTTCACATTGAGAGGAGCTACAAGGTCAGTTTGAGCGGCTCCGACGGGGTCAGATATCTATGACCGACTATGAGACGAGATTCACTAACTTGTCTCATCATGCAACTCTCATACTCCCCACAGATGTAGAGAGGGTGTGGAGGTTTATTGCAGGGTTACACACTGAGATCTAGATTTCTATGGCCCGAGAGGTAGAGATGGGGACTCCATTCTTACAGGTTGTGGAGATAGCTCGATGATCGAGCGTATACGCAACCAGAGGAGAGAGTTTGTGTCGATGGATAAGAGGCCTTATCATTTTTGTGGATTCAGTAGCACCCCATATGGGGCAGGGGGCAGTTTATGAGGGGCCATCCTAGTAGGACCATGCATGCAGCACCACAGCCTACTCAGGGTGCTCCAGCGCGACCGTACTTCAGCGCTATTCCAGAGTGTACTTACCTTCCACCAGCCATTCATGGTTCCTCCGGTGGGTATTCAGGATATCAAGGTAAGACTCAGAGTCAACAATTCCCCACTCAGAGACATTGTTTTGAGTGCAAGGAGTTGGGCCACGTGAAGAGGTTTTGTCCTAGACTTCGGTGAAAGGCAGTGCGGCAGGACTATCGGCCTATGATTATCGAACTAGCTGTCGCACCGCCGGTCTGGCCAGCCAAAGGCGGAGGTCATATGGGTAGGGGTCGCCCTAGAGGTGGAGTCCAATCAGGTGGCACTCCGGCTAGATTCTACGCCTTCCCAGCCAGATGAAAGGCAGTCACTTCTGATGTAGTGATCACATGTACTATTTATGTCTGTCGTAGGGATGCTTCGGTACTATTTTATCCAGGGTCTACTTATCTTGATGTATCTCGTGAGTCCTTTGCTGTTCTTGTATATGTGTCCACGCCCATAAGTGATTCTGTTGTTGTGGATCGGGTTTACCGGTCCTGTGTAGTGACTTTCTATGGTTATGAGACCAGAGCGGATCTCCTATTACTCGGTATGATTGATTTTGAGGTTATCCTAGGCATGGACTAGTTGTCTCTGTACCATGCCATTTTTATTGACATGCCAAGACTGTTACCTTGGCGATTCTAGAGTTGCCAATGTTGGAGTGGAGAGGCTTATCTATTGGTACTTCCAGTCGGGTTATTTCTTTCTTAAAGGCTCGACATATGGTCGAGAAGGGTTGTTTTGCCTATATAGCCTCTGTTCATGACAACACGGTGTAGACTCCCACGATAGATTTAGTGCCTGTTGTTGATGGCCAATTTTGACCCTCTCTTTTAAAATTAATTTATTCACGCTTAACAATTTACAATAAATACTTTAAAAGTATTTTTCTATTAATGAATATCTACTTTTATAAATTAATCAAGTATTAGTTTCAAAATTAATTATGTAGTACAGATATTGTGTAATTACAAATGTATTCACTATCATAAAATAACTTTTGTATATACATTACATAGGTTTTATAATTTGACAAAATAACTCCTTAATTTCCAGTGAATTAGGTTACTAAGTTAATATTTCGGAATAAGTGCTATAATCTGAAATATGTGTCATTTATAGATAATTAATTAAAATAATTAGCAACATATAGTAATTATAATTTTACCACATTTTTTATTAAAATTGTTAAGTTTAGTTAAATTGATTTTAAAAGGGTTAAAAACTAAAAGGCTACAATTGCAATTCCCTCATTAAATACAAAATGGCTACTTTCTAAATGATTTTTAGCCCAAATACAAGGCCCAATTCGGACCTGACCAAGTCCAAACACCCATCTCTTTCTCCACTTTGGCAATCCATGCCTCTCCCTAAACCAATCACAACCCGCCACATCACTCGCATCTCTCACTCACAAAGAAAGCACAATCAATCTGGACCGTTGATATATCAGATCAACGGCCCACGTTTTATCCCCAATTTTTCTTTAATTTTTGTATCTCACCAGTCTCAATCTCAGCCTTCCAAATCCAAAGATCCAACGACTATCATATTTTCTCGTTTTAATTGTTTAAACCCGAAATTCTTAAGGTCGTTGATCTAAAGATCCAACGGCCCATATCACATTATCCGTTTTTAACCCTTAGAGAATGGTCCTGTATCCCCCTAACCCTAATCATTTCTCTCTTTGAATCGTCGTCCCTCTTTCCCTTTCATCTATCTATTCTCTCAACTCACCAACACCAAATCAATCACAGACGTTGCACAAATTTGTGCAAGGTCACAAATCAAACTACAAACACTCGATTTGCCTCCCAACATCCACGAATCCTACTTCTATCTTTCCATTATCATCACTAGATTCAAAATCCCAATTATGAAACCCTAGGCTTAAAGAGGCAAGGGTCTGATTTCTTCTTCGTTCTTTCAAATCAAGCATGCATGGCCATCTATCTTGTCCCCGTACTGTGAATTCTGCTATTTTCTTTCCATTTCCATCGATGAAATTCAAAGGCCCTAATTCTGAAACCTTAGACCAAAGGGTGAAACCTCAAATCGTCTGAGATCTCTTATGTTCTTTCAAATCGAAGCATATGAGGAGCCTCTTTAGAATTCATTATGAAGATTCTTTACCCAGAGGTCAAACGCATTGACCTCTGGCTTTTGTAGCTCTGTCTGATGGGTCGTCGCCATCAACGGCCGACTCACTCCCCTCTAGTACTCAGGTAAAATCACTACTGAATTTCCCCCCTTTGTCTTCTGTTTTTCACTCGATTTGCTATCATCATCTACCATGCGTCATCTTCCACTATCATTTTGAATCTTGTTGAACCCTATAGGCATTGAATGCCACTATAAAAAGGGGTCTTCAATGCTCTCACCTAAGAATAACCTAACACTGAACACACATACAGTCACAAACATACTAAGCACAAAAACACTAAGAAAACTAGGGTTCTAGTCTTAGGTCTCTTACTGTCTTCCTCTTTTTTGCCGAGTTCTTTGTTGGTTCAAGCTTGAAGGTTTTTGGGATCTTTGAGCTACAAAAAGAATTCATTTCGTCTGCTACCCTTAAGAAGGTCAGCATCTTTCTCTCCCTTTTCTTTCGTTCATCTCTCTAAATGATTTAGATATGTCAATGTTAAGTTCTGTAGATTATAATCATGTTGCATGTGTTTGACATGTTTGATATTTATGTTTTGTTAGTTTGACAAACTTTTATGATCAACTTGTTCTGTTATGATTCTCTAAAGTAATAATCGATTAAGTAAATGATAATTATTGATCTTTGTTCTGAGTTTTCCTATAGTCTCCATGCGTAAATTCTTATATGATTATGTTCAAATTAAACTAATATTTCTCAGTGACTTACAAACTCATCTCTGTTTTATTGCACTTCTGTAATTTTGTGTGTTTTGGAAGCTAGGTTTACTACCTCATAGTTATTGCTAAAATGAAACCTGAACTTGTTCAAGACTTATATCCCTGCTTCTTAGCCTTAAGTTTGAACTTACAATTTCTAAATACTTTCTTGTTTGCCTGTGTTTGTTAAAATGCCTCGGAGTTACCATTATGGTCCTTACTTTGCTTGATTATTATCATTGGTAAACCAATCATGTTCATGTTTTCCTTTCACCAGTGATACTGTTATAATGTTCACTTCTGCATATTATTCCCTGCATCTTATTTGTTTATGATCAAGTTTATTATTTGGTAATCTTAACTGATGTACACTTGAAAATTCAATATGTCCATGTCACTTAACTAAGTTGAAAGAATATGAGTGTTTAGATGCTTTCTTCTCTGCATCTGCACCTGTTAACTCTGAGAGTAATTTCTAGGCTATCATTATAACTTTCTCATGATCATGCTCAATTGTTGTATGCCTAGGAAACTATCTTATTTGCATCAAGTTGTCTTCTTCTCATGATTATTTGACGTACATATATATTCTGTTAAGGTTAAACTATTTTCCTCTTCTTAGTGTAAGTCATGATTTTGTTTGGATAAAGTCAGCTAGTAATTATTGCACAACTAAGTTTGTTTGTTCCATAATCAGTTGAGATCTTCACACACATGTGCAATACATCCATGTCCTAAATATTTTGAGCCCCTGTTGATTTTTGCAAAGATTTCATGCATGTATATTTAACTTATCTTCCATGAAGAAAGGACTTAGAACTAGGTTATAATCAAGTGACCCTTTTAGGAGTTGAAGCATGATCACTTCATACCTATATGTTGAACTAGATTTATGTTTGAATTTGAACTTGTTTTGATGCAATGTTTTCCATTTCCTTTCTTCATTTGCATGATCAATTTGGTTCTATAATGTGTAAAGTTCCTTTACATGTATGAGATCACTACCTCACTTATTCTGCCTATGAACAGTTGACTGAATGTTGCTATCCTTTTTGCTTAACTCTGTAACCCCATGTTCTGCTTTGAGTGATGCTTAGTCCTCCTCTTCATTGTTAACTTGAAGTTGAACTTGACTCTCAAACCTTATGAAGTTTATTTGTTGATATTATCTGAACATATTGATTTATTAATATTGTTAGAAGAATGACCCTTTTTTAGACCTTAAGGGTGCCATGTTTGAACCTGTGAATTGGTACTCATGATGAGAGTTTAATCCTATGACTTTGATAACCTCTCTGTAACAATGGTTGATTATCACTGTTGGTTTGAATATGCCTCGATGTCTTTAAGGTGCCAATTAACATTATCAATACCTGTTTTAATATGTTATGCCTTAATGATTCATTCATGCAATGGTGTGATTATGAAACCTCTTTTTTATCTATGTGTATTCTGAAACTCCGCCCCCCTTTAGGTTTCCTTGATATGTGTATTAAAAGCAAATCTGTATTCTCTAGTGTTATTTTCATTAAGAGTAAAGTATATATATTTTGTGGTGAGTAATGCTTTAGTACTTAGTTTGCATTGGAAGGGCCTCATTGGCACTTAAACCCGTAAGGAAAACATGTCGTTAGTGATTAAGGGTATTTGGGAGCATAGTTCGACTCTAGGTTGGGCTGCCCTCCCCGTCACAAGCACTTCCCTGGGCCTTGAGTCCCTTGGAAATTTTGAAGTGTCGGGGGATCTAAAGGGAGCATCGACCTCGAGTGGGGCTCCCTATTTAGCTCTTAATTCATTGACACATTAAGTTCTTTAAGGGTTTAGTGTTCAATGACAACGAAAGATTTCCAATGTGAATTATTTGCTAAGTAAATCCATCACATTAATATATAATTTCCTCTACCATATTAATCTTTTTCTTGCTTCAGTTATTTGTTTGTGTATTTGTCATGAACATCAAAGTATGATCTGTAGATAGAATATGCTAAATATATATTGGATATATGTCTAATGACTTTTTTTTTGACATGTACATCTGTTTGGGCCTCTAAGTTCTTGATGAACTCAGGCCCAATTCCAGCCTTATTGCATCTCGTCCAAGAGTCCAAAGTCAGATGTGTTCGTGTTTCTTTACTGCTGGACCTACCTTTTTAAGGCCCAATCACAGAGTTCAGTCCTTTTTCCCTCAACTCTTTTATCATTATTACTGTCTCGTTAATTTAGTTTACTACTTCTATTAGTTTAGTGTTAGTTGTATTTGTTATGTCTTATTGTTGTTCTATCTCTCATGTATATAACACTCATATATTAGAATACTTGCTTTTCTTTCATGCTTTAGTATCATATGAACTTAGGCAAGCCTTAAACAACATAGGATTTTGAAAGGGAAATTAGTTAGAAGTAGATCCTTACTCACTAATTATAATAAGCCCGCAAATTATTATTGTGTTTCACTCACCCTCCTTTACTTGAAAGATTTTCAAAATCTAGAACTTAGCAAAACAACAGCTCTATTTCAAAAAGGAAAAATCAGATTTCAGCTTCATTTTCAAAAGAAAGAAAATCAGAACTTCAAGAATTGCCGCCTTTAAGGAATTTTCAGCAAACGACCTCTTCTTTGAAAACCCTCTGAATCTGAGGTAATTTTAGGCTCACTTTCTTGCAAGACATCATTTAGAGTTATGTAACTAACCATCCCCCAAATCAAAGTATTTTCATATCTCAATCTTTTTATAAACTTATAAAATCCAGACCATTTATGTACCAATTTCAAGACTCTTTTAATATCTCTTATAAACCTCTTCATAAACTCATATCCCTTTAGGACCTCGCATTCTTTCTATCAATAGCATACTTAGGTATACAGTAAGTAGCATTCCTTATCACTAGTCAAAGCATTTTATAAAATAATTGATCTCAATCTTAGTCTAAATCCAATGGAGCTACCTTAGGTAGATTTAAGGGGTTCCTAACACCTTCCCTTTAGAAGAACAAGAACCCTTACCCATAATCTCATCGGTTAGTAGACTAATAAAGAACATGACTTAGTAATTAAATAGGTACTCTAGTATACCTTTAAATATTATGTGGCGACTCTCTTTCATCAACAACAGAGAAACCACAAATTGAATCATGTCTTGACTAGTGCAATATAGGGTGCAACACTTGTAGTGCGGGAGTTTTCTGATGTATTTTCTGCTGATCTACCAGGTATGACAATGGATCGTGACATCGATTTCAGCATCGATTTGTCTCCAAGCACCCAACCTATCTCTATTCTACCTTATCGCATGGCTCCAATGGAGTTGAGAGATTTGAAGGAGCAGCTTCAGGAGTTTCTTGTGAGGGGATTCATTAGGCTGAGTGCGTCGCCTTAAGGTGAACCAATATTACTTGTGTAGAAGAAGGATGGGAGTATGCGGATGTGCATTGATTATCGCCAGTTGAACAAAGTCACCATCAAGAATAAGTACTCGTTGTCGCACATTGATGATTAATTTGATCAGCTATAGGGTGCTAGAGTGTTCTCTAAGATATACTTGAGATCTGGGTATCATCAGCTACGGATTCGTGCTTCGGATATAGCGAAGACGACTTTTCGAACTAGATATGGGCATTATGAGTTTCTAGTGATGTCTTTTGACTTGACTAATGCCCCAACGACGTTTATAGATTTGATGAATCAGGTGTTCATGCCATATCTTGACTCATTTGTCATTGTCTTCATTGATGAGATATTGATCTAATCGCGTAGTATGGAGGAGCATGAGCAATATTTTAGGATAGTGCTTCAGACCTTGCGAGAACAAAAGCTATATGCTAAGCTCTCCAAGAGCAAGTTCTGGTTAGATTTTGTGGCTTTCTTGGGGCATTTTGTTTAGGTAAGGGTATTAAGGTAGATCCCAGAAAGATTGAGGCAGTTCAGAGTTGGCCTCGTCCTACCACAATGACGGAGATCAGGAATTTTTTGGAGCTACCAGGTTATTATCGTCGGTTTGTGGAGGGCTTCTCGTCTATTGCAGCTCATTTGACTAGATTGACCCAAAAGGGTGCTCAGTTCAGGTGATCTGATGATTGCAAGGTGAGCTTTCAGAAGCTCAAGACCGGATTGACAACAACAACAATATTGATTTTTCCATTCGGTTCAGGGATGTATACAGTGTATTGTGGCACTTCACATGTTGGTTTGGGTTGTGTATTAATGCAGGAGGGGCGAGTCATTGCATATGCTTCACGTCAATTGAAGCCCCACGAAACAAATTACCTTGTGCACGATTTAGAGTTGGCTGCGATAGTTCATGCTCTCAAGATCTGGAGGCATTATCTTTGTGGAGTGTCGTGCGAGGTCTACAATGATCACCTCAGTTTGCAGTATTTGTTGAAGGAGAGGGATCTTAATCTAAGGCAGCACAGGTGGCTTGAGTTACTGAAGAATTATGATATTACCATCCTCTATCATCCGGGCAAGGCGAATATGGTCGCGGATACCTTGAGCATAAAGGCCGAGAGTATGGGTAGTTTGGCATTCATTTCAGTGTAGGAGAGGCCATTCGATTTGGACATCCAGTCCTTATCTAACCAACTTGTAAGGTTGGATATTTCAGAGTCCAGTAGGGTTCTTACATATGTTGTGGCTCAATCTTCTTTATTCGAGCAGATCAAGGCTCTTTAGTATGATGATTCGCACTTGTTGGTCCTTAGAGAAACGATGTTAGGGGGTGATGCCAAGGAGGTTACTATTGGTTATTGTGGTGTTCTCCAACTCCAAGGTCGCTTATATGTTCCTAAAGTTGACAGCATGAGGGAGATAATTCTAGAGGAGGTACACAATTCACAGTATTTTATACATCCAGGTGCCACGAAGATGTATCGTGACCTGAGGTAGCAATACTGGTGGCGGTGGATGAAGAAGGACATAGTTGAGTATGTGGTACGATGTCTGAATTTCTAGCAGGTTAAGTACCAGCACTAGAGGCCAAGTGGCGTACTTCAATAGATGGTTATACCAGAGTGGAAGTGGGAGTGGATCACTATGGATTCCGTGGTTGGTTTGACGCGAACGTTGAGGAAATTTGATGCCGTTTGGGTCATTTTTGATAGACTGACCAAGTCTGCACACTTTATTCCGGTGATGACTACATACACTTCAGAGAGGTCGGCCCAGATTTATATTTATGAGATCGTCTAGTTGCATGGCATGCCTATTTTCATCATTTTAGATAGAGGCACTCAGTTTACTTCACACTTCCGGAGAGATGTACAGAGTGAGCTGGGTACCCGGGTAGAGCTCAGCATGGCCTTTCATCCGCAGACCGACGGGCAGTCGGAGCAGACAGTTTAGATTCTGGAGGATATGCTCAAAGCATGTATGATTGACTTTGGAGGGCAGTAGGATCAATTCTTACCTTTGGCCGAGTTTGCTTATAACAATAGTTATCAGTCCAGCATCGAGATAGATCCATTTGAGGCCTTTTATGGTCGGCGATGTCATTCCCTCATCGGTTGGTTTGAGCCTAGTGAGGCTAGGTTATATGGTACTGATTTGGTAAAGGATGACTTGGATAAGGTAAAGTTGATTCAGGAGCGACTTAGCATAGCACAGTCCAGCAGAAGAGTTACGCAGATCAGAAGGCGCGTAATTTGTCACTCATGATGGGCGATAAGGTTCTCTTGAACGTCTCACCGATGAAGGGTATCATGAGATTCAGAAATAGGGGCAAGTTGAGTCTGAGGTTCATCGGTCCATTCAAGGTGTTGGAGCGAGTTGGAGAGGTTGTATACAGGCTTGCTTTGCCTCCTAGCCTATCGGGAGTTCATCCGTTATTCCACATGTCTATGCTCTAAAGTTACCATGCCGATAGGTCACATGTGCAGTATTATAGTACAGTTTTGCAAGATGAGAGCTTGGGTTATCAGGAGGAGCCAGTTGCCATTGTTGATAGGCATATTCGAAAGTTGAGGTTTAAGAAAATTTTAGCAGTGAAGGTCCATTGGAGGGGTCAACCAGTCGAGGAGGTGACTTGGGAGACCGAGGAAGACATGCGAAGCAGATATCCACACTTATTCGTTACTCCAGATATGATTCTAAACCCGTTTGAGAACTTCTTGAACCTCTCAAGTCTAAGTTTCTCCTCCTCAGATGCCACTGTTCTAACCTCAGTCTGAACCAGAATAATAGGCTACGCTGGCATAATCGTTGGGACCTGATCAACATGGACCCGCTGCTCTAGAGTACGGGCCGCGCGAGTCGGAGCTCTTCCCCCAGCCTGAGATGTGGCTGGTGCAAGTGGAATCAACCCCGCCTGAACTAAGGTACCGAACATGCTTAAGAACTATGTGAGGGTCTCTTGAAGTGCAGGGGTGGCAACAGGCTCCTCGGGTGCCTGTCCCCAACTAGAGATACTGGTGGCTCCTCTATCGCAGCTCGGGCAGGTGCTCTAGATGCACCACATTCCCCTCCTCGGCCTCTGCCCTGGCCTCTCATGAATCTAGTAGAGGGCGCGGGTCTTTGATCGTCGGATCCAGCGGTGCATGTCCTCACCATCTCTGAGAAAATAGAAAGACAAAGATTCAGAATTCGAAGTCAACAAATTTGCACAATAAGGAATCAAAGAAGTGAAGTTTCCTAATAGTTTCCTAGCCTCTCGAAGATAAGTACAGACGTATCCATGCTGATCCACAAGACTCTACTAAACCTGTTTATGACTCGTAACACCTATGAACTAGAGCTCGGATACCAACTTTCCACGATCCCATTTTCCCACCTTAGGACGGCGTGATGGCACCTAGTCTCTATGACTAGGTAAGCCTAACATTTAATAATAACTTAACAGTAATAATCAATAGGAATACTAAAGCAAGACTGATAAACTCATATAAACTCCCAAAATATGATCTCAGCAACATTTCTCCCAAAACTAGTGGAACTGAGTCATAAGCTCTACAAAATAATCTAGAATGGCTACTACAAAACTGTCTCAATAAGAAACAACAAAATAAAATGATATGGAAGGTGACTCCGAGGCATGCAGACGCCGAGCAGGTATACCTTGAAGTTTTCGAAAAATAGCTAACAATCAATCACTAACATTCAACACGAGTAGACGTACCTGGATCTGCACAAAACGATATGCAAAAGCATAGTATAAGTACACCACAACAGTACCTAGAAAACATCAAGCCTAACCTTGGTAGAGTAGTGACGAGGCCAGATCAAGACACCTACTAGGACATAATAAATGGAATGAAAACATAATAAAAAGAAGTAATGGAAGGCAGAGAAATAAATGATACGAAACAAGTTAATAACATAGACTAATGACAAAATTGTAAGCAAAGAGATAACATAAAGGAAGCAATTAAAGGGAACCTCATTAGCCAGATACGAACAAAACTGATAAGACAAGAAGAATAAAAACAACAAAAAGTGTTCCACCAATAACTCTTTTTCAACATGAGATGCACAACAAGAACCACAACCGAGGTACCGCATCGTATACAACAAGAATCATAACCGAGGTACCGCCTCGTATTACCATTTTTCAATTTCTATCACAATCTTTTCTTATATCGCTGCTGGAGCCTTACATTTAATTTTAAAAATTATTTTTTCCGAAATAGCTACCCACGTTTTAGCCCATCTTATCGCACCGTGTGGCTTCAAGAAGTTCC
The DNA here is from genome assembly GCF_000390325.3 of Nicotiana tomentosiformis. NCBI lineage: Eukaryota > Viridiplantae > Streptophyta > Magnoliopsida > Solanales > Solanaceae > Nicotiana > Nicotiana tomentosiformis. The sequence goes on along the minus strand of NC_090823.1, from coordinate 75,278,207 downwards.
CCTACTAGCAACACACATATCAAGCCAACCTTATCTCACCGCATGCGTATCAGCCCCAAGCCTTATACTATCGCATGTGTATCAATATCACAACATAATCACAATTCGCACCATAAGTGACCATATGCCACAACTTACAAAAAGAATCAACAATATCAATGTTTCCACAACAAATAGCCCAAGGCTCAACTACAATGTGTACAAAAATCTCAACAATAACAAAATAAGAGTGAATATCTCAACAAGAAAGATATCTCAACAATTAACAACTTCGCCTAAAAGGGATAACGACTTTCTCAACTTCAACATCAATAACTCAATAATAAGATATTTCACCAAATAACAACTTCAATTACAAGTAATTCAACAATTTAAAGATGTAACAAAACACAAGGAAGGCAATAACTTCAACTAAAGCATAAAAGAGCAAATTAGCAAGTAAGAGGTGAAACAATGTGTTAACAATGTCAAATAAATCGTGTAAGGGCAGATTAGCACATGAAAGGGTGGATTAACAATGAAAGATATAACATGTTAAGACAATTCAACTAAAAGCATGATAACAGTCTAAATAGCTTAAATCAGTCAAATACCAAATATAGCCCATGTACCTACTCATCACCTTGCGTATACAGCTTTCACATAACACAAATAGCACAAACGAACCAATTCCTAAGGGGTAGTTCCCCCACACAAAGTTAGGCAAGATACTTACCTCAACAAGGCCAACTCAACCCTCAGAAATCGCTTTTCCCCTAAAATGCACCTCCACGCGGCTCAAATCTAATCAAAATTGACTAAATATTATCAAACAATGCAAGGAAAAATAATTACAATAGATAAAGCTATGATATTTACACTTTTCTCAAAAAGTCAACAAACGTTAACTCGGGGCCCGCCCGATCAAAACTCGGGTCCAAGGATAGATTCTGACTACCCATAATCCCACGAGTCCATAGATATGATTTGTTTCAGAATTCGGGTCCAAATCGACTCCTAAAACTCGATTTCTCATTTTTCAAAAACTTGACAAAATTTCCCAATTTTTCCTCTTTGATTCACATGATTTTGATGTTAAATCTAAGATATATGATGAAATATATTTGGAAATTGATTAGAATCACTTACCCAATGTTTGTAGATCTCTTCTCCAAATCGCATCCTACCGAGTCTAGGATACTAAAATGTGAGAAATGAGGTGAAATCCCGACTTTCCAGCCCTTATGACCAGCTGCAGATGTCGCATTTACAACACAGGGTTTGCATTTGCGAATCAGGGGTCGCATTTGCGAACCTTGACAGCCTCAACAAAAGTCGCAATTGCGAAAAAGGCTTTGCAATTGCGAAGCTGGCCACTATCGCAAATGCGACAAAATGATCGCAATTGTGAACCAACCTTCAGTCCTACTGACTTTGTAAATGCGAAGGGGAAGTCGCATTTGAAACATCTGACCACCACCCCCCTGTCACCTTCGCAATTGCGATAACTCAGCACTAGCACACCAACAATTCTATTTTCAATTCAAACCATTCTGAATCATGTCCGAAACTCATCCGAGCCCCCAGGTCTCCAAACCAAACATCCACACAAGTCTAAAAATATCATACAAAATCTCGCTCATGCGATCAAAATACAAAAATAACATCTAGAACTATGAATCGGATACCAAAACACATAAATTTCAAAGTAATTTTCAAAAACTTCTAAAATTACAACTCAACATCTAAATCCTATCAATTCAAGTCCAAATGATACCAAATATTGCAGACAAGTTTTAAATATCATAACGGACCTATTACATGTCCAAAAACCAAATTACGATCCTGATAGCCAAACGTCAACCTACGGTCAAACTTTTAAACTTCAAATGACCAAATTTTGGTTAAACAATACAAATTAACCTATGGAGTTCTGAATTCGATTCCGGGCATACGCCCAAGTCCAAAATCACAATACAAAACTATCGGAGCCATTAAAATACCGTTCTGGGTTGGGTTTTTAAAAAGTCAATCATTGGTCAACATAAACAACTTAGGCTTCTAAGCCAAGAATCAAAAGGTCCAAATCAACCCGAAATCTTCCCGGAATGAAACTAATCAACATCGTAAGTCATAAAACTATAAACACATATGTGTGAAAAATCAAAAGGGGAAATGGGTCACAATTACACAAAATGACCGGTCGGGTCGTTACAACGGGTTGCTCAATTGTCGTGGAAATTATACTTCCTTTTACGGATTTCTCCCGTGTTGTACGAATTTTTCCGAAAGTCTCCTAAATTTCATAACTCACATATATTCGTGAGTGGGGACAGTGACTCGTCAAGTTTCACTATTCTTACGGGATCGGCTGAACGCCTCAGCAGTATGATTATAGGATCGGGTCGTTCGCCTCGGCAGTATTATGAGATGCATCTATGGATCGGGCCATACGATATCTGTAATGTACACTATTGTTTTGGGATCGGATCGTACACCATGGCAGGATATCATGCCATTACTCTTATGGGATCGGGTTGTTCGACTCAGCAGAATCGTGCATAATAATTGATAAGGAGTCAGTTTAACTATGAGTCTACCTTACTTGAGATGTGACATTTTATCTGGTGTTGACCAATATGTATTCCATTCAAGGCAATATCTGGTTATTGGGGACTTGTGTCTACTCTTCAGTTGAGGATCGTGTTATGTACATATATCTGTTTTTACTATTTTGCTTTCCATGCTTCATACCTACCTACTTTTACTATACTTGATTTATTGGACTACTAGTAAGTATCGATGTCGATCCCTCATCGCTATTTCTTCAGGATTAGGCTAGATACTTACTGGGTACACGTTAATTGACGTACTTATACTATATTTTTGCACTAATTGTGCAGGTATCGAGACAAGTACATTTGGTGGTCATCTGGATGCTCTATATTATGATCCGCAGCACACGGAGTCTCCGCCTTATCCATTTATGGTATTTGATATTTGGCTATAATTATATATTTTTAGTTCATTACGTACCTTACATTTTGGGGCAATAATATTAAATTATACTATATTTGTACTTAATTGAGTTTAATTTATGTGTATGTACTTTAAAAATGGAATTTGGGAGCAAGATGAATATTTTTAAGTGTATTTTATACACTACAATTAGTAGCTCTTGAGTACCTAATGATGGGAACATTATGACATTATGATGGAGGAAGTTGAAAGCATGAGCATTTATTAAGTTAATTGGCTGAAAGTTTGCAAAAATATATGAAGCATCAATTGGAAAATAAAATCGAAGAAGTTAGGCAGTAAATAGTGGAAGCAGAAAGAGTCAGGCGGCGCGAGAGAAATTCCTCGTGTTAGGCCTCGCGACGCGAGGTCCAGCGTGGGCTTCTTCGCACGTTCCATGTGGTGATGCACGGTGTTCGGGATTTGAGGCAATTTTATCTCTTTTTTGGTCTTGGACTTGGTTATTTCGCCTGGGCCTATTCCTATATCTATAAATAGTTATTAAACATAATTTTTACATAACTTTTGACCAAGGGAGAGCACAAAGCTACCGTGGAGGCCGGGTTTCATCTTTTCTTCCACCAAACTTAGTAATTTTTATGTTTCTTTGTATGATTTGTTGTTTTGCTACCATGTCTATGTGGAGCTAAACTTCACGTTCTAGGGTTGTCGTTCTTTCATGACTAATGTTATTCGAATATTGAGTTTAATTTATTAGTTTATTGTATTAGTTTATTTATTCAATCCTGCACTTAATTATTTGATTGCTTGATCACCAATTGAATACTATCTACGAATCTAGAATTGAACTCAAAAGTGGGAATTCTAGATTGCATATAGGATTGAGTAGAGCAAGTTCTTAAACCTGGGCATCGGAAAACGGATTCGCGGTTAGGATAGACATATACCTAATTGCCTTGCTTGGTTGATTTACCGGAATTATAAATGCGTTCTTGTTAGTTCTAATTCCATAGACACATAGGCGTTAGGTTAGCTTGAATAGGCGAGTAAGAACTCGACAGATTCTTATGAGCAATATTAACCATGTTAACTAATAAACTAGATAAATTAGTTAGTCAATTCAATTTAAGAATACAATAGGAATGTTAGATAGCCCATAACCCTAGATCGTTTTCATCACATTGATAATATAAAAATCTGATCTTCCTCTATTTAAAGTTCATTACTTATTTTCTTTTAGTTTAATTACTTTTGCATCACTACCTTTGGGTTTTATTCTTGTTTAGATAATTAGGATAGTCTAATTTAGTTAATAGTTAATCACAAGTCCTCGTGGGTTCGACATCCGACTTTTAGTCACTTTATTACTTGACGATTGCGTATACTTGCGTGTGCGTTTGGCCGCAACAATATTCTTTCTAATTTCTATTCCAAACAGTCGTTGTAGCAGTATTGTATATTCTAGTAGATGCTCATGCACTTGTGACTCCCAGTTTTGGAGATTTAGATTTTTTTCTCTTGATTGTATTCCGCTATGATTTGCTGGTTTATATTTTGTCCTTATCCGAACATTTAAAATAATAACATCTATATTTTCTATAAGAACGAACAATTTTCACTTCGTATTTCTTTACTTGTTTTGAAATACATTTGGATTAACCATTGATGTGTTGATTTATATTTGGCTTGCCTAATGGTAGCGTTGGGTGTCATCACAGCCTACAGTGGGTTTTGGTTATGACACCTTGGCATCAGAGCACTAGGTTCATTTAGGTCTCACGAGTTATGAGCAAGTCTAGTAGAGTCTTGCGTATTGGTACAGAGATGTCTGTACTTATCTTTGAGAGGCTACAGGGTTATTAGGAGAACTTCTCTTTCTTGATTCCCTATCATGCGATTTGATTTTGTTGAAGATATGTCTTTAGTTCCTTCCTACTCATTCAAACACGATGTTGAGCACTTGATATCAGTTGGGCATCGAGGAGTTATGGTGGTGTTACAGGTGTGGTGCACGATATTTTTCCCTGCATTATGAGGGTATACTACTATCATTGCCTCGTGGAAGGGTGTTCAATCATTTCAGCTAATGTTGGTGTTGCCCATGTTTTCGGGATTATACATCCCTTTGTTATCGTGCAATGTTGGTGTGAACGGTGGGTGTTTGCTTATGTATTACGATAGTGAATGCTTCAGGAAAAGGATTATTCGGTTCGTGATTGGAAATTCAGTATTAATTCCAGCGCAGGAGTAGCAATTGGGCTATAGATGTTCAGGATTTGGTTGACGGAGTAGCTAGACTTGATATCTCCAAAATTGGTGGAATTCTAGTTTATGTTGTGGTTCGTCGTCCTTGTTTGAACGCATTAAGGCCGGTCAGTATGACGGCCTCCATTTGTTTGCCTTTGCGGAATAGTGTTGCGAAGTGGTACCTAAGAAATAGTTATAAGAGATGACGGTGCATTGTGACTTCAGGGTCAGATCAGTATTTCTAGTGTTGATGGCTTGAGGGAGATGGTCCTTAAGGAGGTTTAGAGTTGATGGCAATCTTATTGTTCGGGCGCTACGGAGATGGATCGTGATTTGGGGTGGCATAATTGGTGGCGGATGGTGAGAAAGCATATGGTGGGATATGTCTCGCGCTGGTTAAATTGTTAGCAGTTCAAGTACGAGCAGTAGAGATCGAGCAGTTTGCTTAGGAAGGTGGTTTAACTAGAGTGGGAGTGATAGCATATCGTATCGATTTTGTGGTAGGGTAGCCACATGCTTTGAGAAAGCTTAGAGCGATTTGGGTCATGGTGGACAAATGACAAAGTCTGTGTTTTAGTGGCTTCTGTGCTTAGGAAATTCGAATATGATGAAAGAGTTTTCTTGAAATGTAGAGGAACGTGAATGCTTGATTATCATTTTGGGGTGTAGTACGACTTCGAGTTTGAACATATTGTTGGACCTTCGGTTGATGTTAATGGAATAAACAGACTCTACAGCTGGTGGGCGTGTGCGGACTTAGGAAGATTAACTTATTTCCCAGTAGTTATAACCATGGCAGTGTCATTCTAGAGATGTCAACATAGGGTTACGCAGGTGGGCTATCTCCTGTGAGGAAGTTAGGGGTTGCATGATCTCTGATGAGGTTCCTATGAAGAAGTTCTACTTTCTATCCAACATGAGTCATGTACTGCAATGTGGGTCTGGATCGCCCGAGGAAGATGGCGCGACTGTAATGAAGTTGATTGTTTATTTTGGGCTTGATAATTTGGGATGTGTTATACTTAGTGCAACACGGGCTTATGAGAGTTCAGATGAGTAACAATGCGAGTTCATAGCAGCTGAGGAGAAGAAGTCATTGTGGGTTCTTGGGTTATGTGATCGTGGCTTAAAGCCAAGTGGGGGAGCTTACCATCAATGATTGGGTCACAGGGTTATATGCCTTTGCAATTTCTGGTTAGTGGTACGTTGGTGGGTTAGTTATGACTAAGGAAGAGAACATCAGGGGTAATTCGAGCAAGGAATTTGATGGATGTATGCTATGTTTCACCTTATTGATGTATGAAGGTTATGGAATAACTAAGATTGGACATTCCTTTGTGAATGTGATGTGCAAGGAAAAGAATTCATTCGGTTGCTTCCTTGGAGTATTCGTGTGCTAACAGAGCACTAGTTATTTGGTTTTATATTTGTGACCAACTTAATATGGGCGATCTCAATAATAGTTATAGTCGGTTCAAGATTTAAAATGTGGTGCCTAAGGATTTTCGGGTACGTTGTGTGGCTAAGGATTGAGTATTGAAGTGAGTTGTAAAAGGGACTTGGAGTGTTTTTATGAACATCACAAGGTCTGTGGTGCGGTGTTAGAAAGATGTAAGAAACAACTTTGGATTCGTAGAAGATCTTTTCGGAACGGGTGTAGCAGTTAGAGGTACTATTGAGTGCATAAGAGGGTATAAAACAGCTTATGGGTATGGAGACAACGTGGTCTTGCAATTTGGGGTCACTCAGGATGAGTGTAGATTGAGATCAATTGTGTGCTAGAAAAGAGAAGTATCAATTTGAAGGTAAGTCAAGAGAAAATTGAGGAGTTGAGTCAATTTAGTAGTGGTTCGGATCGGCATGGTAAAGGAAGTGATCGGTTCCTTCGGTACGATAAGGCTATACAGGTGTTTCGTGACTACAATTGCAGGCTTTGCGGTTTCCGTAATTTGGTTGGTTTGAAGGGATTCAATTTAGATGGTTTGGTTATGTGCAAATGGATCCGAAAAGAGTTATAGCGGTTAAGGCCACAACTTGAGGTTTGTGTCTTTTGCGGTTATGGGAAGTTGGTTGCGTGTTGTGATTTTTCTTCTAAAATGAGTTAAGTGAAAGGTTTCTAGCCGATGAAGTGTTTATTCTACTGATGGTTCAAGAGTTATGGCAAAATTCTTGTACTCTCGCGTAATAGTCTGATAGGTGTAGCGAGCAGTGTTGAATGGGAATGAAGGATCAAGGTTGCGATTCAGTTATGGCAGAGATGTCATGAGCTCGGAGGAACGAGGGAAGATTTTAGATGTTTAGCGTATACTGACACTGTTTGAGTGTCGTCTGAGAATGGTGTTTTATGGAAGAGGCATTGTGTATTAACTTACGGATTCTTGATTGGCACTACAGAAATAGCATGGTTGGTAACCATGGATGTGCGGATTGTGTTACTTGGTGCGGAAGGTTGTGGGAGTATCTCCCACGGGATGATTGTGTAGGTGTGACGTGTTAGTCATTTAAGTGGTAGGGATTGGAATCAGATATGGAGATTCTGGTGTTGTCGCAGATTGAAGAGCTTATGGCTGAGAGATGCATCATTCCTTTAGTTGTGGACTGTGGAAGTTGTACCAGATTTGACAGTTGATCGTATGTGTCATGGATAGGGTCATTGTGGATCTTTGAATGGTTATTGACCTATTTTGGAATGATCTGAATTGGTTTTGAGGTCTATGGGTAGGCCTGGTGGATGTTATTTCTATTGTCGTCTATTTCATGTGTTACTTTTTACGCAATGTGAGTTATGAGGCGGCTTGGTTATTCACATGTGTGTTGTGATCCTCTGTAGTATTGTGGTGTTATATGAGCGAGATGGCTTTCTTGATGCTGATTTGTTTATTGTCCCTTAGTCGTGCTTGGTCCTTTGTAGCGCATGATGCTATCCGTCTCTCCAGGGTTATGTTTATGCACTTGGCGTGCTTGTGGTTATTATACGGGTGTCTAGTGAGTATGAGCAGTCTTGGGTCGATGGGTATTCACACGCAGATTGATTATGTGTGAATCGAGTGGCACGCCGCCACAGGTATGATGTTAGAATCGGGTTGCGCGCCGCAACGGTATTATGTGTGGATCGAGTTTGCACACCACAACGGTGAGATGTTGGGGACAATTCCTTATACTTATTGTCGTGCCCCGTTTTCTCGCGAAAGCGGGCTTCGACGTTATGACAACTCCTTTTTAGAATGGGAGATAGGGTGCTAAAGGATAAGAGTCGCCACTTAACGATTTTTTAAGATGCGTTAGGGTACCTATTACGCAAATAACTCTGTTTGACTAGTCAACGCCACCAAAGATCGGGTAAGGGCTCAAGTTACCTCAAAGAGAAGGTGTTAGGCACTTCTCGAGGTCCACAACTGTGGGTCCTGGCCGAACTTAAGATTATGTGGATTATGGTTAAGCTAGGTGATCAAATAAACAAAGGGAGTTTAGAAGTCACAGAACTTTATTACAACATGATTAATACAGAACTTAGTGTGAACATGGGGATACAACTATTTAGATCTAATAACAACATATAAAGAGAAAAAAAGGGGGTCCTAAGTTTTTTAGCCTAAAGGATCACCCCGTGCAACATAAATAATACTTCGTACCTCCTTCAAGATGGGGTGTTACTCATATTATTCAGCGGGCACAGACCATCATCTCCTGCTACTCGATTACTATGTTAAAGCTGTTACCTAAAGCATACTAATTCAATTATAAGTCGTACCTGATGTGTGCACTACCCGTCCCATACCTATGGTCCAGGAGGTACTGGACCTCTATTTTGGGTGGTTCTAGACCTCACTTAGGCAGCTCAAAAATGTTAAAACTAAGCGACATACAAAAACACATTGGACTTCAAATATGGCAATTTAAGGCTCAAGTTTGCCTCCACACTTAAACAATAAATGCACGCGAAACAGGTTTTTCATGTTAGGCAATTCAGAATTAAGGAACTTAACTCCTATAGGCATGATTTCTAGGTGATAGGCATCAAGGCACCCAAGCATATTCAGGAACCAGCGAGATTCATAGACATGATTGCATAGGTTATTACACACTGGTTATTGAGAAGGCAAATTCATCAATTACTAGCCCTATAATTGTTGCGCCTATGTGAGTTATGCGATAGAGGGAGTGGAAATTCAGAGTTACTCGTACACTTGATAATGGCCTAAGTGAGTGATGAACAGTGTTTGAAGGGCGTCATTACCAGTTATTAAGGCGAGCAGTTGCGTCCTATAGACAGGATTTCTAACGATTAACAATTGAGGAGTCTGATTTTATTGTTAGACCTTATAGGCAGATTTCTCTAGGTGAAATATGCAATACCATAACAAATGATATGATTAGAGTCCTATAGGCATGATCTCTAGTAATGCAAATTAACAGGAAATTCAATAATATTTCCTACGGGCAAGTTCTCTAATCAACATATAGCTACAAAGATATTGAGACATTTGAGTTCAGGCTTTACTAATAAACAAGTAGTGCAAGTGTGTGTGTTTCCCTAATGGCATGCTTTCCACAGTGTACATAGAGAATGACCAACATAAGGCAAAGTATCATTCAATGCTATAGACATGTTTTCTACCCATCATACGTTAATATTAGAATCTACCCCATCCTCTTTTACTAACACCCCAATTGTTTATACAAAGATTATTATTACAGACCCAAATTAATAATAAAGTAGTAATATTACATGGCAATAGATAGGACTATAGCAGGCCTAAATAGAATAACTAAATACCTAGCCTTACTGGGACTTCAAAACTTCTGGCATAGCAGACTTAGACCTTCAACAAAGAACCACACGATCACAGGCTTATAGGGGAGTTCATACCCCTTTCAATGAGCTATAACACCAAATATTGCATCACTTGGAGCAACTGATATAGAATACAGTACATGATAGGGAAGTAGAGCATTAGGGATAGTTTAGAGGTTAAGAGGAGTGACTAAGGCCAAGCCCCTAGTGCGTCATAGTTCACAAGAGCCTCAATTGGACCCTGAGCAGTGCTCGCACTATGGAGGCCAACAGAGAACCTAGGTAGCCTTGGCTTCCATCTGGCTAAGAATATGAATTCAGAATACCAAAGCAACAAGTAAAGAGAATGGACAGAAATTCCCAGAGTAATCATACAACATAACTGGTCAGGTAGACCAGCAAAATTCAGCAAAGTTCAGTAGCAAAGCATCACATAGACAAACATCATAGGAAAAAGAAAACAAGTTTGCAAACATACCTAGATTGCACTAGTTGACATTTAAGGGCCTAAATTAAGTCAAGTCCAGCCTAAGGCCATATCAATACTTAGACATAATGGAGGTATACATATATTGATCATCACAGAAAGGAGAAAGGAGAAAGTAGCAAGTGAACCAAGGCATACTGAAAAAGCATGTTAACCTAGGATAAAGATCCTAGTTAGTTGAAATAGATAGTTTGCCTTTAGAAAATCAGGGTAGCAAGACACAAGTTTAAAATAGATTTTTGGGCAGTATTACAAAAAGCACTCCAACATACACAAGACTTAGTAAAAGTTCATTCAAGTAAAAGTTAGGGCATTATCTAAATACAATAGGCAGAAATAATATACAACCACATTATTGAAGTTCAAAATTAACATGTAAAGATGTTACAGGGTGCAGAACTAATCTTAGGAGATAGGGAATTGCAGAGTGCAAATCGTAGTGAGTTATGACATGAACAGTACACTACTCTCATGCGTCAATTAATACAGAATGACATCAAGTTGAACACTATCATAGTTGAACCTAAATTCGGATACATGTGCAGAAAGAAGGGAAGAAAGCAAACATTATGAGGGTTTAAACACTAACCGGTAGCAGAATTAAAAGAGTGCCGAGTGTAATAGCAAAAATCCAAAATCCCTGATGCTTCAGAGTTCACAAGAGCCTCGAAAATAAGCTTCGAGCAGTGCTTGCACCAGAGGAAGTTATTCAATAATTTCAGTGTGTTTTAGGGTAACAATGAGTGAGTGAGAGAGTAGTGAAAAACAGTAGCCGAAATTAGGGTTCAGAAATCTCTCCCCTAAGGGGTTTCATGAGAGGGGTTTATATAATGTAGAAATCAACTAAGTAAACATGGAAAATAAATTATTCAAACACAAATAAGGAAAGATATACTATAATCAATTAGAATCAGTTTTTTAGGGCGTGAACAAAGGGGTTCAGTAAATCAACAGGGAATAAAAATTATCACACAAATAATACTAAAAATAAAGGAATGCAGAAGATTAAATAGAGAATAAGGAAAATATCATACCAAAAATCAGTTAGAGTCAGATTTAGGGCAAAATAAAGTAGAAAATAGGGACACATGGCAGATTAAATAGAAATAAGGAAAAGAATTATCAAACACGGAAAAGAAAAAGTATCAGTAAAGAATTATTAAGGAACAAGGGAAAAATTCAAACCCTAGTTCGAAAGGAAGCATAGATAGTCGAAGATCTCGCTGAATCGGACCATATAGAGTGCATATAGACGAAATATCCTCTAAATCTCATAGATTGAAGGCGGTGGAATCCCGTTTGGGTACTGGTACTTGCCAAAATTGGGTCAAGTACCATATAACATCATAATCTTGCAGACAATAACGAGGTAACACATAAAAGGTAAGTAAATCACAGAGGGAGTCCATGATTTACTCGGACTTGGAGAAGATGGGAGAGGCGGCTAGGGTTTCTGAAGAAGGGAGAAGGGATATGGGAGGATACAGAGGCGGCGGGTAAAGGGTTAATGGGGGCTTAGGGTTAGGAGTTAGGTTAGTTGGGGGGGGAGGTTAATTGTGGGTCGTTGATCTTGAGAGATCAACGGCCAGGATTAAAAGAAAGCTGGGGCGGGTCGTGTAAAGCGGGTACCGACCGGGTTGGGGTTAGTGGGTTATTAGTGTTAGGCTTGGGTTAATTGGGCTAAGGTTTGGGGTAATTGGGCTAAGGTCTGGGTATTTTTAGGTCCGAAAATTGGCATGTTTTAGGCAAACTATTAAATACACAACAATTATTTTAAAAATAATTTATAAAATAACTAATAGATAATAAAATTCTACTTGTGCAATAAAATGACTAAAAATAATAACTCAATATTATAAAAACATAAAAATGATACTTCGGCATAAATAATATTATAAACGCAATTATTTATAGAATATAGGCTATTATTGCAAAATTAGATAAATAGCTTAAAATGCTAATGTAATTATAAAAAATCGAATAGAAATGTTTGAAACGTGTATTATGGATGCAAATAATAATTTTGGGTAATTAAGTCATTACAAAATAATTTAAAGGATATATACTAGATATTTATATAATAAAAATATAAGAAAATTAATTTAAAGCTCTAAACATTATGGAAAATTATGAAAACATGCTTGTGTAGGTTTATAAACTAAATGATGATGCAAATATGCTATTTTAAAAGTATATATATATTTTTAAAAATATGAGAGAAAAATTGGGTATCAACACTTATTTTGTGTGTGTTTTCCCATATGTGAGATAGGCTCATAGCATTTGTTTGGCTGTTATATCTGTTACGCATGCTGGATAATTCTAGTATGTGGCTTTCCATTCCTCATTGGTCATATTCGAGTTGTGGCTCGTTGGCACATGGATGGCGTTGTATGATATTTTAGACAGTGTTTGATGTGGCTTATTTCTCAAGCAGCTTGGACCTAGAATCAGCATAAACAGATTTGTATAATATATGTGTGGAGGGAGAATACCGCTAATCAGTTCAAAATTCGGCAATGGTTCTTGTCGAACGGAAGAACCCCGTGATTTGTTGATTTGATGGGTGGTTATGAGAGTCTGCACCTCTCTTTCATTATTGTAGTGTTATGAGATTTGGAACATAATTTTTATGTGTCATGAGGTATATTACATGTACCGGGTACGGAACTTGTAGCTAATATGGTTGGATGATATTACTATGGGCATATGGGCGATGTGGTACATCGTGTGGTTACAACTTGGGTGTATATGTATGTATTGGTACAACTTGTAGAGATTGCTACAATGTATGTATACGAGAATCAGACCTTATGGGAATTTTCAAATGTTGGAATTTGGTTCTAAGGCTTGTAGGCTAAGGTAGCAGGAAGGATCTTCAGTTTGGGTTGAGCTAATGTGCTCATACAAATTGTGGTGGCACGGGTAGGTGCACGAGGAGTTATTCGGTGATTTTTGCAACTTTGGAACAGTTCTTGGCACGTTCGAGGACGAACATATGTTTAAGTGGGGGGAGAATGTAATGACTCGACCGGTCATTTTGAACTCTAGCCTACCGCAGCGGTTCGAGATCTTGAGTAGCTTCACTTTATGTATTATAACTTGCACGTGTAATTGGTTTTGATTTTCGAGAAGTTCAGAGTTGATTTTGAAGAATAATTCTCAATTTTGAAGCTTTAAATTGAAAGAGTTGACCAAGGTTTGACTTTTGAGTAAACGACCTCAAAATTGGGATTTGAAGGTTCCAATAGGTTCTTAAGGTGATTTCGGAGTTGGGCATATATTCCGGTTGAGTATCGGATGGTCCGGGAGCATTTCAGCGCTTAATATCGAAAATTTGTATTTTGAAGGCTTAGAATTTGCTAAGTTTGACTTAGAGTGGATTGTGGTGTTATAGGGCTTAGGGAGGTGTTCCGGGACCTTGGATAGGTTCACTTAGTTGATTGAAACTAATAGGTGAAGTTTGGTCGTGATCCAGAGTGTTTAAGTGTGATTCGGACGCATTCAGCGAAGTTTGAAGGCTTGAAAGTTAAGAAAGGATTTTTGGTTGTCTATTCTTGGTTTTGATGTTATTCGTAGGCATGGGGACTTGTTGTATAAGTTTGTATAACGCATGGGGACTTGTTGATATGATTAGACGGGGTCCCGAGGGCCTCGGGTATGCTTCGGGGTAGTTTCAGATCAATTCTCTTTGTTTGGCTGTTGCTGGTTTCTGGTATCAAGCGTGTGCTTCGCGATCACGTAGGAGGCATCGCAATCACGAAGGGTTCTTGGAGTTGGTGAAGACTTTGTTCTTCGCGATCGCGTAAAGGGTGTCGTGATCGCAGTGGGTGGTTAGGTTGTTCTACACGTTCACGTGGGAGGAGTCGGGCACGCAATGGTTTAGTGAGGTTGTCCTGGTTTTGGGAGAGTTGTTCTATGCGAATGCGAAAGGGATGTTGCGATCGCGCAAGAGGAAATTGCTGAGGCTGGAAGATTAGTTATTGCATTCACGGAGCTGAGCTCGTGTTCGCGTAGGTTTGGCAGGTTGTTGGAGAGGACCTCGTGTTCGCAAATAAAAAGTTCTGGGCAAGGCTGATTTGGCCTTCGCTATCGTGAGAAAACTTTCGCAATCGTGAAGAAGGACAACTCGGCAGTGTATAAGATTTCAAATTGGGACTTGGCTCATTTGTATCTCATTTCTTCCATTGGAGTCAATTTTGAGGCGATTTTGAAAGGGCATTTTCATCATCTATCATGAGGTAAGTGATTCTCACTTGTTGTGAGTTAAATACATAGATTATATATGAATTTTAACATGTAAATCAGTATAAATTGTGGAATTTTGAAAGAAAACCTAGACATGATATTTTTGAGTTTTGACCACGAAATTGGACATAGAATTGAGAATAAATTATATATTTGAGTTTGTGGTGCTATGGGTAACATTTAGCTTCTAGAATATTCAAAATTCGGGCATGTGGGCCCAGGGGTTGACTTTGTTAATTTTTCATGTGGAATTGGGAATTTGTTTCTAATTGTTAAATTACGAGTCCTTGAGTAAATTTTGATTGGTTTACGCATTTTTTGACTAATTTTGGGTTATTTGGCATTGGTTGGAGGTATTAGGGAGGCGTTGGAGCCGATTATCAAATTTCAAAGCAAGGTAAGTCTTTTGTCTAATCTTGTGAGGGAGAATTTACCCTGTAAGTGTTATATGTGCTACATGTTATTGGAGCTATGCACGTATGAGGTGACGAGTGTCCGCGCGTATGCTAGAATTCCTAATTATGTCTAGGTAGACTTAGACTTTTGCCATGCTTTAAATTGTATTATTTAAGTTATTTCTGCTTGTTTAAATACTTTAATTTATACTTTAGCTGGAGACTAGACTTGAGCAAGGTATTGGACTTGCTATTTAGATACTTGACGAGCTACTCGATTTGTCGTAGAAATTATACTTCCTTTTACAGATTTCTCCCGTGTTGTACGAATTTTTTCGAAAGTCTCCTCAATTTCATAACTCACACATATATTCGTGAGTGGGTCCAGTGACCCGTCAAGTTTTACTATTCCTATGGGATCAGACTGAACGCCTCAGCAGTACCATTATGGGAACGGGTCGTTCGCCTCGACAGTATTATGAGATGCATCTATGGATTGGGTCGTACAACCTCGGCATTGTACACTAGTATTATGGGATCTGGTTGTAAGCCACGACAGGATATCGTGCTATTACTCTTATGGGATCGGGTCGTTCACCTTGGTAGAGTCGGTGTACCTATGAGTCCATTCGAGGTAGTATCCGATTATTGAGGACATGTGTCTACTCTCTAGTTGAGGATCGTGTTATGTACATATATCTATTTTTATTATTTTACTTGTCATGCTTCATACTTGCCTACTTTTACTGTACTTGATTTATTGGACCACTACTAAGTGTCGATGTCGACCCCTCGTCACTATTTTTTCGGGGTTAGGCTGGATAATTATTGGGTACACATTGATTTACATACTCATACTATACTTCTGCACTAATTGTGCAAGTACTGAGACAAATACATTTGGTGGTTATCTGGGCGTGTAAGCGTAGTTGCTGCGGAGACTTTGTGGTGAGCTGCTCTTTATGTTATGATCCGCAGCACACGGAGTCTCCGTCTTATCCATTTATGGTATTCTGTCTAATTTCTATTCTAGACAGTTGTTATAGTAGTATTGTATATTCTAGTAGATGCTCATGTACTTGTGACACCAGGTTTTGGAGATTTAGATTTTTGCTCTTAATTGTATTCCGTTATCATTTCCTAGTTTATATTTTGGCCTTATTCGAACATTTAAAATAATAACATCTATATTTTTTTTATAAAAATGAAAGATTTCTACTCCTTATTTCTGTAATTGTTTCGAAATGCATTTTGGATACCATTGGCATGTTGATTTATAGTTGGCTTGCCTAACGGTAGCGCTGGATTTTTGGGTCGTGACATTTAATCACTCTTGAGACATTGTTGATCTTATATATTTTTATTTTAAAAAACTTTTTTTCGTTGCGGCAACTGTTATGCATTTAAAAAAGAATCAAGTCTTTTGATATAATTAAGCGTATTGATTAAAGTATTATCTTCTATTTGTACTATTTCCCTTAACTCTAACTCAACATATAAGTCTAAGTCATCAATATTAGTGGTACTATTGTGCTTTAAGGATCATCAAAGGTTAATACAATATATTTTTTTCCTTCAAATTCTCACCATTTAGCAATCTCAATTTCTTAAAATAATACTTATAGGTTTTAGTGGTTGGAATGTAAAAATGCAAAATAAAGGTTACATCAAAATTAAGAAAATTATAAAGATATATTTACTTTACCCAAGAGGATTTATTTATCCCTCAATAGTCAAATCAACTTCACAATGATAAATTTTTAATATAAAAAGCTTAAACATTTTTAAGAAAAAATTAACGCGTAACATATTCCTTTTAAAACTGGGGCCCTTTGAAATCGGGGGCCTAAGGCATATGCCTTACTTGTCAAGCCTTTGAGCCGGCTCTGTGAATGTGACAATATGTTAGTCTTATGGACATGGACATGGCCTCGTTTTTTAGCGTTTTAGGACCGTAAAACTAGAATTCCGTCCGATTTTCAGATTTTCATGTGCTATAGTCCACGCCATCTGCATGCATCCGGGCTACCGGACCCGAACCGCCTAAAATTTTGCCGAATCATCAAAAATGACCAAAGGAACAATAGTCACCGTCTCGTCATGACCGTTTCTCGTTTTTTGGCGTTTTAGGGCCATAAAACTAGAATTCCGCCCGATTACCGAAACGAAATGATATTGACAATCATAGTAGCTATAATAAGAACTTTTCTAATGATCAAGCCATGTCTCAAATCACAAGGAGCTTCTTGTGATTCTCTGTTTACTCCCTTTTCATTTGTTACCGAGTTTAAAGTTTTGAGGGAACGAAAAATGACAGTGATTTTACGTCATTTCTTAAAGTTCCAAGCGTTACCCCCAAACCATAAATAACGTTAGCGTGGTCTCTCGTAGTAAGTAAAAGTGCTTCATTTGCTCACATGAAAAAAGAAAAATGAGGTATTGCAAGCTACTAACTAAACGAAATAAAATTCTTATTTCATTTCTTTTGGCCTGATTGGTCGCGACAAGTAATAAAATAAATATGTAATCTACCTTTGGCTAAAAGTAGTATAAGGGAAGAAGTGATTATTTCGTAAAAGTGAGAATTCAAGAATCCATACAATATGCAGATTTTTCATTTCTTTTTTTTTGTACAAAACATTGGTATGATGTTACTTGTTAACTCCACCCCTACTTGTAAAGTATAATTGATCTAAAGTTCGGATAGAAGAGAATAATTATGGTATGTTGACAATAATTGCTACTATTATTCCTGAATCAAATTAGTCGTGAACGGCTGTATGAATTTTTAATATCTATTTTGCTCAACTTGGAACCAGTTTATTCCAATATCTAGTGACTTGGTGTTCTCTAACACAAAACAAGGTTTTCTACAATTTCTATTGATATACACTTCACTAAACAGATTAACATTAGAAGAGATATTTCACAGATGTTTGAAACGTCTGAGACGTTTGATACATTCAAAGAGATGTTTAAACGTCTTCTTGGATTGTTTGTGCAGAACCTGGCATCACAAAATGATCACTATTCTTTCTCTCTTTCTCTCACACTTCAAAAATACTAGGAAAAAAAGGAAGTAGGGAAGAAGAAGAAGAAGATGATGATGATAATAAACGAAAAAGAAGATGCTCAACGAAGAAGATGTTTGAAACATCTTGAGATGTTTAAGATATTGTTAGATATGTATAAACAACTCACAGGCAGTGGTGGAGCCAAGATTTCTGCTAATGGGGATCAAAAAAGAAAAGGTAAATATATAGAGGTTGAGTCAAGAAAATCAAAGTATAATACATAGAGACGTAAAATAAATTTTGCTTTATATATACAATGTAATTTTTCGACGAAGGGGGTTCGAGTGGACTCGCTCTCGCCCCCTTAAATCCACCCTTGCTCCGGGGATGTTTCAAACAACTTGATAGATGTTTAAACATCTCTCAAGATATAGATGTTTGAAAATTTTCAGTAAATGTTTTGATCCAAATCCAATTCAAATCAATTCCAAATGATTTCAAATTTTGTATTTAACATCCAAATATTATTCCCGACAATCTCAAACAATACCACTTCAAAACAAGATAAAAATCATGTTCAAAATTTCAAACTCATCTCAAAACTTCAAAGTTGGTTAAACAATGGTATAACCTCAAAATTTGATCTAAACATAGTTGGAATCATCTACAAAATTTGAAGAAGAAGAAGAAACTCGAGCAGGAGGAGGAGGAGATCATATGGGGTTTGAAGTTTTTATTGATATTTAATTTTTAATCCTCAACTTTTAATATTTCAAATTTGCCCCCACATCTCGTAATCAGTCCCTAATCATTTGTTTGAATAAATTTTCTAAAGCACTGAAGTTAGAGACTAATTAAGTTTGCCTAATTACCATTGCTGTCCAATTGTTACTAGTTTGTATCATTTGTATTCAAATGCATAACAAATACAACTTGTGTCAACTGCATTCGTTCGCACAACGAATACAACCTATATCAACTATATTCGTTCGCACAATGAGTACAATTCAGCACAACGAATACAACATATATCAACTATATTCGTTTGCACAATGAATACAACTCAGGTGTATATAAAGGATACAACCTACTGTAACAATAAAATATTGAAATAGAGAAAAATAGAATGGTCTTGTTGAGAGTCGAACTTAAGACCTCCGCGCTTTAATTTTCAGTTCAAAATTATTGATATAAAATTTAAATAAAGTTATAATTTTTTAAAAGTAAAGCTACTAATCTAAAAATAATAGGAAAAGAACCTTTTTATTTGAGACTCGAGAGGTCCTTTTGCCTCTTTCTTTCAGAGTCAGTGTCACTGCAAAGGCCGAAGGCCAAAGTCCAAGCAAGTATTACCTATTTCTATCTTACATGTCTGATAAACTTCCAACATCTATCAACTTGTACGAGGAGCAAGAATCAATGGATCAACACAGTAACCACATGATCATCGAAGTGGCCGCCCCTAATGCCCATCTTCAACAACCCCAGCAAATTCTCCTTCCCGGAATCAGTGGTGGTGACACCACCAGCAGCGGTGGCGAGGACAACAACAACAACGTAAAATTAGCACCCAAGAAGCGAGCAGAAACATGGGTTCAAGAAGAGACACGAGCGCTCATTAGCCTCCGCAGAGAACTCGACTCACTCTTCAACACTTCAAAATCGAACAAGCACTTGTGGGACCAGATCTCCTTGAAGATGAGGGAAAAGGGGTTTGATAGGTCCCCTACCATGTGTACTGATAAATGGAGGAACTTGTTAAAGGAGTTCAAAAAGGCTAAACACAATCAAGAACCAAATGGGTCTGCTAAGATGTCTTATCATAAGGAGATTGAGGAGATTCTCAAGGCCAGAAACAAAAATTATAAGAACCCTACGCTTAAAGTCGATACCTTTATGCAGTTTTCTCAGAAGGGTATGCCCTATTAGTTCTTTATTTTCAAATGTTTTTATCTAGTGTTGGAATGAAATGGTCCAAACTTAGCAGAATGGATAATTGAGGAGTCATATAGCCAACGCCTTATGTTTTATTGAGGCTTAGTTGTTGTTTTTATCTATCAAAGCTTTGTGGAATTTTAGAAGATAGAAGTTTGAATTCTTGAAACCATTATATGTGCTGATATTTGATTGAGTTTGATTGCTTTTTTAATTCTGTCCTTTAAATGGTGATCTCTATGCTTTAGAAGGTGAGGGAACTACTATATATGAAAGAAATGTCTTCAATCTGGATATGCTGGTCTTGTTTTGTTTCAGTGATATGCGACGGGGTGACTGATTTCCAAGGTTTTGGTGTTACTTTGATTGTTCAGATGAGTTACATTGGCTATTGTTTTTTATGCTGAGTTTCTGAATGTTCAATTTAATTGAGCTAGTGCAGTTGCTTTTGGTACAAAAAAAAAGGTTGTTTTAGTCAGTAGCAAAATTTTAGCAGAAAATGTTTGATATGTTTTGTGTAAAATTTTGTTTTGGCGAATCTAGTGGCGGCTAGGTGGGGCTATGTTGAACCTCTAATCCTTGTCCTTATTGATATGGAACTATGCTTTTCTCCTTGTTAGAAGAAAATGAATTAGTTTCTTGAATCCTCTGAACATGGTACCTTTGACTGGCTCTACTTATACCATGCAGTTTTTTCTTCAGCATGTACTGCTGTTATTGTTCTTGTTTCATTAGGATCTACTTTTCCTACTGATGGCTTTTTGTTCTTTTAGTGCATTTTTTCCTTTTGGGGTGTAAATAACCCTGATACATTCTTAAAATGATTTGTCTCTATTTCTTTTCGTGGTCTGTTGACTTCTAGATATTGCAGGTCTTGACGATACCAGTATAACATTTGGACCTGTCGAAGGTATGTTAATTAAGATGGTTTTAGCATGTTCCTCGTCTTTACTAGTGACCAGACAATTTTGCTGACTTATGACCTCTGGCTTCCCGACAGTGGATATTTATGTCCATCCATCGTTGGTCTTTGTCGATTTCTGATACAAGATTCCAGAACTTTTGGATGAGTGTTCATCTTACTCCCCTGCTTCTGTAGATCGATTCTATAAGTTGGCAATGTTTTGTATGTGATATTATAGCTGGAGTAATTGAGATATGCATGAAGGGCTATACTTAAACATCACCTAATACATTAAATGCTCTGGTTTGTTAAGAAATGGAGTGTGAATGAAAATGGACTTTGCTATATAGTACTGGAGCCACTATGTGAGAATAGGAGCTGTGAGTTATGCATCAAAAGAGGTAATTTTAATTCAAGAAGAATTAAGGAGCTCAGAAAGTAGATGTATATGGGGTATGCAATCTTGTTATGACTTACAAGAAGTAGTTTTTAAATTCAAAACCAGTAGTTATGGGGCTCTGATTCCCCAAACTCTGCTATTTCTTGCTAACTAACTTAAAATGTTATTAGCTAGGAGCAAGTTTTGTTATAGACATGCTACATTTTTATGATAATTAAAATAATAGCCTTGGGGAGATTTCAAGTAAAGGTGTTGAAGGACATTACTTTTGATGTTTGGCTCAAAGAAAAAGCTAGAAGTATAAAAATGTTAAAACTATGGGTGTGTTTGGCATGAAGGAAAACATTTTCCAAAAAATATTTTCCAATTTTCCCATGTTTGGTTGGCTTAAATGTTTTTGGAAAATATTTTCCTCCAATTCCTATCAAGAAGGGAAAATATTTTTCAAAACTCTTTTTCAACCTTCCCTACCCTATTTCCCATCCCCACCCACCCCACCCATACCCCATCCATCCCTACCCTCCACCCAGAGGCGGATCCAGGATTTGAGACTTATGGGTTCCTACCGTAATTTCAAATTAATATGCAATAATATCTGAGTTCACAGTTAGATATTTACAAATATTTAGTGAATTTCTTAATATAAATACAGTGTCTACGCAAAAGATACTGGGTTCCCGGGAACCCATAGTCAATGCTCTAGGTCCGCCCCTGCCTCCACCCCCACCACACCACACTCCCAGCCCCCACCCCACCCTAAATAGAAATATTATTAAGAGTACTTTCTTTTCATGTTGTAAATAGAGTACTTTCTATTTCATTTCAACAAAATGAGTTTTTTCTTTTCATGATGTAAAAAAAGTATTTTTCTTTCATTTCAACAAAAAAAAGTACTTTCTTTTTATGATGTAGAAAAAGTATTTTCTTTCATTTCAACAAAATGATGTAGTAAAAAATATTTTCTTTCATTTCAACAAAACGAGTATTTTCTTTTCATGATGTAGAATGGGTAATTTCTTTCCATATTGTAGAAAAAATACTTTCTTTTTCAACCAAAAAAAGTATTTTCTTTTTAGTTAAGGAGCACAAATTTTAACGTTGTTTTTGCGTGAAAAAGTAAAGTACATTAGTTCCTTGTGTGAATTTTTAAAAGAATAATTAAATTCTTGAAGAAAATAGAGTCCTGAAAACATTGGGTATTTGGGGTTTTGGGGGGGGGGAGGAGGGGTGGAAGAGTGCACAGAAAACATGGGAATTTGGGGGGAAGGGGGTGCGGAGAGTAGCATAAATATATTTTCCTAAGAAGTATTTTCTATTCTCCAACCAAACACTAGAAATGTTTTCCGGAGAAAGTTTTTCACTTACCCACCAAACAAGGGAAAATAAGTGATAAAACCATTCATTTTCCAGGAAAATATTTTCCTTCATACCAAACACGCCCTACATGTAGTTACTATATAAGCATAATCAACATTTTGTTTGATTGTATTAAACCTTACCTCAGTTCACCTTGGTGCTTATTTAGGATAAAATAGAGAAATCTGATCCTACTTTTCTCGTGGAATTGTTTATTTTAGGAAAAGTAAGATAAAGTTGGAATCACTCTAATCTCTCCTTATAGATAGTATAAATGATATGCAACCAAAGATGTAGTAATGGTCAATGAAGTGGGAGAAGAACTATGAGGTCTCAGGTTCAAATCCCAGCGGAGGCAAAAAAACACTAGGTTATTATCTTATCTGTCTAAGCCATGGCAGAGTTACTCGGTACCTATGCCGGTGGGAGGTAGCAGCAAGTACGTGGTGAAATAGTCGATGTGCGCGCAAGCTGGCCTGGACACCACTATTATTTTAAAAAGTATAAATGATATATATCACGAAAACTATGTTATCTTGATCCCGACTAGAGCATCTAATGAGCTCTTATGCAATAGCTGTTATTCTGAAATGGATATTAGGGAGATAACATTTATGAATTGAGTTATATTAAATCAATGGTCAAAGAGGTAAGGAAAAATATCCATGTCCAAGTTAGGTAATTTCTTGAACACGGGAAGTGTACATATCAAAAAGTGGGACTCTACATCATACTCTATATCATGCATTTAATTTACTATATGAGAGATCCACTGTTGCTGATGGTAAGGTACAGGATGTTCATGCTCCATGCACATGTGTTGTTTGCTTGGCTATAAAGTGCTAGTGATCAAATGCACCAGGCGCTTTATACGTTACACAATTGTATTGTGTCATTCATTGGTCAGAATGGGTGGTCTCTTTAAAATAATCGTATTCTAAGTTGCTCGTTCTCGGGTGCGGGTGTCCGATACGGGCACCGATCTAGAGGTCAGATCCTTCATGATCTAAGTTTAAAGATTCGGGGGTATGGATCCAGGTACGGATACGGGTGCGGGAATTCGGCTAAACATAATTCAATTATTTAAAAATAGAGTTATAAAAATATGTCTAAATTATGAGACATGTGGAAAACTTACAAGGTATTCCGAGAAGGAGAAAATATTGAACAAGAGTAGAATTTTAGAAGGAGATAAAAGGAAAAGGACTGACGTAGAAATTTATATATACAAGGTATTCCATTTTCTTCCATATCACCCTAGCTTTTGATTTGTTTTCAAAAATCATTGTATCTATCCCAAATTTCTCCGTTGATTTTGGTCAAAGTACCCAAAATCGGTTGACCAGATCCGACACGGATCCCACACCCACGTCGTGTCGACACGAGTGCGGCACTGAAAGTGAAGAGTCCGAGCAACTTAGGTTGTATTATTGCTTGAATTGGCTTAATCTGATGAGAGTTAATTCAGTTGTTCGTGAATAGATGATCTGAAGCCGTATAATTCCAGATAATCTTACCTTATAAAAAAAGCCATATAGTTCTAGTTCTAGATATGTACAAGACATTGAGTTTTGGAGCTTTCTCATGTTTTTTACATTTAATGCAAAAATTATTGTTTTTAGTTTCGTGCTGTCTATAAGAATCTTTTTTGCCCCTCCTAACTACTTTTGTTGGTAGTGCATTATATAGATATGGATTCCCTATACCTGGGAAGATATTCTATTCACCATTGTTTCTTGTTTTCACTCGATAGTTCCAAATTTGCTTGTTTGATTGCTGGGTTGGAACTCACGAGCTGATGCACAGTGGCTATAGGAAGTGACTTCATTCTGCACCTTGGAGCATCATTTGATTTTCTGCAACTTGTGAACTCCATAAGCAGATATATATGAGCATAAAAAATCTCCTTTTTTTTTATAATAGTAGTGTCCTGGCCAGCTTGCCCGTTGCCTCCCGCCAGTATAGGAATCGGGTAACTCGTTGCACCAAGGCATGGGAATTTTTGTCTATGCTCAGATTTTAACCCATTTCTTTCATGGTTTTCACCAAATTCATTGACCGCTAAGCCACACCCTTGGGTGCTCAAATACTTCCTCATTGTCCTCCATTATCAAAGTCGTTCAAATTCATCGACCGCTAAGCCACACCCTTGGGTGCTCAAATACTTCCTCATTTTCCTCTATTATCAAAGTCGTCGTATTTCTTTGCAGTCAATAATGTTAGTCACCCTCATCAACAATGTTATGGATTGGTAATTTGTTATCCACGGTTTTGGAAGTGGATAATTGGGCAATGCATCAAAGGTTGCACATGTGCTGCCACTAATTTGTCTTTTGATATGCATTATCATCTTAGATGACACAAGTCATAACGGAGTAGTTACTTTGATATGTTATTTATCACATGCTCTTTACTGGACAAATTCTATTCAAGTTCCGTTTACATGATTTTATAACTTTTAGCAGAACCTATGATTTTGGAAGTGGATTCCGTGGGGCTTTTCAATATATGAGGAATTCTCTCCTTGTATCTGCTTACCAGAATTATGAAAATCTTTTCTTTGTCCCCAAAAAGAAAAAGGAATCATGAAAATCTTTTATCCTACCAATCCTGAATCAATCACTTTGACGTAACTCACCACTGCCTTTTGGTGGACTAGCTTCTTTTTCTAAGATTTTTATCCATTACTTTTAGGTTAGTGTATTATTTAGTGAGTTAACATGAAACTTATTGGCAATGAGTGTTATTTTTGTATGGTACTTTATGTGGATTCTTCATAATATGCTTAAATTGGCAAAAATCTGCATGTATCCCTACCGATAGGTACCCCATAAATGAATCGATGAAACATAACCCCCTGCTTGATTCCTTTTCTAAGATGATAAAAAATTCTTCGCTTTTGAATTTGAAGCCAGGTGCGAAAGCTGAAATAATTCCCTTTACATGGATAAAAGTGAGTCTTCAAAAGAAAACTATCCTCTACCTAGAAAAAGGTTTTACTTATGGCATCATCAGAAGAGTGGGATGAATATGGTGTATCTATCAGAATCATAAGCTCCAATCCTTAACTGTCAATCTCCAGTTTGGTTACCCCTGGTCTTGAACTTCCCGGTAGGAATTAGGATTGACAGTGATCACAAGAGCTGTTTCGTTATTTATTCTCTGAATCTACTGGATATTTCTATTTCATTTCTTTTGAAGGATGTGCGCTGTCTATTATCATTTAATTTTTTCGGGGTAATTACATTTTCTAGCCGCCCAAAAAAATTATAGCCGGCAAAGGTATATGTTTTGTATATTAAGTATAAATAATACATATAATATACATATCATATGCATAATCGTTGTATACGTTTCAAAAATAAAAAAAAACCCTGTTGTTTCGTGCTCATTTATTCATTTGCACTTTATTATGGCAGCTCTGCAGCAGAATTAACTTTTTAAATTCTTGATGTACAGAGAATGGGAGGCCAACTCTTAACTTAGAACGCCAGCTGGATCATGATGGGCATCCTCTTGCTATAACAGCTGCAGATGCGGTCACTGCAAGTGGATCACCTTGGAATTGGAGAGAGACGCCTGGAAATGGTTGGTCTTCATGGAAACATCCCTTTTCCGCTTCAAAAATGAAGAAAACATTCCACCTCCCAAATAAATGATTGAATTTAGAATTTCAAATAAACTAGGTACTGAAATGCCATTTTAGAGGTGCAATTATCCAATGCTCCAATTGTCCTTTTGTGGGATTCCTGCATTCTCTTCAATTGTACAGGTTTGCAGCAGACGGAGTATTACTGTTCATGACCTGATGTTGAATACTTTTGTACTGACTACTGACCATCTACCATTTCCGCTTGCTTTTGTTAAGTGGTACCATGACTGTTCAATTGATATTTTTGAAACATAGAGTTCCAATCGTGACCGTTTGATGATAATCCTATACTTTCAGAAGTTGGTTTTGTATTCCCAAGCTCTTTTTTGATTATTCTATTCTTTTCCAGGTGAGCAAAGTAACTCAGCTGAAGGTAGGGTCATTTCAGTCAAGTGGGGTGATTACACAAAAAGAATTGGTATCGATGGGACTGCAGATGCCATCAAGCAAGCCATTAAATCTGCTTTTAGGTTGAGGACAGAGCGTGCATTTTGGTTAGAAGATGAACAGAATATTGTTCGAGCACTTGACAGGGATATGCCACTAGGGAGCTACAGCTTGCATGTTGATGAAGGTAACATCATGCTACTACAAATTTATTACTAGCATTGCCCTTCATTAATATTGTACCTGGCAATTTCGGAAGTTGACTAGACATAAGACAAATGCTATTGATAGGGACGGCAAGAGGACAAGCCGGCAAGGGACCCATACCTGTGCCCGTGCCTCATTTCTACTCCTTGTCGGTGGGACCTATTACTATTGTTGTTGTGTACGTAGAGTAAATATTGTGATGTGTAATGAATGACTTGGCCACCAAATAGCTTCATAGAACAATAGTGAACTGTTTCTATGATTTATTGTGTGTATGACTGAATATATGCTTTAATATGCATACACATATTTTATACATACTCAAGGCGTGGATGGCTTGTCCTCATCAGCTACTCTGTCTTTGGTAGGGGCTCCCTGATCTATAAGTCTGTTACAACCTCCTGAAAAGCAGGTTGAACTGGACGCGAAAAGATAAAGGGGATAAAGAGGGCCATTGTCTCCTCAAAATACTTAAGGCTTAGAAGTATGATAGATATAACTGTTGGCCTTGGTATTCAGCATAATACCGTCTAAACTCACTAAATTTATGTAAGAGTTACTTCATCTGCCCTGTTAGCGCTTACATAATGTAGATTAAGCAGTTTACGAATCTCAAGTGCATTTAGATATTGCTTCACAATGAGGTGGCCCCTTTTCCCGCCAAAAGAAAAACGAAAAAAAAGAGAGCCTGATTTTATTCTTGCTTACAGGTCTGACAATAAAAGTTTGCATGTACGAGGAGGCAGATCACTCCTCAGTGCACACCGAGGATAAAACTTTCTACACTGCGAATGATTTTCGTGACTTCTTGTCCCACAGAGGCTGGACATGTTTAAGAGAGTACAATGGGTATCGGCATGTAGATATGTTGGATGAGCTTTGCCCTGGTGCAGTCTACCGAGGTGTCAATTGACGATAATAGGGGATACCCTGTCCATCCACGGCTCGTTGGGGTGACTGCATTTGCCATCTTTGTAAGTAACATGATGTCGGTGCCATCAGAGTGTGTTGATAATGCTGTTCTGGAAGTGTAAATGGTGCAGTGGTAACCTGATATAGTGATATAGTACTGAACAATTTAAATGTACAAGTCAATGAACATGAAACCTTGTTCATATTAGTGTTCCGGATGGTGAAATCTTGTTCTGGAATTCATTTTCATTACATCTCCCATTGGATATCCGAAAGAATAGTCGCAACCATATATATATATATATATATATATATATATATAGTTGGGGGGAGGGGTTGAGTTTTAGTAGTCATTATGGGTAGAAAAGCAAAATCTAAAATGCTAAAATAAGTGTAATGAAAACAAAATGGTGTGAGACAATCTATCCTAGATGCTTTTCGACAAAAATATACCAAGTTTGGTATATAGTTGTGCTTCAACGGTCAGTTATACGTACTTGACAAGGACAGTATATTTTATATGTTAAGTATCAAATTCATGGCGAAAATATACTTCTAATGTATTAATGTTTAAGTTTAACAATGCCACTCTTTCCAGATATACATGCAATACACTTGATTCTTTTTCTTATACTCGTTCTCTGTATAAAGAAAATTAGAGAATATAAAACGGTTGATTTTTGCTTATAGATTTAAATATACACTCCTGATAAAGTATAGAGTTAAATAGTACTATAAAATAGTGTCATTGTCTATTTGTTCTTTGTTTGCTGGTCTCAGACAAAAGATAAAAGACGATTCTTAATGTGATCAGCATCCAATCTTGATGTCAAACTCCAGAAATTTCATTGTGGTGCTGTCTCTTTATATTTTGTAAAATTCAAAATTATCAGTCAACAGATTATGGCAAACTTCTTAATCCTCTTATTTTCTGTCTTTTCCCCCCTCTGTATTTCATCCACATCATATGTCAGAAAATTTCTCTTTTTAATGGGAGTTAGTTTTGTGAAAAAATGATTCAAGTAAAGAAAATAAAGCAAATGTGAATAGAAAAGAATAAATATAAGTGTGTAATAGAATACATGTGAGGATCCGTGGCGCAATGGTAGCGCGTCTGACTCCAGATCAGAAGGTTGCGTGTTCGATTCACGTCGGGTTCAAATTCCCCGAAATCATTCGGATCTATCCATCTTTTTCCTTTTTTTTTTTTTTTTTAATCATTAGAAAACTTTTAGACATGCAAGAGAGAAAGAAATATCTGGATAATAAGCGTTTTTCAATTACTTATAGTAGTATTGGTTAGAAATAAGTTAATAATGAACCATCAGTTAGGGAAAAAGATTAATATTATGGTCCATTTTAAATATTCCTTTCTTTTATTAAAATTGTAGTTGGTCAAAGAAAATTATTTTTTTCTTATCACTAGAAATGATAACGCAACACAAAAATTGCAAAAAGTTTAGATTTTGTAAGTCGTTAATGTTATTTTAGTTATGTGATCCTTTTCACAGGAGATCAATAAAAAATTGTACTACTGCCTCAATTTCCAAACCAAGAACGTCTTTATGCAACTTAAATAGTACTTATCGAGATCCCATGGTCGATATTCCATAATAAAAATAGAAGGTTGAAAACCTTATTGGACATTTTCATAAAAGTTGAAGTGTCAACCTTGCATATTTTGAATTAAGAAAACAACCCCAAATTGCAAATTTTGAGCTGCACATCTGTCGGAAATATGCAATTATTCTAATAATAATTAACCCATAAACTCAAATTAACCAGAATCATAACTCACACCAAGAAATAGAGATTACTATCCACACTCTGGACAAATAATTAAGAGTGAGTGCGAGACATGCCACCTTTATTTTGTGATGTTTATACTTCCCAATATCCAATTTACAGAGTTGCAGATTCATACTTTTGTTTTGTAAAAATACAACTTAATAAAATATTAATTGAGAGAGAGTCGTATGTTTAACACTACCCCAGACTGGCACAAATAAGAACTGAAAAAAAGTACGTACTTTTAAATGTGTATTAAAGAGATAACGGGAAGCCACAATATCAGAGCATCCTATGAAAAAAATAAATCAACATTCAACTTTGTGTCCATTACCCAAAAATCACTTTGACGAGATTTTATAAAACTTTCACCTGAAAAATCTAATATGCTCTTATATTATAAATCCTCTCACTTATGTAAATACCTTCTATAGTATATGCTACATACATATTTTTACCTAAGTATTTTTATTTTATATTATTCTATTATATTTTTATAATATATCCGTACTTTAATTTTCCCATGACACTATTCATACACGAACATATTTTAAAATATAAAAGTGACAAAAAATATTTATCTTAAATAATAAAAACGGATTTGTGTTTAATCAAAAACTTTTAAAATATTCAAAGATTTTGTGTTTAATATTAAGTTTTTAGAGCATAAAATAATTTTTGTGTAACAAAAGAAAGAAAATTAACTTTTGGGTAATGAATGACCACACACGAAATTTACTCCTTAAAATGCGCTCCTCTTTTCGAGAGACTAGAGAGGAAAAAAACACATGCCTTATTAGAGGTGTTCGTCGATTGGTATGGTACGTTATTTAGACATTTCGGTGCGGTATTTTCGGTATTCAGTTTCTTAAAATGTTATACATACCGTATCTAATTAAATTCGATATGGTTCGGTTTTTCTCCTTTTGGATTCGGTTTATTCGGTTCGGTAAATTCTATTTATTCGATTTGAATCATAGATTGTAATATTCTTAATTAAAGTACTCAAAAGTACAAAACTAAGAACGTATGTTGACAAAAGTTTTGTCCAAAACTAGCAACAGAGAGAGAAAACCGTTCGAACATAAAGGAATAAATTTGATCTTATACTTGCTTAGAATTAATTGATGAACTTAGAGAATAAAGAAAAGTAAAATTTTAGTTTTTTTATATTTATGATATAATTAATAATATGTGTATTGTGTAATATATTCTTAATTAAAGTACTCAAAAGTACAAAACTAAGAACGTATGTTGACAAAAGTTTTGTCCAAAACCAGCAACAGAGAAAGAAAACTGAACATAAAGGAATAAATTTGATCTTGCTTAGAATTAATTGATGAATTTAGAGAATAAAGAAAAGTAAAATTTTAGTTTTTTTATATTTATGATATAATTAATAATGTGTATCGTAATATAATATATATTTTCAGTACGTTATCGGTATTTCGATATTTCATTTTAAAATACCATACCTAATACCAATTTTTTTTAAAACTTAAACCAAATATCATACCGAATACCAAAATATCGAAAACCAGCAACAGAGAGAGAAAACTGAACATAAAGGAATAAATTTGATCTTGTGCTGCTTAGAATTAATTGATGAATTTAGAGAATAAAGAAAAGTAAATTTTAGTTTTTTTTATATTTATGATATAATTATATGTGTATTGTGTAATATAATATGTATTTCGGTACGGAATCGGTATTTCAGTATTTCATTTTAAAATACCAAATATCATACCTAATACCAATTTTTTTTAAAACTTAAACCAAATACCATACTGAATACCAAAATATCGAATACCAAAATTTTCAATTTTCAGTTTCGGTACGGTAATTCGGTATTTACCAAATTATGCACGGCCCTATGCCTTATAGATGAGGAGCTCGGTGTTGGTTTTCCCTGTTAATCTCAGAACTTTAGCATCAAAGATGTTTCAAGACAAAACAAGTTCACACAAAGAAATTGATCTTGGATACAACTTCAAGATTTACACAATCTAACATATAAAATGTGAATCAATGATTCACAGCATCAACTCATTAAAGAAAAAGGAGGACGGTTTAAGCCTCATCCCATTCATCATTTTTATATGAAACCAAAGTGTCAACCTTGTGAATCTGCATAGAGAAAACAAAAATCAAATTAGGGTTCCAAAATATCCAAGGCTTCAAAATCAAGCAGCAGATTGCTCCTATACCTTGGTGTCAAATGAATGCAGTTTAACCATATGTGGATTTGCAATCAGTTTAGGATCACTCTCAATCCAAGTGAATGGAACTGCAACATCTGTATCAGTGTATGCTAACACATCAAACACACCTATGGCAAACACAATGAAACAAGGATTGTGTCATCCAGAAAGTTCCAAAGAAACATTGACATTGTATTTCTAAGCACAAATGATGCTTACATGGTTCCTCAAGGCAAGGCAAAAAAGTGACGCTTGAAATAATTTGCCTCATAATTGCTTGAATTTCCCTCATTATTTCTTTGTCACTTTTCTCCCTTGAAACACTGATCCAAATAAAAGTTAATTAATGAAGGATCCAACATGCACTTTCTCCAACTACGTCTTAATTCCAAACTAGTTGGGGTCGACTATATGAATCTTCATTGTCCGTATCACTCCATTTAAGTTCATATAAGTCCAATATTATATAAGACAAAATTCAAACAAAAAAAAAACATTAGAAGCTCTCTATATTTCTACCGCCATTGAAGCCTCCAACATACACTTTTACCAGTCCACAAAATTTACCAGAGATCAGAAAATGAGATCAACGTACCCTTTCTCAACAACCTCGCTGTCGGTTTCGACACTGAAATTCCACCTCTCTAGTACCTCACCAGAGGCCTTGCTCATGATTACAAGAACCATCCTTTGTAGCTTTCCAGCTTCCAACCACTCTACATGAACACAATCATAGAGAAAAGAATCACTTCCCTACCCCTAAATACCAATCCACAACTTTGACAAAATTCTATAACTTACCAGAGAGTTGGGCAGTCAAATTGGAAATGAAGGTCTTGACACCTTCATCTTGAGTAAGTAACATCTGCAGACCATATTTCTTCACCTTCGCAAAACTTTCTTCAGGATATACTCCTCTATTGTACAAAATGCTATAAAAACAACCCCCCGTCCAAAGGAAAAAAAAAAACAAAATCAACATTCCAACAAAATCATAAATAAAAAAACACCAATCAATCAACAATGCCCAATGAAAAACGAGTTAGGATCCATCATATTAATTGTCTCTATCCATTTTAAATTTCCAAAGCAAGTAAATAATTTATCTTTTAAGTCAGACTAAGGGTTTTCTAAAACTAAAGATTATTAAACCCCCATCCCCAAATCAAAACCCCCAAAGATATCAGCATTCCGGAAAAAGAAAAAAGACACCTAAATGAAGAACACGAAGCATTTTCAATCAATCAACTAATTGGGTTCTGCCATATGAATACTATATCCGATGCACTCTATTCAAGCCAATTTTCATTCAAATGCAGGTTGATAATTAATTTTTCAAGGCAAATTAAGGGTTTTCTATAGTTAAAATTTATCTAAATTCTCGCACTTATATACTTAAACTAACAACGTGCAAGTCTCTAA
The DNA here is from genome assembly GCF_000390325.3 of Nicotiana tomentosiformis. Taxonomy (NCBI): domain Eukaryota; kingdom Viridiplantae; phylum Streptophyta; class Magnoliopsida; order Solanales; family Solanaceae; genus Nicotiana; species Nicotiana tomentosiformis. The sequence continues at coordinate 75,244,899 of NC_090823.1, read as the reverse complement.
TTAACTGAAAAAAGACATAGACAAAGATTTGACGAAATGGGGTTTCTTAAATCTTACCTATTTGCTGCATAGCCAAAAAATTCACCGACAATTGCTGCTGATCCGCGAAGCGTGATTATGTCCTTGGTGGCTGTTCTTGATGCCATTATTCAAAATCTGAAGTAAAAAAGGTTAAGATTTGAATTCTAGGTGAGTTGTGAGAGTAATGGATTTAGGGTTTTATTGAAAATTGAGAAGTACCAACGGCTAGTTCTTGGAAATTGACGAATAAGACGGTCCAAGTGCTCCTTTATGTTTTTTCTTTTTCCTTTTAAAATTTTCCACTGTACACTAACCGCTACAAATAGGAGTGGAAAATTATTTGGGCCAATTAGTTGGGCTATCGCAAAATTAGGCCCAATAAGATCCACTTGTAACTTGACCATATATATATATATATATATATATATATATATATATATATATATATATATATATATATATATATATATATATATATATATTTGGTGGGGTTGGGGAGGAGGATGAGCAAGATTACATACATATAGGCTCTTCTCAAGATTACCAGCTATGAATTAAAATTAGACTACTTACCACTAGATTACAAAGGGGATTGATTAGTAGAAATTCACCTAATATAATGGTATTATTGTAAGTGCTCACGAGATGGATTTGTCTATTTATGAAAACTGTATATTTTGTCTCTTAGGGTCATGAGGTGAGGAGTACCATATATTTATCAATGGCCAATAAGTAGACCAGAGTAAAAGAGTAGCAATTATAAAGGAGCTCGTAAAATTTGGTGTTGTCCAAAAAAGGGCAATGGCAGAAGAAAGAGGCCAGAGCTAGGTGGTCCTCTAATAAATTGAAATCCTATACAATCTGCCATAAAATGAAATTGTCAAGGAAGACATACATTTTTGTTTTTTTTTGGGTCAGTCAATATGTACCAATGTCGACACAATGTGCTCATTTGTTTCCTCATAGTGTTAACATTCTAGGTGAATTTAATTTAGTTATTGGCTTAAGCCAAAATCAAAACCAAATCGACTGCTAGTGTATTTATTTGTTCTAGTAGATAGTTTGCCCTTTTGTTTAAGTTACTAATCTTATTTTTTATGGACTGTTACTTATAACTATCTATTATAAAAATATAAACTATAAAACCATTTGGACTAGGTCGTCTAAATTGTGATGAATTGAGATCTTTCTAGAACCCAATTCCAAGCACCTACCCATTGATAAGCCACCTATAATAATATAATTAAAGAAAGAAAATCAAGAAGATTCAAAATGGCGGCATTGGGTGGAAACTATATAGTAGCAAAAGTTGTAGATGAGTTGGCTGGTACGTTGTTTAGGAATATAATTTAGTCAATTTTCTCAACACGAGTCATAGCCATCAAAATCGATCCCTTCACTAAGCTAAGTGACTTGGAGTTATCCTCTCGCAAAACCTTTTCTTATGAGAAATCTTTTATGGGGTAAGTTGAGGTTGGCTAGGATTTATCTTCTGGAAAGTTCTTCTTGAGATATATGTTTATCAAGATAAGTGTATTCTCTCAGAATAATAAATTTTTGTGGTCCGACTCTTCCCCGAACCCCGCGTATAGCGGGAGTTTAGTGCACCGAACTGTCTTTTTTAACTTTTAGATTAATTGGTTACACTTTTAGCATGGTACTAGAGCTAAGTTTAAGTCTCATCGCTACCAATTTCAAAAAGAATTTTAATATGATTTGTGCATATATCCCGAGGACATCATTTAGTAATTATAAGTAAATGCTCGTTAATGTTTTGAATTTTTAAATGATAAAGTCACATAAATCAACAAATTGAGAGTTGTGCATATATTTAACAAAAATGTAGTTAGGTAATTAACAGTTCCATTTCCATGAGGAAAAAATTGTGAAACCCTTGGACAAAACAATATTCAAACAAATACTTAATTCCCAAGTAGTTTTTCAAACAAATACTTGAGCAAGAGAAATGAAGAGTCAACTTTGGCAGAGATTTTGATGCCCCTAAGAGAGTACTCCATTAGAATAACCCCATTTTGTACAAAAAGTTAAAGGAGATGCTGACCTTTTGCAAGTGGGAAGCATGGTAAAGAACTGCTACTTTATATTAAACTTTGTCTCCTTCAAATGAAAGAGTACTCTTAAGTCTTGTTTAAATCCAAATCAAGCTCCAGGTTTTTAATTATATAACCTTCTTGTCTGATTATTAGCAAATGGTTCTCCATCATAGTTATCTATAGTTGCTGCAGTGGTTGTTATATAATACTGGAAACAATGCAGTATTCAGGGATAATGGTATCCTATTCAACTTTACACAATTTATCGATGCAAATTGAATGGTTTAAATGAATCAATAATACATATATATATATATAATTAGTAAATTTGTGTAAAGCTTTTAGTGATGAATAACTTTCATGAACAGAGAAAAGTGCCTAATTTTAGGGTACTATGATATCCTATCATGGATATTTAACTAAAAAGTGAATATTATCAGCTTTTTTCATATCACCTTAAGGGACAATATTAATTATTAAGCTTTTGTCATATCACCTAGCTTATTCCATACGGGGCGAAGCCGGATAATTACACTATATATATATAGATACAATATTAAGTTTTAAGAGTATATTAAACACCCTTTGTTGGAAATTTTTTCGATTCTTTCAAGTTTGAACACCTTCGTGAAAAGTAATGATTTCGCAATTAATTCCAGAACATATTATGATCTATTGCGACAGAACAAAAAAAATCCTGCCAAAATTTGCACTCACTTAAAGGCCATGAAAACAAAACACCTTACCCCCCTACCCCTTTCAAAAGAAAAGAAAAAACTGAATTGTTCCTTGAAGTCTAGAGAAAAGATATAATAGTATGAATAAGCAGGATTCTGTTATGAATATATTATATTATGGATATTCATTTAGTACTTCGTTATAAATAAACTTCCTCAAGAAATTTCGTTATAAATAAGCTTCCTCAAGAAACTTATCCATATGGGACTCCGCCGTAAATATGTTTATCTATTTAGTACTCTATTGGAAATAAGCCTCATGAATAAGTTTATCCTTTCGGTAATCCGTTATGGATAAATATTATCCCAGTAGAAGATTATCTATATCTCGTACAATGTGCTTATCCTTTCGGTACTCCGTTAGGGATGAATATTACCTCCGATAGAAGATTATCTATATCTGGTACAATAGTAGCTTACAAGTAGCTTGCAGTAGCAGCTTCCTTTCTTCTATAAATAGAGGAGATTTCAGTTCATTATGTACATCAGTTTGAAATTAAATAATATATCGGTTTCTCTCTATACTTGTCTTTACTTTAGAATCTTTATTTTATAACACGTTATCAGCATGAGACTCTGCCATCTCGAGCAAATACTTTGAAAGTATCAAACGTACGAACTTTCTTTTTCTAAATAATGTCAAATCTTTCTAAACTTGAATTTGTAGCCCTGGATATATCGGGCAAAAGCCACATGTCTTGTGTACTTAATGCTGAAATTCATCTTGATGCGATGGGTCTGACAAACACCATCAAGGACAAAAATCAGGCATCAAAATAATACCGTGCCAAAGCAATGATATTGCTACGCCATCACCTTGATGAGGGCGTGAAAATGGAATATCTTACTGTTAAAGATCCAGTCATACTGTAGAATAATTTGAAAGATAGATATGACCACATGAAGAGGGTTGTTCTTTCACATGAATGCTATGATTGGACTCATCTAAGGCTACAAGATTTTAAATCTATCAGTGAGTATAATTCTACTATGTTTAGAATTATTTTCCAATTGAAATTATGTGGTGATAATATTAATGATCATGATACGTTAGAGAAAACTTTCACCACTCTTTATGCCTTGAATATGCTCCCGCAACAGCAATATGGAGAGATGTCATTCAAAAAGTATTCTGAACTTATCTCACATCTTCTTGTAGCCGAGCAACATAATGGGCTATTAACGAAAAATCATGAAAGTCGACCTACTGGTTCTTGTCCATTTCCTGAAGTGAATGAGATGAACTTCCACCAAGCTAAGCGTGGATGAGGTCGTGGCCCCAGTCGTGGTCATAGCCGTGGTCGGGAAAGAAACTCTAATCATGGTAATAATAATGGATCAAAGAACCCTCATCGCCACCAGCAGTGGAAAAGGAAGGAACAAAAGTATGAAGCGGTGCAAACAACAAAGGCAGAAAATGCATGCTATAGATGTGGAGAAAAAGGGTACTGGTCACGTATTTGTCGTACGCCAAAGCACCTGGTTGAGCTTTATCAAACCTCCCTGAAGAAGACATAGAAAAATATTGAAACAAATATTATTTCTGAAGATAATTTAGACTTCATGCATTTGGATGTAGCTGATTACTTTGCACTCTCGGAAGGAGAAACAAGTCATGTGATCAGTGATGAATCTGTAAAAACATAAATATTTTATTTTTTGTTGTTTGTAGTAGATAGTATGGTTATGTAATTATTGTACATAAATAAAAAGTTATGCTTTGATAATAATGTTTACTATCATATTTATTTTGTTTATGTCATTTTGAAGAATATGCATAATCCTCAAATTATGTTTGGATCAAAGACCAATCATGAAGATATTTATGTAATTGATAGTGGAACAACTCATGCCATATTCAAAGATCAGAAATACTTTTCTTATTTGCATAAGGAAAAAGCAAATGTTTCAATAATTTCTGGTAATATAAGTTTAATTGAAGGCTCCGAAAGAGCCACTATATTTCTGTCTAAGGGAACAAAACTTATTATAGACAATGCATTATTCTCCTCCAAGTCCCGAAGAAACTTGTTGAGTTTTATAGATATCCGCTGAAATAGGTATTATGTTGAGATGGTAGATTAAATGAATGTGGAATATCTTTGTATTACAAAGAATATTTCTGGCCAGAAGTGCATTGTAGAAAAGTTACAAACTTTATCTTCTGGCTTATACTATTCAAAGATTAGTACAGTTGAAGCACACTCTATCTAAACCAGAAGTTTACTGATTCAAATATTTTTGTGCTTTGGCATGGCCGTTTGGCCCATCTTGGATCAATAATGATGAGACGAATCACTGAAAATTCAAGTGGACATCCATTAAAGAACCTGAAAATTCTTCCAAATGATGAATTTTCTTGTGATGCTTGTTATCAAGACAAAATGATCACTAGACCATAACCAATGAAGGTTGGTATTGAATTCTCTGCCTTTTTAGAACGTATACATTGGGATATATGTGGACATATTCACCCACCAAGTGGGTTGTTTAGATATTTTATGGTTCTAATAGATGCATCTTCAAGATGGTCTCATGTGTGCCTACTATCATCTCATAACTTGGCGTTTGCCAATTCGATTAAGGGCACAATTCCCAGATTATCCTATAAAGGCTACTCGCCTTGATAATGCTGGAGAATTTTCATCCCAAGCTTTTGATGATTATTGTCTATTAGCTCGGATAAAAGTAGAACATCCTGTAACTTATGTTCATACTAAAAATGGCCTTGCAGAGTCATTTATTAAACTCATACAATTGATAGTAAGGCCACTACTTATGAAAACAAAATTGCCCACTACTGTTTGGGGTCGTGTTATCTTGCATGCAACATCACTTATCTGTCTCATAACAACACATTATAATAAATATTCTCCGTCATAATTAGTTTTTGATCGTGAACCAAATATTGCCCATCTACGAATTTTCGGATGTGTTGTATATGTACCAGTAGCACTACCACAGCACAGTAAGATGAGCCTACAGAGAAGGTTAGGAATATATGTTGGGTTTGAATCACCCTCTATTATTCGCTATCTTGAACCATTGACAAGAGATTTATTTACTTCTCGATTTGTAGATTGTCGGTTTGATGAAATAAATTTTTCACAATTAGAGGGAGAGAAAAATGAAATCAAAAGAGAAATTGTATGGAAAGTTTCATCATTATCTCATTTTGATCCACGTACCCCTATATGTAATTAGGAGGTCCAGAAGATCATCCATTTATAAAATATAGCAAATCAAATGCCAGACATATTTACTGATTTAAAAAGGATAACTAAGTCACATATCTCTGCAAAGAATATGCATATCCGAATTGATGTCCCAATAGGACCATCTACTAGCATGAGAGCTAGTGAATCTAAAGCACGCCTGAAGCGTGGTAGGCCTTTGGGTTCTAAGGATCGAAATCCTCGAAAACGAAAATCGACAAATGATCAAAACGATACTATAAAGGGATCTCTTGAAGAGACCCAAGATCCGATTAATTCTAATATTCCTAAAGAAATCAATGAATCCGAGACTTAAGTGAGCGAGGAACTTTTAATAAGTTCTACTGGTGATGGGATTAATTTAAATCGATCTGAAATAGTGATGGATAATATTTTTACATATAATGTTGCACTTAACATTATGTAAGATAGTGAAGATTTTGAACCCCGATTTATCGAAGAATGTCGACAAAGATCTGATTGGACAAAATGGCAAGGGGCAATTCAATCAGAAATGAACACACTTGTTAAAAGAGAGGTCTTTGGACCAATAGTCCAAACACCTGCTGGTATAATACCCAATTGGTCATAAATGGTTTTTGTGCGAAAAAGGAATGACAAAAATGAAGTTGAAAGATACAAGGCTCGCCTTGTTGCACAAGAATTCTCACAACGACCTGAAGTCGATTATGAAGAAACATATTCACTCGTTATGGATGTCATAACATTTCGATATTTCATCAGTTTAGCCTTACATGAAAGGCTTGAAATACATCTGATGGATGTGGTTACAACTTATCTGTACGGGTCACTTGATAATGAGATTTATATGAAAATCCTTAAAGGATTTAAAATGCCTGAAGTAAATTCAAAAACTCGAGAAATGCATTCAATCAGATTACAAAGATGTTTGTACGGTTTAAAGCAATCTGGGCGCATGTGGTATAATCGCTTTAGTGAATATTTGTTGAAAGAAGGTTACATAAATGATGTTATTTATCCATATATTTTTATAAAGAAAATGGTATCAGAATTTGTTATACTTGTTATTTATGTTGATGACATAAATCTTGTTGGAACTCCAAAAGAGCTCCAAAAGGCAATTGAATATCTTAAGAAAGAATTTGAGATGAATTGGAAAGACAAAACTTTGTCTTGGTCTGCAAATTGAATATTTAGTAGACGAGATCTTTATACATCAATCTGCCTATATAGAAAGGGTCTTAAAATGCTTTTACATGGACAAAGCGCACCCATTGAGTACACCAATGGTTGTTCGATCACTTGAAGTGAATAAGGACCCGTTCCGACCTCCAGAAGAGGATGAGGAAATTCTTGGTCCTGAAACACCCTATCTTAGTGCAATTGGTGCACTTATGTATCTTGCTAATGCTACAAGGCCTGACATAGTATTTTCTGTTAATTTACTAGCAAGACATTGCTCTTCTCCTACACAGAGATATTGGAATGAGATTAAGCATATTTTGCGATATTTAAAGGGAACTCTTGATATGGGTTTATTTTATTCTAACAAAGGTGGTGCAGATCTTTTTGGTTATGCAGATGCATATTTTTTATCTGATCCACATAAAACTCGATCTCAAATCGGGTACGTGTTTACATATGGAGGTACTGTCATATCATGGCGCTCCACAAAGCAATCTATTATTGCTACTTCTTCAAATCATGCCGAGATAATAACTATTCGTGAAGCAAGTAGGGAATGCGTATGGTTGAGATCATTGATTCATTTTATTCAAGAAAAATGTGGTTTGGAATGTGATAAAAGATTCACAATTTTATACGAAGATAATGCTGCATGCATAGCCCAATTAAAGAGAGGATTTATAAAAGGAGATAGAACGAAGCACATTTCACCAAAATTATTCTATACACATGATTTTCAGAAAAATGGTGACATTGATATGCAACAAATCTGTTCAAGTGACAATCCGACAGATTTATTCACTAAATCTTTGCTAACTTCAACTTTTGAGAAGATGGTATACAAGATTGGAATGCAGAGACTCAAATATTTGAAATAAGATTTTTATCAGGGGGAGTAAAATACCCGCTATACTCTTTTTCCTTTACTGAGGTTTTTTCCACATGATTTTCCTTATAAGGTTTTTAATCAGACAACTAGTTATGTTTATTACTAAATATGTGTACTCTTTTTCCTTCACTATGAGTTTTTCTCCACGGGATTTTTTCTAGTAAGGTTTTAATGCGACACATTATCTTTTAATGAACATCCAAGGGGGAGTGTTATGAATATATTATATTATAGATGTTCATTTAGTACTCCGTTATAAATAAGTTTCTTGAATAAACTTATCCATATGGGACTCCGCCGTAAATATATTTATCTATTTAGTACTCTATTGGAAATAAGCCTCCTGAAGAATCTTATTCTTTCGATACTCCGTTATGGATAAATATTACCCCTGATAGAAGATTATCTATATCTGGTACAATGAGCTTATTCTTTCGGTACTCCATTATGGGTAAATATTACCTCCGGTATAAGATTATCTATATCTGGTACAATAGCAGCTTACAAGCAGCTTGCACAGCATCTTGCAGTAGCATGTTCCTTTCTTCTATAAATAGAGGAGATTTCAGTTCATTATGTACATCAATTTGAAATTGAATAATATATCAGTTTCTCTTTATACTTGTCTTTACTTTACGGTCTTTATTTTATAACACATTCGAAGATATAATTAATTTAGTGGTTAATGAAGTAAAATCAAAGTCTCGAAGATCTGTCCATCTATCTAACTTGGTGAATATAAAATTGTTCGATACCTGTATTAATGAAAGGTAATATATATCAATAAAATAATTGAAATGCATATAAGGTCGCAAAGACACCATCCGTATACGATAATTAGGCCAAATACACATACAGCCCATTCAACTTGGTCTTATTTTTTATTTTGGCACTCTATCTTAACCTTGTTCCATTTTGACCCTCCAACTCTATTTCTTATGTTTCACTTTAACACAAAAACTAAAACTAGTACAAAAAATATAGCGCGTGTGTATACACAAATTTAAGGTGTAATAAATATCCAATTAAATGTTGCCACTTAATTTTTTCATCCTTGTCAAACGGGTCAATACTAAAATATCCGACACCACTGTATTTGGGTAAAATTAAGTCCGCTTCTTATTTACACAAGAAAATGACAACATTGAAAATGAAATCTGAAAATTGTTCACGTATATTGTCAAATTTACACCCATAAAAGCGACGACCTGAATTTCTTGGTGTCCATGATACTTTCAGTTCAACTTGAAATCTGCAAGAACAAATCCATTCCATTATGAAATAATACTTTTCTTTAAGACATAGATTCACTTCAAAATTCAAGATTATATGAATTAAAACCACACCAAAAAATTAATCAGAATAAATAAACGAACAATAAAATTGTAAAAGTTTGAAGTTTTCTAGACGGCCAGATATGAAATTGACAGATGAAAGCTTTGGAACTTTGAGAATGAAGATGGGGCAATAGTGAATGAGGAAGGTAATAATGGAGATGAAATAAGGGGAAGTAAGTTTGGGGATTAAAAATGGGGCAACAATTATTTTATTACTATTGAAGGAATTTTGCCAAATAAAATCTGCTTCACGCGCCTACCAGGTGAGCCAATTCACACTATGTGACTGGTCAACTTTCACGTTAAAATAAAAAATAAAAAATAGAATTGGAGGACCAAAATTGAACAAGATTAAGATAGAGTACTAAAATGAAAAATGGAGTAAAATTGAACGAGCCATATATATGTATTTGGCCAAATAATTATTATAGTAAGCATAAACAAAAGGAAAAAAGGGCATGAGGAGGATAAGGTTGGTGTGTCAGTAATAGTCATGACTATAGGGCAACTTTAGTTTGTGGTGTACAACTTTATTCACTCATTGCATGTGTATGGAAAAAAGGCAAGAGCATGAGACAAGCATATATCAACTGTGTTTTTCTTTTACAGCCCACACGCCCTCATTTACCCACCACGTGCTTCTTCTGCTTTATTAGAGCCAAAAGCCTCGGTCCCTCAAGTTTGACACAAGCCTACCTCTCCATGATATTGGGGTCTCTCCTTAATGTCTTGTTCACTTAAATTGTAATATCGTACCTACTACCTAGTATTTTCCTTTTCTTGTATATGATGGGGGTTCAGGATGAGGAGAGTAGACTCAAGTTGTAGTCCATTGCAGATATTATTTTAGTTATATGATTCCTTTCACCAGAAATTTGTAATTAAAACATTGCAATGTTATACATAGTCTTTTCCTTTTCTTGACGATGGGGGTTGAGGAGATTTGGTTTACTGTCCATTACAAATATTTTTATTGTTATGTGACTTTATATAGAAGATCTGTATATACAATATAACAATTGTTTATCCGAAAAATGGATAGAGTTGAATTTGTACGTAGTTCTAAGGGTATGCGGTATAACTTGACACAAATCGTAAGAGTAAATAAGAATATCGAATATTGACTGTAAGGATGAAAAATAAGCAAAGTTGAAAAGAGGATGATTTATGGGTTAAACACGATGAATTCTTATGAAGCTAAAAAATGATAATTCTTCAATATGGGAGTGTATGATATCTGAGTTACAATGTATGCCAAAACTTGATCCTTTACAGAAATATAGCCATCCCTCTTACAGTGGAGAGATCCTACTTTAGATATAATTAAAAATACATAGTTGGGAACCCACGATAAATCAGCTTTTCCTTAATTCCCACTAGATTCTTTCCCTTAGTGCGGTTGCAACGGCTCTTGCCTACGAGCTCTATCTTGATCGGACTCGGTATTGGTCGGTTTTCAGTTTTAGAGCTCGATGCGGGTTTGGGCTCGATTTTGACGCGGGGCCCAGTATTAGGCCAGTATTGGTTGGCCTTTGGCCCTTAAGCTCGATTCCACCACTTCTCATCATAGTTCGATTTGGACCTGAGCTCGATAATCACTACTAGAAATTCGGTAAAAATCGACCAAGGTTGGTCGGTCAAAAAACTGACCAAAGATGGTCGGTTTTTCAAAATATTTTATTTATTAATTTGTTTTAACGAAACCGACCAATTTTGGTCGGTTTTCTTTGGCGCAAAAATGCGAAAAACTATTTTTGAGTCCCGCGAAATTTATTTTTCAAGAAACCGACCAACTTTGGTCGGTTTTTCAATTAAAATAAATAAAAATTAATATTAAAAAAACCGACCAAAATTGGTCGGTTAATTCGTCTGGTCATATTAAAAAATCGACCAACTTTGGTCGGTAATTTTATTTTTTAATAAAACCGACCAACTTTGGTCGGTTATTTTCGTGCGAAAATACAATTAAAGAGTATAAATCAAATAAAAGACAGTCTTAAAACAAAATGCACCAATGGTCTAGTGGTAGAATAGTATCCTGCCACAGTACAGACCCCGGTTCGATTCCCAGATGGTGAATCTTTTGATTACATAATTAAAAAACCGACCAACTTTGGTCGATTTTTTTTGCAATATTTTTTTTTGAATTTAATTGACCGACCAACGTTGGTTGGTAATTTTCGACCAACTTTGGTCGGTATGCCTTTCCGACCGTCAAAATACCGTCCACACATAAATGGTCGCGTTTTGGTCAGTAATTGGCCATAACCGACCAACTTTGGTCTGTTTGTTTGGTCGGTGTTTAGCGGATTTCTAGTATTGAATGACTTCGAACTCGGTATTTGACATGTCCCTGAAAACTCGAAGCTCGTTTGTGCCTTCTTCGGATCCCATCTCGATATTATGAAGACTTTCTTCGGTCCATTATGTTCCCATCTCGATCAGTCGTACGAAAGCCGAAATCAATTTCGACCGTAAATGTCTACCAAAACATTACTCTTTTCGTACAAGATAGATAAATAAATCACTTTGTAAAGTTATGTTTTTCTATTCAAAATCTAATTGAGCATAAGAGAAATTTCCTCTTGAGAGACGTATGAAAGGAAAAGGAAAAATGCTCAATGAGATGACAATTACTACTTCCGCTCGTGTATTATCCCCCCCCCCCCCCCCCCCCCCCCAAAAAAAAATTTACCATTACAATTCCGACGTACTAATGGAGTAGTAACTAAGTGATCTTTAAAAAATAAAGGATAATTTTGACAAATATTATTATTATTATTAAAGTTATCAAATATCTTTCTTAAGCAGTATGCAAACACTTTATAAAAAAAATAGGTACTACAGTCATGAGGGAGTACAATGTAGCAAACCTTATACCAATAGTATTTCCGGTTGGACAATTATTTTCTTACCTTTCCCATAGGATTATTTGACTATTCTCATTAAATTTCCTCTCATTTTTTCGATAAAAAACTCGAACCAATGCTCTATTTCACTGTAATCATAACAATTTGCATTTAATGTTTATATGCATTTTAAGGAATGATAATTTTAGCAGAATTAATTTCAAGCGTCCTTTTGAAACTAGCATAGGCTGGGAGTGAAATGGCTCAAATTCCAAATATATTCCAACTTTGAAACTGATGTCAAGATACTAATGACATGATTTTAAGTAGTATTCTCCAAAAAACTGATGTCAAGATATACTAACGAGATATATTTTTTTTTAAAAAAAGGACAAAACGCTAATAGTAATTTACACATATACTAAAAAATTTAAGTGAGCGGAAAATTTGGCAGACTCCACAGAAGAGATTTCATAGACAAATCCTCAATACAGAATTTTTCTATTGGATTGATTGCACTTGTTACTGTAATCTTTAATTATATTACATACGTATAAGCAATAATAAATAAATAAAATAAAACACAACTCTATCTATCCATAATTTCATTCACCATTGTGTTTGATTCCCTATTCATCATCATTCCACCAACTTTTCAAAGGGGCACGTGCTTTCTCTTCATAGTACTTTTGATAGGTCTGCTTTTCTCTACTTGCATTGTATTTTGTTTTTATAAGTACCAATTCAATTCTCTTTGGATATTTGGTGTTTGCGTTTTAATGCTTTGGTCTTTTTTGACATAACTTTGTCTTATTTATTTATTTATTTATAGGTTTTGAGGGCTAAGACTTGCGCAGTGGTTTCAACCAAGATGGACATCACTCTGAGGCTAATCAATGTGGCATTTTTCTTGCTGTTACTCATATGGTTTTTGGTACATCTTTTTCTTTTCAAGAAAAATAGAGGTGCAGAAAAAAGGCAGCCAACATTATTCAGCAAGATTACAATTTTATTGAATTTGTCAATAGCCCTTGCTTACTTGGGATTCTGTTTCCATGAATTCTGGAAGTTGAAAACTTTTGTGTTTGAAGAGTCTGTTTTTTCAGTCATGACATGGAGTCTGTCAAGTGCAATTGCAATCTATTCCTTAAACAGAGAGAAAAGGTGGCCATTATTACTCGTTATATGGTGGGTCTTTTCAAGTATTTTTGATATATTATTAGTCTCACTTCATCTTCTCAACCATTATAATATTTATACAAAAGCCCCACCTTTTCTGCCCAAGACAAATATAATTGATTTTGCTTCCCTACCACTGTCAATTCTCCTATGTTTCAATGCCCTGCCTAATTGTTCAGCCAAGAAATACAATGAAATTGAACAGCCATTTCTTCAGAAAGAAGTAAATAGACATGTTTCTAAGCATGATGATGCATTTTCTAATGCTGGCATTTGGAGCCAACTCACATTCTTGTGGCTTAATCCACTATTCAACAAGGGTCATGAGGAAAAGCTGAGAGTAGAACACATACCTTCAATTCCTAATTCTGAGAGTTCCATTGAAGCTTCTTCTTTGTTGGAAGACGCGCTTCGGACAAAGAAAACTACTGATTTCTCCCTCCCTGATGCCATACTCCACATGATTTGGAGACCACTTGCCTATAATGCACTCTTTGCAGGTAATTCATTACCCAATTAAGCAGACAATATTTTCTTTTGTGAGCGAAAACTATTATTTCACTTGAAATAAATACTCCGACTTCAAAATCCACTATTTCAAGTTGAAGTTGAAATTATGAACAAATGCCTTGTAACTTGGTGTGAAGTTATGCCCAAATGCCTTGTAACTACATGCTTCTGTTTTTGTTTTGCCAGGAGTCAACACAATTGCATCCTATACTGGTCCTTTCCTAATAACAAGCTTTGTAAAATTTTTGTCTGAAAAGAAAGATGATTCCAATTGGCAAGAAGGAATGACTTTAGCCTTCATCTTTTTCTTTGCCAAAACAATTGAGTCACTGTCCCAAAGGCAATGGTACTTTGGAGCTCACCGGATTGGTGTTCGAGTGAGAGCAGCTCTGATGGCATTGATATATAAAAGAACTTTGTCGATCAAGTATGGCGGTACAAGAGATGGAAAGATCATAAACTTCATCAATGTTGATGTTGAGAGAATTGGGGATTTCTGCTGGTATATTCACGGAGTTTGGCTGCTTCCTGTTCAGGTTATACTTGCCCTGGTTATCTTGTACAAGAATTTGGGTGCTGCTCCCTCTGCTGCTGCTTTTCTTTCGACCATATTCGTGATGGTAAGCAACACACCGCTTGCCAATATGCAAGAACAGCTCCACTCAAAGATAATGGAAGCGAAGGACGTGCGAATTAAATCCACTTCAGAGACCTTGAAAAGCATGAGAGTGTTGAAACTGCACTCATGGGAGTCCACTTTCTTCAAGAAGCTGCTTCAACTTAGAGAAAATGAGAGAGGTTGGCTTAAGAGATACCTTTATACATGTTCTGCTGTGGCTTTCCTCTTTTGGGCTTCACCAACACTAGTTTCAGTTGCAACCTTTGGTGTCTGTATCATGTTAAAAACACCATTAACATCAGGAGCAGTTCTCTCAGCACTAGCAACTTTCAGGATACTACAAGAACCAATCTACAACTTGCCCGAACTCATTTCCATGATTGCACAGACAAAGGTTTCAGTTGATAGGATTCAAGACTTCATGAGAGAGGAAGATCAAAAGAAGTTAACAAGCTATCTTACTCCTTATAATACATCTGAAGTGGCAATTGAACTTGAGCCAGGAGAGTATGCTTGGGGCACAGATGAGTCGAAGAAATCAACGATTAAGATAACCGAGAAAATCAGGATCATGAAAGGGTGGAAAGTGGCAATCTGTGGTTCAGTGGGATCGGGAAAGTCAAGCTTACTCTGTAGTATTATGGGAGAGATTCCTAGGATTTCTGGATCTAGTATTAAGACTAATGGTTCAAAGGCATTTGTACCACAAAGTGCCTGGATTCAGACGGGCACTGTTAGAGACAATGTTCTTTTTGGCAAGGAAATGAATAAGGCTCGTTATGATGATATCGTGGAACGATGTGCTTTGAAACGTGACATTGAGATGTGGGTTGATGGAGATCTAAATTCGGTAGGAGAAAGAGGCATGAACCTAAGTGGTGGACAAAAACAGAGAATTCAGTTGGCAAGAGCTATTTATAGTGATTCAGACATCTATATACTAGATGACCCTTTCAGTGCTGTTGATGCACAAACTGGAGCTCATATGTTCAAGGCAAGTACTACATCCTACTTTTATCGATTTTTTTTTTCCAGTAATCGAGTTGCTCTTATTGATGTGCTACAACCCTTCATCATATTGCAGAAATGCCTAATCCAACATCTACATAATAAAACTATCATTTATGCCACACACCAGTTGGAATTTTTAGATGCTTCTGACCTCATCCTGGTAAGTTGAAACAGTTTTCAGCTATTGGTTTTTGGTTGCTTGATTTAAACTAGACAAGTATATCTTAGTTTTGCTGCTTATCTGATATGCTTAGGTAATGAAAGATGGTAGAATTGTTCAGTCAGGAAAGTATAATGAGTTGATTACAGACCCTGATGGTGAGCTCCTAAGACATATGGTGGCTCACAGCAAATCGTTAGATCAGGTGAACCCTTCCCAAAAATGCAGCTGCATGGCCAAGAGTAAGCATCAGAATAACCAAATTGAAGTCGAAGAGAGTTTTGAAGATCTGACCTGTGACAACAAGATCTTAGGAAGAACTGAGCAGGAAGATGCAGTATCTGGTCGAGTTAAATGGCAGGTCTACTCGACTTTTGTCACTTCGGCATACAAAGGGGCCCTTGTACTTCCGGTCCTTCTATGTCAAGTTCTCTTCCAGGGATTGCAGATGGCAAGCAACTACTGGATTGCATGGGGAACTGAAGAAGAAGGCAGGGTTACTAGAGAGCGATTGATTGGAATATTTGTGCTGATGTCAGGGGGAAGCTCTTTTTTCATCTTAGGAAGAGCAGTTATGCTGTCAACTATTGCAATTGAGACTGCTCAGAAGCTCTACGTTGGGATGATCACATCAATCTTCCGAGCGCCCTTGTCATTCTTCGACTCCACTCCTTCCAGCAGAATTCTGAATAGGGTGAGTGTAGCAGCTGAAATGATCTATATGGCTTAAAATATATCTATATTCAGTTTTAAAAACATGAGTTTCTGGTTGCATCCATTCGTAACTTCATCATTTTCTTGTTTGTCAGTCTTCTACAGACCAAAGCATTGTGGACACAGATATTCCGTATAGATTGGCTGGACTAGCATTTGCACTTATTCAATTATTGAGCATTGTTGTCCTTATGTCCCATGTTGCTTGGCAGATCTTCTTTCTCTTCCTTCTGATACTTGCCATCTCCATGTGGTATCAGGTAATCAGAAGCTCAACCTGAAGTTACTTTTGTCCCCATTCACTTTTAACTGCAAGAAATTCACTTTTTTACTGAGTGCAGACTGAAAGAGAACGAAGCATATTTCTTTTAACTAAATGTTTTGTATCACTGCTACATTATAATACAAACAATGAGTATTTAATTCTCAGAAGTATGGTCTTAGTGCTAATGATACAATTCTTATTACAGGCATATTACATTACCACTGCTAGAGAACTGGCAAGGATGATTGGCATTCAGAAAGCTCCAATCCTGCATCATTTCTCTGAATCTCTCACCGGTGTAGCAACAATTCGTTGTTTTAATCAGGAGGACCGATTCTTGAATAAGAACTTGAAGCTCATTGATAATTATTCTCGTGTTGCCTTTCACAACTCTGCTACAATGGAATGGCTTTGTGTTCGAATCAACTTTCTCTTCAATCTGATATTCTTCTTTCTGCTCGTCATCCTGGCAAACCTTCCACGGAAGGCTATCGACCCCAGTAAGCTTTTTTTCTTCTCCATTTCTATTTCATGAATCCAACTTAATACATTCTGCTTCCACTAGGCCAAAAATGTCAGCTTCTCTGGTGGTGCATGAATACACATAAATACTACTCTTAGATATAGGAACTAATGAGAAGCAAGGAAGTCAAAATTATACACCTGAAAATCTCTGAATTTTTTTTTTTTTCTTTCTTTCACATGTTTCATCTATTTTGCAGGTTTAGCAGGACTAGCAGCTACCTATGGCTTAAATCTTAATGTTCTCCAAGCTTGGGTTATATGGAACCTTTGTAATGTTGAGAACAAAATGATCTCAGTGGAGAGAATACTTCAGTTTAGCAATGTTCCTAGTGAAGCCCCACTGATAATTGAAAAGTCCAGGCCGGAACCCAATTGGCCGCTAAAAGGAAGAATCGAAATGAAGGATCTTCATGTGCAATACAGCCCTGATCTCCCAAGAGTACTGAAAGGTATAACGTGCACCTTTCCGGAGGGAAAAAAAATTGGTGTAGTTGGAAGAACAGGAAGTGGAAAGTCTACTTTGATCCAAGCTCTGTTCAGGGTTGTGGAACCATCTGAGGGATGCATTCTTATCGATGGAATAGACATTTCTAGGATTGGTTTGGAAGACCTAAGGTCTAGGTTGAGTATAATACCACAAGATCCAACTTTGTTCCAAGGAACAATTAGGACTAATCTTGATCCGTTACAACAACATTCAGATCATGATATCTGGGAGGTAATGTTCTGCACTTGGAACCTGTTTTGGCTTAGCTCTTTACAAGTAGCTGAAAAACACTTTGAAGTGTTGAAGCTAATTTTATGAATAGTTGTTACGTGTTTTATAGAAGTGTTGAAACTATCAAACTAATAATAAACATTCTTTTTCTTAATTTCATTTGAGAGGGTATGACTTGGTAACTTACTGTTAGAATGGTATTCATATTTCAGGTCTTGCACAAATGTCATTTAGCTGAGATAGTGAAGCAGGATCCACGGCTTCTTGATGCACCAGGTACAAATACTAGTTTCCACGTTTATCTTGCAACCTATAAAAAAAAAACTTCAGAATACATAGATAATCGTAAATGGAAACAAATTATCTCAAATTAAGATCAAGAATTTGATCCTGCAGTTGCAGAAGACGGAGAAAACTTGAGCGTGGGTCAAAGGCAGATTGTGTGCCTAGCTAGGGTGTTGCTACAAAAAAGGAGAATATTGGTACTTGATGAAGCTACTGCTTCAGTGGATACAGAGACAGACAATGTCATTCAGAAAACTATAAGAGAAGAAACATATGGATGCACAGTTATAACAGTGGCTCATCGGATACCCACAGTCATCGATAATGATCTTGTTCTAGTTCTTGGTGAAGGTAAAGATACAGAACCCAGCACCACAAACACTGAAAAACAGCATAACCAACTAAATTAGGTGTACACGTTAAGAATACTGTAACAGTTGAAATGATTAACTGCATCACAATTGTAGTGGCAGAATATAAGTGTAACCATTAACCTCCAACGGGCTAAGAACTCAAAAAGATGAAGACATAGAACAGCTGAGAATAGACACGTTGTACTATTATATATTGCTGACAAAATCCATGTTGTTTGATGCAGGAAAAATTCTCGAGTTTGATACTCCTGACCAGTTATTGAGGAACAGTTCTTCTGCATTTTCAAATTTGGTGACAGAATTCTTGCGGAGATCATCCAAGGGGTAACTGAAAAGCATAGCACAAGGCACTTCTGATAGTACATCTAGTTTCTAACCTCTAAAGGAATGACTGACCGATTTAATCTGCCAATATTGATGTGGCATTGTACAGTACAGAATCACAAACTGAAATCAAGAAATAGAGCAAGTTGAGCAGCTATAACTGGATTAATTCAATTACTATACAGCAGCCACTTCTACAAGTACATACTGTTTCTAATAACTGAACCAAAGGTGACATGAAATCTGTAGGATATTTACAGTGGTTATTCTTAATCCTTACCTCATTTTGTTGCTGTACTACCAAAATGAAAATCCATGCATTTTGTTGCTGTCTCTCTACTCTCTTTCTTGTTATTGCCCCCCCCCCCCCCCCCCTCTATATATATATATGCATTTGTATTCTTATTTGTATCTTGTTTGTCTCTGATTGCCAATTTCCTTGTTAATTTTCACTCTATTAATATAAACCAAAACCTGCTATTCCCATAGCATCAATCACATTGCTAATACAAATAGTATTATTTCTAGAAGTTTGAATAGGTTTACTTGGAACATCAGTTAGAAACACACGAAACATAGATGGCAAGGACCTACTTGAAGGAGAAAAGAAAAGGGCTATTCTGAAAAAATAACAACTTTATTACACTTTGGCAATCAAATCATGAATTTACAAATAAAATTTCAACTTTCATTTGTAAGATCTTACTTGTTGATGGTAAGATCAACAGAGACCAAAGAAGCTTATATATTATGAGTGCAACTGAACCAGAAAAAAACAATAAAATTTCAACAAATATTAAATTCTGAACAACACAATAATTTTCAAATTACAATGGATTAGTACTAAGAACTTTAAAGGTTGAACCTTTCAAGTTTAAATTGGATACTCCTGAAGAATGATCTCAGTACTATAGGCGGAGCTACAATATTAGGTGCGGATTCGAATGAACCTAGTAACTTTTGCTTAGACCATGTATTTGTTTTAGAAAATCTACTAAATATGTATAAATATTTAATTGCAAATCAGTAACTAAATAAATTATGGATTCGATACCAAGTTCAGAACCTATAAGTTTCAAATTCTAGCTTCGCCTCTGCATTTAGTACACATGTTGCTAGCATGCTAGCAAGCTTGCAGAGTATATGTTGTGATAAGTCTTTCTCACAATTATCTAGCACCCCATCAGATCTTTTATTTTTTTCTTCCCCCCCCCCCCCCCCAACCCACAAAAAAAAAAAAAAAAGAAGCAGAAGGTAAATGTCAAAAATGTGAGACAATGGCAAACATCTAGGAATGAGCATTAGTCATTGGTCATAGCTGTCCAGCTGGTATTTCACAATTTTGATTATCATCTATTGGTGTTTCTAGGAATGAACCAAATTAAAGAAGAATCACACTAACTCGGGACGAGGGGTGACTCAGAGATAATATGGGCCTAAGGCGAAAATAAAAAAATGAGGTCTTAATTTTTTTTTTTGCTCTTATAATTTATCGAAATCTAAAGACGCTATAATCAGTTTCAATTATTGTCAATGTCTAACCAATTTGTTTAATCTCTCTTGTGTTATTATGTTAAACTTTACTGATTTAGTTTTGAAAAATATTTTCAACCGAGGTAAGTGATATAGAAATTGTTAACGGTAATTGAATTAACACTTTTTACCTCATTGAGTTTTCAATTAGAGTATTCTTCTACTTATATAATTTCTCTTAGCACTTTTAATTCTAAATATAAGTTGAAACAAATAATATTATAGTAACTACTATGTTTCAAGAGTCATTCAATGTTAAGGATGAATTTTAATAGTTGCTTATCAAAGTAGCTTGAAAAATATTTACAAAGGCACTCAAAGAATTAAGAAAAAATTTCTAAACTAACATTGTAAGAAGATCAATTTAAGTTGGGACGAATTAAAGACATGAAACAACAAAGTAACTACAATTTAAGATATGTATAACTTTTAGCTATAACTATTTTAACCAAATAATTTAAAAATTCTATCAATAGTGCATAATTATTAAATATTATAAATATTATTTATAGATTTTGGGGCACTAAATATTTTGGGGGCTAAGGCCATTGCCTTAGTGGCCTTAGGCTCCGGCCGGCCCGACTTGTAGAGATACCTTACAAATATATCAAGAGGCAAAAACCACCACTGCCAAGTGCTAGCATGAGAGGATACACACATTCTGGACGGGAAAGCCATAAAAAATAAAAATGTAGTTAGCTCATGCCCTATTTCAAAAGCTATATATATGGAATTATCCCATATAGTCTAGGATTTGTTTATGGTATTTAATAAATTTCTTAATATTTATAAAGAATCTGACAAAAGCTATTAGCTATTAGGTTCGCGTGAACTCTACGTTACCTGCTAAATTCACCTCTAGATACGGGTACGTCCTGTTTTTGGCTGATTGTTAGTATATTTTGAATAATTTGTACAAGGTACCCACACACTCATCACAACCTTTCATACATGTACATCAAGAAACATCCATGTAGTGTTGGTGAAAAATATATTGACAATGATATTTTACTATTTTATCCGTAAAATATTCCTTTTTAAAACAAAACTCTTACATCGATACTCATTGCCTCACGTATTTTTTCAATCTAAAACCCACGTCTTTTCAAGTCTGCAATTCTCATTGACTATTTGAGGTAAGCAAATTCTCTATTCCTTTGCATATTTGTATCTATGTGATTTTGTATTAATCTTTGAACTGTATGTAATAAACGAGGACATGTCAAATTTTTGGTGTATTGGTTTCAAAGCGTTGTGGTGATGAAGACAGTGTTTCTCTTCAAATATATTATCCTATTTAGGTTTATTTTTTTTTACTGAGAAACTTTTGTTAATTTATTAATCATTATAACTTATGATTATATACTTATCATAAAATAAATTATATTTATCATAAAAATTATCTTATTTAATTACAGTTGTATTTAAAATAAAATGATAAATAGAATATTTTATATTTGAATCGATCTGGAATTTAAAATTATGAAAAAATTACGCCGTTAAAAGTGTAAACAGTTCTAAGGTTATTCAAGTCATTTTAACAGAAAAAGAGCTTATCAACACTTTTTTATCAAATACTACATCAGTTTATTATCAATTTCAGCACTTGTATCCAAACACGTAACTGCTTATTTATTAAATCAATTTCAGCACTTAAAAATACTTTTCAGCACCTAATGCTTATTAGCTATTTCAAATCAGCTAATCCAAACGGGCTCTAAGCAATTTATTATGCTAAAAAATTACAACAGTAACTGAAGCAAATCTTCAACACTCCTCCTTTGCTTTAGTTGCTCTAAAATAATTGCTCCTCCTCAATTACTGCTTATGTTGTTTGTGCTTGAGGATTATGTTAAGCGTTATTGAACTTGTACACTTTTGTAACATGGCTTGTTTGTTTGCAAATACCATATATTGCATCATGTCTCCACCAACAAAATATTTCTAGGTGTATTTTCTTTTTGCAGTATTTGCAAAGAGGATAATTGACCTTCTCTTTTTTTGCTTTGTGCATAAAAAACACCTTCAGTAACTATTTCTTATCTAAATGCTCTTCTTTGTTCTTGTGCTTGGAGAACACTTATTAATTCTGAAACAGAGATGGTAGAGAGATTTTTAGAATCTTCTAGAGAGGAAATTTTGGACTCGAATCTCTCTGAAAATGTCACAAGGACTTTTTCAACTATATCGTCATCTTTGAAATCCTCGCCAAGCAACCTGATTCTATTTAACAATAGAAGAAATCTACAACTGAATTTTGAATTATAGTTTTGGATTTGTATATTTTGGTTTTCTCTTCTGAATGATTTTTAATTTGGAGAAGGGTAGAATTTGCCGGAGTAGTTGTAATGGTCTACCTTCCATTACAACTTCCCATAGATCATAGGCTTCACGATATGATTTCAATTTTAATAACCAAATCTGATAGTTTTCACCACTAAAAGTTTGTGGGACATTCAAAGAGAGACTGGTGCTTGTCATATTTTTAAAATAGGTTTAAAAATTGATATTGGTTAAAATAATTTGAAAATGGTTCTTTGGAAGAACTCACAGATCCCGTAAGATCAGTGAGGCTCTTGATACCACTGTTGGGTTTTTTAAAATAATGGAGCAGCAAAAAGATTTAAAATATTGATTGAAAATGTCTCTAATTTTTTATTAAACATAGAGGCTTTAAATAGCCAACTTGAAAGTATAATATGCAGAAAATATGCATAACAACAATTCAAAAAAGCTAAAATATCTCAATAAACCAAAAAAAAAATCTAACGAAAATTTAAATTTTAAAAAGTAGATTTATCCTAAAACTAAGCTACTTATTATACTAAAAAAACTGCTAACAGTAAATGAAATAAATCTTCAACAGTATTGTTAGAAGCAGAACCAGATCTTTCTCAAAGCTTCATATCAGAAAAGTATTGGTGCAAGTTTTAAGCTTGACATACAAAATGCTTAAATGAAATCAACTCTACAGATAGTATCAACATAAAATTCAAAACAAGTAAATTAATCAGGTTAGTATATTTATCAGATTAGTTTAAAATGCTGGTTTTTTTCTTCTACTTCTTTTTAGAACGATAACAAATTGTAAAACTAGAATCCAAACTCATTAATGAAATTGGAAAAGTTGAATGTACAAATGCAATGTGATGCTCAACTAAGTAGACAAAATGAAATTACAAAATGTTTGTGTAAAACAATAGTGTAATAGCTATGAATATCCTTCTCATAAATTTTTGCAGATTATTAGAAATTAGTTTATACCATCTAATATAGAGTGATTTGTTTTCTCATGTATGTGAATTATACTTGGAGGTCTCCTCTAAGTTGACAAAATATAGTTGATCTTATATTTCTTTTGAATAAAAGTGAACTAAAATAATGAGAAAAAAAATATATAGAAGAAGCTCAAAATATGGGTCAGGAATGAAGCTGGGTCCAAAGAAAACAACAATAGCAAGCGATTGAATTGCATAAATAACCTTTTTACATTCACTCTTTAGGATGCGATTAAACGTGCTTGGACGAGAGTAGTACTAGGATGGTGACCCCTAGGAAGTCCTCGTGTTGCATCCAAAAAAAAAAGGTCACTCTTTAAATTCTTTCATTTTTTTTAAAAAAACCCGAAAATCTATATTTTTTGGTGGGGGTAGAGCACTGTGGTGGTGGGTAATTAAACTGATTCCAAGGGAGTAAAATTTATAAATCTACTTTTGGAGGGGTAAGAGTATAGTGGTCGCGAGGTAGGGATACTGGTTTGAGTGGGAAAAAGGTGGGTTTGTGTGGATGGGTGGTTTGATGGTTATGGGATAGTGGTTGGAGGGGGTGGGGGAGCAAAACTTGAAATTTGTATTATTTTTGTAGAGTGAATTTTCTTCAACTAACACATATAATTACTTTTTGACGAAACTTGTCAATTAAAGTTAGTGGGCTAGTGAAGTGTAATATCACATATAAATGAAAATTACAGTAAGATTTCTACATCGAGATCAAGATTAAGATTATTCTACGAGTCTAGCTCGAGGGATTAAACTTAGATTTACATCATAACAAGAAAGATAATGAGGAGAAAATGATGATATACCTCCAAAATCTTCCGTCCTTACTCTCCACTTGAAAAAGTCCGATGCTTAGATCTTCAATAGCACATACAATACATATGAACAAAGCTCATTCATCGCATGATAAATTCCAGAAATCAATGTCTGAAATTTACGGTAACATATTGTCAGAGGTCAACCAATTTGGTTTGTAAAAGTCGAGTCTTAAGTATTAGAACGTCATAGATCAGAATAATAATCTTCCATAGTGCCAAGCAAGAAATAGTTGGAAAAATTATTCAGGATATTTGTGCAATTCAGCCTATTTAAATTTCAATATAAACTTATAATTATTATAAATAAAGATTATAAAGTAAATAATAGCAGAGAAATTTATAAAGAAACTAATATATTATTCAACTTCAAATTAATGTACAAATAAATTATTTTTGTTCCCTATTTATAAAAGAAGCGAAGCTGCTGTGAGGCTTTCAGGAAGCTACTGCAAGGCTTTTCTGGAACTGCTTATAAGCTACTTGTAAGCTGCTTGCATGAGCTACTTGCACTAGTTGCTTGCTTCAGGAAGCTGCTGCAAGACTTTTCAGGAAGCTACTGCAAGGCTTTTCGAGCTTCTTGTAAGCTATCTGCATGAACTACTTGCAAGTTGTCTGCATGAGCTACTTGCAAGCTACTTGTTTGACTGCAAGCTTTTTCGGGAAGCTATAGGAGTAATAGTGGATATTCACCATATAGGATATTCATAGCACCTCCATTAGAAATTAATAGATAATATGCCTCGTTAAAATTTTGCTAGGCCAAAAACCCCAGTGGAAATTTTTTTTAAGAAAGAAAAAAGAGTACACACATCTACTAATAAGCATTTTTAGCTACCTCATTAAAAATCCTACTAGAAAAACTCAATAGAAAAAAACCTTTATAAGAGAAAAAAGTACAGTGTATATTTTACTCCCCCTAATAAAAACCTTATTTCAGATATTTAAGTCTTCGCATTTCAATCTTGTTATCATTTTCTCAAATGTTGAAGTCGGTGAAGATTTGGTGAACAAATCTGCAGGATTGTCACTTGAATGAATTTGCTGCACATCAATATCACCATTCTTCTGGAAATCATGTATGAAGAATAACTTTGGTAAAATATTTTTGGGGCTATCTCCTTTTATGCATGCTCTCTTTAATTGGGCTATGCATGCAACATTATCTTCATATAAGACTGTAGGTATTTTGGTATCACATTTCATGCCACATCTCAATCATACACATTTTCTACTTGCTTCATGGATATCTATTATCTCGGCATAATCTGAAAAAATAGCAACAGTGAACTATTTTATAGATTGTCATGATATAGCAATACCTCTGCATGTAAACAAATAATCTATTTGAGATCAAGCTTTATGTGGGTTAGATAAACAACCTGCATCACCATTGTTAACATAAAACAAACTCATATCAAGAGTTCCCTTTACATATTGTAATATATTCTTAATTCTGTTCCAACGTCTCCGTATAGGAGAAGAACTATATCTTAGTAGTAAATTAACAGAGAATGCTATGTTAGGCCTTGTAGCATTAGCAAGATACATAAGTGCACCAATTGCACTTAGATAGGGTACTTCAGGACCAAGGAGTTCCTCATTCTCTTCTGGAGGTCGGAATAGATCCTTATTTACTTCAAGTGATCGAACAACTATTGGGGTACTCAATGGGTATGCTTGTTCATGTAAAAGCATATATAGGCATATTGATGATAAAAATCTCATATGCGAAATGTTTAATTTCCAAACCAAGACAAAATTTTATCTTTCCAAGATCTTTCATCTTAAATTCTTTTTTAAGATATTCAATTGCTTTTTGGAGCTTTTCTAGAGTTCCTATGAGATTTATGTCATCTACATAAACAACAAGTATAATAAATTCTAATATTATTTTCTTAATAAAAATACATGTATAAATTACATCATTTATATAACCTTCCTTTACCAAAAATTCAATGAGGCGATTATACCATATGCACCCTGATTATTTTAAACCATACAAAAATCTTTATAATCTGATCGAGTATATTTCTTGAAACTCTAAACCATATGCTTCAGACATTTTAAATCCTTCAAGGATCTTCATATAAATTTCATTGTTAAGTTAATAATAAAGGTACTGTAACTATATCCATCAAATATATTTCAAGGCATTCATGTACAACTAAACAGATGAGATATCAAAATATTATTATGTCACGACCCAAAATCCAACTTACTGGATCGTGATGGTGCCTAACACCATTTGTTAGGCAAGTCAACACATAACATTAAATACAAAAGGAAAGAAACTAACAATTAACAACATAATAATAATATAGAATAAAAATAACTCAAAAGCACACATAATAAGTTTAAAGATCAACACTTTTCATCCCAAGATATGGAGTCACGACTACATGAACTACTAAAGTTTACTAAATACATTATCTTTAAAGAAATATAATATTGTCTGGTACAATAAACAGTAAATAGAGATAGGAAGGGGACACCAGGGTCTGTGAATGCCAAGCAACACTACCTCAAGTCTTCTGGAAAAAGGGTCTGAGCAAATCACTTCTAAACGTTGCTAGGACCAGTACCTGGATCTGCACAAGAAGTGCAGAAGCGTAGTATGAGTACAACCGATCGCATACACCCAGTAAGTATCGAGCCTAACCTCGACGAGGTAGTGATGAAGCTATGACAAGACACTCATTGTAAACATGTACGGGTAATAAGCAGAAAAATAATGACAATATAGAGAACCGAGTAAAACAAAATGAACGGAATAAAATAATAGATAACAAAGATCCTAAGAATATCATCACATCACAACCTCATAGCACAACACCGTAGTGGAGCACAACAACCAAGAATCACTGCAAGACATCCTTTCCGTTGCGGCATGCAACTCGATCCCATTATCAATACCAATAATAATCCTTACCGTTGCGGCGCACAACCTAATCCCAATAACAATAACAGTACCATTGCGGCACACAATCCGATCTTATTATATCAGTTTATTTAATAATTCACACTATCAACCAAACACGATAAGTCTCATAACATAATATTAAAGAGAGCTAAAATGCATAATTCATCAAGAAAGTACAAGCACGAACAAAGAAGGTCAAACAATTCAATATTAAACAATTCAATATCAAAGAACTAGCCTCACAATATATGCCAATAATGACACAAACAAGTTGTAACATGAGAACAATCCAAGGTCACACAATACAACATAACACAGTAGAGTAAGACAAGGAATAGGTAAAGACGACAAGGCAAATAAGGACATGAAGTAGGTAAAAGTATCTATCTAATAACAGGAAAAGATGTGTAACAAGTATATGCATATATTGAATTAACGCATAAAGCAAATGGAAGTATGTAACAAATAAAGACAGTTAACAAGTGAAGACATATATGTGTCAAGTAAAACATGTATCAAGTAAGGTATATAATAAAGAAAAGTACATAATAGGAAAAGACATGGTATAATTTAAAGCATGAAGTAAGCTAGAACACCCCGCATGCTTATACCTATGACAACTCATATGCACACGTCACCTTGCATATGCTCCATCCCACACATAGATCACGTAGAAAATAGATCAATCATGTCCTAATTCCTTCAAATTATGGTTAACCACGATACTTATCTCCTTCTAGTGGTACCCCTGCTAAGCTGGGTGGCAACGCAAGCCTATAAGCAACCTCCCCATCTCTTTTCAACAACTCGAATGGTCCAATAAACCTGGGACTCAACTTTGCCTTCTTCCCAAATCTCATCACACTCTTCATAGGCAAAACTTGGAGAAGAACCTTCTCACCCTCCATGTAAGCCACATCACGAACCTTCCTATCAACATAACTCTTTTGCCTGGACTATATTGTACGAAGCCACTTCTAAATCAATTTCACCTTCTCCAAAGCATCACAAACTAAATTTATGCCCAACAATCTAGCCTCACCAGGCTCAAACCAACCAATTGAAGAACGACACCGCCCCCCATATAAGGACTCATATAGAGCCATTTGGATATTCAACTGGTAGTTTTTATTGTAGGCAAACTCTACTAGAGATAAAAATTGGTCCAACTGGCCTCTGAAATTAATAGTTCATGCTCTCAATGTATCCTCCAAGATTTGAATGATCTACTCGTACTGCTCGTCCGTCTGAGGGTGAAATATAGTACTCAATTCAACCTGCATTCCCAACTCACGCTGCACAACTCTCTAAAAGTTTGAAGTGAACTGTGTGCCACAGTCTGAAATGATAGAAATGGGCACACCGTGCATTCGAATAATTCTCCCAGAAGTAGATTCAAGCCAACCGATTTGTAGTGTAGGAAGTCATTATCGGAATAAAATGTGCAGACTTGGTCAGTCGATCCACAATGACCCAAATAACATCATACTTCCTCAAATTTCGTGGTATGCCTGCCACAAAGTCCATATTAATGCACTCCTACTTACACTCTGGTATCACCAACTTCTGAGTCAAATCACTCGGTTTCTGATATTTATACTTCACCTACTAACAATAAGCACCAAAAGACATGTCCAACAATGTCTTTCTTCATCTTTCGCCACCAATAATGCTGCTTCAAGTCATGATGCATCTTTGTGATACCTGGGTGAATAGAATACTGAGAGCTATGGGCCTCCTCAAGCCACATAACACCAACCCCAATCACAATCTTCTTAGCACTACCCCGTTGCACCGTGTCTTTCAACACCAACAAGTGAGTATCATCAAACTGGCAAGCCTTGATGCGCTCCAACGAATTATTCTATGAATTTCTTGTGAAGGAGTCATAATTATTCTTAATGGTCATAAAATCCTATATCAAGAATTAATATGACTCATAGTAAGGATGCATGATTAGGATAGTAAAGGCATGATCGTAAGTATATTATGATAATAAGAATATGATGAATACTTGATATGACATGTTGTAAATCATTATCATGTCACATGATTTAGCAGACGATAGTGTAGAGTATCAAAGTGCATTTTTGAATGATCAAGGAAATGTGTATGACATAAAATATTAATGGTGAGTGCAAGTATACATGTGAACAGTGTAAAGACGCCTAAATGGATAAATGGAAGACATGCCAAAGTACAAAGTGTATAAAAGGCGTAACCTAGGAGGTTAAAGGAGTAATATGGATTATTTTGAAAGGCTAGCCATCATGGAAGGACACTATTAAAATTGTCTATTTGAGGTATATCTTATTTTAATGTTAATATATTCGTGAAGGATAGAGTTTTGAGAATATGCCCTAGAGATCTAGTAAGAGTGCCAATAGAGCAGTTGAGCGTAGATTTATTAAATGTATAAAGAGGTTGAATGTGTTTGATGATGTACGAGGCTAAGTTAATACTTTTGATGGGTTGTTAATATTACATGAATGACTTAAGGCTAAAGAGTTAGACAATACTAATGATATATTCCATAGGACAAAGGATTTAAAGTAGTTCAAACATATGTAGTGATGTCCCATGCATCCTAGGGTGTTTTGTTGGGAATGAAGCTAAGGATATCTTATAGAATATGAAGGTTCTCATTGTATAACTACATGTTAAATTCTATGGGTAGTAGGGGTATACCCCGAGAATGCGTACATGGATGTGGTTTGAAAATCTATATGGCATATAAAGATAGACGTGAGTTGCTTGCATTAATGTTATGAAAATAAGGTTTATTATCAAAAGCTATATAAAGTTATGATATACAAATTTCTTGTGAAGGAGTCATAATTGTTCAAAATGGTTGATCTTGGAATAAGAGGACTAAGGGAGTCGTACTTGCCATTGACATATTCATGCATGGACTCAGAGGCGTAATGGAGTCATTGTAACGACCTGGCCGACCATTTCGTATATTTGAGTCCGTTTCACCTTTTTAAGCTTTTCGTATGTGTATTTGTTGTTATTTGACTTGCGGGGATGGTTGGTTTTATTTCGGGAAGATTTTGGATTGAACTAGAACACCTAGTTCCTAGTTTGGAAGCTTAAGTTATGAGAGTTGACCAAGGTTTCGCTTTTGTAAAAACAAACTTAGAATGGTATTTTGATTGTTCCAATAGGTTCTTATGATGATTTTGGATTTGGGCGTATGACCAAAATTGAATTCAGAGGTTCCTATGATGATTTGGCTCTTTTTGCCGAAAGTTGGCAATTTGAAGGTTTAGATATTTCATAGGTGGCCATGGGTTGAATTTATGGCTATCGGGTTAGGATTGTTGTTTTGGGACTTGGATTAGATCCATTTTGTCATTTAAAATTTGTGTGCAAAGTTTGATGTCATTCCTAGTTGGTTTGGTAGGAATCAGACGTCTGGTTGTGAATATTGAAGTTCTTGAGTTTAATAGCTTGCATGAAGCATTTTGGTACTTGATTCATGGTTTTATAAATAATTTTGATGTTCCAAGCATGCGAGCGAGTGTTACATCTCACGTTTTTGTACGTTAAAGTTTCGTCTTCAGTTAATTGACGCGGACTCGGGGATGATATTTTCTTGAGATTATAAGCATTTATGCTATTTATAACAAGCAATAAGTAAGTACCGTGAAAGATAAAGGGTAAACGAATCAAAGAAAATGAGTTTCGTTGAAGGTTGTTGGTTTGGGATAAAATACGGTACGAGCCATAATTCTCCGTATTTATGTATTAGGGCCATACAAGGTAATACATGACCATGATAGTAAGGTGTATAAGGTATGTTAAAAGTGAGTGGTATTTTAAGTAAGTTGAAATAATTCTTAATTATGTGAGTAATTGATCAATTATTGGGTAATGGAATATTACCTAATTAACTAAGAAATTATGGGATAAGATTAAACCCTCCCCCCCCCCCCCCCCCCAAAAAGTGGCAGCACCCCAAACTCTTAAGTCATTATACATTAGGTGGCAAGATTAAGTCATTATAGATTATGTGGTTAAGCCACCGCATAAAGTGGGGCCCATATCCATATATAAGACATATCGAAACTTAAGAGACATTCTAAGTAACGTGAAGATCTTCCAATTTCAACTTACTTAGAAGGCCTCTCTAACTTAGTAATGTGAGAATTTTAGCATCTTCAACAAATTCATTTGGTAAGGGAGTTATACATAAAGGCAAATCCAAGAACGAAGGTGAGGGAATTTGAAAATTCATACGAAACTCCATATTATAATAGCAACGAGATTTTGCGATTCTAAGGGAGTACGGTGCAATCTTTCTCAACAATATCATACGAATTTTTCCCTACTCCAGGTATGTTAAGGCTATCCCTTCTTTCTTTTTGGCATGATTCATACAATACAAACGAATCAAGCAAACACACAACTTTCATAAATGACTCTATTCATAGAAGTACTAGGGGTGTCTATATTCTTGATTCCCAATGTGTCTTATTATTATATCTTCTATTCATGGGTCTTAGAAAAATACGTATTTGATAAAGTTTATCCGAAAGGCATATTGATTTTATGACATTCCGAGAAATCTTATTAACGCACTTCTTATGCATTTCATGCATTTATACATGTACATTGACCCATGATCAGATGGAGTTATATACGCGTATATTATAAGTATATGGGATATGAGAAAAGGTTATGGCATTATATACGCACCACCACCTGATCAGTTGGTATATGTTGATGATTTTGCCTATAGTGGACGAGATGATATGATGGGATGCCCTCAGAGGATTGATGATGTTATGTACACCTATACTTATGCATGACACGACATTTATACGCACGTGCATGATATTATAAATGTTGCAGGATTTACAAAGTTATTTAGACTACAGGCGGAATTCTTTATTCCATGTTTCATCTATGTCTTTTATGTACTGATTTTTATGCCTTACATACTCAGTACATTATTTGTACTGACGCCCTATTTCCCGGGGCCTGCATTTCATGCCCGCAGGTGCAGGTAGACAACCTGATGGTCCCCCTTCTTAGGATCCTTTATCAACGAAAGTTGGTGTGCTCCATTTGATCCGGAGCCGCTTTTGATTTTGGTACGATATGTTTGTATACATACATGGTATGACGGGGCCCAGTCCCATCCTTGTACAGTTGTATATTCTGTTAGAGGTCTGTAGACAGTATATATAGTTGGATATATAGTTGTCTATGGAAACCTTGTCGGCTCGCCCTACGCATTCTGCACGTATATATATATATATATATATATATATATATATATATATATATATATATATATATATATATATATATATATATATATGTCTTCTGGACAGGTTTCCTTCATGCATGTTATTCTAATGATTCAGCAGATGTTATTCATGTTTATATCTTAGATGTATGCTTAAGGGTTTTCGACAGGTAAGACTCGGGCACTCGTCATGGCCCATCAGTTTGGGTCATGATAAAAGTGGTATCAGAGCAGTTCTGTCCTAGGGTTGTCTACAGACCGTGTCTCGTAGAATCTTGTTTATGGGTATGTTGTGCACCACACTTATAAACAGGAGGCTACAGTATATTTAGGATGGTTACTTTTCTTTCTAATCCATATTGTGCGATAGAACTAAGTCGTAAGTATCCACTCCTAATCTTTACCTTATTTATGTTTTTAGTGATGCCTATTACTACTAGACAACAGGCGCAAACCGCTAGCATGGGTCAGAAGGCTACGAAAGTGTTAGAAGGAGATGTAAGTTACACTATGGAGTCAGACCCATAGTGGTGAAAGGAGTT
The DNA here is from genome assembly GCF_000390325.3 of Nicotiana tomentosiformis. Classification (NCBI taxonomy): domain Eukaryota; kingdom Viridiplantae; phylum Streptophyta; class Magnoliopsida; order Solanales; family Solanaceae; genus Nicotiana; species Nicotiana tomentosiformis. The sequence goes on along the minus strand of NC_090823.1, from coordinate 75,211,598 downwards.
CCGACCTCACCAAGGCCCTTAGTTTCATTATCAGGGCCCGTTGATCAGGGTATAAGGGGAGTGGTGCACGGATTGGCACAACCGGGTTCCCCTCAGGCTCAAAACTATGTCAGGGTATTTATAGACACCAGTTCTTCTGAGGTTCTAGATAGTCCATAGTCTTGGGAGTTCGTCAATCAAGGTTCGTCTGTGTATATTATGGGATATGTAGAGGAAGAGGATAGTAGTCGGGCCAAGAGGAGGAAGGTAGATGATAAGGATATGAAGATTCCGCTTCGAAGTGTGTCTGATCGAGGCTCTCATATAGGACGAGGCGAGGACCCTCTACTGTAGACTTCCTCCAGATGTCAACTTTTATTTGGTGAGCTCCACTTCTTCTTGGAGCATTACCAAGTCAGGGTTCTGAATATGTTAGGTTGTTTTATGAGGATGTAGGGATCCCTGTCCCAACTTATATATATTATAGATATGTTTTCTTAGAGGTTTTGCAAACAGTATCACGTGTATAGTTTTGGGTATGACATGTCTATGGCCTTGTCGGCCCCTATGTTTCTATATAAACCTTTTTCTGAATTAGTTATGTGAGTTAAGTCCTAATATTGTTACTTATATATATGGATGTGGCCCGTAATGGCCCGTGATAGGTTTGATAATAAACAAGGATAAGGTACGTGGCGCTCTGTTGGGTAGAGCTTAATGTTATAATGGGTATGGATTGGTTGGATTTTTGTTATGCTAACATCGAGTGTAAATCAAAGATGGTTCGATTTCAATTCTGAGGAGAGCCTGTTTTCGGAATGGAAAGGTAATACGACATCACCGAGAGGTAGATTTATTTCCTATTTCAAGGCAAGGAATATGATAAAAAAGGATTACATTTATCACTTAGTTCAGGTAAAGGATGTGAAAGTAGAGTCACCAACCATCCAATCTATCCCTGTGGTTAATGAGTTTACCAATGTTTTTCCCGATGAACTTCTATGTCTTTCGCCAGAGCAAGAAATTGAGTTTTCTATTGACCTATTGCCAGATACTCAACCAATATCTATTCCTCCCTATAGAATGGCCCCCGTAGAGCTGAAAGAGTTGAAGGAACAACTAAAGGACTTGCTTGAAAAAGGCTTTATCATACCTTGTATATCACCGTGGGGAGCACCTGTGTTATTTGTGAGGAAGAAAGATGGTTTCTTGCGGATGTGTATTGATTACAGATAGTAGAATAAGGTGACGATCAAGAATAAGTACCCGCTCCTGATGATTAATGACTTATTTGATCAGTTGCAAGGTGCCAAGTGTTTCTCGAAGATAGACTTAAGGTCTGGGTACCATCAGGTAAGGGTTAAGGAGAAGGATATTCCGAAGACAACATTCAGGACCAGATATGGGCATTTTGAGTTTCGTGTTATGTCATTCAGTTTGACTAATGCCCCAGTAGTATTCATAGATTTGATGAACCATGTGTTCAGATCCTTTTTAGATATGTTCGTAATTGTATTTATTGATGATATATTTGTTTACTCCCATTCAGAGGCTGAGCATGCATATCATTTGCGTACGGTGCTCAGAGTTCTACAAAAAGAGAAGTTGTACGCCAAACTCTCTAAATGTGAATTCTGGTTGAACTCTGTAGTTTTCTCGGTTTGGCAGGTTATTACAAGAGATTTGTAGAGGGATTTTCTTCTCTTTCAGCACCTTTGACAAAGTTGACTCAGAAGGGAGCAAAGTTTCAATGGACTGATACTTGCGAACGGAGTTTCCAGGCATTGAAGGACAGATTAACTTCAGCACCAGTTCTGAGAAATAAATGATCCCTAACATCTGGGTGAACACGTACATGGTCAAGATAAGTTTATTTGTAGTATAAAGACTTTGTAAAGTCTACAGACGATATGCAGAGGCTTGAGAATAGACTTACTCCTAAGTGGGGAAGAGTCGGGCATGAAATTTTACCATAAGGTGATGGGTGGTAAAAGAGAGATCTTTACCCACCGAAAGGGAAAAAGAAAAGTTGAATGTATTAAATATTTTCCAAGAGAAGACAACGTACAAGTACTACAAAGGAGGTTGTACCAAGGTTACAAGTTTGTTATAAGTAAAAGAGGTACTGTATTTTTCCATGAAATTTAAAAAGGTAGATCATCAATGTTTAGACAAGTTGTCAATGAACGAACAAATAGTTCTAATGATGTCTTAGAATCTGGGTTGGGTATGACCCGACTTGAGTATGTGGTACCAGTTTTGAGAGTTAGACATGAAAATGTTACTTGCACACACTTAGTGCGGGATGAAATAGGAAAAGAATTTTTTTCCAAGGTGTTTCTAAACAAGGAATGGATTAAGTTAAGACATGAGTACTATGTAAAAAATAGGAAGGGCACAATGTCGGAATTGAGTAGAAATCCTTAAAGGATATAAATATTATCACGATCACGTTGATGACCAAGTGTCGAATGTCTATGGATGGTGTTATTATGATGATTATAAAAAGAAAATTCTTAAAATAAGAGAACAGGAGCACGGACATCGACGTTTGGAAATCGATGGCACGCGTAATTCAAAATCTTGGTAATAGTGGAGAATGAATATCTTTCCATGAAGTGGACTTATTAGTTACGAGATTTAGATGTTGTGTTTGAAGGCAATCTAGTTGCAATAACTTTGTAGGTAGTAAGATAATGTCACGACTCCAAGTTCCCTCCGTAAGATGACGTGATGGCACCTAGTCTCTATGACTAGGTAATCCTAATATTAGATAACAATTGAATAGATGTAATTAATAAAATACTTAAAACCAGTCTAATAAACTCATATAACTTCTAAAAAGCAAAACCTCAACCATACAATCCCCAAGAACCGTGGAATGGAGTCATAAGATCTATTGAATAAATTAAAATATCTAATACATCACTATTTGAAAGAAAATACAACAGTAAATGAGAATAAGAGAAGGTGACTCCGAGGCATGTGGACGCCAAGCAGACATACCTTGAAGTGTCCGATAAAGGCAGCTAGCAGGAAATCTCTAACGACTGGCACGAGCAGACGTACCTGGATCTGCACAAAAATGTGCAAAAACGTAGTATGAGTACACCACAACGGTACCCAGTAAGTGTCGAGCCTAACCTCAGTAGAGTAGTGACAAGGCCAGGTCAAGACACCTACTAGTATATAAAATAAATAGTATGAAAATATAATACGGATATGTAATGGAAAGTGAAGAAACAACTGATATAGAACAAGATGATAGCATGAACTAGTGCCAGAAATCAATAATAGAAATAACATAAAAGAAACAACTAAAGGGGCTACAATGATTATGTACGGACAACAACTGCTAGAATAATAAAGAATGAAATAACAAGATATATTTCCACCAAAACACTTTGCAGCATGAAATAAACAGCAAGAATTACAACGAGGTACCGCCTCGTATATAATGAAATCAAAACTGAGGTACCGCCTCGTATAATCAAGAATCACAACCGAGGTACCACCTCGTATTCACATTTCTCAATTTCAATCACAATATTTCCTTATACCGCCGCGTGAGCCTTACATTTGAAATAGGTTTTGAAAATAGTTTTTCCGAAATAGCTCCACGCACTTTAGCCTACCTTATGACGCCGTGTGACTTCACATAGTTCTCCTACAGGCAACACACACATAAGTCCCACCTTATACCGCCGCATGCACATTAACCCCAAGCCTTATACCGCCGCATGTGTGTCAATATCATATCACAATAACAATTCGCACCACAAGTATCCATATATCACAACTTGCCAACAACAACAATACCAATATTTCCACAACAATAGCCCATGGCTCCACCACAACGTATACAAGAATATCAACAATAACAATGAATGAAAAATGCTCAACAAAATAGATGTTTCAACAATAACCAACATCGCCTCAACGTGTTAAAGACCTTCACAACTTTAACACTAAAAAACTCAACAATGAGATAAATAATATATAACCACGATATGATAAGAATAACTCACAATAAAAGAGATAACAATTAATAATGAGTCTCAAATAATGGAAATCAACAAGGAAAGGGATAACATGAACAATTACTTCAAGTAACGAAAATCAATAAGGAAAGAGATAGTATGAACAATAACTTCAAATAATGATAATTAACAATGAAGAGATAACATGTAACAATAAAAGAGGCAACAAGTTCAACTAAAGCATGGGAACAATTTAGCAAGTAGGATGTAGAACAAGTACTAAATAAGTCAATTAAGGTATTTAAGGATAGTCTAACACAATTAAGGATAAATTGAATATGAGAATCTAGAACATGATATGACATTTCAATTAAAGCATGGAAATAGTCTAAGTAGCCTAAACTGGTCAAATACCACGTACAACCCGTGTACACACTCGTCACCTTGCGTACACGGCTTTCACATAGCACAAAAGACACAATCAATACCAAATCCTAATGGGTAGTTTCCCCACATGAAGTTAGGCAAGACACTTATCTCAACTAGGCTAATTCAACACTCGGAAATAGCTTTTCCCTTAAAATTCGCCTCCACACGGCTCAAATCTAACCAAAATCGATTTAATATCATCAAACAATGCTAGGGAATTCAATCACAATAAATAAAGCTAAGATCTTTACACTTTTTTCTAAAAAGACAATAAAAGTCAACCCGGGGTTCGTCCGGTCAAAACCCGAGTCCAATGGCAGATTCCGTCTACCCATGAGCCCACGAGTTCATATATGTGAATAGTTTCAAAATCCGAGTCCAAATCGACTCTCAAAACTCAATTTCTTATTTTTCAAAAACTTGACAAAATTTTCAAATTTTCACTTCGATTCACATGATTTTGATATTAAAATTTAAGATATGTTGATGAATATGATTAGAAATAAATTAGAATCAATTATCCAAAGTTTGTAGGTGAAAATTCCCTCTCCAAATCGCCTCTTACCGAGTCTAGGGTTCAATAATGAGAGACTGAGAGATAAAATCCCAACTTTCAATTCTTATGTTCAGCTGCAGTTATCGCAATTGCGAATTGTGAACCTTCGTAATTGTGAAGTTAACCTTGCAATTGCGGCACTGAAGGCCTGGGAAGCTCCTTCGCAAATGCGAAGATGGGTTCGCAATTGCAAACCTTGTTGCCCTCGCAATTGTGTCAAAAATCATAGCAAATGCGAACCTAGCCCAGCCCAGATATTCTTCGCAAATGCGACCAAGGCATCGCATTTGTGATACCTGAAGTTCCCTACTATGGTCGCAAATGCGACTTTGGTGCTCGTAATTGCGACACCAGAGGGAACCAGACACCAGATTTCCATTTTCAGTCCAAAAATCTTTCGAAACATGTCTGAAACTCATCCGAGCCCTCGGGGCTCCAAACCAAATATCCACACAAGTCTAAAAATATCATACGAACTCGCTCGCGTAATCAAAACACAAAAATAATATCTAAAACTACGAATTGAACTCTAAAATGCATGAAGTTCAAGGAAATTTTTAAGAACTTCTAGAATTATCACCAAGCGACTGAATCCAATCAAATCAACTCCAAACTACTCTAAAATTTGCAGACAAATTCTAAATATCATAATGGACCTATTCTAAGTCTCAAAATCAAATTCTGAGTTTGATAGCTAAAAGTCAACCTATGGTCAAACTTTTTAATTTTAAATTACCAAATTTTGGCAAATCAACACAAATCAACATACGGACTTCCAAAATTAATTTCGGGCATACGGCCAAGTTCAAAATCACGATACGAAGCTATCGGAGACACAAAAATATAGTTCCGGGGTCGTTTTCACAAGTCAAAGATTGATCAATATTTTCTAATTTAAACCTCTAAGTCAAGAATCAAGGGTCTGAATCGACCCGAAAGCTCCCTGGAACGAAACCAATTGACCCCGCAAGTCATAAAATCATAAACACACATGTGTAAAGCATAAAAAGGGATAACATTGCGCAATTATCCAAAACGACCGATCGGGTCATTCAGATAAGATACGTATTATTGATACGATCAGATAAGACAATATCATTATAGGCTCCCCGAACAATAAAGGAGTATTTTAGAAAGATAAGATGATTATGAGTTGCAAGAGTCTCGAATGGATGGAGGTGTTAGAGAATAGTACATGTACTATGGGGTATGATATTGAAATTTTACTTATGAGAATGAAGAAAAGGGTTCTTCAACCATAACAGAAAATTCTCAAGTATGAATGTAGTCAAAAGCCGTGAAATAAAGAATAGGTTATTTAATATCACTTTAAGTGCTCTGGTGAACCTGTAGTTCAATATGGATGCAGAAATGAAAATATATATGTAATATCTCAAGTATAAAAATTATTATTTAGATGGACGTCACCTACAATGTGAGAGTAAGAGATATGACGTGGTATCCTTAAAAGGGAATCGTGAAAAGATGTAACAAGGCTCAGATGTTAAAGCATACTCCTTTGAGGTTGTATGAGTTCTAAAAAGAGCGAAGGTCACACATGAGTTTACATTATTACTGGATTTATCTTTAGTATATTCGATTTTCTATTTACCTAATTACAGAAATATGTTGACGAAAAGACAATTGTTGATTCTTGTGGAATATGAGGTAATAACCTTAAAGGTAATTCCATTTTCTATTCTTTTTATGCATGTCCATATATTGTGAATGATGGTTGGAGTTACAAGAAAGAACCGATTGCGATTCTTGATATGCAAGTTCGTAGGCTGGGAACTAAAGATATTGCTCCAAGTAAAGTGTTATGACATGGTCATGTCGTTGAGGAGGCCACTTGGGTAGCCAATAAGATGAAAAATTCAAAATTTACACTTGTTCGCGACTACGGGTATGACTATTTCCTAGAAATTTCAAGTTCGATAATTATCATTTTACGTTTATTCCATAGAGCGAGTGGGTAAACTCTTTATCTTGCTTATGAAATTGAGATTCAACGCATTTTATTGATGTAGTTGATTCATTATTGCATATGGTAGCTAGACTTGACTAATCGTAGTGAATATTATTATTGTGATGTCGAGAGTGGCTATTTGATGGTGTATTGAGGCATGTGAGGTTGTTGTTTTATTTATTGATATCGTTGTGATGAGAAGAGTCGTATGGGAAATTTTATATTATATTCTTGTGGTTCACTAGTAGGTTAATATTTTTGGATAGGCCTAGAAACAAAGGAAACTCTGCCGTAATTTTTGAAAATTAAGAGAGTTCGTCAAATTTTGAAGCCTTAAAGATTTGTAAGTAAAAGAAGGCTTAAGTATTCAACTTTTGGACTTGACTACAATCAAGAAAATTTATTCGAGGATGAATAATCTTAAGTGGAGGAGAATGTAATACCCCAAAAAATTTTAAATGTTTAACACCTTATTAAAAGGTCATTAAGAGCTAAGCGTATTATTTGTAAGCTAACAATAACTAAGATTATGGATAAATCTATTTGAATATGTAGACATGAATTGTACATGTATTGAAGGGTTATAATGATGTTTAGAAGTGGGGAGAAGCAGCTTGGAACAAGTTAGAATTGTTGAATGGAAAAGACGCCCAAAGTCGCACATGACCTAACTTCAAATGATCATTTATCCCTGTGTATAATGCATTACGATGTGGATAGTCTATCTAATTAAAGATCTTTTATGGTTTTCAACGGTTCAAATTGTTCATCATTTGGACCTTTCTACATAAAGTTATAACCAATTTATCAAGCATTGTCTAACATGCACGCCCGATTGCGCGAGCGTACACCTAAGAGCGCACCTGAAGAAATTGGCTGCCCCAAGTGCGCGTTCAGATGCCCCTTAGTTCCCAAATGTGCGACAACACACCTGGGAAGGTTATATATATCCCCTAGGTCGGGGAGGGGGGGGGAGATAATTTTGTGTCAAATTTTGGGAGTTCTTTAGGACTTTTGAAGAGGATTTCGACCAAGGCTTCACTTGGATCATACAAGGTGTGTTTTTATCCAAGTTTTGTGTTAATTAAAGTTAATTAACACTACTAATAATAATATTCAACTATGAAAATTGTTAGATTCTTTCAAATCTTCCAAGAATACAAAAATCGAGATTTTCAGGATTTGTCTTCAAGAGGTAATCCCACTACTCAATCTTCATCTATGTGTATAAATAAGTATATAGAAAGTGATTTGGAGTAAAAATTATGATTTGGTTGAGTTGGGTGATGAACCCTAGAAATAGATTTTGTGAATAAGATTGACTAGTTGGTAGAGATGATAAATAGTATTGATTTGGTAAAAATAATTTAAATAATATTCTTTACAATCTTGTGAGCATTTCAATTATTGAATATCGTATTGTTCAGTGCGCAATGAGAGATGTAGAGTTAAGAACTCAAGAACTGACTTCTATGATGGGAATATCGATTTTTACTAGACTTGTAAAGTTGGACCTAAGTGTTGAATACTTAGTTGACTTAGTTGGTATTATCGTAACGTGTCGTTAATGTATATGAGTTGTTATGTAGATATTGGATTGTTGGCAATGTTTAATTGGATCCTTATAGTACTATTTTGGAGCTTGGACTTAAGGTAAGTTGATTAAAGCTTACTCAACTTGAGGGAATTTCTCTAAATGCATGTTTTGACTTGATACATAAGATTGTTCGTAAATGTGCTGTTACGACCCAAGTTAGGATCATGACCGGCACTTAGGAGCAAGTGCCCCCAAGTAAGCCTTATCGGTATTTTTACAGAAAATCGGATAAAATTTTCCATATTTTAGGACTATCCAAAAATTTTCTTGTCTCGTAAATAAATAACAACCAACCAATATTCACCTAAATCAGTCATAATTTTCATCAATTAACTAAAAATGAGTCTCCTCCAACATCATCAACCTTTTCCAACACAATCACACTAAATCCATCTCAAAAATACGAAAAGAAAGTATAATATTAGTCACTAGATTAGAATAATGAATGAATACCCGTGACGCTAATAAAAATGACTATGGAGCGACTCTAAGAGTTCAAAAGAAAAGAGACAATAGCAAATAGGTAACTCCTTGCCCTCGCGAAGCAATGCGGGGCTCACCAGGAACTGCCAACTCGTGTACTCTAATTAATGAAATCCTCCCTTGTGCCAACTGCTGTCTCTAGAAAAAAATAGCGGGGAATGAGTCGCTAGCTCAGTGAGTAATACCACTTAACCACAACTGTTTTTAATTGGGGACAAGTCAGAAAATATGCTAGTATAATAATAATCAGAACTATCATAAAAATAAAATGCCCTCTCAAAAATGGTAAATATAATTAGTTTATTTATATGCTTCGTGTAACAGAAATTAATTTAACAAATCAATAATAAACTCGATAAATACTGTGTCATAGCAAATCTTTATATTTGAGAGATTTTCAAGAAAGGATCATGTTAATCTGTATCACTGTGTGAACCCCTTCATAAAAGGAGTCAAGTATAACTGTAGGTCCCTACTCGAGGGAAAACTGTAGTTGTATGCTAGTTCTACCTTCCTACTAGCGAGGGCTATAACTTTAATCGGTAATCTGTAAATACAAGGTGCACCAGGTCTAACGAACCCTCCGTTAGCTACGGGATCCTTCAAAGTCTCCTCGCATTTATACTTGTCTTTATAATCCGTCAATATTCATATGAAAATACTTTTAAAACAGTACATGACATTTCAGTTCTTATCAAATCATGTAAATTCATTCAGTAACAGTAATCATATCTCAAGTAACAGTAAAACATATCTAGTAACGACGAGAATATTTATAACAACTGTGATCATCGCAAATAATTATTTCAGTATCATATCGAGTGAAGGACTTGTCCCACATGCAAATTCAAACACGAGTAACGAATATTATTTCCAAAATCATGTATGAACCATGCAGGTTATAAAAATACAAGTTGCGATAAAATTACTACTCACAATACTCGTACCAAAATACCAAGCGCGTCACTTCGAGCAGTCCGTACAACTTCTTTCGATCAATCTATATTATCAGAAACACGAGTTAAGTATCAACTTCATGAACTACGACATAGTCGGGTTTTATTCTATCAAATGTCCTCCTGATTCCATTTGAAATAACCTCAATTAGGCTACCCATGACCCTATCAAACTATTCTCAGTAATTCTTTATTTCTCAGTTCATTAATCGAACATCAGTTAATAACTTTATCATAATAAAATATTCAATTTTAATGTTACCCATTATAATTAAGCACCAACTCAATTCCAATATCAGATTTAAAAAGCTAAACAATTCAAACTTAAACACTTTCAAATACTCTTCAAAATAGGTTATACCCAAATATGTGCATAGCTAAACCCAATTAAAGTTAAATGCACATCATCTTTCTCGCTAGTATTTAGCTTCAGTTTCCAATGAAACCTTACATACTCGGGGAAACAACTCAAATAGAATCAAAGTAACATTAACCTGTATAAGCCGAGGTGTGGCAGTAGCTTTGAGCTTCAAATCTGCTCCTTCTTTTGTCTTGTATGGTTTAATGACAAAACTTTATTCTTCTAAACCATTTTTCACGTTGCTGAAGTATTTTACCTTGGTTTTTAGTTGAGTTGTTGTCCAATATCTTGCTCCAGGTAAAGCTTTCCTCTCTATTGCCTTTTGATTCTTTAATCTTGGAATATAACTCCCCCCAAATCCCTAACTCCCGTAATGTAATATTATGGTGGGGTCGGCCCATTAATTGCCCATAGTATTTTTCTTTTCTTTTTTGTCTCTTCTTTTATTTTATTAATTTAGCTAATGACTTAAATGTCCATAGTTAAAAATGGGTCATTACATGTGCATATGTACTCCTGGGGATAAGCAAGAAAGGATATCACCATGTGTCTTTGAGTCGTTGTCACAATCCCAATTTTCTTTCTGTAGGATGTTGTGATGGCATCTAACCTCTATGACTAAGTAAGCCTAACATTTGATAACAATTTGACAGATATAATTAGCAAAATACCAAAAAACAAGTCTGATAAACTGATATAGTCTTCAGAAATAGAATCTCAACAATAAACTCCCACAAAACCGGTGGAACTGAGTCATAAGCTCTATAGAGTACCTAAAAGGTCTACTACATCACTGTCTGAATGAAAGTACAACAGGAAGTAAAAGTAAAGGAAGGTGACTCCGAGGCCTACGGACGTGGAGCTAGTATACCTTGAAGTCTCCAAAGCATCAACTCAAATCAACTCTAGCGTTCGGTACGGGCAGACGTGCCTGGATCTGCACAAAAATTGTGCAGCTGCGTAGTATGAATACACTACAATGATACCCAGTAAGTATCAAGCCTAGACTCGGTAGAGTAGTGATGAGGCCAGGTCAAGACACCTACTAGGATATAAATAAACAGAATGAAAGCATAAGAACGAATAATAATGGAAAGCGGAGAAATAACTGATACCAAACAAGATAATAGCATGAACTAATACCGAAAATTAAATATGGAAATAACATAAAAGAAGAAACTGAAGAGAACCAAAATGATCATATGCGGACAACAACTTCTTGAACAAGGAAGAACAAAACAACAAGAGATGTTCTCACCCCTCTTTGCAACATAAAATAAACAGCAAGAATCACAATGAGGTACCGCCGCCTCGTGAACAATAAAATCACAACTGAGGTACTGCATCATATAATCAAGAATCACAACCGAGGTACCGCCTCGTATTCACATTTTTCAATTTCAATCATAATATTTTCTTATACCGCCGCGTGAGCCTTTTGAAATAGGTTTTGAAAATAGTTTTCCCGAAATAGCTCCACGCACTTTAGCCTATCTTATGACGCCGCATGACTTCACGTAGTTCCCCTACAAGCAACACGCACATAAGTCCCACCTTATACCGCCCCATACACATTAACCCCAAGCCTTATACCGCCGCATGTGTGTCAATATCATATCACAATAATAATTCATACCACAAGTGCCCATATATCACAACTTGCCAACAACAACAATACCAATATTTTCACAACAATAGCCCATGGCTGCACCACAACGTATACAAGAATATCAACAACAACAATGAATGTAAAATGCTCAACAAGGAAGATGTTTCAACAATAATAATTTTGCCTCAACGTAATAACGACTTTCACAAATTCAACACCAATAACTCAACAAATGAGAGATAATGTATAACCACGTTATTAAATAAGAATAATTCATAAGGGAAGGGATAACATGTAAAAATGACTTCAAATAATAAAAATCAATAAGGGAAGACATAACATGAACAATAACTTAAATAATGACAATCAATAATGGAAGATATAACACGAACAATAACTTTAACTAATGATAATCAACAATGAAAGAGATAAGATGTAACAATAATAGAGGCAACAAGTTCAACTAAAGCATGAGAGCAATTTATCAATTACGATGTAGAACAAGTGTTAACGAAATTATTTAAGGCATGTAAGGATATACTAATACAAGTAGGAATAGATTGACTATTAGAATTTAGAACATGATACTACAATTCGATTAAATCGTGAAAATAGTCTAAGTAGCCTAAATAGGTCAAATAACACGTTCAACCCGTGTACCCACTCATCACCTTGCGTACACGACTTTCACATAGCACAAATGAATCAATCAAAACCAATCCTAAGGAGTAGTTCCTCCACACAAAGTTAGGCAAGACACTTACCTCAACTAGGCCAATTTAACACTCGAAAATAGCTTTTCTCTTCAAATTCGCCTCCACACGGCTCAAATCTAACCAAATTTGACTTATATCATCAAACAATGCTAGGGAAATCAATTACAATAGATAAAGCTATGATCTTTACTCTTTTTCTAAAAAGTCAACAAAAGTCAACGTTAGGCCCGCCCGATCAAAATCGGGGTCCAATGGTAGATTTTGACCACTTATGACCCCACGAGATCATATATGTGATTAGTTTCAAAATCCGAGTCCAAATCGACTCTCAAAACTCAATTTCTTATTTTTCAAAAACTTGAAAATATTTCACAAATTTTCACTTTGATTCACATGATTTTGATGTTAAAATCTAAGATATGTTGATGGAATATGATTAGAAATAGATTAGAATCACTTACCCAAGGTTTGTAGGTGAAAATCCCCTCTCCAAAGCGCCTCCTACCGAGTCTAGGGTTAAAGAAATGAGAGAATATTTTCAAAAATCCCGTCTTCCAGCCCTTTAACCAGCTGCAGATGTCGCATTTGTGACACATGATCCGTATTTGCGAACCCTCCAGACCAAGGCTCGCATTTGCGAACCCAGATAACCTCAGCATTCATCGCAATTGCGATCGAGGCTTCGCAATTGCGAACTAGAGGGCATCGCAAAAGCGAGCAAATTTTCGCAAATGTGAACTAAGGCAAAATCTAGCAGTCTTCGCAATTGCGAAGAGAGAGTTGCAATTGCGACATCAGAGCCCCCACTATCACCTTCGCAATTGCGATGCTGGTGCTTGCAATTGTGATACCTGAGCACCAACAGCACCGGCAATCTAATTTCAGTTCAAACCATTCCAAAACATGTCCGAAACTCATCCGAGCCCTCTAGACTCCAAAACAAACATCCACACAAGTCTAAAAATATCATACGAACTCACTCGCACGATCAAAACACAAAAATAACATCTTAAACTACGATTCAAACACTAAAACGCATGAATTTTAAAGTAAAGTTCAAGCATTTCTAAAATTACAACTAAGCGTCCGAATCCTATCAAATCAACTCCAAATGACACCAAATTTTGCAGACAAGTTCTAAATACTATAACAGACTTATTCCAAGTCCCAAAATCAAATTTCGAGCTCAATAGCTAAAAGTCAGCCTACGATCAAACCTTTGAACTTCAAATAGCCAAATTTCAGCAAATCAACATAAATCAACCTACGATCTTCCAAAATCAATTACGGACATATGCCCAAGTCCAAATCATGATACAAAGGTATCAGAGCCATAAAAATACAATTTCGGGGTCGTTTTCACAAAAGTCAAAGTTTGGTCAATATTTGTAATTCAAACTTCTAAGTCAAGAATCAAAGGGTCCAAATCAACCCGAAAGCTTTTCGGAACGAAACTAACCAAACCCGCAAGTCATAAAATAATAAACAAACATATATGAAGAATGAAAAGGGGAAACAGGGCGCAACTACACAAAATGACCGATTGGGTCGTTACAGTCGTGTTGCATATGAAGTAGTGTTATGTTATTTTATAAACATATGACACTTAAAACAAACGTTATGAGTTTTATTAAAAACTTATATTGATGATAAAGGAATTAAATGTTTGAGTTCTATTGTTACCTTTATTTATAAAATGAGAAATATAATACTAAAATCTTATTTTTCGAAGTAGCATTTGTTGAATCTTTAAGGATTGGAATCTTATTTTGTTAATTGCTTAATATGAAATGAGAAAGGATATTCATTTGATTTTTTTCATACGGTTTGGATGGACTACGAATTTAACTCTAAAATGCGAGCCTCACAATTTCGATGTTGGGCTCGCAATTACGATGTGGGACTGGGGACTGGGACTTCGATTTTGCAAATAAATGGTCACATTTGCGAGATGTGGTGTATCACATTTGCGATAGAAGTGCAACATTATCAACAGGGGAGCTGAGCTGGACAGCTTCGCAAATGCGAAGCTTTGACCGCATTTGCGATGGTTTGGGACTTTGCAAATGCGAGGTTGTAGTCGCATTTGCAATAATAGACATGCTCAGGCATTGATCGCATTTGCAAACATCACAATTGCGAATTGCGACATCTGCAGCTGGGTAAAAGTTGGGGATTTTAGGACTTAGCTCACTTTACAACATTTTTGAACCCTAAACTCCATAGAGGTGATTTTTTGAGTCATTTCTTCCCAAATTCACAGGTTAGTAATATTAACTTGTTTTTGTTCAATTTCAGTTACTTTTTCAAGAATTTCATCATCAAATATAAGAATTTCAAAGTAGAAATTGGGGGTTTGGGATAGAATTTACGGATTTTGTAAAATTGATATTCAGACCTTGAATTGAGGCTGGATTTCAAAAAAACTCATATATTCGGACTGTGTGTGTGTGTGTGTGGGGGGGGGGGGGGTGAATGAATAATTGGTACTTGGTCTTAATTTTAAATTTCAACCATGTGGGCCCGGGTTAACTTTTTGTTGACTTTTTCAATTATGTTACAAATTGAACATTTTTCATTAGAGGTAGTTTCTAAAGCTTCTTTTGACTTGTTTGAATAATATTTGACTAGATTCGATTGGTTTGAAGGCCTGTTCTAAAGGAAAAGTTGTATTGGATTGTTGATTTTATTATGAAAAGAGGTAAGTTTTTGGTTGACCTTGATTTGAGAGAAATATGGTAGAATCAAGTCTATTAGCTATGTGATTATGTGTTGGGGGGCATATATGCAAGGTGATATGTGTATATATGTTGGTTATGGGATAAGCATACGGGTAGAGTTAGCCTTCTTTGTGCCATGTTATTTGTGTATTATGTCTTCCTTAGTTTAGATAGATTGTTTAATTCTTTAATTTATCGTATTCATGTCATTTTCTTTATTGTGATATCACAATCCAAATTCTACCTAGTCGTAATAATATCTAACCTAACCCGCTAGGTAAGCCAAACAATAATTACACAATGCTAATGAAAGTTATAACTAATCAATAAATGAAATAGACAAGAAATGAGCCACTAAAATTTAGATTTACAAAGCTGGTACGAAAATAAATACAATATCTGTTTGGGATACACAAAAGCAGAGTACCAATCCAAAGATACCAAGGACAAATGGTACCTATATCTAGAAAGCAGGTATATCTGTAATGCCAACTTTTGTCATCCACAGCAGCTCAGCTCCAAGATCTGCACGCAAGGTGCAGAAGTGTAGTATGAGTACAACCGACCACATGTACTCAGCAAGTAACATAACTAGCCTTGGTGAGGTAATAGTGGCTATAATTATTAATGATACTCACTAATAACCTAGTCAATTCTTGAATTTCACAAGTACACAACAATGGTGCCATCTTATCATATAACACAGATAAGAGCACATCAGTGCACAAAGAGATAATGTGCTAAGTCCTGAATCAGTTAATAATCCAGCATCTAGAGAAGATATGCATAAAGTATCAAATAATCCTTCCACAGTTTCATATAGAGAAGATATGCGTGAAATAATAAGTCAAGTCACACGGATTCACATATAAAGAAGATATGTACAATGTCTCATCTCTTCAAGTAAGGTAGCATATAGGGAAGATATGCAATGAGGCATGTGTACATTCCGGAGCTAGCATATAGAGAAGATATGCAGAAAAATCATGTATATATCCAAGGAGTTTGCAAATAGAGAAGAGATGCAAAGTCCAATCAATGATCAACTTTACCAAAATCCACATCAACCAGAAACCCGCTAGTTTCTCACAACCTACTTGTATACCATCAAGAGAGAAACATAAAAGGGTGACCCTAGGGAGATGTATCCTTATCCACACGTTGCATAGACAACTCACGTTCCAATAATATCAACCACACAGACAACTCACGTGCCAATAATAACAACCGCACAGACAACTCTAATAACAACCGCACAGACAACTTACATGCTATCATATATCAGATCTTCATCGACAACTCACATGCTATCATATCTCAACCGCACAGACAACTCACGTACTATCATATCTCAACCGCATGGACAACTCATGCACTATTATATCTCAACTGCATGGACAACTCATGCACTATTATATCTTAACTGCATGAACAATTCACATGCTATCAGTCCAATCCATATCACACAAAAAGTAGATATACAAGATTACATCTACATGAAAAATAGATATCAAATTACATATGGGCTGATATAAGTGACATGCTAAAGTGTATACATGTGTGAAGTGTGCTACCATAGCTCAAATTAGGCAATTACATCATAAAAGTAGCAATTATCGTTTTCAATTAGGAGATTAACCAATATGTAACCTCAAACATGATTCAAGTAGCTCACAAAGGGGTATAAACATAAAAAGTATAATAGCATGGAGCTTAGCGATCAATTCAAGGCATATCATAGCCTAAGCACTACCCCGAGCATGAATAATACCCCAATACAAGCACATGGGATCCACCTCTAACATGTGTGCCACCCATAGCACATAGCCATCATAAATAACTTAGGCAACTAGTGTCTCAACCAAGTTTAGGTAAGATACTTACCTCAAACAAGCCAAATCAATACTCTAAAAATGCCTTCCCGCGAGAATCGACCTCCGAACAGCTCGAATCTAGTAAAACACAACTCAATATTATCAAATGATGCCATAGGAATCAAACGCAGATGATAAAGGTCAAATCTTTAATCAAATGCTTAAAGTCAATTAAAAAGTCAACCCCGAGCTCGCAACCCGAAACCCGATAAAACTCAAATTACAACGACCCATTTGAATACGATTCTAATCATACAAGTTTCATCCAAATCCGACTCTGAATCGATGTTTAAAACCCGTTTATTCACTTTAGAAAAGTTTTGCCAAAACCCCCAAAAATGCACTTTTTTTATCTTCCAAGCCAAAACCCCTTTTTATTCTTTAAGATTTCTTGATTTAGAGACAAAATCAAAAATAGATTTATATTATAATCATAAATTCGAGTTAGGTTTACTTACCCTAATGAAGTAGATGAAAACTCCCTCAAAATTGCCTCTTCCCGAGCTCCAAAACCTTGTGAGAAAAAGTTACTAAATTCCGGAACAAGTAAAAAAATATGCAGGAGTTGTCCCAGCTCAAATCAGATCTTATATAATCTCGAAACTCACATTTGATAATTCCAACATAATTCTTGTGAGATTACACTCAAGATAGCCTTTTGAATCACCCAATTTGGTCTTAAAATGAGGAAAATATGATATTTTGAAGTTTTAAAGGAAGTCGGAAAATTTTCTGGGACATAACTGGTATTTTCGTAATTATTGCACCAGAAAATCAGCAATCACAAAATCTTTGTTTTAGCACCGAAAACTCATTCGGAATCTCCCAGACACAAACCATATATGTATTTCAATCATAAAACACGCTACGAACCTGCTCGAGCACTCAAAACACTGAAAAGAGGTTGTCTTGACCCGATATTGACAGTGGTCAAACTCAAAATCCTTAATTTAACTAGTCTCTCAACCAATGATTCAAAACACATCTGAGCCCCTCGGTACCCCATCCAATCATACCAACAGGTATAAATACATTATCCAAAATTATCCAAAGGCAAAAAACACCCACGGTAACATCACAACAAAGAATCCAGGCTCAAACCAAAGTCTTGGAACCAAAGTCTTGGATAGGCTCAAACCGAATAGACCTTTCACACTTCGGATTACTTCCAAACTTTGCACAAAAGTTCAAATCAACTATATAGACCTATCCAAAGTCTCGGAACACCTATTTGAGTTCAATAACATCAAAGTCAACTCTAGATCAAACTTATAAACTCTTAAGTTCTTCAAATTATAAACTTTCGACAAATAATATCGATTTCTTCTAGGAACCTCCAAAACAAAATTCGAACATACGTACAAGTTTAAAATCATCATACAAATCTATCAGAAATATTAAAACCTGATTTCGAGTCTGTTTACTGAAAAGTCAAACCTTGGTCAACTCTTCCAACTTAAAGCTTCCAAATCGAGAGTCATTCTTCCAAGTTAATCCCCAACCACTCAAAAATCAAAACGACCATACATGTAAGTTATAATATATCATATAAAGTTACTCAAAGTCTCAAACCACGAATGGAATGCTAAAGCACAAAATGATCGGTCGAGTCATTACATCATCCCCTACTTAAACATATGTTCGTCCTGGAACGTGCCAAGAGTCGTTCGAAAGACATCAAATCACTGTGTTAACTCACCATATACATACCCATGGGTAAAACTACGTCACCTCAATCCATATAATCCCATCAACACAACCTAAGTGAAGATTCTTTCTTTAATCTTAGTCAGTAAACCTTAGAACCCAATCTCCAACATCTGAAATTCCTTTTAAGACCCAATTCTCACATCTATACACTGTATAAGTCTAAACAAGATGCATCAAGACATAGCCATATTCCAGGATATAAGAACACAATGTACCCCATAACTCATATACTCATAGTAATATCTTCCGACCACAATAGATGCTTATACTAAGCCCGATATCTATAACAAACCTCATGAAATAAAACCTTGTTCCAGACCTTCGTACACTACCCAAGATAAAAGAAACACATAAAAAAGTCATAACCACTCATCAGATCAACGAGTCGTGGAGCTCTCTCGCCCGACAAGAACTATTGCCAAATCCTAAGATGACTAATAACATTTTTCTGCAAGAGTACCTTATCCAAATCTGATTACACTACTCCCGGGTCCAATAACCTCATCTCCCCTAGTACAAGATGCTCAACCGACAAGCCACACCAAATGCCCCAAGTGCCGCATACAACGTCATCCGTGAACCAAGTAAGCAATGACTCGAATGTAACCCATGATGGAAAGAGAAAAAAATAAGAGAACCACACAACAAGTTCAACAAATACCACCACAAAGCACAAGACTATGAACCCATCTCACAAGGGAGAAGCAAAGCACACGAAGTAAGCACGAAGAATCATGTCCTATCATAACTCCATTGTGGCACGTATCCCAGTCCCAACATACCGATCCACATGGAATACCCATTGAGCCATAATGCTCACAATCAACAGAAAACTAGCGACGTGCATGACCATAGCCATGAAGAAATGCATAGCACAATATACCACACATAAGAAACCCTAACCAAGGCGCAATACACAATTCAACACCCAAGAGCTATCTTGCTTGAATCTCGCCACAAGGCCTGAACAAAGCCACATCATGCGTGTAAATAGCCAAAAAGTTTCACAATCCATTGTAGCATAGGAGAGTAACACATGGAATATATTAGGACACGGATAAGATCAACTCTAGTCAATGACACACCCCTCAACAATAGTTGTGCTGAGTAAACAACCTGATCTAATGTAGAATACACATTCTCATTAGGCCTAACAATGGGCCCCCAAATCAACACCGATCATCCACAAATAGGTAAATAACCTTCCAAAAAGTCCACAGTAACCTAACCATAACACATACAATCAGCCGTCAAACTCTTAACATACCTTCACCGTTCGCAACCAAGGAGCAATCTGCCTCCGAGAATGTTCGGTCTCTGAACCTCAAGAATACAAGAATCTCTATATCCGATTCCAACTCCACCGTTCAAATGACCGACACATCCCTCATATACAATCATCTCATGGGAAATACTCCCATTAATCTCCCGTGCCACGTAGAAAAATCTGAACATCAACAGCCAACAACCAGGCGATTACTGTAGTTCTAGTCAAGCATTCACAAGTCAAAACACACTAACCTTCGGAGATGGACATGCTTCTCAGGTGATACCAGATAGTGCCAACATTCTTCTAAACATATGAAACTGTCCATGATGTCTAGAACTCATGACCTTCCCATCAAAACTAAACTGAAACCTTGTGTATACAAATCTCAATCCCACACGATGCACCGCATCTATCATGCCATCATATGAAAACACGAGAATCCCATTATAAACTCTGAATCGCAAGTAGTATAGACACCTCATCAATTAGAAACTTTCCACTTAACTCAATTCTAGAGAACATCACAACACGCAACAAACCTTCCAGGCCTGTAAAAGACATTAGCCTCGAGTTATGGTCCAATCCATTATGAACTCTTTGAAACCTATTTGCACCTAATGAATCCCTATAACTCAACCAAGTCATACAACTCGCTAATCCTAAGAGTATTACCCCAAAACACTTGTAAAGCCTCACCACACCATAGGAACCAATCATTTATATTACTATGCTGATCCAAACCACTACCAAGCTGACTCATTTCTTCGAGTTCCTCTCGACTTGCCTTCAAGTTAACACTTCTCCTTGTCACTATACTATGACCCTTAATCAAAGCTCATCCAAAGAGATCCTAGTTTGAAAACACGTTGTCCTAAGGCTTATAAGTCAATGTCTTCCCTTTTAAACACCTAATAGTACTGCAACTGAGATGCCCGCTCTTAAGAGACCTTTTGTGAATTTTAGTTGTTTCTTTAATCTCTTTGATACTGAACTATAGAATCAATAATGATATAGAAATACTACAAGTCTTGGCACCACCCAATGCAAATCACAGATCTTAGCCATATACAAATTTAGGGAACCCTCAAATATCACATATGAATCTTGAACTCATTAGAACCTTCTCGAGAGTCATCCACTTTGCTCTAACCTACAATGCATAGTCAATACGAGCCGAACAACTTGTGCTCCAGTAGCACAAAAATATGTTAAGAAGCAACCCCATATTTAAACAACCGAGTGAATCCCTTCTCTTTGCACATTACATCCACAACGAATATTAACCTTGAATCGTTTCCAGATTCCATTTTCCCAAAACGTATAGTACATCATGTATCTGGCAATTTCCTCCCCCGCATCATGCTCGAAGTCACCCCTTCAAGTCATAACTGATCCACAAGTATGCCTCATACCAAAATTAATATAACACATGGCCACACAATCTGATCATCGATAGCAGACTCCCCCACTTGACTCGAAGCCACAGAACATAATATCTGATAACCCACAATACCCTTACTCCATAATTGCCATGATCTCACACTATAATTCAACTAAATCCTTTACAAGCTCATGTAGCACTAGCCATAAAATACCTCAAATCATCTGCTAAGCACATATTCATCCTCAAGATAGTCGTACGAACTTACTCTAGCGATCTGAACATAAACTATAGTAAATACATCCCACTGGGTAGGAACAAAACTCTTCATAGGAACATCATAAGGATCACATAACCTCAGACCATCCCGTAGGAGATAACCCACCTGCTTAGCCTCAAATTGGCATCTCTCTAGGACCCTATCATAGTCACAACCACTATGCAATCACTTAATCTTCCCGAGTCTAAATTCGTCAACAAGATATAAGAATCCTCTTTCTTCCAAAAATGAACAACTAAAACATCCCTCAACACACTCATAACTCGAGACTGTACGACACATCAAGATAGAAATCAAGCACCCATAGTCTTTTTGCATCCCAAGAAAATTCTTTTCATCACATCAAAACTATCTAAGCATATTCCTCAATCACATAATACTCATCATATATCTATCTCGTAACATCATTGAGCCCTCAATCCAACTCTTAGGGACACTACCAGACATAAAAAGTCCAAATGCATTTACTCACCAATAGAAACTTCCAAGCCCAATCTGCGGTCTGAACCTGGCCTCAAGTCCTCCAATTTGGCCTACCTCCACAACTCAGAGAACACACCTCGCGCCTCATCCATGACATCATAAGCTATCAATACACAGCTGATACCGAGTGCTCAACATCACATATGCTTGAACAGAAAGAAATAGAATATATAAGCTTCAAGTTGAACTGAAGTCGCACAATAAGGAAAGAAAGATGGGAAGTTTCCTTGATGCCCTGTAGCCTCTTGAAGGTAAGTATGAACGTCATCATACCGATTCACAAGACTCTACTAGACATTTGCTCATGACTCATACAACCTCTGAACCTCGAGCTCTGATACCAACTTGTCACGACCCAAATTTCATCTAGTCGTGATAGCACCTAACCCAACCCGCTAGGTAAGCCAAACAACAGTTACACAATTCTATTGAAGGTTATAAGTAATCAATAAATAGAATAGCTAAGTTTTCATACAATATACCAAGGATTGGTAGTACAAATCATGATCCACTTAAGATTTAGATTTACAAAGCTGGTATAAAATAAATACAACATCTATTTGGGATATACATAAATAGAGTACGAATCCAAAGCTACCAAGGACAAGTGGTAGCTCTATCTGGAATGGAGGTACATCTTCAATGCCAGCTTTCGTCATCCACAACAGCTTAGCTACAAGATCTGCATGCCAGGTGCAAGAGTATAGTATGAGTACAACCGACCCCATGTACTCAGTAAGTAACATGACTAACCTCCGCAAGGTAATAATGGCTATAATTATTAATAGTACTCACTAATAACCTGTTCAATTCCTGAATTTCACAAGTGCACAACAATGGTGCCATCTAGTCTTATAACACAGATAAGACCACGTCGGTGCACAAAGAGATAATGTGCTAAGTCCTGAATCAGTTAATAATCTAGCATGTGGAGAAGATATGCTTCCAATATTATTAAATCACCAAACTTGAATATAGAGAAGATATGTGTAAAGTATCAAATAATCCTTCCACAGTTAAATATAGAAAAGATATGCGTGAAATAACAAGTTAAGTCACACGGATTCACATATAAAAAAGATATATACTGTGTCGCATCTCATCAAGTAAGGTAGCATATAGGGAAGATATTCAATAAGGCATGTGTACATTTCAGAGCTACCGCATATAGATGATATGCAGAAAAATCATGAATATATCCAAGGAGTTTGCAAATAGAGAAGAGATGCAAAGTCCAATCAATGATAAACTTTACCAAAATCCACATCAACCAGAAACCCGTTGGTTTCTCACAACCCGCGTGTACACCATCAAGAGGGAAACATGAGAGAGTGACCCTAGGGGGATAAATCCTTCTTCACATGCTGCACGAACAACTCACGTGCTGTACAGACAACTCACAAGCCAATAATGCCAACCGCATAGACAACTCACGTGCCAATAATAACAACCGGACGGACAACTCACATTCTATAATATCTCGGATGCGCACACACAACTCACGTGCTATCATCTCTCAACTACACAGATAACTCATGTGCTACCAGTTCAGTCCATATCACACAGAAAGCAGATATACAAGATTATATGTACATGAACAATGGATATCAAATTACATATGGACTGGTATAAGTGACATGCTAAAGTGTATGCATGTGCGAAGTGTGCTACAATAGCTCAAATTAGGCAATTACATCATGAAAGTAGGAATTATCATGTTCAATCAGAATATTAACCTATATGTAATATCGAACATGATTCTAATACCTCACAAAGGGGTACAAACATAAAAAGCATAATAGCATGAAGCTTAGCAATCAATTTAAGGCATATCATAGCCTAATCACCACCCCGAGCATGAATAATACCCCAGTACACGCACATGGACTCAACCCCTCACATGTGTGCCACCCATAACACGTAGCCATCACAAATAACTCACGCAATTAGTACCTTAACTAAGTTTAGATAAGATACTTACCTCAAATAAGCCAAATCAATACTCTAAAAATGCCTTCCCATGTGAATCGACTTTCGAACGGCTGGAATCTATCCACAAACAACTCAATAACATAAAATAATACCATAGGAATCAAACCCAAACAATAAAGGTTGAATCTTTAATCAAATACTCAAAATTAACCAAAATGACAACCCTTGGCTCGCACACATAACCCGATAAAACTTACAAATTCCGATAACCCATTCAAATACTATACAAGTTTCATCTAAATTCGACTCTGAATAGGTGTTCAAAACCCATTTATTCACTTTAGAAACGTTTTGTCAAAACCAACAAAATGCACTTTCTTATCTTCCAAGCCAAAACCCTCTTTTCTTCTTTAAGATTTCTTGATTTAGAGCCAAAATCAATGATAGATTCATGTTGTAATCATAAAGTCGAGTTAGGTTTACTTACCCCAACGAAGTAGATAAAAACTCCCTCAAACATCGCCTCATCCCGAGCTCCAAGACCTTGCGAGAAAAAGTGACTAAATTCTGGAAAGAGTAAAAAAAACACAGCAGTGGTCCCAGCTTGAATCAGATCCTAAATAATCTCTAAACTCACATTTGGTAAGTCCAACATAATTCTTGCAAGATTACACCCAAGATAACCTTTTTTTTAACGATCCGATCGGTCATTTTGAGCTTTAGAATTTCATTCAATGATTTGTGGTCTTGAGTAACTTCATATTATATATTATTACTTGAGTATATGGTCGGCTTCGATTCGAATGATTTGGGATTGATTTAGAAGAATGATTTTTATTTTAGAAGCTTTAAGTTGGAAGAGTTGACCAAGTTTGTCTTTTTGCGTATTTGATCTTGGATCCGAGTTTTGATGGTTCCATTAGGTCTAGATGATAATTTGGACTTAGGCATATGCCCAAAATTTGATTCGGAGGCTCCTAGTTTGATTTGACACCTTTTGGCGAAAGTTGGCAATTTAAAGGTTTAGAATTTTCCTAAGTTTGACCATGGGTTGACTTGCTAGCTATCACATTCGAAATTTAGTTTTGGGACTTGGAATAGGTCCGTTTTGTTAATTGGAACTTGTCTGCAAAGTTTGGCGTCATTCTGAGTCGATTTGATTGGAATCAATCGCATGGTTGTGTTTTAGTAATTCTTAAGTTTCATTATAATTATCATGTGTTTTGGTGTTCGATTCGTGGTTTCGGGTGTTATATTGGTATTTTGATTGCACGAACGAGTTTGTATGATATTTATGTACTTGTGTGGATGTTTGGTGTGGAGCCCCGGGGGCTCGGGTGAGTTTTGAACACGTTTTGGGCTACTTCAATTTTGCTGGTTCTTTGGTGGTGCCTCATGTCTCGCAAATGTGAGATACTGTTTACATTTGAGGATCTTGCATTTGCGAGGTGGGCACCGCATTTGCGAGGTCTGAGTAGGCTGGCCATGTTCGCATTTGTGAAGCCTGAGTCACATTTGCGACACTGGCTGGGCGGTGGCAAGTTTACATTTGCGGGCTACTGCATCGTTTTTGCGATTGGGCCTTGTCACGACCCAAAATTTCCACCATCGGGATCGTGATGGAACCTAGCATTTCACTTGCTAGGCAAGCCAACGTTAGCTATATTTGTTTACTAGTTTTAGCAATTCAAATCAAATGACAACAATAAAACCAAATAGTCTAAAATAAGGTGATAAACTACTGAACGACGTAATCCAAATACAATCCCAGAAAATGAACTCACGAATACATGAGCATCTAGAGTACTACAGATAATAGTCTGAATAAAACACAACTGTTTGAATAAAAATAAACAGCTAAGATGACATAGAAAGGGACTTCAGGGCTGCGGACGTTGTGCAGCTATACCTCAAGTCTCCATAGGTAGTTGGATCCAGGCAAATCTTACTCAGCGCTGCTAGGACCCACTCCGGTATCTGCACAAGAAGTGCATAGTGTAGTATGAGTACAACTGACCCCATGTACTCTGTAAGTGCCGAGTCTAACCTCGACGAAGTAGTGACAAGGCTAAGGCGGGCCACTTACAATAACCTGTATGCAGTAATAATAAAAACAAGAAATAGGAAATGGAAGTAAAGCAGTTAACTCATGAAATTGAACTCGAAATCCAACTACCAGAGAGCCTAGAATAACATCTCATAATCTCATATCACAATACCGAGGCAAATCCAACAAATCATAAACAAGTACCACATATACAATCCGTTGCGGTGCGCACCCCGATCCCACCATATCATACAATTCAAAGTTTCAACTTTACCAATTCACTGGTATCTATCAATTAATCAACTCATGCAAGTGAAACCACATTATAGAAGGCAACAAATATTACAAATAATAAGACAAGTAAAGCATGTGACAATTTAGATATGCATGTAAAACAAGTAGAGACGAGTAGTAAATAAGCATGGAATCATGGAACGGAGGGGCAATTTAATACAAGAATAATTAAATGAAAAGTAACAATTATGGCATAGAAGTCAAATAAAGCATGTAACAATTAAGGCATGAAGAAAAATATATAATGTAATAAACGAAAACATGGAAACAAATTATCATGACAGTGTATATACACTCTTCACCTCGCATATACGCTATTTTTCTCATATAATTCACATAACACATAGTTCAAGGATCCCTAACTCCCTCAAGTCAAGGTTAGACCCAACACTTACCTCACTCCGCAAATCAAGCAATCAATCAACCATGACCTTGCCTTTTGAACAAGCCTCCAAACCCACCAAATCTAAACAATTATCAATCAAATGATTCAAAATAAGCATTAGAAACTACCTATTAATGAAAGAGGTTCAATTTTGAACATTTTTGAAAAAGTCAACAAAAGTCAACCCCGGACTTGCTTGTTCAAAACCCGAGGTTCGGACTAAAACTCGATTACCCATTCACTCCCGAGCCCGGTTATGTGATTTGTTTCAAAATTCGATATCAATTTGAGATCTATATCTCAATTTTACAAAAATTCCCAATTCTACCCAAATACCTAATTTCTTCCATGGAAATACTAAATTTGATGTTGAAATCTCATGAAAAGTAATGGGTAATTGAAAGGAAATGGATTAGAGTCACTTACCAATGAATTTTGGAAGAAAAGTCTCTTGAAAAATCGCATCTAGAATATTTAGGGTTGAGAAATAGTGTAAAATGAGCTAAGTCTCGTTTTCCCCCTCTTTTACGCAACTAAAGATGTCGCAATTGCGATGTCATGTTCGCAATTGCGAGCATCGCAAATGCGAACCCTACCAAAGAATCCAGAAGTTGCAATTGCGACAAAAGGTTCGCAATTGTGAACATACCCACCTTCGCAAATGCGGACAATTCCTTTGCAAATGCGAAGATCACTCAAGAGCGCACTAAGTCACAAATGCGACTCTCAGATCGCAAATGCGACCTTGACAGTTTGCAAAAGAAAACATGTTCCTCGCAATTGCGAGATTAACCCAGCCTAGCCTATGCTCTCAAATGCGAGCTATTGTTAGTAAAAGCGGGGCTTGTAATTGTGAGCCTGACCTCGCAAATGCGAGATCTGCAACAGAGCTCTAGAACTGGTATTGCACCAACAATCCTTACACTAACCAAACTCATCTGAAACATGTCTGAAACTCACCCGAGCCTCTCGGGCTCCAAACCAAACATGCACACAAGTGTAATAACATCATATGAACTTGGTCGTGCAATCAAATCACCAAAATAACATCTAAATCTACAAATCAACCCTCATATCAAAGCATCCGAATCATATCAAATCAATTTCGAATTGCACCAAATTTTGCAGACAAGTTTCAAATAGTAATATAGACATATTTCAAGTTTCAACATCAAAATCCGAACCCGTTAGCCATGAAGTCAACTTACCGGTCAAACTTAGAAAATTTCCAAACTTTCAAAATACTAGTTTTCGGCGAAATAAGTCAAATCAATTTAGACCGATCATAGGTCGTTGTCACAAAATGTTGACCGTGGTCAACTCAAGTTGTTTTTAAAGCCAAAAATTATATTTTCTTCAAATTTTCGCATAAAAGCTTTTCAAAAAATGACACGGACCATGCCAATAAACTAAGAAACATCAAACAAAGCTAACGAAGGTCTCAGAATACGAAAATAAGGGTTAATACTCAAAATGACCTATTAGGTCATCACATGCCTAGCTACGCATTTGCAAGGTGTATGTCGCTTTTGCGACTTCTGGGTGGGTTTGGTAGTGTTTTCTTTTGCGAACAATGGGTCGCATTTGTGGTATTCACATTTTGAGCCCGAGACTCGATGGGAAGCGACTTTGAGGAGAAATTTGCATACACAATCATTGGATAAATGATTTTAACTCAATTTTGATTATATAACATGATTATTTATGAGATTTAATATCTAAATCATGAGATTTGAAGAGAAATTTGGAGATTGTTTACTATGTTATGAAAAATAAAAATTTGAGATTTGAGAGTCGGATTAGACTCGGATTTGAAAACCATACACATATTTTAACTCGTGGGGGCTGTGGGTAGCCAAGATCTACCTTCGACTCGGGTTTTGACTGGGTGGGCCCAGAGTTGACTTTTGGGGAATTGTGTGATGATCTTAAATTTATTAATTAAAATTGGTTTCTCTTGAACTATTTGTGTAATGATCCGACCGGTCGTTTTGACAATTTTAATTTTATTTGATGGTTCGAGGGTATGAGTAGATTCGTATGATATATTATGACTTGTGTGTATCATCGGTTTTGATTTTCGGAATTGATTTGGAAGAATGATTCTCATTTTAGAAGCTTTAAGTTGGAAGAGTTGACCAAGTTTGACTTTTAGGTATTTGACACCTGATCGGAATTTTGATAGTTCCTTTAGGTGTGGATGATGATTTTGGACTTGAGCGTATGCCTGAATTTGCATTTGGAGGCTTCTAGAAGGTTTTGGCCATAATTGGCAAAAGTTGACAATTTAAAGGTTTGGAAGGTTCATAAGTTTATTCGGGAGTTGACTTTGATGACATCAGGTTCGAATTATTGTTCCGGGAGTTGGAATAGGTTTTTTATGTCATGTGGAACTTGTAAGCATAATTTGCAGACATTCCGAGTTGATTTGATATGGTTCAACACGAGTTTTGGAAGTTGAAAGCTCAAAAATTCATTTAGTATGATTCATGATTTTAATGTTATTATATGTGATTTGAGGCCTCGAGTAGGTCCGTGTTATATTTTGGGACTTATTGGCATGTTCGGATGGGGTCCCGAGGGGCTCGGGTGAGTTTCGGGGAGGTTTTTGATCATTTCATAGGTGGTTTCTGCTGATTTTTGATGCCTCAGTTATTCTTCAGGATCACGAAGATGTAGCTGAGATCGCAAAGATGTAGCCGCGATCGCGTAGGATGAGTATGGAGATGGGTGATTTTCTTCTTCGCGTTCGCGAATACATTATCGCGTTCGCGTAGTTTGCGGGGACTTGAATCGCGTTCACACTGGGGGTTGGCGTTCACGTATAAGAGCTGGGAGCTGGAGGTTTTGTCTTTGCATTCGCGTGGTCTATGCCGTGTTTGTGAAGGTTTGGTTCAGTTGCGCTTTGCATTCGTGAGGACTGTGCAGCGTTTGCGAAAGGTAATTCTGTGTTCGGCTGAGTTTGTGCTTCGTGAACGCGATGCCTCTTCCTCGTTTATGAAGGGTTTACTTGGAGTAGATCTATAAGTACTCTATTTTCGGACTTTGAGTTATTTTATCATATTTTGAGTTGGGAGCTCAGATTTGGGCGATTTTTGAGCGGATTTTCACCACATGGATTGGAGTAAGTAGTTTTTACTCGGGTTTGATTATATTTCATGATTCCATCTTCGATTTTGGCATGTGATAGATTATTATAAAAGAGAAATTAGGGGTTTTGTCTAAACGTTTCTAAAATGAATTATTGCATTTTTAACGATTCAGAGTCGAATTTGAGTGAAATTAGTATGGATTGACTCGTATTTGAATAGGTTGTCAATATTTGTAAGTTTTGTTGGGTTCCGAGGTGCGGGCCTGAGTTGACTTTTTGGTCGACTTTGAGTTTTTGATTAAAGATTCGACCATTATAGCTTGGGTTTGTTTCCTAAGGCATTATTTGATGTTTTTGAGTTGCTTTTATCTAGTTTCGAGCCATTCAGAGGTTGATTCGCGCGGGATGGCATTTCTAGAATATTGTTTGGCTAGCTCGGTATTTGATTTGGCTTGATCGAGTTAAGTAACATATCTAAACTTGGATTTGAGGGTAATTATCCCGGAGAACTATGATATTTGAGATGGGTTGGGGGTGACGCACGTGCTAGGCGACGGGTAGTTCGTATGCTATTACGTGCCTTGTGTTTCTATCATGCTTCTTGATATCATGTTTTCTCCATTGGTATGACTACGTGAGTTGTTATTCATGCTATAAATCATGTCTAGGTTATCTGATTTATTGTTTAAGACCCGATAGGGCTATTTTGGCATGATAAGCTATTTGTCGTAGCCGTAGTCATACTATTTTAGTCACGATAGTTATATCTGCATCTTATATCTCTTCCTCTATGCATTCTTGATATGCTATCTCACATGTTATTGGTGTCTTTGCACGTGACACAAGTTTGAGCTATATTTGAGGCACATTGTGGTATTTCGTGTTATACGATTGGATTATGTTTCTGTGATATGTCGACATATGGAGACTTGAGCGGATTGATGACTGATGTGGGTCGTAGAACTGTGTTACGAGTTATGTTGGATTGGGTTGCACATCGTAACATTTATATTGTTATTGAGGTGATGTGTACGTCAGGCCCGCATTGGGCTAAAAGTTACCGATTTTTTAGGCTACGCGGGCACCAGGCACCACGATTGGGCTATGTGATTATGAGTAGTGCTTGGTCAGGGTCCGCCCCTCTAGAGTCTGACATACCAGTAGTGGGCGCAGGCATAGTGTTATATATACGTTCTTTCATGAGGCATTTATGCCAGGCACTCGTACAGTGCTAAGTGTTGATGTGTGTGATGGTGAGGGACTTGTACCAGGCACCGTGAGCGTGCTAAGTGTGGTTATTCTTGATGGTTTCACTGTGATGACATTAAGTTGACACATAGGCATAGAGATGCATTTTTCTCATGCTAGACTGTAATATGACATTTGATGATTTTGACATGTATATTAGACATATAGGCATAGAGATGTATGTTCCTCATGCTAGACGGTATATGTTAATTGATGACTTGACATGTATATTGACATGTAGTCACAGAGATGTACTTTCCTCATGCTAATTGGTAAATGCAAATTCTTATCTGGTGTTGTGAAATGGAAAATATAGTTCTTTTGATAAACTCATGTTTAGTTGATTTCGATGGTAAGATTTAGACTTTAACTGTCATACTTGAAAGGCATGTCTATTTTCCTGTAACCGTGATCAAGCTGAGCATAATAATTTTCTGAGATTTTTACTATTTACGGCATTATCATACCTTTGTTATTATCGATTATTGATGTTGGACTCCGAATATCTTTCGAGCTCGTCACTGCTTTCAACATGAGGTTATGTTTGATACTTATTGAGTACGCGGGGTCGCTTGTACTCATACTACACTTCTGCCCTTGCGTGCATATCTTGGAGCTGATGTTGTTGTGTATGGCGGGAGATGGCATTGAACATGTATTATTTTCCGGATATAGCTTCCATTTTTCCTTGGTAGCTTTAGATTTGCAAAAATCTATTTACGTATATGTCGAACAGATGATGTACTTATTTCATACCAGCTTTGTAACTTCTAAGTCTTAAAAGCTCATGATTTGTACTTCCAATCCTTGGAATTTTTGTATAGAAGTTCAGTTATTGTACTCATTGATTCTTATTATTCTTGTTTGAGTTGTGTTGAATCTTATTTTGCATACCTAGCGGGTTGGTTTAGGTGCCATCATGACTGGTTGGATTTTGGGTTGTGACAAGTTGGTATTAGAGCTCTAGGTTCATAAGTTCTTCGAGTCATGAGCAAGTGTCGAGTAAAGTCTTGCGGATCAGTATGATGATGTCCATACCAATCTTCGAGAGGCTACATGGCATGTAGGAAAATTTCCCTTCTTTCTTTATCGTGCGACATTGATTCAGCTTGAAGTGTATATCTTTGATTTCAATCCATCCACTCGTATGTTATGTGAACGCTCGATATCACCTGTGCATCGATGGCATGTGATTCCATGGATGAGATGCGAGGTGTGTCTTTTGTGATTTGGTGATGGGCTAGTCTGAAGGACCCGAGGCCAGGTTTACACCGCAGCTTGGGCTCAGTAGTTTCAGTTGTGTAAGTATGTGCTTTTGGGACTTATATGTCATGTAGTGTCCGTAGGAGTAGGGTTTATGGCTCGGTGAGTGGTTGGATGGCTATATGATGAGTATGATGTGACTGCAGAATATGTTCAAATGGCTTGGATGTGATGAGAAGAGTTTGCTTGGGATGTAAAAAGGACTATGTAGGTGCTTGATTTCTGTCTTGATGTGTTGTACAGTATCAAGTTATGAGCGTGTTGAGGGATCTTTCATGTTGTTTTTTTTGGGATGAAGTAGATTCTTATGTTTTGTTGACGAGTTTAGACTCGGGAAGATTTAGCGATTGCATAGTGGTTGCGACCATGATAGGGCATAGAGAAATACAAGTTTAAGGCTAAGCAGGTGGGTTATCTCCTGCGGGATGTTCTGAGGTTGTGTGATACTTATGATGTTGTGTGAAGAGTTTTCTTTCTATCAATGGGATATATGTGTTGCAATTCGTGTTGGGATCGCTTGAGGAAGTTGTACGACTGTCACGAGGATTGATGTGAGCTTAGTTGATTATTGAGGTATTTTACGATTTGTGTTACATGAGAGTATGAAGAATTTAGTTTAATTACAATGCGGGAATATGGCAGTAATGGAGTAAGGGTATTGTGGGTCATCGAATGTTGTATTCTATGGCTTCGAGTCAAGTGTGGGAGTCTGCTATCGACGATTAGATTGCATGGTTATGTGTTAAATTAGTTTTGGTCTGAGTTATACTTGTGGATCGGTTATGACTTGAAGAGTTTGATTTTGAGGTTGACTTAAGTAAGGAAATTCTGGATGCATGATGTATTACACTTTGCGGATATATGGGAATCTTGGAATGATTTGGGTTTGTCATTTGAGATGGATGTAATGTGCTAAGAAAAGGGATTCACTCGGTTGCTTAGAGATGTGGGTTACTTCTGAAGGTGGCCATGTGTTAATGAAGTACAAGTCATTAGGCTCATATCGACATCGTGCTGGGGATTTGAGTAGAGTGGATGACTCTCGAGAAGATTCTAATGAGTTCAAGCTTGATATGTGATATTTGAGGATTTTTCAGGATTTGTATATGACTAGGATCTGAGATTTGTATTGGGTGGTGTCGATACTTGTGGTATTTCTATATCGTTATGGATTCTACATTTCCGTATCAGATAAGTTAAGAGGAAACAACTTCAGATTCTCGAAAGGTCTCTTTATAGTGGGAATTTTGGTTGTGGTACTTTTGGGGGCTTAAGAAGCTATACATCGGCTTATGGGCCCTAAGGCGACATGGTTTCATTCTAGGATCTCTTATGGTGAACTTTGGGTAAGGATCATGGTATACTGTCAAGGAGAAGTGTTAACTTGAAGGCAATTCAGAAGGAACTAAAAGAAAGTGGACAGCTTGGTAGTAGGTTGGATCAACATGATAATATAAATGATCGGTTCTTTTGGTTCTTTTGATGTGGTGAGTCTCTACTGGTGTTTTGTGGCAATACTCTTGGGTTTGGCAACTTACTTGACTTAGTTGAGTTAGAGAAATTTAGTTTTGATGGCTTGATCTTTTGCTAATGGGTATCGAAGAGTTTTGATAAATTCTACCCCGGCTTGGGACAGATGTTTTCGATGGGTATGAGGAGTATGCTGGATGTTGTAATTTTATCTTGGATGGTGGTCAAGTAGAATGTTTCTGGCTGATGGGGCATGTATCATACTTGAGATTCAGAATTGATAATGAGATTCTTGTGTTTCCATATGATGGCATGAAAGATGCGGTATGACGTGTGGGATTGAGATTTATATGTACAAGGTTGCGGTTCAGTTTCGAAGGGAAGGTCGTAAGTTCTAGACAACATGGAAGGTTTCATATGGTTAGAAAAATACTGGTACTATTTGTTATCACCTGAGATGAGTGTGCATTTCAAAAAAGGCGCATTGTGTTTTGACTTCTGGATACTTAACTGGCATTACGGTAATCACCTGGTTGATCGGCTACTGATGTTCAGATTTCTCTATGTTGCATAAAAGAATTAAGGACGTATTTCTCATGGAATGATTGCGTATGAAGGATGTGTCAGTCACTTGAGTGGTCGAGTTAGGATCGGATATGGGTATTCTGGTATTCTAGGGATTTAGAGACTAGAGTTCTCAGAGGCAGATTGTTCCTTGGTTGCGGATTGTGAAGGTATGGCCAAAGTTAGACAGCTAATAGTAGGTGTTATGGTTAGGTTATTGTGGACTCTTGGAGGGCTATTTATCTATTTGTGGATGACCGGAGTTGATTTGGGAGCTCATTGGTAGGCCTAAAGAGGATGTGTATGCTACATCGGATCAGATTTATTGGCCCAAGACTGTTATTGTTGAGGGATGAGCCATTCAGTTAGAGTTGAGCTTGTTCGTGTTCTGATATGTTCTATGTGTTACTCTTCTATGCTACGATGGGTTGTGATCGACTGGTTATTTGCAGACATAATGCATTTCGGTTGGGGCCTTGTAGCAAAATTTGAGCTAAATGGTTCTCCGGGTGTTGAATGGTTGATTGCGCCTTGGTTATGGTCTTTCCTGCTTGTGGTATATTGTGCTATCTGTTTCTCCATAGTTTTAGTCATGCAGTTTGTGTGTTTGTTGTTGATTTGCGTATGGTTGTTGATTTTGAGCATTATGGCTCAAGGTATTTCATGTGGACCGGTGTTTGGATGGGGTCACGCATCGCAACAGAGTTATGTTGGGATATGATCCATTATGTTAATTTTGTGGTATTAGGTCCTCTTTTGTGTGATGGGTTCATAACATTGTGCTTGTGATGATACCTGTTGCGCTTGCAGAACAGTTCTTTCATTTGATTATATTTCCATTTTTGGGTACATTAGAGTTGTTGCTTGTTTGGTGCACATATTGCATGGTATGTGGCTCTAGGTAGTATTGGCATGGAATGTTGGTAGAGCAGCTTGTATTGGATGAGATGAGGTTATTGGAACTAGAATGAATGTTATCGGACTTGATTAAAGCATGCTTGAAATAATAAGGTCACTAGTCAGCTTTGATTTTTGGCTATGGTTCTTGGCGTTCTAGAGCTCCATTACTTATTGATCTGAAGAGTGGTTATGAGTATTTGCATGTTTCTGTCATCATTGGCAGTGTAAGAAGGTTAAGAATAAGATTTTTGTTGAGATGAGGTTTGTTACCGGTACCGGATTTGTTAATGGCAACTATTGTGGTCGGAAGATATTGCAATGAGTATATGAGTTATGCGGTATATAATGTGATTATATTTTGGGTTATGGTTATGGCTTGATACAGCTTGTTTAAACTTGCACAGTGTTCATATGCGAGAATCGAGTCTTGTAATGCACTCCGGATGTTGGGGATTTGATTCTAAGGCTTATGGACCAAGATTAAAGTAAGGATCTTCAGTTAGGTTATGATGTCAGGCTTATATGTATTGGGGAGACATGGGATCACCCATGGCCATGTGTATGGTGAGTTTATACAGTGATTTGACGGCTTTTGAATGACTATTGGTACGTTCGAGGACGAACGTATGTTTAAGTGGGGGAGAATGTAACGACAAGACCGGTTATTTTGAGCATTTGCATTCTGTTCGATGGTTAAAGGGCATGAGTAGCTTCGTATGATATATTATGACTTGTGTGTATTGTCGGTTTTGGTTTTAGGGTGATTAAGGATTGATTTGGAAGAATGATTCGTATTTTAGAAACTTTAAGTTGGAAGAGTTAACCAAGTTTGACTTTTATGTATTTGACCCTGGATCGGAGTTTTGATTGTTCCGTTAGGTCCGGATGGTGATTTTGGACTTGGGCGTATGCCAAGATTTGCATTTGGGTGCTTCTAGAAGGTTTTGGTCATAACTGGCGAAAGTTGGCAATTTGATGGTTTAGAAGGTTCATAAGTTCGACCGGGAGTTGACTTTGATGATATCGAGTTCGGATTGTTGTTCCGGGAGTTGGAATAGGTTTTTATGTCATTTGGAACTTGTGTGTAAAATTTGAGGTCATTCCGAGTTGATTTGATATGGTTCGGCACAAGTTTTGGAAGTTGAAAGTTCAAAAGCTCATTTAGTGTGATTTGCGGTGTGATTGTGATTTTGATGTTATTATGTGTAATTTGAGGCCTCGGTTAAGTCCGTGTTATGTTTTGGGAGTTGGTGGCATGTTCGGACGGGGTCCTGAGGGGATCGGGTGAGTTTCGAGGAGGTTTTGGATCATTTCGGAGGATGATTTCATAGCTGGTTTCTGCTGACTTCTGATGCCTCATTAGTTCTTCACGATTATGAAGATGTAGCTGCGATTACATAGGATAAGTCTAGAGCTGGGCGATTTTCTTATTCACGTGCGCGACTACATGATCGTGTACGCATTGGTTTTGGGGACTTAAGCATCATGTTCGCACTGTGGGTTCGCGTTCACGTATATGAGCTGGGAGCTGGAGGTTTTGTCTTCGCGTTCGTGAAGGTTTGGTTCAGCTGTGCTTCGCGTTCACGAGGACTATCTGCGTTCGCTAAGTGTCACGATCTAAAATCCGTTAAAGGTCGTGATGGCGCCGGACACCACTATCAGGCAAGCCAACACTAAATAGTTACTTAAATTTTCATTTTTAATATTTTTGAAATCGTAAATTTACTTCAATTTATCTAATAAAAGATGAATTTACAGAATAAATAACAATGTTTTCCAATTTCAATACTGAACATCCCATAATCATCCCAGAACCCGGTGTCACAAGTGCATGAGCATTAACTAGGAATGTAAAATAAAATACAACAGCTGTCTGGAATACAAATTGGACAGGGAAAAAATGTAAGTACTCTGAAGGAGACTCAGTTGGCTGCGGAGTGTCATATAGAATGCAGCTCACCTAAGTCCCCGCCATAATCATGCCTCTGCGCCCACAAGGCCGCTAATCATATGTGCACCTACACAAAAATGTGCAGCAAGTGTAGCATGAGTACGTAAATCAACGCGTACCCAGTAAGTATCCCGCCTAACCTCGAAGAAGTAGTAACGAGGGATCGACTCGGACACTTACTATGGGCTATAATTAATATACCAATGATATGATGAATTATGGATTTTATGAGGCAACGGTAAACACAATAACATGAGGCAGGTAAATAATTCTCTTGTTAATAGGGGATTTCCAAATTTATTTTCATCTTTTAACAATTTATATCTCCGTCCAATTAGGCCATATCAATTATCAATAATTCCAAAACAATCAATTAAGTCATGCGCAAATCATGTCGAGGTCGTACGGCCCGATCCAACAAATATTTAAAATGTGCACTGCCAGAGGGTCGAATGACGCGAACCATAGATGCATCTATTTACTACCGAGACGCTCGGCCCGATCCACAAATAACAATTATTTTCAAGAAAACAGAAGTTTCTCATTTATAAATTTCTATCATGACTAAGTGATAATATTAGCAAGTAAGGGCACAAACATTCCAAGTATAGCATGATACGGGTCCTAAACTATCCGGACAATAGCATAATAGTAGCTATGTATGGACTCTCGTCACCTCGTACGTACGTAGCCCCCACAATTAGGTACAAACATTTATTTAATTCACCTATGGGGTTAATTCCCTTTTACAAGGTTAGAAAGGAGACTTACCTCGCTCCAAAGTTCCATAACCGGCTCCCAAGCCCTTCCGGCGACTCAAACCAATGCCCAACTCTCCAAAACAAGTCAATACATGAGCAAATCCATAAATATATACTCTAATACTCATTATAATCCTATTTACAATAATTCCCAACTCCGTTCGAAAAGTCGATAAAATCACTCTCGGGCCCACGTGCCCGGATTCCGAACATTTTTGAAGATAAACTTTGCCCATGACATCACTGACTCAAATATGTAATTTATTCCAAATTCCATGCCCAAAATAGTGGTCAAAATCCAAAAATACCAAATTCTAGGTTTTCTACCAAAACCCCACAATTTCTACTAATTTTCATGTTCAAATCCATATATGATCATGTATTTAACTCAAAATTGTGAAGAAAGCATTTACCCCATTATGATTGATGAAGATGGCACTCCAATGTTCCCCAAAATCGGCTCTCATGGGCGAAAATAAAATGAGATAGAGCCAAACCCTCGCTTTAAAGAAGACACTACCCCAGCCCCAACTTCTGCATCTGCGGTCCCGCACCTGCAGAAATCCCATCGCAGGTGCGGCTCCACCTCGGCCCAACATTTTCGCTCCTGCGCTCCATGCAGCGCATCTGCGCGTCCGCTCCTGCGTTGCCCTCTTCTCACCTGCGCCTTCGCAGGTGGGCACATCTTTCCATTCCTGCTGTTCTCGGCAGCCTACCCCCTTCCGCGAGCCATTTTCCCGCACCTGCGGCCCTCTTCATGCAGGTGCGGTTACACCAGCTGCTCAGCTGCTTCAGCCCTTCTTCAAATCCCAAATTCGATCCGTTAACCACCCGGAATCCACCCGGGGCCCTCGAGAGCTTAACCAATTATACCCACACATCCCAAAACACATTACGAACTTCGTCGAGCCTTCAAATGACATCAAACAATGTCGAATTCATGAATCGCACCCCATTCCAAGCTTAATGAACTTTAGAATTTCAAACTTCCTCATTCGATGCTGAAACCTATAAAATCACGCCCGATTTCCCTCATATTTTGCACACAAGTCACATTTGACATTACAGACCTACTCCAACTTCCGAAATCGGATTCCGACCCCAATAACAAAAAGTCCACTTCCGGTCAAACTTCTCAAAAACCTTCAAATTTCTAACTTTCGCCAAACGACTCCAAAATGACCTACGGACCTCCAAATCCACTTCCGTACGCACTCCCAATACTGGAATCATCATACGAAGCTATTCTTAGACTCGGAATTCCAAACAGACATCGATAACATTGAAATGCACTTTAACCCAAATTTATGAAATTCTTCCAAAATGCTAACTTCCACAATAGGTGCCGAAACGCTCCTGGGGCATCCAAAACCTGATTCGAACATACTCCCAAGTCCGAAATTATCATACGAACCTGCTAGAACTTTCAAATCCCGATTCCGAGGCCGTTTACTCTAAAATCTAATCTTAGTCAATTCTTCCAACTTAAAGCTTTCGAAATGAGAATTTTTCTTTCCAATTCAACTCCGAGCTTCCCGAAATTCAATCCCGACCACACGAACAAGTCATAATACCTGAAGTGAAGCTTCTCATGGACTCAAACCGTCGAACGACGCGCTAGAGCTCAAAACAACCGGTCGGGTCGTTACATTCTCTCCCACTTAAACATACGTTCGTCCTTGAACGTGCTTCGAACTGCTCTGGACTTGTCTGAAATCACTGGTCAATACCTCGTGCGCCTACCCGTGCTACCACAACTCAATCGAGCACACTGGCTCGAGTAAATCTAAAGATTCCCCTTTTGTTTAGTCAAAATAGCATTAGAGCCAAATTCCAACATCCAGAATCTTCTACCAGGCCTGTTTCCAACATACGATCACTGCATCAATCACCACACGATGTACCAAAACATGATTGCATACCTTTGTTGAATTCACACCATGCACTGCTTAATTCACATGACCATAATAACATCCTCTGATAACAATAGCCGAAATTCCACGAACCTGATGTCCACAACATACCTCATGCCACACACATGCCCTCCTCCAACACTTGTAATGCTGCTGCAGTGGAAAAGATGCGTAGAAATTTTCAACCAACTGCCGAGTCAACCGTCCATTGATTTTCTCCCCTTGACAAGAAACATTACCTCATTCTGGAATGAACACCGTTATTTACTCTTTAACTATGCCTCATACCGATCTGATCACACTGACCCCAGGTTCAATAATCCCGTCTCTCCTAGTATAAGCTGCCCAAGCAATAAGCCACCTTAGACTCTGCCAAAAATCTCATATGATGCCACAACGTGCCGACAA
Source organism: Nicotiana tomentosiformis (assembly GCF_000390325.3). Classification (NCBI taxonomy): domain Eukaryota; kingdom Viridiplantae; phylum Streptophyta; class Magnoliopsida; order Solanales; family Solanaceae; genus Nicotiana; species Nicotiana tomentosiformis. The sequence continues at coordinate 75,171,018 of NC_090823.1, read as the reverse complement.
ACTACAAACTTGAATGTGATACATAAGGAAAGCGAACTCTGGAAAGGACTACTCAACCCACGTAATTAACTAGACAACCGAAAAGACGTTACAAACCTTCCTCAGAAAATGGAAAACAAAACACACAAAAATAGATGTAGGGGAATGTACTCAACATCACACTGTTGCGGCACACAACCCGATCCAAACATAAAATCTATATAAGGAGATACTTACCGAGCTAGAATGCTCATTATTACAATATACCTGAATATCGGTCACAAGCACGCTAAGTGCATAATACCATCCTTGGGGAGACAGATAGTGCCATACGCTGCGAAAGTCAAGCACCACTAAGGTGCGATATATGATCTGAATCTCGAGATCCATCCCGCTCACATAACATCATTGCTACGCGGGACCTCAGCACATGTGAAATTTATCAAGCCGTTTCACAACTCACATGGCACAATATAGTATTACATGAAATAGCCGACGACGAAACGACATCCAACGTCCGAATACTCCTCCATAAGGAGCACTATGCTGAAATGAACACATCTAGCCTGATACAGAGCCCATATTCATATTTAATTCCTTTCATGGACCTCAAGCCAATTCTGATCGCACCGTAATAGGCTAATAACCTTTCAAGGGTCCATAATAACCCAGTTTTTTCCCATAACACATAAGAACAACCATCATAACCGGAACAAACTTCCACAGTCCACCACCAAGCGAACCGAGCGTCCTCCAGGCATAAATTCCCAAATCAGCGATATTACCACAATCTTCATACTTGGTTTCTATTATTCAATCAATCAAGTGACTACACGTCACACTTATACAATCTTCCCGTGGGATATACTCCCATGACCTTCCGCACGAGGTAACAAGTCTGTACATTCATACCATCAGCCGCGCTAATGTTGTAAAGCGAATCAAGGATCTGCAAATCAATACACAAAGCCTATTACACAAGACACCGACCTTAGGTGATGCTAAAGACAATACCAGCCTACCTTAAATATCTAAATTCGTTTCCTGCTCGTCCAAGATCGTGACATTCTTGTCAACACCGAACCGCAACCTTAGTCCTCAGCTTCCAATTTCCCATGCCGCTCACTGCACCTAACATGCCAATACGTGAGAGTACCAGAATTTCGTCATAACTCCTGAACCGCCAATATGTACACATTTCATCATATAGAACCCTTCTACTTAGCTCATTCCAGAAGAACCAATGCAACACGTAACTAAATTCTCAAACCGCAGCAAAATACAAAACTCGAGTAGTGGTCTAAACCGTCATAATTCTTCTGGATTCAATCTGCACATAACATGCCATAATGCTCGAATGCCCCCAAATAAAATAGATTACGGCGGTCATCAACCCTCGCACGTACCGCCATAAATCACATGTACAATGCAACATGCTGAAGGAGCTGATCATTGCCATCATCATGCCAATTCAACCATTTCTAACCGAACCCAACTCCTCCTAATTTACTCTGGATCTTCCTTAGAAATAACAATAGCTCCTTTATCAATATAACGAACTCAATCCGCACTCATCCTGAGTGAACCCATCTCACGAGACCACATTATCCCCAAAACCCACGAACCATCTCACACCCTCCTTGTGCGCACATTCGCATCTTCAACTGATACGCCAAATTCTGATATTTCCTTTATGAATCTGAAGTCATTTTCTCCCATTACTCCAATGCTACACCGCATACCGAAGATAACATAGAACACCTCAAACCCTTTTCATAATCTGCTGCAAAAGCTCGATACTTATCCATACTACAGGCTCGAAATCCTTAGGATCATTATTGAGAGTCACCCACTCTGACTTGGTCCCGAACACAATCGAACTCCAAGGCTCCACTAGCGCATGAACGCCCTCTCGAAGAAGTACCTGACTGAATCATTTTCCTTATACACCACTTCCACACAAAGCCTAGACTCTGAGTCTTCCCCAAACCTAAACACGAACCGATAATGCCAAATATGGCACGCATTCCTCAAATCCTTTGCTCAAATTACTGCTGATATTCTCTTCCCTTAGTCATAGCGACCCATCAATACACTGATAACCAGAAACCACACTAGTTGACAATTACACACTCCAATCATAGACGGTGGGGCTCTCCCACTTAGCCTGACGCTACTATTGCATAACCCTGGAACCCACCAAGATTCCTTATCTCCTATTGACATGATCTTGCACTATCAACCCGCCAAATTCCCCAAAATCCTTTTATTAACCTTTAATGAACACTCCGAACCACTAACCACATTTACATATTCAATCTCTTACCGGGTAGCCAGTAGAATTCTTCGCAGAAGCTTCGTCAACACCATGCGACCGCTAAACTACTCATAGGAGATAACCCACCTGTGGAAATTACATGCCGACATGCTCCAACGTCGCTGCACTGGGTATAATTACTACAAAATCAATAGACCATCCTGAGTCCGAGCTCGTTCACCAGCTGCACTAGTCCGTTCACTCCTCATGGATTTCAACTAATACATTCCAATCCAAAGTCATGTTGTAAACTTCTTCATATAAAGCAACTCCTTTCTGTTGTATCCAATATCCTGCCGTATAATAGCCAATATTTTAAGTTCGTAGACCCAATCACCATCCACCATAATTCCCAAATCACTCTAAACTTTCCTCAAGGCGTGTAGCTATCCTATCACAGAACCTACATGGTACTCTGCCACTCTCCCACTTTGGTCAAACTCACTCCTTTAAGTAACTACCCGTCTCATGTTTCTCACACTTGGCCTTCTATAAGTCTATCCATCGCAAGGCACCTCCCACATGTCCTTCCTTATCCTTCGCTGCCCAGTTGTTGCCTTAAATCAAAATCTACCTCTGTAGCACTTGAAGCGATAGATCTCTACCAACTTTAAACCTTTCCGAAATTCATCTTTCTTGAGCCATCAATACCAGGAATGCCGATTCGACCCTGAACCTCTACACACTGCGACCTCTGACAGCCGCTTTCTCGGAACCATTTATAATACTCTACCCCAAAGCGAATTGAAGGAAACCATAACACCGGCGAACTTAACACATTATAACCAATCAAGAACGATGACGCCACATCACTGGCAAAGATTCCACCAAGCTCAAAAATATCAAGTCCCGCTACTCCATCAACCCAAGTCTGAACATTCTTAGTTCGATTACCTTTCCTCCGTTGGAAGTAAAATACCGAATCTCTAAATCATGCACAGAGTAAACCTCCTTTCAAGTCATTCACTACCCCGAGACATAGGCAAACATTCTACCATCACATCAATATTGTGTGATAATAACTCATGAGCATCACAACAACCTGTGCATAGCCTCAAAGCTCTCAGAAGTGCAGCTACTGATCTGAAATGACAGAATATCCTTCCACAAGGTGACGACAATAGCCCAATCACCTACGCAGGGAGAAACATCCCGCACCACATATGTAGTACCATTATAATTCCTCAATTCCCGATTTATAACCAGCGTTTCACGTCGCATAAGATTGAATGGGAAAGAAATAAAGTCTTAAGCATCAAAGGAATCAAATCGCACGATGAGGAATTAAGAAGGGAAGTGCTCCTAACAGCCCTGTAGCCTCTCGAAGATAAGTACAGACGTCTCCGTACCGATCCGCAAGACTCTACTAGAATCGCTCATGACTCGTGAGACCTAAGTGAACCTAGTGCTCTGATACCATGTTGTCACGACCCAAAATCCTTTAAAGGTCGTGATGGCACCCGGCACCACTCTCAGGCAAGCCAACACTAAATAGTTACTTAAATTTTCATTTTTAATATTTTTGAAATCGTAAATTTACTTCAATTTATCTAGTAAAAGATGAATTTACAGAATAAATAACAATATTTTCTAATTTCAATACTGAACATCCCATAATTATCCCAGAACCCGGTGTCACAAGTGCATGAGCATTAACTAGGAATGTAAAATAAAATACAACTAATGTCCGAAATACAAATTGGACAGGGAAAAAATGTAAGTACTCTGAAGAAAACTCTGTTGGTTGCGAAGCATCGTATAGAATGCAGCTCACCTAAGGCCGCTAATCATATGTGCACCTGTACAAAAATATGTAGCAAGTGTAGCATAAGTACCTAAATCAATGCGTACCTAGTAAGTATCCCGCCTAACCTCGAAGAAGTGGTGATAAGGGGTCGACTCGGACACTTACTATGGGCTATAACTAATATACCAATAATATGATTAATTATGGATTTTATGAGGCAACGGTAAACACAATAACATGAGGCAGGTAAATAATTTTCTTGTTAATAGGGGATTTCCAAATTTATTTTCATCTTTTAACAAATTATATCTCCGGCCAATTAGGCCATATCAATTATCAATAATTCCAAAACAATCAATTAAGTCTTGCGCAAATCATGCCGAGGTCGTATGGCCCGATCCAACAAATATTTAAAATGTGCACTGCCATAGGGTCGAATGGCGCAAACCATAGATGTATTTATTTACTACCGAGACGCTCGACCCGATCCACAAATAACAATTATTTTCAAGAAAACACAAGTTTCTCATTTACAGTCAAGTATCTCATACAAACCTTCAAGTAAGTGAATTTAACCTTATACAATTCTTTTATCAATTTCTATCATGACTAAGTGATTATATTAGCAAGTAAGGGCACAAGCATTCCAAGTATAGCAGGATTCGGGTCCTAAACTACCCGGACAATAGCATAATAGTAGCTACGCACGGACTCTCGTCACATCGTACGTACGTAGCCCCCACAATTAGGTACAACTATTTACTTAATTCACCTATGGGTTTAATTCCCTCTTACAAGGTTAGAAAGGAGACTTACCTCATTCCGAAGTTCCATAACCGGCTCCTAAGCCCTTCCGACGACTCAAACTGATGCCCAACGCTCCAAAACTGGTCAATACATGAGCAAATCCATAAATATATACTCTAATACTCATTATAATCCTATTTACCACAATTCCCAACTTCGTTCGAAAAGTCGATAAAATTACCCTCGGGCCCACATGCTCGGATTCCGAACATTTTTGAAGATAAACCTTACCCATGACATCACGGACTCAAATATGTAATTTATTCCAAATTCCATGCCCAAAATCTTGGTCAAAATCCAAAAATACCAAATTCTAGGTTTTCTACCAAAACCCCACAATTTCTACTAATTTCCATGTTCAAATCCATATATGATCATGTATTTAACTCAAAATTGTGAAGAAAGCACTTACCCCATTATGATTGATGAATATGGCACTCAAATGTTCCCCAAATTCGGCTCCCATGGGCGAAAATGAAATGAGATAGAGCCAAACCCTCACTTTAAAGAAGATACTGCCCAGCCCCGACTTCCACACCTGCAGTGCCTTGGCCGCATCTGCGGTCCCGCACCTGTGGAAATCCCATCACAGGTGCGGCTCTATCTCGGACCAACATTTTCGCACCTGCTCTCTTTGCGGCGTATCTGCACGTCCGCTCCTGCGTTGCTCTCTTCGCACCTGCGCCTTCGCAGGTGCGCACATCTTTCTGCTCCTGCGGTTCTCAGCAACCTGTCCCCTTCCGCTTCTGCGAGCCATTTTCCCTCACCTGCAGGCTCGCACCTGTGGCCCTCTTCACGCAGGTGCGGTTACACCAGATGCTCAGCTTCTTCAGCCCATCTTCAAATTCCAAATTTGATCCGTTAACCACCCGGAATTCACCTGGGGCCCTCGGGACCTTAAGCAATTATACCAACACATCCCAAAATACATTATGAACTTAGTCGAGCCTTCAAATCACATCAAACAACGTCGAATTCATGAATCGCACCCCATTCCAAGCTTAATGAACTTTAGAATTTCAAACTTCCTCATTCGATGCCGAAACCTATAAAATCACGCCCGATTGCCCTCATATTTTGCACACAAGTCACATTTGACATTATGGACCTACTCTAACTTCCGGAATCAGATTCCGACCCCGATAACAAAAAGTCCACTTCCGGTCAAACTTCTCAAAAACCTTCAAATTTCTAACTTTCGCCAAACGACTCCAAAATGACCTACGGACCTCCAAATGCACTTCCGGATGCTCTCCCAATACCGGAATCACCATATGGAGCTATTCTCAAACTCTGAATGCCAAACGGACAGCGATAACATTGAAATGCACTTCAAACCAAATTTATGGAATTCTTCCAAAATGCTAACTTCCACAATAGGTGCCGAAATGCTCCCGGGGAATCCAAAACACAATCCGAACATACGCTCAAGTCCGAAATCATCATACGAACCTGCTGGAACTTTCAAATCTTGATTCCGCGACTGTTTACTCTAAAATATAATCTTAGTCAATTCTTCCAACTTAAAGCTTTCGAAACGAGAATTTTATTTACAATTCAACTCCGAACTTCCCGAAATTCAATCGCGACCATGCGTACAAGTCATAATACCTGAAATGAAGTTGCACATGGCCTCAAACCATCGAACGCCGCGCTAGTGTTCAAAACGACCGGTCGAGTCATTACACTAAGGGTAATTCTGTGGTCGGCTAAGTTTGTGCTTCGCGAATGCAGGCCTCTTCCGTGTTCTTGAAGGGTTTACCTGGAGCAGATCTATAAGTACTCTATTTTTGGACTTTGAGTTATTTTATCACATTTTGAGTGGGGAGCTCGAATTTGGGAGATTTTGGAGAGGATTTTCACCACATAGATTCGGGTAAGTACTTTTGACTCAGTTTTTATTACATTTCATCTTCGATTTTGGCATTTGATTGATGATTTTAAAAGAGAAATTGGGGGCTTTGTCTAAACTTTCATAAAATGAATTATTGAGTTTTTAACATCGATTCAGAGTCAGATTTGAGTGAAATTAGTATGGTTGGACTCGTACTCGAATGGGTTATGGAAATTGTGAGTTTTGACAGGTTCTGAGGTGCCGACCCGGGTTGACATTTTGGTTGAATTTGAGTTTTTGACATTGAAAACAACCTTTCAATCCTCATAGGGTAGGGGTAAGGTCTGCGTACACACTACCCTTCCCAGACCCCATGGTGTGGGATAATACTGGGTATGTTATTGTTATTGTTGTTGTTGTTGTTGTTGCATTTTTTATTAAAGATTCGACCTTTATCGCTTGGGTTTGTTTCCTAAGGCATTATTTGATATTTTTGAGTTACTTTTGGCTAGTTCCGAGCCGTTCGGAGGTTGATTAACACGGGATGGCATTTCTAGAATATTGTTTAACTAGATTGGTATTTGATTTGACTTGATCGGGGTAAGTAAAATATATAAACTTGGATTTATGGAAATTATCCCTGAGAACTATGATATTTGAGATGGGTTGGGGGTGATGCACGTGCTATGTGACAGGCGTATGTGCGTGCACCAAGGTATTCATGATCCGGGTAGTTCATAGGCTATTTTGTGTCTTGTTGCTATCATGCTTCTTGATATCATGTTTTCTCTATTAGTATGACTACGTGAGTTGTTGTTCATGCTAGAAACCATGTCTAGGATATCTGATTAATTGTTTGAGACCTGATATGGCTATTTTCCCATGATGAGCTATTTGCCTTAGCCATAGTCACACTATTTTAGTTGTGATAGTTATACTCGTATGTTATATCTCTGCCTCTATGCATTCTTGATATGCTATTTCACATGTTATTGGTGTCTTTGTACGTACACAAGTTTGAGTTTTATTTGAGGCACATTGTGGTATTCCGTGTTATATGATTGAATTATATTTATGTGATATGTTGACATATGGAGACTTAAGCGGATTGATTACTAATGTGGTCCGAGAGTCATAATGTGAGTTATGTTGGATCGGGTTGTATGCCGCAATAGTTATATTGTTATTGGAGTGGGGCATACGTCAGGCCCTGCATAGGCATACGTGTTACTAATTTTTGAGGCTATGCATGCACCATGCACCACGATTGGGCTATGTGATTATGATTAGCGCTAGGGCAGGATCCTCCCCTCCAGAGTCTGACATACCAGCAGTGGGTGCAGACACAGTGTTATATATACGTGCTTGGATGAGGCATTTATGCCAAGCACCTGTATAATGCTAAGTGTTGATGTGTGTGATGGTGAGAGCCTTGTACCAGGCACCGTGAGCATGCTAAGGCCTCATTTGTTTTTTGAAGATTAAGACGTCTGAATCTAAGTACACATCTGAATATCAAGATGTACATTAAGATTAAGACATCTGAATCTAAATACGAATCTGAATAGTAAGATGTGTATCAAGATCTGAAGAATAAATAATTAAGACTATTTGTTTTTAACATATGAATGTATAAAAGTTATCTTTATTTGAAAATTAATAAATACAAAATTCAAATAAAATGCTAATTAATCTAATATTCTATCAATAAAATTTTTATTTTTTAAAATATGGTAGTTAGTGGTGATGATGGCTAACGGTGGTGCTTGTGAATACCTATTAGAGGCGGTGGTTGGTGGTGGTTTTGGTTGATGGTGGTGATTATTGGTAGTAGCTAGTGGGGATTGGTAGTGATAGCGATTATGGTTGAGGATGGTGGTGGTGGGTGGTGGTGGTGGTGGTGGTTGTGATTGAGTAAGGTGGTGGTAGATTATAATGGTGGGTAGTGGCGGCTATGGTTGTTGATGGTGATGGGGTGGCTAGTTATGGTAGTTGAGGTGGATGAGTTTGTGGTTGTGGTTGAGAATAATGGTGGTGGGGGTAGTGGGGATGGTGGCTGGTGGTTGTCGATAATGATGGCGGCTATGATTGAGTATGGTTGTGGTGGTGGTAGTGTTTGAGTATTGTGGTGGTGGGTGGCATGGTGATAGTCGATAATGGTAGGCGGTGACAACAATTAATAATGAATGTGGATGATAGAAAACTTAATGAAATTAAGTCTTTGTTATAGATCTGAATTATACAAACATATTCAGACCTATTAAGTGGTTATGAAGTAAAAAAACAAACACACTTAATCTTTAAGATCTGAATGATTAAGTTTCAGACTTTAAAAATAAACGCACTTAATGTCTGAGATCTAAACAATTAATATTCAGACCTCCATTAAGTAAAAACCAATGAGGCCTAAGTGTGGTTATTGTTGATGGTTTCACTGCGATGACATTGAATTGACATGTAGGCACAGAGATGCATTTTCCTCATTCTAGATGGTAGTATGAAATTTGATGATTTGACACGTATATTAGAAATATAGGCATAAAGATGTATGTTCCTCATGCTAGACGGTATATGATAATTGATGACTTGACATGTATATTGCCATGTAGGCACAGAGATGTACTTTTCTCATGCTAATTGGTAAACGAAAATTCTTATCTGGTGTTGTGAAATGGAAAGTACAGTTTTTTTGATAAACTCATGTTTAGTTGATTTCGGTGGTAAGATTTGGAATTTGACTGTCATACTTGAAAAGCATGTCTATTCTCCTGCAACCGTGATCGAGCTCAGCATAATAGTTTTTTGAGTTGTTTTACTGTTTCCAAAATTATCATATCTCATGTTATTATCGATTATTGATGTTGGACTCCGAATATCTTCCGAGCTCATCAGTGCTTCAACATGAGGTTAGGTTTGTTACTTATTGAATACATGGGGTCGGTTGTACTCTTACTACACCAGATCTTGGAGTTGATATTGCTTTGTATGGCGGGAGCTGGCATTAAAGATGTACCTGCTTTTCGGATATAGCTGCCATTTGTCCTTGGTTACTTTAGATTTGCAAAAATCTATTTATGTATATGTCGAACAGATGATGTACTTATTTCGTACTAGCTTTGTAAATTCTAAGTTTTAGAAGCTTATGATTTGTACTACCAATCCTTGGGATTTTTGTATAGAACTTCAGTTATTGTACTCATTGACTCTTTTTATTCTCATTTGAGTTGGTTGGATGTTATTTGGCTTACTTAGCGGGTCGGGTTAGGTGTCATCATGACTGGTTGGATTTTGGGTTGTGGCAATTTGATGTTATTAAGTCGATTTTGGTTAGATTTGCGCCGAGCAGATGTGGATTTTAGAGGAAAACTATTCTTAGAGTATTGATTGAGGGCTTTTGAGGTAAGTATCTTGCGTAACCTTGTGTGGGAGAAGCGTCCCCGTAGGATTTGGTCTATTTGCATTATTTGTATTATGTGAACAACGTGTATATAAGGTGATGAGTGTGTAAACAGGCGTATATGTGTTGGTTATCACCGGATATGACCCGAGGTTACTCTTATTGCCTTTTTTTGATTGTGAGATCTCTACACTACATGTTCCCAATTGTGGATGATTACTTGAGTTCATATTCCATGTTAGAGATCATGTTTTAGGATTTTATTTCCTTAATTGGCCAAGTTGGGCGTTTGTGAAATTGTTGTTTTTGGGTTAGCTGAATTCATGTTATATGTTGAACACCCATCCTCTTTCCCTTATTGATTGTCCGTGTGCACTGCGTTGGCAAATTTGTGAGTATATTGCGTTGTTGTGATTTTGGCACACGTGGACTTGTTGAGTGGATTGTCGGGTGTTTGCACGAGGTTTCTGCGGTGCTATTATTATTATTATTGATATTGCACATGCGGCGAGACAAGGCGGGCTCTATATATATACACACACACTCACACACATACACATACACACACTCTCTTTCTCTCTCTCTCTCTCTCTCTCTCTCTCTCTCTCTCTCTCTCACACACACACACACACACACACACACACACACATATATATATATATATATATATATATATATATATATATATATATCACGCTCCGACCTCGAGGAGTGCGACCGGCGCTCAACCGAGATACCCCGGTTAAGCGAGCTTGCTAGATACCTTCTACCCAACCTTGCCCATTAACAATATAAGAATTAGTACAAGTGATAGACATGAGAAGAGTCAAGTGTTCCACATTCTTTTTCCATTACTTAAAGGATATTCATTTACGGTTTCTAAAATATTACAAGTTTATAGATATGATGAAAAACAGGTTTGCCAAATACCAACACTTCTAGTTCCATTCCTAACATCAGACACCACCCACAACCTGTCTACGGAGCCTTTAAGTACAACATAAGTGAAGAATGGAAGTGTCGGCGACAAGGCCCCGGTTATACCTCAAAGCACAAAATACAACGCCAAATGCCATAAAGCCCGTAACAGAGTAGGGCTCAACAAAACCTGCTGAATAGAGAGTAACTGCTAATAAGGATCAAAACCGCCCGCTGACAAACCACCTGCATCCATTGAAGATGCAGCGCCCCCGGCAAAAGGGACGTTAGTACATATAGAATAGTAATAGTATGTAAAGCTAAATGTCCTCTTTCAAAATAGAATGCCAATTAAGAAAAGGAAAAACCATAGAAACAGCAAGTCACAATCAACAATATCTAAATGCCTAGTTAAAACATAACAATTTTCAAAATACGAAAATAATATATCTTTTTGGTTGGGAGATCATTAGCACCGATATACCACCGTGTTTTTAGCACAGAGTCCTATTATGCCCGATCGGCTAGGACATCTCCCCACGAACAATGTGGTTTGACATGTGATGTGAAATAAAAGGTGTTACCAAGAGTAGTACCACCATGTGCGCAACATGGCGTCCGATCTCCACCCGATCGGCTAGGCCACCTTCCCACATATGCCGTGTGGGTTGACTTTCCAATTCTCAGCTTATATCAATCTCATCCCAATTAAGGGGAATAATCACAATCACCTCAATATTTCAATCTCATCCAAAATATAGTAACTGCATTAGTAGCCCAAGCAGGTATACCTTAAAGCCTGCAGATGTAGAGCAGGTATACCTTGATTTCTCCCAATGGTACCTGGTAAGTATCAAGCCTAACCTCAGTAGATTAGTAACAAGGCTCGGTCAAGACACCTACTAGGATATAAATAAACAGTGTGAAAATATAATAAGGATAAATAATGGAAAGCGGAGAAATAATTGATACGAAACAGTTAACAACATGAACTAATACCAAAATTGTGAGAACGAAAATAACATAAAGAAATATGTTAAAGAGAACTGCAATGATCATATACGGACAAATACTGACAAAAACAAGGAAGAACATAACAACAAGAATCACAATGAGGTACCGCCTCGTATTCACAATTCACAATCTCAATCACAATCCTTCTTTATACTGCCGCATGAGCCTCACATTTGAAATAGGTTTTTGAAAACAATTTTCTCGAAATAGCTACACACACTTTAGCCCACCTTATGACGCCGCGTGGCTTCACGTAGTTCCCCTACAAGCAACACGCACATAAGTCCCACCTTATACTGCCACATGCACATTAACCCCAAGCCTTATACCGCTGCATGCGCGTCAATATCACATCACAATAACAACTCGCATTACAAGTTCCCATATATCATAACTTGCCAACAATCAACAATATCAATGTTTCCACAACAATAGCCCACGACTTTGCCACAACGTGTACAAGAATATCGACAATAACAATGAATGTAAAATTCTCAACAAGAACGATATCTTAACAATTATCAACTTTGCTTCAAAATGATACGGCTTCCACCACTTCAATACCAATAACTCAACAATAAGAAAGATAACACGTAACTACACACTAAATACAAATAACTCACAATGGAAGGAATAACATGACTTCGAATGAGAATAATAGCAACGAAAGAGATAACTAGTAACAAAAATTATCAATAAAAGAGATACATGTACAATGACTTCAAGAAAGGATAATCAACAATGAAAAATATGACATGTATCAAATAAAGGCAACAAGTTCAACTAAGGCATGAGAGCAATTTATCAAGTAGGATATAGAACAAGTGTTAAACAAGTCAATTAAAGCATTTAAGGATAGACTAACTCAAATAGGAATAGATTGACTATAAGAATTTAGAACATGATATGGTATCTCATTTTAAGCATGGAAATAGTCTAAGTAGCCTAAACCAGTCAATTACCACGTACAACCCGTGTACCCACTCGTCACCTCGTGTACACGTCTTTCACATATCACAAATGAATCAATCAATACTAACCCTAAGGTGTAGTTCCCCCACACAAAGTTAGGCAAGGAACTTACCTCAACTAGGCCAATTCAACACTCGAAAATAGATTTTCCCTTAAATTTCTCCTCCACACGGCTCATATCTAACCAAAATCGACTTAATACCATCAAACAATGCTAGGGAAATCAATTGCAATAGATAAAGCTAAGATCTTTATACTTTTCCCAAAAAGTCAACAACAGTCAACCCGGGGCTCGCCCGGTAAAAACCCGGGTCCAAATATAGATTCTGACTACCCATGACCCCACGAGTTCATATATGTGATTAGTTTCAAAATTCGAGTCCAAATCTACTCTCAAAACCCAATTTCTTATTTTTCAAAAACATGACAAAGTTTCACAGATTTTCACTTTGATTCACATGATTTTGATGTTAAAATCTAAGATATGTTGATGGAATATGATTAGAAATAGATTAGAATCACTTACCCAAGGTTTGTAGGTGAAAATCACTTCTCCAAATCGCCTCCTGCGGAGTCTAGGGTTCACAAATGAGAGATGAAATCCCGACTTTCAGCCCTTATGTTTAGCTTATCGCAATTGCGATATGGGTTTGCAATTGCGAATGTCACGCTCGGACCTCGAGGAGCGAGACCAACGCTCAACCGAGATAACCCAGCCAAGCAAGCCTGTACAATGTCACCTACCCGAAATCACCCATGAATAAAGAGAAGATATATTTCATTAATTAGACAATGAGAGGGTTATATGAACAATCCGAATTTCATTACTGTTAGAACTTCATTCAAGATTTCCCAAAGTATTACTTTACGCATTCATAGTTTAGAAGTAGAAACATATGATACAAATACAACATTTTTAATTTGACTTCCCAAAACAAAGGTACCACCCACGCTATGTCTACAGAGCCTCTAATAGATACAAAAGAGTAGCATGATAGTGCCGGCAATAAGGCTTCGGCTATACCTAAAAACAATATACATAGAGAATAGGAGATACAAGACCCCGAAATGAATTGGGGCTCACCAAGTCAGCTAAGGAAAGGGTGTACTGCTATCACTGATCAATACCTCCAGTTGTGGAACCACCTGCATCCATTAAAGATGCAGCGCCCCGCAAAGGGGACGTTAGTAAATATGGAATAGTACTAGTATGTAAAACTAAACACCCTCTCAATAAAATGAGTAATAGTAAAATGAGAAGGAAACATGAAACCAATGAGAGTCTCAAACAGTATCAAGGTGTCAAGTTAGGGGGAAAGATAAATTTTAAGTAAGTTTTAATATTTTTAAGTTTTGAGATCTTTACTACCGATACACCACCGTGTTTTTAGCACGGAGTCTGATCTCAGCCCGATTTGCTAAGCCATATCGCTCCAAGACATCCACTCATAAGACCATCATGTGCGCGGTATGGCGTTCGATCTCAGCCCGATCGACTAAGTCGTCTCACCACAATGCCGTGTGGGTCGAAATCACATCACATTTCGCAAGTAATAATCTCATCCCATTTAAGGGGAAATATCACAACACATTAATCTCATCCCATATAAGGGGAAACAATCTCATCACATCAACACGAGGATTTACCCCTCAATTACTCCTACACTGGCACATGTAGTTTCGGGGTTAGGTTATTTCGACCTACCCTTCCTCTGTGACTAAACAATACTCCCGAAGCATTTATTATTTAAAATATTTACAACTCATTTCATAATCTTTCACACATCTTTCCATTTCATTGGCACTTGGGGCCACAATTATAATATCATTCTCGGCACGTCAGCCATATTTCATATTTCATACTTGCCCTTATAACTTTCAAGTGTTACCATGGATTATCATCAATAAGAGAATTTCAAATCAAACTTCAAGTACACATATGAACAAACAAAGGTCTTAAGCACATTGAGTTTCTCTTCCACTATTAATCATACTAACTTGCAATTGAAATATGATTTTTAAATCACAACACCTTTGGTACATTGATAATATTAGGTTACATTCTCGGAGGGAATCATGATATGATAGGAACATTTGGAACACATTTTGAGTACATATATCTTTCAACACATCACTTATTTTTAGAATAACCAAATCTATTAGGAAGGACTCGGAACATGAGAAATAAGAAGTTGAGCCAATCATAATTGCAACTTACGAGGACATCATGGAATTTTATTTCTACAAGAGGAGTTTAGCCAATATACCTCACTTGAGCTTCCTTAAATTACTGCAATGTTCCAAAAATTCTAGCGATATCAATCTATTAGGAACATGCCAAATTTGAACCATAATTATGAAGATATTCGGGGTTTCAACTCATTTGAGCATTTTATTAAGCACTGAGTGTATTAAGGTTTCAAGGTACTCCTATGGTGGATTCGTTTACCCCACAATCAATCCACACTTCAATAGGCCACCCACAAATACTCCACAACCTTCCTACCATCTTTATTAATACATGCATGCATAAATAACAACTCTTATTCTCAAAACCCACTTTCCCATTACTTATTCCCAACCCAAATTTTGAAATTGAAGGCTAGGGCTAGAATCTTACCTCTTGGATGAAGACCTTGTGAGTTATCCTTGTGAAGTCTTCCGGACTTGAGCAAAGATTGATGAACAAATAGCTTAAGAATTCCTCTTCTCACTCTAGACCACTTTCCTCTCTCTAAAATATCAGTTTGAACCTTCTAAAATGACCCCTTAGGTTGTTTTATAAAAATGAGATAGGGTTTTAAAAATCAGAAAATGGACCCTCCGAATTCAACTCTGCGGTCGCAGAGTTCATAGCAGATCAGGTATGCGGCCCACAAAATGGACAGCAGAAACGGTCCCAAAAACTGGTCTGGTCTGGTCCAGTTTGCGGCCCGCATATTAATTTTACGGCGGTAGAATGGACCGCAGAATCTCCCTCCGGAAATCTTCATGCTGGTTCTGTGACGGATGTGCGCCCTGCGAAACCATTATGCGGTCACATAGTTAACATCAAAACAACCTCCAAAATTGGCCCATTTCTCTACGGCGGATCTGCGGTCCGCATATAAGTTCTGCGGTCGCATAATGGATTGCAAAAATGCCCTGTTCTGCAACAATTATTCTTTAACTCCCCAATGTTATGTTCAGCCCAAAAAGTCCGTACCGTGGCGAGCTTACGAGTCGCAAAGATTTTCTACAAATCTCAAATACATTATCCTACTTCGATACCACGAATCCCTGGGTTTTATGTGAAATTTTACGGGTCCTTACATCCTCCCCCGCTTAGAATCATTCGTCCTTGAATGAGGTTCAAAATCTACCATTAGCATCCAATGTGACCCAACTATTACTTCACACATCAATTGTTCCAAAATTTGACTAACTCCCTAAATTTCCAAAGTTTTCGCCAGAGTCTCCCCTGTAATTGAGCCTATCCACCTGCCAGAGAATCCCAAAACCAGTCCTAACCGCATAACCATAACACAACGATGTAAAACAACATGGAAACAACACTGGCCACAATTCCATAAACATTACATTACCAAGAAGGAGTATTCTTAACATAGTAGTACAGGGGAAACATAATTTTTAGAAAGATAGCTTTTAACATCATGGACACAACTACATAACTATTCAAACAAATGACGATACTTCTTCTTCATCTCTTCCTCGGCTTCCCAGGTGGCCTCTTCACGAAGGCAATCTCTTTGTTCCTCAGCTTTCGGACTTGGCTATCAAGAATGGCAATAGGAATCTCTTCATAAGTCAATTCCTCATTAACCTCTATAGTGTCAACCGGAACAATAAGCGACGGATCTCCAACCACCTTTTTCAACATGGATACATGAAACACTGGGTGCACTAAAGACATCTCTGGAGGTAGTTCTAGCCTATAAGCCCCCTGACCAATCCTTTGAATGATTCTGTATGGTCCAAATAGCATTATCCCCTTAATGGGGGAACCTTCAAGAATACCCAATTATCCTCTTGGAACTCCAAATCCCTACGACGTACATCCGAATAGGACTTCTGACGACTCTGGGCAGTTTTCAACCATTCCTTAATGATCTTAACCTTCTCCATAGCCTGATGCACAAGGTCTGGCCCTATGAACTCCGCTTCCCCAATCTCGAACCACCCAATGGGAGATCTACATCTCCTGCCGTATAGAGCCTAGAATACATTAGCCAACCTCGGCACCACGAAACTCTGAGTTTTAGGTGAAATTTTATAGGGACTTATAGCGAACCCTCGCAATTGCGGCACTTACAGGCCTGGGAAGCTCTTCGCAAATGCGAAGATTGGTTCGTAATTGCGAACCCTGCTGCCCTCGTAAAAGTGATGAAGGCCATCGCAAATGCGAACTAGCCTAGCCCAAGACCTCTTTGCAAATGCGACCCAAGCATCGCAATTGCGATACCAGTGGTTTCCTTGCTAAGTTCGCAAATGCGACCCTGGTGTTCGCAATTGCGATACCAAAGGCACCATTCACCAGATTGTTTTTGTAATTTCAGTCCAAACCACTTCGGAATATGTCCGAAACTCATCCGTCCCCTTGGGGATCCAAATCGAAACCTCTACACAAGTCTAACAACATCATACAAACTTGCTCGTGCGATCAAAACACAAAAATAATATCTAAAACTATGAATTGAACTCTAAAACGCATGAATTGCAAAGTAATTTTCAAGAATTTCTAGATTTACAACTAAACGTCTGAATCCTATCAAACCAATTCCGAATGATAACAAATTTGCAGACAAGTTCTAAATAGCATAACGGACCTATTCCAAGTCCTAAATTCAAATTCTGAGCTCGATAACTAAAAGTCAACTTACGCTCAAACTTTTCAACTTCAAATTGCCAAATTTCGGCAAAATAACATAAATCAAACTACGGACTTTCGAAATCAATTCCGAATATATGCCCAAATCCAAAATCACGATATGAAGCTATCAGAGCCATAAAAACATAATTCCAGGATTGTTTTCACTAAAGTCAAAGTTTGGTCATCATTTCTAATTTAAACTTCTAAGTCACGAATCAAAGGGTCCAAATCAACCCGAAAGCTTCCAGGAACGATACTAACCAACCCCACAAGTCATAAAATTATAAACACACGTGTGTGAAGCATAAACGGGGTAATGGGGTGCTATTACAAAAAATGACCGATCGAGTCGTTTCACATAGCCTCTCGAAGATAAGTACAGACCTTTCTGTACCGATCCACGAGACTACTAAAGTTTGCTTATGACTCATAGAACCTATGAACCTAGAGCTCTGATACCAACTTGGCACAACCCCAAAATCTCACCTTAAGGATCGTGATGTCACCGTGTTCCGAGAACTAGGTACGCATAATACATGTTGAGATTACAAATTAAAACCATTTAACTATTAAATAAAATTTGATAAATGACAAAACATAGCTAAAAATGAACAATAGTCATACATCCCCAAAACCGATAGTACAGAGTCATAAGTTGTACTGAAATACACTACAAATCTCTAAATACAACACTGTTGTAGGATTTAAATGGCAGTATTGATGAAAGACAACAGAAGGTGACTCCGAGTCTTGCGAGCATGAACATTAGGTATACCTTGAAGTCTCCGCAACTCAAGCTTAACTCAACTCTCTATCGTCCAGCACGGTCCGATGTACCTGGATCTGCACAAAAATGTGTAGAAGCATAGTATGAGTACACTACAATCAGTACCCAGTAAATATCAAGACTAACCTTGGAGGAGTAGTGACAAGGTTCAAGTCAAGACACTCACTAGTCAAATAACCCGTGCACAATATAAATATAAAGCTAACGACGTAGAGAAAAATAGATAAATGGCAACAAAGAGTAATCATGTGATAAAACAACAAAATAATCAAAGCACTAATAAAATACAAGTAAAATTAATTAAGGAAAAATAAATGATAGTGCTAATCATCAAACCGTTCCAACACAAGATTTACAATAAGAATCACCCCGAGGTACCACACCTAATAATGACAATCACCAGTCACAAAGCATGAATCATATGCACATGGCATCTCGTGCCTACATTATCATTCACCTTCACACAACAAAGACCTCGTGGCACAATATAAGTCACACTCGCACGACAAAGACCTTGTGCCACAGAATAACTCACAACCGCACGACAAAGACCTTGTGCCACATAATAACTCACAACCACACGGCAAAGACCTTATGCCACAATGTATATCCCAACCCGTGTCAGTTATCGTTAATACGTTCAAGAGAAATTTATCGAGAATCAATTAAAGTAATGTATGATAACAACTTTCTTTATATTTCATTCTGTTATCTCACCAACAATTCAATAGAATATGAGATAACAACTCCACATAGGTGAATTTACCTTGGCAACCAACTCATCAAGTAAATGACAGAGGCACATGTTAGCACATTGGAAACAACACAAATCTCATCTATAAAATATCCCCAGGCGATCACATGTTATCCCCACATAGCCCCCCTTGTCTCACAGTGTGCACAACAATAAAATAAATGCCCACCTTATCTCGCCATACGCGTATCAACAATTATCTCACCTTGTCTCGCCAGATGCACAAATCCGATATATATATATATATATATATATATATATATATATATATATATATATATATATATATATATATATATATATATATATATATGTAAGGCCCCGTAAAATTTCGCCAAGGGATTCAAGTTTTGTGGTGTCGAGGTAGGGTGATGTGTACGGATGTAGTAGTTAATACAAACTTTTTAGGTTAAAGAATGCACTGAGGACTTGATGGAACTCTTTGGCAGAAGAAGGCGATTCTGCGGTCAGTTTCACGACCGCAGAACCACTCCGTGGACCACATACCCGTCGCAGAGTTGAGCAGAAAAATGGTTGAATTTTGAAGGTCATTTTGCGGTCCATTCTACGATTGCATATCCATTTTGCGATCCGCATTTTCCATCACAGATTTGGCTTGAAAAATTTTGTTGGATGATTCTGCGGTCCATTCTGCGGCAGCATAAGTGGTCTGCGGACCGCAGATATGACGACCCAGCTGGTCATCTTGAGAGTTATAGCCCCGATCCCCTATTTAACTGCTTCCCCCGTATCGTTTTTTGCTATTGTGACTTTCCGGGAGGTTTTATTTTGGTTTTTGGAAGTGTTTGGGACACTTAGTCCCTAAATGGAGGTTTAAGCCTTAGGATTGGAATAATAGTTGGAATTATGTGAAGACGACTCCGGAATGGAGTTTTGTCGATTCTGTTAGCTCCGTTGGGTGATTTTGGGCTTTGGAACGTGTTCGGATTGTGTTTTGGAGGTCTGTAGCTCATTTAGGCTTGAAATGGCGAAAGTTTAATTTTTGGAGTTTTGGACCGATAGTGGAATTTTTGTTATCGGGGTCGGATTCCGATTCCGATTCAGGTGGACACAAGACCGTAGGGTGATTGCCTACGCGTCTAGACAACTGAAGGTGCATGAAAAGAACTATCATGTCCACGACCTTGAGTTAGCAGCTATTGTACATGCCTTGATGATTTGGAGGCACTATTTGTATGGCGTTCCTTATGAGATCTACATTGATCACCGGAGTTTGCAGTATCTGTTCAAGCAGAAGGATCTTAATTTGCGTCAGAGGAGGTAGTTAGTGCTGCTTAAGGATTATGATATCACCATTTTGTACCACCCGGGGAAGGCCAATGTGGTGGCCGATGCTTTAAGTTGCCCGGTAGAGAGTTTGGGGAGTTTAGCTTATCTACCAGCAGTAGAGAGGCCCATGGTGTTGGATGTTCAGGCCTTAGCCAGCCAGTTTGTGAGATTGGATATTTATGATTCGAGTCGAGTATTGGCTTGTGTGGTCTCTCAATCTTCCTTTTATGATTGTATCAGGGAGCGTAAGTATGATGACTCCCATCTGCTTATCCTTAAGGACACGGTCCAGCACGGTGATGCTAAGGAGGTCACTATTAGGGAGGATGGTGCATTGAGGATGCAAGGCAGGTTATGTGTGCCCAATGTGGACGGTTTGCGTGAGTTGATTCTCTAGGAGGCTCACAGCTCGCGGTACTCCATTTATCCGGGTGCCACGAAGATGTATCAGGACCTGAGGCAACATTATTGGTGGAGGAGGATGAAGATGGACATAGTAGAGTATGTGGCTAGATGTCTAAATTGTCAGCAGGTGAAGTATGAGCATCAGCGACCGGGTGGATTGCTTCATAAGATAGAGATTTCGGAGTGGAAATGGGAGCGGATCACTATGGACTTCGTTGTTGGACTCCTACAGACTCAGCGAAAGTTTGATGCAGTTTGGGTGATTGTGGACAGGCTGACCAAGTCAGCTCATTTCATTCCTATGATGACTACCTATTCTTCCGAGCAGCTGGCTCGAGTTTATATCCGAGAAATTGTCATACTTCATGGCGTGCCGGTATCTATCATCCCTGACTGGGGCACACAGTTTACATCACGGTTCTGGAGAGCCGTACAATATGAGTTGGGTACTTGGGTGGAGTTGAGCACAACCTTTCACCCTCACACGGACGGGCAGTCAGAGCGCACTATTCAGATTCTTGAGGATATGCCTCGTGCGTGTGTGATGGAGTTTGGAGGTTCTTAGGATCAGTTTTTGCCACTTGCGGAGTTTGCCTACAACAACAGTTATCAGTCCAGCATTTAGATGGCATTGTATGAGGCTCTCTATGGTAGGCGGTGTAGGTCCCCAGTGGGTTGGTTCAAACCGGGCGATGCCAGATTATTGGGTACGGACTTCGTTCAAGATGCCTTGGAGAAAGTAAAGGTGATTTAGGAGAAACTTCACACAGCCTAGTCCAGAAAGAAGATCTATGCGGACCGAAAGATTCGCAATGTTGCATTCATGGTTGGAGAGCGGGTCGTGCTTCGGGTTTCGCCTATGAAGGGCGTTATGAGGTTAGGAAAGAGGGGCAACCGGAGCCCATGGTTTATTGGCCCCTTTGAGGTGTTGCGGCGAGTTGGGGAGGTTGCTTATAAGCTTTCCTTACCTCCCAACCTAGCAGGAGTTCATTCGGTATTTCATGTTTCGATGCTCCTGAGGTATCACAATGATCTGTCTCATGTGTTTAATTTCAGCTCAGTCCTGTTGGACAAGGATCTATCCTACGTTGAGGAGCCAGTGGCTATTTTGGACAGGTAGGTTCGGAAGCTGAGGTCAAAGAATATTGCATTAGTAAAGGTTTAGTGGCGGGGCCAGCCGGTCGAGGAGGTGACTTGGGAGACCGAGCAGGATAGGTGTGGCCGTTATCCTCATCTTTTCACAGTTTCAAGTATGTCTCTATACTCATTCGAGGACGAACAATTATTTTAAAAGGGGGAGGATGTGACGACCTGACCGGCCATCTTGAGAGTTATAGCCTCGATCCCCTATTTAATTGCTTCCCCCGTATCTTTTTCTGCTATTGTGATTTACCTGGAGGTTTCATTTTGGTTTTTGGAAGTGTTTGGGACACTTAGTCCCTAAATGGAGGTTTAAGCCTTAGGAATGGCACCATTGTTGGAACTGTGTGAATATGACTCTAGAATGGAGTTTCGTTGATTCTGTTAGGTCCGTTGGGTGATTTTGGGCTTAGGAGCGTGTCCGGATTGTGTTTTGGAGGTCTGTAGCTCATTTAGGCTTGAAATGGCGAAAGTCGAATTTTTGGAGTTTTGGACCGGTAGTGGAATTTTTGATATTGGGGTTGGATTATGATTCCGGAAGTTAGAGTAGGTCTATAGTGTTGATTAAGACTTGTGTGCAAAATTTGGGGTCAATCGGACGTGGTTTGGTTGGTTTCGGCGTCGGTTGTCGAATTTTGAAGTTTCAAGTTCTTTAAGTTTGAGTTGGAAGGTGATTCTTGATTTTTTGCATTGTTTGATGTGGTTTGAGGGCTCGACTATGTTTTTATGATATTTTAGGATTGGTTGGTATGGTTGGTTGAGGTCCTGGGGGCCTCGGGTGAGTTTTGGATGCCCAACAGATCGAGTTTTGGACTTAGGAGGTTGCTGAAGTTTTCTGGTGTCTGAGTTCTAGTTTCCTTATACGCGATTGCGTGGGGTGATCCACGATCGCATAGGCTTAGCCAGGCAGAGGATGGAATTGTTCTTCGCCTTCGTGGACATAGGGATGTGAACGTGTAGTGATGTGAGGTGGTGCTTCGCGAACGTAGAGACAAGGTCGCATTCGCGTAGGGTTTAGTGGACCAAAGTTGGGCCACGCACTTTGCTCATCACGAACGCGTGAGGACGTTCACGATCACGTGAGTATGGGAGCTTGAGCATCACGTTCACGTGGTGGTTTACGCGATCGCGTAGAGTTAATTTCTGGGGTAGCAAAGTTGTTCTTTGCGATCGCGAGGCTATTTCCGCGATCGCGATTAAGGATTCACTGGGCAGTATTAAAGTTCAAAAAGGAGGGTTTTGAGTTCATATCACAAAATTGAATTGGGAGCTCGGTAGAAGGCAAAATTTCGAGAGATTTTCAGAGGAATTCATTGGGTAATGATTCCTAACTCCTTTATGGTTATATCCCACTATTCTATCATTAATTTTATCATTTAATTTCGGATTTGGGGTGAAAATTTGGGAAAAATTGAGAAAAGTTCTTAGACCAAATTTTGGGGTTTTGATCGAGATTTTTCTATCGGATTTGAGTGAATTTGGTATGGTTAGACTCGTGAGTGAATGAGTGTTTGTATTTTATGACTTTTACCCGATTCGGAGACGTGGGCCTGGGGAGGCTTTTTGGGCATTTTTCTAATTTCTTGCCTTATCTTTGATTTCGTTAGCTAGATTAGTTTCTTGTAGCTATATTTATGTTATGTAATTGGTTTTGGCTAGATTTGAGCCATTCGGAGTCGGATATTTGTGGAAAGAGCATTGTGACAGATTGATTTGAGCTTGGTTCGAGGTAAGTGGCTTGCCTAACCTTGTGTGGGGGAACTCCCCTTAGGATTTGGTACTGTTTGATATGTGAGGGCCGTGTACGTGAGGTGACGAGTACGTACACGGGCTATTTGTTGTAAAACTCCGTTTTTCACTATGTCATAGCTTGTTTTCTCCTTATTCGAAACACACTAGCATATGTAACTATCCTGTTTAGACTAGAATAGCATGCCTACTTGTTTAATTTCCTATTTGAACTTTATGCAGCATGTTTAGTGAAATTACCCGCTTTCCTTGACTTGAACTTAGTCTAAATTGTAGGATTTCTTGCTGTAATTGTTATTTCGGTTGGTTGCGCTACATATTTACTTTGGGACTACGGAACGGTATTCCGGGAGATCCCCATGTACTGCATATTTACTTTGGGACTACAGAACGATATTCTGGGAGATCCCCCTGTTTTGCATATTTATTTTGGGACTACGGAACGGTATTCCGAGAGATCCCCCTGCACATTTACATTTGGGACTACGAGACGGTATCTCAGGAGATCCCCTGTTGTTATCACTGTGTTCTGAGCTGTTGTCTTTCATTGATTCTATTCCTGTTAGATTTCCATATTTATTTTTACTACGATATTTCATTGTCTTATTTCATTATATTTATACCAGTAGGGACCTGACCTGATCTCGTCACTACTCGACCGAGCTTAGGCTTGGCACTTACTGGGTACCGTTGTGGTGTACTCACGCCCTTTCCTGCACATATTTTTCGTGTGCAGATCCAGGTTCATCTTACTAGCCTCATCACTAGTTGCAGTCGCTGCTGTTTATTGGAGACTTCAAGGTACATCTGCTCACGCCCGCAGATCCTCGGAGTCCCCCTCTATCCCCCTATGTTCATTTTTTCTTCTTTCTATTAAAATGATGTATATAATGGTTAAGACTTCTTAGTAGCTTGTGACTTATGGTATTCCGGGTTTTGGAAAATTATTTTGTACATTTTTTTAGAGGTGTTAATTGTATATGCCGAGTGGCATTCAGTTGCTTATTAGATATTTGTTACTATTAGTAGTTAATGTACATGCTTTAGTTTCACTTCCGCAAAAGTGTTAGGCTTACCTAGTCGCAGAGACTAGGTGCCGTCATGACGGTTCACAGAGGGAGAAATTGGGTCGTGATAGTAGACCGATCGCAGACCAGTCCAGACCAGCCCAATACTTGGCATCATATTAGCAGCCCATTTTGTGGGATGCATATCTGTTATGCGGTCCATTCTGCGACCGCAGACCAGAGTTCGGAGGGTTCATTTTCCTATTTTTATAACCCGACCCCATTTTGATAAATAACCTTAGGAGCTCATTTTGAAGCAAATGTCTGATGATTTTAGAGAGAGGTAAAAGTATTTTAGATAGAGAAGGAGGAAACCTAGCATTCTAATCACCCATTCTTGCACCAATCTTCAAGAATCAAGGAAGCCAATCACTAGATTATCATCTATCCGGGTAAGTCCTACTTCTAAGCTTTCATGCAAGAGGTTATGAGTTCATGTATATTGTGGGGGATGGAAATAGGCCATGCATGTGACAATAGGTTGTAGTATGTGGGATTAATGAACCATGTTGGTTAGTTTCTTGTTGAAATTAGTTGAGGGAGGAAGGGATTACCATTGTAGAGCTTTATAGACTATTTTTCGTACTAGGTGTTTGACAAAATTCCTAAGAGAGTTACACCATGTGAATCCTTCTAATTATTATCCGATTTTTGCTATCTTCCTATAGATTGTTATTGCTAGAAGTGTTGGGACGTTGTAATAACTTAAGGAAAGCTCAAACAAGGTATGTTGGCTAAACTACTCTCTTAGAACTGAATTCCATGATGTCCCCATAAGTTTCAAGTATGGTTGGCTCAAGTTCCTTATTCCCATGTTCCGAGTTGTTCCCAATAAATTCTATTGTCCCGAGTAAGCAAGTGTCGAGAATTATGTATTCAAAATGTGTTCCGAATGTTCTTATCACATTATGTTATCCTTCGAGAATGTGTTCGAGAATTATATGTGTATTAAAATGTTATGGCTTGAGTCGTGTGTCAAATGAAAGTTCATTATGCTTAACTTGGAAAGAATACTCCATGCATCTAGAACTCCAATTGCTTATGTGTGTACCTAAAGTCTTGATTTGAAATACCTTGTTGTTGATAATCTATAAGGATGCTTGAAAGTGAAAGAAGTGGGTTGGAGATATAAAGTGTGGCCAATGTGCCAAGAATGAAAGTTATACTTATGGTCAATGGTGCCGAGGAGTGAAATGATGTGAGAAAGGTTATGAAATAGGCCTTGATTCAATTGTTCCAAACTGACTTCAAAAATAGAATTACCTAAAAGCTTATGTACCCGAGTCATGCCCAAATATGGATGTTTTAACTAATGCTATGATTTGTAAGTATTTCCAATGTGTTTTGAGCTCTTATATCTTCATGAATTTAAATTGTGTATTTCCTGTTTTGGGGAAAAGTATTTCGATAACAAATGATGTGTTACACATTTATGATTTTAACTTGTGCTTCGATTGCCAATCATTTTACTCCATTTCTTGGAAAGAAATCCATTGTGTTTAGCGTCTTCATTACTTATAAACCTAATGTTGTAGTTTTCGGAATACATTATTTGTTGATATTTATGATGATGATCCATGTAAGTGAAGAAATGAAAGTGTGGAATATGAAATATGGCCAACGTGCCACAGATGAAGAATCATAAGAATGGCCAAGAGAGCCAAGGAAATCATGATGTTGTGAATGGTTGAAAATACTAACGAAGCTATATATATATATATATATATATATATATATATATATATATATATATATATATATATATATAGGGTGAAAGGTTAAGAGGTGAATATAAAATATATTTGTACTTTTGTTTTCCTTGTGTGCAAAAAAAATTATTTTTGGGAGTATCATTAGCAAACCGAGGAAGGGTGGGTCATAAGGCTTGCACCCAAAACTACGCGTGCCGGTGTAGGGGTGGATTGTGATTATTCCCCTTCCCTAGGGACGGTGTTGCCAGGGGCGGGGTAGAGGTGGAGGAAGAGACCGAGGAGGATCACGTGATACCGCTAGAGTAGCAGCTGAGGAGCCACTAGTAGCCCCAGTAAAGGGAAGGCACCTGAGGCACCTGTTGCCTCCCCTAGACTGCAGGAAACTTTAGCACACTTCCTGAGCATGTCTGGTACATTGGCTCAGGCGGATTGATCCTTGTTGCACCTACTACTTCACAGACTGGGGGAGGAGCTCAGACTCCCCGCCGCTCATGCTCAAGAGCAGTGGTCTCATGTTGATCGGGTTTTGGGTGCTATGCTGGTACAACCCATGATCGCGGTTCATCCTGAGGTCAGGCGAATGGCGTTAGAGGTAGAGCAAAAGAGGTTAGAGAGGTTGAAGAAGTATGATCCCCCTACTTTCAGTGGCACAACTTTTGAGGATGCACGAGGTTTTGTGGATTAGTGTCACCATATTCTGTGCACTATGGGCATAGTTGAGGTGAGAGGGGTTGACCTTAGTACTTTCCAGCTGACGGGGATGGCGTATAGATTGTGGCAGGCTTATGAGGAGAGTACGCCAGCTGGTGCAGTACCACTTACTTGGACTCAGTTCTCTAATATGTTTTTGAGGTAATTCATTTCACAAACCCTCGGGGATGTGTGGCATACCGAGTTTGAGTGATTGCGTCAGGGGACTATGCCCGTGTTCGAGTATGCTATGAGGTTTAGTGAGCTATCTCGTCATGCACCTGCTTTGGTTTCTACAATTAGAGAAAGAGTATGCAAATTTATCGAGGGGCTCACTGAACCTGTTGTGGTCTCAGACTTGGGATGGCATGGGAGTTGGAGACTGATACTTCATTTCTTTTGATTGTGGAGATTGCTAGAAGGATGGAGCGCATCTGCGGTCTAGAGAGAGAGGATAAGGAGGCTAAGAAGCCTCATGGATCAGGGGATCTACTGATCCCAATTTTGGGGGCAGGGCGCGTCATGGTAGAGGTTTTGTGGGTCAGCTAGTTCACTCTGCACTTCACGTTTCACGTGGTGCTTCAGTTACCCATGGGTCCCACAGCACTCATTCCAGACAGCTCACACAGCCACATCAGCATAGAGGTTTCTTTGAGTGTGGGAAGCACATGGTGAGAGATCATCCCAGTCTCCAGGCGGGTGTACCTCAATGGAGTACTTAGGCTATGGGTTCATCTCCAGTTGCTACTACACCTACACAACCAGCTAAAGATGAGGGCCAGGCAGGTAGAGGGCGTCCTAGAGGGGGAGGCCAAGCCCGTTGTTATATTTTTCTTGGTAGCGATGAGGCTGTTGCACCTGATAATGTCGCTACAGGTATGGTTTCAATTTGTAATAGAGATACAACAGTTTTATTTTATTTGGGTTCTACTTATTTGTATGTGTCATCCTATTCTGCTTTATGTTTGAATATGCCTTGTGATTCATGAGTACCCTTGTTTATGTGTCTACGCCCGTTGGGGGATTCTATTATGATAGCCCATGCCTATCGTTCCTGTTTGGTCACTATTAGGGGTCTTGAGACTAGGGTGGATCTGATGTTACATAATATGGCGGGTTTTATGTGATTTTGGATGATTTGGCCAAGACTTGTGGTTGAGGTACTTTACTAGCATAGGGATTTTGTTGCATCTTATGGTTTTATCCTACGGGATTGAGTTAGTGAATGGACTTAGGTTTACGGGATGTTTATCTTACCTGTGATTCCAAGTCGAAGATAGGATCCTCGTGTTTTCTGGTGGATCGATATGCTTGGACCAAGCTATGCGCCGCTGTGGAGTTATGTTAGGGTGAGATTATTTGTGGTTGTTGCATGTGATTTGATTCTTCCTGGTGGGATGGATTCATAGTATGTTATCGATGGGGAGTTATACCTTTTGGACTTGTTTGATAGTTCTCTCATGTGTTTCTCTTTTAATATTCAGTTATATTTGAGTTCTGATGTTTGGTTCGGATTGCAATGTATGTGCCCAGGTGGAGTTTGGTTTGACTTGTTGGTCGGGTAAGTAGTTATGAGTTTCACATGTTTCTTACATCATTATCAGTGTTGTGAAGGTTTGGAACAAGGTTCTAGTCGATTTGAGGCTATTTACCGGCACCGATTATGGTAACGGGCAGCCATTGTTATCAGAGGTGCTACAATGGGCATATGAGCAATGACTTACGTTGTGTGGTTACCTTATGAGCATACTTATGATTTGTTTCAACTGGTTGAGGTTGATACAGTGTGTATGTGTGAGAACCGGGTCTTTGGGGAAGGCTTGGGTGTTGAAATTTGGTTCTTGGGCTTATTGGTTAAGGTTGAAGGAATAATACTTAGTCGAGATGGTGTTGTCGGGATTATGTGTATTTGGAGGACTTGTGATCACCCGTGTTCATGTGTATGGTAAGTTTAAGCAATGATTTGATGGCTTTGGAACGACTCTTGGCATGTTCGAGGATGAACTTTTTTTCAAGAGGGTGAGAATGTAATGACCCGGTCGGTCATTTTGAGCTTTAACATTCCGTTTAGTTGTTTAAGGTCTTGAGTAGCTTCATATTATGTATTATTACTTGCGTGTATGATCAGTTTCAATATTCGAGCGAATGGGGATTGATTTGGAAGAATAATTTTCATTGTAGAAGCTTTAAGTTGGAACAAAGTTTGACTCTTTGCGTATTTGATCTTGAATTGAAGTTTTGATTGTTCTGTTAGGTCCGGATGGTAATTTTGGACTTAGGTGTATACCTGGAATTAGATTCGGAGGCTCCTAGGTTGATTTGGCACCTTTTGGCAAAAGTTGGCAATTTAAGGTTATAGAATTTTCCTAAGTTTAACCATGGGTTGACATGTTGGATATCGGGCCTGGAACTTGGTTTCAAGACTTGGAATAGGTATGTTTTATTATTTTGGAACTTGTCTGCAATGTTTGGCGTCATTCTGAGTTGATTTGATAGGAATCGGACGCATGGTTGTGTTTCTAGCAATTCTTGAGTTTCATTGTAATTTTTATGTGTTTTGGTGTCCGATTCATGGTTTTGGATGTTATCTTGGTGATTTGATCACACGAGCGAGTTTGTATGATGTTTATGTACTTGTGTGGATGTTTGGTGTGAAGCCTCGCGGGATCGAGTGAGTTTCGGATGCGTTACGGAGTGTTTCGTGCTGCTTCAGTTTTATTGGTTCTTTGTTGGTGCCTCAGGTCTCTCAAATGCAAGATAATGTTCGCATTTATAGACCTTGCATTTGTGAGGTGCGCACCGCATTTGCAAGGTCTGAGTAGGTTGTCTGTGTTTGCATTTGCGATAAGGGATCTGCATTTGTGATGTCGCCTTTGAAAAGCATGAGTCGCATTTACGACACTGGCTGGGCGGGGGCAGGTTCGCATTTGCGGGCTATTGTGTCGCTTTTGCTATAGGGCCTAGCCTCGCATTGCGAGGTGTATGTCGCTTTTGCGACTTCTGGGTGAGTTTGGCAGTGTTCGCTTTTGCGAACAATGGGTCGCATTTGCGAACCCAAGGTTGCAAATGCGACTTCTGCAGCTGGGATTATTTAATAACTTTTGCAAACAATGGGTCGAATTTGATTATATAACATGATTATTTATGAGATTTAACATCTAAATCATGAGATTTGAAGAGAAAGTTTGGAGATTTTTTACAATGTTTTGAAAATTTTAATTTTGAGATTTGAGAGTCGGATTGGACTCGGATTTGAAAACCAAACACGTATTTGGATTGGTGGGGTTGTGGGTAGTCAAGATCTACCATTCGACTCTGGTTTTGACATGGGGGGCGGGGGTTGACTATTGTTGACTTTTGGGAAATTGTGTAAAGCTCTTAACTTTATTAATTAAAATTAGTTTCTCTTGCATTATTTGATATTATTAAGTCAATTTTGGTTAGATTTGAGCTGAGTACAGGTGAATATTATAGGAAAAATATTTTTAGAGTATTTATTGAGGGCTTTTGAGGTTATCATCGGATATGACCCGAGGTTGATCTTATTACCTTGTTTTGATTGTGAGATCTCTACACTACATGTTCTCAATTTTGGATGATTACATGAGTTCATATTCCATGTTAGAGATCATGTGTTTAGCATTTTATTTCCTTAATTGTCCAAGTTGGCGTTTGTGAAATTATTGTTATTTGGGTTAGCTGAATTCATGTTATATGTTGAACACCCATCCGCTTTCCCTTATTGATTGTCCTTGTGCACTGTGTTGGTAGATTTGTGAGTTGATGTCTTGATGACAATTGTTGGTATGTTTTGTTTGCACGAGGTTTCATATATATATATATATATATATATATATATATATATATATATATATATATATCGGTTTTGCGCATATGGCGAAAATGGATGAGATAATTATTGATGCGCGTGTGGCAAAACAAGGTGGGCATTTACTTTATTGTTGCGCACGTGGCGAGACAAGGGGATCTATGTGGGAATAACATGTAATGGCCTGGGGGCGTTTTATAGATGAGGTTTGCTTGGTGGCATGACTTCTTGTGTGTGTCATGTATTTCTACATGTTTTGTTGTGTTGTTTCCAATGAGCTAATATGTGTCTCTGTCATTTACTTGATGATTTGGTTGCCAAGGAAATTTCACCTATGTGGAGTTGTTATCTCATATTCTATTGAATTATTGGCGACATAACGGAGTGAAATATATAAAGGAAGTTGTTATCATACATTACTTTAATTGATACTCGATAATTTTCTCTTGAACGTGTTAATGATAACTGACACAGGTTATGATATACATTGTGGCACAAGGTCTTTGCCTTGTGGTTGTGGTATATGTTGTGGCACAAGGTCTTTACCGTGCGGTTGTGACTTATTTTGTGGCACAAGGTCTTTGCCGTGCGAGTGTGACTTATACTGTAGCACGAGGTTTTTGCCGTGCGAAGGTTATTGATAATGTAGGCACGAGGTGCCATGTGAATATGATTCGTCATTTGTGACTGGTGATTGTGATTATGAGGTGTGGTACCTCAGGGTAATTGTTGTTGTAAATCTTGTGTCAGAATGGTTTGATAATTAGACTTGTCATTTGTTTTTCCTTAATTCTTTCAATTGTATTTTATTTGTGCTTTGATTATCTTGCTTTTTTATCACATGATTACTCTTTGTTTTCATTATCTATTTTGCTCTACATTGTTAGCTTTATATTGATATTCTGCACAATTTATTTGACTAGTGAGTGTCTTGACTTGAACCTCGTCACTACTCCTCCGAGGTTAGCCTTGATACTTACTGGGTACTGATTGTGGTGTACTCATAATACGCTTCTGTATATTTTTGTGTAGATCCAGGTACATCAGACCATGTCGGACAGTAGAGAGTTGAGTTGAGCTTGAGTTGTGGAGATTACAAGGTGTACCTGATGTTCACGCTCGCAAGCCTCGGAGTCACCTTCTGATGTGTTTCATCAATACTGTCATTTGAATCCCAGAGGAGTGTTGTATTTAGAGATTCATAGTGTTTTTCAATAGAGCTTATGACTTTGTACTACTAGTTTTGGGAATGTATGACTATTGTTCATTTTCAGCTATGTTATGTCATTTATCAGATTTTATTTAATAGTTAAATGATTTTAATCTGTTAATCAGAGCATGTGTTAGGCTTACCTAGTTCTCGAAACTAGGGGTCATCAAGATCCTTAAGATGGGATTTTGGGGTCGTGACACTTTTGAATCGCCTAATTTGGTCTTAAAATGAGAGAGATATTATGTTTTTATATTTTAACGGAAGTCTTAAAATTTCAGAGACATAGCTAGTATTTTTCATAATTATTGCACTAGAAAATCAGCAATCACAAAATCATCGTTTAGCACCCAAAACACATTTGGAATATTCCGGATACAAACCATATATGCATTTCAATTATTAAACATACTGCGAACCTGCTCGCGCACTCAAAACACAGAAAAAAGGTCGTCTCGACCCGATATTTACCGTGGTCAAACTCCAATTTCTTAACTTAACTAGTCTCTCAACCAATGATCCAAAATACATCTGATCCCCTCGTGACCCCATCCAATCATACTAATAGCTAAAAATACATTATCCAAACATATCCAAAGGCTCAAAACACCTATGTGAACATCATAACAAAGAATCGAGGCTCAAATCGAATAGAATTTCTCTTAAGTTGTAAAATCTGTTTTCTTTCAAAAGAGTGTCTGAATAGCTCTTACACACTTCGGATTACTTCCAAACTTTGCATACAAGTTTAACTCAACTATATAGACCTATCAAAGTTGCAGAACACCAATTGGATTCCAATAACATCAAAGTCAACTCTTGGTCAAACTTATAAACTCTTAAGTTATTCAAATTGCCAACTTTCGGCAAATAGTGTCGAATTCTTTTAGGAACCTCCAAAACTAAATTTGAACATACCTACAAGTCCAAAATCATCATACGAACCTATCAGAACTAACAAAACCCGATGCCGAGTCCGTTTATCCAAAAGTCAAATCTTGGTCAACTCTTCCAACTTAAAGCTTCCAAACCGAGAGTCATTCTTCCAAGTCAATCCTGAACTACTCAAAAACAAAAACCGACCATATACAAAATTCATAATACATAATATGAAGTTACTCAAAGTCTCAAACCACCTAATATAATGCTAGAGCTCAAAATGATCGGTCGAGTCGTTACATGTGATTGCTGATATATTGATGTTGAGATCGTTGAATTGTTGATTGGTTGTTGGTGATATTTGTTGGAAGATTATCATATGAAGAGTTGTGTATACTATTGTTGATGTTGAATTTGCTCCCCACCTTTCTTTGTAATGTGTTGTATGTGATTGCTTGGAAAGGAAGAGTGAAATGCATGAAGGATGTTGTCGTGCTTGTAAGGAAGAGTGCAGTGCAAGAAGGGTATTGTCGTGCTTGTGAGGAAGAGTGAAATGCATGAAGGGGGTTTTTATGCCATATTTATATATTGATTTCATTTCTTGAGTGAACGTGAGGATATACACAAAAGGTGTTTCCGTGCTTATTTTTATATTATAATGTGAGGACGAGAGTAAAAGCACGAAGGGCGATGCCGTAAAACTTTGTTGATTTCATTTTTTGTTTTTATATTATAATGTGAGGATGAGAGTAAAAGCATGAAGGGTGATGCCGTGCAATTATTTTTATATTATAATGTGATAATGAGAGTAAAAGTACAAAGGGTGATTCCGTGCAATTTTGTTGATTTCATTGCTCTTTACTTTTATACTCGGAATGTGGACTTGGCTTTGTGATTTCGTTATTTACTTTTGAAAGAGGCTTACTCAGTGACACTTTACTTTATGTTTCCATTTTATTCCCCGTTACTTGTGTACTTGTTATTCCTTTCACTTATCATTATCATGTTGTTATATTTAATACTCTATCTGTTATTTCGTTACTTCTTGATATATAACTGCACATGTTCATTGTATGTGTCTTGTCTTAGCCTCATCACTACCTCGTTGGGGTTAGACTCGACACTTACTGGGTACAATAGGTCGATTGTACTTATATTAAGCTTCTGCACTTCTTGTGCAGATCCGGATATCAGTACCAGCAGAGTCCTGAGAGGTGCTTAGCAAATACCGGGCATGTGATTTGAAGTAGAGCTGCATTCCATTTGCAGGACTTGAGTCATCTTTGTCACACCCCAAACCTAGGAGCGAGACAAGCACCCGGTGCCTCACCTAACCTGGCGTACCAAATTGCGACTAAGGGACTCTGAACACATAATGTCATACTTTGGCCATGGGGCCACCTTGCAAGACAATTTGCGAAGCAAAATATAAAACTGAATGGAAACTAGCGCTAACTAAACATCAATATAAAGCTAGGCTGAAAAGGCCGTCATAGCTACTACAGCTGACAAACCACCAAATTATACATACCAGGCCTACAAACCCAACATACTGCACTAACCAACAGGATATGTCTACAAGCCTCTACTGATAGATGTACTATGATCGGAACAGGGCCCCGACCTACCCATAACATATATACAGATATACATAAGATGTACACAACACTCTAGACCTGGCAACTCCGAAAGACGTGGAGCTTACCGATCAGGCTGAACTCGGGAAACACCTACTGAGGAGATCTACTCGTCTGTCTATCTGAACCTGCATGCATGAAATGCAGCGTCCCCGAAAAAGGGACGTCAGTACGAAATAATGTACCGAGTATGTAAGGCAATAACATAACTGAAAATCGAAACTGAACTGATAATATAATAACTGGAAGTAACTGGGAGTCAAAGATGATCTGGAGATATACTTACCTGCTGATACTGACTCAACTCCTTCAATATAGTAAGTAAAATAATTGTACGGCCTTATAAGGCTCGGTATATATAACTGCTCTGCCATAGTAGGCTCGCTCATAGGCGCTCGGCCATACTAGGCTATGTATCTCGACCATGCTGGGCTCGCTCATAGGCGCTCGGCCACAGTAGGCTCGGTATATAACTTTCCATCTGATCAGAGGTTGCCCAATAGGGGCCTGCCCATCGATTATAGCTCGATGGTAATGAAAATACTGTAATACTGTATATATAGGCTTGCTGCTCTCTTGACTGGAAGAAGACAATACTAAAATTGAATATAGAGTCTCGATAAGGAATAATATTGTAACTTATGAGACTAGAATAGTGTGAATAAATTCATGAATATGAACTTCTCTTTTTGTCTCATTACTAACACATGTAGCTACGAGATCATGCCAAAATGAAGGAAGGCTTAGCCTTAACATACCTTATCACAATCTTTCCAATCACCAAGTTGAACTCACCTCTTCGCACCTTAATCTACAAGAATGATAATAATACTATCGTTAAGTTACGAAAGGTACAACTATCGCACAACGAACGACAAACCTATTTTGTATTAAAACGGGCAGCATCTCCCCTATAATCCTTACTTCCTCCAAATTCAAGATAACACCAACAATACAAGAACAGAACAATAACAACATATATACATCATTTTCCAGCCCTATATACACCATCAAATACTACAAAACAGCCCAACACACCCCAATCTCTTCGTACACAAAACGACCACCGTAGTAGTGTCAAACGACCCGAAAATGTTATGACGAACGACCGGCCAACCACCCTACATTTATATGGTGTTTATAAACCCCTTTCCTCCTCCAAAACTCCACAAAATAGTAGTAAAACACGAAGCCCAACAGCAACACAAAACAGTCCACAAAACAGTCCGCTACAAGTGAAAAACTCGAACTCACGGCTTCCGATCACCGTCCCGTGAGTTCTTACAAGTATAGAACGACTTACCATGAATTTACAGAAGAAAAATTGGATGAAAGAGAGAAGTAAACTCACTTTATTTGTTGGATAACTCAGCTCTTATCTTGGTTCTTCAAACTCTAGGTTTTACCTCCAATTGGAACTTGAAAGGGAGAGAAAATCAATTAGGGTTTGTGAGAAATTTTTGGGAGGATTCTTTGCAGAGCTTATGTCTGGTTATTATGCTCTATTTTAAGTCTAATATATGAAGAAAATAGGCCCTTAAAAGGCCTCTTTGGACGACCCGAAATGGCCCCTTTTTTGGGCTCTCATTTAAGCAAGTAGGTGACACACCTACTTGTCACCTAGCAGCTTGCGCAGTATCGCACAAATGCCCATATCTTTCTACTCCAATGTCGTATTGACAAACGGTTTAATGCGTTGGAAAATAGACTCATAGATCTTTAATTTGATAGGTGGAACACCCCATAACTCTAAGTATATTAGGAGAAAATCGCAGTTACATTTGACCCAAAGTTTCAGTAAAACTTATGAATGTAACTTGTGATGACTTTCATCGACTTTTGTTCCACAACTCTCTTGACTTCAAAACATAACACACGGATGTCATACGACTAATATAAATCATAACATAATCTCCTTATCATGTTAAGCACCCTAGTCTCACCCCAAAGGTATATGTTATAACATTCCCAACTTGTCGACTTTCGACGAAACATTATTTTCTTCAATTGCTTTATCTTCTGAACCGTCCAACCCTCTTTGTACTTGTTGTTCATGATCTTCAATATTTGTAACCTCAGAGGTAACATGATTAAATTAATTTATATACTTTTAAATATTATCTCATTTTTGGTCCTACATTAGTTTGCTTACGATGCATTTTTATGTACGAAAATATAGGGTGTAACATCATTCCCCCCTTGGAAACATTCATCCTCGAATGTTTACTCTTAGAGACTTTGGAAACTTTTGCCAGAGTATCCTTCGTACACTAGGTTAAAACCAACCTGTACGTAGCCAGAAAATATACTATGCATGCCACACATGGCCAATGTTTATAAATAGCAACACTTTGCCTCACCAACCGTAAATCATAAATACTAAAAGTGAAAAATAAAAGCTTACCTGCTGACCTGCTAGCCTGAATAGAGCTGTGTTGTAGCATCCCATCTCGAGCCATATCTTCAGTTTGAAATAGGTGGGGGTATTTAGACTTCATCTCTTCCTCCGATTCCCACGTCATCTCTTCTACATTCTTGCTCCTCCATAAAACCTTTACGGAAGCTACCTCCTTATTTTGTAGATTGCGGATTTGTCGGTCTAGGATGGCAACTGGAATTTCCTCGTATGACAAGTCCTCTGTAATCTGTACATCATCCGTGGGTACCACTCGGGTAGGATCGCCAATGCACTTCCGTAGCATAGATACGTGAAAATCCGGATGGACAGACTCCAATTCTGAGGGCAACTCTAACTCATAAGCTACTTGGCCCACTCTCTGAATGATCCTATAAGGCCCAATATACCGTGGGCTAAGCTTGCCTTTCTTGCCAAACCTCATCACGCCCTTCATAGGTGATACCTTTAAGAATACCCAGTCATTAATCGTAAACTCTAAGTCTCGTCGCCGCACGTCAGAATATGACTTCTGATGACTCTGAGCTGTCAACAGTCGCTCCCGGATAAGCTTTACTTTCTCTATGGCCTGTTGAACCAGGTCTGGCCCATATAACCCATATTCCCCAACATCAAACCACCCTATAGGAGATCTGCACTTACGCCCATACAAAGCCTCATACGGAGCCATCTGAATACTGGAGTGGTAACTGTTATTATATGCAAACTCGACAAGAGGTAGATGTTCATCCCAACTTCTTTTAAAATCCAACACACATACTCGTAGCATATCCTCGAGCGTCTGAATTGTGCGCTCGGCTTGTCCATCAGTCTGTGGATGAAAAGCTGTGCTGAGATTCACCTGAGTCCCTAGACCTCTCTGAAATGACCTCCAAAAATGTGCTGTAAACTGAGCCCCACGGTCAGATATAATAGAAACTGGTACTCCGTGTAGCCGCACTATCTCCTTAATATATAACTTTGCATAATCTTCTGCTGTATATGTAGATCTGACCGGTAGGAAGTGAGCTAATTTCGTGAGCCTATCGACTATCACCCATATGGAATCAAACTTACGATTAGAACGAGGTAAACCCGTGATAAAGTCCATGTTTATCGCCTCCCATTTCCATGTCGGGATCTCTATAGTCTGCATTATCCCTCCAGGCTTCTGGTGCTCTATCTTCACTTGCTGGCAACTAGTACATTGGGCGACGAACTCAGCAATGTTCTTCTTCATATCATTCCACTAGTACACATCCTTAATGTCATGATACATCTTCGTCGATCCAGGATGGATGGAATACCATGAATAATGTGCCTCTGACATAATCCTGTCTCGTAGCCCTGCTACATCTGGAACACACAAACGACCCCTGTATCTGAGAACCCCATCAGGACACATCCTAACCCGACACCTGATGCATCACAATACACGACATAACCCTCTAGACCCTCTGGAAGTATTAGAACTGGAGCTGAGGTCAACCTGTTCTTAAGCTCTTGGAAACTCCGCTCACAAGCCTCTGTCCATTGAAACTTAGTTTCTTTCTGTGTCAACTTCGTCAATGGTGCTGAAAGGGAAGAAAAACCCTCTACGAACCTCCGATAGTATCCTGCTAAGCCTAGAAAGCTACGAACCTCTGTCGGAGTGGTAGGTCTAGGCCAAGATTTCACGGCCTCAATCTTCTGAGTGTCCACCTATATCCCTTCATCTGATACAATATGCCCCAAGAATGCTACAGACTTCAACCAGAACTCACATTTAGAAAACTTAGCATACAACTTACGATCACGAAGGGTTTGGAGTACCGCTCGCAGGTGGTCCGCATGCTCATCCTCTGAACGGGAATAAACCAGAATATCATCAATAAATACTATCACGAACAGATCTAAAAATGGTCAGAATAGGCTATTCATCAAGTCCATAAATACAGCGGGTGCATTAGTCAACCCGAAGGACATGACAAGGAACTCGAAGTGGCCATATCGGGTCCTGAAGGCTGTCTTCGGAATATCTTTTTCCCGAACTCTGACTTGGTGGTACCCCGACCTCAAATCTATCTTTGAAAAGCATCTAGCCCCCTGCAACTGATCAAACAAGTCATCGATCCTTGGAAGTGGATACTTATTCTTAATAGTTACCTTGTTCAGCTGCCTATAATCGATACACATCCTCAGCGAGCCGTCTTTCTTCCGCACAAATAGTACTGGTGCACCCCAAGGTGAGGTACTGGGCCTGATGTAACCTTTCTCCAACAAATCTTTTAACTGCTCCTTCAACTCCTTCAATTCGCCAGGTGCCATTCTATACGGAGGGACGGATATTGGTTGAGTTCCTGGAAGCAAATCGATGCTAAAATCAATCTCTCGCTCTGGAGGAATACCTGGAAGCTCATCTGGAAACACATCTGCATACGCTTTGACTACGGGAATAGACTGAAGTGTAGGTATCTCAGCATCTGCATCTCTAACTCGCACAATATGATAAATGCACCCTTTTGCGATCATTTTCCTCGCCTTCAGATAGGAAATAAACCTACCTCTAGGTGTTGGTGTATTACCTACCCATTCAAGGACTGGCTCACCCGGAAAATGAAATTTGGCTACCTTTGCTCGGCAATCAACTGTGGCATAGCAAGCTGCCAACCAGTCCATGCCCATGATAGCATCAAAATCCATCATCTCTAGCTCAACTAGGTCAGCTGAGGTCTGACGACTACAAATTGTCACCGTACAACCTCGGTAAACCCGTCTAGCAATAATTGATTCTCCGACCGGTGTAGATACCGCAAAAGGATCACTTAGTATTTCAGGCACTATACCAAACTTCCTCGCGACAAATGGGGTAATATACGATAAAGTAGATCCTGGGTCTATCAAAGCATAAGCATCGTGAGAGCAAATGGTTAATATACCTGTCACAACGTCTGGTGAAGACTCTTGGTCCTGTCGACCTGCTAAAGCATAGATACGGTTCTGATTACCACTTGAACTGGAACCTCTACCTCTGCCCCGACCTCTACCAGCCGAAGACTGAGACTCGCGCCCTGAAGGATGCACGGACATAGATGATCCTGTTGCTGAACTCGCTGGTTGTGCCATTCCCCCCGAATCTCTATTTGGGCAATCCCGCATCATATGCCCTGGACGCCCACATGTATAACAAGCATCAGAACCTGCTCGGCATTGGCCCAAGTGTCCTCTACCACAGATGTCACACCGTGGAGGAAATGACCATGTCTGCGCAGATCCTCACTGTCGCTGCAAACCCGATGCCCATGAGCTCTCACCTGGTCCTGACTGAGTATAGCGGTCATACCTGTAACCCTGTAACTGAGGTGGCGGAGGCCTAGGTGGCCGTCCGAAGTACTGGGTCCTATAACTACCCTGATATTGCTCCTGATACCTGGGAAATCTCATCCTCTTACGTTGCCCTTGCTCAGCCCTCTCTGCACCCTGCTGTCGACGCCTACCCCTTTCTATATTCTGGGCGAATGCCTGAATCCGGGAGATATCCATACTATCCTGCAATGCAGCGGTGGCACATGCCTCGGTTAACTCTGGGGCTAACCCTGCTATAAACC
Organism: Nicotiana tomentosiformis; assembly: GCF_000390325.3. Taxonomy (NCBI): domain Eukaryota; kingdom Viridiplantae; phylum Streptophyta; class Magnoliopsida; order Solanales; family Solanaceae; genus Nicotiana; species Nicotiana tomentosiformis. Next base: position 75,130,032 of record NC_090823.1, on the reverse strand, counting down.
TGTGAATCCTGTCCCGCATAGTAGCAACTATGGATGGTGCATATCTGGCCAATGAGTCAAAACGGAGACTATACTCTCGAACACTCATATTACCCTGCTTGAGGGCTAGAAACTGATCGACTCGAGCCTGTCGGATCTCCCGTGGTAAGTACTGGTCAAGGAAGGCATCTGAAAAATTCTCCCAAATAGCTGGAGGTGCATCACGTCCCCTGAACCTCTCCCATCCCTCATACCAAAGGATGGCTATATCTCGGAGTCGAAAAGCTGCTAGCTCAACTGCCTCTTTCTCCGTGGCATGCATAACACGAAAGTTCCTGTGAAGCTGATCTATGAAATCCTGCGGGTCCTCCCTCAGATTTGTCCCCGTGAACTCTGGGGGACTCAAAGCAATAAACTCTCAGACCCTTGAACTCCCAGACCCCTCAGAAGTTCCTGCACTAGCTGATGCCCTAGCCTGTTGCTGGGTAGCTACCAACTGTGTCAACAAATGCACCGCACTCCTCAAGTCCTGATCTGATGGAAGTGGAGGGGGAACTGGATGTGCGGTTTCCCTAGGAATCTCCGTAGTTGGTGGAGGAGCCGGTAATGGCTGAGTAGGGGTCTCACCTTGAGCCTCAGACTGGGCCCCATCTACTGGGGGTACCCTGCTGGTCCCCTCACCTACTGCTGTATCTCTCCTCTAGCTAGCCGTAGTCTTCCTAGTCACCGTCATCTGTGCATGCAAACACCAACACATAAGTTTAATTCAAATTTCCTATAACTCAGTTCTATAGCACGATTTAGATTTCAAAGAAGGGTAACCAACTCCTAAATGCCCTGTAGTGCCCTGCTTATATAATGTGGTGCACAACACATCTATAAACAAGACCCTACTAGACACGGCTTGTAGACTCCCTAGGACAGAACTGCTCTGATACCAAGTTTGTCATGCCCCGAACCTAGGAGCGAGACAAGCACCCGGTGCTTCACCTAACCTGGCGTACCAAATTGCGACTAAGGGACTCTGAACACATAATGTCATACTTTGGCCATGGGGCCACCTTGCAAGACAATTTGCGAAGCAAAATATAAAACTGAATGGAAACTAGCGCTAACTAAACATCAATATAAAGCTAGGCTGAAAAGGCCGTCATAGCTACTACAGCTGACAAACCACCAAATTATACATACCAGGCCTACAAACCCAACATACTGCACTAACCAACAGGATATGTCTACAAGCCTCTACTGATAGATGTACTATGATCGGAACAGGGCCCCGACCTACCCATAACATATATACAGATATACATAAGATGTACACAACACTCTAGACCTGGCAACTCCGAAAGGCGTGGAGCTTACCGATCAGGCTGAACTCGGGAAACACCTACTGAGGAGATCTACTCGTCTGTCTATCTGAACCTGCATGCATGAAATGCAGCGTCCCCGGAAAAGGGACGTCAGTACGAAATAATGTACCGAGTATGTAAGGCAATAACATAACTGAAAATCGAAACTGAACTGATAATATAATAACTGGAAGTAACTGGGAGTCAAAGATGATCTGGAGATATACTTACTTGTTGATACTGACTCAACTCCTTCAATATAGTAAGTAAAATAATTGTACGGCCTTATAAGGCTCGGTATATATAACTTCTCTGCCATAGTAGGCTCGCTCATAGGCACTCGGCCATACTAGGCTATGTATCTCGACCATGCTGGGCTCGCTCATAGGCGCTCGGCCACAGTAGGCTCAGTATATAACTTTCCATCTGATCAGAGGTTGCCCAATAGGGGCCTGCCCATCGATTATAGCTCGATGGTAATGAAAATACTGTAATACTGTATATATAGGCTTGCTGCTCTCTTGACTGGAAGAAGACAATACTAAAATTGAATATAGAGTCTCGATAAGGAATAATATTGTAACTTATGAGACTAGAATAGTGTGAATAAATTCATGAATATGAACTTCTCTTTTTGTCTCATTACTAACACATGTAGCTACGAGATCATGCCAAAATGAAGGAAGGCTTAGCCTTAACATACCTTATCACAATCTTTCCAATCACCAAGTTGAACTCACCTCTTCGCACCTTAATCTACAAGAATGATAATAATACTATCGTTAAGTTACGAAAGGTACAACTATCGCACAACGAACGACAAACCTATTTTGTATTAAAACGGGCAGCATCTCCCCTATAATCCTTACTTCCTCCAAATTCAAGATAACACCAACAATACAAGAACAGAACAATAACAACATATATACATCATTTTCCAGCCCTATATACACCATCAAATACTACAAAACAGTCCAACACACCCCAATCTTTTCGTACACAAAACGACCACCGTAGTAGTGTCAAACGACCCGAAAATGTTATGACGAACGACCAGCCAACCACCCTACATTTATATGGTGTTTATAAACCCCCTTACTCCTCCAAAACTCCACAAAATAGTAGTAAAACACGCAGCCCAACAGCAACACTAAACAGTCCACAAAACAGTCCGCTACAAGTGAATAACTCGAACTCACGGCTTCCGATCGCCGTCCCGTGAGTTCTTACAAGTATAGAACGACTTACCATGAATTTACAGAAGAAAAATTGGATGAAAGAGAGAATTAAACTCACCTTATTTGTTGGATAACTCAGCTCTTATCTTGGTTCTTCAAACTCTAGGTTTTACCTCCAATTGGAACTTGAAAGGGAGAGAAAATCAATTAGGGTTTGTGGGAAATTTTTGGGAGGATTCTTTGCAGAGCTTATGTCTGGTTATTATGCTCTATTTTAAGTCTAATATATGAAGAAAATAGTCCCTTAAAAGGCCTCTTTGGACGACCCTAAATGGCCCATTTTTTTGGGCTCTCATTTAAGCAAGTAGGTGACACACCTACTTGTCACCTAGCAGCTTGCGCAGTATTGCACAAATGCCCATATCTTTCTACTCCAATGTCGTATTGACAAACGGTTTAATGCGTTGGAAAATAGACTCATATATATTTAATTTGATAGGTGGAACACCCCATAACTCTAAGTATATTAGGAGAAAATTGCAGTTACATTTGACCCAAAGTTTCAGTAAAACTTATGAATGTAACTTGTGATGACTTTCATCGACTTTTGTTCCACAACTCTCTTGACTTCAAAACATGACACACGGATGTCATACGACTAATATAAATAATAACATAATCTCCTTATCATGTTAAGCACCCTAGTCTCACCCCAAAGTTATATGTTATAACATTCCCAACTTGTCGACTTTCGACGAAATATTATTTTCTTCAATTGCTTTATCTTCTGAACCGTCCAACCCTCTTTGTACTTGTTGTTCATGATCTTCAATATTTGTAACCTCAGAGGTAACATGATTAAATTAATTTATATACTTTTAAATATTATCTCATTTTTGGTCCTACATTAGTTTGCTTACGATGCATTTTTATGTACGAAAATATAGGGTGTAACAATCTTCTTGTTTCTATTGTACTAAACAGTGTTGTATTTCTTTTAAAGCACTGTATATAGTAAAATCTAGAAGCTCATGTACTTGTCACTCCACATATTGGGATGGTTTGTATTAGATGTTGGTTGTAGACTCATTATGTATATCTTCGAGTTACTTTTACACTATGCTATTACCCAGTTATTAGTTATTTATTGCAATTATTTCGGGTTTTCTACTACATGTTGGCTTGCTTAGCAAGCAGTATTATGCGCCATCAAGGCCCTGATTGGTTGGGATTTCGGGTCGTGGAATTAATAGATCCTTTTATTGTATCATCTTGATCATTTGTCTTTTTTCTTTTCCTAGGTTTTTTATCCTTGGAACCTAATCGTCTATTACGCTTCATGCATGCATGAGATTCATTAGCTATGGCACTAACAAATGGTTTTGTTGGAATATCAATCCGGATAGGCACATTTTTTAAGGGATATGTGATTTAGTTATCCTTTTTAAATTAGCAAATGCGTCTGGCATTTAATTTGCTATTTTTTGTAAATGGATGATCTTCTGGACCTCCTGATCACATATAGGGACACGTGGATCAAAATAAGATAATGATGAAACTCTTCACACAATTTCTCTATTGATTTATTTTTCTTTCTCCCTAGTTGTGGGAAATGTATTTTATCAAATTGACAATCTTCAAGTCTAGCATTGAATAAATCCCCGTCAATGTAGTTGCGAGATAACAGTAGGCCCACATGAGACTGCCTAGAAGATGCATCTATTAGGACCATAAAATATCTCACTATGTGGGTGACTAGGTCCACATATATCCCTATTTATACGTTCGTAAAAGGGAGTGGATTCAATGCCAACCTTCATTGGTAATGGTCTAGTGACCATTTTGCCTTGATAACAAGCATCACAAGAAAATTTATTATTTGTAAGAATCTCTAGGTTCTTTATCAATGCCTATTTGAATTTTTAATGATTCGTCTCATTATTATTGATTCTTGGCCCAAGTGGCCATGCCAAAGCACAAACGTATTTGAATCAATAAACTTCTGGTTTATGATAGAGTGTGCTTCAACTACACTAATCTTTGAACAGTATAAGCCAGAAGAAAAAGTTGATAACTTTCTACATACTTCTGGCCAGAGACATTCTTTGTAATACAAAGCTATTCAACATTCATTTCATCGATTGTCTCAATATGATACTCATTTCGGGGGATATCTTTAAAACTCAACAAGTTTCTCTAGGACTTAGAAGAATATAATTCACCATACAACAACAACAACAACAACGACCCAGTGAAATTTCACTAGTAAGGTCTGAAGGGTAGTGTGTACGTAGACCTTACCCCTACCCCGAGGGATAGAGAGGTTATTTCAGAAAGACCCTCAGCAAGAAAATAATGCATCATCTAAAACAAATTTTGTTTCCTTAGACAGAAATATAGTGGCTCTTCCGGAGCTTTCAATCAAACTTATATTACTAGAAATTATAGAAACATTTGCCTTTCTCATAAGCAAATGAGAAAAAATTCTAATCTTTAATTATGGCATGAGTCGATCCATTATCAATCACAGAGAAATCTTCATGATTAATATTTGACCCAAACAAAATTTGAGGAATATCCCTTTATTCTTCAAAATGAAACGATATAAACAAAATAAACATAGTAGTAAATATCATTACCAAAAACATGATTAGTACTGTATTTACAAGACATGACCATATTAACTAGATTACTAAAGAAAACATGACTTGTCTTTATGTACAAGGATTATATTAATACGACCACACTAGATAATACAAACAACATAAATCAAAATATTTGAGTGTTTACATATCCATCATCGATCAAATGATTTATTTCTCCTTCCGAGAGTACAAATAAATCTGCTACATCCAAATGCATGAAGTAAATATTTTTTGAAGAAATAAAATTTGCTTCAACCTTCTTTCTGTTTTCTTTAATAAGGCTTGATAAAGCTCAACCAGGTGATTTGGCGTATGGCAGGTACATGACCAGTGCCCTTTTCCTCCACATCTATAGCATGTATTTTCTGTCATTTGTACTACTTTATGCGGACAAAGAGAAGCTCTCTCTCTCTCTATGCTCTCTCTCTTTCTCTCTCTCTCTCTCTCTCTCTCTCTCTCTCTCTCTCTCTCTCCCCCTAGATTTCCCACAAGTAATAGTCAATTCTGGCCGGAGAAAACCTCTAGCGCCTGCGCCGGCGACCACCAGTGGCCAGGTAAGCCCCCCTCTCTCCTCTATCTCTATTTTCTCTTCTCTCCCCATCCTACTCTTTGCCCTCCCCCACCCCCCCATTTATTCTCATCCTCAAAACCCTAGCAGTAGCATTTTCGACGACTATGTCGCCGCCAGCCCCCCCTTTTTCTTCTATTTTTCTAGTCTTAACCCCGTCTCTCTCTCTCTATTCTCTCTTCTCTCCCGACACTTCTCTTCTTCTCCCCCTTTTTCTTCTATTTTTTCTAGTTTCAGTCCCCTCCCTTTTTCGTCTTCATCTTTCTTTCCAAAGACAGCAGTTCGGTCCGGCGGCGCCAAGTCAAACCACCCCATATTCCGTGCGTCATACTACGGTGACAGCCCTGCCAGCCCCTATTCCTGTTAGCCCCATAGTGTTTATGTGTTTTCAGGTTGTATTTTACGGTACTTGTAGACGGACAGGAGACGCACACGGAAACGTAGCTGAGCAGGTAGGTGAGCTTTAACAAAGGACATAGGGAAGTTGAAAGGGAGTATGTCAGTCTTCGCAGACTCGGGTGTACATCAAGTCGAAACTCCAGGTTCTATTCTCGGGAGTTGGTACCTCCCGCCCTCTATTTCTCTTCCTCTTGTGGTAGTTATACTGTTGTCGTAGTAGTTCTTACTAGTTTAGTCATTATAGTAGCGTGCCTGTAGTTACTACTTGTTTTGCTTTAAGTTTGGACTGTTGTTGTTTGTGTTAGCGTTTTCCCTAGGATACCGTAGGTATAGTGGCTGGGATCTATAATGGTGGAGTATGGGCATATCCTCGGGGTGGGCGGGTGGTGGGGAGGAGGGAGGAAGGAGATAGGCTAATGGACGGGGCCCAAGGGGGTAAGGGGACCAAGGAAGCTTATAGGTTGAGAATTAGACGGTGGAACATAGGGACGTTGACTGGTAAGTATATAGAGCTGGCGAAGATTCTCAAGAAGAGAAAGGTCAGTATAGCTTGTGTTCAGGAGACTAGGTGGGTAGGATCGAGGGCGAGTAATGCGGACGGGTATAAATTATGGTTCTCAGGAAGCAATAAGGGTAAGAACGGAGTAGGTATTTTAGTGGATAGGGAACTCAGAGAGTCAGTGGTAGAGGTCAAGTGGGTGAATGATATATTAATGGAGATTAAGTTAGTAGTTGGAGGGATCACTCTGAATGTTATTATCACCTATGCGCCGCAAGCGAGTTTAGATGAGGAGGTTAAAAGGTGCTTTTGGGAGGGGCTGGACGGGTTGGTGCATGGTGTGCCGCTTGCGGAGAAGTTATTCATAGGAGGGAATTTCAATGGGCATATAGGGTTTTCTACTAGTGGCTATGGCGAGCTGCATGGCGGCTTCGGCTTTGGGGATAGGAACGGAGGAGGTACTTCATTATTGGATTTCGCTAGAGCTTTAGAGTTGGTGATCGCGAACTCTAGTTTTACGAAGAGGGAGGAGCATTTGGTTAGTTTCCGAAGGATGGTGGCTAAGATTTACATTGATTACCTCCTCCTCAAGAGATGTGATAGGTGGTTGTGCGAGGATTGCAAGGTTATCCCAAGTGAGTCCCTCGCGACACAATATTGGCTCTTGGTAATGGACGTCGGTGTATTATTTTTATTAGGAAGAAGAGGTTTGTTCGGGGTCAACCGAGGATTAGGTGGGGAGCCTTGACAAGGGATAAAGCTCTGGAGTTGAAGGGGAGGTTGATGGCTATAGGATCCTGGAGGAGTAGCAGGGACGCTAGCGAGATGTGGACATCAACAGCAGACTGTATAATAAAGGCGACGGAGAGGTGTTAGGGGTCTCGAAGGGTTACTCTGGCAGGCATCGGGCCGACTAGTGGTGGAATTATATGGTCCAAAGTAAATTGGAAGCAAACAAAGAGGTGTATCTTAGGTTAATGGAGAGAACAGACGAGGAAGAGAGGAAAGCGAACAGAGGAAGGTATAAGGAAGCCAGTAAGGAGGCGAAGTTAGCGGTCATGGAGGCTAAGACTGCAGTGTTTGGTCATCTATACGAGGAGTTAGGGGTCAAAGGAGGGAGAGAAGAAGTTATTTTGGTTATCCAAGGCGAGAGAGAGGAAGTCTCGTGACTTGGATCAAATAAGGTGCATCAAGGATGAGGAAGGCAGTGTATTGATGGAAGATGCCCAGATTAAGCGAAGATGGCAGGATTACTTCCATGGACTTATGAATGAAGAAGGGGACAGAGACATTGTTCTAGGGGAATTGGGGCGCTCCAAGACTCACCAAGACTTTAGGTATTGTAGGCGTATTAAGGCTGAGGAGGTCGTGGGAGCTATGCGCAAATGATTAGGGGCCGAGCGACCGGGCCAGACAAAACTCTGATAGAATTATGGAGGTGTGTTGGTAGAACAGACTTGAAATGGTTTACTGCGCTATTTAATTTTATCTTTAGGACGAAGAGGATGCCAGATGAATAGAGGTGGAGTACGATGATATCGCTTTACAAGAACAAAGGCGATATTCAGAATTGTAACAACTATAGGGGCAACAAGTTACTAAGTCATACCATGAAAGTTTGGGAGAGGGTGGTGGAAGGGAGGGTGAGGAGGGCAGTGTCTACATCCGACAACCAATTCGGGTTCATGCCGGATCATTCTACTACGGAAGCTATCCACCATATCAGGAGATTAGTGGAACGGTACAGAGATAGGAAGAAGGATTTGCACATGGTGTTTATTGACCTAGAGAAAGCTTATGACAAGGTTCCTAGGGAGGTTCTTTGGAGATGCCTGGATGTGGAAGGTGTGTTGGTAGCCTACATTAAGGTGATAAAGGACATGTATGAGGCTGCTATGACTCGAGTGAGGACTGTGGGAGGTGACTAGGAGAACTTTTAGGTTGTTATGGAGTTGCACCAGGGTCTGCGCTCATCATGTTCTTATTTGCCCTAGCGATGGATGCACAAACATGCCATATTCAAGGGAAGGTGCCATGGTGTATGTTGTTCGCTGATGATATAGTTCTGATTGATGAGATGCGATGCGAGGCAGCGTTAATAAGAGGCTGGAGGTTTGGAGACAGACCCTTGAGTCTAAAGGTTTCAAGTTGAGTAGGACTAAGACAGAATATTTGGAGTGTAAGTTCAGCGATGCGTCGGGGGAAGCAGACATGGACGTGAGGCTTGACTCGCAAGTAATCCCCAAGAGAGGAAGTTTCAAGTACCTTGGGTCAAGTATCCAAGTGGATGGGGAGATAAAAGAGAATGTCACGCACCGTATAGGAGTGGGGTGGATGAAATGGAGGTTAGCATCTGGAGTCCAAGAAGAGGATGTCACTCACCGTATGTGACAAGAAAGTGCCGCCAAAACTTAAAGGCAAGTTCTTTAGAGCAGTGGTTAGACCTGCCATGCTGTATGGAGCTGAGTGTTAGGCAGCCAAGAATTCTCATACCTAGAAGATAAAAGTGGAAGAAATGATGACGTTGAGATGGATGTATAGGCACGCTAGGCTGGATAAGATTAGAAATGAAAATATTTAGGAGAAGGTGGGTGTGGCTCCCATGGATGACAAGATGCGGGAAGCGAGGTTTAGATGGTTTGGGCACGTGCGGAGGAGAAGCATAGATGCCCCGGTTAGGAGGTGTGAGTGGTTGACATTGGCTTGTATGAGGAGAGGTAAAGGGAGGCCTAAGAAGTATCGGGGTGAGGTGATCAGGCAGGACATGACGCGACTTCAGATCTCCGAGGACATGGCTCTAGATAGGAAGGTGTGGAGGTCGAGCATCAGGGTTGTAGATTAGGAGGGAGTCGAGCATTTTTCTACGTTGTTCCGGGGGCGATGCTAGGCTGATAATGTTTCGCCTTGGGTTGTTAGTGGTTAATGTAGTTTCCACACTATTTTCTATGGCATTATTACTGGTTATTGTTATTGCTTTTATATCTATTTTCTTTTTCTTACAATGTTGATATTATTTTTCTGACATCTGTTGTTGTAACTGATCTATTGTCTATAGTTTATTTTCTTCTTCTTGAGTCGAGGGTCTTTCGTAAACAGCCTCTCTATCCCTCCGGGGTAGGGGTAAGGTCTGCGTACACTCTACCCTCCCCAGATACCACTTGTAGGATTTTACTGGGTTGTTGTTGTTATTTTGTACTGCTTTATGCTTTTGATCCTTCCTTTTCACTGCTGGTGGTAAAGGGGATTCTTTGGTGCATTATGACCACCATGATTAGAGATTCTTCCTCGACCATGGCCATGACCACGACAGGTGTCACAACCCCATTTCTACCATAGGCCGTGAAGGTGCCCAACGTTGCGGTTAGGCAAGCCAACTATTAATCAACACGTCAATCGATAGTCCATCACATATTTTAGTACAAGTGATGAAATAAATAAGCAAAATCGATCTATCTTCATAGTAAAATATCGATATTATCTTAAATGTTTGAATGTGGCCGAAATATAAATCTGAATATCATAACAAAAATGCAACCAAACACCACAAATCCAGGGGCCCACACGCCCGGATTTCGAATATTCTCGAAGATAAATATTACCCATAGGACTACAAATTCAAATATATAATTTATTCCAAATTCCATGCCTCATTTCGTGATCAAAACTCAAAATTATCATTTCTAGGTTTCTTCCAAAAATCCCACAATTTCTACTATTTTCCATTTTAATCCATATATAATCCATATATTTAGCTCACAATGAGTATGAATCACTCACCTTATGATAGATCATGAAATGGCTCTTCCAAATTGCCCAAAAATTGCCTTAGCAAGAGAGAAATAGGTTGAAACGAGCAAATTCCTGATTTGCTAACTCATACACTGCCCAGTTGTCCCTCTTCGTGATCGCGAAGGCCAACACAGCCTTAGCCAAAATCTCCTTCTATACGAATACGAGGGACCACACGTGATCGCGAACCCAGGCCGGCCAAACCTGCGTGAATGCGAGCCAGGCTCCGCGATCAAGAAGGGCAATCCTTCTAGTCTCTGAACATTCTCTTCCACGATTGCGAATGACCTCACATGATCGCGATGAGCAACCTTCCAATATAGGCCAGACACATCGCATTCGCGACCATCAATACACGAATGCGAAGAACAACTTGACCACCAAATGTGAACTCGACGCCTTTCTGCAATCGCGGAGAACAATGCCTTCTCCAGCTCCACACAACACTTCGCGATCGCGATACCTTCTCCGCGATCGCGATGCATACCCCTGGTACCAGAAACCAGCAAATGCAAATCTAAGGGAAATGGTTCGAAACCATCCTGAAACACACCTGAGGCCCTCCAGGACTCGTCCAATCATAGCAACCAGTCCCCATACTTTATCCAAACTTGTCCAAAGGCTCAAAATGCCACGAATAACATCAAAACCAAGAATCAATGACCAAAATCCTTCTCTTAACTTTCAAACCTTCAAACTTTGTCAAACAAGTCTGAATCATACTTAGACATTTCGGATCATAACCAAACTCCGCACTCAAGTTCCAATCAACTAAATGGACCTATACGAGGTCCCGAAATACCACCTGGAGTCTGATAACACCAAAGTCCACTCGAAGTCAAACTTAGCAAATTCAAGAATCTTGAAAATGCAAACATCTGGCAATTAGCGTTAAATCGCTCCCGGACCACACGATACTCAACCCGAATATACGCCCAAGTCTGAAATCACCTTACAAAACTATATGAATCGATGTCATTTACTCAAAAGTCAAACATTGGTTAATTCTTCCAATCTAAAGCTTCTGAATTGAGAATTATTCTTTCAAATTAACTTCGAACTTCTTGAAAATCAAAATCAATTACACATGCAAATCATAATGCATAAAATGAAGCTACTCAAGGTCTAAAACTGCCGAATGACATGCTAAAGCTCAAAATGACTAGTTGGGTCATTACATCCTCCCCCACTTAAACATATGTTCGTCCTCAAACATGACAAGAGTCGTTTTCAAGCTGTCAAATCACTGTATAACTCATCATGCACATACACGTGCCACCTTAATTCATATAAGCACATTAGAACACCTCTAACTGAAGATCCTTCCTGTGACCTTAACCCACAAGCCTAAGAACCAAATTCCAATATCCAAAATTTCCCATAAGGTCCGATAATTGCATACATACACTGTATCAAACACAATGAGCCATATCCAAGAAAAATTATACACCCAAGATGTAACCACACGATGTACCGCATAACTCATATGCCCATATTAATATCTTCCAATTGTAGTTGCTTATTATCGAACCCACTACTGGTAATATACCTCATGACACATAAAAAAACTTGTTCCAACCCTTGCAATACTATAATGATGAAAAAGATGTGCAGAAATTCATAACCACCTGTCAAATCAATAAATCATTGACTTCTATCACTCAACAAGAACCATTACCAAATTCTGAGTTGATTAGCGACATTCTTCCTTAAAACATACATTATACAAATCTGATTGCACTGATTCCAGGTCAAATAGCCTCGACTCACCCACCACAAGCTGCTTAACTGACATGCCACATCAACCACCATCAAAAATCTCATTTGACGTGATCCATGCGCCAACAAATCACCACTCGAGTATGACCAATTAGGAAAGAAAACCCATGTACCAGAACTATCCAGCCCGCATAACGAATAAAACAACCAAATAGATAAGTACAAGGAATTATACTGAACATCTCACCATTGCAACGTGCAAACCGATCCATAAATTGTCACGCCCCGAACCTAGGAGCGAGACAAGCACCCGGTGCCTCACCTAACCTGGCGTACCAAATTGCGACTAAGGGACTCTGAACATATAATGTCATACTTTGACGATGGGGCCACCTTGCAAGACAATTTGCAAAGCAAAATATAAAACTGAATGGAAACTAGCACTAACTAAACATCAATATAAAGCTAGGCCGACAAGGCCGTCATAGCTACTACAGCTGACAAACCATCAAATATACATACCAGGCCTACAAACCCAACATACTGCACTAACCAACAGGATATGTCTACAAGCCTCTACTGATAGATGTACTATGATCGGAACAGGGCCCCGACCTACCCATAACATATATACAGATATACATAAGATGTACACAACACTCTAGACCTGGTAACTCCGAAAGACATGGAGCTTACCGATCAGGCTGAACTCGGGAAACACCTACTGAGGAGATCTACTCGTCTGTCTATCTGAACCTGCATGCATGAAATGCAGCATCCCCGGAAAAGGGACGTCAGTACGAAATAATGTACCGAGTATGTAAGGCAATAACATAACTGAAAATCGAAACTGAACTGATAATATAATAACTGGAAGTAACTGGGAGTCAAAGATGATCTGGAGATATACTTACCTGCTGATACTGACTCAACTCCTTCAATATAGTAAGTAAAATAATTGTACGGCCTTATAAGGCTTGGTATATATATAACTGCTCTGCCATAGTAGGCTCGCTCATAGGCGCTCGGCCATACTAGGCTATGTATCTCGGCCATGCTGGGCTCGCTCATAGGCGCTCGGCCACAGTAGGCTCGGTATATAACTTTCCATCTGATCAGAGGTTGCCCAATAGGGGCCTGCCCATCGATTATAGCTCGATGGTAATGAAAATACTGTAATACTGTATATATAGGCTTGCTGCTCTCTTGACTGGAAGAAGACAATACTAAAATTGAATATAGAGTCTCAATAAGGAATAATATTGTAACTTATGAGACTAGAATAGTGTGAATAAATTCATGAATATGAACTTCTCTTTTTGTCTCATTACTAACACATGTAGCTACGAGATCATGCCAAAATGAAGGAAGGCTTAGCCTTAACATACCTTATCACAATCTTTCCAATCACCAAGTTGAACTCACCTCTTCGCACCTTAATCTACAAGAATGATAATAATACTATCGTTAAGTTACGAAAGGTACAACTATCGCACAACGAACGACAAACCTATTTTGTATTAAAACGGGCAGCATCTCCCCTATAATCCTTACTTCCTCCAAATTCAAGATAACACCAACAATACAAGAACAGAACAATAACAACATATATACATCATTTTACAGCCCTATATACACCATCAAATACTACAAAACAGCCCAACACACCCCAATCTCTTCGTACACAAAATGACCACCGTAGTAGTGTCAAACGGCACGAAAATGTTATGACGAACGACCAGCCAACCACCCTACATTTATATGGTGTTTATAAACCCACTTCCTCCTCCAAAACTCCACAAAATAGTAGTAAAACACGCAGCCCAACAGCAACACAAAACAGTCCACAAAACAGTCCGCTACAAGTGAATAACTCGAACTCACGGCTTTCCGATCACCGTCCCGTGAGTTCTTACAAGTATAGAACGACTTACCATGAATTTACAGAAGAAAAACTGGATGAAAGAGAGCAGTAAACTCACCTTATTTGTTGGATAACTCAGCTCCTATCTTGGTTCTTCAAACTCTAGGTTTTACCTCCAATTAGAACTTGAAAGGGAGAGAAAATCAATTAGGGTTTGTGGGAAATTTTTGGGAGGATTCTTTGCAGAGCTTATGTCTTGTTATTATGCTCTATTTTAAGTCTAATATATGAATAAAATAGGCCCTTAAAAGGCCTCTTTGGACGACCCGAAATGGCCCATTTTTGGGCTTTCATTTAAGCAAGTAGGTGACACACCTACTTGTCACCTAGCAGCTTGCGCAGTATCGCAAAAATGCCCATATCTCATTACTCCGATGTCATATTGACAAACGGTTTAATGCATTGGAAAATAGACTCATAGATCTTTAATTTGATGGGTGGAACACCCCATAACTCTAAGTATATTGGGAGAAAATCGCAGTTACATTTGACCCAAAGTTTCAGTAAAACTTATGAATGTAACTTGTGATGACTTTCATCGACTTTTGTTCCACAACTCTCTTGACTTCAAAACTTAACACACGGATGTCATACGACTAATATAAATCATAACATAATCTCCTTATCATGTTAAGCACCCTAGTCTCACCCCAAAGGTATATGTTATAACATTCCCAACTTGTCGACTTTCGACGAAACATTATTTTCTTCAATTGCTTTAGCTTCTGAACTGTCCAACCCTCTTTGTACTTGTTGTTCATGATCTTCAATATTTGTAACCTCAGAGGTAACATGATTAACTTACTTTATATACTTTTAAATATTATCTCATTTTTGGTCCTACATTATTTTGCTTACGACGCATTTTTACGTACGAAAATATAGGGTGTAACATCACTCCCCCCTTGGGAACATTCGTCCTCGAATGTTTACTCTTAGAGACTTTGGAAAATTTTGCCAAAGTATCCTTCGTACACTAGGTTAAAACCAACCTGCACGTAGCCAGAAACATACTATGCATGCCACATATGGCCAATCTTTATAAATAGCAGCAATTTGCCTCACCGACCGTAAATCATAAATATTGAAAGTGAAAAATAAAAGCTTACCTGATGACCTGCTAGCCTACATAGAGCTATGTTGTAGCGTCCCATCTCGAACCATATCTTCAGTTTGAAATAGGTGGGGGTATTTAGACTTCATTTCTTCCTCCGATTCCCACGTCATCTCTTCTACATTCTTGCTCCTCCATAAAACCTTTACGGAAGCTACCTCCTTATTTCGTAGATTGCGGATTTGTCGGTCTAGGATGGCAACTGGAATTTCCTCGTATGACAAGTCCTCTGTAATCTGTACATCATCCGTGGGCACCACTCGGGTAGGATCGCCAATGCACTTCCGTAGCATAGATACGTGAAAAACCGGATGGACAGACTCCAATTCTGAGGGCAACTCTAACTCATAAGCTACTTGGCCCACTCTCCGAATGATCCTATAAGGCCCAATATACCGTGGGCTAAGCTTGCCTTTCTTGCCAAACCTCATCACGCCCTTCATAGGTGATACCTTTAAGAATACCCAGTCATTAATCCTGAACTCTAAGTCTCGTCGCCGCACGTTAGAATATGACTTCTGACGACTCTGAGCTGTCAACAGTCGCTCCCGGATGAGCTTTACTTTCTCTATGGCCTGTTGAACCAGGTCTGGCCCATATAACCCAGATTCCCCAACATCAAACCACCCTATAGGAGATCTGCACTTACGCCCATATAAAGCCTCGTACGGAGCCATCTGAATACTGGAGTGGTAACTGTTATTATATGCAAACTCGACAAGAGGTAGATGTTCATCCCAACTTCTTTTAAAATCCAACACACATACTCGTAACATATCCTCAAGCGTCTGAATTGTGCGCTCGGCTTGTCCATCAGTCTGTGGATGAAAAGCTGTGCTGAGATTCACCTGAGTCCCTAGACCTCTCTGAAATGACCTCCAAAAATGTGCTGTAAACTGAGCCCCACGGTCAGATATAATAGAAACTGGTACTCCGTGTAGCCGCACTATCTCCTTAATATATAACTTTGCATAATCTTCTGCTGTATATGTAGATCTGACCGGTAGGAAGTGAGCTGATTTCGTGAGCCTATCGACTATCACCCATATGGAATCGAACTTACGATTAGAACGAGGTAAACCCGTGATAAAGTCCATGTTTATCGCCTCCCATTTCCATGTCGGGATCTCTATAGTCTGCATTAGCCCTCCAGGCTTCTGGTGCTCTATCTTCACTTGCTGGCAACTAGTACATTAGGCGACAAACTTAGCAATGTTCTTCTTCATATCATTCCACCAGTACACATCCTTAATGTCATGATACATCTTCGTCGACCCAGGATGGATGGAATACCATGAATAATATGCCTTTGACATAATCCTATCTCGTAGCCCTGCTACATCTGGAACACATAAGTGACCCCTATATCTGAGAACCCCATCTCCCTTTAGCTCTAACAGTGGCTTATTCTGCTGCGGAACTCGCTCTCTCAGCTCGACCAACTCTGGGTCCTCGTACTACCTTTCCTTGACTTCCGCTATGAGGGATGATTTTGTAGTGTTTTGGAGTACAACTCCACCATCCTCAGAATCTACTAACCGAACCCCCAACGAAGACAATTGATGAATCTCTCTAGCTAATTGTCTTTTCTTGGGCTCTACATGTGCTAAGCTACCCATAGATCGGCGACTTAAGGCATCTGCTACAACATTAGCTTTCCCTGGATGGTAGAGAATGTTAACATCGTAATCTTTCAATAACTCAAGCCATCGCCTCTATCGCAAATTCAACTCTTTCTGCTTGAAGATATATTGTAGGCTTTTATGATCAGTAAATACATCAACATGAACACCATATAAATAATGCCGCCATATCTTAAGTGCATGGACAACCGCAGCTAACTCGAGGTCGTGGGTCGGATAATTCCTCTCGTGCTTCCTCAACTGCCTTGAAGCATACGCAATTACCTTCCCATGTTGCATCAGGACACATCCTAACCCAACACCTGATGCATCACAATACACGGCATAACCCTCTAGACCCTCTGGAAGTGTTAGAACTGGAGCTGAGGTCAACCTGTTCTTAAGTTCTTGGAAACTCCGCTCGCAAGCCTCTGTCCATTGAAACTTAGTTTCTTTCTGTGTCAACTTCGTCAATGGTGCCGAAAGGGAAGAAAAACCCTCTACGAACCTCCGATAGTATCCTGCTAAGCCTAGAAAGCTACGAACCTCTGTCAGAGTGGTAGGTCTAGGCCAAGATTTCACGGCCTCAATCTTCTGAGTGTCTACCTTTATCCCTTCATCTGATACAATATGCCCCAAGAATGCTACAGACTTCAACCAGAACTCACATTTAGAAAACTTAGCATATAACTTACGATCACGGAGGGTTTGGAGTACCGCTCGCAGGTGGTCCGCATGCTCATCCTCTGAACGGGAATAAACCAGAATATCATCAATAAATACTATCACGAACAGATCTAAAAATGGCCGGAATAGGCTATTCATCAAGTCCATAAATACAGCGGGTGCATTAGTCAACCCGAAGGACATGACAAGGAACTCGAAGTGGCCATATCGGGTCCTGAAGGCTGTCTTCGGAATATCTTTTCCCGAACTCTGACCTGGTGGTACCCCGACCTCAAATCTATCTTTGAAAAGCATCTAGCCCCCTACAACTGATCAAACAAGTCATCGATCCTTGGAAGTGGATACTTATTCTTAATAGTTACCTTGTTCAGCTGCCTATAATCGATACACATCCTCAGCGAGCCGTCTTTCTTCTGCACAAATAGTACTGGTGCACCCCAAGGTGAGGTACTGGGCCTGATGTAACCTTTCTCCAACAAATCTTTTAATTGCTCCTTCAATTCGCCAGGTGCCATTCTATATGGAGGGACGGATATTGGTTGAGTTCCTGGAAGCAAATCGATGCTAAAATCAATCTCTCGCTCTGGAGGAATACCTGGAAGCTCATCTGGAAACACATCTGCATACTCTTTGACTACGGGAATAGACTGAAGTGTAGGTATCTCAGCATCTGCATCTCTAACTCGCACAATATGATAAATGCACCCTTTTGCGATCATTTTCCTCGCCTTCAGATAGGAAATAAACCTACCTCTGGGTGTTGGTGTATTACCTACCCATTCAAGGACTGGCTCACCCGGAAAATAAAATCTGGCTGCCTTTGCTCGGCAATCAACTGTGGCATAGCAAGCTGCCAACCAGTCCATGCCCATGATAGCATCAAAATCCATCATTTCTAGCTCAACTAGGTCAGCTGAGGTCTGATGACTACAAATTGTCACCGTACAACCTCGGTAAACCCGTCTAGCAATAATCGATTCTCCGACCGGTGTAGATACCGCAAAAG
Organism: Nicotiana tomentosiformis; assembly: GCF_000390325.3. Taxonomy (NCBI): domain Eukaryota; kingdom Viridiplantae; phylum Streptophyta; class Magnoliopsida; order Solanales; family Solanaceae; genus Nicotiana; species Nicotiana tomentosiformis. The sequence goes on along the minus strand of NC_090823.1, from coordinate 75,111,551 downwards.
GATCACTTAGTATTTCAGGCACTATACCAAACTTCCTCGCGACAAATGGGGTAATATATGATAAAGTAGATCCTGGGTCTATCAAAGCATAAGCATCGTGAGAGCAAATGGTTAATATACCTGTCACAACGTCTGGTGAAGACTCCTGGTCCTGTCGACCCGCTAAAGCATAGATACGGTTCTGATTACCACTTGAACTGGAACCTCTACCTCTGCCCCGACCTCTACCAGCCGAAGACTGAGACTCGCGCCCTGAAGGATGCACGGACATAGATGATCCTGTTGCTGAACTCGCTGGTTGTACCATTCCCCCCGAATCTCTATTTGGGAAATCCCGCATCATATGCCCTGGACGCCCACATGTATAACAAGCATCAGAACCTGCTCGGCATTGGCCCAAGTGTCCTCTACCACAGATGTCACACCGTGGAGAAATGACCATGTCTGCACAGATCCTCGCTGTCACTGCAAACCCGATGCCCGTGAGCTCTCACCTGGTCCTGACTGAGTATAGCGGTCATACCTGTAACCCTGTAACCGAGGTGGCGGAGGCCTAGGTGGCCGTCCGAAGTACTGGGTCCTATAACTACCCTGAGATTGCTCCTGAGACCTAGGAAATCTCATCCTCTTACGTTGCCCTTGCTCAGCCCTCTCTGTACCCTGCTGCCGACGCCTACCCCTTTCTATATTCTGGGCGAATGCCTGAATCCGAGAGATATCCATACTATCCTGCAATGCAGCGGTGGAACATGCCTCGGTTAACTCTGGGGCTAACCCTGCTATAAACCTGTGAATCCTGTCCCGCATAGTAGCAACTATGGATGGTGCATATCTGGCCAATGAGTCAAAACGGAGACTATACTCTCGAACACTCATATTACCCTGCTTGAGGGATAGAAACTGATCGACTCGAGCCTGTCGGATCTCCCGTGGTAAGTACTGGTCAAGGAAGGCATCTGAAAAATTCTCCCAAATAGCTGGAGGTACATCACGTCCCCTGGACCTCTCCCATCCCTCGTACCAAAGGATGGCTATATCTCGGAGTCGAAAAGCTGCTAGCTCAACTGCCTCTTTCTCTGTGGCATGCATAACACGAAAGATCCTGTGAAGCTGATCTATGAAATCCTGCGGGTCCTCCCTCTGATCTGTCCCCATGAATTCTGGGGGACTCAAAGCAATAAACTCTCGGACCCTTGAACTCCTAGACCCCTCAAAAGTTCCTGCACTAGCTGATGCCCTAGCCTGTTGCTGGGTAGCTACCAACTGTGTCAACAAATGCACCGCACTTCTCAAGTCCTGATCTGATGGAAGTGGAGGGGGAACTGGATGTGCGGTTTCCCTAGGAATCTCCGTAGTTGGTGGAGGAGCCGGTAATGGCTGAGTAGGGGTCTCACCTTGAGCCTCAGACTGGGCCCCATCTACTGGGGTTACCCTGCTGGTCCCCTCACTTACTGCTGTATCTCACCTCTGGTTAGCCGTAGTCTTCCTAGTCACCGTCATCTGTGCATGCAAACACCAACACATAAGTTTAATTCAAATTTCCTATAACTCAGTTCTATGGCACGATTTAGATTTCAAAGAAGGGTAACCAACTCCTAAATGCCCTGTAGTGCCCTGCTTATATAATGTGGTGCACAACACATCTATAAACAAGACTCTACTAGACACGGCTTGTAGACTCCCTAGGATAGAACTGCTCTGATACCAAGTTTGTCACGCCCCGAACCTAGGAGCGAGACAAGCACCCGGTGCCTCACCTAACCTGGCGTACCAAATTGCGACTAAGGGACTCTGAACATATAATGTCATACTTTGGCCACGGGGCCACCTTGCAAGACAATTTGCAAAGCAAAATATAAAACTGAATGGAAACTAGCACTAACTAAACATCAATATAAAGCTAGGCCGACAAGGCCGTCATAGCTACTACAGCTGACAAACCATCAAATATACATACCAGGCCTACAAACCCAACATACTGCACTAACCAACAGGATATGTCTACAAGCCTCTACTGATAGATGTACTATGATCGGAACAGGGCCCCGACCTACCCATAACATATATACAGATATACATAAGATGTACACAACACTCTAGACCTGGTAACTCCGAAAGACATGGAGCTTACCGATCAGGCTGAACTCGGGAAACACCTACTGAGGAGATCTACTCGTCCGTCTATCTGAACCTGCATGCATGAAATGCAGCGTCCCCGGAAAAGGGACGTCAGTACGAAATAATGTACCGAGTATGTAAGGCAATAACATAACTGAAAATCGAAACTGAACTGATAATATAATAACTGGAAGTAACTGGGAGTCAAAGATGATCTGGAGATATACTTACCTGCTGATACTGACTCAACTCCTTCAATATAGTAAGTAAAATAATTGTACGGCCTTATAAGGCTCGGTATATATATAACTGCTCTGCCATAGTAGGCTCGCTCATAGGCGCTCGGCCATACTAGGCTATGTATCTCGGCCATGCTGGGCTCGCTCATAGGCGCTCGGCCACAGTAGGCTCGGTATATAACTTTCCATCTGATCAGAGGTTGCCCAATAGGGGCCTGCCCATCGATTATAGCTCGATGGTAATGAAAATACTGTAATACTGTATATATAGGCTTGCTGCTCTCTTGACTGGAAGAAGACAATACTAAAATTGAATATAGAGTCTCAATAAGGAATAATATTGTAACTTATGAGACTAGAATAGTGTGAATAAATTCATGAATATGAACTTCTCTTTTTGTCTCATTACTAACACATGTAGCTACGAGATCATGCCAAAATGAAGGAAGGCTTAGCCTTAACATACCTTATCACAATCTTTCCAATCACCAAGTTGAACTCACCTCTTCGCACCTTAATCTACAAGAATGATAATAATACTATCGTTAAGTTACGAAAGGTACAACTATCGCACAACGAACGACAAACCTATTTTGTATTAAAACGGGCAGCATCTCCCCTATAATCCTTACTTCCTCCAAATTCAAGATAACACCAACAATACAAGAACAGAACAATAACAACATATATACATCATTTTCCAGCCCTATATACACCATTAAATACTACAAAACAGCCCAACACACCCCAATCTCTTCGTACACAAAACGACCACCGTAGTAGTGTCAAACGACCCGAAAATGTTATGACGAACGACCAGCCAACCACCCTACATTTATATGGTGTTTATAAACCCACTTCCTCCTCCAAAACTCCACAAAATAGTAGTAAAACACGCAGCCCAACAGCAACACAAAACAGTCCACAAAACAGTCCGCTACAAGTGAATAACTCGAACTCACGGCTTCCGATCACCGTCCCGTGAGTTCTTACAAGTATAGAATGACTTACCATGAATTTACAGAAGAAAAACTGGATGAAAGAGAGCAGTAAACTCACCTTATTTGTTGGATAACTCAGCTCCTATCTTGGTTCTTCAAACTCTAGGTTTTACCTCCAATTAGAACTTGAAAGGGAGAGAAAATCAATTAGGGTTTGTGGGAAATTTTTGGGAGGATTCTTTGCAGAGCTTATGTCTGGTTATTATGCTCTATTTTAAGTCTAATATATGAATAAAATAGGCCCTTAAAAGGCCTCTTTGGACGACCCGAAATGGCCCATTTTTGGGCTTTCATTTAAGCAAGTAGGTGACACACCTACTTGTCACCTAGCAGCTTGCGCAGTATCGCAAAAATGCCCATATCTCATTACTCCGATGTCATATTGACAAACGGTTTAATGCATTGGAAAATAGACTCATAGATCTTTAATTTGATGGGTGGAACACCCCATAACTCTAAGTATATTGGGAGAAAATCGCAGTTACATTTGACCCAAAGTTTCAGTAAAACTTATGAATGTAACTTGTGATGACTTTCATCGACTTTTGTTCCACAACTCTCTTGACTTCAAAACATAACACACGGATGTCATACGACTAATATAAATCATAACATAATCTCCTTATCATGTTAAGCACCCTAGTCTCACCCCAAAGGTATATGTTATAACATTCCCAACTTGTCGACTTTCGACGAAACATTATTTTCTTCAATTGCTTTAGCTTCTGAACTGTCCAACCCTCTTTGTACTTGTTGTTCATGATCTTCAATATTTGTAACCTCAGAGGTAACATGATTAACTTACTTTATATACTTTTAAATATTATCTCATTTTTGGTCCTACATTAGTTTGCTTACGACGCATTTTTACGTACGAAAATATAGGGTGTAACATCACTCCCCCCTTGGGAACATTCGTCCTCGAATGTTTACTCTTAGAGACTTTGGAAAATTTTGCCAAAGTATCCTTCGTACACTAGGTTAAAACCAACCTGCACGTAGCCAGAAACATACTATGCATGCCACATATGGCCAATCTTTATAAATAGCAGCAATTTGCCTCACCGACCGTAAATCATAAATATTGAAAGTGAAAAATAAAAGCTTACCTGATGACCTGCTAGCCTACATAGAGCTATGTTGTAGCGTCCCATCTCGAACCATATCTTCAGTTTGAAATAGGTGGGGGTATTTAGACTTCATTTCTTCCTCCGATTCCCACGTCATCTCTTCTACATTCTTGCTCCTATAGAGAATACGCATTCTTATCAGGCCTACCAATGGGCCTCCAAATCAATTCCGATCATCTCGAAATAGGCAAATAGCCTTCCAAAGATCTACAATGACCTCATTTGTGATGCATGCAACAAGCTATCAAATTTTGAACAAACATTCACAACCCACAACCGGAGGAATAGTCTGCCTCTCAGAAATAAACTCTCCAATCTGTGACAGTACCAGAATCTCCATAAATGATCTCAGTCTCTCCCACATAAATGACTGGCATGTCATACATAAACAATCACCCATGGAAGATACTCCCATAACCTTGCGCACTAAGTAGAAAAATCTCAACATCAATGGATGTCATTCCCCAACTCCCACCGGAGCCGCGACGGCACCTAACACTACTTGCTAGGCAAGCCAATAGTCACGCAATAACTACAAATTTGAAAAAACAAGGTTTAATAAACTCAACAGTGGAAATATAATGAAATATCTAAGAAGCAACAACAAAACTACTACAACCATCCCAATGATTTGGTGTCAACGAGTACATGAGCAATACTGAATATCAAAATACAAACCAAATCCACAATACAACTATCTGGAAAATAGAACAGTAATAAGAGAAATAAAGGAAAGAGAGTCAAGGTCTGCGGATGACATAGCAGCTACCCTGAAGTCTCCCAAATACTAGTAGCAACACGGCTCTAGAAATCACCACATCCAGATGTACCTAGATCTACACACGAAGTGCAGAGTGTAGTAAGATTACAATCGACCTTATGTACTCAATAAGTAACAAAACTAACCTTGGGCTGAAAGCGGCGAGGAGCTCAGAAGAAAACAGTCAGAGACTAATATCAATGACAACACATATATAATGATGACAGTAACAATAAGTAACTCAAAGGAATTATCATAATCAGCTCGTTCACATTACAAGAATTTAGACATGCTTCCAAGTATAACAATTAAAGCCCAACACTAATAAGAACATATCATTTACCAGCTAGCATGCGCAATGATATATCTATATGCCTACATGTCAAATATGCATGTCAAGTGAATGATTTCATGGTGGTATCCCCGAGTGCTCTCACTCTAAGCATACGCAAGGTGTCTGTGTCAAATGCCCACTTCATCACACACACAATCACTCAGCATTGTACGGGTGCCCGACATCAATGCCCCTCACCAAAGCACGGGTATATATATCATTGTGCATGCGTTCACTACTGGCATGTCAGACTCTGGAGGGGCGGATCCTGCCCAAGCAATAATCAAAAGCCAATATGGCCTGCTACAGCGTGAAGCCCGATCCAAATAGGAGTAAAGCCAATATGGCTTGCTGCAGCGTACAGCCCAATCCAAATAACACTCACAACACGACTCTAATACCCACCACACTCATCAACCTGTCAAGTCTTAAGGGCTCACAAATCTCATATCACTTATCCTAAATAGTACCACATATGGAAAATAACCACAATGTGTGATGTAACAAGGAATGATGAACAGAGACTGAGATATGATATACAAATGTAGAATCATGAGTGTATAATTATAGTTAAGCCAGATAGCCCAAAACAACAGAAATAGCCTCATTAGGTCTCAACCAAATAATCACATAGCCTAAACATGATTTATAACATGAATCATGACTCAGATAATCAAACAAGTAGGGAAAACATGGGTATAACAAGGTATGATAGCAAAAACAAGTCCGGTAATAATCTATAAGTCAACTCGAATCATGACTATCATGTGCACGCCCACACGCCTGTCGCCTAGCATGTGTGTCATGCCCAATACATCTCATATAGCATGATTCATAGGGATAATTACCCTCAAATCCAAGTTTAGATATGTTACTTACCTCAAAACGCGCAATTCAATACTCCAAAAACCATTACCTCGCGAATCAGCCTCTAAGCGACTCGAATCTAGTCAAAGCAACTTAATATTATCAATAAAAGCCATCAGAAACAATTACAAATGATAAAGCTAAGGTCTTGAATCAAATATGCAAAGTCAACCCAAAAGGTCAATCCCGAGCCCACACCCCAGAACCCGACAAAATTCACAAATTCTGAACGTCTATTCAATTACAAGTCCAACCATACTAATTTAATCCAATTCCATCTACAAATCAACCCCCAAATCACTAAATCTCACTCTCCAATATCATAGTCCCCAAATTTCACTTCAAATTTATGTAAACTAGGTGTAATAATCAATGGGTAATCAATAAATAACATCAAAAGTGATCAAACTTTACTTACCTCTTCAATTAGGATGAAAAGCACTCAGAAAATTGCCTTAGACCTAGCTTCATAAATCCAAAATGAGAAAAATAAATAAGGACCAAACCCTTGTTTATGAAATCTGCCCAGCGATCTCGCATCTACGTCCCCCAAATTTGCACTTGCGATACCGCTTTTGCGGTACAAACCACGCTTCTGCGTACTCAACTTAAATCCCGACCTATCGCTACTGCGGTAAAGTTCCTGCATCTGCGCACCCACTCCTGTGGCAAATATTCTACACCTGGCATCCCTAATCCTCCAACCACATTCTGCATCTGCGATTCCTTCCTTGCAGAAGCGCCTCTGTTTCTGCAGAAACATGTATGCATCGGCGATCTCCCTTCTCCCAGCCGACCCTGTATTTGAAGTCCTTCTCACGCATCTGCAGACTACTTCCGCATCTCCAAACCCATCTTAGTCTAACCTTCCTTGGTTTCTGCGTTCAAGTTGCCGCTTATGCGGCCTCGCACCTGCGGCCAAACCATCGCATGTGCAAAAGCATCAGGAACCAGAAACTTCTGCAATCCCCTAAGTCCAAACATGATCCGTCAACCATTCGAAACACACTCGAAAAGCCCCCTAGACCTCATCCAAACATACTAATGAGTCCTAAAACATAATACAAACCTACTCGAAGACTCAAATCATAGCAAACAACATCAAAACCACGAATTGCACCCCAAGCCAAGCCTAATGAACTAATAAACTTCCAACTTCCGAAACTCATGTCGAACCATATCGAATCAACTCCGAATGATCTCAAATTTTGCACACTAGTGCCAAGTGACACAACGGACCTATTCCAACTCCTGGAACCAAAATCTAAACCTGATATCAACAAAGTCAACTCTCGGTCAAACCTCTCAACCTTCCAAACCTTCAACTTTCCAAGTTTCGCCAAAAAGCATCAAATCAACCCACGGACCTCTAAACCAACACCTAGGCATATTCCCAAGTCCAAATTCACTATACAAAGCTATTGGAACCATCAACACATTATTCTGAAGTCGTCTATATAAAAGTCAAACTCCGGTTAACGCTTAAATATAAGCTTCCAACCATGGAACTAAGTATGCCAATTCACTCCAAAACTTCCTTAAAACCAATCCCAACCATCCTGACAAGTCACATAACCCTAAATGAACATACAAGAGAAAATAAATAGGGGAACAGGGCTACAATACACAAAACGATAGGTCGAATCGTTACTTTCTCCCCCTCTTAAACAAACATTCATCCTCGAACGGGTCTAAAATCATACCTGGGGTCTCAAATAAGTGAGGATATCTGCTCTGTATCTCCTGCTCGGTTTCCCAAGTAGCCTCCTCGACTGACTGTCCTCTCCAATGAATCTTCACTGATATTATGTTCTTTGACCTCAATTTTTGAACCTGCCGGCCCAAAATGGCCACTAGCTCCACATCATAAGTTTGATCCCCGTCTAGCTGCACCTACTGAATTCCAAAACATGCGACGGATCACCATGATACTTCCGGAGCATAGATACATAAAACACTAGGTGAACACTTGATAGACTAGGTGGCAATGCAAGTCTGTAGGCCACCTCTCCAACCCTCTCAATCACCTCAAAAGGGCTAATATACCTAGGACTTAACTTCCCCTTCTTCCCGAATCTTATCACACCCTTCATGTGCAAAACTCTGAGCAGAACCTTCTCACCCACCATAAATGGAACATCACAAACCTTTCAATCATCATAACTCTTCTGCCTGGACTGTATTATATGAAGTCATTCCTGAATCACTTTCACCTTCTCCAAGACATCAGGACCAAATCAATGCCCAACAACCTAGCCTCCCCAAGCTCAAACTAACCAACCGGAGAACGACATCTCCTCCCATACAAAGCCTCAATAAGGGGCCATCTAGATACTCGACTAGAAGCTATTGTTGTAGGCGAACTCTACTAATGAAAGAAAACAATTCGATGAACCTCTGAAATCCATAACACAGGCACATAGCATGTCCTCCAAGATCAGAATAGTCCGCTCGGACTGCCCGTCCATCTGAGGATGGAATGTTTTACTCAACTCTACCCAAATAACCAAATCTCACTACACCGCAGCAAAACTGTGATGTGAACTGTGTGCCTTGATCAGAAATGATGGAAATGGGCATGTTGGGCAGGCGGATAATCTCCCTGATGTAAATCTGAGCCAACCGCTCTGAAGAATAGGATGTCATCATTGGAATGAAGTGTGCAGACTTAGTCAATAGGTCCACAATAACCCAGACTGTGTCATATTTCTTCAAGGTCCGCGATAAGCCTACCAAAACATCCATAGTGATGCGCTTCCACTTCCACTCCGGTATTCCAATCACTGAGTCAACACTCACGGTTTCTGATGATCATACTTCACCTGTTGGCAATTCAGACACCGAGAGACATAAGAAATAATATTTTTCTTCATTCTCCACCACCAATAGTGTTGTTTCAAGTCACGGTACAGCTTCGTGACACTTGGGTGAATAGAATAGCGCGAACTGTGGGCCTCCTTAAGGATCAAATCTCTCAAACCATCAACATTTGGAACACAAATCAGGCCTTGATGCCACATAACACCACCATCACCAATCACAACCTCCTTAGCACCACACTGCAGCACCGTGTCCCTCAACACCATCAAGTGAGGATCATTAAATTGGCGAGCCTTGATACGCTCCAACAACGATGTCTGTGCCACAGCGCAACCAAGAACGCGGCCATACTGACCATACTATCAGCCTTCCTACTCAATGCATCGGCCACCACATTGGCTTTCCTTGGATGATATAATATGGTGATATCATAGCCTTTTAGCAACTCTAACCATCTTCGCTGCCGCAAATTAAGGTCCTTCTGCTTGAACAAGTGCTGGAGACTCTGATGTTCAGTATAGACCTTACATGGAACACCATACAGACAGTGCCCCCAAATATTCAACACATGAACAATGGTTGTCAACTCTAAGCCATGAATAAGGTAATTGTTCTCGTGAACCTTTAACTGCCGAGATGTGGGCAATCACCCTACCATCCTACATCAACACCACGCCAAGCCCAATATGTGATGCATTACAATACACGATGTAAGATCCCGAACCCATAGGCAACACCAACACTGGGGTTGTGGTCAATGCAGTCTTGAGCTTTGGAAAGCTCACCTCACACTCGTTGGACCATCTGAAAGGAGCACCTTCTGGGTCTATCTAGTCAAAGGTGAAGCAATGGACAAGAAATCCTCCACAAAACGGAGATAATATCCAGCCAAACCAAGGAAACTCCGGATCTCAGTAAAAGAAGACGGTCTAGGCCAACTCTAAACTGCCTCAATATTCTTCAGATCTACCTTAATCCCCTCACTGGACACCACATGCCCCAAAAACACCACTGAATCAAGCCAAAGCTTACACTTGGAGAATTCAGCATATAGCTTCTTCTCCTTCAAAGTTTGGAGTATGATACTCAGTTGCATCTCATGATCCTCCTGGCTGTGTGAGTACACCAATATATCATCAATGAACACTATGACGAAGGAATCAAGATATGGCTAGAACACGTTATTCATCAAGTGCATAAAGGTTGCTGGGGCATTGGTCAGCCTAAAAGACATCACCAAAAATGCGTAGTGACCATAGCAGATCCTGAAAGCCGTCTTCGGAATATCTAAATTCCAGATCTTCAACTGATGATACTCCGACCTCAAATCAATCTTCGAGAACACTCTAGTAACCTTAGCTGATCAAATAAGTCATCAATATACAGCAGTGGGTACTTGTTCTTAATAGTAACCTTGTCCAGCTGCCTATAGTCAATATACATCCTTATAGCACCATCCTTCTTCTTCACAAATAGAACTGGTGCACCCCAAGGCGACACATTAGGCCTGATGAAGCCCTTATCAACTAGCTCTTGCAACTACTCTTTTAACTCCTTCAACTTTATAGGTGTCATGTGGTACGAAGAAATAGAGATGGACTGAATGCCCAGCACCAGACCAATACCAAAATCAATGTCCTTGTCGGGTGGCATGCCCGGCAGGTCTGCTGGAAACACATCTGGAAAGTCTCTCACTACTAGAACTGACTCAATGGTAGGGGTATCAGCACTAGCATCCCTCACGAAGGCCAGATATGCCAAACATCCTTTCTCAACTATCCGTTGAGCCTTCAAATGTGAAATCACTCTAATAGGAACATAATCTAGGGAGCCTATCCACTCCAACCTTGGCACCCCCGGCAACGCCAATATCACGGTCTTAGCGTAAAAATCAAGAATAGTGTGACATGGAAACAACCAATCCATGCCCAATATCACATCAAAATCAACCATGCTGAGCAATAAAAGATCAACTCCCATTTCATAACCCCCAATATTCACCAGACACGACTGATACATATGGTCCACAATAATAGAATCACCCACCAGCGTAGATACATGAACATGCATAATAAAAGAATCATGAGGCATACCCAAATGACAACCAAAGTACGATGACACATATGAATAAGTGGAACTATGGTTAAATAATATTAAAGCATCCCTGTGGCACACTAAAATAATACATATGATCACAACATCGGAAGCGACAGCCTCTAGCCTAGCGATAAAAGCATAGCATCGGGCATGACCACCATCTGTTGGACCTCCCCCTCTTGGGCGACCTCTACTCGTACGACCTCCACCGCGAGCTGGCTGAGCGGGTGGTGTAGTAACTGGTGCGGGATTTAGAGACTGGCCTCTCTGCTGCACGATACCTCCAATAAAATGGGGGCAAAACCTTATCATATGCCCAACTCCCCACACTTATAGCAACCTCAACCTAGGAATAACTGCGGGGCCTGAACCGGACCTTGAGAACTAGATTAACCACTAGAAAAACCCAGTATTGATGAATCCTAAACTGATGGAGCATGCTACGAACTCTGAGGTGGAAATGCACTGAAAGATGACTAAACTTTTGTTGTGATGTGACTGGCCTCCAGATGAGGTACCACAGAAACCACCTGAACTTGGGGCCTCTTGCCCTCTTACTCCTCGCGCTCAAGCCGGCAAACCTGATCCAAGCACCTAGCAAATCTCGACCACTAGTTCGAATCTAGAATTTGTCTCGGCCTCTCGAGCTAAACTGTAGCGTAGACCATAGTTGAGGCCATCAATGAATCTCTCGATCCTCTCTCTCTCTTAGTAGGAACCAATGATATTGTATGAAGAGCCAGATCTGCAAATCTCATCTCATACTGAGTCACAGTCATATCTCCCTAGTGTAGCTGCTCAAAATCTCTACGCAACTACTCTCTGCAAGTTTATGAAACAAACTTCTGTAAGAAGAAAACTAAGAACTCATGCCACGTAAATGGTGTTGTGCAGGCTGGCCTGCTCAACGCATAATCCTGCCACCATCTGTAGGTTGCCCCTATCAACTGAAATGTAGTACATGCAACCCCACTGGTATCCAAAATACCCGTTGTGTGAAGAATTCGTTGACACCTATCTAGAATATCCTGAGCATCATCTAACTCTGCTCTACTGAACTCTAGAGGCTTAAGCCTCCCAAACTGCTCCAACCTCTTCTGCTCCTCATCACTCATAGGTGGACCAACCTCGGCCTGAGCAGCAATAACCGGCTGAACTGGTAACACCCTCGGTGTCTGATGGCCCTGAGCTAACTGCTCTGGAATACGGACGGAGGGAGTCTGGGCACCTCCCCCAACCTGCAAGGTAGCTGGTACCGCTGGAATCGAAACCGCCTGAGCCAGGATCGTGCACACAGTCAAAATCTAGGCTAAGGTCCTAAAGGCCAAGAATAACAATACGAAAATTAATGTTCATGTCGGGAAGAACATAATCAATGGTAGGAGTATCAACAACAACATCCCTCACAAAGGCAAAATATGCCAAACATCCCTTCCCAACAATCCGTTGGGCCTTCAAATATGAAATCACTCAACTAGAAACATAGTCTAAAGAACCTCTCCACTCAATCCTAGGCAATCCCCACATCACCAACATCATGGGCTTAGCGTGACAGTCCAAAATAGCATGACATGGGGACAACCAATCCATGCCTAGAATCACGTCAAAATCAACTATATTAAGTAGTAAGAGATCAACTCTCATCTCTAATCCCCTAATAGTCACCACACACGATCGATACACATGGTCCACAACAATAGAATCACCCACCGGCGTAGATACATGAAAAAACATAACTAAGGAATCACGGGGCATATCCAAATAACGAGACAATTACAATAATACATATGAATAAGTGGAACCAGGGTCAAATAATATGGAAGCATCCATGTGGCACACTAAAACAATACATATGATCACTACGTATGAAGCAACAACCTCTAACCTGGCGGAAAAAGCATAGCATCGAGCCTGACCACCACCTGATCAGCCTCCCCCTCTATGGAGACCTCGAGCTACCTAAGTCCCACCCCGAGCTGGCTGAGCGAGTGGTGAAGTAACCGGTGCAGAAGTCAAAGCCTGACCCATCTGCTGAACTGGACCACCCATAAGATGGGGACAATACCTCCTCACATGCCCTAACTCTCCCCACTCAAAGCAACCTCGATCTGACAATGGCGGTCGGGACTGAATCGGACCCCGAGAACCAGAATAACCACTAGCAAAACCTGGTACAGATAAACCCTGAACTAATGGAGCACGGTATGAACTCTGAGCTAGGAGGGTGATAAAATATAACTGACCCGAACAAGCACTATATGAACTATGGCTAGCTAATGCACCATGATGAACTGGACGAGCCATCTGAGAGGGCCTATAAGGACACCCCTGCTGTGTTGGGGCTGTCCTCCAGATGAGGCACTTCTAAAACCACCCGAACTACGAGGTCTCTTGGCCTCCCTCTCCTCACGCTCCTGGCTGCAAACCTGCTCTAGGCGTCTAGCAATATCAACCACCTCGTCAAACCTCGCACCTAACACAATCTCCCGAGTCATGATGAAACGCACTCCATAGTTGAGGCCAACTCTGAAAACCTCATCTCATACTGGGTCACTGACATGCCCTCCTGGCGTAGCTGCTCAAACTACCTACGCAACTCCTCCCAGCGAGTCTGTGGAACAAACTTCTCTAAGAAGAGAACTGAGAACTCATGCCACGTAAGTGGTGCAATGCCGGCTAGCCTACTCATCTCATAGGCCTCCCACCATCTGAAGGCTGCCCCTGATAGCTGAAAAGTAGTAAATGAGACTCCACTAGTCTCCAAAATACCCGTTGTGCAAAGGATGCGCTGGCACATGTCTAAGAAATCCTGAGTATCCTTTAACTCTGCCTCGCTGAAATCTGGAGGCCTGAGCCTCCCACACCGCTCTAGCCTCTTCTGCTCCTCGTCACTCATATATGGACCAACCTGGGCCCGATCAGCTACAAGCGGCTGGGCTGGTAGTACCCCTGGTGACTGAGTCCCTGATCCATCTACTCTAGAGTACGGGTGGCGGGAGTCTGTGCACCTCCCCCGGCCTGAGAAGTGGCTAATGTAGCCAGAACTGAGACTGCCTGAGCCAGACTGATGCATACAGTCAATATCTGGGCCAAATCCTCTTGAAGGCCTGGAATCACAATGGGCACAGCTGGTACCGGAGCTGGTCCCAATGATTCAACCACATTTAGTATCTGCTCCTGGGTTGGAGCAACTAATGGCTCACAAGTGCTACTCTAAGAGTCGTAAGAGTTGCACCTCGGCCTCTACCGCGGCCCCAGCCTCTTGCAGCCCAAGCTAGAGGAATTGTTGGTTGTCCGCCTGATCCAGTCGCACGTGTCCTCGCCATATGTAAGACAATAGAATAACAAAAGTTTAGTTTCCGGAATCAACAAATCTGCATGACAAGATTACAAGAAACTAAGGTTTCCTAATGGTTCGGTAGCCTCTCTAATATAAGTACCGATGTCTTCGTACTGATCCGCAAGACTCTACTAAACATGCTCATGACTCGTGAGATCAAGTGACTTAGTGTTATGATACCAACTTGTCACGACCCACAATCCCAACCTGTCGTGATGGCGCCTAATACATTACTAGGCAAGTCGACAATGACATAATAATTACGCTTCTGAGTTAAAACATGATTTAATAAGTTCAACAGTGGAAAGTCTCATTAATAACTGATAAAAACAACTGCAACTCAAGTATAACAATCCCAAATTCATGGTGTCACCAAGTATATGAACTACTAAGTGTCAACATACTCTGAATATCTAGTACAATTGTCTAAGAAAAATAGAACAGTACTTAAATAAAATAAAGGAAGGAGAGTCAAGGTCTGCAGGCATCATAGCAGCTACCTCAAAGTCTCCGAACAGGAAATAGCACCTCCCTAGCAAACCGCGTCCAAATGTACATGGATCTGCACACGAAGTGCAGAGTGTAGTATGAGTGCAGCCGACCCAATGTACTCAATAAGTAACAGGACTAACCTTAGGCCGAAAGTAGTGACGAGCTCAGAAAGATACAGTCTGAATCAAAATAATGACAACACACGTATAACAAGATAATGACAGTAATAACTCAAAGAAACTTCCATATTTAGCTCGTACATAGTACAGAAATTTAGGCATGCTTTCAAGTTCACAAATTTAATCCCAACAATGATAAAATATGCCAAGTACAGCTAGCATAAGGAATGTTACATCTCTATGACTACAAATCAAATATGTATGTCAAATGTAATGTATCATAGTGATAATCCCAAGTACTCACACTCTCAGAGTACTCAATCGGTCTATCTCATTACCCAGTCATCACACACAATCACTCAGCATTGTACGAGTACCTAGCATCGATGCCCTTAACCAAAGCACGTATATATAAACCATTGTGCATGCGCACACTACTAGTATGTAAGACTCCGGAGGGGAGGATCCTGGCCAAGCGCTAATATAAAGCCTATAAGGCCTGCTGCGGCATGCAGCCTAATCCATAATAACGAATAAGCCGATGAGGCCTGCTGCGGCACGCAGCACAATCCACAATAACACTCACAATCCGGCTCTCAAGCCCAACTCAGTCATCAACATCTCTAGTCTCACGGGCTCACAAGTCTCATGCTACTCAGCCCAAACAATGATAACATGATATAGCAGTAAATGATAACAGAGACTGAGATATGATAAGCATATGAATAAACATGACTGAGTACATAATTGCAGTTTAAGTTAATAACTCAGCAATAGAAATGACCTCAGTGGGTCCCAACAGAAGTAGCACATAGCCTAAACATGAATTCTAACATAAATCACAGCTCAATTACTCTAACACATAGGAATTACATGGAGAAAACAAGACTAAATAACTACACAGTACCACAGAATCAACTGAGACATATTTACCACAGTGCACGCCCACACGCTTGTCACCTAGCATGTACGTCACCTAAACACCAACCATAACATATATTTCAGGGATTCATACCTTAAGTACCAAGTTTAGAAGTATTACTTAACTCAAAGTGCACAACTCAATGCTCCAACAAACCCTTACCTCACGAATCGGCCTTTGAACGACTCGAATCTAGTCACAAACAACTTAATATAATCCATACAAGCTATAGGAATCGATGCCATACGATAAAGCAAAGTTCTTTAACCAAATTCAAAAAGTCAACCCTAGGCACACGCCTCTAAACCCAACAAAATTGACAAAATCCGAACACCCATTCAATAACGAGTCCAACCATACCAAAACCAACAAATTCCGACCACAAATCGAACCTCAAATCCCCAAATCTTACACTCCAATACATAGGTCAAAAATCCCAAAATGCTAACTAAGATTCATGAGAAATAAGTAAAATAATCAATGGGTATTCAATATTCATGGACAAAAGTGACTAAAAATCACTTACCTCTTCAATCTAGGTGAAAACCTCTCCAAATATTGCCCTAGTTTGCACTCCAAAATTCTCAAAATGAGAGAAGAACTCAAACCCTCAATTTTTAAAACACTACGAGCACTTTCGCTTCTGCGGCTAGAAGTTCCGCTTCTGCAGGCTGCATCTGCGGTAAATTATGTGCATTTGTACAAACCACTTAAGTCCCGCCCCTCCGCTTCTACGGAAAGGCTCCCGCATCTGCTCATGCGCGCCTGCGGAGTAAATTTTGCATATGGGGTCTGGCCTGCCCCTGCGGTTCCCTTCATCACAGAAGCCGACCTCACTTCTGCGGAGACGAACCTCGCATCTGGTTTCCAACTGCACCCATCCACTTCCGCATTTGTGCTCATAAGGCCGCACCTGCGGTGCCGCATCTGCGGCCACTCCCACCGCAGGTGCGAACGCACCAGAAATGAAGCATACCAGAATCTCCTTAAGTCCACAATTCAATCTGATTTCAATCTGAATCACACCCGAGGTCCCCCAGGACCTCGACCAAACATACCAACAAGTCGTAAAACACGTTAAAAACTTAGTGTAAGCCTCAAATCACATCAAACAATATCAAAAACACGAATCACACCATAATTCAAGCCTATTGAGACTAGTGAATTTCCAAGTTCTAAAATCGATGCCGAAACCTACCAAACCAACTCCGATTGACCTCAAATTTTAAACATAAGTCATAAATGATACAATGGACCTAATCCAACTCCCGAAACCAAAATTCAAGCCCAGTATCAATAATGTCAACTCTCGGTCAAACTTCTCAACCTTCCAAACATTCAACTTTTTCAACTTTCGCCAATTTAAGCCAAAACAACCTACGGCCTCCAAATCAATAACCGAACATACCCCTAAGTCCAAAATTACCATACGGAGCTATCGGAAACATCAAAACCCCATTTCGGAGTTGTTTACTCATAAGTCAATATCCGGTCAACATTTTTAACCTAAGCTCTCAACCTTGGGACTAAGTGTCCCAATTCATTCTAAAACATCTCCAGAACCAATCCAACCACCTCGGGAAGTCACATTACCACAATTGAACATAGAATAAGTAATAAATGGTGGAACGGGGATACAATACTCAAAACGATCGGCCAAGTCGTTACATTCTCCCCCTCTTAAACAAACGTTCATCCTCGAACGGGTCTATAATCATACCTGGAATCGCTAATAGGTGTGGATATCTGTTCCACATCTCCTGCTCTATCTCCTAAGTAGACTCCTTAACTGGCTGACTTCTCCATTGAACTTTCACTGAAGTTATGTTTATTGATCTCAACCTTCGAACCTGCCGATCCAAAATGGCCACCGGTAACACATCATAAGTCAAATCTCCATCTAACTGAACCGTGTTGAAGTAAAAAACATGAGACGAATCACATAATACTTCCGGAGCATGGAAACATGAAACACTGGGTGAAAACCCTATAGACTAGGTGGCAATGAAAGCTTGTAGGCCACCTCTCTAATCCTCTCCAGCAACTCAAAAGGGCCAATATACCGAGTGCTCAACTTTCCCTTCTTCCCGAACCTCATCACACCTTTCATGGGTGAAACTTTGAGAAGTACCTTCTATCCCACCATATAGGCAACATCACAAACCTTTCGATCGGCATAACTCTTCTGTCTAGACTATGCTGTGCAAAGCTAACCATAAATCAACCTGACCTTTTCCAACGCATCCTGAACCAGATCCGTGCCCAACAGCCTAGCCTCCCCCGGCTCAAACCTCCCAACTGGAGATCGACACCGCCTCCTATATAAAGCCTCATAAGGAGCCATCTGAATACTCGATTTGTAGCAGCTAATGTAGGAAAACTCTACAAGCGGTAGAAACTGAGCACAATAACTCCCGAAATCCATAACACAAGCGCGTAGCATATCCTCCAATATCTAAATGATGCGCTCGAATTGTTCGTCCATCTGAGGGTGGAATGTTGTACTCACCTCAACCCGTGTGTCTAACTCTCACTGCACTGCTCTCCAAAACTGTGATATGAACTGCGTGCCCTGATCAGAAATAATGGACATCGGCACACTGTGAAGGCAAACAATCTTGTTGATACAGATCTCAGCCAATTGCTCTGAAGAATAGGTAGTCACAACCGGAATGAAATATGCGGACTTAGTCAACCAGTCCACAAGCACCCAAATGGCATCAAATTTATTCAGTGAGAGCCCAACACGAAGTCCATGGTATTACGCTCCCATTTCCACTTAAGAATCTCAAACCTCTGAAGCAAACCGCCCGGCCTCTGATGCTCGTACTTCACCTGCTGACAGTTCAAGCACTGAGCCACATACTCCACTATATATTTCTTCATTCTTCTCTACCAATAGTGCTACCTCAAGTCATGATACATCTTCACGGCACCCAGATGAATGGAATACCGCAAACTGTGGTCCTCCACGAGAATCAACTCACATAACCCATCCACATAGGGCACACAAACCGGACCCTGCATCCACAGCACCCCATCATCTCCAATATAAACCTCCTTGGCATCACCGTGTTGAACTGTTTCCTTGAGGAAAAGCAAATGGGGGTTGTCATATTGACGCTCTCTTATGCGCGCATGAAAAGAAGACTGAAAAACCACACAAGCTAAAACCCGACTAGGCTTCGAAACATATAACCTTACGAAGTGATTGGCAAAGGCATGAACATCTTATGCAAGTGGTCTCTCACCAACAGGAATATATGAAAGGCTACCCATACTCACCGCCTTTCTACTCAAGGCATCGGCCACCATATTGGCCTTCCCGGGATGATTCAAAATGGTAATATCATAGTCTTTTAACAGCTCCAATCATCTTCACTACCTCAAATTTAGATCTTTTTGCTTGAACAAGTGTTGTAGACTCCGATAATCTGTAAATACCTCACAAGACACACTGTAGAGATAATGCCTCCAAATCTTCAATGCATGAACAATGGCTGCCAACTCTAAATCATGAAGGGCTTCAATTGGCGTGAAGCATAAGCAATCACCCTACCCTTCTGCATCAAAACACACCCAATAACAATCTGAAAAGCATCACAATACACTGTATATGAACCTGATGTTGAAGATAAACTAGAACTGGAGCAGTGTTCAAAACAGTCTTGAGCTTCTTAAAGCTCTCCTCACACTCATTAGACAACCTGAATGGAGCAACCTTCTAGGACAATCTAGTCAAAGGTGCAGCAATGGATGAGAAACCCTTCACAAAGCGATAATAATATCCGGCCAAGCCATTAAAACTCCGAATCTCAGTAGTTGAAGATAGTCTGGGCCAACTCTGAACTGCCTCAATCTTCTTCGGATCTATCTTGATTCCCTCACTGGACACCACGTGCCCAAGAACGCCACAAAATCAAGCCAGAACTCACACTTGAGAATTTAGCATAAAGCTTCGTCTCCCTCAACGTCTGTAGTACAATCCTAAGATGCTGCGCATGCTCCTCCTAGCTACGTGAGTACACCAGGATATCATCAATAAAAACTATGACAAACAAATCAAGATATGGCTGGAATACACTGTTCATCAAATGCATGAATGTTGTTGGGGCATTGGTTAGCCCAAAAGATATCACAAGGAACTCGTAGTGACCATAGCAGGTCCTTAATGCCATCTTCAGAATATCAGAATCCCGAATCTTCAATTGGTGATACCTAGACCTCAAATAAATCTTAGAGAACACTCTAGCTCCCGGAAGCTGGTCAAATAAGTCATCAATGTGCGGCAGTGAGTACTTGTTCTTAATTATAATTTTGTTCAACTGTCTATAATCGATGCACATCCGCAAAGTACCATCGTTCTTCTTCACAAACAGAACTGGTGCACCCCAAGGCAACACATTAGGCCTAATGAATCCCTTATCAAGAAGCTCCTGAAGCAGTTCTTTCAATTCGTTCAACTCTTCTGGTGCCATACGATATGGAGAAATATAGATGGGTCGAATGCCTGGCACCAAGTCAATACAAAAATCAACATCCCTGTCGGGTGGCATGCCCGACAGGTCTGCAGGAAACACATCCGAAAAGTCTCGCACTACCGGAACAGAATCAATGGTAGACTTATCATCACCAACATCCCTCACAAATGCCAAATATGCCAAACAACCCTTCCCAACCATCTGTTGGGCCTTCAAATATGAAATTGCTCTACTGGGAACATAGTCTAAAGAACCACTCCAGTTAATCCTAGGCAATCCCGGTATCGCCAACATCATGGTATTAGCGTGACAATCCAGAATAGCATGACATGGGGACAACCAATCCATGCCTAGAATTACGTCAAAATCAATCATACTAAGTAGTAAAAGATCAAATCTCGTCTGTAATCCCACAATAGTCACCACACACG
This sequence comes from Nicotiana tomentosiformis, assembly GCF_000390325.3. Lineage (NCBI taxonomy): Eukaryota > Viridiplantae > Streptophyta > Magnoliopsida > Solanales > Solanaceae > Nicotiana > Nicotiana tomentosiformis. The sequence continues at coordinate 75,090,400 of NC_090823.1, read as the reverse complement.
ATCAATACATATGGTCCACAATAATAAAATCACCCACCGGCATAGATATATGAACAGACGTAACTAAGGAATCACGAGGCATATCCAAAAAATGAGTATACTACGATGATACATATGAATAAGTGGAACCAGGGTCAAATAATATAGAAGCATCTCTGTGGCACACTGAAACAATACCTATGATCATTGTTTCTGAAGCAACAGCCTCTGACAATATCAACTACCTCATCAAACCTCACACCCAACGCAATCTCCCAAGTCATGAAGAAATGCAGTCCATAGTTAAGGCCATCAATGAATCGCCTAATCCTCTCCCTCTCAGTGGGAACTAACCATATCGCATGATGAGCCAACTCTGAAAACCTCATCTCATACTAGGTCACTGACATGCCCTCCTGGCGTAGCTGCTCAAACTGCCTACGCAACTCCTTCCTACGAGTCTGTGGAACAAACTTCTCTAAGAAGAGAACTGAGAACTCGTGCCATGTAAGTGGTGCAGCGTCGGCTGGCATGCTCAACTCATAGGCCTCCTACCATCTAAAGGCTACCCCCGACAGCTGAAAATTACTAAATGAGACTCCTCTAGTCTTCAGAATACCCGCCATGTGAAAGATCCACTGGCACATGTCTAATAAATCCTGAGCATCCTCGGACTCAGCCCCACTGAACTCAGTAGGCCTGAGCCTCCTAAGCCACTCTAGCCTCTTCTGCTCCTCGTCACTCATAGGTGGACCAACCTGGGCCTGAGCAGCTGCAACCAGCTGGGCTGGTAGTACCCCCGGTGTCTGAAGTGTCTGCGCCATCTGCCCTGGAATATGGGCGGCGGGAGGCTGAGCACCTCCCCCAGCCTGCGAAGTGGCCGGTGCAGCCGAAACTGAGACTGTCTGAGCTTGACTCGTGCATACAGTCAATATCTGGGCCAAAGCCTCCTGAAGTCCTGGAATCACAATGGGCACAGCTGGTACCTGAGTTGGTCCCACTGGATCAACCATATCTAGTATCTGCTCCTAAGCTGGAGCAACTGGTGGCTCCACATGTGCTGCATTAGTTGTTGTACGAGCTTTACCTTGCCCTCTACTATGACCCTGGCCTCTCGCGGCCCTATCTAGTGGTGTTGATGGTCATCCGCCTGATCTAGTCGCATGTGTCCTCACCATCAGGGAGAGAATATAATAATAGATGTTTAGTTTCTAGAATCAACAAATCCGCAAGACAAAAATACAAGAAAGTGAGGTTTCCTAATGGTTCGGTAGCCTCTCGAAGATAAATACAGACGTCTCCTTACCAATTCGCAAAACCCTACTAAACTTGCTCATGACTCGTGAGACTTAAGTAACCTAGTGCTCTGATACCAACTTTTCACGACCCACAATTCAGACCTATCGTGATGGCACCTAACACATTACTAATCAAGCCGACAATCACATAATAATTACTCTTTTGAATTATAACATGATTTAATAAGTTTAACAGTGGAAAGTCTCATAAATAACTGATAAAAACAAGTGCAACTCAACTACAAAAATCCTAAAATCCTCGTGTCACCGAGTACATAAGATATTAAGTGTCAACATAGTCTGAAACTCTAGTACAACTGTCTGAGAAAAATAGAACAGTACTAAAGTAAAACTATGTTGGAAAAGTGACAAGGGAGTGGAGACCCTATATCTAAAAATAAAAATAACTAGGGAGTGGAGACCCTATGTTGGAAAAGAGATTAGGGATTGGAGACCCTATGTCTAAAATAAAATCAACTAAGGAGTGGAGACCTTATATGGAAAAGCAACTTGTGAGTGGAGACCCTATGTTAGAAAAGCGACTAGGGAGAGGATACCCTATGTCTAAAATATCATCAACTAGGGAGTGGAGACCCTATGTTGGAAAAAAGACTAGGGAGTGGAGACCCTATATCTAAAATATCATCAACCAGGGAGTGAAGACACTATGTTGGAAAAGAGACTAGGGAGTGGAGACCATATGTCTAAAACAAAATCAACTAGGGAGAGGAGACCCTATGTTGGAAAAGCGATTAGGGATTGGAGACCCTATGTCTAAAATAAAATCAACTAAGGAGTGGAGACCATATATGGAAAAGCGACTTGTGAGTGGAGACCTTATATCTAAAATAAAATCAACTAGGGAGTGGAGACCCTATGTTGGAAAAGCGACTTAGAGAGGAGACACTATGTCTAAAATATCATCAACTAGGGAGTGGAGACCCTATGTTGGAAAAAAGACTAGGGAGTGGCGACCCTATGTCAAAATATCATCAACTAGGGAGTGGAGACCCTATGTTGGAAAAGCGACTAGGCAGTGGAGACCCTATGTCTAAAATAAAATCAACTAGGGAGTGGAGACCCTATGTTGGAAAAGCGACTAGGAAGAGGAGACCCCTATGTTGGAAAAGCGAATAGGGAGTGGAGACCTTATGTCTAAAATAAAATTAACTAGGGAGTGGAGACCCTATGTTGGAAAAGTGACTAGGAAGTGGAGACCTTATGTCTAAAAATAAAATCAACTAGGGAGTGGAGACACTATGTTGGAAAGGCGACTAGGGAGTAGAGACCTTATGTCTAAAATATCATCAACTAGGGAGTGGAGACCCTATGTTGGAAAAGTGACCAGGGAATGGAGACCCTATGTCTAAAATAAAATCAACTAGGGAGTGGAGACACTATGTTGGAAAAGCGACTAGGGAGTGGAGACCCTATGTCTAAAATAAAATTAACTAGGGAGTGGAGACCCTATGTTGGAAAAGCGACTAGGGAGTGGAGACCCTATGTCTAAAAATAAAATCAACTAGGGAGTGGAGACACTATGTTGGAAAGGCGACTAGGGAGTAGAGACCTTATGTCTAAAATATCATCAACTAGGGAGTGGAGACCCTATGTCTAAAATATCATCAACTAGGGAGTGGAGACCCTATGTTGGAAAAGTGACAAGGGAGTAGAGACCCTATGTCTAAAAATAAAAAAAATGGGGAGTGGAGACCCTATGTTGGAAAAGCGATGAGGGATTGGAGACCCTATGTCTAAAAACAAATCAACTAAGGAGTGAGACCCTATATGGAAAAGTGACTTGTGAGTGGAGACCCTATGTCTAAAATAAAATCAACTAGGGAGTGGAGAACCTATGTTGGAAAAGCGACTAGGGAGAGGAGACCCTATGTCTAAAATATCATCAACTAGGGAGTGGAGACATATGTTGGAAAAAAGACTAGGGAGTGGAGACCCTATGTCTAAAATATCATCAACTAGAGAGTGAAGACACTATGTTGAAAAAGAGACTAGGGAGTAGAGACCATATTTCTAAAACAAAATCAACTAGGAAGAGGAGACCCTATGTTGGAAAAGCGATTAGGGATTGGAGACCCTATGTCTAAAATAAAATCAACTAGGGAGTGGAGACCCTATGTTGGAAAAGCGACTATGGAGAGGAGACCCTATGTCTGAAATATCATCAACTAGGGAGTGGATACCCTATGTTGGAAAAAAGACTAGGGAGTGGCGACCCTATGTCTAAAATATCATCAACTAGGGAGTGGAGACCCTATGTTGGAAAAGCGACTAGGGAGTGGAGACCTTATGTCTAAAATAAAATCAACTAGGGAGTTAAGACCCTATGTTGGAAAAGCGACTAGGGAGAGGAGACCTTATGGCTAAAATAAAATTAACTAGGGAGTGGAGACCCTATGTTGGAAAAGTGACTAGGGAATAGAGACCCTATATCTAAAATATCATCAACTAGGGAGTGGAGAGCCTATTTTGGAAAAAAGACTATGGATTGGAGACCCTATGTCTAAAATATCATAAACTAGGGAGTGGAGACCCTATTATGGAAACAAGACTATGGATTGGAGACCCTATGTCTAAAATATCATAAACTAGGGAGTGGAGACCCTATGTTGGAAAAAAGACTATGGAGTGGCTGCCCTCTGTCTAAAATATCATCAACTAGGGAGTGGAGACCCTATGTTGGAAAAGGGACTAGGGATTGGAGACCCTACGTCTAAAATATCATCAATAAGGGAGTGGAGATCCTATGGTAGAAAAAAGACTAGGGAGTGGCGACCCTATGTCTAAAATATCATCAACTAGGGAGTGGAGACCCTACGTTAGAAAAGCGACTAGGGAGTGGAGACCCTATGTCTAAAATATCATCAACTAGGTAGTGGAGACCCTATGTTGGAAAAGCAACTAGGGAGTGGAGACCCTATGTCTAAAATAAAATCCACTAGGGAGAGGAGACCCTATGTTGGAAAAGCGACTAGGGAGAGGAGACCCTATGTCTAAAATAAAATTAACTAGGGAGTGGAGACCCTATGTTGGAAAAGTGACTAGGGAGTGGAGACCCTATGTCTAAAAATAAAATCAACTAGGGAGTGGAGACACTATGTTGGAAAGGCGACTAGGGAGTAGAGACCTTATATCTAAAATATCATCAACTAGGGAGTGGAGACCCTATGTTGGAAAAGTGACCAGGGAATGGAGACTCTATGTCTAAAATAAAATCAACTAGGGAGTGAAGACACTATGTTGGAAAAGCGACTAGGGAGTGGAGACCCTATGTCTAAAATAAAATAACTAGGGAGTGGAGACCCTATGTTGGAAAAGTGACTAGGGAGTGGAGACACTATGTTGGAAAAGCGACTAGGGAGTGGAGACCCTATGTCTAAAATATCATCAACTAGGGAGTGGAGACCCTATGTTGGAAAAGAGACTAGGCAGTGGAGACCTTATATCTAAAATATGATCAACTAGGGAGTGGAGACCCTATGTCTAAAATAAAATTAACTAGTGAGTGGAGACCCTATGTTGGAAAAGTGACTAGGGAGTGTAGACCCTATATCTAAAAATAAAATCAACTAGGGAGTGGAGACACTATGTTGGAAAAGCGACTAGGGAGTAGAGACCTTATGTCTAAAATATCATCAACTATGGAGTGGAGACCCTATGTTGGAAAAGAGACTAGGCAGTGGAGACCCTATGTCTAAAATATCATCAACTAGGGAGTAAAGACCCTATGTTTAAAATAAAATCCACTAGGGAGTGGAGACACTATGTTGGAAAAGATACTAGGGAGTGGAGACCCTATGTCTAAAATAAAATTAACTAGGGAGTGGAGACCTTATGTTGGAAAAGTGACTAGGGAGTGTAGACCCTATGTCTAGAAATAAAATCAACTAGGGAGTGGAGACACAATGTTGGAAAAGATTCTAGGGAGTGGAGACCATATGTCTAAAATAAAATTAACTAGGGAGTGGAGACCCTATGTTGGAAAAGTGACTAGGGAGTGTAGACCCTATGTCTAAAAATAAAATCAACTAGGGAGTGGAGACACTATGTTAAAAATGCGACTAGGGAGTGGAGACCCTATGTCTAAAATATCATCAACTAGGGAGTGAGACCCTATGTTGGAAAAGAGACTAGGCAGTGGAGACCCTATATCTAAAATATCATCAACTAGGGAGTGGAGACCCTATGTTGGAAAAAAGACTAGGGAGTGGCGACCCTATGTCTAAAATATCATCAACTAGGGAGTGGAGACCCTATGTTGGAAAAGAGACTAGGCAGTGGAGACCCTATGTCTAAAATATGATCAACTAGGGAGTGGAGACCCTATGTCTAAAATAAAATTAACTAGGGAGTTTACTTCACTCCACAACCAAATCCTTACTTATTTGAGCTCACCAATCTTCCCACAAACATTATTAGTACAAGCATGTATAAATAATACTCTTACACCCAAGAATCGTACTCCCAATCACCCATCTTTTACCCCAAACTCAAAATTAAAGACTAGGGTATGGAACCTTACCTCTTAGATGAAGATTTTATGATTAGCTTCCTTGATTCTTGAAGATTGGTTCAAGATTGGATGATTAGAATGTTAGGTTTCCTCATTCTCTCTCTAAAATGCTCTTAAGTCTCTTTAAAATCCTTAGAAAATTGCCCCAAAATAAGCCCTAAAAGCTATTTATCAAAATGGGGTCGGATTATGAAAATAGGAAATTAACTCTCCAAACTCTGGTCTGCGGTTGCAAAATGGACCGCAGAATGGGTATGCGGTCCGCAAAATTGACCGTGAAACTGGTGCCTAGAATTGGACTTCACTGGCCAATTCTGCGAGCATTCTGTGGCCCGCAGAATGATTCTGCGGTCGCAGAATTGGCCGCAGAATCACATTCTGACAACCTTTGGTAATTCGGTCATAACTTATTGTAGGAGTGTCCAAATGACGAACGGTTTGAAGCGTTAGAAACTAGACTCAAATTTATTTCATTTGATAGGTCATCCATCACATAAATCCTTGTATATATGTAGATAAGTTCGTCCAAATTTTGGTCTTGTGCGTACTCATTTGGAAATTTTAGTCTATCATGTAATTTCTAACTTGTTAATCGTTAGAAATCCTGCCTATAGGACGCCACCGCTCGCCATAATAACTGGTAATGATTCTATTTAAACACTGTTCATCACTCACTTAGGCCATTATCAAGTGTATGAGTAATTCTGAATTTCCACTCCCTCTATCACATAACTCACCTAGGCACAACAATTATAGGGCTAGTAATTGAGGAATTTGCCTTCTTAATAACCAATGTGTAATAACCTATGCAATCCTGTCTATGAATCTCGTTGGTTCCTGAATCTGCTTGCATGCCTAGATGTCTGTCACCTAGAAATCATGCCTATAGGGAGTTAAGTTCCTTAATTCTGAATTTCCTAATATGAAAAACTTATTTCGCGTGCATTTGTTGTTTAAGTGTGGAGGCAAACTTGAGCCTTAAATTGCTATATTTGAAGTTAAGGTTTGCGGGTGTCATAGCAGCTACCTCGAAGTCTCTGAACGGGTACTAGCACCACCCTAGCAATCACCGCATCCAAATGTACCTCGATATGCACACGATATGCAGAATTTAGTATGAGTACAGCCGACCCAATGTACTCAATAAATAACAGGACTAACCTTGGGCTAAAAGTAGTGACGAGCTCAAAAAGATACAGTCCGGATCAAAATAATGACAACAAAGGTATAACAAGATAATGACAGTAATAACTCAAAGAAACTTCCATATTCAGCTTGTACACAGTACAAAACTTTAGGCATTCTTTCAAGTTCAATAATTTAAGCCCAACGTTGATAAAATATGTCAAGTACAGCTAGCATGAGGAATGTTACATCTCTATGCCTACATGTCAAATATGCATGTCAAATGTAATGTATCACAGTGATTATCCCAAGTACTCACACTCTCAGAGTACTCAATCTATCTATCTTATTACCCACTCATCACACAATCACTCAGCACGGTACGGGTGCCTGGCATCAAGGCCTCTCACCAATGCATGTGTATATAAATCACTATGGCTGCGCCCACTGCTAGTATATCATATTCCAAAGGGGCGGATCCTGCCCAAGTACTAATATAAATCCTATAAGGCCTACAACGCGTGCAGCCCGATCCACAATAATGAATAATCTAATGAGGCCTGCTATAGAGCGCAGCCCGATCCACAATAATACTCACAATCTGGCTCTCAGTCCCAACTCGGTCATTAATCTCTCCAGTCTCACGGGCTCACAAGTCTCATGCTACTTGGCCCAAATAATGATAACATGATATAGAAATAAATGATAACAGAGACTGAGATATGATATGCATATGAATAAACATGACTGAGTACATAATTGTAGTTTAAGCAAATAACTCAACAGTTAAAATGACCTCAGTGGGTCCCAACAGAATTAGCACATAGCCTGAACATGATTTTTAACATAAATCATAACTTAATTACTCTAACACGTATACGGATAAAACAAGAATAGATAACGACACAGTACCACAGAATCAACCGAGTTATAATTACCACAGTGCATGCCCACGCGCTTGTCACCTAGCATCTTCATCACCTCAACACCAACCATAACACGTATTTCAGAGATTCATACCCTCAGTACCAAGTTTAGAAGTGTTACTTACCTCAAAGTGCGTAACTCAATGCTCCAACAAACCCTTGCCTCGTGAATCTGCCTCTTAACGACTCAAATCTAGTTACAAACAACTTAATATAGTGAATACAAGCTATATGAATCGATCCCATACGATAAAGTTATGTTCTTGAACCTAATTCAAAAGTCAACCCAAAAGGTCAACCCCGGGCTCACGCCGCGGAACCCGAAAATTTACAAAATTCGAACACCCATTCAATAACGAGTTCAACCATACCAAAATCATCAAATTTCGACCACAAATCGAACCTCAAATCCCCAAATCTTACTCTCCAATACATGGGTCAAAAATCCCCAAATGCTAACTTAGATTCATGTGAAATGGGTGAAATAATCAATGGATATTCTATATTCATGGAAAAACGTGATTAAAAGTCACTTACCTCTTCAATATAGGTGAAAACCTCTCCAAAAATCACCCTAGTCCGCACTCCAAAATTCTCAATAAGAGAGAAGAACTCAAACCATCGATTTTTAAAACACTGCCAGCACTTTCGCTTCTGGGGCTAGAAGTTTCGCTTCTGCGGGCCGCATCTACGGTAAATTATACACATTTGCGCAAACCACATAAGTCCCGCCCCTCTGCTTATGCGGAAAAGCTCCTGCATCTGTGCCTGCGAAGAAAATCCTGCATCTGCGGTCCAACCCGCTCCGGCGCTTTCCTTCATCGCAGAAGTGACCTCGCTTCTGCGGAGATGAACCTTGCATTTGTGATTCAACTGCACCCATCCACTTTCGCATCTACGTCCACTCGCACCGTAGGTGCGAACACACCAGAACTGAAGCATACAAGAATTTCCTTAAGTCCACAATTCAATTCGATTTCAATCTGAATTACACCCGAGTCCCTCGAGACCTCGACCAAACATACCAACAAGTCTTAAAATACGTTACGAACTTAGTCGAAGCCTCAAATCACATAAAACAACAACAAAAACATGAATCGCACCCCAATTCAAGCCTATTAAGACTAGTGAATTTCCAACTTCTAAAATCGATCCCGAAACCTACCAAACCAACTCCGATTAACCTCAAATTTTGCATACAAGTCATAAATGATACAACGGACCTACTCCAACTCCCGAAACCAAAATTCGAGCCCGGTATCACCAAAGTCAACTCTCGATCAAACTTCTCCACCCTCTAAACTTTCAACTTTTCCAACTTTCGCCAATTCAAGCCAAAATAACATTTGGCCTCCAAATCAATAACCGAACATACCCCTAAGTCCAAAATCACCATACGGAGCTATTGGAACCATAAAAACTCCATTACATATCCATTTACTCATAAGTGAATATCCTGTCAACTCTTTCAACTTAAGCTCCCAACCTTGGGACTAAGTATCCCAATTCATTCCAAAACATCCCCGAAACCAATGGCAAGTCACATAACCACAATTGAACATTGAATAAGCAATAAATGGGGTAACGGGGCTACAATACTCAAAATGATCAGTCGAGTCGTTACACATCGGAGCCGCGACGGCGCCTAATACTACTTAATAGGCAAGCCAACAGTCACACAATAACTACGAATTTTATAAAACAAGGTTTAATAAAATCAACAGCGGAAATATCATGAAATAACTGAGAAGCAACAACAAAACTATTACAACCATCCTAATGATCTGGTGTCAGCGAGTACATGAGCACTACTGAATATCAAAATACAAACAAAAACCTCAATACAACTGCCTCGACAATAGAATAGTAATAAGGGAAATAAAGGAAAGAGAGTCAAGGTTTTCCGACGACATATCAGCTACCTCGAAGTCTCCCAAATACTAGTAGCAACACGGCTCTAGAAATCACCACATCCAGATGTACCTAGATCTACACACGAAGTGCAGAGTGTAGTAAGATTACAATCGACCTTATGTACTCAATAAGTAACAAAACTAACCTTGGGCTGAAAGCGGCGAGGAGCTCAGAAGAAAACAGTCAGAGACTAATATCAATGACAACACATATATAATGATGACAGTAACAATAAGTAACTCAAAGGAATTATCATAATCTGCTCGTTCACATTACAGGAATTTAGACATGCTTCCAAGTATAACAATTAAAGCCCAACACTGATAAGAATATTTCATTTACCAGCTAGCATGAGGAATGATACATCTCTATGCCTACATGCCAAATATGCATGTCAAGTGAATGATTTCACGGCGGTATCCCAAGTGCTCTCACTCTCATCATACTCTCAAATGCCCACTTCATGACACACACACACAATCACTCAGCAATGTACGGGTGCCTGACATTAATGCCCCTGACATATATATATATATATATATATCACTGTGCATGCACTCACTGCTGGCATATCAGACTCCGGAGGGGCGGACCATGACCAAGCTCTAATCAAAAGCCAATATGGTCTACTGCGATGTGTAACTAGATCCAAATAACAATAAAGCCAATATGCCCTGTTGCAGCGTGCAGCCCGATCCAAATAACACTCTCAACGTGGCTCTAAGGCCCACCTCAGTCATCAACCTCTCAAGTCTCAAGGGCTCACAAATATCATATCACGCAGCCCAAATAGTACCACATATGGAAAATAACCACAACGTGTGCTGTAACAATGAATGATGAACAGAGACTGAGATATGATATGCAAATGAAGAATCATGACTGAGTGTATAATTACAGTTAAATCAGATAGCCGAAAACAATAGAAATTGCCTCATTAGGTCTCTACCAAACAATCACATAGCCTAAACATGATTTATAACATGAATCAGAACTTAGATAATCAAACAAGTAGATAAAACACAGATATAACAAGGTATGATAGCAAAAACAAGTCCGGTAATAGTCTACAAGCCAACTCGAATCATGACTACCCCGGTGCACGCCCACACGCTTGTCACCTAGCATGTGCGTCACCCCAATACATCTCATATAGCATGGTTCCCAGGGATAATTACCCTCAAATCCAAGTTTAGATATGTTACTTACCTCAAAATGCGTAATTCAATTCTCCAAAAAGCCCTTGCCTTGTGAATCGGACTCCGATCGACTCGAATCTAGTCAAAGCAACTAAATATCATCAATAAAAGATATCGGAAACAATTTGAAATGATAAAGCTAAGGTCTTGAAACAAATATGTGAAGTCAACTCAAAACGTCAACCCTGGAACAGCACCTCGAAACCCGATAAAATTTACAAATTCCGAACACCCATTGAATTACGAGTCCAACCATACTATTTTTATCCAATTTCATCCACGAATCGACCCCCAAATCACCAAATCTAACTCTCCAATATCATAGCCTAAATCCCCAAATTTCACCACAAATTCACATAAACTAGCTGTAATAATCAATGGGTAATCAATATAACATCAAAAGGGATCAAACTTTACTTACCTCTTCAATTAGGATAAAAAGTACTCCAAAAATTGCCTTAGACCGAGCTGCACAAATCCAAAATGAGAAAAGACCAACCCCTCGTTTATAAAATCTGCCCAGTGATCTCGTATCTGCGGCCCCTAAATTTGCACCTGTGATATTGCTTTCGCGGTCAAACCATGCTTTTGCGAACTTGACTTAAATGCCAACCTACCGCTACTGCGGTCAAGTTCCCACATCTGCGCAACTGCTCCTACGGCAAATCTTTTGCACAAATGGTCCCTGATCCTCCAGCCACATTCCGCTTCTATGGTTCCTTCCTTACAGAAGCGCGTCCCCTTCTGCGGAAAAACGCACATATCTGCAATCTCCCTGCTCCCAGCCAACTCCGCATCTGCGGTCCTTTGCGTGCATATGTGCAATCGCATCTGAAACTATTTTCCCATCTACGAAACCAGCTTAGTCCAACCATCCTCTGTTTCTGCATTCAAGTTGTCGCTTCTACAGCCTCGCACCTGCGGCCAAATCATCGCAGGTGCGAAAGCATCAGGAACCAGAGATTTTAGCAATCCCTTAAGTCCAAACATGATTCGTTAACCATCTAAAACACACCCGAGGGACCCAAGACCCCATCCAAACATACCAAAGAGTCCTAAATCACAATACGAACCTACTCGAAGCCTCAAATCACATCAAAAAATATCAAAATCACGAATCGCACCCCAATTCAAGCCTAATGAACATCCAACTCCTACAACTCATTCCGAACCATATCGAATCAACTCTGAATGATCTCAATTTTTGAACACTAGTCCCAAATGACACAACGGACCTATTCCAACTCCCGGAACCAAAATCCAAATTTGATATCAATAAAGTCAACTCTCTATCAAACCTCTCTAAACCTTCAGCTTTCCAACTTTTGCCAAAAAGCATCAAATCAACCTACAAAACCTCCAAACCAACATTCGGGCATACGCCTAAGTCCAAATCACTATATGAAGCTATTGGAACCATCAAATTTCCATTCCGGAGACGTCTACACAAAAGTCAAACTCTGGTTAACTCATTCAACTTAAGCTTCTAACCTTGGGACTAAGTGTCCCAATTCACTCTGAAACTTTCCCACAACCAATCCAACCATAGTGTCAAGTCATATAACCACAAATGAACATACAAGAGGAAATAATTAGGAGAGCGAGGCTATAATACACAAAACGATCGGTCGAGTCGTTATAATAGCTACGAACTATGTTATTTCAGTAATGCTAGTCAAGTATTCGCAAATCAATATACTATGCCTCTCCCACAAAATAAATCATTCTCAAGCGACACTAAAATAGTGTTGACGTACTCTGAACATTTGAAATATCTCACGTTGACTAGAACTTCTGACATTCCTACCGAAACTAAACTGCAACCTTGACCCTTCAATACCAATTTCGCACAGCTCACCGCATATATCAAGCTATTAGAAATGAGTATGAGAATTCCCTCATAAATCCTAAAATACTAGTAGAACAAGCACTCCATCTGTTCGAAACGATTTACTTAACTTATCTTAGTAGAAAAATCACAACACGCAACCAACTTCTTATAACCGTGGAAGACACCAATCTCAAGTCGTGGTATAAACCGCCATAACTCTTCGGGGCCCATTTACCCATAATCAAGCCATCAAAATTAAATCCCTCAAAATCAACCGAATCAAGGAGACTGCCAAGCCCACAAGTAACGTCACGAAACACCTGTATAACCTTATCATACCGAAGGAACCGATCATTTAACTTACCATGCTGATCCAAGCCACTGCTAAACTGACCCCACTTATTCAGATTTCCTCTTAACTTGCCTTCAAAATATCACCTCTCTTTACCAGCACACAATGGATCTTAATCAACACTCATTCCGACTGACCCCAAATCACAAGACCACATCGTCTCAATACCCATAAGCCATTTTATACCCTCTCATGCATTCAATAGTACCTCCAACTGATACACCAGTTACGAAGAGACCTTCTGCGAATCCAAAGTCATTTCTTCCATATCTCTAACACCACATCACAGAACCAACAATGATATCGAAATACCTCAAGTCTCTCTCACACTCTGCTGCAAAACTCAATCCTTAGCCACGTAATGAGCCCAAAAATCCTAAGGCATCATACCTTGAATCATGAACCCACTAGAACCATTATTGAGAGTCGCCCACTCTGACCTGGTCCTGAATACATAACCAAACAATCCAAATGAGGGTGCTTCGCTAGCACATGAATACTCCAAAAGAAGCAATCGAATGAATCCTTTCCCTTGCACATCACATCCACAATGGAATATCAAATATGAGTCATCTTACAACCTCCATAATGGCTTCATCAGAAATCATGCAACCCCTAACCTTCTCACAGGAGATAGCCAACCGGTGTAACCTCATATCGACATCCTCCAATTATAGTGCAATATTTTTAACCACTACAAAATCAGTTAATCCCCCTGAGTCTATACTCGTTCACCAGCTGTAAAAATATGTTCATTCCATAAACATCAACTGAAGGTCCAATAACACGTTCAAAGTCCGAAGCTATATTGTATCCCAAAAATGATAATCAAGCATTCACATTCCCTCTGCATTCCAAATAACTCTTTTCGTCGCATTCAAATTTTCTAAGTATAGAAGCCACCATCTCAAATGAAATTCACCAACTTAGTCATTTGTCCACAATGACCCAAATCGCACTAAGCTTTCTCAAGCATGTGGCTATCCTACCACAAAATCCATAGCAATATGCTCCCACTTTACCTCCGATTTAGCTAGCTTCCGAAGCAAACTACTCTATCTCTGATGCTCATACTTGACATGCTAATAATTTAACCACCGCAAGACATATCCAACAGTGTCCTTTTCATCCTCGACCACCAACGATACTACCTTAAATCACGATCTATCTTCGTAGCACCCCGACGAATAGAATACCACAATCTCTGAGCCCTTTTAAGGATCATCTCCCTGGAACCATCAACACTAGAACACAAGTTCAACCTTGAAGTCGCAACACATCGTCATCTTCGATAACTGCTTCTTAAGTAGCACTTTGCAACACCGTGTCCCCAAAGACAAAAACATGAAGACCCCCATACTAACGAGCCTTAGTGCGTTCAAACAAGGATGACTGCACAACAACATAAGCAAGAACTATACCAAGTTCGAAAATACTCAATCTCGCAACTCCATCGGCCAAAGCCTGAACATCCATACAAATGCCTCTCATGCACTAGAATTAACACCAAACTCCCAATCATGAATTGAATAATACTACTCCCAAAGCATTCTCTACCATGAAACATAAGTAAACACCCTACCATTTTGCACTAATACTGTGCGAAGATCAACAAATGAACACATAAGTAAACACCTTACCATTCTGCACTACCATGTGAAGATCAACAAATGAAGCATCACAATACACCATGTATAGCCCTGAACCCGTGGGCAACACCAATACTAGGCTCAACTAACTAAATCCCCCCCCCCAACAAGGTGACTATAGTAGTCCGCCCTCGTAATGCAAGGAAGAATAACCTGCACCACCTTTGTAGCATCACCACAATTCTTCGGTGCCCAACTTATATCGAATGCTCGACATCACGTATGAATAAGTAGGGAGGAACTGATGACATAAGCTTCAACCAAAATCAAATCGCACGACAAAGAATCAAGAAAGGGAATTTCTCCTAACAATCTTGTAGCCTCTCGAAGATTAGAAAGATGTCTCTGTAATAATCGGCAAGACTCTACTAGACTTGCTTATGACTCGTGAGACCTAAGTGAACCTAGTGCTCTGATACCAAGCTGTCATGACCCAATTTCTACCATAGGTCATGATGGTTCCCAGCGCTACCATTAGGCAAGCCAATAATTAATCGTCACGCCCTGACCTTGGGGAGAGCGACTGGTGCTCAACCAAGATATCCCAGTCAAGCAAGCCTACTCGATGCCTTCTACCCGACCTTACCCATGAATAAAGTAAAGATGTATACCATTCGTGATACAATGAGAGGATTTCATGAACAACACCACTTTCTTTACCATGAGTTACTTCATTTACAATTCCCAAAAAATACATTACACATTCATAGTTTAGAAGTGAAAACATGTGATACATATACAACATTTCTAGTTTGACTTCCCAAAATCAAGATACAAACCACGCTATGTCTATGTAGCCTCTAATGGATACAAAATAGTAATATAATGGTGCCGGCAACAAGGCACCGGCTATTCCTCAAAACATTATACATAAGGAACAAAAGACACAAGACCCCGATATGAAGTGGGACTCACCAAGTCAGCTGAGAAGAGGGTGTACTGTTATCACTGATCGATGTCGCCTGTTGTGGAACCACCTGCATCTATTAAAGATGCAGTGTCCCCGGCAAAAGGGACGTTAGTACATATGGAATAGTACTAGTATGTAAGACTAAACACCCTCCCGATGAATCGAGTAACAATACAAGGAGAAAGAAACATGGAATCAATGAGAGCCTCTAACAACATAAAAGTGTCAAGTTAAGAGAAAGATAAGTTTTTAAGTAAATATCAATATTTTTAAGTTGGGAGATCTTTAGTACCGAGACACCACTGCGCCTTTAGCATGGAGTCCAATCTCGGCCCGATCGACTAAGTCATCTCACCCAAGACATCCAATCACAACACCACCATGTGCGCGGCATGGAGTCCAATCTCGGCCCGATCGACTAAGTTGTCTCACCATGGTGCCGCGTGGGTCGACATCACCTCCCGCTAGCAATTATCTCATCACAATTAAGGGGAATAATCTCAACACATCAATCTCATCCCAATTAAAGGGAATAATCTCAACACATCAGTAAGGAGATTTACCCCTCAATCACTCCTACACCGGCATGTGTAGTTTCGGGGTTAGGTCATTTCAACCAACCCTTCCTCGATGACTAAACGATGCTCCCAAAATATTTATTATATAAATAAGTTAAAACTCATTTCATAATCTTTCACATATCCCTTCATTTCATTGGCACTATTGGCCATAAGTGTAAGTTTCATTCTTGGCACGATGGCCTCATTTTATATCTCATACTCACTTCTTTCACTTTCAAGCATCATCGTAGGTTATCAACAATAAAAGCATTTGAAATCAAGACTTTACGTATGTACATGAGCAATAGGAGACTTAAGCACATTGAGTTTTCCTTCCAAGAATAAGGCATAATAAATCTTGCATTTGAAACATGATTTTAAATCATAACATTTTACACTGGTCATACTTGAATACATTCCCGAAGGAGAACACAATATGATAGAGGCAACTGAACACATTTTGCGTATGTATCTTTCGACACAAAGCTTATTTGGAATAATCGAATTTATTAGGAATGACCCAGAACATGAGAAATAAGAACTTGGGCCAATCATACTTGAATCTTACAAGAACATCATGGAATTCAAATCTACAAGAGAAGTTTAGCCAACATATCTCTCTTGAGCTTTCCTTAAACTACTACAATGTTTCAAAAATCCTAGCGACTTCAATCTATTAGAGACATTGCAAAATTGAACCATAATTAGGTAGAGGTTTATGGGTTAGTCCATTTAGGCATTTTATCAAGCACTAGGTGTGCAAATTAGACTACAAGGTTTCTATGGTGGATTTCCTTCATCCCACAACCCATCGTTCACCCATTCTAGTTCAACAACATCCCTACCACCCTCGTTGGTACATGCATGCACAAAGAACGACTCCCCCACCCAAGAATCATACTTCTTATTGCCTACTTTCAGTCCAATTTCAAAATTCAGGGCTAGGGAGTAAAACCTTACCTCTTAGATAAAAACCTTGTGAGTTCCTCCCTTGAATTCCCAAAGCTTGAGCTCTTTGAAGTATGGGGATGTTAGTGTCCTTCCTTCTCTCTCTAGCTCCTTCCCCTCTCTCTAAAATACCAGATTTATATCTTCTAAATGAGCCCCAATGGCTTTTAATCAAAATGGAGTCGGGTTATAAAAATAGAAAATGGACCTTTCGAACCCAACTCTGCGGTCGTAGAGTGTACCGCAGAACAGTTATGCGGTCCACATAAGGGACCACGAAATCATCCTCCGAAACTGGGCTGCTCGGGTTACATTTGCAGCAGGTCTGCGGTCCGCAGACCAATTATGCGGCCGTGAAATGGACCACGGAATCACCCTCCAGATTTTCTCATGTTGAATTCTAGGATGGAAGTGCGGCCCGCGAAATGATTATGCAGTCTCATAATGGACCGCAAAATGACCTCCAAAATTGGCTTGTTTTTGTTGCACTCTATGGCAGATGTGCGATCCGTGAAGTGGTTCTATGGTTGCATAGTGGACCACAGAAATACCATGTCCTGCAAAAAATATTCTTCCAACTCCCCAATGCATTTCACAACCCAAAAAGTAGCCACGAAGATTTTCTATAACCTTTAAACACGTTAGCCTACATCGGCACTATGAAACCCCGGGTTTTAGGTAAAACATTTACAGGGCCTTACATTAATAAACACGTCGATTGATAGTCCAAAACATATTTCGGTACAAGTGATGAAATAACTAAGGAGAATCATTCTATTTAACTAGTAGAATACTAATATTATCTTAAATGTTCAAACGTGGTCGAAATATAAATACGAATATAATAACAGAAATGCAACCAAGAACAAAATCTAAATCCCCAAAATTCAGTGTCACGGGTGCATGAGTATCTACTAAAATATGCAATACTACAACAATAACTGTCTGGAATAGAAAATAGACAAATACAGTAAATGAATAAGAAGGGGACTTTGTGTACTGCGAATCGTAACATACAGAGCAGCACATAACAAATTCTCCTCAGCAGTTGTGCCTACGCGCCTGTGAGACCACCAAATGTACATATCTCAGTACTTACATAATTAGTGCATAAGTGTAGTATGAATATGTAAATCAACGCATACCCAGTAAGTCTCTAGTCTAACCTCGAAGAAGTAGTAATGAGGGGTCGACATCGATACTTACTAGTGGTCCAATAACAATGTACATAAAAGTAGAAAGGTATGAAACACAACAAGTAGCAACAAAACAAATAAATATAAATAACATGATTCTCAACGTAAGAATAATTATGACATCATCAAATACCATAAACTGGCTCGAAGGAAACAAAGATAACTAGTATCAAATACAATGTCAAATCTCAAGTCATGAAAACTCTTATGTACGCTGACTCTCTATCGAATATTATGCATGATTCTACCGAGATGAATGGCTCGATCGCATAAGAGTGATTGTACAATATTCTATCGTGGTCATACGGCCCGCTCCCATAATATCGCTAAGGTCGTACGGCCCAATCCATAGATACATCTCATAATATAGCTGAGGTCGTACGACCTGATCCATAATAGTACTACTGAGGCGTTCAGCTCGATCCCATAAGAATAATGAAGCTTCTGACAGGTCATCAGTCAAACTCGCAAATATATGTGTGATTTTTAAAATCAACAAACTTTCGGACAAATAAGTACAATGCGGGAGTAATCCGTAAGAAAAGTATAATTTTCGCAGCTAATCAAGTAACGTGTCAAGTTTGTACAATAGTGAAGCTCGATACTCTATGCAAGTCTAGTCTCAAGCTAACACATAAATTAAAGCATTTAAATCGGTAATAATAACTCAAGTATTATAGTTACATCATGGTGTTAGTCTACATCTGCTTGGACATAATCAAGTTTCTAGCATGTGTGCGGACACTCGTCACCTCATACGTGTGTAGCTCCCATAACACATAGCACGTAACAAATATAGCACCTACAGCGGTAAATTCCCTCTTACAAGGTTAGACTAGAAACTTACTTTGATCCAAATTTTGATAATCGGCTCCAACGCCTCTCTAACACCTCAAACCAATTCAAACCGCCCCGAAACTAGCCAAAAAATGTGTAAACCAATCAAAATATGCTCAAATACTCTCCATTTAACACTTAGAAACAATCTTCAACTCCATATGAAAAGTCAACCTCTGGGACCACATGCCCAGATACTGATAATTCCCGAAAATAAATATTACTCATAGCACCACGAACTCAAATATATAATTTTTTTCAAATTCCATGCCCAATTTTGTGGTCAAAACTCAAAAATACCATTTCTAGGTTTTCTTCGAAAAATCTCACAATTGCTACAATTCTTTTATGTTTAAATTCATATGTAATCCATATATTTGTAGCTCAGAATGAGTAGTAATCACTTACCTTATGATAGATGATAAAAATGGCAGTGCAAATCACCCAAAAAACTGCCTTAGCAAGAGAGAAATGAGTTGAAATGAGCAAATTCCCGTTTTTCTAACTTATACACTTCCCAGTCGTCCCTCTTTGCGATCGTGGAAGTACCCTCGCGGTCATGGAAGGCCAAAACTGCCTCAACCAAAATCCTCTTCTACGTGAATGCGAGGGACCACATGTGATCGCGAACACAAGCCGACCAAACCTACGTGAATGCGAGTCAGGCTCCAGGATCGTGAAGGCCAATCCTTCTAGTCTCCGAACCTTCTCTTCCGCAATTCTGAATGACCTCACACGATCGCAAAGAGAAACCTTCCAATCCAGGCCAGCCCTGCTAAGACATCTCGTCCATGGCCCTCACTACGTGAACGCGAAGAACTACCTGACCACCAAACGCGATCGCGATGTCGTTCCGCGATCGTGAAGAACAGAGTCTTCTCGAGCTCCATACAACACTTCGCGATCGCGAGACCTTATCCACAATCGCGATGCATACCCCTAACACTAAATACCAGCAACTTCAAATCAAAGAGAAATGGTCTGAAACTATCCCAAAATACACCCGAAGCTCCCGGGACCCTGTCCAGTAAGTCTGCATACCTTATCCAAACTTGTCCAAAGCCTCTAAATTCCACGATAACATCAAAACCAAGAATCGATAATCCAAATCTTTCTCTTAACTTTCAAACCTTCAAACTTCAATGAACGCATCCAAATCACACTTAGACATTCCGGATCACGACCAAACTTCACACTCAAGTTCCAATCAACTAAATAGACCTATACAAGGTCCCAGAACACCACTCAGAGTTCGATAACACCAAAGTCCACTCCAAGTCATACTTAGCAAATACAAAAA
Source organism: Nicotiana tomentosiformis (assembly GCF_000390325.3). Taxonomy (NCBI): domain Eukaryota; kingdom Viridiplantae; phylum Streptophyta; class Magnoliopsida; order Solanales; family Solanaceae; genus Nicotiana; species Nicotiana tomentosiformis. The sequence continues at coordinate 75,069,845 of NC_090823.1, read as the reverse complement.
TCTTCAAAATGCAAACTTCTGACAATAAGCCTCAAATGCCCTCGGACCACCCAATACTCAATCCGAATATACGCCCAAGCTCAACATCATCTTATGAACCTATAGTAACCTTCAAATCCCGATTCCGAAGTCGTTTACTCAAAAGTCAAACCTTAGTCAACTCTCCTAACTTGAAGCTTTCAAATTGAGAATAATTATTCTAAATCAACTCCGAACTTCTCTAATTTCAAAACTAATTGCACATGCAAATAATAATCCATAAAGTAAAGATACTCAAGGTCTCAAACCGCCGAACAACATGTTAAAGCTCAAAATGATTGGTTTGGTCGCTACAACAGGGGCCACGACCTTTTTCATGCTTAGCTTAGTGGAACCTTGTCTCATTCATTTTAGGGAATAGAGTAAAACCAGTAGGTCAATTCTGATGGATTTTCATTAATAAATCATTATGTTGTTTAGCCATAAGAAGATATAAAATTAGTTTAGAATATTTTTTGAATCACATCTCTCGATATTGTTCTTGTAGGAGCATATTCGAGGCATGGAAGGTGGAGAAATTTTCTCTAGCATATCACATTAACTAAGGTTATATCCATATAATTTCAATTGGGAATAATTCTAAACATAACAGAATTATATTCACCGATAGATAAGCATGTAGCCTTAAATGAGTCCAATCATAGGAGTGGCAAACGGGCGGGTCGGGTCAGATATGGTTCAGGTCAAAAACGAGTAATGAAAAAACGGATAAATTATCCGATCCGAGCATATTTAATACGGATATAAAACGGGTTAACCGGCGGATAATATGGGTAACCATATTATTCATGACTTCTTGTATATGATCACTTTTGGGAGAATTCTTAGTCTCCCTAACTTGAGGAACCCCCAATTTGAGGCTTTACAAATGTAAAAGTTAGACCCATTGGTTACCCATTGGTTATCCATTTTTTAAATGGATAATATGGTTCTTATCCATATTTGACCCATTTTTAAAAAGTTCATTATCCAACCCATTTTTTAGTGGATAATATGGGTGGTTAACTATTTTCTTTTAACCATTTTGCCACCCCTATCCAATCATAACGTGATTGTGGAAGAATGGCAATCTTCAGGCGGATAGATCTATCTTTCAAGTAATTCCACAGCATAAGTGAATCTTTAACAATAAGATATTCTATTTTTAAACCTTCATCAAGATGAATATTATTTCTTTAGCACGATATTGGTTTGATGTGTGCTTTTTATCTTTGATGGTGTCTGTTAGACCCATCACATCAAGATGAATTTCAGCATCAAGCACCCAAGACAGGAAGTTATTGCCCGATATATCCAGAGCTACAAATTTATGTTTGGAAAGATTCGCCATTATTTAGGAAAAATAAAGTATGTACTTTTGATACTTTCAAAGTATTTGCTCGAGATAGCAAAGTCTCGTGCTAATGATGTATTATAAAATAAAGACTATAAAATAAATAATAGCAAAGAAATCTATAGAGAGTGATATTATAACGATCCGGCAGGCCATTTTGATTTCAAGAACCTTGTTCTCCTATTTGATACTTTTGTAGGTTCATTTGATATTATATGACTTGTGGGGAAGAGTGGTTTGATTTTTGTGGGGTTCGAGAGTGATTTGGAATACTTAATTCTTAGTTTGAGGCTTGAAGTTTTAAGAGTTAATCAAGGTTTGACTTTATGCAAATGACTCTGAATGGGTGATTTGAATGTTCCAATAGGTTCGTATGATAATTTTAGAATTTTATGTATATTTGGTACGGGCCTCGGGTGGATCGGGGTTGATTCGGCACTTGTAGTCGAAAGTTAGAATTTTGAACTTATGAAAGTTTCAAGATTTTGGTTTGATGCATGATTCTAAGTTTTAACGTTCTTTGTGGTATTTGATCTTTAGGATTAAAGTATATGAACTTTTTAGGATGATTGGATGGGGTCCAGTAAGTTTCAAGGTGGTTTTGGACCATTTGGAGCTAAGTTAAGATAGTTAGTTTCTGGAGTCAGGGATGTTATTCGCGATCACTTTAAGGATGGTGGCAGAGGATTTTTGCTCTTTGTCATCTCTTGAGTGAGGTCCACGATCGCGAAGTGTAGCCTGCATGTGTTGCGTGTCTATGTGGGTAGATGTGTGATCGTGTAGAGGAAGTCTGAGGGGGACAGTAGCATGTGCTTCACGGTCGCGTAGGATGGTTCGCGATCGCGTAGGTTGTTCTGGCAAAGCTTCACAATCGCGTGGGGTTTGGTCGCGATCGCGATGAAGAATTTTCAAGTAGTATTGGCTAGTTCTTTCAATTGCGTGGGCTGGGGCTGTGATCGTGATAGGCAAAGCTGGCAGTGGTATTTTAAGTCTAAATTTCGAGACTTAGGTCATTTTTTACTATTTTTGAGTTTTAGAGAACGTGAAGAGGAATTTCACTACAATCTTGAGGATAAGTAATTTCTATCTGATTTTGATCATATATCTTGATTCTCCAGGGATTTCTACACTTAAAATTTTGTCACGACCCAATTCCAACCATAGGCATGATGGCGACCAACTCTGATGTTAAACAAGCCAACTTTAACTCAACACTATGACAAGTAGTTCATAACACTTTTAAAAACAATTAGCAAGATGAATGAGTGGAATTAGTTCCAAAATCATGGTAAAATACTAGCCTCGTCATCAAAATTTAAAACATGATCAACATATAAGCCTGAATATCAGGACAATAATACAATCGTGAACAATAGTCTAAGACTAATTTTAAATATTCTTGCCAAGGCGAACGACTTGATCCCATAAGAGTAATTTTATATATTGGAGGCAAAAGACCCGATCCCATAAGAGTAATTTTACATATTCCTGCTGAGGCGAGCAGCCCAATCCTATAAAAGTAATTTTACATATTCCTATCGAGGCGAACGGCCCAATCCCATAAGAGTGGTTTTACATAATCCTCCTAAGGTGAACGGCCCGATCCCATAAAAGCAGTGCTGAGGTGATCAGCCCAATCCCATAAGAATAATTTTACATAATTCTGCTGAGGCGAACAGCCTGATCCTCATAAGAGTGGTGTTGAGGTATTTTCGTAAGAGTATTGCTGAGGTGAATAGTCCGATTCCATATGAACATTAAAACTTCTGACGGGTCACTAGCCCAACTTGCGAATATACGTACGAGTTAAGGAATCATGAAACTTCTGAATAAATAAGTACGACACAGGAGTAAATCCGTAAGAGAAGGTATAATTTCCGCAGCTAATCAAGTAGCATGCCAAGTCTCTAGAATCACAAGCTCGGTAATCTGCACAAGTCTAGACTCAGGCTAATACATGAATTAAAGCATTTAAACAAGCAAGATTAACTCAAGTAGTACAATTGAAGTATAGTATAAGTCGAAATCTACCCCGGCGTATCAAAAATCTAACATACGCACGAACGCTCGTCACTTCGTACGTACGTAGATCCCGTAGCACATAGAATATAGCAAATAGAATACCTACAATGATAAGTTTCCTCTTATAAGATTAATCAAGAGACTTACCTCTCTCCAGAATCCAATAACCGACTCCAACACCGCTCTAACACTTCAAACCAATGCCGAAGAATATATAATTACCCAAAGAATGTGCAAACTGGTCAAAACATACTCAAAAACCCACAATTTATCAATTAGAAGCAATTCCTAACCCCACACAAAAAAGTCAACAAAAGTCAATCCCAAGCCCACGCGGCCGGATTCCAAAATTAATTAAATAATAAGTTTACCCATAACTTATATAGTCTATATCCAGAAAAATATCTAATTTTCTCTATGAATTGACCATCAAATCAAGGATTTACTATTTCTTAACTTTTTCGGCTCAAACCCCCAATTTTTGCAACCAAAACACGGATAAAAACGATAACCAATGGAAATAATCATGGGAAACATCAAAATAAAGGTTAGTTACTTACCCTTTTTTGAAAATGAGAAGAACAGCGCAAAAATCACCTCAAACTGAGCCTTAGAACTCAAAATATGCTCAAAATACTAAAATATTTGATTTGTCAATTTTAAACACTTTCCAAGTGATTTTTATTCATCGCCTTTGCAGGAAAGCTTTACATTCGTGAAGAGAAATTTTTGCGTTGACCGGTTAACCCAGAATTTCTTTGCATTCTCCGGACCCTTCTCGTGTTCGCGAAGAACAAAGGTTTGCACCAGAAACCAACCACCTTTCCCGACACTAAAATGGGCATAACTCTCTCGTACGACCTTGAAGTTTGACGATTCTTGTTGCTATGGTTCCGAAATCACGATACATATCTAATGGTTCAATCAAAAGTACAATTTAGATCTCATTTTCTCAATATGTCACCCCTTTACCCAAAGAAATGACATCAAAACATCAAAGAACGCGACACAACCCAAATCCATCTGAAACTCATTGAAATATAACCAAAACTTGTGGACAGTCCAAAATCATCATACAAAACTGTTAAAACTTTTAAATCATAAATCTGAGCTTGTTAAGTTTACCATTCAACCGTGATCTACTCAAATTCTTAAACTTAACTAGTTAGCAACTCAAGTGTTCGAATCACTCTTAAACACCTTGGAATGGAACCAAATTTCACACACAAGTCCAATATTATAACATCAACATGTCCCTAGGCTCTGAATAACAAACGGGATTCGATACCACCAAAGTTCACTCTAAGTCAAACTTAGCCAATTCTAACACCTTCAAAAAGCGAACTTTCGGCAATTATCCTCAAAATCACCGAGGAACCTCAAAAATCAAATCCGGGCATACGCTCAAGTCCAAAATCACCTTTCGAATCTATCAGAACCATCAAAACTTTAATTCGGGGTCATTTACTCAGAAGTCAAACCTTAGTTAACTCTTCCAACTTAAAGCTTCCAAGATGAGAATCACTCTTCTAAATCAATCCTAAACCTCTCAAACATTGAAACCAACCATAAGTGCAAATCATAATGCATCATATGAAGCTACTCAAAGTCTCCAACCGCAGAATGAGAATGCTAAAGTTCAAAATGACAGGTCGGATTAGACATTATTCCTCACTTAAACAAACGTTCATCCTCGAACGTGCCAAGAGTCATTACAAAGCCATCAAATAACTATATAAGCTCCTCATACACACACCCATGTCCATATAATTTCATTAAAATACTTTCGACTGAATATTCTTCCTTCAACCTTAGACCACAAGCCTTAGAACCAAATACCAATATTCGCAATTCCCTATAAGATATGATTCTAGTATGTATTCAATGTATCAATCCCCACAAGCTGCATCAAGTCATAAATGTACTCCCAAGATGTAGCCACACGATGTGCCCCGTAACTCATATGCCTATAACCATAACTTTTGCCCCTAATAACTACTCATTACTGAATTCGGTATTAATAACATACCTCATATTACATAGAATACTATTCCAAGCCTTCGCAACACTGCTAATGATGAAAGAAACAGGTAAAAACTCATAATCACAAGTCATGGAGTTCTCTCACCCGACAAGAACCATTACCAAATTCTACGCTAACTAATGGTAACCTTATTCCAAACATACCTTATCCAAATCCGATTATATTAATTCTAGGTCCAATAACCTTATCTCACCCAGTACAAGCAGATCGACCTACAAGACATATCAAATACCATCTAGAATCTCATACGACGCAATTTGTGCGCCAAAGAAGCAACAGCTCAAATATAACCAAAAATAGAAAGGGAACCCAAGTATGAGAACTATCTAACACGTGTAACAGATATAACAAAAAAACATAACACTATGAATCCATCCCTCAAAGGAGAAGAAAAACACATGAAATAAGTACAAGGAATTGTATCCAACATATCACCATTGAAGCATGCAATCTGATCCCATAACATCCTCATGGGATTCCTATCGAGCCATAAACCTCATACTTATCAAACATATGTGTATTAACAACAAGCATGCAAAGTGAATAAACATAACCATGGAAACACGTATAGCATAATGCGCTACAAAAAAATAAAAGACAAGCGCAACTACTGTGCAATAGGCAAATCAACATCTCAAGGGCCATCTTGCTCGTATATCCCCACAAGGCCAAAACAGGGCCACCACATGCGTGTGAATAATCAAGTAGTCTCTAAACCATAAGAATACATGAATCTCCATACCTGACCTCTAGCTCTACCACTTAAATGATTGGTACATCATGCATACACAATCACCTCGTAGAAACACTCCGATAAAATATTCTGTGTCAAGTAGCAAAGCTTGAACATCAACTATTGTCAACCACCTGATCACTTTAGTACGGGTCAAGTATTTGCATATCAATACATAATGTGTCTTCTATAATGCTCACCATTCTCAGGCGATATAAGATAGTGCTAGAATTCTCTTAAACATCTCAAATCTCTCATGTTGTCTAGAACTCATGACCTTCTTTCCGAAACTAAACCGTGACTTGTCAATTAAATCTCAATGCCTCACGGCTCACTATGTCTATCATGCTATAATATGTAAATATGAGAATCTCGTTATAAATTTTGAATCCTAAGAAGAATAAGCACTCCATCAACCAGAAACCTTCCACTTAACTTATTTCAGGGAATAAAAATCACAACACGCAATAAACTTTTCATACTCGTAGAAGACATCAACCTCAAGTCGTGGTTGAAACCATCATAAACTCCCCGAAAACCCTTTGCACATAACTAAGACATCAGAACTGAATTCCCATAAATCAACCAAGTCACGCAGGCTGCCAAAACCAAAAGTATTACCACAAAAACACATGTAAAACCCTATCATACCAAAGGAACCGATCATATCCATCACCATGATGATCCGAGCCACTGCTAAACTGACCCAACTTCTTCAGATTACTCTTGACTTGCCTTCAAGATAACACTTCCCCTTCCCAACACACTATGGACCTCAATCAACACTCATCCCAAGTGATCCCAACATGAAACCTCGTCATCCTAAGACTCATAAGCCACTTTATTCCCTCTCATGCACTCAATAGTACCTCAAACCGGAATGCCCACTTTGAAAAACCTTCTATGAATCTAAAGTTGTTTCTTTTATCTCTGAAACATTGTATCGCAGAACTGATGATGATTCAGAAATACCCAAGTATCCTTTACAATTCGATGCAAATCACAATCCTTAGACTCTCACAATCTAGAAATCCATAGATACCATATCTTGGATCTTGAACCCACTAGAACCATTTTCGAGAGTCACCCACTCTGACCTAATCCCAAACACATAGCCAAACAATCTGAATAACTAGTGCTCTGTTAGCACATGAATACTTCAAAAGAAGCAAGCGAGTGAATCCTTTCCCTTACACACCACATCCACAAAGGAAGATCAAATCTGAGCTATTCAACAACCTCCACATATCAATAAGGTAAAATGTAGAATGCACCCAGCAAATTCCTTACTCGAATCATCCTCGAATTCATAACAAATCCACAACACACCTCAATTCAGAAATTACAACAACACACGACCATGCGATCCGATCATCGATGGTAAACTCCCCCACTAGGGTTCAAGCCACAATCACATAACCCAAGAACCCACAATGACTCTTTCTCTTAAGACGTTATAATCTCACATTGTTACTAAGCTAAATTTCTCACAAGCTCATGTTGCACTAATCATAACACATCCAAAATTATCAACCCCAAATGCACACTCGATCTCATGAAAAGTGCACCATCTTCCTCAAGCGATCTAGACCCAAATTGTAGTACATGCATCCCATTGGATAGAAGGTAAAACTCTTCATAGGAACCTCATAAGAAATCATACAACCTCTAACCTTCTCACAGGAGATAGTCCACCTGCACAGCCTCATGTCTACGTCTTTCTATGACTTTGTAATGGGTACTCCCACTATGTAATCAATGAATCCTCCGAGTCTACACCCATCCAGAAGCTGCAGGATCTGTTTTAATCCACCAATGAACAACTAAACGATCCATCAACACATCCAAAACTAAAGACTATATTGCATACAAAGATGATAATCAAGCATTCACATTCCCTTAGTAGCTCAAGCAACCCCCTTATCACCTCTGAACTCTTAGAATGTAAGAAGATATCACTAGAATGAAATGCACATACTTAGTTATTTGTCTATACTGACTCAAATCGCACCAAGATTCCTCAAAGCTTGTGGCTACCCTACCACAAAATCCATAACGATATGCTCCTACTTATACTCCGGTATAGCCATCTTCCGAAGCAAACCACCCGGTCTCTACTGCTCATACTTGACCTGCTAATAATTCAACCACCATGAGACATGTCCCACAATGTCTTTTTTCATCCTCCGCTACCAATAATATTGCCTCAATTACCAATCCATCTCTGTATCACCCATATGATAGAATACCACAAACTATGAGCCCCTCCCCCCCCACCCCCCACCCCATCATTCGGACCATCAACCCTGGAAACACAATTTTGACCTTAAAGTTGCAACATACCGTTATCGCTAAGGACCATCTCTTTAGCCACCTCGCAACACCGTACCTCTAAGGAAAAGAAAACTTTCGAACTAATAAGTATGATACGGGAGTAAATTTATAAGAGAAGTTATAATTTTTGCGACTAATCAAGTAGCGTGCCAAGTCTCTGGGATAGCAAGCTTGGTAATCTATGCAAGTCTTGTCTCAGGCTAATATATGAATTAAATCATTTAAACAAGCAAGATTAACTCAAGTAGTACAATTAAAGCATGGTATAAATCTAAGTCTACCCAGGCATGTAAAAAATCTAGCATATGCATGGACATTCATCACATTGTACTTACATAGCTACCATAACACATAGCATATAACAAATAGAATACCTACGAGGATGAGATCCCTCTTACAAGATTAGGCAAGAGACTTATCTCGCTCCGAAATTCAATAACCGACTTCAACACTGCTCTAACACCTTAAATCAATGCTTAATAATCTGAAACTAGCCAAAACAACACGCAAACTAGTCAAAATATACTCAAGGACCCATAATTTATCAATTAGAAGCAATTCCCAACCTATAATTTATCATTTCTGCCTCTTGCAGAAATGCAGGGAAGGTTGCATACAATAGACCCTTGTTGTCCGGCCCTTCCCCGGACCTCGCACATAACGAGAACTTAGTGCATGGGGCTGCTCTTTTTAAGCAATTTCCAACCCTGCACGAAAAGTCAACAAAAGGCAATTGGGCACATGCTATCGGATTCCAAAATTAATTAAAGAATAAGTCTACCCATAACTTATATAGTCTATATCCAGAAAATTATTCAATTTCGTCCATGATCCTCAAATCAAGCATTTAAGATTTCTCGACTTTGGGGCACAAAATGCCGATTTCTACAACCCAAACACGGATAAAAATAATAACCTACAAAAGTAATTATGGGAAAATATCAAAATAAAGGTTATATACTTACCCCCCTTTCAAAAGAGAAAAGAACGGTATGATAATCACCTCAAACCGAGCTCTAAAAGTCAAAATATGCTCAAAATACTAAAACGTTCGATCCGTTAATTTAAAACACTTTCCAGGTGATTTTTATTCATCAATTTCGCAGAAAGCCTTTGCCCTCGCGAAGAGCAAGTTTTTGCATTGACCAGTCAACCCAGAATTCCTTCTTCGCGTTCGCGGAACTCTCCCCGCATTCGCGAAGAACAAAAGTTCATACCAGAAACCAATAATCTTTCCCGACACTGAGATGGGTATAACTCTCTCATACAACCTTGGAATTCAATAATTATTGTTGATATGGTTCCGGAATAATGATAGGGATCTAATGGTTCAATGAAAAATACATTTTGGAGCTCGTTTTCTCAATATGGTACCCCTTTCTCCAAAGAAATAGCGTCGAAACATCAAAGAGCGCGACACAACCCAAACCCGTCTGAAACTCATCGGAATCGAACCAAACCTCACGGGCAAGCCCAAAATCATCCTAGTAACCTGTTGAAACTTCTAAATCATTAATTTGAGCTCGTTAAGTCAACTATTTGACTGTGGTCAACTCTAATTCTTAAATTTAACTAGTCAGCAACTCAAGCACCTGATTCACTCTTAAACATCTTGGAATGGAACCAAATTTCACACACAGGTCCAATATGACAACACTAATTTGTCCCTAGCCTCGGAATACCAAACGGGATCTGTTACCATCAAATTCCACTGTAAATCAAACTTAGTCAATTCCAACACCTTCAAAATACTAACTTTTGGCAGTTATCCTCAAAATCACCTAGGAACCTCAGAAATCAAATCCAGACATACGCTCAAGTCCAAAATCACCTTATAGATCTATCGAAATCATCAAAACTCCTATTCGAGATCATTTACTAAGAATTCAAACCTTAGTCAACTCTTCCAATTTAAAGCTTCTAAATTGAGAATCATTTTTCCAAATCAATCTCGAACCTCTTGAATAAAAAAACCAAACATATACACAAGTAAAAATGTATCATATGAAGCTACTCAAAGTTTCAAACCACCAAATGGACATGATAAATCTCAAAACAACCGGTTGGGTAAAAAATGAAATATTGAAGTGAAATTTGAGGTTTTTGTCTATAACTTAAGAGAGACTATTTTGAGGTTTTGAATACCGGTTTGGACTCGGATTCAGAATTAATCATATATATGGACCTATGGGGTTATAGGTAAACATGATCTACCCCTAAACTCGGGTTTCAATCATGCGAGCTCGGGTTGACTTTTCTTAACTTTTTGAGAATTGATTAAAGATTGAAGCTTTATTATTTGGAATTGATTCTTATGACTTTGTTTGACCTTATTGAGTATTATTTGGTAAGATTTGAGTCAGTTAGAGGTTATTTATAAATGAAATACTATTTTGGAGGGTTGATTTGGATTGTGAAGGTAAGTATCTTGCTTAATCTTGGTTTAGGGAATAACCCTTAGGATATGACCTTGTTTGGTTAATTGAAATATGTGGAGAAAAACGTATATGCGAGGTGGCAAGCATATATTCGGGTGTTATTCATGTTTGGTTAGATTTTAGGCTTTTGTTCTACCTTGTTTGGTAGTGTGCCTTCCACGATTTATGTTTTAATCAATTGTATGACTACGTGAGCTTATTCTTTTATGCTAGTAACCATATTTAGGATTACTACATCTTAGTTGGCCATGATAGGATATTCATGAAATTGATAGTCATGTTTTATCTCATGAGCACGCATCCGTACATTTATTTATTATGTCCTTGTGTATCTTATTAGTTATTTGAGCATATGCATCCTTGGAGATGAGATATTATTTCGTATTATTATGGTTGTGGAACATTTGGAATTGTTGAGCTGGTTGATATGGGTATGGAACGAGATTTCTATTATATGATGATTATGATGTAATACTATTTTAGCACGAAGTCTTTGTCGTACATTGGACGTGTTGGATGCAATCTGTTCAGTGTGTTGATATGGATCGATCCCCCTAGGGTTGAATCTTATGTTTCACTCTTAATGGCATACATGCAGGTTGTGAGAAAATGATAGAATTTTTGGTTGATTGTTATGTGGGGTCCGATGTAGTGAGTTTGAGCATAAGGGTGAAAGCTTTGACCATGCAAGTGAATCCTTTATGACATATCATGCATACTATATGCTTTTTATGTTTATCTTCTAATATGCTACTTGATGTCTCTATTATATGCTTTGGACTTTATAGATGAGATAGAACTATCCATGTTAAGTTGATATCTCATGATATATTCTTTTATGATATCGTATCTCTTTTCATAATATTGATGTGTATAGATAAGAATTGTACAGGTTTGTTTGTTAGTGAGTATCACAAGACTTGAACCTCGTCACTACTTTACTGAAGTTAGTCTTGATATTTAATGACTAAATATTATTTCGTACTCATACTACACTTCTGTATATTTTTGTACCGATTTTGGCATTGGCTCGAGTGGACCTCAGGTGGGTGCCCAGTAGCTGATATAGGAGACTTGAGGTAGTGATGCATAATCACTCGCAGACCCTTGGAGTCCCCTTCCTTCTATTATCATACTATTATTTACATTTTAGACAGCATTTGTATTATTGAGAGATTCAATTATATCTTATTTTAGCGCTTATAACTCCGTATTACTAGGTTTTGGGGGGAAGTATGTCGTAATATTTTTGTTTTTATTATTGTTAAAGGATTCATTCCGCGTATTTATGCTATGGTTGTTTCTTGTTGTAAGTGGATGCAACAAAACGAGACAGTTATATTATATCTTATTATTCTTAGTTTGATCTATGTTTGGATATTGGCTTACCTAGCGATGGGGGTTAGGTGACATCATGACCGTTGGTGGGATTTTGGATTCGTGACAAAGTTAGTATCAGAGCTCTAGTTTTATGAGTTCTACGAGTCATGAGCATGTCCATTAGATTCTTCTGGATCGGTATGGAGACATCTATATATCTTCGAGAGGCTATAGGACAAATAGGAAACTTCACGTTCTTCCTTTCTCTATCATGCGACTTTATTTTATCCTAAAGCTTGAATATTTACTCTTTTATTCTCTCATAGATGGTGAGAACACGTTCATCCATAGTAAGTAAGAAGGAGCTAGTACCCCAGGCCAGAGTTGGGAGAGGTAGGGGCCGGGTAGAGCTAGAGTTCAGGCTAGATCACGTACAGTCGTACCTGTGATAGGTGGACCATCTAAAATCACCCATGCTAGTGCTAAATTAGTTTCTAAGGAGCCACATGTAGCTTCAGTAGTGGATCAAGCTACAGCTCATATTGTTCCACCGGGTTCGGCTCAGGTTCCTTAGGGTTTTATTACTACCCCACTGCTTTAGGACACTGTTGTCCGAATCTTGAGTTATTTTGATGGCTTGGCACAAGCCGGTATGATTCCTATGATTCCATCTACTTCTAAGACTGGAGGGGGAACAAACCCCATCTATTCACACTCTAGAGAAAGCCACTACTATATTTCTAACTATTGTTCCACCAGTTGGGACGTTTTAGCCTGTTGCTACAGTCAGGCCCGAGGTTACACTTGTTATATCCCTTGAAGAGCAGAAGATGATGGATTGGTTCCAGAAGTTAGATCCTTCACGTTTTGATAGTGATCCTACATTTGATGTTTAGGAGTTCTTGGATAGGTGTCATGAGATTCTGCACAATTTAGGACTTGGAGTCCAATGGATTTGATTTCACTACTTTTCAGTTAAGAGGGCTAGCCAAGAGGTGGTGGCAGATTTATGAGCAAGGCAGACCAACAGGGTCCTTTGCTCTCTCGTGGACTCAGTTTTCGACTCTCTTTTTAGAGAAGAAAGTTCATCCCACTCACCGGGAGAGATAAGTTGCAGCCAGTTTGAGCACTTGTAGTGGGATGGTATGATAGTTACTCAGTATAAGATGAGATTCACAGAGTTGTCATACTATGCAGCTTTCCTAATTCCAACTAAGAAGGAGAGGGTATGGAGGTTCATTGAAGGTCTTAGGTACGGGATAGCATGAGAGGTTGGGACTGAGACTACCTTTCACTAGGCTGTAAAACTTTCTAGGAGGTTGGAGCATATTCGCAGGCAAGAAAGGGAGGATAGAGAGGCCAAGAATCCTCGTGGTACTGGAGTATTTGTTGGTGCCTACTCTGGAGGCAAGGTTTACCATTGTAGAGGCTATGCTAGCAGGGTAGCTTACTCAGCACTTCAGGCTTCTTGTGGTGCTCCACTTAGCCATGGGATTCAAAGCACTCGTCCGGGGCATTCATTATTTAGTGCACCTCCCTCATGTGGTTCTTACAATGCATTTCTAGGGTAGGGTTCTTACAGTGATTATTTCAGTCGTCCGAGGTAGGCTCAGTCCTAGCAATCACGTCAGTAAAGAGTTTGCTTTGAGTGTGGGGATTCAAGGCATATGAGAAGGTAATTCACTAGGCTTCATATGGGTTTACCTCAACAGGGTACCCATGCCATGATTACTGCACCAGTTGCTACACCACTTGTACAGCCAGCTAGAGGTAGAGGTCAGGCAGGTAGAGGTCGTCCTAGAAGTGGAGGTCAGGCTCATTGTTATGCTTTCTCTGGTAGGCCTGAGGTTGTTGCATATGATGTAGTTATTATATATATTATTTCAGTCTGCCACAGATATGATTCAATATTATTTAATCCGGTTTTACTTATTTATATGTGACATCTTACTTCGCATCATATCTGGGTGTATCTCATGGTTCTTTAGATATTATTGTTTATGTGGCTACACCTATCAGAGATTCTATTATGGTGAGTTGTGTCTATCGATTTTGTGTAGTTACTATTAACGGGTATGATACTATTATTGATCTTTTATTGTTGGACATGGTTGATTTTGAAGTGATTCTTTGCATGGAGTAGCTATCCCCGTAGCATACTATCTTGGGAGCTTGGCATTTATTCCAGCTGAGAAGAGACCTTTGGCTATGGATATTCAGGCATTGGCCAATAGATTTGTGAGGTTGATACTTCAGGAGGCTCACAATTCATGGTATTCTATTTATCTAGGTGCTACAAAGATGTATCATGACTTGAAGCAGCATTACTGCTGGCGGAGGATGAAGAAGCACATTGTTGGGCATGTTTTATGGTGTTTGAATTTCCATCAAGTGAAGTATGAACATCAAAAATCAGGTGGTTTGCTTCAGAATATAGTTATACCGGAGTAGAAGTGGGAGCGTATCACTATGGACTTTGTGGTAGGCTTACCATGTACTTTGAGGAAGTATGATGTTATTTGGGTCATTGTGGATATGTTGACCAATTTCGCGCATTTAATACTGGAATTTACTACTTATACTTCGGAAAGGTTAGCCTAGATATACATCTAAGAGATTTTTCATTTGCGTGGTGTACCTGTTTCTATCATTTCGGACCAGGGTACTTAGTTCATATCTCACTTTTAGAGAGTTGTTTTATGAGAGTTCTTGCTTGCATTTTTGCGTGGCTATCCTTGTTTGAGCACATCAAGGCTCGCCAATATAATGATCTACATTTCTTGGTGCTTAAGGACACGGTGCAGTGAGGTGGTTCTAAGAAGGTAGTTATTAGAGATAATGATGTTATGCGGCTTCAAGGTTGGCTTTGTGTTCCTAATTTTGATGGCTCGAGGGAGTTGATACTTCGGGAGGGTCATAATTCGTGGTATTCTATTCATCTAGGTGCTACAAAGATGTATTGTGATTTGAAGTAGCATTATTGCTGGCGGGGGATGAAGAGGCACATTGTTGGGCATGTTTTATGGTGTTTGAATTTCCATCAAGTAAAGTATGAACATCAGAAATCAAGTGGTTTGCTTCAGAATATAGTTATACCGGAGTAAAAGTGGGAGCGTATCACTATGGACTTTGTGGTAGGCTTACCACGTACTTTGAGGAAGTATGATGCTATTTGGGTCAATGTGGATATGTTGACCAAGTTCGCGCATTTAATACCGGAATTTACTACTTATACTTCGCAAAGGTTAGCCTAGATATACATCAAAGAGATTTTTCATTTGCGTGGTGTACCTGTTTCTATCATTTTGGACCAGGGTACTTAGTTCACATCTCACTTTTAGAGAGTTGTTCAGCTGGATTTGGGTACATAAGTAGAGCTTAGTACATTTTTCACCCACAGACAAAATATCAGTCCTAGCGGACTATTTGGATTCTTGAGGATATGTTGGGAGCTTGTGTGGTTGACTTTTGGGGGTCATTGGAACCAGTTTCTACCATTGGCAGAGTTTGCATATAATAATAGTTACTAGTCAAGTATTCAGATGGCTCTGTATGAGGCTTTGTATGGTAGGCAGTGTCAACCCCTATTGGTTGGTTTGAGTCTGGTGAATCAAGGTTGTTGGGTGCAAACTTGGTTCATGATTCATTGGATAAGGTGAAGTTGATTCAAGAGCGACTTCGTACAACTCAGTCCAGGCAGAAGAGTTATGTTGATAAGACGGTTCGTGATGTGGCATATATGGAGGGTAAGTAGGTACTTTTGAAGATTTCAATTATAACAAGTGTGATGATATTTGAGAAGAAGAGCAAGTTGAGCCCTAGGTATATCGGACCATTTCAGGTGTTAGAGCGAGTTAGTGAGGTGGCATACAGGATTGTCTTGGCACCTGGTCTTTCTAAAGTTCATCCGGTATTTCATGTATTTATGCTCCGAAATTATCATGAATACAAGTCACATGTTTTAGACTTTAGCACGGTGCAGATAGATGAGAACCTGGCTTATGAAGAAGAGCCAGCGGCCATTTTGGATAGACAAGTTCAAAAGCTTAGGTCTATAAATCATGTTGGTGAAGGTGCTTAGGAGAGGTCAACCATACAAGGAGGATACTTGGGAGATCGAGTCAGATATGCAGAGTAGATATCCATATCTTTTCAGTAGTTCAGGTACATTTCTAAACCCGTTCGAGGATAAATATTTATTTAAGAGGTAAAGAATATAATGACCCGATCGATCTTTCTGAGTTCTAGAACCATGTTCTCCTATTTGATATTTCCCGTAGGTTTATTTGATGTTAAATGACTTCGGGAGATGGGTTGTTTGGTTTTCATGGGGTTCGAGAGTGATATAGAACACTTAGTTCCTAGTTTGAGGCTTGAAGTTGGAAGAATTGACCAAGGCTTGACTTTTGTGTAAACTACTCTAGATTGATGATTTGAAGGTTCCAATAGATTTGTATAAAATTTTAAACTTGCAGTATGTATAGTTTGGGCCTCGGGTGGCCCGGGGTTGATTCGGTGCTTGTAGTTAAAAGTTGAAAGTTTGAAGATTTTGGTTTAATGTGTGATTATTATTTTTTATATTGTTTGTGATGTTTGAACCTTTGGATAAGTTTAAATAAGGTTTATAAACTTGTTAGGATGATTGGACAGGGTCTCGAAGGGCTCGGGTGAATTTCGAGTGGTATTAGATAATTTAGAGCCAAGTTGAAATTGTTGGTTTCTAGTGTCAAGGGTGTTCTTCGCGATCGCGTGGCATGTTCAGCGATTGCATAGAAGGATGGTGGAAGGTGCCTTTTACTCTTTGCAATCACGTGAATGAGGTACGCGATTTATGATGTGTTTCCTGCATATGTTATGCGTTTGGGTGGGCTGGCGTGCCATCGCATAAAGGAAGTTTGAGGAGGCCAATAGCTTGTGCTTCGCGATCGCGTAGGATGGTTCGTGATCGCATAGGTTGGGCTGGCAGAGCTTCGAGATCACGTGAGGTTTGGTCACGATTGCGATGAAGAGTTTTCAGAGGGTGTTGACTAGTGCTTAGCGATCGCGTGGACTGAGGTTGCGATCACGATGGATAAAGCTGGCAGGGGTAATTTAAGTCCTAATTTCGGGACTTAACTCTTTTCAACATTTTTGAGTTTTGGAGAACGTGAAGAGGAGATTTTGAAGAAGGATTTCATTTAAATCTTGAGAGTAAGTAATTTCTACTTGATTTTGATCGTATATCTTGATGCCCTATGAATTTTTACACCTAAACTATGAGATTAAGTGAAATTTGAATTTTTGTCTACAAATTAAGAGAGTGTATTTTGAGTTTTTTGAATATTTGGACTCGTATTTGAAATATGATCATATATATGGACTCGTGGAATTATTGGTACATGGAATGTACCCCTAGACTCGAGTTTTGACCATGTTGGCCCGAGTTGTCTTTTGTTGACTTTTTGAGAATTGATTAAAAATTGAAACTTTATTGTTTGAAATTAATTTCTATGATTTTATTTGATCTTATTGATAATTATTTGGTTAGATTTGAACCAGTTGGAGGTGATTTCAAAAGAAAAGGCAGCTTTGGAGGGGTGATTTGGCTTACGAAGGTAAGTATCTTGCCTAATCTTGGTTTGAGGGAATAACTCTTAGGAACTTGTTTGCTTAATTGAAATATGTGGGGAGTAATATATATGCGAGGTGACGAGTGTATATGCGGGTGACATGGGTTATTCATGTCCAAGTTAGACTTTAGACTTTTATTATGCTTTGTTTGGTTGTTTGCCTTCTAGGATTTATTTTTTAATTAATTGTATGACTACTTGAACTTATTATTTTATGCTAGTAATCATATTTAGGATTACTACATCGTAGTTCTCCGTGATGGGATATTCGTGAAATTATTAATATACATGTTTTAGCCGTAGTCATATTGTTTCTCATGAGCACACATCCGCACCTTTATTTATTATGCTCTTGTGCATGTTATTGATTATTTGTGAGCATATGCATCCTTGGTATGGCTGTGCATAATTTGGTAAATACCGAATTACCGTACCGAAATCGAAAATTTTGGTATTTAGTATTCGATATTTTGGTATTCGGTATGGTATTTGGTTTAAGTTTTAAAAATAATTTGGTATTAGGTATGGTATTTAGTATTTGAAAATTAAATACCGAAATACTGATACCGTACCAAAATATATATTATATTACACAATACACATATTATTAATTATAACATAAATATAAAAAATCTAAAATTTTACTTTTCTTTATTTTATAAGTTCATCAATTAACTCTAAGCAAGTAACAATACATTTCTAATGACCAAATTTATTCCTTTATGTATAATTTTCTCTATCTGGGTTGATATTTGCTGGTTTTGGACAAGATTTTTGTCAACAAACGTTTTTAGTTTTGTACTTTTGAGTGCTTTAATTAAGAATATTACAGTCTATGGCTCTACGCACTAGTTAGTATTCAAACCGAATAAACCGAAGTTACCGAACCGAATAAACCGAAACCGAAAGGAGAAAAATTGAACCATACCGAATTTAATTAGGTACAGTATTTGTATAGCATTTTAAGAAACCGAATACCGAAAATACCGAATCGAAATATCTAAATATCGTACCGTACCGACCAACGAACACCCCTAATCTTTGGAGATGAGATATTATTTCAGATTGTTATGGTTGTGGCACCTTTTGACATATTAAGCTGATTGATATGGATATGGCACGAGATTTCTATCGTGCGATGATTGTGATATGATATTATTTTGGCACAAGATCTTTGTCATATATTACACATGATGGTCACGATCCGATGATCATGTGGATATGGATTCATCCCCCTAGGATCACCCTCTTGATGAGTGCAAAATCGGTGTATTAAAATTGAAGCTCGCAAGCCAAAGATAGTATAGTTTAACTACCATCTCCATAGGGATTAATTTAAAAAATATTCAAATAACTTATGGTTTATCGCTATTCAGGATGAATCACACTTTGATTTAAGAATGATTAATGACTACAACTAACAACTAAATTGAAAGTAAGTAACAACTGATTGAGGAAAGACATGAGTTGAGCAACACAAAAAATTATTAACAAGAGAAATAAGGGCAACTGATTAGACAGGTGCAAGATTACTATATCGGAATCTAATTCTTGTTTTGGTTCACTTCTAAATACTATTGATTCTCATGTATAACTAGATAAACGGATTACACTCAAAGTTAAAGCTCTTCTTTCGATTAAACTTCAATCCCCAAAAATAACTGAATTGAAAGTGTTGTGAATAGTTGCTATGAATGTAACAATGGTTTTAGTCTAAAGGGTAATTTCTCACGAATGTTTCGCTTTAGTCTAGTTCAACTAACAATTCAAGAGGCTCTTTCGATTATCTAGAAGAATCATGAATTTAAACTAGAGCATAATATGCAAAGAAATTCAATATAAATACTCCTCTTTCGATTAAGCAAAATATCAAAAACTCCAAAACAAAAATTAAAACTCTGTCAATTAATTCAACCAAATATCAAAAATTGAATCCGTAAATAGATAATCAGTACACCATGTCTGTCAAACCCATAATGGATAATTACTCCATAACAATTAGAGAAATCATCAAAGATAGGGGTAAATAAGAAAACATGAATTCAATCCAAACTTGAGTGTCGAATTGATGAATGGATGGTGAACTCTTGTGCTTTAGAGTCTCCAATGCTCTTCCAATCTACTGTAGGTCAAAATTCCCCTCAAAATTATAGTTTTTATGTATTTATATCTTGTAGGAACGGGGCAGAACGAAACTACCCTTTCTAAGCCGAAGAGAGAAAATTGGACTGCTGGAATACACAGGCGCAGCACACCATATGCCGCGCATGTGAGGAAGTTTAGAGGAAAATATTTTGTCAGATAGGCGTCAAAATGCACTGTTGTGCCATGCCATGCGGCGCCCCACGTGGTGCGCACGTGCAGTTTTTTGCACTTCGAATTTTTTATTAGTGTTTAATATCCAGACTTGGTCCTCGAACCCCTAACACGATTCTGATTTAATTCTTTGGGATTATTCTAAGACTTCATAGATCCAATCGTCCACTTTAGCTCCAAAATTGCTTTCTAACGCAGAATCACATCCTACATAGTATAACACACATAATAAGTACAAAATATTAACAATTAGGCTCAAACACGATTAAATTGCAGTAATTTACGTGCAAAATATAGCTAAAATTGTGAGTTATTAGCCTACGATCAACACCCCCACACTTAGATTATTGCTCGTCCTCGAGAAATACAAACTACACTTTAAATATAGAGGACTTTTCAAGCAACTCTCCTACCTCATCATGTCAAGAATATTTAAATCAAATAAAGCACCATTTATAACATTCTAACCTCACGACTCGACTCAAAAATCACCAATGTTTCAAAATTCGCTTACTACTCTAACACAAAAGCAAAGACATTACATTTTCTTCACAAGTCATGTACCCTCACACAAACAATAGAGAGTAGTAGTCACATACATAATAAAATTTAAAAATAATTAGGGACTCAAAAATAGAAATAAATCACTCACTCTCAGAAATAAAATCCATGTGTCACAAAAAATGTACCATAGACTTGCCCGTGGTGTAATACTCCACTAATCGAGTTTACTCAGTCAAGGATCAAGTAGGACTTAATTTAGTTGTAATGTAGGTTGCGGGACAGGTAGGATACATTTCGGCACACAACTCACTTAGGACCGGATCTATCTCGATTCTCTAATTAAAGCAATTAAGCAATATCAAATATTTTAAAGCACTATAATACAAATCAAGATATGAGCCTAGGCATCACAACTAAGGCACTCACCGCTCTCAATGCACAACAAAGTCGAGAAAAATTGTCTCCAATTAGTACGAAAACATAAGATTTTTTATTCCTATAAAGAAAAACTACTAACAATTAGGGTTGTAATATAGTTGCCAAAAAGATTCAAAACAAAAAACAACTTATTTTTGGTTGATGGTCCGATGTGGTGAGTTTTAAGCATAAGGGTAGAAGTTTTCAAGTGAATCCTTTATACCATATCATGCATACTATATATTTTCTTTGTTTATCCTTTAACATATTATTTGATGCCTCTGTTATATGCTTTTGACTTGATAGATGAGATAGAACTATCCATGTTGAGTTGATATCTCATGATATATTCTTTTATGATATCGTATCTCTTTTCATAATCTTGTTGTGTATAGATATGAATTTTACAGGTTTATTTGTTAGTATCACATGATTTGAACCTCGTCGTTACTTCACTGAGGTTAGTCTTGATATTTATTGAATATAAGTTGTCTCGTACTCATACTACACTTCTGTATATTTTAGTGTAGATTCTGACACTGGCTCGAGTGGACCTCAGGGGAGTTCCCAGTAATTGATATAGGAGACTTGAGGTAGTGATGTATGATCACATGTCTACCCTTGGAGTCCCATTCCTTCTATTATCATAATGTTATTTATATATCAGACAATATTTATATTATTAATAGATCCCATTGTATCTTATTTTAGAGCTCATGACTCAGCACTACTTGGTTTTGAGAGAAAATGTTGCCATAGTATTTCAATATTTACTGTTGTTGAAGGATTCATTCCGCGTACTTATGCTATGATAGTTATGTTATATTTTGTTATGCTTAGTTTGATCTATATTTAGGTATTGGCTTACCTAGAGATGGAGGTTAGGTGCCATCACGACTGTTAATAAAATTTTAGGTCGTGACAGCTATATTATTTAACTTTAAAGTGATGTACAAATGAATTATTTAGACTCCCTATTTATAGAAGAAAATAAGTTGTTGCGAGACTTTTCAGGAAGTTGTTGCAAGGTTGTTCTAAAGCTACTTATAAGCCCTTGCATAAGTTACTTGCAAGTTGCTTGCTTATCGAAGCTGATGCAAGACTTTTCAGAAAGTTGCGACAAGTTGTCTGCTTGAGCTACTTGCAAATTGCCCGCATGAGCTACTTGCAAGCTACTTGGTTGATTACAAACTTCTTTAGAAAGGTGTATGACTAATAATGGACATCCACGATATAGGGTATTTGATTTTTTTTTAATTATCTAACCTCATTTTCGTCTAGGTCTGTGTTTACCTTTTTTTTTTTCCCTTCCCTTTGAGCATCTGTCTGGAATTCTAGTTCTTAAATAAATGAATTGTGATGTCTTTCCTTTTCCTTTTTTAAGCATTCAATATTCAAAACATTGGGATGCTAGTTCTTAGATATATGAATTTGCAATGTCTATCCTTTTTCTTTTTGTGTGTGTATATTTTGTTTTAGACATTCGGTCTTCAAAACATTGGAATGCTTAGCATGCTTATTTGATTCTAAATAAAATGCCCATTGAGTGAACTCTTCTGCACGTCTCTTTCTTTGACTTAAAAGAGAGCTAAATTTTAAAACTTTCGTTTATATATGAAAAAATAAATCTGACTTTTTTATTTTTGTAAAAAAGAAGGTCTATTATAGAAATGATTTTTTAAAAGAAAAACCGGAAAAGAGCAAAAGGTAGTTGGTGGCTATTGAGGACATCAAAGAGGATGAACCTACCTTGCCAATGAGAGAAATATGTTGCTTGACTTCCTCTTCCCCTCCCCCTCCCCCTCCCCAACCTATCCCACCCTACCCCTACCCCTACCCCAGAAAAGGACAACGCAATTGAATAGTGTATAGTTGAATGAAGAAAAAATTGTACTCTCTCCGTTCCTGTGAACTTATTTCATTTTTGGTTCGTTTAAAAAAGAATGATTCATTTCTAAATTTTGAAACAATTTTACTTAAACTTACGATTCTACTCTTAATGAGAAGCTTTTATAACCACACAAATATTCTGGGACCCTTTTTGACTTGTTTGGGACCACAAATTTCAAAAGTCTTTATTTTTTCTTAAACTTTGTGTTCAATCAAATATGTTCACATAAATTGAAACGGAGGAATTATATAGTTGAATTGTTGTCTATTTTCATCAAAGTGAGATGTAACACACTCATTGACGTGTGATAAAGTGGTAAGTACTTTTTGATCTTTAAGCTGAAGTCTGGGGTTCGAGCTTTGAGTATGAAATCGTTTTTATAATAGAGCATTCTACCCCAATATGTAACTTTCCGACGCAAATTCAGATTTAATCGGACTCTAATACAAATAGCGAACACAACTAAAAACCAAAGAAAACACAACGAATGACGTCTACTATCATGCCACAAGCCATCCCATTAAAGAAAGAAAAGTAAGAATTTATACTTCTGATTATAAAATTGGAAGAGAAAAAGGGGCCAAAAATGGCTCTCTTTAGTCTATAAAAGAGATGTTATATGTCATATATGAGTTATAGAGAATTATTTACAATAAGAACCTAATCATGTCTAGTCCTTTATTTCTTTATTTCTTTCTCTCTCTTTTTTTGGGCCTCCTTTTGAAGTCAACTTCTTTGAGCTTTACTCACTCCTAGTGTGTGTGTGTCTGAGTGTCTGATGAATACAGAAACTGTTTATTCAGCTATAAGATCTAGATCAGATCTCTTTTCTCATTTTTAGATCTAGTTTCACTTATTGTTCTTGTTTGTGAATATTGTTTTTACTGTCAGTCTGAATTTTTAGTTATTCTTAAATAGACTGATCTACAAAACAATAAAAAAAAATTAAACATTTTGTCACCTCCAGGTCTAATTTAGAGTAAAACTAAAATAAATTCAGCTTCTTTTGTCAAATTTTATCTCCCTACATGAAATTTGAAATATCTTTTATATTTTTTGAAAAAGCATGACTTAAGATCTTCTATATTTGTTTTTGGACGGGACGAGTTCTTGTCGTTGTCGGCATTAAAAGATCAAAAAAAGATATAGATGCCCACCAAATGACTTTTATTAGACTTGATTAATCATTAGCTTTTACCCCAATTATTGATTATTAAATTTAGAATAATGAGTTCACTCTGACATGCAATGTACATGACTGAAAGCCGAATATGTTTTCAAGATTAATCAACACTTATTGAAAAAAATAAGTGATTAGTTCTTTAAACCAAATTTGTTATTTAATTACTTAACGTTCGTACTAACAAAATGAGGTTTGCTTAATTAAAATAAAGTGAAATAAGTTGTAGGGCAAATTGGCTCTCCCAATTTTCAAATCCCTAATTTTTCCACCTCTATTAATGTGCAAAGTATTTAATACTTCTTCCTTGTAATAGGAAATGCCAAATCTTTAATTTCCAAATTCATAAATGGCATGCTAGTCTGTAAAATTAGGATAGATTTCTGGATTTTCTTTTCTTCTTAGATTAAAACAAAGCAGAATAAATTAGGTCAGCAAAGTTGTTGCTCTCGAACGCACACGTAAGTATACGTGGTCGTACAAGTAATAAATGATAAGTGGAGTGTCGAACCCACATAGACTTGTGTTAACTACCCACTAAATTCACCAAGATTGTTATCCAGTCGCGTCAATCCGAATTCAAAAGTGTGATTGTACTAAACAATAATTCTAACTAGTAACTAAATTATCAAGCAGCAAAATAGTTGTTGTGTATTCGGTAGAGACAAATATTCCAGGATTGTGATCGATTCATCAATTCTATTGTGCTCTAGTTAACTCTCCCTTTCATACAATTCACTCATAGTTGCTAATTAATCGAACAATTGCTCTCGTAGTCTTCTCCCGAAGTACTACTCGTCTATTCAAAATAGATTAACGCCTATATTCACATGGAATCAATCCATTAAGAACGCATTAAGATTACGATATTTAATTAAGCATGGTGACTAGGTATATTCCTATCCTAACCACAAATCTTCCCTCCCCCTCCCCCCCCCCACAAATTCCCCCCCAAGAGTTAAGATCATGCTCTTTTCAATTCTTCTCCAGTCTAAACATGGCTTTTCCAAGCATAGCATAGATAGTAAATAAAACCTAACTATTGGCCAGACAATTAAGCAATTAATCACATAATTGAAGAAATAATCATATATTGTTGAATTTAATCAAGGTTAAGTCAACTTTAAACGATAATATTCATGGCTAAATCACAACCCTAGAACGATGGGTTTTAGCCACTCATGATAGTATCAAAAAAAATTCACAAGTGTTGAATAATTGAAAATATTAAGAAAAGATGAAGAAAACTGAGATATCCTCGCTCCCCAATTTTCCTCGTGTGTATTTTTCCTTCAAAATGGCGTCTCCCCACTCAGAATAGGCTTAGTCTTGCTTTTATACGTGTTTGGGGAGGTCTTGGGCCGAAATAATCTTGTCCCAAGCAAAGTTGGAGAAGTTTCCCGTCACCAGCGCCCAGGGTAGCGTGGAGCGCTGGGAAAATAAACATTCTAGAAATTGGGCCACATGTCCCCCCGCTGCCTGTGGCTCTGGAAATCGCCATTTTCAACTTTTTCTCCTTTTTGGCTCTAATCTCACACATTTCGCCTCCTATTGCCTCCGAATGATTCCTACATATAAAAACACTACAAATTAACATAAATCAATACATTTTACATCAGAAATCCAGGAAACACGTCAATTGTCTTCAATTATTGTTTTATAATTATAATAACAAGAAATAGTACCAAAAGTAAAATAGAATTTGAACTTTGAGATGTGCTCCAATCGAATTCAAACTCGTCACAAGCCTCTATCAAAAGTCTACAGAATATACCACAGAATATGCACCTACCAAATATTCACATCAAGACTCTTGCCTTTTAGCCAACTACACTTAAATTAAACATCTACTTCATTTTAGTCCTCCTCAAGCAAAAATGATTAGGACCAAACATTTTACGCAAGAAAATCATTCAAAATTTCTCCTTAAATTTATCAATTGAAATAATAAGAGATCATAACTCAGGGACAAATTATCATAAGTTTGAGTCCAGCAGCCTTCTATGCATTGTAAATTCAATTTGATCAATATGTTATCGAACTTAATTAATGAAATGGTCTATATATCTATGACACTCCTTAATAGTTGGACAAAAATATGCTATCAATATTATTATTTTAGTCACATATGTCATTACCCACTAACGCAATTACCATATTTTGCCACGTGGCATTATATAAACCTTTCATTACTTAATGAAATGGTCTATCTATGATAATCGGTTAAAATCGGTATTATTATTTCAGCCATATATGTTATTACCCACTAATGGAATCCTACTAACAGATTTTGCCACATGGCGTTATATAAATCTTTCATTATTTATCAGTCCCCGTTGCCTCTCACCCCTTTCTACTAGGGGTATATTTGAGCCATTTCATCAAATTCAATAGTATGTTTGAGCCATTTTGTTAAGTCCAGTGGCATGTTTGAGCTATTTCCCAAGCCGCCGCCACGTCGCAAACCACGGTAACACCTCAAGTTTTTCATGAAAATATATACATACACTTAATTCACACATTTATATATACTTTTTATACCCAGCTACACTTTATTATTGTACTCTCTTTTAAGCCCATCTAATTTTTTTTTAAAACAAATTTTATGTCCTTTTCCCACGCCATCGCCACATTTCAATACAACTATAACATCCTAAATTTCACAATGGAAACACATACATACTCTTAATTCACGCACTCATATGTACTTTTTATACCCAACTACACCTCATTAGTGTATTCTCTTTTAAGTCCATTATTTTTTTCTTATATAAACCTTATCTCTAATGTTATAATAAATCTGCCTAAATCTTACGTCTTCTTTTGCTGGCTAGATGCGTAAGTCAAGGTTCACGTTTGGGCCCTTGACGAGTAATTTGATTTTAGTTAGGCCATAGGTGCAAAAGGGAATAGGAAGATATAATGGAAGAGTTTTATACACATTCATTGGCAAATGCGGATATCATCGATCACTCGAAATAGTCATGCGAAATACATGCAAATTCAGATTGAAAAATAAGGAAGGCAAAATCATATATATGTAGAAAAAGTTTCTAATTCAGATGAAATGGAAACATCTTTTTTCTATTTTTATTATTTTTTTAAAATCTTTTTAAGAGTCAGAAGGTACGCGAAAATTTTGAATGATGTAAATAGGATTAGATTCATAATACGATTAAATAAGAGAGTATAGTTTTTTCATATAAAATAGTAATATTATAGTATAAGGAACAAACTTCCCCTCTTGTAGATTAAATTATAAGTTTATTATAAAAAAAAAAAAAAAAAGATGGAGGTTTATATAGGAATATTATTCTAGAATGTTCGCGCATCAAATGATAAACAGAAAAATAACATAAGTTAGTTATGTTACTCAAGAGAGTTAAGTATTATAAGGAATATGAAAATGGCTCAAACATGTCGCTGAACTTAACGAAATAGCTCAAAATACCACTTAACTTAACGAAATGGTTTACATGTGCCATTCGTAAAAGGGCTGAGAGGGGATGGGTGCTGGTAAATAATAAAGGATTTATATAATGTTACGTGTCTAAATTCAGTAGTACTGTAGTAGAGTTTCGTTAGTGAGTAATAGCATATATGGCCTAAAATGATAACGTCGATGGCATGTTTATGTCCAACTATTAAGTGACATAAATAGGCATTTTTTTAAGTTCAATGACATATTTGAGTCCTTTCCCTTTGAGGAAAAAGCATAATTGTGCCATATTTAAAAAAAAATATGACAAAACCTTAGCAGTATATATCATTTAACATTTGGCAGCAACTAGATATTTACATACCATATTAAATACCAATTAGCGATAGGAATCTAGCTGGCCCAGACGAGAATATTGCCTTCCGGTTTTTTCGCTCATAAATGTAACTCCATTTCTTAAACGGATATTTCTATTCGTTATACTACATTTCATAAGTATATCTTATATTTTGTATGATAAGTAACTTTGTTTGAAACTTGTTTAATAATGATATTTTGATATTTCACGTATTTTGTTTCAGTTATTTATAGGTCTTATATATTTATATATTTCTTAATACTGGTATAATAATTGTATTCATATTTTAGACATGTTTTTTTGTAAAATATTTGTAGCTATTATACATGGTATAGTTCAAGTATAATAGTGATATATTATAAATATAAAATATTTATATATGTGGTATTGTATACGGTTAAAACCGATTTTTAGTCATTCATACGGGCTGGTCGAAGATAATGGTGTATCGATCAAAGGACATCTGCATAACATGCCCGGTCAAAGTACGAAATAAGGACGTCGAGCTCCGAGCTTCAAGACCGGTCAATGACTTGTTTGATATCTTTATCGAGCATCGAGAACAACTATGGTAGCTCGATATCATTATCGGGCTCATACCCAAATCAGATTACGAAGCAAGGTAGAGATCATCGAGGATACGGAGACCGACCAACTTGCACGCCAAACACCGAGATCCCCAGGTCAGAATCGAGCCTCGACCAAGGCCGATGGCTCGGTCCAGTATCGAGCTCGAACCAGTATCGAGCTCGCGAACAAAAGTCGTTGCAACCGCACCAAGGTAGAGAATCTTAACGGGAATCAAGGAGGAGACAAATCATCATGGGTCCTCCACTATATGTATTATTTTATATTTTGTTATAGATAGAGCAATGATCCTCTCTTATAAAAAGGGCATCCTTCTAGACAAAAAAAGACCGGGACTCATACAAACAAAGAGATCTACTTAAGCCTGTGTTTAGGCCATCCAATAAAAAGATTTTTCCTGTTCATCTTTCCTGCTCTCATAGTCAAAATTCTCGTATTGTTGTTTTTGTATCAAAAGATTTCACGTACCCTTAGAACCATACATAAATTCAACGTTATCCGATTTTTCGAGTAAACAGTTTGGCGCCCACCATGGGGCTAAGGATAACAGTAATTGTTTGATATAAATCCACAGTGCACTCCAGCTTGCAACTTGAAAGTCAACAATGGCTATGCCTATCAACCTTGACGCTGGCCTTCAAGATGAAATCAATAACTTGACACCTAGGGCCGGAAGGCAAATTAACGATGTCACCAAAGCTCAAGTCGAAGTACAGTCAGATGTCAATTCACAAGTGGCTCTTGAGGCAAACAAACATTCCGAACCGGAAAAAAGCGCTCAGGGCGACACTCGATCTATAGCTCGAGACACCCATAACGGGGAGGAGATCGGAGCCAGCTTACGAATGATCTTCGAGATGTTACAAGCCCAACAAGCAGCGATAACCCAGCTACAGAGCCAAAATCACATACGTAGCACACCGGAATTCAACCCACTTCGAGAAATCACCCCGAGAACGGAACCAGCCGTAGAGAAGTCGAATGAACAGGAATCGGGGACTACTCCCGAATTTACCAAGATGTTCGAAGAACTCACTAAACGAGTCGAGGCCAATGAAAAATTCGTAGAAACATACAATTCGAGGATCGATCAAATCCCGGGAGCTCCACCAATGATGAAAGGGCTAGATTCGAAAAAATTCATTCAAAAGCCTTTCCCTTCGAGTGCAGCCCCAAAGCCAATCCCCAAGAGATTTCGTATGCCCGAAATACCCAAATATAACGGAACGACCGACCCCAACGAGCACGTCACTTCTTACACGTTTGCCATCAAGGGCAATGATTTGGAAGATGATGAGATCGAATCAGTGTTATTGAAAAAATTCGGTGAAACCCTGTCAAAAGGGGCTATGGTATGGTATCATAATTTACCATCTAACTCTATTGACTCTATTGCTATGCTTGCAGATTGCTTCGTAAAAGCGCACGCCGGAGCCATTAAAGTCGAAACCAGAAAGTCGGACCTGTTCAAGGTAACCCAAAAGGATAACGAGTTGCTAAGGGAGTTCGTATCTCGTTTTCAAAGGGAACGAATGGATCTGCCACCGGTCACAAACGATTGGGCTGTTCAAGCTTTCACTCAAGGTCTAAACGAGTGGGGCTCGATGGCGTCACGACGGCTGAAACAAAATATGATCGAGTACCCAGCTATTACTTGGACCGATGTGCACAATCGATATCAAGCCAAAATAAGAGTCGAAGATGACCAGTCGATGTCCAGGTCAGTTACAAAAAGAACTACCGAACAAAAATCGGCCGGAGATCGATACCAGCCATATAGCGGAAATAATGTTATTGCTAAGTATCCGAGGCCTTTTTAAAATCAACCTCGCATGGGGGGCTTTACCACTAAACACATCTGTGATGATTATCAAAGTTCAGAGCAAGGATGTTACTTCGTTATTTCACGACAAACAGTGTCTCAACAAAACAAACAATGCTTATATAGTTAGCCCGAGCCTGATGCAAAACATGAACACATGTGTAATGACTTGAGTGATCAATCTTCTTTATCGATATTTTACGATTAATTATGCCTTCGGGCTATTTTGTATCGAGTTCAAACAAGCATTCACTCGACCACCAAGCCTACGGGCTCTTTTTATTTTCGAGTTCAAGCAAAACGCTCACTCGACTATTATGCCTACGGGCTATTTTGTATCGAGTTCGAACAAGCATTCACTCGACCACCAAGCATACGGGCTCTTTTTATTTTTGAGTTCGAGCAAAACGCTCACTTGACTATTATGCCTACGGGCTATTTTGTATCGAGTTCGAACAAGCATTCACTCGACCACCAAGCCTACGGGCTCTTTTTATTTTCGAGTTCGAGCAAAACGCTCACTCGACTATTATGCCTACGGGCTATTTTGTATCGAGTTCGAACAAGCATTCACTCGACCACCATGCCTACAGACTATTTTGTATCGAGTTCGAACAAGCATTCACTCGACCACCAAGCCTACGGGCTATTTTTATTTCGAGTTCATGCAAAGCGCTCACTCGACTATTATGCCCATGGGCTACATTGCATCAAGTTCGAATCCTTCACTCGACTGCAAAGCCTACGGGCTGCTTTAACCTCAAGATCAGCACTCACTCGACCATTACACCTACGAGCCACATTATTTCAAGTGAAGATACTCATATCTCTGAATTCAAACGAACAACTGACTATTTAAAAAAAAAACTAAAGGATATTCGAGCCGTTCAAAACAAAGGGGACTTCCCACAAGGCAACAGAGATTAAAATTCAAGCTATCTACTTAGCCCGTGAGGCTATTTTGCTTCAAAAGAAGAGAAATTTATATTTACAGAGACATCTACTCAGCCAAATGGTTCTTTATGTGAAAACCAAAAAACGATACCAAAAGAACGCAGACGACCTAAGCACTTAAGTGACTTAATTTTCACTGGAGGCTGTATTTGCAGCATCGTCCTCATCTTTAGACTCCCCCGAATCATCGGAGGCCTCTTCGGGAAAGGCCAACCTCCGAGCTTTGTTCTCTTCCGCCCTGGCAACTTCAATCTCGATCCCAACATCGAAGCCCTGAACTCTTACCTCCTCGAGAGCCTCTCTCCAAGCTTGCCATCTTGCATGTTCGACCATGCTCTCAGCTTTGGTTTGGTTAACCTCAACATCAATCCGGAACTGAGCCACTTTGGCATCAGCTCTTTTATTGGCCTCGATCGCCTCAGATCTAGCCACCTCAAGTTCCTTGGCCGAATTTGCCTTGTCAGAAGTGGCCAAATCCAATCGGTGCTGAAGATCTTTCACCTTTTCGATCAACCCCGAGGCGTTATCTTTCGCCGATCGAAGTTGGGCATCGGACAGCTCCAACTGAGCTTCAACGGCTTCCTTTTTCGAGGCAAGTATATCCATACACTTTTTGAATTCAGCTGCCTCGGCCAGTAGCGCTTCTACCTGCGAGTTAAGCCGTCCAACCTGCTCGATCCGCTGCCGAACCTGCGGAACCGGATCATTAGTAGTTATCTCTTCTTCATCTTCACTATCATGAAACATTCGGAATACCTGCTCGGCCATCTCCTCATGTCCTTCCCGAGCCGCTAACAAGTCCGCTCGAAGATTTTCACTAAGGTGTCTGTACGAGTCACTTTTCTCATTAAGGCTCCGAACCTTGGCATCATGCTCCTCCCGGATGCGAAGAAAGGATTCGTGATGCAACACTGAAGCCTGCGAACAAAAGAAGAAGCATTAAAATTACCAACAAACTTTAATGTAAACCTAATTACCATTAGATTTACCCGATTCAAAGCATGTTGGGCCTCGTTGAAGAGACAAGCAGGCCCCACCGCATTTATCACTGATTGATCCTCTTCGGTCATTATGGGCCGCAGGTCAAGATCGATACTTGGGGCCGGAAATCGGTCCACCAGTTTATAAACCAACGGAGGCTCGATAGAACCCGACCATGATGCTTTTTTGGGAACCGCCATTCCACCAATACCAGTGACCTTCTCCGAGGCACCTGATTCGAGCCCCTCCAGAAAACCATGGATATAGGTCGACTCTTGAATACCCTCATAGGACCGATCCTCCAACAAGACGGCGTCTCGAATCATGGCATCCGAAATCTGAGGGGATCCGCCAGTGTCAACTGTCCCGAACTCCTCTCTTAAAATATCCTCTACTGCCCGAGAAGATCCACCCTCGGCTTTCCTCTCTATCAGCTTGGTTCGAGATGGAATAATTTCGGCTTCATTTTGTTCGAGGATTATGGCCAGGTTTCCCTGATTTGCTTCCACTGAATCGGAAGACTGTTGAATCACAACACTAGCCTGTACGCAGGCAAATTTCTTCTCTCCTTCTTCAGGCTCGCCCCTTGAATGGCAGACCGCTTTCGGAAGCACAACACCGTAGCCCCCCTTCGGATTTCGAGATCTTTTAGCCGGTTTCCTCTTCTCCGAGATCGGGGGACTAGGTACGTCTTTTCTCTTCTTTTCCTTTACCTGCTTCAAGACAGGAACGTTTTCGTCACCAGATGGGGGCCTCATGACTACATCTTTCCCAAGTCCTACAAAAAGGAAAATGGGGATTTACCATACGAATCGATGGAAAAGCAAGTCTAAAAAGGATTTACCATGACTACGGCCCTCCCATCGACCCTTTGATAATTCTACCCAAGCACGCTCGAAGTATGGTCTCTGCAACACCAGGCTTTCAACCCATTGCCTAAGGTCCGGGATCGGTTCCGGTACTCGAGCTATGGTTGCGATTAGGAACGAAAAATGGATCAACAAAATAGAAGGCAATCAGCAAAATCAAAACAGGCAAATAAAAACTTTTGCTCACGGCTCATATTCCATTT
Source organism: Nicotiana tomentosiformis (assembly GCF_000390325.3). Classification (NCBI taxonomy): domain Eukaryota; kingdom Viridiplantae; phylum Streptophyta; class Magnoliopsida; order Solanales; family Solanaceae; genus Nicotiana; species Nicotiana tomentosiformis. The sequence continues at coordinate 75,036,451 of NC_090823.1, read as the reverse complement.
CTCAGGAAACGGCAAGTCATCGGCTGGTATCAGATCCGAGGTTCTGACCCGAACAAAGTGGCACATCCAACCCCGATCCCGAGTCTCGTCAATACTTGAGAATGGCGCTTTGGTTGCTCGGCGAGCAAGCTTGATCAACCCTCCTCGATAAAGTCGGGGACTGTAAAGGCGCATAAGATGGTCGAGAGTGAAGATACGCCCCTCGATCTTGCTCGAGAAAAATCGAAGAAGAATCACTATCCTCCAAAAGGAAGGGTGAATTTGGCCGAGTGTCACGTCGTACCTCTTACAAAAGGCAACGACGACAGGGTCCAGGGGTCCCAACGTGAAAGGATAAGTATAAACACTTAAGAACCCTTCGACGTAGGTAATAATTGATTCATCGGGCTATGGGATTACCACGAGTTTATTATCCCAATTACATTCGTGTATAACTTTATCAAGAACTTTTTCGGTAATCAAACATTGGTACCTCGACATCGGCTCACACTGACCCGGTATCAGAGAAGGCTTTTCAATCTTAAAATCACCTACAGTCGAACACCCAATCAGAACGAATTCCTCAAGGCGGGGCTCTCCCACATCCTCACCACCAGAAGGTCGAGAAGAAGAAGCAGTCTCTTTTTGCGGAACAGACTTAGACGTTTTTGCCATTTGAAAATGTCGTAGACAAAGAATGAAGGTATTTTGGTGCTCTAAGGAAGAATTCTGGGGAACTTGAAAAATTGGGAAGTTTGAAGACATGAAAATGATGAATGGTGGAAGAAAAGGCCATTTATATATTGAAGCGATAACGGTTCAGTATCAGATGTGACCGACCGCCGCCTGACACATTAAATGCCTCGGTAAAACCAAACCGACGGGATAGCTATCATTTACATCATGGTCGATATCGATGAAAACGTCAGTATATATTTAATCGAGATGTTGGGAAATCATATAGTTTCTCATTAAATTCTTCTCCGAGAAACGAGGGGACTATCTGTATACGGTTAAAACCGATTTTTAGTCATTCATATGGGCTGGTCGAAGATAATGGTGTATCGATCAAAGGACATCTGCATAAAATGCCCGGTCAAAGTACGAAATAGGGACGTCGAGCTTCGAGCTTCAAGACCGGTCAATGACCTGTTCGATATCTTTATCGAGCATCGAGAACAACTATGGTAGCTAGATATCATTATCAGGCTCATACCCAAATCAGATTACGAAGCAAGGTAGAGATCATCGAGGATACGGAGACCGACCAACTTGCACGCCAAACACCGAGATCCTCAGGTCAGAATCGAGCCTCGACCAAGGCCGATGGCTCGGTCCAGTATCGAGCTCGAACCAGTATCGAGCTCTCGAACAAAAGTCATTGCAACCGCACCAAGGTAGAGAATCTTAACGGGAATCAAGGAGGAGAAAAATCATCATGGGTCCTCCACTATATGTATTATTTTATATTTTGTTGTAGATAGAGCAATGACCCTCTCTTATAAAAAGGGCATCCTTGTAGATAAAAAAAGATCGGGACTCATACAAACAAAGAGATCTACTTAAGCCTGTGTTTAGGCCATCCAATAAAAAGATTTTTCCTGTTCATCTTTCCTGCTCTCATAGTCAAAATTCTCGTATTGTTGTTTTTGTATCAAAAGATTTCACGTACCCTTAGAACCATACATAAATTCAACGTTATCCGATTTTTCGGGTAAACAGGTATATTAATTTAGGGATATATATGGTGATTATACAATATAAATTACATATAATTCATAAAAATTATATAGTCATAAAATATCAGGTATTTTATTTGCAACTTCGAGAGACTTCTCAAACGAAAAATGTCAAACAACCCTTTAAAATGAGTGCATAATTTGAAAAATGAAAAATAAATTTTAAACAAGAAGTCTTAATACATGTGTGTATTGAATCTATGTTTGGAAAAGTGATGGAAAATGGTTATGAAACCGGACGGATGGGGCATAGGGGAGGGGTTTGGGGAATAGAAAGAGAGAATTGGAAGAGAAAGGGTTTCTAACTCTTATTTTTTGGTAAATTAGGTAACTGGTCCTTAATTTGTTTTTTATTATTTATTTTGAACAATCATATTTAATTAAATATGCTATAAAAGTAAATAAATCTGCTACTTTTGAAATAAACCAAGAGTCATGTTATTTATATAAAAAGGTTTTGAAACATGATTTACCATGTAAAAATCTCTTTCCCGTTTATTACCAAAAACAAAAATATACCCTCTTTATCTGTTAATTAATGTAAAAAGGTACAATTGTTTTGCAAATGTGTAATTTAAAGAAATAGTTATAAAAGATGCAAAAATAAAATAAAATAATACATCCTTCTATTTGTTCTTAAAAAAGATTGACACTTATTATGTACATAGACAAATAACTATTTTCATTCAAATATAATTCGTTTATATATTTTTTAATATTTTAGAATTGTGGCTCGATTTAGTTTGTTTTGCGCATATGTTAACTATTCAATTCTATCTGGATATTCATTACCTTCCACCATTCACAAGCATTGAACCGCTTTGCTCACCAAACTTATGCATATTGCAAGAAATATCAACAACAACATACCCAATATTATCTCACACCGTGGGGTTTGGGGAGGGTAGTGTGTACACAGACTTTACCCCTTCCTTATGAGGATAGAGATGTTGTTTTCAATAGACCCTCGGCTCAAGATATTATAAGTACCACATTAATAAAAATATAGGCAAAAAGGGACAGTATCAAAAAGCCATATAAAAGCAGAATAAAACAATAAGACAGTAAAGTGATCAACAATGAAAGAAAATAACGGTTAGTCATAAAAACCTACTACCAACAGAAAACTAGATTGCGTACCAATACTAATGTTATGAACACTCTATACTACCTACTCTACTACCCTAATTTTCGACCTCCAATCTTTCCTATCAAGGGTCATGTCCTCGGTCAGCTGAAGTTGCGCCATGTCTTACCTAATCACCTCTCCCCGCCTCTTCTTTGGCCTACCTGCTACCTCTCCATAGGCCCTGCAATGTCAACCTCTCACACCTCCTCACCGGGGCGTCTGTGATCCTCCTTCTCCTCACATGACCAAACCACCTAAGCCGCTCTTCCCGCATCTTGTCCTTAATAGAGGCCACACTCACCTTATCGTGAATAATCTCATTTCTGATCCTATCTAACTTGGTGTGCCCGCACATCTATCTCAACATCCTCATCTCTGCTACCTTCATCTTCTGAACATGAGCAATCTTGATTGGCCAACACTCAGCCCATACAAAATCGTTGGTCTGACCACCACTATGTAGAACTTACCCTTAAGTTTTGGTGGCACCTTCTTGTCACACAAAACACCGAAAGCGAGTCTCCATTTCATCCATCCCGCCCCAATACGATGTGCGGCATCTTCATCAATCTCCCCATCCCCCTGAATAATAGACCCGAGGTACTGAAAACTCCCTCTCCTAAGGATGACCTGAGAGTCCAGCCTCACCTCTCCTTCCCCTCCTAGAGTCTTGCCACTGAACTTACACTCCAAGTATTCTGTCTTGGTCCTGCTCAACTTGAAACCTTTAGATTCTAGGGTCTTCCTCCATACCTCTAATTGCGTGTTCATACCGTCTCACATCTTGTCAATCAATACAATATCATCTGTAAATAGTATGCACCACGACACCTCCCCTTAGATGTGGCGCGTCAGTACGTCCATCACCAGAGCAAACAAAAACGGGCTGAGTGCTGACCCCTAATGTAACTCCATCATAACCGGAAAATGGTCCTCCCCCCCCCCCCCCCCAAATCCTCACTTGAGTCTTTAATCCATCATACATGTCCTTAATCAACCTAACATAGGTAACATGTACACATCTAACCTTCAAATATCTCCACAAAACCTCCCTCAGAACTTTATCATAAGCCTTTTCTAAGTCGATGAACACCATATGCAAGTCTTTCTTTCTCTCCCTATACTGCTCCATCAATCTCATAACAAGGTGGATGGTTTTTGTAGTCGAACGCCCCGGCATAAACCCAAATTGGTTCTCGGAAATAGTCATACTCCTTCTCGCCCTTAGCTCTACCACTCTCTCCTAGACTTTCATAGTATGGCTAAGCAGCTTGATACCCCGATAATTATTACAATTTTGGATATCACCCTTGTTCTTGTATACAGGAACCATCGTGCTCCACCTCCACTCTTCGGGCATCTTCTTCGTTCTAAAAATGACACTCCAAGCCCACCTTACCCACACTCTTTCAAAACTCCACCGGAATTTCATCCGGCCCGATCGCTTTGCCCCTTCTCATCTTACTCATAGCACCCTCAACTTCATTAACTCTAATCTGCCTACAATACCCAAAGTCACAACAACTCCCGGAGAGTTACAATCACCTAGTACAATGTTCTTGTCCCCTTCCTTATTCAAGAGACTATGGAAGTAGGTCTGCCATCTCCGACGGATAAGCCCCTCATCCAACAAAACTCTACCTTCTTGATGATTGATGCTCTTCACTTAGTCCAAGTCACACGCCTTTCTTTATCGCGCCTTGGCTAACCTGAATAACCTCTTATCCCCACCTCGGCCCTCGAGTTCCTTATGCAGACGACTAAAAGCTGCACTCTTGGCCGTTGTAACTGCTATCTTAGCCTCTTTCTTAGGAAACTTATAATGCTCCCTATTCGCCCTCTTCTCCTCCTCTTCTATTTCTGCCGTAATTAAAGTCTGAACTCTCATGATTTTCATTTTTACACTTCATTGACCACAACCAAACTCTTTGATGCTATATTTTAACTACATTTAATAATTAAAAGTATTATTCTTGTTATGAAATAAAGTGAATGTATATGGATGTTCATTTAATCCATCTATACATATTATTCAATGTACTACTTAGATAGATGTACCTATTAATTCTTAAGATGTATCTAATAAACTTTAGGTGTTATCTTGTATACTATAAATAGGACATTCTTTGTCTATGGAAGTACACACAAGAAACACACTATAAGATAATTTCTACATTCTCCTCTTATATATCTTATCTCTATTACTATATTGTCCTATTTTGCTCTCATTTCTTAACACGTTATCAGTACGAGGTTCTAACCAACTGATGTTATCTGCTTCATCCGAATTTTATCTTCTTTCTAAAAGAGATAGTCAGTTTCTTTTCCGATTCAGGTATACATTCCTATGTTTATAACGTTTCTATTAGGATCTTCTTTAACCTGCAATTTAATTACCATATGCATAACTTATTTTGAATGTGATTATAATAATTGCATTGGTATGAAAATAATAAGTTTCGGTTAAATTTTTATTTCATTATATAAACTACGAAGAAGTTTAATCCTACACATAAATAAATAAGTATTAAAATTAAATTACAATAATTAGACTAATTAGGCCCACATCCACTAATTTATCATCGCACTGCACATAATTATTTGTTTGATAATTTTATATATAGAATATTAATAAACGATTATGTACTGCACTGAATTGATAATAATTCTTGTCATTCTAATTTACTTATTTCTATGATAGTTTTCACTATGTCGAATTTGTCAAAGCTTGAATTTATGGCACTTGACATCTCTGGGAATAACTATTTGCCATGGGTACTTGATGCTGAAATTCACCTTGACGCTAAAGGTCTTGGTGACAGTATTAAAGAAGGAAATGAAGCATTAAGTCAGGATAAGGCGAAAGCCATGATTTTCCTTCGCCATCATCTCGATGAAGGGTTAAAAAGTGAATATTTAATCTTGAAAGATCCATTTTAATTATGGACTAGTTTGAAGGAACGATATGACCACCTAAAAGCTACGGTATTGCCAAGAGCTCATCGTGAGTGGATGCACTTAAGGCTAAAAGATTATAAGACCATAAGTGAATATAATTTTGATGTATATAGAATAATTTTCTAACTAAAATTATGTGGGGAACCTATGAATGATGAGGGAATGCTCGAAAAGACTCTTTCCACTTTTCATGCCTCAAATATAGTGTTACAGCAGCAATACCGTGAAAAGGGCTTTAAGAAATATTCTGAATTAATTTCATGCCTTTTGGTAGGTAAACAGCATAATGCCCTTTTAATAAAAAATCATGAAACCTGCCCCACTGGATCAGCTCCATTTCCATAAGCGAATCTGGGAACGATAGATCCAAAGTCTGAAAAAAGACAAAATAATTATTGTTGTCGTATAGATATACGTGGGCGTGGCAAGGGGCAAAATAATAATCATCATGGTGGTGGTCGTTATAAACAAGAGAACAATAAGGGTTCTCAGAATAATCCTTCAAAAGACAAAGGTAATGTTTGCCACCGATGTGGTATGAGAAATCATTGGGCATGAATATGTCGTACACCTGAATATTTTGTCAAACTTTATCAAGCATCTATAAAAGGGAAATAAAATAAAGTTGAGACTCACTTGACTTTTTAAAATGATGTTGAGGCCGGCCCTATGAATAATCATGATAAAGTTGAAGCAAACCTTGCCTATAAAGATGATATTTTTGAAGGCCTTGCAGATATTACTCATTTAGAAGCTGGAGACTTCTTTGAGCATCATAACTGAAGACTTAATATTGGAAAAAATTATAAGAATAAATGTATTTATTTTTATGAAGTTCATATTTTGAATAAAACTTTTTATGTTGTCAGTATTTAATTTCATAAATGTAGTTTCTTTTGTTCTTAAATTTTTCAATATTACTTATGATGTATTTTTTTTCTTGAAGAATATGAATACTTCTCAGTCTTCAGTTGGCCGTATGAATAATAAAGAAGAAATATGTCTTATGGATAGTGCTACGACACACACCATATTAAAAGATAAGAGATATATCTCTTATTCAATTATGAAAGAAGCCAATATCATAACAATATCTAGTACTACAAAATTAATTGAGGGCTCTGGGAGAGCAACTGTATTACTACCAGGAGAAACTATATTGGTTGTTAATGATACATTATATTATAGTAAGTCTCAAAGAAATTTATTGAGTTTCAAAGATATTCGCCAAAATGGCTATCATGTTGAGACCACCAATGAAGGAAAGGTTGAATACCTTTATATTACTACAATAAAAGCGGAAAAAAAGTACGTGCTTGAAAAGCTTCCCGCATTTTTCTCTGAATTATACTACACTAATATTAGTGTAGTTGAATCACATGCCATGGTAGACAAGGAGTTTACTAATGATTTTATTATTTGGCATGACCGGTTGGTCCATCTCGGTTATAATATGATGCTCAAAATAATTGAGAATTCACATGGTCATTCATTGAAGAACTAGAAGATTTTTCAAACTAAAGAATTCTCTTGTGTTGCATGTTCTCAAGGAAAAACTGATTATTAGACCATCAGTAATTAAAGTTGGAGTTGAATCTCCTACATTTTTGGAACTTATATGGGGTGATATATGTGGGCCCATACACCCTCCATATAGACCATTAAAATATTATATGGTTTTGATAGATGCATCTACAAGATGGTCACATGTGTGCTTGTTATCAACTAGCAATTTGGCCTTTACGAGGTTACTAGCTCAATTAATAAGATTAAGAGCACAGTTTTCAGATTATGCAATTAAGACACTTCGTCTTGATAATGCTGGTGAATTTACGTCCCAGGCCTTTAATGATTATTGCATATCAACTGGGATAACAATTGAGCATCCAGTTGCTCATGTTCATACTCAAAATGGTCTAGCGGAATCATTGATCAAGCGCTTCCAATTAATTGCTAGACCAATGCTTATGAGAACAAAACTTTCCATTTCGGCATAGGGCCATGCTATTTTGCATGCAGCAGCTCTTGTGCGGATCAGACTCACAAGTTATTATAAAGTCTCCCCAATACAATTGGTTTTTGGTCAGGAGCCAAATATTTTCCATCTTAGAATATTTGGATGTGCAGTATATGTTCCAATTGCTCCACCACAACGTACAAAGATGGGACCCCAAAGAAGATTGGGGATATATATTGGGTATGAATCTCCTTCTATTATAAAATATTTGGAACCTATAACTGGAGATTTATTTACGGCAAAATTTGCTAATTGTCATTTTGATGAATCAGTATACCCAATATTAGGGAGAGAAAATAAGCAGCTGCAAAATGAGATAGATTGGAATGCATTATCACTATCTCATTTAGATCCTCGAACAAATCAATATGAACACGAGGTTCAAAAAATAATTTATTTGCAAAATATTACAAATCAACTACCTGATACATTCACTAACCTACCAAGGGTGACTAAGTCACATATTCCAGATGGTAATGCTCCTATTCGAATTGATGTCCCGGTTGGATAATCTATAAATGCAAAAGAGTTTAAGCCACACTTGAACTGTGGTAGACCAATTGGTTCCAAAGATAAAAATTCTCGAAAGCGAAAATGAGCAAATGATCTAGGAGATAATAATATGGATGTAATTGCTCAAAAAGAGCCTTGTGATATAACAAATGATAAGACCTCAGAGGAGGTCCAGGTAAGTGAAAATAATAAGAATGAAGAGATCTCAATAAGTTATATCTTTACGGCAAAAAGGTGGAACCGAAATAATATTATTGTCGACAACATTTTTGCTTATAATGTTGCTGTTGAAATAATGCAACAAGATGAGGATCTTGAACCAAGATCTGTCGATGAATGTAGACAGAGAAATGATTGGCAAAAATAGAAAGACGCTATCCAGGCAGAATTAGCGTCACTTGAAAAACGTGAAGTATTCGGACGTATAGTCCGAACACCTGAAGGAATAAAGTCAGTGGGATACAAATGGGTTTTTGTGCGAAAGCGAAATGATAAAAATAAAGTCGTTAGATATAAAGCACGACTTGTGGCACAAGGATTTTCGCAAAGATCTGACATTAATTATATGGAGACATATTCTCCTGTGGTGGATGCAATCACTTTCAGGTATCTTATAAATTTGGCAGCCCATGAAAAACTTGATATGCGCCTAATGGATGTTGTCACAGCCTATTTGTATGGCACATTAGACAACAAAATTTATATGAAAATCACTGAAGGGCTCAAAGTTCCTGAAACTAATAAAGTTTTCGGAAAACTTGTTCAATAAATCTTCAAAAATCCTTATATGGATTGAAACAATCAGGGCGAATGTGGTATAATCGCCTGAGTGAGTATTTGCTGAAAGAAGGGTATAAGAATGATCCAATTTGTCCTCGTATGTTTATAAGAAGGTCTGGATCTGAATTTGTTATAATCGGTGTGTATGTTGATGATTTAAATATCATTGGAACTCCTGGGGAACTTCCAAAAGCAGTAGACTGTTTGAAGAAAGAGGTTGAAATGAAAGATCTTGGAAAGATAAAATTTTGTCTTGGTCTACAAATTAAGCATATGAAAGATGGAATTTTTGTCCACCAATCAACTTATACCGAAAAAAATCCTAAAGCGTTTTTATATGGATAAAGCACATCCATTGAGTACCCCGATGGTTGTGAGATCACTTGATATAAATAAAGATCCATTTCGACCTCATAAAAATGATGGAGAGCTTCTTGGTAATGAAACTCCATATCTTAGTGCAATTGGGGCACTAATGTATCTTGCAAATAATACTCGAACAGATATAACTTTTCCAGTAAGTTTATTAGCAAGATTTAATTCCTTTCCAACAACAAGACACTGCAATGGTGTTAAGCATATTTTTAGATACCTCCGAGGGACTATTGATATGAGATTATTTTATTCTTATGAATCCGATTCACAGTTTATTAGTTATGCAGATGCAGGTTATTTGTCTGACCCACATAAAGCCCGATCTCAAACAAGCTATCTATTTACTTGTGGAGGTACAGCTATTTCATGGTGTTCAACAAAATAAACTTTAGCTGCTACATCTTCCAATCATGCAGAGATAACAGCTATTCATGAAGCTAGTCGAGAATGTGTATGGGTGAGATCAGTGACTCAACATATTTAACAATTGTGTGGTCTTTCTTTAAAAATGAAGTTTCCAACGATATTGTATGAAGACAATGCTGCTTGCATAGCTCAACTTAAAGGAGGATATATCAAAGGAGACAGAACAAAGCACATTTCACCAAAATTCTTTTTCCATACGATCTTCAGCAAAATGGTGAGATAGATGTTCAACAAATCCGTTCAAGTGACAATCTAACAGATTTATTCACTAAGGCATTGCCAACATCAACATTTGAGAAGCTGAGACATAAGATTGGAATGCGTCGTCTCCGAGATATCAAATAAAGCTTTCATCAGGGGGAGTATAATACGCGCTGTACTCTTTTTCCCTTAACCAAGGTTTTGTCCCAATTGGGTTTTCCTGGTAAGGTTTTTAATGAGGCAACACTCAATGCGTATTACAAGATATGTGTACTCTTTTTTCTTCACTAGGCTTTTTCCCACTGGGTTTTCCTAGTAAGGTTTTAACGAGACACATTATCTTTCAAATGAACATCCAATGGGGAGTGTTATGAAATAAAGTGAATGTATATGGATGTTCATTTAATCCATCCATACATATTATTCAATGTACTACTTACATAGATGTACCTATTAATTCTTAAGATGTATCTGATAAACTTTAGGTGTTATCTTGTATACTATAAATAGAATATTCTTTGTCCATAGAAGTACACACAAGAAACATTATAAGCTAATTTCTACATTCTCCTCCTATATATCTTGTCTCCATTACTATATTGTTCTATTTTGCTCTTATTTCTTAACAATTCCTACTATTCTTACATCAGTTCTTCAATAGGTAAATTTTATGTAAAACCAAACACTATACTCGAATTGACATTTTTAATAAAATAAAAATAAATGGTGTAAAATATTGTTTTCTTTCTTCCATTTTGGACAGTAAATCTGTGAGACAATAATAATTACCGTGGGCTCTCAAGAAAATTACCATAGATTTCCAGAAATTCCAAATCAACCGGCTGTTCGAGGTTTGAAAACTACAACTCATTCTAGAAGTTTCCGACGGTTCAAACCATGCTTGCTGACTCGGCTTCTTCTTTCTTTTTCACCAAGACAAAGCAGTAGTCACGTGACACCCCTCACGTGCCTCTCCTCCTCGCACCCCTTTATATTTCAGACTACAACCCTACACTTTTTGCTACATTCACTACTATTCTTTCTTTTAACTAAGCAATTTTCTCTCCTACATTTCTTTAAACCCCCCCTTTTTTTTGTCTAAGCCATGGCATCTGACAAGAAGATCAAGATCGGAATCAATGGTAAACACCCTTTTGATTCTTCCGTATGGATCTGCCCATGTTTTTTGCGATGTTGATTTTAATTTTATGGTTTAATTTGAAACAGGATTTGGAAGGATTGGTCGTTTGGTGGCAAGAGTTGCTCTGCAGAGAGATGATGTTGAACTAGTTGCAGTGAACGACCCATTTATCTCTACTGATTACATGGTAAAGTTTGTTGTTAGATCTCTTTAGTGTTTACCTGATTTTTGTAGTACATCTACTTGTATGCATAGATCTGGGAGGATCCTGACATGGATCTCTGTGATTGGTGCAGACATACATGTTTAAGTATGATTCAGTTCATGGACAATGGAAACACCATGAGCTTAAAGTCAAGGATGAAAAGACCCTTCTTTTTGGTGAGAAGTCCGTCAGAGTCTTTGGAATCAGGTACTGATCTTGATTTATGCTTTTGTTTAGTTTTAGTTAATGGTGCTGAAGAAATTGACTAATATCTGGTATTTTTATGTAATTGTTAAAGGAACCCTGAAGAAATTCCATGGGCTGAAGCTGGTGCTGATTTCGTTGTGGAATCCACTGGTGTTTTCACTGACAAGGACAAGGCTGCTGCTCACTTGAAGGTTTGATTTATCTGCTTTTTCTACGTCTATTTTGGTTTGATTGATTTTTTCCAATTGCATTTCTGCTGTTTTGATTTGATCTATCATTCATTAATTCGCAGCTAAAGCCACTAGTATACTTAATTTCATTTCATTAAATATATATGTGAAAGTTATTAGATCTTGTTGCTTGTGCTGGATCTAGTTTTGCGGAGAAAACAAAGCAAATTCCTGCATATACTATTATAAAATTGGGATCTTAGTTACATACATTAAACTGTCACAACAAGTTAGATTTTATTAAATTACCAGTCAGTGCTTATTATAGAGATTTATCTGCTCTTACCCTATAACTGACTTGATTGTTTGTGTAAATAATTTAACAATAACCCTGATGTATAACTTAATATCTATGTATACATTTAACCAAATAATAATTGACATTGGGGTATTTGTGTTTGCACAGGGTGGTGCCAAGAAGGTTGTGATCTCTGCTCCTAGCAAGGATGCCCCCATGTTTGTTGTGGGTGTCAACGAGAAGGAATACAAGCCAGAGTATGACATTGTCTCCAATGCTAGTTGCACTACCAACTGCCTTGCACCTTTGGCTAAGGTCATCAATGATAGGTTTGGAATTGTGGAGGGTCTCATGACTACTGTCCACTCCCTTACTGGTTAGTATATTCCTAGTTACTTTAAATTGTGGATTTGTGATGAACTTTATATATAGTTCTGATGCGATGCAATGGTCTTGTCACTCAGCCACCCAGAAGACTGTTGATGGTCCATCCATGAAGGACTGGAGAGGTGGAAGAGCTGCTTCATTCAACATCATTCCTAGCAGCACTGGTGCTGCCAAGGTAATTATTATTGTATTTTTGGTGTCTTTGCTTATAGTTGCTCTCTGTTCCATGTTTGTTCCATCTATGCTATAGAATACCATATAAACTATTCAAAAAAGAAAAGATAAGAATGTTAATAAATGATCCTCAGTAGGCAAATCAATCTTTCAGCAATGACAGAGACGCATTTTATATGGACTTCTTAAATCCTAGTTTTATCTGAAAATATTCATCTCGAGTCTAGTCTGTTAAGCACTCCAAATCAATCTTTCAGCAATGACAGACGCATTTTATATGGACTTCTTAAATCCTAGTTTTATTTGAAAATATTCATCTCTAGAGTCTAGTCTGTTAAGTACTCCAAAGCAAATCCAATCTATCAAGCATAACATGGAACTTTAACTAAGTGAGCAAGCTATTCATGAGAAGGTTCAATTATTGTCTTGGTTATTTTCGTTATACTTAGGGTTATTGCACCTGGTAATACCTGATAGATTTTTAGTTTGATCAAGTTGCATTCATCGTAATGTAGGCTGTTGGAAAAGTGCTCCCAGCCCTTAATGGAAAATTGACTGGAATGGCCTTCAGAGTTCCAACTGTTGATGTTTCTGTTGTGGACCTTACTGTAAGACTAGAGAAAGAGGCTTCTTATGATGACATCAAAGCCGCAATCAAGTAAGTTTCTGTTTGATCACTTGTGTTGTCTTATTGGTCCCTTGTGCAACCACACTAACTTGTTCCATGATCTTGGATTCATAGGGAGGAATCAGAGGGTAAGTTGAAGGGTATCTTGGGATTCACCGAAGATGATGTGGTTTCCACGGACTTTGTTGGTGACAGCAGGTATATACTTGATTCAATTTACTCAAAAGAGGTACCTTAATTCTTGAAGTGCATTTGTTTAATGTGAAATTATTGAATTGCAGGTCAAGCATTTTCGACGCCAAGGCTGGAATTGCCTTGAGCAAGAACTTTGTGAAACTCGTGTCGTGGTATGACAATGAATGGGGTTACAGGTAATGTTCTTTGCCTTGGTCTTCTTTTTGCTCATCTTTACACCATTCTTTTATAACACAATTTGTTTCTTGACTCTGCAGCTCTCGTGTGATTGATTTGATCTGCCATATGGCTTCTGTTGCTTAAGGATTTGATGCTGGGTAAAATGGCCTCTTTAGTTTTTGATTGATGAATCATAGGGGTATTAGTTTTCTATGGCTGGGAGTGGTCTTCTTGTTTGGTGGTCTTGTTTAATTGTAATGGAATAACCAGAGAGGAACTGTGTTATCTTTGAGGAATGTTGGGCTTTTTTCGTTTGACTTGTCATGATTGAAGAAATGAAACTTTACTTTTTCCCAATACAAGTTTTTGTTTCCTCGTTTTTGTTATCCTTGGTTTATGTCTTGGTTTGGCTTTAAATGATTGAAGATTACACTACCTATGTTTGTGCTATTCCTATTGAAGATTACATTTGATAATGCATCGAATGCATTAAAGTTTCTAATTGGCAAGCTCTGTCAAAAGTATTAAAGAGGTGAATGTCCTCATTAATTGACTAATTTGTCTTTTTTATTTTGGTCCAAAATAAGTGTTTATTTATATAATTAAGAAAAAAATTTAATTTATTTTTTCAAAGTTATCCTTATGAGTCTCATATTAATTATGCTTTAATATTTTAATATTTAATTAAGGATAGTTTAGTTATATTAATTATTTTTATCTAGAATTTAGTATTTTTTTTAATGGGTGTATTGGTTACTTATTGTGGACCGGAGGGAGCAATTGACAAGCTCTGTCGAAAGTATTAAAGAGTACTAGTATATTTCTCAGCATTTCTCTTTCAGAGTTAAGCTTAATAAAATTAGCACTTTCAGTCTGGAGCTATGTTTTTTACTACATGACATAAGATTTTCTTCTCCACTTCAGAAACACCAAAAGTAAGCACACAGTTATTTTATTTTAGCTTTCACTCATCTAACTCGTTATTTTCCATAGTCAAGTATGTGCAAAACTGAAAGGGAAGCACTGGGATATTAATTCTGAGATTAGATGTAGGATTATTTTTGAATTTTGGGTTAGCTATTTCTGGATAATTAATTTTGGGATTAACAATTTGGGGATAATTAATCTAGGGAGAAACACTTTGAATTGTTCTAAGTCTTTTAAATGATTCAAGATTAAAATTGAAAATAAAATTTATTTCTAACTTATTTAGTATTTATATTATACCCAACATCCTCATTTTTAGTTCTATGAGCAATTCGATAAAAATATATTTATTGATTAATTAATTTTGTTATTATTTAAATTCCACTGTTGCTTTCACATAAAACACCAACTATTTCTCAAAAACACAACATTATATCATGTTAAGAAATAATACTATAATAAGAGCAAAATAAAATAATATAGAAGAATGAAATTAGAGATAAGAAATATAGAGTAGACATTTTTCCTTCAAGTGTTTGACTAAAAATCTGAATCAGGGAACTCAACCGTTCTCTTGTTGAAGAATAAGTCAAAGGTCTCGGGGGCATCCCACCGTTGCTTTCACATCACCCTTCACTTCCTTTTTCCTCAAAATTGTTTTCCAGATATGATATTTTGAAGTGCATTCTGGTGTATTCCTAACAGATACATCCAAAGGATGGTTGAGTGGTTTTCGTGTGATAATCTCTTCTTCAATATACACCACATGTCTTAAATTTTGCCATCATAGGTAACAAAAATAAATATTCTTTCTTATGTTTTTGCAAGGAAGTAAGTTTAGGGTGCAAATTGTTTTTAAAACACAGGAATTTGAAACATAGGATCTTTAAGGTTGAAACTTTTGTACCTCAACCATTCTTTGTGACCAAATAAATACATTTAGTCTCGTTTATTTGGTTTGATACACATCTGATTCTTTCAATTGAGCTTTGACTGAAAAAAGATTGAAATAATTTTTAAAAAGAAAATAAAAGAAAAAGAGAGATAAACAACACACAACAGAAGAAACTCAGCTACATGGCCTAAAAATCAATATCAAAAGATTGGCAACCACTTCA
Source organism: Nicotiana tomentosiformis (assembly GCF_000390325.3). Classification (NCBI taxonomy): domain Eukaryota; kingdom Viridiplantae; phylum Streptophyta; class Magnoliopsida; order Solanales; family Solanaceae; genus Nicotiana; species Nicotiana tomentosiformis. The sequence goes on along the minus strand of NC_090823.1, from coordinate 75,020,725 downwards.
AACTAATTGAGAAAATAACACTGCATGGCTGCCTAAAAAATTTAATAGCCCAAAATTTTGCACTTTATCCGAAATATCCAGTGAAATAAATTTAATATCAAATCATAGCCATTAGCACAACTATTATCGTCTGAACTAAAATTTCTCATATTTTCATATCCACACAGCATCTAATACTCCTAAAAACTTTATTATTTATTATACACGTTTTCCAACCTAACTTTATCTCTTTCATCTCATTTCTCAAGAATAATTTTTTATCTTCTAGAACCCACTCACCTGTAAAATTACTCACATCTTCTTTTTTTGTCTTCTTCTCCTTCATTTTCTTTCTTTGTCTATTTCTCTCTCTTCTTTATTCATTCTCCTTTTTCTATTTCTCACTTCAGATCTAAATTTCTTTCTTTTATTTTACATTTTATATGGAAAAACTTCTTTTGAGTAGATAGAAAAGTTGCCAAAAATTCAATTTAAATTTTAAAAGAATTTCTTCGATTAATACTACGGTAATGATATTAAGAGTGGCAGTAGAAGAGGTAAAATTTTCTAGTCAAGCTCTGTGTATTTCTGTTGGTATTTTATTGGTGATTATGGTAATTTTTGTGAGGATATGAGATTTTATGGTAGATCGACGGGTTATTTTTTCATACAGGGAGTTTCTTCTTCTTCTTCCTCCTCGTCTTCTTCCTCATCTTCTTCTTCCTCCTCGTCTTATTCTTCCTCTTCTTCTTCATCCTCTTTCTCCTCCTCCTCGTCTTCTTCGTCCTCTTTCTCCTCCCCCTTCTCCTCATCTTCCTCCTCCTCTTCTTCTTCTTCTTCCTTCTCTTCTCTTCTTCTTCTTCTTCTTCTTCTTCCTCCTCCTCTTCCTCCTCCTCCTCCTCCTCCTTCTTCTTCTTGTCATAATGGTGTTTTGTGAGTGAAGATCTTTTACAGTGAGTGTTGATGGTGGGTCTAGATTTAATAAGAAAGCTGGACGGTACTTATATGTAATTTTGTGTATATATATATATATATATATATATATATATATATATATATATATATATATATATATATATATATATAGTTATACAATGTATTAAATATTTTATACACACATATATAGAGTTGTACATATACGATAATTTGTATTGTAGTTTTGTATAACAAATTTATATATTATGCTATGTATAAAAGTTGTATATACATTGTATCCTAGGTTTGGCAATGCATTTTGTATATATTGAGTGTATTCTGAACGTGTTTGTATATCCAAAGCGTATATTGAATTTTTTATACATTTATAGTGTATATATACTACACAATATGTATACATTATGTATATATTATGTATGTATACTACATAATATTTATATAAACTATATACAAATTATATACATAATTTATACACGATTGATACATATTATGCAATTATAATTTTGTATAAAAAGTGTATATAAACCGTTATATATGTATAGAAGATGTATATTTATAATTAAATAGTATATAAAAGTTTTATATACAATATTTCCTGAGTTTGACAATGTATTCTTAGTGTATTTCGAGTTGTTGTGTATTTTAAGTGTACAAAAAATATATTGTTCAACGATGTATAAAAAGCGTATAGTACGTGTACAACCTATACATCACCTTGTTCTTCTTCTTCTTCTTCTTCTTCTTCTTCTTCTTCTTCTTCTTCTTCTTCTTCTTCTTCTTCTTATCTCATGAGTATTTTTTGCTTATGTAGTATTATATTTTCCTAAATTTGATCACTAAAAATTTAAAATTCTTTGTAAAAGTTAAAAAGGGAATTTATAATTTGTGTATAATAGGAAGAAGTTTGGTGGTTGTGGAGAAGACAGTTGGGTTTGATGGAATTTTGGGGTTGAAAGGATACTTTTTTACGGGGATTTCACTAGATATGAAGGATTTTGGGTGTGATTTGGCGAGATTTCAATTTTTTTAACTACTAACATTAATTTTAAAAGAATGTTAGGCTAGAGGTTGGGCTAGCAGCTATTATGGTTGCATTGAGGAGCCAGAGTCTCTCGTTGGTTTTTTAAGTTTCACTTGCTAGCTCTTATAATTATTTTTGGGCTATGAATTGTATACCTTATTTTTTGGCTATCAGTTGTCATTAGTTTTCACCAAGTGGCTACAAATGAATTTCTCTCAAACTAATTTAATGTAAATGGGCCATATAAAGTCTGGGCCAGTCCAAAAAGAGAAAAATATGAGAGACGGGCCGAATAGATCCAATTAGTTACCCCGGTAGTAATACCTCTCGCCGTTCCCAAACTATGCAAAGCCACCACCGGCTCAAAGTTGCTAACGTCCGGCGACAAGAGGTAATTTTTCTTTGTTATCACTTCTTAGGATTAGGTGACGTTTGGTTTGATTTTCGAAAAACAGCCAATCAACCAACTATCTCGGTGCCTATCTGGTTTTCTTCTTTATAGTGACACCTTCTTATAATTCAGATACACATAGGTATACTATCACAGGAACTGGTGATGAATTTACATAGGTACACTGGAGTCGTTTCTAATGGAGATGCTGAAATTTTACTGAAACCCCTGTTCGAAAGAACCTTCGTTTCGGTCTTAAATTCGGATATTTTATTTGGAGTTGATGTCAGAATGTGCTTCTTATTAGTCTATAATACAAAAAACATGAGAAAATCTATCTTTTCTTTTTTCTTCTAATCTTATTTGCTGTCTGAAATTTATCACTTTTGCATTGTACTGTTAAGTTGCTGATTTTCTTCAATATGTATGCAGGAACAAGAAATACTTACTTTGCGGTGTTTATTATTGGCCGACACCAACTAGTTTGAGATTAAGTCATAGCAGAGGCGTATCTTGGATTTTAAATTTATGGGTTCGGTATTTTAGGACAGCGACCTCAAGTGCTAGTTACTGAGTTCTGAATTTAATACCCGTACATATTTAGTTAATTTCTTAACAATCTACAGGATTTGAGCAAAGCTACTGGGTCGGTTGAACCAGTATGTTACACTCTGCGTCTTCCCCTGAGTAATAGTTGTTGTTGTTGTTGTTGTTGTTGTTGTCGTGTCTTGTGTGATACTGATACTAGTCTCATGAAGTTCTATGCTAGAAAACTGCCCTTTAGATGCCTATCTGTTTCTCTCCCATTTGGGGTTTGTAACATTTCTAATGTACCATGTAAAAGTTGCTTTAGCTACTTTTCCACCTTGTCTAGTGTGTTTTGTTCCGTAAGTCCCCAGTTTGCTGGCGATAGAATTCCAGGCGAGCAACAGAAATGCATGATCTTGGGAAGAGATTCTGATGTTAATGTTGTACTTGCTAGAATAAGTCCTGGAAGCAGTGAGGCTGAGGTTCTCCAGTCATTGCTTTCTGATCCGGCTTGTGATTCCATACATATCACTGATAACTTTGTTGATTGGGTGCTTTATCGCTTCAAAGATGACTGGAAGTCTGCACTTGGTGCTTTTAGATGGGCACAATCACGTCCTGGCTACAATCCCTCACCAGAATTGTACGACAAGTTGGTAGATATACTGGGAAAGATGAAGAAAATGGAAAAGATGCACTCATTGATAGACGAAATGCATGCAAACCATCTTGTTTCTCTTAACACAATAGCAAAAGTTATGAGAAGGTTTGCAGGTGCAGGAGAGTGGAAAGAAGCAGTGAGGACATTTGACGAGTTGGGAAAATTCGGTTTGGAGAAGAATGCAGAATCAATGAATCTGTTACTAGACACTTTGTGCAAAGAAAATAAAGTCCAACAGGCGCGTGAAATTTTTTCCGAGCTCAAGTCGCATATCCCACCAAATGCAAACACGTTTAACGTTTTTATTCATGGTTGGTGCAAAGTTAATCGGGTAGAAGAAGCGTACTGGACAATTCAGGAGATGAAAGGCAATGGTTGTTCTCCTTGCGTCATCAGCTACTCAACCATCATCATGTCCTACTGCCAGCAATTTAACTTCCAGAGGGTCTATGAGCTGCTTGATGAAATGCAAGGACTGGGATGTGTACCAAATGTTATCACTTTCACCACTATCATGTGTTTCTTGACAAAATCAGGGGCATTTGAGGAAGCCCTTAAGATTGCTGAGAGGATGAAATCAGTTGGTTGTAAACCTGATACACTTTTCTACAACGCTCTGATTCATACATTAGGCAGGGCGCACCGATTACAAGAAGCTACTCGTGTCTTGAAGGTTGAAATGCCCAGAAATGGTGTTCAACCTAATACATCGACGTACAATACTATCATTGCCATGTTTTGCCATCATTTGCAAGAGGAAAGAGCGCTAGAATTTTTCAGGGACCTGGAAAGTTCACCATATTGTAAACCTGATGTTCAGTCATACTTTCCACTGCTCAAGTTGTGCTTTAAAGTTGGGAAGACAGATGATTTCCTGAATAAATTGGTGAATGACATGGTTAATAAGCATCATCTAAGTCTTGATCTATCAAGTTATACACTTCTTATCCATGGTTTGTGCAGAGCAAATAAATGTGAATGGGCCTATCTTGTTTTTGAGGATATGATCCGCCAAGAGATTACTCCTCGATACAAGACATGCAGTGTGCTACTGCAGGAAATCAAACAAAAGAATATGCATGATGCTGCCGATAGGATTGAATTGTTCATGAAGAAAATGAAGACCTCCTGAATAGTTCCTGGAAACTAATTTGATGTTTCGTTTATCAAGTAACAAGTTTCCCTTCATAAGTGCCTGCTTTTAATAGATTGTTGAATTTGAAATGTAGATTTCTTGTTTGGCATAACACTGAAATCTGGGAATAGCGCTGCAGCTGTTCTCTCTGGTTTGGTATGAAGCTTGTACCTTGATCACATTTTCTTACTATTTCTTACATCTGGCTGCTTAATTAAGCCAGAGTAGTATCATGTTGCTTGGCTGCTGAATACACGGAGATGATTATCTTTCGGTTCACAAGGCTAGTCTTGGAGCAACTCTTAGTAGTCCACACTGATGCTTTAAAAGATTACAAAGCTCCATTCCAGGTTCTAGTGTGTTGCTCTTGATCCAAGTTTTTTTTTTCCTTTTCCTGTAGGATTGTTAAGGAGAGTGATGTTAAGAACTACTATATATACTTAATTTAAGATTTTTGGAATTCCAAATTGATGCTTGGCAGATTAACCTTTTTACAGATGATAGGGTATTGGTGAATTGTCCATGGTCCTCCTACGCTTGAGTTGCACTCACTTGCACTAAAGTTATTTTGCTAGCCTTTGCTCTTCTTCATGCTGCAAAAAGAACGGGAATACTTACTACTCTATGCATTCCTGAGAAGGATAAATTGGCTTCCAATCTGTGTTGAAGATATGGTGTCTGTGCACAAAATATTTTGGATGATGATCTTGGAATTCCCTGAAATTGCAAACCTTTTTTTGGGATAATGGTGGTTTTCGGGCCATCTTGGTGGCACCTTGCCTATTCCATCGAGCTTTGTTACCTACCTCCAACCAGCACAAGGCAGCTGGACAGAACTACCTAGCATATTCGTCTCTCTTGAGATTTGAACCTTATTCTACCGTGATTTTTCATCCACTTCATTTACTACTCGGCCGTACCAATGGTGCCAGACCTAGAAGCGGTGAATTATACTATTGTATTGACGATGAAGGGCTTTATGTAAATGATGTACAATGCTTTGGTTTAGACTTTAGACTATAGACTAATTTTGAGAGTTACTTTCTTTTTGATGGATAACATAGAGAAATGAATGTCTTTTTCCGTCCAATATTTTGTCGGTGACTTCTAAATGGATGCCTTTTCATCCTAATATTTTGTACTAGGTGACTTACTGTTTAAAGTATGTTGTTGCTCCATTACTTTATATTGAAACTTCCAATTTTGTGGATGTTGTCATCTCCATGCTTAGTTTTTGTGTTTAGTATCCGAAGTTGGCAGCCAACTAATTCTACCAAAGGCGACCTATTCCAAGGGTTCGAATTCAGGATCTCTGATTAAAGATTAAGAGGTATATATCACTCTAGCACAACCTTTAGTGGTTTATAGTTATTGTCACTGCTTGTAGATCTGCAGTTTATGATTCATGTATGTGTGTTGGAATGCAGTGCCATGTGATGAGAAGATGTTCAGTGAATTGTCAGTGAATCTGCTCCTCCTGCTTCCCGTGATCCAAAACAAGCTTTGGGACCATACCATACCAAACCAGTACAATCCCTTGTGAATATGTGGGGCTTTTGCTTGACAGTAGATCAAGTGGCATATCTAAAGAATAATAATAATGTCCATTCCTTGTTTAGATTAACTGGTATAACCATTTGTATGATATTAAGTTGAACTAGCTTGATGCACATTTTGGAGAATCGTTCTTAAATGAAAGTCTTTAAAGTCTAATATACAGTTGCAAAAATGCAAATACTGAGATTCGACAGAAGGTATAGATAACACATAGGGTAAAATGAGATAGAGTCGCTATAGATTATTTGGTCATATCCTATGTCAACCTCCAAATGAACCGAAACCATGTTAGGAGCTTGATAGATGTAAAAATGTATAATCACATGTAACCTAATGTAGGGAAATTGTCATAAAAGACCTACAAACATCTTGGAATTCATGCACACTTAAAAGAAGAATAGGGCAAATGGAAAAAAACAAAAGAAATGGTAGGTTAAGTTTTTAGCCACGTTTGTACGTTTATACTTTAAGCCCAATATTTGCTAGGAGTCTTTTAATCTTGTCAAAGATTTATATGTCTATAGAACATGGGTAGAGAACTTTTAGTGGAGCAACATGAGAATTCACACAACCAGACCTCAAATTTTTTAAATTGAGGCATAGTCGTTGTTGTATCCTTATCTAATGATCTTGTCTTTATGTCGAAGAAAATACAAAGGAAATATTTGTAACCTTCTTGCTCAAAACTAGGGGTGTGCATGATCCGAGTTGGTTCGATTTTTATCAAAATCAAATCAAACCAACTATGTTGGTTTGGATTGATTTGATTTTGTCGGTTTTTTCGAATTTTCGAATTTTTTTGTTACATGAATATTATTTCAATCTTACTTTATTAAAGTTTTAGATAAAGTTTTGATAAGTGAATATATGTTTAGTAAAAATTACAAAAATTGACAAACATATGATCTATTAAAATATTCTTATGAGAGTTTTTTTTATAACACGTGATAGTTATTTTCTTAGTCGTCTAACAATAATTTTTCATTGACGTATGCTTTTAAGGTTAACCAAATTTAATAATTAAATATTAAAATTAATATAAAACATAAATAATGATATGTTCTATTAAGTTTTAAAATTATCGAAATACCATTTTAAATTTGAAAAAGATATAAGAATTTAACAGATCTTGATATATGAATATGAAAGAACAAAGAGATTGACGCATTTGAATAACACTTGATAAAAAAGTGATGATACAACCCATTATTTAAAGTAAATAAAAATAGATGCACATAGTTCTATTAAATATTACATCAATGAGAGGATCCCAAATATTTCTAGACGTTTTCTAAATAAAATTCTATATAAAATCTTAATAGTATATATAAAAATTATATATTTATATGTCGGTTTGGTTCGAGTTTTTTTACCTAATACCAAATCAAATCAAACCAAACCTAATCGGGTTTTTGATCGATTTGATTTGACTTTTCTGTTTTGTGCGATTTTTTGATTCGGTTTGAACACCCTGCTCAAAACCATCTTACTCACTTTTTTTTATCCTTGGAATCTACAGCTATGGTGCGGGGCAGCTCAAATTCCTAAATTAACTTGGAATATGAGAGTTCATTACTTAAATAATTAATAAACTATTGAAAATAGATGAATAAAGTCACTTTTTTTTTTTGGTATTAAAAAATCACTTATTTTTTGATATTTCATTCAAAAGGACACTCAAGGCGGAAAATGATATGTTCCCTCCGGCCACTTTTTAATAACGTAAATAACGTGGCACCTTGAGCAAAATGATAGACTCTATATTGCATTCTTTAGGATATTGAGCAAAATATTCTGTCTGTCCTATTCTTTCTGATATCATATATTTCCACTACCTATATATCTTCATCCAAGGAAATACTTGTGTCGTATTCTAGAGCATGGCGAAGCTAGGAATTTTCAAGGGTGTTTAAATTTAAAAGAAGTGAAATTTTTTTTTAACAAAAGGTGTTCAATATGTGTTATATACCTATAAAACGTAATATTTTACCTATGTACACGGTGCAATTTTTCGACAAAGGGGACCAAGTGGCTTCCCACTGTTCTAGAGGTTATATCTGCTTGTCGTTGGGATCTAATAGTAGTTTTCCCAATATCTGGTTTTTTTCATTCCTACTTTTACCTATCAATTTCAAATAATGCATGTCTTGAAGTCCTCTCACTAAGAAAAACGAATTTCTATCTACTAAAGTCTATTTATGCTTTAATTGCGTTTAGCTCAAGTTTGAGAAATGCGTTCACCAATCAACATTAATGAGTAATAATTTGGGAACAACGTAACTATTGCTTAAGAATATTCCAATGCCTATTACAATCAGTGAGGGGATTTTTGAATCCCTTTGTTACCACGTACGCTAGAAGATCTTTCAGCATTAATGAGATTCAACTATTAATATGTACAAATAAAAATTATATTCATAGTGTAATTTTCGAGCAAAAAAGGATTCAATTGACCACGATTGGCTCCACCATTGCCTATAACCACTTCTTTTGTATTTTATACGATATTTTATAGATTAAAGAACGTACCAGTTTCCTACTAGACCCAACAACTGAGGGTCCTTGGTCTTCCACTATAGGTTCAATTTAAACAAGAAGATGTCCGACAATGAAATTGACCTGCTAAATGGTACTCCATAAAAGACTGGGTTAATTAGAATAGGAAACAATAAGTTATTTGGCAAAGCCAAAATTCAAAACTATACTTAATTGGATTCTTTGGAAATAATACATTCAGCAAATAAAAATGTGTACTTTACAAATTGAGATCTCAGATTACAAATATATAGAAACGGGAGTTAAAGCTATACGAACAAGCTATACGACCAAGGGTAAATGTGGTATTATAGTTGTTTATCATGGCCATTTCGGTATTTGACTTTCATTATGGGCCACGTGTTTAGCAGCTTTATATTTATGTGAACATGTGACTTTAACATCACTTTTATTTCTAGTTCTTCTTCAATCGCTGTTCTTTCTATTACTCTCCCTTTCTCTCTCACTTGCATCTTTATATCTTCTCTCCAACTAATTCTTTTTGTAAAAAGTTTTGCTCATATTCAATCTTAATCTGCATGTTTGTATATAGTCGCAATAGATTTCGGCCTTCGTACGTCTGATCGAGTTCGAAAGATAAGCGATCGAAGCGAGACTTCGAGATGGGTTCCAAAGATGGTACAAACAAGCTTCGAACCCGAGGGGCCGATCAATGTCGAGTTCGATATCATTATCAAGCTCGAATCCAAATCAAACTATGATGCAAAGTAAAGCTATCAAGCTTATGATCCGGAGACCGACCAACATTGACTCTGAATCAATTCAAGGGTCCGAGTCAGAATCGAGCTTAAGCCAAGATCGAGAGCTCGAATCAAGATCGAGCTCACAAACAAAAGCCGTTGCAATCCCACTAGAGGAGAGAATCTTGGCAGGAATTGTGAAAAAACTGATTTATCATGGACTTTCCACTGAGTATTTTTAATTATATTTAAAGTAAGATCCATCTACTATAAGGGTGGAGGGTTATCATTTCTGTAAGGGGAGTTTTTGGGATAGAGCTCACATTGTAATTCAAGCACCATATCCTCTTATATTCAAGAGTTACTCTTTTAAGCCTAAAAAACTGATCCATCTTGCTTAGTCCTAAAAATTGTCTTCTTTATAACTTTGTTTATTTTATATTCCCTGCAGTCCATATTTGATATTTCCTTTTATCCTTACGATTTGTATTAAGCTATATCACATATCCTTAGAACTACGTATAAATTCAACTCTATCCGTTTTTGGGGTAAACAGTTTGACGCCCACCGTGGGGCTAAGGATAACAGTGGTTATTTGATACGAATCTGAAAAAACACGCCATTGTGTTTTGTGCTTATTTCCGAAAATATCTTGAATTTCGGATTAGCTACGACTAACCACCAATCAAATGGTTTCACCAATCGACATCGGAGCCGGCCTTCAAGACGAAAATAACAACTTGACACCCAGTATTGAAAGACCACTTGTAAACGCTGTTGGAGCTCGAATCGGAGCGCCAATAGATATCAATTCGCATGTAGCCATTGAGGCGAACCTACATGTTGAACCCGATCCTTGTCCTCATCAATGCTCGAGAACAGAGCCTTGGTAGCTCGACACTGGAGTTTTATTAACCCCCCTCGAAAAGGTCGAGGACGGTACAATCAGATAAGATGGTCGAGGGTGAACGACATTCCCTCGATTTTGTTCACAAAGTATCAGATCAAGATAACAATCCGTCAAAAAGAAGGATGGACCTGGCCTAGGGTTATTTGGTATTGAGGACAGAAGTCAATAATAACGGAATCGAGGGGACCTAAAGTGAAAGGGTAAGTATACACATTCAAAAATGTTTTCATGTAAGTGGTGATATCTTAGTCAGAAGTAGGAATTATTATTATTTTTTTTATCCCAATTGCAATCTTTCTTTAGCTGTTTGAGGTGCTTCTCGGTTATCGAACACATGTACCTCGATACTAGCTCGCATCGGCCAGCGACCAATGAGCCTTTATCGACCTTAAAATCAGAATTAAGAACACACGCCCCGAGAACGCACTCCTCAGGTCGTGGTTCTGCCGGTGTCTCATCGGCGACACACTGTGAAGATGAAGCCTTCTCTTTCTGAGGAATGGTTTGTGATGTTTTTGCTATTTTCGAATTCAAAAGGTGAGGAATAAAAGAAAGTGACGAAGATTTGGTGAAATTGAAGAGGGACTTTTTGCAAAGAAAAATCACAGATTTGCGGGCAAATCAGAGAATACGAAAAGGAACTTGGAAAATTTGGAAGATTGGAGATGTAAAAGTGATAAATGATGAAAGGAAGGGTTATTTATAGGTTTAAGTGATGGCGGTTCAGTATCAGCGGTGGCCGACCATCGTCTAACATACATTAAATGCCTTGAAAGACTAAATCGACGGGACAACTATCACGTGCGTCATGATCGAGCCCGATGGAAACGTCAGTTTATAATCCGATCGAGCCGTTGAAAAATCATATCATTTCTCACCACATTCTTCCTGAGAAATGAGGGGACTATCTGTATACGATCGAAATAGATTTCAGGTACGTCTGATCGAGTTCGAAAGATAAGCGATCGAAGTGAGACTTCGAGATGGGTTCCAAAGATGGTACAAACAAGCTTCGAACCCGAGGGGCCGATTAGTGTCGAGTTCGATATCATTATCAAGCTCGAATCCAAATCGAACTATGATGCAAAGTAAAGCTATCAAGCTTATGATCCGGAGACCGACCAACATTGACTCCGAATCAATTCAAGGGTCCGAGTCAGAATCGAACTTAAGCCAAGATCGAGCTCAAGCCAAGATCGAGAGCTCGAGTCAAGATCGAGCTCACAGACAAAAGCCGTTGCAATCCCACTAGAGGAGAGAATCTTAGCAGGAATTGTGAAAAAGCTAATTTATCATGGACTTCCCACTCAGTATTTTTAATTATATTAAAGTAAGATCCCTCTACTATAAATGTGGAGGGTTATCATTTTTGTAAGGGGAGTTTTTGGGATAGATCTCATATTGTAATTCAAGCACCATATCCTCTTATATTCAAGAGTTACTCTTTTAAGCCTAAAAAACTGATCTATCTTGCTTAGTCCTAAAAATCGTCTTCTTTACAACTTTGTTTATTTTATATTCTCTACAGTCCATATTTGATATTTCCTTTTATCCTTACGATTTGTATTAAGCTATATCACATATCCTTAGAACTACATATAAATTCAACTCTATCCGTTTTTCGGGTAAACAGTTTGGCGCCCACCGTGGTGCTAAGGATAACAGTGGTTATTTGATACGAATTTGAATAAACACGCCATTGTGTTTTGCGCTTATTTCCAAAAATATCTTGAATTTTGGATTAGCTACGACTAACCACCAATCAAATGGCTTCACCAATCGATAACAGAGCTGGCCTTCAAGACGAAAATAACAACTTGACACCCAGTACTGAAAAAGCACTTGTAAACGCCATTGGAGCTCGAATCGGAGCGCCAATAGATATCAATTCGCATGTAGCCTTTGAGGCGAACCTACATGTTGAACTCGAGAATAGAATCCATGGTGGTACTCGGTCTGCAGCTAGATATACCCATAACGTCGAGGAAAACGACGTTAGCTTGCGTATGATTTTCGAAATGTTGCAAGTCCAACAGGCAGCAATAGCTCAGTTGCAGAGCCAAACCCAGCTGCAAAGCAGGCCAGTGCCCAATCCACCTCGAGAAATCACCCACAGAACGGGGCCAGCCATAGTGAAGTCAAATGAGCAAGAATCAGGGACTAACCCCGAAATTGCTAAATTGCTCGAGGAACTCACAACGATAAAAAAGTAGAAACTTATAACTCTACGGTCGATCAGATCCCGGGAGTTCCACAAATGATAAAAGGGTTGGATTCGAAAAATTTGTGCAAAAACCTTTTCCCTCGAGCGCAGCCTCGAAACCAATCCCCATAAAATTTCGTATGCCCGAAATTCCCAAATATAACGGAATGACCGATCCCAACGAGCACGTCACTTCTTACACATGTGCCATCAAGGGCAATGATTTAGAAGACGATGAAATCGAATCTGTGTTGTTGAAAAAATTCGGAGAGACCCTCTCGAAGGGGTTAATGATTTGGTATCACAACCTACCACCAAATTCCATCGACGCGTTCGCCATGTTAGCAGATTCTTTTGTGAAAGCACATGTCGGTGCCATAAAAGTCGCAACAAGGAAATCGGACCTCTTCAAGGTAAGACAGAAGGATAACGAGATGTTGAGGGAGTTTGTATCTCGTTTTCAAATGGAACGAATGGACTTGCCACCAGTCACAGACGATTGGACTGTTCAGGCTTTCACTCAAGATTTGAACGAACGAAGTTCGACGGCTTCACAGCGATTAAAGCATAACCTGATCGAATACCCAACCATCACGTGGGCCGACGTGCACAATCGGTACCAATCAAAAATTTGGGTCGAAGATGATCAATTGGGGTCTGAACCCGCTGTTCGAAGGGATACTAATCGAGAACGAGGTCCGATCGGGGATCGATACCAACCGTACAACGGAAGCCACAGAGTTAGTGAATCGAGACATAACCTCGGGCAAAATAACAAAAGAAGTGATCGAGGTCAAGGGTCTCGGGGGCTGATGAACAGAAGTAGGTTCGATAGGCCTGCTAGATCTAAGGAAGCACCTCGGCTATCGGAATATAACTTCAGCATTGATGCATCTGCCATTGTTTCGGATATCTGACACATCAAAGATACTAAGTGGCCTCGACCCATGCAGACCGATATTGCACAGAGGAATCCTGATCAAATGTGCGAATATCATGGCACCCACGGCCACAGAACGGAAGATTGCAGGCAACTAAGAGAGGAAGTAGCCCGGTTATTCAACAAAGGGCACCTTCAAGAATTTTTGAGCGATAGGGAGAAGAACCATTTTAAAAATAGGGATTTTGGCAAGCAAAACGAACAAGAAGAACCACAACACATCATTCACATAATTATCGGCGGCGCCAATATCCCTCAGGGACCAGTGCTTAAATGCATTAAGACATCGATTGTGAGAGAAAAGCGATCTCGAACTCAAGATTACACACCCATAGGAACTTTGTCCTTCAATGATGAAGATGCAGAAGGAATCATACAACCTCATAACGATGCACTGGTAATATCCGTACTCATAAATAAAACTAAAGTTAAGCGTGTGTTGATTGATCCAGGTAGCTCGGCCAACATCATCAGATTGAAGGTCATAGAACAGCTCGGCCTGCAGGACCAGATCGTACCCGCAACCCTGGTTCTAAATGGATTCAATATGGTATGTGAAACCACCAAAGGCGAGATAATTCTACCAATAAATATGGCCGGAACCATCCAAGAAATGAAGTTCCACGTGATCGAAGGTGACATGAGATAAAACGCCCTTTTCGGAAGGCCATGGATCCACAACATGAGAGCTGTACCTTCGACCCTACACCATGTCATCAAATTCCCAACATCGAGAGGGGTCAAAACAGTGTACGGAGAACAACCGGCTGTAAGAGAAATGTTCGCCGTCGAGGAAGCGAAACCAATATCCTCACTTTCGCCAATAAAGGGATCAGGCTCAGAAGGGGAACGAGATACCAAATAGCAATCACAGACATCGGCTTTGACCCAACCAGATAACCAGAAGATCGAAGAAGATGATGATCAGAGGATCCCTTGATCCTTCGTGATTCCCGATGACTCCGACGCCACCAAATCAACGATTGAGGAACTGGAACAAGTCACACTAATCGAGCACTGGCTCGAACGGAAGGTATACCTGGGAACGGGGTTGAGCCCCGAACTCAGGAAGAAACTTATTCAATTTCTTATCGATAACATTGATTGCTTTGCCTGTTCCCATTTAGATATAACAGGGATCTCACCAGACATAACGATGCATTGGCTAAGCTTGGACCCTAGGTTCAGACCAGTGAAGCAAAAGAGAAGATCCAGTCTGAGGAAAAGCACGCATTCATAAAGGACGAGGTAGCCAAACTTCTCAAGATAAGGTACATTCGGGAGGTGAAATATCCCGAATGGTTAGCCAATTTAGTTGTAGTGCCTAAAAAAGGGAACAAACTTAGAATGTGCGTGGACTATAAGGATTTGAACAAAGCATGCCCCAAAGATTCCTTTCCGCTGCCCAACATCGATCGCATGATCGATGCCACGGCCAACCATGAGATCCTCACTTTTCTCGATGCCTATTCCGGGTATAATCAAATCCAGATGAACCTGGAGGACCAGGAAAAAACTTTATTTGTCACTAAATATGGAACATATTGTTATAATGTGATGCCCTTCGGGCTAAAAAATGCAGGGGCTACTTACTAACGCATAGTAAATAAAATATTCGAAGAACAAATAGTTAAATCAATGGAAATTTATATTGATGACATGCTAGTTAAGTCCCTGCACGCAGAGGACTATTTGACCCATTTGCAGGAAACGTTTGAGATTTTGAGGAAATACAACATGAAGCTCAACCCCGAAAAATGTGCTTTCGGGGTCGGTTCGGGCAAGTTCCTCGGCTTCATGGTGTCAAATCGGGGAATCAAGATTTACCCCGACAAAGTCAAGGCCATCGAAGACATCACCATCGTGGACAGCGTGAAAGCTGTATAAAGGCTAACAAGACAGATTGCAGCTTTAGGCCGATTCATTTCGAGATCATCAGATCGAAGTCACAAATTTATCTCTCTACTCAAAAAGAAGAACGATTTCGCTTGTACCCCGGAATGCCAACAGGCATTAGAGGAACTAAAACGATATTTATCGAGCCCACCACTACTTCATACTCCAAAGACAGACAAAATTTTTTTCTTGTACTTGGCAGTATCGGAAATTGCAGTAAGCGGTGTCCTAGTTCGAGAAGAACAAGGTACGCAATTTTCCGTTTATTATATAAGTCGGACCTTGGGTGAAGCAGAAACTAGATATCCGCACCTAAAAAATGGCACTTGCACTAATAAACGCCTCTAAAAAGTTAAGACCGTACTTTCAATGTCACCCCATATGCGTATTAACCACTTACCCACTTCATAATATTTTGCACAAGCCCGAACTATCAGGCCGATTGGCCAAATGGGCCGTCGAACTCAGTGGGTATGATATCGAATATCAACCCTGTACGGCCATCAAGTCTCACATTTTAGTAGACTTCATGGCCGATTTCATGCCAACCCTCGTACCCGAAGTCGAAAAAGAACTTCTATTGAAATCGGGTACGTCATCGGGGGTATGGACCCTTTTTATGGACGGGGCTTCGAACGTGAAGGGGTCCGAGCTAGGCATAGTTTTAAAGCCACCCACGGGCAACACTATTAGGCAATCTATTAAAACTACCAGGTTTACTAACAACAAGGCTGGGTATGAGGCCATGATTGCAGGTATCGAGCTAGCTGAAAACTTGGGAGCAGAAGTCATTGAAGCCAAATATGACTCTTTGCTGGTGGTAAGTCAAGTAAACAAAGCCTTCGAAGTTCGAGAAGATAGAATGCAAAGGTATTTGGACAAACTACATGTCACTTTGCACCATTTCAAACAATGGACTTTACAGCATGTTCCACGAGAGCAAAACAGTGAGGCCGATGCACTTGCGAATTTAGGTTCATCGGTCGAGGAAGGTGACTTGAGCTCGGGGACTGTCGTTCAACTCTCGAGATCCGTGATCGAACAAGGTCATGCCGAGATAAATTCTATGAGCTTAACCTGGGATTGGAGAAATAAGTATATTGAATACTTAAAGAACGGAAATCTCCCATCGGACCCTAAAGATTCAAGGGCACTACAGAATAAAGTTGCTCGATTCACATTGGGTTCCGATGGAACGCTATACCGAAGGACATTCGATGCACCATTGGCAGTATGCTTGGGTCCAGGAGATACCGATTACATCCTACGAGAGGTGCACGAGGGCACTTGTGGGAATCATTCCGGTGCAGATCCACTAGTCCGAAAAATAATCAGGGCAGGGTATTATTGGATCGATATGGGCAAAGATGCGAAGGAATTTGTTCGAAAATGTGACAAATGTCAAAGGTTTGCACCAATGATCCATCAACCCGGGGAGCAACTTCACTCAGTCCTATCCCCATGACCATTCATGAAATGGGGAATAGATATCGTCGGCCCTCTTCCATCGACCCCAGGTAAAGCTAAATTTATTTTATATATGACTGACTATTTTTCTAAATGGGTTGAAGCACATGCATTCGAGAAAGTAAGAGAGAGAGAGGTTATAGACTTTATCTGGGATCATATCGTATGTCGATTCGGGATACCTGCCGAAATAGTGTGTGACACTGGGAAACAATTTGTTGGCAGCAAAGTGACGAAATTCTTTGAAGATCACAAAATAAGAAGGATATTATTAACACCGTATCACCCCAGTGGGAACGGACATGCCGAATCAATGAACAAAACTATCATTAAAAACCTAAAGAAGAGGCTGAACGACACTAAAGAAAAATGGAGAGAAATCCTGCCCGAAGTCCTTTGGGCATATCGAACAACATCAAAATCTAGTATGGGGGCAACCCCGTTCTCCTTAGTATATGGGTCCAAAGCCTTGATACCCGTCGAAGTCGGCGAAACTAGTGCCAAATTTTGATACACAATAGAACTGCAAAATAACGAGGCTATGAACACTAGCCTCGAATTATCGGACGAAAAACGAGAAGCTGCTCTCATCCAATTGGCCGCCCAAAAGCAACGAATCGAAAGATACTATAATCGAAGAACCAAGCTCCGCCATTTTAAGCCCGGGGACTTAGTGCTAAGAAGAGTCACCCTCAATACCCCAAATCCGAACGAAGGGAAACTAGGACCGAACTTGGAAGGACCATATCATGTTCTCAAGAACGTCGGAAAGGGATCATACAAACTCGGCATTATAAACGGCAAACAACTATCAAGCAATTGTAATGTGTCACATCTAAAACGATACTACTGCTAAGATACGACCCTCCCATAGTCATTTACATTTCAAAACTAACCCCTGCAGAAGTCCGATCAGGAGCTAAGATGGATCCTTCAATACGAAGCCTTAGGTCTGAAAGCACGCGTTGCACTCTTTTTCCCTAAGACCGATTTTATCACAAATGGGTTTTTCGGCAAAGTTTTTAATGAGGCAACCAATGATCGTGTTGCACCTACAACAGTTTCCGAGTCCTCTTTACAATTGACCTCGAATACTGGGGGGGCATTAGCCCTCAAATATATCAAGTTCTGATGCAAGAAAGTCATTTCACAACAACGGGGTTCCAATAGGAAATGTTGTAAGAGCCAAATGGTCAAAACAAACCATGCTCATGTAGTTGGCCCGAACCCAGACGTGAAACATGAACACATGTATAATGACTTGCAAAGAAAGTTCTCCTCTTTACCGATATCTTATATCCAAGAAAAATTCCTCTATTTGGAGATTTATTATGCAAACAGAATTAAGATAAACTCGACCACTAACCCTACAGGCTACTTTTATTTCGATTTCGAGCAAACACTCACTCGACCATTACACCTATGAGCTACATTACTTCGAGTTTGAATCATTCACTCGACTAAGCCTACGGGCTACTTTTATTTCGAGTTCGAGCAAATACTCACTTGACTATTACGCCTACGGGCTACATTACTTCGAGTTCGAATCATTCACTCGACTAATCCTACGGGCTACTTTTATTTCAAGTTCGAGCAATCATTCACTCAACCATTACGCCTACGGGCTACATTACTTCGAGTTTGAATCATTCACTCGACTACTAAGCCTACGGGCTACTTTTATTTCGAGTTCGATCAAGCACTCACTCGACCATTACGCCTACGGGCTACATTACTTCGAGTTTGAATCATTCACTCGACTAAGCCTATGGGCTACTTTTATTTCGAGTTCGAGCAAGCAGTCACTCGACCATTACGCCTACGTGCTACATTACTTCGAGTTCGAATCATTCACTCGACTAAGCCTACGGGCTAATTTTATTTCGAGTTCGAGCAAACACTCACTCGACCATTACGCCTACGGGCTACATTACTTCGAGTTCGAATCATTCACTCGACTACTAATCCTATGAGCTACTTTTATTTCGAGTTCGAGCAAGCACTCACTCGACCATTACACGTACATGCTACATTACTTCGAGTTCGTATCATTCACTCGACTACTAATCCTATGAGCTACTTTTATTTCGAGTTCGAGCAAGCACTCACTCGACCATTATGCCTACATGCTACATTACTTTGAGTTCGTATCATTCACTCGACTAAGCCTACAAGCTACTTTTATTTCGAGTTCGAGCAAGCACTCACTCGACCATTATGCCTACGGGCTACATTTCTTCAAGCTCGAATCATTGACTCAACTAATAAGCCTAAGGGCTATATCACTTCAAATTTGAGTAAGCGCTCGCTCGGTTATAGAGGCTACGAAGTCCAAATTTGATTAAGTTGTTTAAATCCTTGTGAAAACATTCATAAGGCGTGAATAAAGTCTTCACAAGATAGAAAACAAAACAGAATCAAGTCGGCAAAAAATGGGATATTTTTATATACAAAATTGTTTACATGATTGATTACAACGTAAAAATTAAGGACTAAGCTTCCTGATCATCCCCATGAGCGGTCTCTTCTCTATCGGGCTCCCCCCAATCTCGGATCCGCTCTTACTCCCATCGTTATCATCATTATCATCATTATCATCAGCATCGAAAACCAACGCTTCAGCATCGGCTTCGAGTTCTTTAGCCTTTTTTATCTCTTCAACGAGGTCGAAACCACGAGCATGGATCTCCTCGAGGGTTTCCCTGCGAGATCGACACTTAGCAAGTTCAGCGACCTAATGTGCTCGAGTATCGGCGGTCTCGACTGCCACTCTTGCTTGGACCTGGGCAGCTTCAGCATCAGCCCGATAGACGGGCACGAGTGCATCCACATCGGCCTTTGCCTTTTTGGCATCAGATTCGGCCTTAGCAAGTACAGAGGCTAACCGAGCCTCGAGCTCCTCTATTCTTCTTGCTTGAACCAGGCCTTTTTCCTTCATTCTCTGAAGTTGGGTTTCGGCCGATGATAACTGGGCTCGAGCAGTTTCTTTCTCTGCAGCAAAGCGGTCCATACCTCCTTTCCACTGCAAAGACTCCGCTTTTATCACGTCGACCTCCTTACGAAGCTTCCCGATTATCTCAATTTTTTGCTGCAACTGTGAGACCAAAAAATTAGCCATCGTTCCAGTATCAAGTCCTTAGGTTTTTAAAAGTATCATTACCTGCTCAGACAGATCGGTCTGATCTCGGTAAGCCTTGGCCAACTCAGCTCAGAGGTCTTTTATTTCCTCTTCTCTTTGCCCTAAGAGAAGTTTTATGGAGTTTCTATCCTCAGTAACCCGTTGAAGGTCGGCCTTGTATCGACGCAATTCGTTTTGGGACCGAGAACATGCTTCTCGATGAACTGCCGCTGCCTGCAAAGAAACAAGAAACAAAGTTAGAAACGAAAAGTAAACATAAAGGTAGTACCGACAAAATAATTTTAAGGCTTACCTGATTCAAAGCCTACTACCCCCCGTGAAAAAGATCTGATTCATCACTAGTACCAGCACCGTCCTCGATACCGGTAAACAGGTTACGAAAGGGATCCTCTCCATCATGAGGCCTGTCTAGATCGAGGGACCCTAAAGCTTGGGCTTCCCGAATCACCCCTGCGGAAAAAGCGGGGAAGGTGGGCGAATCTTCGATTGTTGCTGCCCCAAATAAATCAGTTGGAGCATTCTCTTCGGTTCGAAGGGATTCAAGAGGGGCCCCTTCATACATATTCCCCATTCGTTGGCTCCGATGGGATGCGTCTTCGATCTCCGATAATTCAGGGATTCCGCCCGAATCTTTCTCCGGTATATCCTCAGTTAGAGGCGGAGCCTTATGAAGCATCATCGATCTAGCTGCCGATGGGGCATCAGTGGTTCTCTTCGTTCAGGCCGCCAGCGCGGACCCATCATTTTCTTATTCTTCTTCGTCTTCATCCCTTAGACGTAGAACTGATTCCACGGTCAAAGGAATGACATTCTTGTTTGGGTTACGAGCCGTCCTCTTCTTTAGTTTTGGATCTTCGGGAACAGAGGCTCTTTTCCTTTTATTTTCCTTCACCGGCTTTGGGACGGAGGCCAAAGTTTCTTCCTCGTTGGACAAGGGCCACAAAACCGCATCTTTGCCCAAACCTGCATATGGAAAATTTTATTAAAATATTTGGAAAGTATCTCGTTCGAATTATCAAAGAGTATGAGAAAGGGGCTTACCATAATTTTTGCCCTCCCACCGACCCTTTGACAAATCACGCCATGAGCGCTCGGCGTATGTGGAGGTCGAAACAAGAGCTCGTACCTAGTTCTTGAGATCGGGAACTGCTCCGGGCATCTAGGGAACCGCTGCATCACAAAAAGAAAAGTATCGATGAGAAAAGAAATGAAAGAACAAAATAGAAGGAAGTAACAGCAGGATCACACTTACGTTTCATATTTCACTCCTTGGAAAAGGGCATCTTTTCGGTCGGAATCAGGTCCGAAGTCCTCACTCGAATGAACCTGCCCATCCAGCCCCGATCCCTGTCCTCATCAATGCTCGAGAACAGAGCCTTGGTAGCCCGACGCTGAAGTTTTATTAACCCTCCTCGAAAAAGTCGAGGATGGTATAATCGGATAAGATGGTCGAGGGTGAACGACATCCCCTTAATTTTGTTCACAAAGTATCGGATCAAGATAATGATCCACCAAAAAGAAGGACGGACCTGGCCTAATGTTATTTGGTATTGACGACAAAAGTCAATAATAATGGAATCGAGGGGACCTAACGTGAAAGGGCAAGTATACACATTCAAAAACCCTTTCACGTAAGTGGTGATATATTTGTCAGAAGTAGGAATTATTATTTCTTTTTTATCCCAATTGCAATCTTTCTTTAGCTGTTTGAGGTACTTCTCGGTTATCGAACACATGTACCTCGATACTGGCTTGCATCGGTCAGGGACTGATGAGCCTTTATTGACTTAAAAACAAAAGTAAGAACATACGCCACGGGAACGCACTCCTCAGGTCATGGTTCTGCCGGTGTCTCATCGGTGGAACACTGTGAAAATGAAGCCTTCTCTTTCTGAGGAATGGTTTGTGATGTTTTCGCCATTTTCGAATTCAAATGTGAGGAATAGAAGAAAGTGATGAAGATTTGGTAAAATTGAAGAGGGGTGTTTTGCAAAGAGAAATCACAGATTTGCGGGCAAGTTAGAGAATACGAGAAGGAACTTGAAAAATTTGGAAGATTGGAGATGTAAAAGTGGTAAATGATGAAATGAAGGGTTATTTATAGGTTTAAGCGATGACGGTTCAGTATCAGCGGTGGTCGACCACCGTATGACATGCATTAAATGCCTTGAAAGACTAAATCGACGGGACAGCTATCACGTGCATCATGATCGAGCCCGATGGAAACGTCAGTTTATAATCCGATTAAGCCGTTGAAAAATCATATCGTTTCTCACCACATTCTTCCTGAGAAATGAGGGGACTATCTATATACGGTCGAAATAGATTTTGGTCTTCGTACGTCTGATCGAGTTCGAAAGATAAGCGATCGAAGTGAGACTTCGAGATGGGTTCCAAATATGGTACAAACAAGCTTCGAACCCGAGGGGCTGATCAATGTCGAGTTCGATATCATTATCAAGCTCGAATCCAAATCGAACTATGATGCAAAGTAAAGCTATCAAGCTTATGATCCGGAGACCGACCAATATTGACTCTGAATCAATTCAAGGGTCTGAGTCAGAATCGAGCTTAAGCCAAGATCGAGAGCTCGAATCAAGATCGAGCTCACAGACAAAAGTCGTTGCAATCCCACTAGAGGAGAGAATCTTGGCAGGAATTGTGGACTTCCAACTGAGTATTTTTAATTATATTTAAAGTAAGATCCCTCTACTATAAAGGTGGAGGGTTATCATTTCTGTAAGGGGAGTTTTTGGGATAGAGCTCACATTGTAATTCAAGCACCATATCGTCTTCTTTACAACTTTGTTTATTTTATATTCTCTGCAGTCCATATTTGATATTTCTTTTTATCCTTACGATTTGTATTAAGCTATATCACATATCCTTAGAACTACGTATAAATTCAACTCTATCCGTTTTTTTTGGGTAAACAATGTTTATGCTGCATTTAAAAGGTGAAAGAGAAAATTTAGCCATAATATTTTTCATATTAATTTTTGCATATCTACGTAAACTTGCTTGGAATATATGCCTAGATGTATGATTCTGTATAATTGATGAACAAACTCTGATTTTTAGAGTAACTCGATTCCTTTGGCATACTGATGCAGCCAAGGTGATTGATGATCTGACCCAAACAACTAGCTTTTCTCTGTTGACAGATTGATAAGGAGGATGCATCTGTATCAATTTACTTTCTACATGCACGTTTCATGATTTATGCGATGCAACTTTACTATATATCATATAATAAAATGTCTCACCTTACATTGAGTCTCAGGATATGTTGAGTCGATTTCTATTGCAACATTTGGTCCAAAAATCTTTAGAGTGTTTAATTAATCCTATGATAGGACAATATAAATATTTAATCTAATGTAGGTGTACGCATCTTGGAGCTCAGATCTTCTGAAATTGCCGCAGCGATGATAATATTTGATTCAGTCTACTAAGGATAAGCAGAACACATTGAAAGGCGAATGCATTGTATTTGATCATGTGTACTTTTGATTCTTAATGCCAAGGGGAGAATTTTGCGGTGAAATTTGTCTGTCTTTCAAAATGATGTTTAATTTTAGACTATACGGCACTTTGGTTTGTTTTTATATTAATGAAAGAAAAAATTTGATTAGTATATACACCAAAAGCAATCATTCTGCTAATATAAGATGACTAAGTTGTTAAATGCGTAGAAAGTATGTTAGATGCATATAGATAGGCAATGCATTATAATGATTTGTTATACATGACTGTGGTGTAAGAGTAAGTATGCTATTCAAAAGGGCATGTTATCACAGAAAATGCCTATAAGAATCTTATAGTATGAGGCATCTATATGAATTGTTATCTTTTTGTCGAAACTTATTATGAAATAATTCAAAGTGATTTTAACTATTACTAACTCATATGGTAGTTGTCATGGCAATGATGACATTATGGTTGGGTACTTTCGCCAACATTTGCCTGGTAAACAAGCTTTTAAAGGTGGAATTGGCCAAAAAGCTCTTCACTGTTTCATTGGAGAAGCTCTTTGTATTTGTTAATTCTGCAGTGGTATCTCTATTGGTATTATAATCTTCTATTGTGACTTTCTTTTAAGATATCTTACATTGAGAAAGAGTTCCTTTATACGTTTCACCTTATAAATAGAAGTATCTTTTATACAAATCAAAATCTGTAACATTAAAGTGCTAGATGTTTCAAAGCTTATTTTCTGTATTCCTTAAATAAATTCTACTTTCAGTAATACAAGTCTGCTGCATAAGACAACTATGATCTTGGCTGAAGAGAGTATGGAAGTGGAGGTTCCCAAGATTTAGGTTGCCTAGGGTCCTATTTTCTGGTGAGTTGCACTGCTACTGGAAATCCTTATTGATTTCTTTATGTTTTTGCTCTGTAGCATATTTTAACGAAGTTAACTCTGTTGTAGGGAGTGAAAGCTGCAACTGCCAAAGCTTTGAGAATATTCCTTATAGCGAAGGCAGGAACAAGAGTTGTGCCTCTTATGTTTAAATGGTGGTGAGCATGCAAAAATCGTGGGAATTGCTATATTGGATTGTGCCTCTGTCTGAACAATGAATGCATTAGTTTTTTTCTCCTTTTTCTCTTTCGGTAAATCGACTTGCATTCCAGATTTGGATAGGAGTTGAGAACACCTTTTAGAGTGATAGGTTGTAACTTTTGGTTAAGGCTCCTCAATACATTAATGGCTAAGCTATTGTTCTGCTGAGCATGTTCATGTTATTTGTTGGATTTCATAATGTTCCCATTGTTCTTGATGATACAATGAATTTGTTGGATTTCATAATGTTAAAGTTGTTTGAGAAGGTACCAGAGTACAAGAATTGTTAGAAGTTTAGTTTATGACTATTTATATTGGGCCCGTGCTTTTGCACAGGCTATACCTTACTAGTATATATATATATATATATATATATATATATATATATATATATATATATATATATATATATATATAGTTAGATTCCCGAGCTACGTACAAGATGCATGCTACTTTTGATATTATGATTTTTTTGTCTTGTCTTTTCACTAAATCAGAGTGTGTACGGTCAAAATCGAGACTGAAGATCAACCTCGAGTCTCACCGAGCTAGAACCCGGGGTCATAATGCCTGCCTTCGGGAACATTAAGTCCGTAACCCCAGGGTCGACCTTAGCCCTGATCGAGCTCGAAGAAACGTTGCTAGTATGACCAATAGAAGACCGAAATATCCGTGACCGGTCGGATATTGCGGAGGGAATCTCGGCACGTATCAATAAGGAACCGGCAATCAGCAAATCAAGAGATTTTTTTACCTATTATAGAATTGTACCTAAAGTAGAACTTCTCTACTATATATAGGGGGTCTGATAATTCATTGAACATATTACAACATACATTCCAAAGCAATATATTATTATTCTTTTTAAGTTTTCATTTCTTCTGTCTTGATATCCATCGAAGTACCTGGTTCGAGGGTGATTAATTCTCCAGGGCTAAGACTGTTCAATTCGTGTAGTTTGCATTTACTTTTCTATTACTTATTTCAATTGCAATCTAATTTATCATTTTGTATCAAGTTAATTCATGTATCCTTAAAACCACTTACAAATTCAATTGTTATCCGATTTTGAGGGTAAACAGTTTGGCGCCCACCGTGGGACTAAGGATAGTAGTGGTTATTTGATACAAATCTCCATAATACACACTACTTTACACTTGTTCTTTGAAGTGTCTTTAATTTCAGGTTAAAACTCAAAATGTCGAACTCTCAATCAGCACCCCAACATGTTGACAACGAGTCCGGCCATCAGGGAGAAAATAACAACATAACGCCCGGTGAAGAGGTACCGCCCGTTGATCCTATCGGAATCCCGACCGCGGGCCTGATTGACGCTAATCGACATGTGGTTATCGACGCAAACTTGCCTACCGACCCTGAGAATAATGTTCGTAGTGGAGCCCGATCGGTGACTCAAAACGCACAAAACATTGGAGGAGACGGGATCAGTTTACGGGTGATCTTTGAAATGCTGCAGACTCAATATGCGGCAATAGCTCAGTTACAGAACCAAACCTGAGCACCGAGCAATGTTGAACCCGATCCACCCCGGGAAGTCACCCGAAGGGATGAACCAGTCGCAAAAAGGTCAAATGAACATGAATCATAGACTAACCCCGAGATCATAAAAATGCTCGAAGAGCTGACAAAACGGATAGAATCATGGGAGAAGAAAATCGAAGCTAATGAGAAAAAGGTGAAAACCTACAATTCTAGGGTAGACCAGATCCCAGGAGAACCAGCAATATTGAAAGGCCTGGATTCCAATAAGTTCGTGTAAAAACCTTTTCCTCCGAGTGCGGCTCCGAAGCCGATCCCTAAGAAATGCCGCATGCCCGAGATTGCTAAGTATAACGGAACGACCGACCCAAATAAGCATATAACCTCTTACATGCGTGCCATCAAAGGGAATGACTTGGAGGATGATGAGATCGAGTCTGTCCTATTGAAGAAGTTCGGAGAGACCCTGTCAAAAGGGGCTATGATATAGTATCACAACTTACCTCCTAATTCTATTGATTCATTTGTTATGCTTGCGGATTCTTTCGTGAAAGCACACGCCGGGGCCATCAAGGTCGAAACTAGGAAATTGAACCTTTTCAAAGTAAAACAGAAGGATAACGAGATGCTTAGAGAGTTCGTGTGCCGGTTTCAAATAGAATGAATGGACCTGCCACTTGTCGTTGATGATTGGGCCGTTCAGACTTTTACCCAAGGGCTCAATATTCGAAGTTCGGTGGCTTCACAATAGTTGAAACAAAACGTGATAGAATATCTGGACGTTACCTTGGCCGACGTGCATAATCGGTATCAATCGAAGATCGAAGTGGAAGATGATCAACTCGGGGCCCCTTCGGGGTCTGTTTATCCCGTCAGAAACATCGACAGAGTCAAGAGAGACATCGATCGTGAACCAAGACCAAACAAGGATCGGTACCAGCCGTATAATAGAGATCGAATAAGCAGTGGATCCGGGTGAAACTCTATGAGAAACAGGAGAAGTGACTGAGGTCAGAGCAACCAGGGACTCATGAGCAAAAACAGCTTCGACAGGTCCATCGGGCCTAAAGAAGCACCGAGGTTATCGAAATACAACTTTAATGTCGATGTTGCCGCCATTGTATCAACTATCGGACGCATCAAAGATACCAAATGGCCTCGACCTCTAAATCTGATCCAACCCAAAGGGATCCTAACCAGATATGTAAATATCACGGCACTCACGGCCACAGATTGGAGGATTGTCGACAGTTGAGAGAGGAAGTAGCCCGACTATTCAACATCGGGCATCTTCGAGAATTCCTGAGCGACCGAGCTAAGAATCATTTTAGGAATAGGGATTCTAATAAATAGACCAAACAAGAAGAACCTCAACACGTCATTAACATGATAATTGGCGGGGTCGATGTTCCTCAGGGGCCGATGTTGAAGCGAACCAAAGTGTCCATCACGAGGGAGAAACGAACTCGAGATTACATACCGGAAGGAACCTTGTCTTTCAATGATGAGGACACGGAAGGGATCGTACAGCCCCATAATGATGCACTGGTAATATCTATACTCGTAAATAAAATTTGAGTTAAACGTGTGTTAATTAATCCAGGTAGCTTGGCCAACATCATCCGATCGAGGGTCGTGGAGCAGCTCAGTCTACAAGATCAAATCGTGCCTGCAGTCCGAATTTTAAACGGATTCAACATGGCATGTGAAACCACTAAGGGTGAGATAACATTACCGGTGAACATCACCGGGACCATTCAGGAAGCTAAGTTTTATGTGATCGAAGGGGACATGAGGTACAATGCCTTGTTCGGAAGGCTATGGATCTACAATATGAGGGCAGTACCCTCAACTCTGCACTAAGTGTTAAAATTCCCAACACTAGATGGAATTAAAATAATCTACGGAGAACAACCAGCCACAAAGGAGATGTTTACGGTCGAAGAGGCGATTTTGATATCCACACTTGCAACGACAAAGGGGCCGAGTTCGGCCACAAAGCCAGAAACTAAATAGCAATTACCGACATCAGCTCTGACCCAACTAGAGAAACATGGGACTGATGAAGATGATGATTATGATTATGGGGTACCCAGGTCTTTTATAGCCCCCGATGATTCTGACGCCACTAAATTGACGGTCGAGGAGCTGGAACATGTCATATTGGTCGAACATCTACCCGATTGAAAGGTATACCTGGGCATGGGGTTAAATCCCGAACTCAGAAAAAAACTCATTCAGTTTCTTATGGCTAACATAAATTGTTTTGCTTGGTCCCACCTTGATATGACAGGGATCCTACCGGAAATAACCACTCATAAGCTAAGCCTGGACCTGAAGTCCTATCCGGTGAAGCAGAAGAGGAGACCCCAGTCCGAGATCAAACATGCTTTCATCAAGGATGAGGTATCTAAACTCCTTAAAATAGGTTCCATTCGGGAGGTTAAATACCCGGATTAGTTAGCAAACGTAGTGATAGTCCCTAAAAAGGAAATAAATTAAGAATGTATGCATACTATAAAGATGTGAAAAAGGCATGTCCCAAGGACTCTTTCCCTTTGCCCAACATCGATCGCATGATCGATGCCACGGTCGGTCACGAGATCCTCAGTTTTATCGATGCCTACTCCGGGTACAACCAAATACAGATAGACCTAGGTGACCAGGAAAAAACCTCCTTCATCACTAAATATGACACCTACTGCTATAACACGATGCCATTCAGGTTAAAAAACGCCGGTGCCACTTATCAACACCTAGTAAATCGGATGTTCGAGGAACAAATAGGAAAATCAATGGAGGTTTATATTGACGATATATTGGTTAAGTCCCTGCAAGCAGAGGACTATTTAAAATATTTGCAGGAAACCTTCAACATATTGAAGAAATACAATATGAAGCTGAACACGGAGAAATGTGTATTTGGAGTTGGGTCAGGTAAATTCCTCGGATTCATGGTATCCAACCGGGGAATCATGATCAACCCCGACAAGATCAAAGCCATTGAAGATATCACGATTGTGGACAACGTGAAGGCCGTGCAAAGATTAACCGGGCGCATAGCCGCCCTGGGGCGATTCATCTCGAGGTCTTCCGACAAGAGCCACCAGTTCTTCACACTATTAAAGAAGAAGAATAACTTATCATGGACCCCGAAGTGCCAACGGGCCTTGGAGGAACTCAAACGGTATCTATCGAGCCCACCGCTGCTCCACACACCGAAGGCAGACGAAAAACTATACTTGTACTTTGCAGTATCGGAGATAGCGGTAAGTAGAGTCCTGGTCCGAGAAGTGCAAGGTACGTAATTTTTAATTTACTATGTTAGCAGGACCCTAGGTGAGGCCAAAACTAGATATCCTCACCTAGAAAAGCTGGCGCTCACTTTGCTAAGTGTTTCTAGAAATCTAAAACCATACTTCCAGTGTCACCCCATATGTGTCGTGACTACTTACGCGTTGAGGAATATTATGCATAAGCCCGAGCTCTCGTTCCGGTTGGCCAAATAGGCCATGGAAATCAGTGGGTACGTTATTGAATATCGACCCCGGACCGCCATTAAGTCTCAAATTTTGGCGGACTTTGTGGCCGACTTTACGCCGGCCCTAATACCAGAGGTCGAAAGAGAGTTATTAATCAACTCAAAAACCTCCTCGGGGATCTGGACCCTCTTTACGGACTGCGCTTCGAATGCAAAAGGGTCCGGACTTGGCATCATATTGAAGCCACCAACAGGCAATGTAGTTAGACAATCTATTAGGGCTATGAAATTGACTAACAATGAGGCCGAATATGAGGCCATGATTGCAGGTCTCAAACTAGACAAAAGCTTGGGGAAGAGGTAATTGAAGCTAAGTGTGATTCCCTCCTTGTGGTAAACCAAGTTAATGGGACATTCAAGGTCAGAGAAGAACGAATGCAAATATACCTGGATAAATTGCAGGTAACATTACATCGCTTCAAAGAATGGACTTTGCAACACATACCTCGGGATCAAAACAGTGAGGCCGATGCCCTCGCTAACCTAGGGTCATCGGTCGAGGACGACGAGTTCAACTCGGGGGCAGTCGTGCAACTTATGAGATCGGTAATGGAGGAAGGTCATGCCAAGATTAACTCAACAAGCCTAACTTAGGGCTGGAGAAATAAATATATAGAATACCTGAAGACCGGAAAACTGCCGTCGAATCCAAAGGAATTGAGGGCCCTACGTACAAAGGCAGCCCAGTTTAGCCTGTTCGAAGACGGAACCATATTGAGAAGAACATTTGATGGCCCACTCGCGATATGTCTAGGACCAGGGGACACCGAATACGTTTTGAGGAAAATCTATGAAGGCACCTGTGAAAATCATTCAGGCGCCGAATCATTGGTTCGAAAAGTGATCAGAGCCGGCTACTACTGGAAAGATATGAAAAAGGACGCGAAGGAGTTCGTACGAAAATGTGATGAATGTCAGGGACACACTCTGATGATTCATCAGCCCGGGGAGATGTAGCATTCAGTTTTGTCACCATGGCCATTCATGAAGTGGGGAATGGATATTGTTGGCCCCCTTCGGTGGGCACCCGGTAAGGCACAATTTATATTGTTTATGACTGACTATTTTTCTAAGTGGGTAGAAGCACAGGTATACGAAAAGGCCAGGGAGAAGGAAGTCATCGATTTTATTTGGGACTACATCATATGCCGGTTCAGAATGCCGGCCGAGATCATGTGCGACAACGGGAAACAATTCATCGGCAGCAAAGTCAACAAGTTTCTCGAAGATCATAAGATCAAATATCAACACCCTACCACCCTAGTGGGAACAGACAAGTAGAATCGACCAACAAAATCATACTCCAAAACCTCAAGAAGAGATTGACCAATGCCAAAGGAAAATGGAAGGAAATCATACCCGAAATCTTATGGGCGTACCGTACGACCTCAAAGTCCAGTACCGGGGCCACCATGTTCTCACTGGTTTACGACGACAAAGCTCTAATACCAGTCGATGTTGGAGAACCAAGTCTCAGGTTCCGATATGCAGCCAAGGAATCGAACGACGAGGCTATGAACACAAGACTAGATCTATTAGACGAAAGGCGCGAAGCAACCCTTGTCCGGTTAGCTGCCAAAAATAGCGGATCGAGAGATATTACAATCGAAGGTCCAACCTTCGACAGTTCAATGTCGGGGACTTAGTGTTGAGGAAGGTCATATAGAACACCCGGAACCCAAACGAAGGAAAGCTGGGGCCAAACTAGGAAGGACCTTATCAAATTATCGAGATCACCGGTAAAGGATCGTACAAGCTCGGAATAATGAACGGTGAGCAACTACCAAACAACTGAAACATAACTCACTTGAAATGGTACTACTGTTAAGGTATGATCCCATTCATTTCCTTTTATTTATTTACATTACGAACTAACAGTTGTAGACAATCAACAAAGAACGACACAATCTTTAGGCCTGAAATCACGCGTTGCACTCTTTTTTCCTTGAACTGGTTTTGTCCCAAATAGGTTTTCCGGCAAGTTTTTAACGAGGCAACAACAAATTATGCTAACTTAGAATTGAAGGCCGGTTGCGAACCAGTATTGAAAATCACGACAACAGTATTCGAGGCCTCTCTATGCTCGGCCCCGGATGCTGGGGGATATCACCCTCGGATAACGACTTTTACAAGAAAGGAAACCTTATGATATAATGGTCTCGACTCGGTCGATAGGATTTACTGTAAGGGACAAACGGTCAAATGAACCGTTCCTGCATAGATGGCTCGAGCCCTGACACAAAACTTGTACACATGTGCAACTATTACGCACAAAAAGAAGTTTTTACCTTGCGGATAAATATCTTGTCCCTTAAGAATTTCTCTTTTTTCTATTTTCTCTTAAGGAATTTCCTACATCCGATCCCTTAAAGGTATCGATCCCAAGGGCCGCCTTTACCCGGGTTCAAATGATCGATCCCAATCGGGGACTACCGTCCAAAAATAAACTCGGACGGCTCGGACTGAGAAAACCCGAGGGCACAAGACCTATTAGGCAATGCCCGAACCTTAAAGGCTACGACCATCCCCATTCGAAAACTGTTATCTTAGGCAATCTTGGATAACTCAGGGTGACAAGCCCACTGAGAAACGCCCAAACTAAAGGCTACGACGATATTAAATGGCTCAGAGACGACCGAGACCCGTAACAAAAAACAAGGCCTTCAAAATTTCATAACCGGTTCGAAAGGCTACCTTCGGCAAACTATAAATCTAAAAAATTATAGTACTTTGGGGAAAATAGTTTCTAGTCATACTGAACCCCCACGATGACTTAAACAAAATAATGTGTAAGGCAAGGCCTGTTCAAACCCCCGAACATTACTTAACTATTTTATGTTAAGGCATTTCGATCTTTACAAAATATAGTGAATAAAGCAAAGGAAAGCGAAATTCTTAAACAGTCGAAGGGAAAAACAAAGCCTTGTATAATATATACAGTTTGTACAAAGGCCAAATGGCCCTAACAAAAATACAAAAGTACACGAGTACAAAAAACAAAAAGGCAAATGTTTTTACAAAGGCATCTAAACATCCTGGTCTTCTTCGCCCCCAGTTCCATCGGAACCCCTTGGAGTCTTCTTCTTCTTCTTCTTCTTCTTCTTCTTCTTCTTCTTCTTCTTCTTCTTCTTCTTCTTCTTCTTCTTCTTCTTCTTCTTCTTCTTCAGTGTAGGCCAACTTCTTGGCCTCGGCCTCGAGCCCCTTAGCGGTCTCGATCTCGGCCGATAGACCGAAACCCCGAGCATAAATTTCCTTGAGGGCCTCTCTTCGTGACTGTCGCTTCTCGTATTCAACGATATCTTTCAAGCGGTCCTGGGCCGCCTCGGCATCGGCCTTATATTGGGACACCATCTCATCGGCGTCAACTTTAATCACCGCCGCCACTGACTTGGCCATTTCAAGTTCCTTGGCCATAATTTTCCAATCAGAGGCAGCCGAACTTAGCCGAGACTAGAGTTCTTCGACCTTTTTGGCCTGCACCTCGGCCTTTTCCTTTGCTGCTCGAAGCTAGACCTCATCTGAAGTCAGTTGTGCCTGAGCAACCTCCTTTTCCGAGGCCAGACGATCCATTTGCCCCTCTATTTGTCGGTCTCGGCCTTGACAACGTCCATCTCAACTCAAAGTTGGGCAACCTGGTCGATTTTCTGTTGGACCTGCGGATTTCGATCGTTAGTTATCAAGCCTATCTCGTCATCGCTAACCTCAAATATCTTTACCTGCTCGGCCAGATCGGCATGCTCCTTTCGAGCCACATCGAGCTCAGATCGGAGGCTCTTGGCCTCCCATTCACGCTGCTCACTGAGAAGTTTGTAGGAATCCCTCTTCTCAGTAAGCCCTCAGACCTCGGTCTCGACTGTTTCAGCTCATCCCGGTATCGGAGAAAAGTCTTATGGTGAAGCACCGAGGCCTACAATCACAAAGAGAAAATGTTATCTACAAAATAGCCTAAGTACAAATTGAAAACCATTGAAGAATATCTAAAGTTACCTGGTTTAACGCCAATTGTGCTTCGTTGAACAGACATGGTGCATCCACCTCATTCATCTTGACCTGATCATCCTTGGTCGTCAGACACTGAAGATAACTAGCCACCCCTACAAGGGCAGAGAGGACCCGGGCATGCTCCGGAAGGGAGAGAGTGATGGATCGCTCCCGACCAGGATTCGCAATCGGGGCTGGGAATCGATTGAACAATTTGGGGCTCGAGGAAGGTCCGCTTTCTCCTGAAGATGGGCTCTTCCTCAGTATTTCTAAATCACCTAACCTGATGACGTCCTCTATGGCCATAGAGTCCACTCCATCAAAAAAGCCGCGGAAGGGGTCGTCCATTCCGAGAACCCCCCTTGTTGGGACATTCTTTCACCATCTGAGCCTCATTATACATGGACTCAGTGAACGAAGGTGGCTCGGTGATCTCTATCACACCGAGTGCTTCTTTCGGTGCACTGCCCATAACCCGAGAAGCTTCGGTCTCGGCCTCCTCCTTGACCTCCCTAGCTCGATGAAGATCGGCATCATCTCCCTCCGGTTCGGAGACCCCTTTCCCTTCGAGTCGTGTCGACACTCGAGCCACCAGATTGAAGGATTCTTCCTCTTGTTCTTCTTCGGGTTCATCCCTCAACTGATAGAGAGAACCCAATGGTGGTGCTCGTGCGCTGGTGCTTTCCTTGGATTTATGCACCGGCCTTCTCTTTGGCTTTTTCTTCTCCAAGCTCGGAGAACTCAAGCCCCTTTTTCTTTTATCTTCACCCTGTCTTGGGGCAGGGGACTCGATGGGGACATCATCACTACCAGATGGGGGCCTCATTTGGACATCCTTGGATAAACCTGCAAAAGGAAACAAAGCAAGTGAGAATTTAATGATGCATAAGGAAAACCAAATATTACTCATGAAAGAGATCTCACCATGGGAACGGGCCTCCCATCGACCCTTTGAAAGTTTACGCCACGAGCACTCAGAATAAGACCTTTGTAGTACGATGCCCTCGACCCACTCCTTGAGTCGAGGAATTGCGTTCGGGACCCAAAGGACAGTTGCACCATCACAGAACACCGATAAGAAGAAAGGGAAAAAGCGATAAATTAAATCTTGGAAACGAAAATTATACTTACGTAATATGTTCCACTTCTCAGGGAACGACATGTGCTCGGCTGGGATCAAGTCCGAGGTCCTCACTCGGACGAAATGGCCTAGCCAACCTCGGTCCTGATCTACATCGATACTCGAGAATGGGACTTTGCTAGCCCAATGGGCGAGCTTGATCAGTCCCCCCGGTAGAGTCGGGGACTATATATACGCATGAGATGGTCGATGGAGAAGGGACACCCTTCGATCTTGCTTACGAAGAAATGGAGGATAGTCTATCCTCCAGAAAGAAGAGTGAATTTGACCAAGTGTTACCTCATATCTCTTGCAAAAACTGATGATAACCGGGTCCAAGGGGCCTAACGTGAAGGGATAAGTATAAACACTTAAAAATCCCTCGACGTGAGTGGTAATGGCTTCGTCAGGTTCGGGAACCATCACATGTTTGTCAACCCAGTTATAGTCCTTCTTGACTTTGGAAAGAACATCCTCGGTGATCGAGCAGATGTACCTCGAGACCTCCTCACACCGGCCAGGAACGGAGGAGGGTTTTTCAACTTTAAAATCAGCATTGACCGGACATCTCCCCGGGATGAACATTTTAGAGGAGGTTTCGGTGTTGGTTCCTCGGTAGCAGTACGTGAAATGGTCTCTTCGGTAGCCGGCCTCGAGGTAGAAGGAGTTTCTTTTTGGGGAACGGTTTTGGAAGTTTTCGCCATTTTTTTATAGAGAGGAAATAAGGGAAAAGAGGAAGTTAAAAGAGTACACTTGGCGGTCTAATAAAAAGACGAATGAGAGTTCTTATAAAAGATCTCAAAGTAACCAGAATATAGGTAATTGAAAGTATTGAAATTTCTTAGAAACGAGGGGAGAAGATTTGAATGTAAAGTTTGAATGAACAAATGAGGGGGTATTTATAGTTTTTCAGCGACGATTCACATCTAGGAGTGACCGACCAGCAACTGACGAGCATTTAATGCCATTAAGACTTGACTGACAAGACGTTTCGACTATTTTGTCATTTCTGTCGTGTGGTGCCGAAGAAAGAATCGAAAGGTCATATCATTTCTCGTTGTCTACTCTCTGAAAAACGAGGAGACTATCTGTGTACGGTCGAAATCGAGCTCGCATGCGACATGGCAGAATAGGAACATGACAACCAAAGACTGAAGATCGACCTCGAGTCCCACCGAGCTGGAACCCAGGGTCATTACGCCTGCCTTCGGAAACAATGAGTTCGTAACCCCGGGGTCGACCTTAGCCCCGATCGAGCTCGCATAAACGTTGCTAGTATGACCAACAGAAGACCGTAATATCCGTGACTGGTCGAATATTGCGGCGGAAATCTCGGCACGCATCAATAAGGAACCGACAATCAGCAAATCAAGAGATTTTTTTACTTTATATAGAATTGTACCTAAAGTAGAACTTCTCTACTATATAAGGGGGGGAAGGGGGGGGTATGATAATTCGTTGAACACATTACAACACACATTCCAAAGCAATATATTATTATTCTTTTTAAGTTTTCATTTCTTCTGTCTTGATATTGATCGAAGTACGTGGTTCGAAAGTGATTAATTTTTCAGGGCTAAGACTGTTCAATTCGTGTGGTTTGCATTTACTTTTTTATTACTTATTTCAATTGCAATCTAATTTATCGTTTTATGTCAAGTTAATTCACGTATCCTTAAACAATTGTTATGTAACCAAAACTGTATTCAAATATCAAGATAATTGAATAGTAGTTAGATGGTTGAACTATTACTTTACATCTTAGTCCTTACAAGAATTTGATTCTCACTCTTTCTTTTTTAGTTTAAGTTACATACACACTTACAGTATAGTATAATTTTTCAAAATCGTTATTAGTGTAATTTAACGGATGATAACAAATTATTACTTTATATTTTAACTTATCATATTAAGCTTGATATGGAAAGTTACTTAGTTTAATAGTTTCATTTAACTTAATAGCAGAATTTATTTACATTACCAATTCACAATTTAAAAGATAAGCTCTCTTTCTTTTATTCTTTTTCTTTTTATTTTTTTCATTTCTCACCCTTTCTTCCGCTTTTCCTTGTCTTGGCCTTCGCCCCTTTCAAAATAAAAAATTAAAGAGAAGGATGATTAAAATAGATGTAAAATTTTTACTTGCAATAAATAGTGGAATGAGGAAGAATCACAACGTCACATTAGAAGAATTAAATGCATTCAGAAAGCATATGATGAGAATTACTGATTACATTAAAAATTCCAACAGTAGCATTTTGTTTAGCTGGGACCCATACCTTCAGGAGAATATTAACTATGGCCATTTGCCATGTTCAGCTCTATATTCTCAATTAGAAAGGAGAGAAAAACTTAAATACCACTCCTTTACTTGGAAGTGAAAAAAAGAATAAAAATGACTTTGGATCAAACAGTAAATTGATAATTCATTTTCCGGAGGAAATGCGATAGGGGCGTACACTAAGGGAGTATTTTTTTTTCTTTACTATACGCTAAAACCTTTCTTTCACAAGTGAACTCGAGCACATGCCTATCTTGATTGAACCATAAAAAAGGACGAATGGATTTCAACTCGAACTAAATAAGAGGGGTAATAGACTATTAGTGTTCAGTTAATGTGACGAACCGAACATCATGATGTCCCGAATTCTACGAAACAACAGAGTTAGATCATGATCTCCATTACGTCATACGATATATCGATCCAGAGAACTTACTTTCAATTTAAGTCATCTATTCTGCTCCTATCTAAATTGATGCTAGGTTTCTTTACCCGAATTTCTTGATTCAAAGCGTCGAGTATTTTCACTTTAAATTTCATGACTACACCTGTCGATGATGACATCGTCACTTGTGGCGACATGATCTTTTCTTATTCACTTATGCTAGTGTAATTTGTGGTTTGGGGGGGGGGGAGGGGGGGGATTCTTCATCCTTTTCTCGATATTACACCCGTCTATTTTATGTGATGCACTTTAATTGAGGAAAAAACTCTTAAAATATATGATCTAAACAAGTCTCGATATATGTGTGATTATAGATAATATCATTAAGGGTAATACGAAGTTTAAAGTTAAATAATTTTTAGATATAGAAAGATATTATTCTCTTGATACATACTAAAAAAGATGGTGTATCATACAAATTGAGACAAATAATATATATATATATATATATATATATATATATATATATATATATATATATATATATATATATATAAATATAGATATAGATTTATTTCAGGTGATTTAATTTGAGCTCATCAAGTATATCGTTATGATTATGATTTCATCTTATTAGATTCTTTATAATCCATATAAATGAAAATTTTCTATATTTTTGCGTTCCGTTGATGGTTGAAATCTGATACTCAATCAAAGAGAATGAAAGAAAGAGGCACGAATATTTCGTAAGTTAAGATGTACTCCCTCCGTTCACTTTTACTTGTCCACTATTCTAAAAATAGATTTTTATTTTTACTTGGTCACTTTTGCACAACAAGAGAAAATAATTTTCTTTTTTATGTTATATCCACAACATTAATTACTCATTTCAAATCATTTTCTCAAAACCATTAAAAATATGCATCAATTAATATGAGTATCATGGTAAATTATGCACTTCATTTATTATTTCTTAAGGAGCGTGAAATGTCAAAACGTGACAAGTAAAAGTGAACTGAGAAAGTATTTGTCGGTGGAAGTATTTTATTATTATTATTATTATTATTATTATTATTATTATTATTATCTGTCTTGTCTAATTCTTCTGTTCTGACTTTTGGCTGAATTAATATATTCTAAAGTGTAACTGGAAATATAATTATAAAACTATGTGAATATGTCCAAATAAAGATACCCTCTTACGAAATGATTGTTCTCATTATAAGTTTGGACAGCTTTTACATGCTTACATATAGTAATTGACAAAGAAATGGTAAAAAGGGAAAAAGGGATAATTTTCATTAATCAAACCAATGGCAAAAAGGGAAAAGGTAAAATGACAAAGAAAGAGATAAACGTATTGCAAACTTTCCGTATTTATACTTTTTTTGTGTGTGTATGTGTAAGATAGACTCGAAAAGAATAAAACAAGAAAATAACGAGCGAAAGATTTTAGATAATATCACAATTATAATTGAGCACTTGAAACGTAAGTCTTTCGAAACAAAGAGAAGATAGTTTTTTTTTTGTTTTTGTATTATGTGAACGAAGGGGAGGGAGTGTCATAATCTCAAATACAGACCTTCAAGATTTCTAAAAATTAAATCTTCATATAGTAATATTTTCTTTTCGGTAAAGGGCCAAATATACCCCTGTACCATGAGAAAATGTTTAAATATACCGTTCGTTATACTTTGAGTTCAAATATACCCATGCCGTAATACTATTGGTCAAATATACCATTCTTTTGTTACGTTTTTCCAAAGTAGACATCCAATCCTACATGGTACTGATATTTGATGAGGTGGATGTCACATGGCATGTCACCTCAGTGCCCCTAATCCTTATATAAAAGACTAAAATTTGAAATATAATATTTTTCATGGTAGCGGTAATGGTGGCAGTAGTGATGGAGAGGAGAAAAATTTTAGTGGTAGAAAAAAATAGTTTGAAGGGGTAAAATGGGTTAGGGCGCTGAGGTAGCAAACCATGTGGCATCCACCTCATAAACGTCACTGACACATAGGATTGCATATCTATTTTGGACAAACTTAACAAAAAAAGAGGTATATTTAAATCAATAATATATATGAACTCAGAGTATAACGAATCTACGTTTAAATCTTTTATATGGCTATATTTGATCCTTTTCTGTTTTTCTTTTATCATGTAAGTCTAAGAATATGACACTTCATATACGTGTGAGATTATGAATAAGTGGATGATAAATTACTTTTTTTAAATTATATTTTAGTAATTCTTTTGTCAAGTGTGGACTGAACAATCTTGAATAAGTCTAGACATGACACTTCACATACGTATGAAATCACGAGTATGTGGATATGTCTTTTTCTTTTTCTGTCATAAAATTTATAGGAGGATGTGGCAAAAAAGTCATTGGATTCAAATTTATATAATATAATTTAAATTATATATATCAATATTGAATTGTTTCCTTGAAGACGAACGAGTAAATATCTGCCTAGTTAATATCGGATCTTCCAACATAGTATTCTGTCTTAATTTATATGAAAATGTTTGAATTAATTTAAAATAAAAAAATATTTTTTAGATTTAAGGTCTAAAATAAATCATAAAAATTTGTGTGATTGAAATTATCTCATTAAAGGTAAAAATAAAATTTTACTAAATATAAAAAACGTATGAAATTAGAAAAAAGCGTTAAGATTTACTATTTCTTTTACATATAATCTATCTTTTTGAAATTTTTGCGTACTTCTTAAAAAAGATAATTTATAACCTTAATCGTAAGCATACTTGTCTCTAGTATCCTTTCTTGGTCTTAAATATTTCATTTGAAAAACAATACTATATAATAACTACTTAGTACTATTATTTTTCTTCAATATCAAGTATTTTGAAACCAAATTAATTTATCAAACACTAATATTTGACACGAAGAGAATATTTCCTCCGGTCCGCTTTAATTAATTTTTTGATTGTTTTTACACATATTAAGGAATTCAACTTTTAGTATTAATTAATGATGAGATTGACTATATTAACCTTAGTTTGTTCATTCGAGATATACTTTATTCGGTCCATAATAAGTGACTTTTTAGCTGTTGGCACATCCCTTAAGAAAATATGAACTTCTAGAGAAAAAAAATGTATTTATTAAATTACCCTTAATTAATTGTTACCTTGATATATTGGGATATGTAAATAAGGGCAAAGTTTGAAAAAATAAAATTAATTTCTTCTTGATTATGTAACAGGTCACTTATTTTGGACCAAAATAAAAAGGCCAAAAAGTCACTTATTATGAACCGGATGAAGTAACAAGTATTCCTAGGCTCTTTACTCCAAATGAACTTTAAAAAAAAAGATTAATTATTTCTTGATATATAGAAAAATTAAATATTATAAACCATAAAAATAAATCAAGAAATCGATTAAAGTGGATCGGAGGTAACAAAGGAAGAACAAAGTGTAACTTGTTCCAATAAAGAGAATTTGTAACCACAGAAAAGAAAGAAAAATATACAAATCCATTAACGTTGCACATAGCATTATCAAACCATGCCTGTCGAGTGTCGTGTTCTCTCTCTCACCCATTGTCCTACGTTATAAACGATGTTAGTATAGTAGGAATATTAATTAAGGTTCACGATAACAGAAATACAATGAGATGCTTTGAAATCTTCTTTGCCTCATTGGCATTCACGGGCTAAATCCTTATAAAAAATATTGAAACTTCCTATGCCTTTCTTTTCTCCAAAATTTATCTTTTTCCTGTGCTGTGTGAGCCACTGACCATACAAAAGACCCCATTAAAAATCTCCAAAACATGTGGCTTTGTTCCTTTTGTTATTATCTGCACACAACTTTAATTTGCAGCTGACACCTTTTTCCTCCTCGTTTCCTGTTCTTGAGCTTTTTCTCTTTCTCTAGTACTAGTAGTACCAATTAATTTCTTGAAACTGCTAAATTCTAGATCCCAATATTCATTTCTTTTTGTGCATGATC
This sequence comes from Nicotiana tomentosiformis, assembly GCF_000390325.3. Taxonomy (NCBI): domain Eukaryota; kingdom Viridiplantae; phylum Streptophyta; class Magnoliopsida; order Solanales; family Solanaceae; genus Nicotiana; species Nicotiana tomentosiformis. Next base: position 74,979,364 of record NC_090823.1, on the reverse strand, counting down.
ATTATTCACTTAGCTTTACACCTTTTAATCTTTTATCAACCTTTTCTATTTTGTTTGTCACAATTTATACAATTTTCTTGGAAAGGTAAAGGTAAATTGTGATTTATTGGTCTTTTTAGTGATTTTCTTGGATTTCCCAGAAAGCCTGAAAGTGGGTTATGCTTAATTGTCTCAAAGACTGGTCTTTTTTTTGTTGTTGTTGTTGTGAGAATGCCTCCAAGTAATTTTCCTTTGAGATGGGAAAGTACAGGGGATCAATGGTGGTTTGCTTCACCTATTGATTGGGCAGCAGCAAATGGTCATTATGATATAGTGAGGGAGTTGCTTCACTTAGACACCAATTTACTCATAAAGCTCACTTCTTTACGTAGAATAAGAAGGCTTGAGAGTGTTTGGGATGATGAAGAACAGTTTGATGATGTTGCAAAATGTAGGTCTGAGGTTGCTAAAAAGCTTCTCATTCAAGCTGAAACAAAGAAAGGGCATAACTCTTTGATTAGAGCTGGCTATGGTGGTTGGCTTCTTTATACTGCTGCCTCAGCTGGGGATGTTGAATTTGTCAAACAATTATTGGAAAGAGACCCACTTTTGGTGTTTGGAGAAGGAGAGTATGGTGTTACTGATATACTTTATGCAGCTGCTAGGAGTAAAAACTCTCAAGTATTTAGGCTGCTGTTTGATTCTTCTATCTCACTTGAAAAGGAGGTTTCTTCCACTTTCAGGTTGGAAATGATGAATAGGGCAGTTCATGCTGCAGCTAGAGGGGGAAATGTTGACATGTTTAGACAGATTCTCGGAACTTGCTCTGATGTTTTGGTTTATAGAGATGCTCAAGGTTCTACTCTCTTGCATTCTGCTTCTGCTAGAGGGCAGGTTCAGGTTTGTTCTATTCTTTTATCTTGTTGATAGAGCTTAAATGGAGTGACATGGATAGTGAGAGCGGACCCCAACCCAACTTGCTTGTAATTGAGACGTAGTTGCTGTTCAAATTGAGCTGAATGGATATAGGGGATTCATATAATTGAGTTTGGTATATAGCTGAATGTAGCTTTAAGTCTTGCTTACTTATGAACTAACGTCTATATCTTGCGCTTCCATTACCTTAGTTTTGTTATTTCTTGTTTACCCTCCATAGTTATGTCTTTGCAATGAAGAATCCTCTAATTCCTGTGCCCTTCGAGCTTATAAGGTGGCCTTATAAAGTGGCTAGCTTTCAAATCAACCTTTTAAAGTTGAAACTTTGGTTATACCGCTTAGTGTAATCTTCCAACCAACGCAAGTATTGCAGCTTAATTTGGTTAACGTGCTTTATCAGTTTGATGCGTAGTAGATTATACTCGCAGAGGTTCTAGATGTAAATCATTGGTATCCCAATTTTGCTAAGTAGTAGATTAAATTGGGTCTTTTTTTTTTTTTGAAAACCTTTTCTGTTGTATCCGAAGTGCTGAAGAAATTAAAAGAAAGAATGTCTCAGATCTAAAGTGTGGAACGTGCCTTTCAAAAGAAGCTGGAATAATGTAGCCCCTGTTTCTGACCATCTTACTAAAATAAAGACTGCGTCTATAGTTGTTGTTTTCTTAGTTCAATGCATACTCTTTTAAGAAAGCAAAACTTTGAAGGAGTGAAGAAATCCAATCTTGAGGAATGTCTAAAATTACTGCTCTGGCTAAGATCAGCCTACTTAAGGTTATATTGAAGGATACATTCAAACCTTTGTATAACAGCCTCGTTTGTTCCAAATTTTTTTGGTTGTTATAGTGAGGTGTTGCTATATAGAACATATATTATAACATAGCATGAAAATTGGTTCCATAAAAAGCTTGACTTTTATAGTGAATGACTGTTATATAACGATGCTGTTATAGAGAGGTCTGACTGAATTAAATGTGAAAACATGAGACCAAAGGAATGGTGTGCAATTCTCGCATAAACAATACCAAGCCAAGCTCTTTGTCCTCTTACGATGGTTGTCAGGCGACTGTATTCTCAGCAATGTTCTACTCCACAAAATGAGAACTCAAAGTGATTGTTACTACACGACTATTTTTCATCCAATCAGGTTCAACTACCTGGTGCTCCTTTTCAGTTGGTCTGGAAAGCTGGAACATTTTTCAGAATTTAGCCATGTTTGTGTCTTTATCTGCTGCTGCTGCTGTGATATAGACTGCCCTGTGACTGAAATAGGGTCATCTATGTCCCAATTCTGCACTTTCTTCTAGATAAGCAGCCGAAAAAGTGTGCAAGACTTCTTGAGTTAACATAACTTTTCGGTTAATATACAACACCAGTTTGGTACGCAAGAACACTTGTTGGATTTGCTTCGTTTAGTTATTTTGAGAGAGTAGTTGATATTTAACTGAATTGAACTGTTCTGGACTATTAGCTGTCTAGTTTGAGCATTGCCTCCTCGTTATCGTTAGCTTTAACTTGATGTTTTCTTGAACTGCCAGAGATTTGTTACTTTTGACGGTTGAATTAAATCTTAGTTACTTCTTTGCAGGTTGTTAGGAGTTTACTGGCAACATATGACCTTATTAACTCCAGAGACAACCAGGGAAACACTGCGCTTCATGTGGCTGCTTATAGGGGTTACTTATCTGTGGTGGAAGTTCTTGTATCTGTTTCTCCTTCATCTACCTCATTGAGAAACAACTACGGAGACACGTTTCTTCACATGGCTGTAGCCGGATTTCGAACCCCAAGTTTCCGCAGACTGGATCGACAAATGGAGTTAATGAAGCAGTTGGCACGTGGAAAGGTTGTGGAGATCGAAGACATTATTAACATTAGGAACAATGATGGTCGGACTGCTCTTCACATGGCTGTAATTGAAAACATTCAGACTGATGTTGTGGAACTCCTCATGACTGCATTTTCAATAAATTTAAATATCCGTGATGCTGATGGAAATACCCCACTGGATCTCCTCAAGCAATGTCCAAGATCTCCATCGTCTGAGATATTGATTAAGCGCCTCATTTCTGCTGGAGGAATTTCCAATTGCCAAGACCATATGACAAGAACTGCCCTAGCTTCCCACTTGAAGATGCAGGGTATTGGGGGCAGTCCTGGTGCCTCTTTTAGGATCCCTGACGCTGAAATATTTCTGTATGCTGGCATTGATAATGCATCTGATGCCAATAGTGAGTGTGCAAGCACAGAAATCGATTCTTGCTGGGGTGAACCGAGCCCTTGCCGTTCTGCTGCAGGGTCTAATTCATCACACAAGCTAGGATCAGTTAACAGTGCTGCTAGACGTTTGAAGTTTCTTCTACGGTGGACAAGGAAAAAAGAAAGAAAAGTAGATACCACCGGCTTAGAAGATAATATGTCTGTAGAATCACACAGATTGTATTCTGGCTTGGGAGACCAGCCAATACCTCTACGACAAAGATTCTCGAGGATGTCATCGCTTCCAAACAACAAAAGAGTGCTCCCTGTCCAAAATAGTCTACCAAGTCCATCTACCAAAAAGAAATTTGCAGCGGGTCTGATGCATGGCGTTATCCAAATGACACCACAGTCGTCTTATGGATCACCATCAAGTGCTTATTCTGAATCTTCCTGGTCATCTGCAGTGGTTGTCGACAAAGAAAAGATGATGGATCTTTGCAATATGAGTGGAGGAGCCTCTAGCTTAAATCTGTCAAATAGTAGGGAAAAATCGAAACTGACACGTAAACATGGTTCCTTCAACATGAAATTAATGAATCAGTACTTCTGTTTCGGCGCTCAAGGCCTCGCTGTGGAAAATTCTGTTAACTGTGCACAACAAGATCAACATCACAGGCATCCAGTGGTAGCATGACTTTCACAGGCATCCAATGACTAGTAAGAAGTCAATGGACATTCACATCCATCCTGTAAATAGTTTGGGATTTTGGTCTAAAGTATTACCAGCTTCTTGGAACAACATATTGAACATATGTTTTTGTCGCTTGCAATACACTAATTTTTTGCAGCAGTATCCTTTTTGTCTTGTTGTCTTGTCTGTGTTTTAGGTGTGCTTCCAGGTGAGAGTTTAAAGCAAATGTTTGTAATTTCTACTCAAATAAAAGAGCAATGGAAATGGAAAAGATTTTTTTTTTGTGTGGATATCTTGAGTCTTGACCGATAACTAGTTTGAAAAGAATGTGAGTAGGAGCTCATGTCGTGCCATTCTTCTATTTCATTTTTTAAATTGTCTATCACTAGGAGTTATTGACGTACTCTTTTGAGCACTGATATTCAAAAAGCTTTCCTATAGTTTTCTACTTTTTGAAATCTAAAGAATGCAAAAAGTTTCTCACTAATCAATTTATTCTGAACAGAAATAGATTCATGATTTAAAGATACTTAATAGATTTGAAATAGGTGCGATCTATACTTTTTACATACGTGCACAATGTCTGAAATAAAAGTTTATCGCAACAAAGAATCTATCATTAATCCCGAGTTTTTAGTTTTCTCTTAATTCTTTTCCGATTGATATGTATAGATCTTGTTCATGAATCGTATCTCATTCTCTAGCTAATTTGGCTAAAAAAGAATTGGATTAGTAGTCAGTTCAACAAGAACAATCGATCTTACAATAAAACATTAATTTATCATCTGACACTAACGAAACTTGCAGTAAGTTAATTCCAAAAAGGTTTGAGATTTCTCAACTGACATACACGAAAGAAAGCATATAAATCCCCGTCCGAATCTAAAAGGGAACACAAAATAAAAAAGAAAAAGGAAAATGGACAGAAAAAGATTCAGGCATATACAAAGAATAAATGCAAAAAAAAAAAATAAAAAAAAATGAATAATTGCAAAACCATGAATTTTGTTCATATTCATTATTGCAGAGCACCAAATAATTGCTGATAAATCTAAAAATTGTTGGGCTCAAGCCGCCAAAAATACTCTTAATATGATGTGATATTATCTACTTTGAATCAAACACACATAATTTCCCAAAAAGACCTGAAACCATTAAGAGATCCCTACACTTTATATGCATGCAACTAATTTTTTCAGCTACCAATCCAACTTGGTTCGCATACCCAACAATCTCCCCCTCGAACTAAGTTTCACGTGGAACGTTCCATGATCCACGGGTCAATTTCCGGGACTCATTATGTGCCACTCATATCGTTGGAGAATTTATGATAACCGAAGCCTACAATGAGCTTCTTCATGTATGCGCATCTCCAAGCTCATAAGGGTAAGCAAACCGAGCTCCACTCCATCACTCTGCCATCACCATACTCATCCCGTCGAACCTGTGCTCTGATACCAGTTGTTGGGCACAACCAGTCCCAAGATACACTTAACATGTTATATTGTTCGTTTTGGTCCAAGTCAGCACGATTTTTCCCACAAGGTTTCACACCATTAAGAGATCCCTACATTATATATATATGTTCATAATTTTTTTAGCTAACCAATGTGGGACTTTGTTCGCACATCCAACAAAAATATTTTTCAGAAAAAATAAGTGATGTTCTCACATATTTTTCTATGTTTGTAGGTGAGTCGATACTTGATATTGAACTTGTGCCATTTCAATCTTCATCAGTAGGGGGTGTTCAAACCGAACCGGAAAATCGCACCAAACCATAAAGTCAAACCAAACAGATTAAAAAACCCGACTAGGTTTGATTTGATATTGAGTAAGAAAATCCGATCCAAACCGACATATAAATATATAATTTTATACGTACTTTTAAGACTTTATATAGAATTTTCTTTAAAAAAAAATGTCTAAAAATAATTGGGATTCTCTCATGGGATGTAATATTTAATAGAACTATGAATTTTTTTTTTTTATATTTACCTTAAATAATGAGTTGTATCACTTTCTTATCAAGTGTTATTGAAATGCGTCAATCATCTCTTTGTTCTTCCATATTCACATATCAAGAATTCTCATATCTTTTCGAATTTGAAATGGTATTTCAATAATTTAAAATTAAATAAACATATCATTATTTAGGTATCATATTGATTTTTATGTTTAATTAATAAATTCGGTTAATCTTGAAAGTGTACATCAATGAAAAGTTATTGTTAGACGACTAAAAAAATAACTATCATGTATTACTAAGAAATTTCTCCTATAAAAATATTTTAATAGATTATATGTTGTCATTTTTTTAATTTTTACTAAACATATATTCACTTATCAAAACTTTATTTATAACTTTAATAAAGTAAGATTGAAATAATATTCATGTAACAAAAAATCCGAAAAACCCGACAAGACCGAACCAATCCAAACTGATGTAGTTGGCTTAGTTTGATTTTGATAAAAATCGAACCAACTCGATCCATATACACCATATTCATCACTACACAACTAGGTCTGGATAGGTTAGTTCTCTAATATTAAAAAGAAGAGCATGTATTAATGTTCTTTATTTTTATCATGTAGGTTATGTGCACCTAGCCACCTACGGTCTTATATACGTAATATACACACACATGATACTTTAATTTTTTTTTACCTCCTATAGAAAACTATTACACCCTATTTATTATAAACCAAAATCATTTCAAAATATTATTATCTATAGCTATCTTTTATATTTTATAGCAAAATAAGTATTTATTGTATACACTACCGTTGAGGCGTGAAATATACTATTTATGTTTTTTCTCTCTCTTTCTTTCAGTTAACACGCGATCTCTCTCTCTCACAACAAGATTTTTCTTCTTTCTCTCTCCACGATCTCTCTCTCTCTCTCTCTCTCTCTCTCTCACTCACACACACACACACAGCAAGATTGTAGGAGCAAATTTATCAGAATTGATCCTCAATATTTTTGCTCCTAAAATTCGTGATAATTGGTAAAGCTTTTAGCCGGTTCACGCCTTACTATTCTGCCATTCTTCTTTTTCTCTTCACTCTTTTTTTTTTTAAAAAATTTCGCCATTGTTAGGTTTTGAGGAAGAAACTTCAAATTTTGTCTTTAATGGTTGATTCAACAACTCCAAAGAGGGTTACACGAGGTATACTCACTAAAGCAGTCAATTTTAATGGGCCATCTTTCGATTTGCGAATCACTCAAGCGAAACCTGTATTTGCAGGTTCATCAGCAACCATGGAAGCCGAGAGGCGAAAAAAAATGCAATGATCCCTATGAAACAAGATCAAGATGTGAAATCTTCGAAAAGAGCCACAGTTTCTGATGTTTCTCAAGTTTCGGTACACAACTTAAATGTGGAAAAGAGAAGAAAAATTTTCGATGTTGCTTCTGGGAGCAAGGAAAAAGAGGTCGCTAAAGGAAGTAGCTCGAAAACACGGAAGGATAAGGTGATTTAATTTTTTTGTTTTTATACATGTATTTTGTATATTTCTATAACCTCCCTGCTTTTTAATATACATGTATTTATGTTTATTCATCCTCATACACTAATTTTAGTTCGTACAATATTTTTTATTTTTTGTATAGTTGTATTTATATATATTTGAGTCCAGAAAATAACAATTTTAAATACACCAACAGTTTTTTCATTATTGTCATAATTCAAACTTGTATTTTGTCTGTACTGTATTTTGGATATAATGAAAAATAATGTTGTAACGACCCGGCCGGTCGTTTTGAGTATTACAACTCTGTTTTCCCATTTACTTCTCAAATTGTACTTTACAGTTGTGTGAATTGCCGGGGTAATTGGTTCGGGTCCAATGAAGTTTTTTTTAAGGAATTAGAACACTTAGTTTTAAGGTTTAATGCTTAAGTTAAAATAGTGACCGGATGTGGACTTATATGTGAACGACCTCGGATTCGAATTTTGATGATTCCAATAGCTCTGTATAGTGATTTTGGAGTTAGGAGCATGTCCGAAAAATTATTTGGAGGTCCGTTTGGAAAGTTTGACCGGGGGTTGACTTTTTGATATCGGGGTCGGAATCTAATTCCGGAAATTGGAATAGGTCCGTAATGTAAAATTTGACTTGTGTGCAAAATTTGAGGTCAATCGGACGTGATTTGATATGTTCCGGCGCAAGTTATAGAATTTGAAGTTTCAAAGTTCAATGATTTTGAATTGAGGTGTAATCCGTCGTTTCGATGTTGTTAGGTGTGATTTGAGGCCTCGAGTAGGTCCGTGTTATATTATGGGACTTGTTGATACAATTGGTTGAGGTCCCGGGGGCCTCGGGTGAGTTTCGTACGGTTAACAGATCAAATTTGAACTTAAGGAAATGCTGGAACTGCTGCCTACTGGTGTGATCGCACCTACGAAGATTTTGATCGCAGGTGCGAAGCCGCATGTGCGTGAAATAAGCCGCAGAAGCGGCCAAGAGTGGGACTGGGTAGTGTTCGCAGGTGCGAGAAATTTGCCGCATCTACGAGGCCGCAGGTGCGAAGGTGTTGGTGCAGATGCGGGCTAGGGCTAGCGTGAGGCGACCGCAGGTGCGAAGGGGAATGCGCATCTGCGAAGCCCGCGGATGCGAGAATAGCGCCGCAGATGCGAGATTTTAGAGGGCCGACTGTTTTCCGCAGGCGCGCATTTTTGTCCGCAAAAGCGGATGCGCAGGTGCGCAAATCTTGTCTGCAGATGCGGAAATCGCTGGGGCAGAACCTTAAATTCTAGGGTTCAACATTTTCATCCATTTTCGGATTTTGGAGCTCGGGTTGGGCGATTTTGGAGAGAAAAGTTTTCACACAACTTGGGGTAAGTGTTCTTAACTCCCTTGTGATTATATTCCATGAATTAATCTTCATTTTTGGTGTAAGATTATTGAATCTTCAAGAGAAATAGAAGGAAATTTCTATAATGTCACAAAATGAATTTTTCAAGTTTGAATACCGATTTGGAGTCGGATTTGAGTGAAATTAGTATGGTTGAACTTGTAATTGGATGGGTTATCGTATTTTGTAAGTTTCGTCGGATTTCGAGATGTGGGCTCCACAGGTAATTTTTTGGGGGCGTAATTTTGGATTTTATGAAAAATATTAGCGTTTTGATATGGAATTAATTCTTATAAATTGTGTGGATTGAGTCAAATTATTGTGACTAGATTCGAGCCATTTGAAAGTTGACACGCGCAGAATGGAATTTTCGGAGCATTGCTTAGCTTGCTTGACATTGGATTTGGCCTGTTCAAGGTAAGTAACTCTTCTAATCTTGGAGTTGAGGGTATGAACCCTGAATATATGTATTATGTGAATTGTTGGGAGGTGACGCACATGCTAGGTGACGGACGTGTGTGCGTGCACTATAGAAATTGTGACATAATTATTTCTGTGGAATTTCGTAGTTAAATAATCTTAGCGTTTTCCATGCGGTTTTATGAGTTAGAGAAATTAAGCTGAAAAGCGTATTAAAAATCATGATTGAGGCTATATGCCAGTATTATTGGGCCCCACAGAGATCATATTATTGTGAATTATTTATTTTAAATTAAAATTTCATACTCAGTCATATTCATTTCATTGCATATCATAACTCATTTTTATGACTCTATTTTGATGCATATAAATGTTTTGGGCCGAATGCCCTGTTTTACTGAAATGCCCGAGTGGCAGAGGTTTATGATTGAGTGAGGCCGAGGGCCTGCTTTGTAAGGATATTTATGGGATCGGACTGCACGCCGCAGCATGTTGCATATTTATGGGATCGGGTTGCTCGCCGCAGCATGTTTGATATCGACCGAGGGCCTGATTGTGAGGATGAGTGTGGATCGGGGCTGCCCCCCTGCAGCATACTTTATTATTATAGCTCATGATTTGTTCGTGCAGCACATGAGTTGTCCGTGCAGATTATAGCGCTTGGGCTGAAGGAGCCCCTCCGGAGTCTGTACACACCCCTAGTGAGCGCAAGTACCTACTGAGTGCGAGTGCCGAGTGTTGAGTGACTGGGAGGCATGAGTGATTGTGAGGTATGCTCGAGTGGAAAGAGTGATTGTGAGGTATGCCCGAGTGGCACGAGTGACTGTGAGGTTTGCCCGAGGGGCTGTATATGAGTGATGGTCTGCCCGAGAGGCTGTTTATGATTTTATCACTTAGTTGCATCGCATTGGCATACACACATGACATACATGCATAGAGATGTATTTTTCCTCATGCTGTACAACTTCACATCATTCATGATTTCTCACACATTTTGACAGATGGGCATAGTGATGCATATGTTTTATACGGGTTATCCGGAAGAAAAATGAAACATATTATTTATTATTTAGAAGATTTTTGGAGAAATTTATTGTTTTCAAACTATTCATATTATTGGCAACTTCGGCAAACGATTTGGGTTTTCACTGATGTATTTGAAAGAAAGAACTACTATTTTTTTTTAAATCATTACTTGGCTGAGTATTTTATCCCTGAGTTACTTCTGGTATTATTTGCTTTATGTTGTTATGGATTGTTGTGGACTATTGGTTTTGGACACGACCTTGGCGGAAGCTTGTCACTACTTTCAACCTACGGCTTTGTTACTTATTCAGTACATGGGTTGGTTGTACCGATACTATATTTCTGCACATTGCGTGCAGATGTTGGCTACTATTGTTGCTGTGCTCGATGGTTTCCGGATTTGAAGATGTACCTGCATTCCTGTTGTAGCTGCCTCTTGTTTAGGGTAGCCTTAGATTTATAAAAGCTCGGTTTATGTATTATTCAAACAGACTATGTATTTATTTCATTTCCGCTTTGTATACTCTATTCTTAGAAGCTCATAATTTGTACTACCAGTTCTTGGGGATTGTATAAGATCAAGATCTTTATTCACTTAAATTGCTTTAATAATTATTTTTGAAAGTAGTTAGTTGGAAATTGGCTTACCAACGGGATGGGTTAGGTGCCATCACGACTAGTTGGATTTTGGGTCGTGACAAGGTGGTATCAGAGCTCTAGGTTCATTGGTTCTACAAGTCATGATCAAGTATCTAGTAGAGTCTTGCGGATCGGTATGATGACGTCCATACTTATCTTCGAGAGGCTACAGGGCATTTAGGATATATACTTCCCATTTTTTCTTTCCTTATCGTGCGAGATTGATTCAGCTTGAGACATAAACTCTTTGAATTCCTTCCACGTATTCGTATGCGCACATGAGCGCTCAGTATCAGCTGTGCATCGCCGGCTTGTGATTCTATGAATGAGGTTTGAGGTGAGTATTATGTGTTTTGGTGGTGGGCCAGTCTGGAGGACTTGAGGCCATGGTTAGACCGCAGCTTAAGCTCGGTAGCTTCAGTTGTAACTCGTACAATTGGACTTATATGTCTGGTGATGACCCTATAGTGAAATTTATGGCTCGATGAGCGGTAAAATGGCGGTATGATGGGTATGATGTGACCGCGGGATGTATTAAGACGATTTGAACATAACGAGAATTATTTCCTTCATATGAAAAGGGAAGGTCATTGGATGCTTGATTTTTGATTTGATGTGATGTACAGTCTCAAATATGAATATTTTGAAAGATCTTTCACGTGTTTAAATTGTGGGACAAATTAAACTCTCAGGTCTGGTTAACGAGTTTGGACTCGGAAAGATTTAGTGATTGCGTAGAAATTGTGGCGGCGAAAAGATATAACAAGATACCAATTTGAGGCTAGGGAGGTGGGTTATCTACTGGAGAGTAATCTACGTAGGTATGTTCCTTGTAATATGAGTGGAGGGTTTCTTTTCTGCCAGTGGGGAGTATGTGTGGAGAGTTGAATTTGAATCTGGCTGAGAAAGTTGACTTGAGTATCAAGAGAAGGATTGCGAGCTTAGCGGATGGTTTGGGGTATTTTTATGGTTGGCGTTGTATGAGCTTGAGAAGAAGTTTTCGTTGAACTGACGGAAGTATTAGGGAAGTAGTAGAGTATGGATATTATGAGTTATGGAGTGATTAAATTTATGGCTTTGAGCCAAGTGGGGGAGCCTGCTGCAGACGTCTTAATTTCATGGTTATCTATTAAATTTTAGTTTTGGTCTGAGGCATACTTGTGGGTTAGTTATGACTTGCAGAAGTTGAGATCGAGGATGACTCAAATAAGGAAATTCCTGGTTAAGGATTATATTGGACCTATGAGTAAATGAAATTCGCGGGATGAGTGAGTTGTTATTGGTGAATGATGTAGTGCGCACGGAGTATGAATTTGATATGTGGTGTTAAAGTAGAGTTACTTCTTTGAGTGTTGTGGTGCTAATGGGGCACGTGTCGTTTGGCCATTTGGGCGGTGCAATTAGATTGAGCAAAGTGTGTGACTCCCGAGAAAATTTCAGTGGGTTTGAGAATTATATATAGCAATTGAGAATGTTTCCGGACTTGTGTATGAGTAAAATCCGAGATTTGCGTTTGATGGTGCCTGGACTTGCAAAAATTCTATATGACTATGGATTCTACATTTTTGTATAAGGAAGGTAAGAAGAACAATTTCAAATTCACATAATGTATTCTAAGAGTGAGTGTTATAGTTGTGGTATTTTTGAAGGTGCTTAAGAAGAATACAGTTGCTTATGGGCCGTAGGGCGTTGTGGTTCTATGCTAAGGTTTGTAGGGTGAGTTGTGGTTAAAGATCATGGTATTTTAGCAAGAAGAAGTATCAATTTAAAGATAACTTCGGAAGGGACTCGGAGAAAATAGAACAACTGGGTAGTAGGTTGGATCAGTATGGTAATGGATATGATCGGTTCTTTGGGTGCTTATGATGTGAGGGTTATCTACAGGTGCTTTGTGGCAATACACCTTGACTTGGCGACCTGCGTGGCTTGGTCGAGTTAGAGGAATTTAGTTTTAAGGGCTTGATTATGTGAAAATGGATTTCAAAGTATTCTTGATGGTTTCTACCGGTGTGGAGAACGTGTTGTGTATTGTGATTTCCTCCTGGAAAGAAGCAAGACAAAAGTTTCTAACTAAAATGGTATGTAAATTATTGGTGGCTCAAAGTTGATAATAAGATTCTTGTGCTTTCACATGATGGCAAGATAGATGTTATGTGTTGTACGAAAGCTAGATTTTCATGTACAAGGCGGCAGTACAGTCTTGAAGAGAAGGTAACGAATGTTAGACAACATGGACGGTTTCAAATAACTAGATGAATACTATTACTACTTGGTGTTGTATGAGAAATGGGCGGACTTCAGAAGGCGCATTGTCTTTTGACTTATGGATGTATAAATTAGTATTGCGGTACTCACATGGTTAGAGCAACAATACCCAAAGAAGTAATCCACACCTTTAAGAAACCGAGCAATTTCCTACTGCATTGTGTTCCAAATGTGGATGGTCTCCGAGAAAGAATTATGACTTAAGCTCACACTTCTAGGTATTCCGTGCACCCAGGTTCTACGAACAATGTATCATGATCTTAAGGAAGTCTATTGGTGGAATGATATGAAGAGCAATATGGCAGATATTTTGGCAAGATGTCCAAATTGTCAGCAAGAGAAGGCCGAACACCAAAGGCCCGGTGGGTTGGCACAGAACATAGAAATTCCAATGTGGAAGTGGGAAATGATTAATATGGACTTTGTGGTAGGATTACCACGCACTCCGCGCAAGTTTGACTCAATTGTTGCCCAAGTTCAGCTTGATCGGTAAGCTCCATACCCTTCGGAGTTGCCGGGTCTAGAGCTTTATGTACATCTTTGTATATATATATATATATGTTATAAGTAGGTCGGAGCCTTGTTCTGATCACAGTACATCCATCAGTAGAGGCTTGTAGACATATCCTGTCAGTTAATGCAGTATGTTGGGCTTGTAGGCCTTTTATGTACATTTTGTTGGATTGTCAGCTGTAATAGTTATGACGGCCTTGTCGGCCCAGCTTTTTATTGATATTTAGTCAGTATTCGCAATTGTCTTTCAATGGTGCATTCACAATAGTTATGACGGCCTTAGTCGCAATTTGGTACGCGAGGATAGGTGAGGCACCAAGTGCCGGTCTCGCCCCCAGGATCGGGGCATGACAAAAGTTGCATCAGAGTAGTCCTGCCCTAGGGAGTCTACAAGCCGTGTCTAGATGTCGTTCGACCCGTTTGGCCGGTGCAATTGAGATTTGAGCAGAGTGGATGACTCTCGAGAAGGTTCTAATGGGTTCAAGATTTATATGTAGCAATTGAGAATTTTGCGGATTTGTATATGGCTAGAATGTGAGATTTAAGTTGGATGGTGTCGAGGCTTGTGGCATTTCTATATTATTATGGATTCTACATTTCAGTATCAGTAAGGTGAAGGAAATAGTTTTGGATTTACAGAAGGTCTCTTTAGAGTGCGTGTCTCGGTTGTGGCACTTTTGGGGTGCTTAAGAGGGAATACAACGGCTTATGGGCCTTAGGATGGTGTTGTTTTATTTTAGGATCTCGCGGGGTGAGTTTTGGTTAAGGATCGTGGTGTTCTGGCAATAAGAAGTGTCACCTTGAGGGTAATTCAGAAGGAACTCAGAGGAATAGTACAACATGATATTAGGTTGGAGCAGCAAGGCAATAAATACAATTGGTTCCTTGGGGTATTTATGATGTGGTGAGTCTCTACAGGTGTTTCGTGGCAATACTCTTGGGTTTGGAGACCTGCATGGCTTGGTTGAGTTAGAGGGATTCAGTTCTAATGGCTTGGTTGCGTGTTAATGGGTTTCAAAGAGTTTCGATGGTTGCTACCACGGTTTGAGATGGATATTTCCTACCGGCATGAGGAGCATGTTGCGTGTTGTGATTTTCTCCTGGATGAGATCCAATAGAAGGTTTCTGGCTAATTGAGTATGTAGTTTGCTTGTGACTCAGAATTGATTATGAGACTCTCGTACTTTTCATATTCATGATAGATGCGGTATGTTGTGGGAATTAAAATTTGAGTGTGCAAGGTCACAGTTTAGTTTTGAAAGGAAGGGCATGAATTCTTAGACAACATGGGCGATTTCAGATGACTAGATGATTGATATTACCACTTGGTATTTCCTGAGGAGAGCGTACATTTCAGAAAGTGCACTAAGTGTTGACGTACGGATACTTCATTGGTATTGCGGTACTCACATGGTTGATCGGCTGTTGATATTCAGATTTTGTTATGTGGCACGGAAGAATTTTAGAAGTATTCCTAGTGGGATGATCGTGTATGAGAGATGTGTTAGACATTCTGGCGATGGAGTTGGGATAAGATATGGTGATTCGTGTATTCTACGGATTCGGAGACCAGGAGTTCTCATAAGCAGATCTATTTGTGGTTGTGGACTGTGAAAACGTGGCCAAAGCTATCCAGATGATAGTATATGTTATGGTTAGGTCATTATGGACTTTAGGAGGATTATTTATCTATTTGTGGATGACCATAGTTGATTTGGGGCCCATTGGTAGGCCCAACAAGGATTTGTAGCCATCACCTATCCCAACCAGTTGCTGGCCATGAGCGTTGAGCGGGTACCGCTGCTCCAATAAGGTCCTCACCTCAGATGTGGTTGGTTGACCTCCTATCCTTAGCTGCAAATCTATCATCCCATAGAGATGGGCCATAAAACTATCATCCCGAGCATTGCATTCGGTACTTGTCAAAGATATCTTGATTATGGGAATAATTTAATTCTGACTTCTTGTGCTAGTACAATTTGTATGTATTGAACGGACCAAGTAGGGATAAGTATTTTATACTGACTTAATAAAATAACTTCTCTAGCCACTAAACGTACTTATACTCTTAATCTTCATATAATTGTTATTGGTTGTGTATATTATTTATTGTTTTGATTTATTAAAAGGCGAAATTATTTTGTGGGCCAATATACCTGGTAAATTGGACAATGATGATATACATTGGCGAAATAATAGTTAGTTGAAGGAATCCATATCTTGGTCTAGAGATAGATGATACACCTTTATGAAAGCTTATAAGTTTTCATGTGTAAACCCTGCAAGTGGATTTTGTATCTGTCACATGATATAAGTTAAGCAAAAGTCTAAAGAAAATAATCAATGAATTAAATGTTCAGTAATTTAATTTATTTGATTAGTATCTGAATCTTAACACGGGGAGCTAAATAAGGTTTAATGAAAGAATTTTAAAATTAAACTGAGAAGTGCAGTTACGAATTTTTAGTGGAATAATTCGTAATTTATTATGGCAGTATTAATTCGGATATTTTGAATTAAGTCCATAATAAGAAGTCTCATTAATTAGATATTGTGGTCCCTGTTGTGCCTGAATAATTAGGAATTAAAAAAAAATCATATTTCTTGGTGGAAAAGGAAGACCCAACAGGTTTAGGAAAAGGTTTTAAACCCTAAAACCTGTGTCTATATTAAGAGGTCTTATTCCATAAGGAGAAAATATTTTTACTACATGGTTTTCCAAAGAGAAATTCGCCCACACGAATTTTGCTAATTTCGGGCATTATTCGGGTCACACAACAAAAGACTGTGGAATTGGAAGATGACTTGAAGGCTCTTTTCGCGATAGCGGTCACGCTTCAAGAGATATGTTTGACTAAAATCAATGATTATGTGTTGTCTATATTATATGCAAGTGATCTTGGCTATTTGCTTCCGCTGTTCATACTTGTTTTTATCAGTTGGTATCAGAGCCTGCTTGCGTCTAACTAGATAACATGATGTATATTTGTATATGTGGTCTGAATATTACTTTACTATTACTACTATATATAAGCGGCTAAGGCTGTACAACACATCAATCCTGAATTGTACAAAATGCATTGTGTATTATACTTTTATTTGAGCCTGTCTTATTAGTGATTTTCTACTTGCTTCGCTATTTCAAGAATTCAAGATATAATCTTTTTGTTTTGGTAAGTTTTTCAATTATTGTGGGCTTCTCTGGATCTCTATATTGGAGTTTTCTCCGCTTTCAATGTTCAGAATTTTTTTATGAGTTTTGTCCTTTTTTGCTTTTACCTTCTGCTTGCTATAATCTTCTAGTATGGTAACTTTTCTCTCTTGGTTCTTTCTCTTGCACCGTGTTCTGATTTCACTTCTAATTTTTTCTGAAAGTTTGTCCATATTTGATTTAATTTTTTTTTTTTTGCATAATTTATTGCCTAGATTTGCTACATGCATGTATGGAATTCTATCTGATTTTGATATATATGTTTGGCAAGAAATACTTAAGTGATTTTTTCTGTTATTTAAATTTTTGGTTGTGTAAAATGGCAATTTGGTGTAAATGTTTTGTTCTTTCGGAGTTGGTACACTACAACAAATATGAGCTACCACGATATTTAATTAATGACTTTATAATAAATATCAGAAAAAAGATAATTTATCGACATTTATTAGAAAATGTTACAAAAAAACTGACATTTAATTAAAAATGACAAAAATGACATTTAGTTAGTGACATTTATAATAAATGTAAACAAATTACTATTTTTCCTTCCTTGGTAAAAAAGAAAACTACTACTTACTTACTAATTTCAAAAGAGAAATTGTTTTGCAAAACTTCCCCCCAAAATTTCCCTCTGAAAATCTCCCCAGAAAAAACCCTACTCCCTGCGATATCCCTCTCTCAGAAGTCATAACATTGTTCATTTCCCCCTCCCCAATTTCTCTATCTCATCCAAATCCCTCCTCCCCCCCCCTCCCAACCGTGAACCTCAAGCACCTTCAGGAATAGCAGTATGAATGTATCCTAGTGTACTGTCTTCTTGCTTAATGTATCACTCTCTCAGAAGTCATAACATGGTGTACTGTCCTCTTTCTTCTTGCTAGGTGACGGGCGTGTGGGCGCGCACCATAGAAATTGAGACTCAGTCGATTCCGTAGAGTTGTGTAGTCAATTAACTTGTATTTTTCCAAGTATTTGTCATGTGTTAGAGAAACTGAGTTGTGACTCATGTTAGAAATCATGCTTAGGTAAATGCTGGTATTATTGGGACTCACTGAGGTCATTTTTGATGTCGAATTATATTTTTAAATTATAATTTCGTACTCAATCATATACATTCATTGCATATCATATCTCAGTCCCAGTTGTTAATTGTTGATACATCACATCATCATTTTGGGCTAGTTTCATGACATAGTGAGCCCGAGAGACTGGAGAGATTGATGACTGAGTGAGGCCGAGGGCCTGATTGTGAGGTTATTGATACTATAGCACGTGAGTTGTCCGTGCGGATTCAGATATTGATACTATAGCACGTGAGTTGTCCGTGCAGCACGTGAGTTATCTGTGCGGATCTAGATATTGATACTATAGCACGTGAGTTGTCCGTGCAGATTATAGAGCTTGGGCTGAAGGAGCTCCTCCGGAGTCTGCACATCCAAAGTGAGCGCATATACCTATTGAGTGCGAGTGCGAGTGCCGAGTGATTGGGAGGACTAAGTGGATTGATACTCTGAGAGTATGCATATGGTTGTTCACTCTGTTGTACTACATTCGACATGCGCACTTGACATACAAGCATATAGATGCATTTTTTCTCATGTTGTACGGTATCACGTCATGCATGAATTCTCATACACATTGGCATCTAGGCATATAAATGTACTTTTCCTCATGCCTTTTGAGAATGAAACATTTAGCTATTGAAATGTTTTGGAAGGAAAATCATGATTTTACAAACCTTCTCATATTTTGGTACTTTCGGTAAAAGATTTGGGTTTTCATTGTTATACTTGAAAAGCATGTCTATTTTCTGAAACCGTGAACGAGATGAACATTATATTTCTGAGTTATTTTTTGTACCACTTTTATTATATTGTTATGAGATGTTATTGGCTATTGGTGTTGGACTTTGACATGTGTTCCAGCTCGTCACTACTTTCAACCTAAGATTAGGTTTGTTACTTATTGAGTACATGGGGTCGGTTGTACTCATACTACACTTCTGCACCTTGCGTGCAGATATTGGATGTTGATGTTGCTGTGATCGATGGGAGCGGGATTTAAAGACGTACATGCGTTCCGATTGTAGCTGCTTCTTGTTCATGATAGCCATATATTTATAAAAAACAATTTATGTACATTTCAAACAGATGATGTATTTATTTCATACCAGCTTGGTAAATTCTAATCTTAGAAGCTCATGATTTATACTACCAGTCCTTAGGGAATGTATAAGATTCAGATATTTTCTTTCACTTAATTGTCTTATTAAATTTCATGGAATTGGATAATTGTTATTTGACTTACCTAGCGAGTTGGGTTAGGTGTCATCACGACTAGTTGAATTTTGGGTCGTGATAAAGAGGTATCAGAGCTCTAGGTTCATAGGTTCTACAAGTCATGAGCAAGTGTCTAGTAGAGTCTTGCGGATCGGTATGATGACATCCATACCTATATTCGAGAGGCTACGGGGAATTTAGGATAATTTCCCATCTTTCTTTCCTTATCGTGCGGAATTGATTCAGTTTGAAACATAACTCTTTGAATTCCCTCCACGCATCTGTGTGCGCATGTAAGCGCTCGGTATCGGCTGGTGATTCCATGGATGAGGTGCAAGTTGTCATTTCTGGGTGCTGATGATGAGCCAATCTGGAGGACTTGAGGCCGGGTTTTGACTGTAGCTCGAGCTTGTAGATTTCGGCTATGTGGGCACGGTCTTTTGGGAACTTATGTGATCGATAGCGTCCCTATGAGTGGAATTTGTGACTCGATGAGTGGCCGGATGGCTATATGATGAGCATGATGTGATTGCAGAATGTGTTCATATGGTTTGATTGTGACGAAAATAGTTTGCTTGGGATGTAAGAAGGACTATGGAATGCTAGATTGCTGTCTTGATGTGACATATAGCCTCAAGTTATGAGTGTGTTGAAAGATTTTTCGTGTTGATTAATTGTGGAGTGAAGTAGATTTTCATGTCTTGTTGTGAGTTCAGACTCAGGAAGATTCAGTGATGGTGTAGTAATCGTGGCTTCGAAAGGGTATAGATGTCAATTTTAGGCTAAGCAGGTGGGTTATCTCCTGCGGAGTAATCTACGGAGGTGTGATCCTTATAATTTTGTGTGGAGAGTTTTCTTTCTACCAACGGGGTATATGTGTTAAGATTTGAATTTGAATTTGGTTGAGAAAGTTGACCTGATCGTCATGTGGATGTATGTGAGCTTAGTGGATTATTTGAGGTACTATATGGTTTGTGTTATGTGAGCTTTTGAAGGATTTAGTTGAATCTTCCTGCGGTATTATGGCAGTAATAGAGTATGGGTTTAGTGAGTTATCAGATGTTCTATTCTATGGCATTGAGTTAAGTGGGGGAGTTTGCTATCAACGATTTGATTGCATGGTTACGTGTAGTATTAGTTTTGGTCTGAAGCATACTTGTGGATCGGTTATGACTTGCAGAGGTTGAGATGAAGGATGACTCGAGTAAAGGAATTTCTGGATATGGGTTATGTTACACCTTATGGGTATATGGAAATCATGGAATGATTGAGTCGTTATTCGTGAAAGATGTAGTGCGCATGCAGTAGGAAATTGCTCGGTTTCTTAAATGTGTGGATTACTTCTTTGGGTATTGTTGCTCTAATGGGGCATATGTCGTTCGACCCGTTTGGCCGGTGCAATTGAGATTTGAGCAGAGTGGATGACTCTCGAGAAGGTTCTAATGGGTTCAAGATTTATATGTAGCAATTGAGAATTTTGCGGAGTTGTATATGGCTAGAATGTGAGATTTAAGTTGGATGGTGTCGAGGCTTGTGGCATTTCTATATTATTATGGATTCTACATTTCAGTATCAGTAAGGTGAAGGAAATAGTTTTGGATTTACAGAAGGTCTCTTTAGAGTGGGTGTCTCGGTTGTGGCACTTTTGGGGTGCTTAAGAGGGAATACAGCGGCTTATGGGCCTTAGGATGGTGTTGTTTTATTTTAGGATCTCGCGGGGTGAGTTTTGGTTAAGGATCGTGGTGTTCTGGCAATAAGAAGTGTCACCTTGAGGGAAATTCAGAAGGAACTCAGAGGAATAGTACAACTTAATATTAGGTTGGAGCAGCAAGGCAATAAATACAATTGGTTCCTTGGGGTATTTATGATGTGGTGAGTCTCTACAGGTGTTTCGTGGCAATACTCTTGGGTTTGGAGACCTGCATGGCTTGGTTGAGTTAGAGGGATTCAGTTCTGATGGCTTGGTTGCGTGTTAATGGGTTTCAAAGAGTTTCGATGGTTGCTACCACGGTTTGAGATGGATATTTCCTACCGGCGTGAGGAGCATGTTGCGTGTTGTGATTTTCTCCTGGATGAGATCTAATAGAAGGTTTCTGGCTAATTGAGTATGTAGTTTGCTTGTGACTCAGAATTGATTATGAGACTCTCGTACTTTTCATATTCATGATAGATGCGGTATGTTGTGGGGAATTAAAATTTGAGTGTGCAAGGTCACAGTTTAGTTTTGAAAGGAAGGGCATGAATTCTTAGACAACATGGGCGGTTTCAGATGACTAGATGAATGATATTACCACTTGGTATTTCCTGAGGAGAGCGTACATTTCAGAAAGTGCACTAAGTGTTGACGTACGGATACTTCATTGGTATTGCGGTACTCACATGGTTGATCGGCTGTTGATATTCAGATTTTTTTATGTGGCACGGAAGAATTTTAGAAGTATTCCTCGTGGGATGATCGTGTATGAGAGATGTGTTAGACATTCGGGCGATGGAGTTGGGATAAGATATGGTGATTCGTGTATTCTACGGATTCGGAGACTAGGAGTTCTCATAAGCAGACCTATTTGTGGTTGTGGACTGTGAAAACGTGGCCAAAGCTATCCAGATGATAGTATATGTTATGGTTAAGTCATTATGGACTTTCGGAGGATTATTTATCTATTTGTGGATGACCATAGTTGATTTGGGGCCCATTGGTTGGCCCAACGAGGATTTGTATTCTACATCGGGTCATGTTGGTCGACTACATACTGCTATTGCTGGGGGATGTGCCATTCAGTTAGAGTGGAGCTTATTCGTGCTCTGATATGATCTATGTGTTACTTTTCTATGCCACTAGGGGTTTGGATTTGTTGTTTATATGCATACATAGTGCGGTCCTATTTGGGCCTTATAGCAGAATTCGAGCAGAATGGTTATTGGGGTTCAGAATGGTTGATTACGCTTTGGATATGGCCTTTGTCCGGTTATAATGTATGGTGCTATTTTCTTCTCGGTGGTTGCGGTCATGCACATTTGTTACTAGGCATCAAATTACACGTGGTTGTTGATTTTGAGCATGGTGGCTTGAGGTATTTCATATAGACCAGTGTTTGGATGGGGTCACGCATGTTGAGATATGATCCTTTGTGTTAGATTCGTGCATCTTGGTACTACTATGTAAGATGTCTTTGTAGCATTGCGGTTGTGGTGGTACTTGTTGAAGATGTGGGATGGTTCTCTTGTTTGAGTCATTTTCCATTTTGGGTACATTTGAGTTGTTGCTTATTGTGCACGGATTGCACAGGTCGTGATTCTAGGTAGTATTGGTGTGGCATGTTGATAGGATAGTTGGGCCTGATAAAGTGAGGTCATTGGACCTAGAATGGGTGCCATCAGATTTGTTTGCAGCATATTTGGAACGTTAATATCGCTGATCGGCTTAGAAATTGGCTATAGTTCTTGTCAAAGGAGAGGGAGCTCCATGGATTGTTGATCTGATGAGTGGTTATGAGTTTCTGCGTACTTATTTCATCGTCGACAGTGTACGAAGGTTTTTGAACGAGGTTTTGTTTGAAATGAGGTTATTACCGGTAATGAGTTGTTTTGAGTAGCAATTGTGATCGGAAGTAATTGCTATTAGTATTTGAGTTATGTGGTATATCATGTGATTTTGTTCTAGGTTATGGTTATGATTTGATGCAGTCGGTTCAGACTAATACATTGTATAGATGCGAGATTCGGGACTTATAGAAAATTTCGGATTGGATTTGGCTTGTTCGAGGTAAGTAACACTTCTAAACTTAGTGTTGAGGGTATAAAACTCTGAATTACGTGTTATGTGATTTGTTTGGAGGTGACGCACATGCTAGGTGATGGGCATATGGGCGCGCACCGTAAAAATAGAGACTGAGTCGATTCCGTAGAGCTGTGTAGTTAATTAACTTGTATTTTTCCCAGTATTTGTCATGTGTTAGAGAAACTGAGCTGTGACTCATGTTAGAAATCATGCTTAGGCAAATGCTGGTATTATTGGGACCCACTGAGGTCATTTCTGCTGTCGAATTATAATTGCGTACTCAGTCATATACATTCATTGCATATCATATCTCAGTCCCTGTTGTTAATTGTTGATACATCACATCATCATTTTGTGCTAGGTTCATGACATAGTGAGCCCGAGAGACTGGAGAGATTGATGACTGAGTGAGGTCGAGGGCCTGATTGTGAGGTTATTGATACTATAACACGTGAGTTGTCCGTGCGGATCCAGATATTGATACTATAGCACGTGAGTTGTCCGTGCTATTTGCTCTGCATCTCCCGCTCGGTCTCCCAAGTAGCTTCCTCAACTGGCTGACCTCTCCATTGCACCTTCACCGAAGCTATGTCCTTTGACCTAAACTTTCGAACCTATCGATCCAAAATGGTCATCGGTTCCACATCATAAGTCAAATCACCATCCAACTGAACTGTGCCGAAATCCAAAACATGAGACGGATCGCCGAAATACTGGATGCACACTCGACAAACTAAGTGGCAAGGCAAGCTTGTAAGCCACCTCTCCAATCCTCTGAAGTACTTCAAATGGCCTAATATATTGAGGGCTCAACTTGCCCTTCTTCCCGAACCTCATAACACCCTTCATGGGTGAAACCTTGAGCAGAACCTTCTCCCCAACCATGTAAGAAACATCACGGACCTTCCTGTCGGCATAACTCTTCTGTCTAAACTGCGCCGTGCGAAGCCGATTCTGAATCAATTTAACCTTGTCCAAAGCATCCTGAACCAAGTCAGTACACAATAGCCTAGTCTCACCCAGCTCAAACCAACCCACAGGAGATCTACACCGTCTCTCATACAAAGCCTCATATGGAGCCATCTGAAGACTCGACTGGTAGCTGTTGTTATAGCCAAACTCCACGAGCGGCAGAAACTGATCCCATGAACCCCCAAAATCAATGACATAAGCACATAGCATGTCTTTCAATATCTGAATAGTGCGCTCGGACTGTCTGTCCTTCTGAGGGTGAAACGTCAACTCAACCTGGGTACCCAACTCTTGCTACACGTCTCTCCAAACCTATGTGCCTCGATTTGAAATGATGGACACTGGCACGCCGTGGAGGAGGACAATCTCTCGGATGTAAATCGCAGCCAACCGCTCCGAAGAATAAGTAGTCCCAACAGGAATGAAGTGTGCGGACTTGGTTAGCCGATCCACAATCACCCAAATAACATCGAACTTTCTCGAAGTCCGTGGGAGGCCAACTACAAAATCCATGGTGATCCGCTCCCATTTCCACTCTAGAATATCTAACTTCTGAAGCAATCCGCCCGGTCTCTGATGCTCATACTTCACCTACTGATAGCTGAGGCACCGAGCTACAAACCCCACTATATCCTTTTTCATTCTTTTTCACCAATAATGGTGCCTCAAGTCCTGATACATCTTTGTGTCACCCGGATGAATGGAGAACCGCGAACTGTGGGCCTCCTCAAGAATCAACTCATGTAGCCCATCCACATTAGACACAGAAATCCGACCTTGCATCCTCAATACTCCATCATCCCCAATAGTAACATCTCTGGCACACCATGCTGAACCGTGTCCTTAAGGACAAGTAAATGGGAATCATCATACTGACGCTCTCTGATGCGATCATATAAGGAAGACCGAGAAACTACATAAGCTAGAACCCGACTGGTATCCGAAACATCTAATCTCACGAACTGGTTGGCCAAGGCCTGAACATCAACTGCAAGAGGTCTCTCACCAACATGAATAAATGCAAGGCTACCCATACTCAACGCCTTTCTACTCAAGGCATCGGTAACCACATTATCCTTCCCGGGATAATCCAGAATAGTGATATCAGAGTCCTTTAGTAGCTCCAACCATCTCCGCTGCCTCAAATTTAGATCCTTCTATTTGAACAAGTGCTGGAGACACCGATAATCTGTAAACACCTCACAAGACACACCGTAGAGATAATGCCTCCAAATCTTCAATGGATGAATAATGGCAGCTAACTCCAAATCGTGGACAGGGTAGTTCTTCTCATGGGGCTTCAACTGATGCGAAGCATAAGAAATCACTCTACGCTCCTGCATCAAAACACATACAATACCAATCCGAGAAGCATAACAATACACTGTATAAGAGCCTGAAGCTGAAGGTAAAACTAGAACTGGAGTTGTAGTCAAGGCGGTCTTTAGCTTCTGAAAGCTCTCCTCACACTCATCCGTCCACCTGAAAACAGTACCCTTTTGGGTCAATTTGGTCAAAGGCAATGCGATAGACGAGAAACCCTCTATGAAATGACGATAATAGCCGACCAAGCTGAGAAAGCTCTGAATCTCTATAGCTGAGAATGGTCTGGGCTAACTCTGAACCGCCTCTATCTTCTTCGGATCCACCTGAATACCCTCACTGGACACCACGTGCCCCAAGAATGCCCTCGAACTAAGCCAAAACTCACATTTAGAGAACTTAGCATAAAGCTTCTCCTCCCTCAACCACTGCAACACAATCCTCAAATGTTGGGCATGTTCCTCCTAGCTACGATAGTACACCAAGATATCATCAATGAACACTATGACAAATGAGTCAAGATAAGGCTGAAATACACTATTCATCAGATGCATGAATGTTACCGGGGCGTTGGTCAGCCCAAAAGACATCATGGGGAACTCATAATGACCATAACGAGTCCTGAATGTTGTCTTTAGAATATCCGAGTCCCGAATCTTCAACTGGTGATACCCAGACCTCAAGTCAATCTTAGAGAACACCCTCGATCCCTGAAGTTGGTCAAATAGATCATCAATGCACGACAAATAATACTTGTTCTTGATTGTAAATTTGTTTGGGTCGAATTCCAATTTCGGAAGTTGTAGTAGGTCTGTAATGTCATTTGTGAATTGTGTGCAAAATTTGGGGTCAATCGGACCTTTTTTGATAAGTTTCGTCGTCGTTTGTAGAAGTTGAATTTTCTTAGTTTCAATAGGCTGAATTGGGGTGCGATTTGTGTTTTTTTAAAGTTGTTTGATGTGATTTGAGGGCTCAACTAAGTTTGTATGAGGTTTTAGGACTTGTTGGTATATTTAGTTGAGGTCCCGAGGGCCTCAGGTTGATTTTGGATGGTTAACGGATCAAAAGTTGAAGTTGAATGATTGTTGAAGTTGGACCTCTACTGGTGTAACCGCACCTGTGGAGCTTTGATCATAGGTGCGGGCTGGCTTGCGCAGGTGCGAGTTAGAGGGGAGTGTGCAGGGGGTTGCATGAGCGAGGAGTTTTCAGCACCTACGTGGCCGCATGTGCGGTGAGAGGTGCGCAGAAGCGGAAGGCGCGCAGGTGCGATAGTGAGTTCCGCATCTGCGTGACCGCAGATGCGGCAGGGGAACCGCAAAAGTGAAACTGGGCAGATAGGCTTGGTCGGCAGAGGCGGCTTGGGTTCTCGCATAAGCGAGTACACAGAAGCGGAGTGAGGGACCGCAGGAGCGGAATGAGCCGCAGATGCATGTGTGATGTCACTTCTACGACGCCGCAGAAGCGGAAGTGCTGGGAATATTATTAAAACAAGGGTTCGCGAGGCAAGATTCGAGGCATTCAGAGGCCGTTTCGCGAGGCAAGAGTATGTTGGAGTAGAGATTTGCTTGGATTGAGGTAAGTAACAGTTTTAAATTTGGTTCTGAGGGTACGAAACCCCGTATTATGTGTCATGTATTTGGTTTTGAGGTGACACACATGCTAGGTGACGGGCGTGTGAGTGTGCACCGTAAGAATTGTAACTTGGTCAAATTTAATGGAAATGTGTAATTGAGTAATTTGTTGTTGTCTGTACATTCTCCATATATTAGAGAAATTGAACCACAAATCATGTTAGCAATCATGTTTAGACTATGTGTTGGCACTGTAGGGACCCATAGAGGTCGTGTACATATTGAATTATCTTCTAAATTGTTGTTTTGTACTCAGTCACAATTATACTCATATATTACATCTCAGTGTCTATTGTTCATCATTGATACATCATATTATTGCTGTTTGGGCTGCTTATCATGATTTCTGAGAGCCTGAGACTGGAGAGGTTGATGACTGAGTGAGGCCGAGGGCCTGATTATGAGGATGTTTATAGGATCGGGTTGCACACTGAAACATGTTTCACTAAGGTATGCCATGATTGACTTGTTATAGCGCTTGGGCTGAAGCTTCGGAGTCTGTACACATCCCCAGTGAGCGCATGTACCTACTGAGTGTCGAGTGTCGGGTGCTGAGTGATTGAGAGATATGAGTGACTGTGAGGAAAGAGTGAATGTGAGGTTGGAGTGAATGGGAGGACTGAGTGATTGTTGCTCTGAGAGGATGCATTGACTTCATTATTTTTGCACTTCACCTGTCATATATCACTGTCTTGAAATTTCTGAGAGATCTTATCTTCTGTTTTAGTTGAACTTGACATGAATTTACTGTTTTGTCTTAATTGTCAAACTTGAAAGCATGCCTGCCTCCCTATGTTGAAATTATTGTAATTGGACTATAACTGTGAAGCTCGTCACTACTTTTAGTTCTTTATTTAGTATTGTTACTTACTGAGTTGGTTGTACTCACGCTACATACTGCACTTCGTGCGCAGATCCAGATATTTTCGGACACGGTGGGTGTTGATTCTATCGCACGGTTGATCTTTTGGAGATTCCAAGGTAGCTGCCCGGCGTTTCGCAGACCTTGTCACTCCATTCCTATCTTTCTGTTTATTGTATTTAATTTCAGACTATCATAGACAGTATATTCTAGACTTGTGATGTATAGATGCTCATGTACTCTGTGACACCCCGATAGTTGGGAACTTCCGTGTTGTGTTTTGGGTTTCTATCCCTGTTTTATTAAAACATTTATTATTTAAACTGCTTTAATTCATTTCTGTTAAAGGTGTTGGAATTATTTCAAAAGATCGGCTTGCCTAGTACCACGATAGGTGCCATCACGACAGGTTAGAATTTTGGGTCGTGATATGATGCAATTAAGAAAATTGGGATTCTAATCCTTTCTGTTTGTAGTTGTTGTACTAGACATAGGAGGAAACAATGTCCCATATATTCAGAGATAGCCAAATTGCTAGACAGGTTTGGTTCTTCAAACGTAATTGTTTTTTTGGGTTTGATTTAGCACTGGTCATCTAAGACAAACCATCATGAATTGGTGGTTAGCAAAAAAAAGAAATGGAGTTCACTCAGTGTTACTCCAATGTATACCGTCTATGATTTGTTGGAAAATATGGTTGAACAGATATGCAGCAAGGTTTGATAATAAATCCATGTCAGGGTGGCATATCATCATCTCAAAGTGCTTAACATTAATCCTTAATTGTCAGTTTCCTACTCTAAAACTTTCACAACTCTGGATCGACAAGTGTAAGTATGTGGAGAAGTTACAATTTTCTATTCACTCCCAGGCTATTAAATGAAACAAACCCGATAGGGGTTGGGTAAAATTGAATGTTGATGGATGCAACAAAGGTAATCTTGGTTCAGCAGGAGGAGGGGATATCATTAGTGATCATCGCGGAAACATAATAAAGGCTTTTGCAGAATTCTATGGCCAGTTTAATAGAAGCCAAGGCACTATTGCATGGTATTAAGTTTATGTAGTAATTCTGATTTTCTGAAAGTTTATGTGGAATCTGATTCAATATTTACTGTCAACATAATTAATAGAAATATGGTACCTTCTTGGCAAATCAAACATATTATTGAGCATATTTAATTTGGGAGGTAACTACGATTGGAGATTTCAAGTTTACACACGTATTTAGAGAAGGAAACATGGTCGCAGATCGACTTGCTAACCTAGGAGTAAACTCACATAATTGTGCTATCTTCAATGAAATTGTTTCACTGCATAGAAATGTTAGGGCTTCAATGAATTTAGAACAGGATGGTTTACCAAATTTTCGATTTGAGCCCAAAAGAAATTATTTTATTGTTAATGATGATATCTCTTGGCAGTGCATTGCTTAGAGTGTTTATGACTAGATTGTATATAGTAACGTATGATATGAACTAAAGAAGGTGTCCTCAACTCTCAAAGAATTCCTTTATGATCAACGACAAACTAGATTGGGTTCCACCAATCTACACTTTGTAATAGAGGTCAAGGTTTATATCCTCCTTCGTGTAATTGTGATTTTTGGAATACGCATGTTGGAGTCTGGCCTAACTCCTCTATCCCTGTGATGGAACTTTGATTAGAAAAACAGTTCAATTGTCCAAAAATTACAATTCAAACTTTAGCAAACTTCCATATATAAAAGCTCTTCTGAAACTAAAAGAATTATCCTAAAATTCTGCATCTCTGCCTTACAATAAACAGGCAGGATATAGCACATAATTTAACATCTTAAAACTCAGATTGGCCGTATCGATCAGGTGTAGAAGCGATAAGTCTTGGCTGATTTGATGATACTCCATAATCCACCAATGGGAGATGTTAGAGTCAAAAGTACACCCACTATAATGCAAAACTGCAACATAAAGAGAAAAAAAATAAGAGATAGGGGTAAGTAGGGAAAAAGCTTGCACGAAACATTGCATGTACAAAATTATATTAATATATCACAATTAATTTATATATTGATGTGGGAATCTACATTTATTAACAATGATAAGATGCTATATCTTATGCAAAAGACACTTGTTATGTACTTATTGCTTTGATGCATATCATCGAGTGTATAAAATATTTTCCCCTAAATAATTTGTATAGACATCGCTATTTATATCAAATCAATAAATATATAAGATATTTGTATTTCATAAATATATTTTTAACTTAACTATGGTGAAGTTATATGCACTCTCATTTTAAACACCGAGTGTAAGTAAATTTCATGATTACATTTACAAGTTCTAGTAAACTTACCCAGTTCGTACACCATGACAAGCCAAACCGTCTGGGCTTTTTTATAATAAGCCAGATGATGCATGGAAGCTGTAGGTAGAAATTAAAAACATAGTAAATGTTAAATATATTTGTCATATGAGTATTATATAGTCATAACTTCTGATTTAATGAAGTAAAAATTTAATGAGTTATCTATGAAATATACTTACATAATATGAGGTTGGTGCCAGAGCAAAACCTCCAAAGAATCCTATCAAACCACCAAAGAATGGTATTGTCATGCCCACAACCAATGTAAATGCTACAATAACAGAAGACCATAGCAAGAATAAAAAAATACATAGAAAAGAGCAATTAAACAACTTTTTCAGTTTATTTTCTAATTGTGCAAAAATATTTTCTAATAAACAAGTAAATAACTTACCAACAAAAACCGTACGCACACAAACACGTAGAAGAGTGGAAGGATTATATTTCAATGACTTCACAGCGTATGTCTCTATCATATCAAACACTGGCATTGCATAAACCTGAAATGTAAATTAAGTAATATACAACAGATTAATTAGGTAAATTACTAACACCTAAGTTGCTCATAATATATTATCAATTGAGGCACATCAAAGACTTAAAGAGTCTATACAATTGAAGTAGGTTTCCTCAATTACATATAAAGGATTAAATTTATATATATGCATTGACAATGTAAAATTTTTATTATACTAACTATTTTAGTCTATTAAAACAAGTTATGTACTCTTTTTTTAGGTTAACATATTTTATTTGTATTGAGTAGTTACTTGTTATTACTGTAGACAATGGCAGAGACATCCATTAGTATGGGGTGTATCTGACACGGGTTATTTTGCAACGAACTTTTCTAGCTAGTATATATGAAAATCGACACCATTTGAAAATTATGTAGAGTAACTGTTAGTTTAAGACGTAAAGACTTAAAAAAACCACAGTCCTAGGTCTAAAAGTTGTGGCAATAGACCGATACTACTTGATTAAAACCTCTCTATAACAACCTCATTTGTTTCAGATTATTTTGGTTGTTATAACGAAGTGTTGTTATAGAGAAAATATATTATAACATAGTATAAAAATTGGTTCCGTAAAAACTTGGCTTTTACGGTGAATGGTTGTTATATTGTGATGATGTTATAGAGAGGTCTGACTGTAATTAAAAATAGCGAAAGATACCTGGTAACTCCCAATGACATGAGCGACAACAAATATGTTAGCAGTTGCAATAAGCCATGTAGGTCTATGTAGTGTGAGCAAGATGTTATCATCAACTCCATTACCAAACACCCAATATCCAATGTAAGCCACAGGCAAATAACACAAGGCCACTATAATATAAGCTGTGAATACACCTTTCCACATTGCTTTTTTTGAAGGTGCATCTTCTGTCGAAGGAATTGTAGCTTGAATTTCAAGAACTACATTATGTCCAGCATATGCAAATGCTACATTTCCTAATGCACTCAGAAACATAAACACATTATCTGATATTTTTTTACTTTTTGGACCATAACTAACTTCTCTCTCACTTTTTCCTAATTCCTTTAGTGACACAGTCCATGCTATAGCAGAGTACGTCATGGACACGCCTTCCCAAATACTAATTTATATGGCGACATGCCAATTGGAGTTTTGAAAGTGGTACGGTAGGCCCAGAGTGTATCATCTAGTTTTCTCGCCCAAGCCGTTCTTGTAGCATTCCCGATCTTTGTTAAAACACTCTTTATCTCTCTGTTCAAAACTTCTGCTTGCCCACTCATTTGTGGATGGTATGGGATGGCGACCTTGTGGCGTACACCATACTTTTCTAACAACTTTGCGAAGGCTCGATTACAGAAGTGAGTGCCTCCGTCACTGATTATTTCCCTTGGAGTGCCAAATCGGGTGAATATATTCTTTCTCAAAAAGCCAATTACCCCCTTTGCATCATTTGTAGGGAGCGTTGCAGCTTCCACCAATTTGCACACGTAGTCCACATCTACGAGTATGTACTTGTTGCCATATGAGCTGATGAAAGGGCCCATGAAATTGATTCCCCATACATCAAACACTTTTACCTCCTAAATTAGGTTCATAGGCATCTCATGTTGGCGGGAAATATTCCCGGTTCGTTGGCATTCATTACAACCTTTCACCCATAAGTGTGCATCTTTGAACAATGTCGGCCAGTAGAAGCCCAACTCCAGAACTTTTGCAACTGTTCTTACTCCCCCGAAATGGCCACCATATGGTGACGCGTGACACGCTTACAAAATAGAAGATTATTCTATCTCGGGGATACACCTCCGGATCATTTTATCAACACAAATCCTGAACAGATAAGGCTCATCCCAACCATACATGCGACATTCGCGAAAGAACTTTTTCTTTTGAACATAAGAAAGGTCATAGGGGACAATACCGCTTGCCAGGCAGTTTGCAATGTCTGCATACCATGGCGCTACCTCAAGACTCATGGCTAGTAGTTGTTCATCTGGGAAGGTCTCCGCAATTTCTTCCACTTCAACCTTTTTCTCGGCTCCTTCCAGCCCGGACAAGTGATCATCCACTTGGTTCTCCGTTCCTTTTCGGTCACGGATTTCCAAGTCAAATTCTAGAAGTAGTAGCACCCATCGAATCAGGCACAGCTTTGAATCCTTCTTATCAATTAAGTACCTGAGAGCAGCATGGTCAGTATAAATAATTAACTTAGAGCCTATCATGTATGACCTGAATTTGTCAAATGCGAACACCACTGCTAGCATCTCCTTCTCGGTCACCGTGTAATTTAGTTGGGCACCACTCAAAGTTCTACTAGCATAATATATTGGATTCATGACTTTGTCTTTGCGCTGTCCAAGCACTGCTCCCACAGCATAGTCGCTTGCGTCACACATCGGCTCAAACGATTGCTCCCAGTCAGGTGCAACTATGATGGGTGTTGTCACCAGCCTCTTCTTCAATTCCTCAAAAGCTACCCTACAATCATCAAAAAATACAAAAGGGTGATCTTTTTCAAGCAATTTACACAAGGGGTTAACAATTTTGGAAAAATCTTTTATAAATCTTCAATAGAAGCCGGCGCGGCCCAGGAAACTTCTTATTGCTTTGACGGACGTGGGTGGTGGAAGCTTTTTGATCACATCAACTTTGGCACGATCTACCTCAATGCCCTTACTCGACACTAGGTGCCCCAAGACTATACCTTCTTGTACCATGAAATGGCACTTTTCCCAGTTGAGTACCAGATTCGTCTCGACACATCTTGTCAGTACTCTTTTCAAATTCCTTAGGCAATCATCGAATGAGTCTCCCACCACCAAGAAATTATCCATAAAGACCTCCATTATGTCCTCAACCATATCAGTGAAGATGTCCATCATGCACCTTTGAAATGTGGCGGGTGCATTGCATAGACCGAACGACATCCTCCAAAAGGCGTAGACGCCATATGGACAAGTGAATGATGTTTTCTCTCTATCTTCTGGGGCAATGGAGATTTGATTATACCCCGAGTATCCATCTAGAAAGCAAAAGTGGGACTTCCCTGCCAATCTATCTAGCATTTGATCAATGAACGACAAGGGAAAATGGTCTTTCCGGGTGGCTTTGTTCAATCTTCTGTAGTCCATACAAATTCGCCATCCCATGACTGTTCTTGTTGATATCAACTCATTGTTCTCGTTTTGCACTACAGTCATCCCACCTTTCTTAGGCATACATTGGACTGGGCTGATCCAGTTACTGTCAGAGATGGGGAAAATGATTCTCGTATCTAACCACTTTATCACCTCCTTTTTCACAACTTCCTTCATGTTGGGGTTCAGCCTTCTTTGATGTTCTCTGAAAGGTTTGTGGCCATCTTCCAGTAGAATATTACGCATACAGAAGGCCGGGATGATACCCTTAATGTCTGCGATGGTCCAACCAATTGCAGTTTTGCACTCACTCAATACCTGCAAAAGTTGTTATTTCTGCACATCTAACAAACCAGATGAGATAATAATAGGTAAAGTTGAGCTAGGTCCCAAGAAAGCATACCTGAGGTAAGGTGGTAGCGGCTTTAGCTCCAACTTTGGTGGCTTTTCTATCGATGGCTTAGCTGGAGGAATTTTTCTTTCTTCTAAGTGCAAAGGCTCAAATTCGAGCTCTCTTTTCCAAAACCCTTGTCCTTCAAGAGCCAGTACCCATTCCGCCAAATCCTCTCCATTTACTTTATCTAAGTTCATGATACAAGCTGCTAGAGGGTCTTTAGCGTTCAAGGTTTCATCTTCCTCCTCTAAAATTACATCCACGGCTTCTATTAGAGAGCAGTTAGCAAATTCACTTGGTTGCCGCATAGATTTCTGCACGTTGAATGTTATTTTTTCATCATTTAGTCTCATTTTGAGCTCTCCGATCTCACAGTTGATTAAAGCTCTCCCAGTGGCCAAGAATGGTATTCCCAAAATTATGGGAATCTCCCCGTCAACTCGGCAGTCTAGAATGACAAAATCTGCTGGAAACACAAAATTCCCAACCTGTACTAATACATCATCAAGGATACCAGATGGACTCTTCACTGTCCTATCGGCCAAGTATAGTAACATGGATGTGGGTCTAGCTCTTCCAATGCCTAACCTTTTATAGATAGCTAAGGGCATCAAGTTTATGATTTCCCCCAAATCACAAAGTGCCTTAGCAAACGCATAGTTGCCAATTGTGCATGGGATTGTGAAACTCCCTGGATCAGATAACTTCTCAGCTATGGGTCTCGTCACAACAACACTACATGTCTGAGTCAGTATAACTGTGGCCAAGTCTTGAAAGTCAAACTTACGAGACATCAAGTCCTTCATCATTTTTGCATACCCATGCATTTTCTTTAAGGCGTCAATCAATGGAATGTTAACCTGAATTTGTTTCAACATCTCCAAGAATTTCTTATACTGCTCATTGTTTTGATATTTGGCAAATCTATGAGGGAAAGGTGCTGGAGGCCTTTTCTTTCCTGTGATTTGATTTTGAACCTACTCAGGCACTGCTTCTACTGACGTTTCTTGTGCTTAGTCTCCTTCGCAACCTCTTTTTCTTTGCTTGTGCTCTCTTGTGCATGTTGTACATTCACCTCTATCAACCTTGTTGAATCATCTATCTCAATGGGTATTGGCACAAGTGTTTTAGTAGGTCGGCTTTCGTGAGCCATCTCTTGCTACAGATCTAGGTCTCTACCATTTTGTAGACTCACTGCCATAAGTTATATCGGGCCCTGTTCTTTTGGATTGACTTGTGTGTCTGCAGGTAACGTCCCTTGGGGATGATTGTTTAGAGCCATATAAATCTGTCCTAATTGAATCTCAATACCCTTTATCGCTGATTCATGTGAGTCTACTCTCTGTTGCATTTTTCCCGTGGACCCAATCAGTTGTTGCAGCATTCCCTTAAGTTCAGTAAAACCATCATCCTGTCTTATAATCAGTTGTTGTTGTTGAGGTTGTTGATAAATCAGCTGCTGATTTTGCGGGTTGTAACCCTGTTGCCTTTGGAAAGGCACAACTTGACCCAGTGGTCGCATAGCTCCATGATTGTTGTTGTTATTGTACTGCTGCTGAGCTGGTCTATACTGTTGATTCTGTTGACCCCAATTCTAACCACCTTGCCTCTGTCCCCCATAGTTGGCTACATAATTCATATCTTTCTGATAGTGCTGGTTGTCACCTTCCGCACTCCACGAGCAAACATATGGTTGATTAATGCATGGTGTACATATGTGAACCTGTTGCGTCATATGGTTAAACATATGGTTAAACATAAGGTTGTCACCCTCCCATTAGTTGCATCAACTATGTAAACCTATTGCTTTTGGCCTGATTTATCAATCTTCGTGAGGATACTCATTTGTGTCATTAGAGTGGCCATATTCTCAACTATGGAGTTGTTTGGGTCCAACGCCAGTGCGTGAACTGCCGGAGTGATCATAGAGGCTCTTGTCATCCATCCTGAGTTTTGGGCCATCTTATCAAGTAGGATCTTGCATTCTCCGAATGTTTTACTCAAACATGCTCCATATGCGGAAGCATCAACATTGTCCTTTAAGCCGTCAGCTAGTCCCATGTAGAATCTCTGCCCCAACATCTGATCTGGAATGTCATGATGTGGACACTTAACCAGCATACCCTTGAACATTTCCCATATTTCTTGTAGTGATTATGTTGGTCTCTGCCTGTAGCTCAATATATCATCAATCTGTTGGGCAGTTTTATTGGGTGGGTAGAATTTGTTCAAAAATTGCTTGACTAATTCCTCCCAGGTAGTGATTGAGTTTATGGGAGGTGAATTAAGCCAAGTTTGAGCTTCTCCTATCACCGAGAATGGAAACAATAACAGCTTTATGGCATCCGGTGTCATGTTAGGTTGCCTTTGCGTGACACATATCGACAGGAAATTCTTCAGATGCTGCTGAGGATCTTCAATATGTGACCCTGAGAACAGTCCCTTGTTCTGTAACAAATGTAGCATGTTGTTTGTGATTTGAAATGATTCTGCTTATATTTAAGGGACTGCAATTGCGGTTGCCAGATTGTCAGCGGTGGGTTGTGCCAATCATATAGTACTGCTTCTGGTACAAGAGGCACCACACCCTGATTGTTTGGTTCATCCGTATTGTTTCTGTTGTTGATTGGATTTTCTATTCCATCATCTATGTCTGGTTCGATTTGTTCTGTCAAGTTTTGTTGCTATTTGCTTTTCTTGTTTGCACGATTTAGTGCCTTGAAAACTTTCTCAGGATCTGATAACGCTTCGAGCAGTTCACCAGTTCTTGAGGAGTTCCTAGGCATGCACCTGTAACACCCAAGACTACAAACGTTAGAATTTTAATGTATTTGATTTATAATGAAGAGAATTGACTACACTAAGAATTCTAATACTTCTTTTAGCTGCAATTAATAACACCGTTAACTTCCCCGGCAACGGTGCCAAAATTTGATCACGCCCAACTATGCCTTTTAAAAAGGACAAGCGGTCATCGCAAATATATTTCGGCTAATAAGTCCGGAGTCAAATCCCACAGGAAATTAACCTATCAACTACAGTTGCTAGACCCACACAAATTCACGCAATTAATCTTCAGAAATATTTGAATAATAATTTGGATGTTTATTAACTAAATTTTACGTGATGAAAATGCACTAACAAATGACTAACTACGAACGGTTTGTAAACAAGAATTGGAAAGATCTAAGATTGTGATTTCCCCTATTATCGGAATCTTTTCCGCTATATTTTCTATAAATTCGCCTAAGTCTTCTCTATCGATCATGAGCACTATAACTGTCGTAGCTCTCTCCCGACTAGTTACCACAATTTGCTAGACATATTCTCTCGAATTACGCTAGCTGGCATTAAGTAAGGCTCATTCAGATCGCACCAAGGTTTTGTTATACCTAATCCCACCTTTAAAACCTTTGTATTGATCCCTTATATACGTTAGGAGTGATGTTGTTCAATAACTACCTAAATATGCACTCTCTCCCGAATAATACATACTAAATAGGCACAGCTAATTGAGGGCCCTTCAATCAACCACATGAATAATATAGTTGAACAAATAGAGAAAATACTACGGCAAATTTATATTAACATAACAAGAAAATTATCCTTCAATAGGTTCCATCAAAACCCTAGGTCAGGAATTGTAGCTACTCATACTCATAGTAACAATATCCCAAATAATTTGCATAATTAAAGTATAGAGTAAAGATGAAAGGATGTAGAAATCGATGATTCTAACTCCCAACGGGTGATTCTACAAGCTATTCTTGCCTCCGATTGCAAAAGTCCCCCAAAGTGGTGTTTTTAGGTCTATTTATATGTGTAGGAAAAGACCTAAATGTGTAGGCAAAGTCCTAATCAAACCCGAAGACGAAATAAGTCTTCAAAACTCGAACTGTGCGCACCCAAACCTAGCCTCGCGAGGCCTAACGCCTGGTGGACCTCGCCCCAGGCCTGGCATTTCCAGGTATAAAGCTTGGTCTATCTCGCTTTTAGCTCGCCTCGCCAGGTCTATCACCTGGCTTAGCCTGGCGTCGCCAGGTATAAGGCCTGCTCTAGGCCTGACTTTGCCATGTATAACGCCTGGTGTACCTGGATTCGCCGGCTTCTCCTTTCAACTGCTCCCGAACACGCTTTCGACTTTTAAGTATCCATTTTTCTCTACTTTCATATCCAATTCACCTACACACATTATATGGCGTTCATTACGAGCAAATAAAGTGTAATTTATCATTAAAGCATATAAAATGCAAGGCGAATAGTGTGCTAAACCATGAATTATAGCGACACATCAAGAGGAAAGGACCGAAGAGAGGGTGGCAACGGCTAATGAGATTAGTATTAGGTTTGGGGAAACGGGTTAAACCATTCACATATAATAATGGAATTGTATTTGTATGTTCATCAGCAACCATTGAAGCCGAAAGGAGAACAAAAATACGCAATGACCCTAATTGTAGATGTATTTATATGTATTCGGGTCCGCATACATTGATTTTTAGTTGTACATTGGGTCTCTCTTCTTGTATTTAGATGTATTTATATGTATTCAATAAGGCATACACTGATTTTTATTTTGTACAGTGATTTTCGACTGTTGTATTTATATGTATTTGAGTTCATACAACAATATTTTTAAATATATTGTTAGTTCTATCATTTTGATGTTATTCATTAATTAGTTATGCATTCAATCTAACTGTATTCATATGTATTTTCAACCTAACTGTATCCATCTATATTTAAAACAACAATACAATGAAATACAGTAAAATACTCTCAATACAAATAGAAAATCAATGAATACAACCAATGAAATATACTCAATAAAGCAGTAATACCATGTATTAGGAATAAATAAAATATTATGAATATAAAAATAAACTTGAATACATTGAACACAACTGTTAGATACAACAAAATACAAGCACTAGGTTTATTATGAAATATGCAGGCAGTAGGTTACTATTACAGGTTGTATCCGGCATAAATACATGATGTATTCATATATAGACAAATCGAATTTCAAAGTATTTCTATAGATACTTGTATTAATTTCGAGCAGAACCTCTAACAATGTCAGGAAAAAAAAACTTGAATTGTATCAGAAAAAAAAACTGAAACTCTGAAGAATGCTCTGTTTTTTGGTGTTTAGTGTCTGATAAATCTTCTCATTAATTGGATTGATAATGTTGTGTGTTATAATTGATTTAGGTGAGTTATATTAGGAGTGTATCCCGTTAAATTAGCAGCTTTCCGTTATTAAACAACTGAAGAGACCTATTATTACATTGTAATCATGAATACATGGTATGAATACAATGGCTGACAGCTGGACTGCCCTGTTTTTAGCCGATTTTTGCTACTGTATTCATGAATACAGTAGCTCGAATACACCGAATATATTACCATAACAACTTAAAGGTAGCTACAGAAAGTAATTATGTATATGGTAGATATAAAAAGTTAATAGCCACTAAACAATAGTCATTTCTGATCAGAGGAGGAATTCACGATGTATCCATTGGGTATAACTACATTGGATAAAGAAATTGTAGGAGGAAGTGTAATTCAAAGTGACCTAATGCAACTTGACTCTACAGATCAGAGGCGGGCCTACGTGAATGGTAGAGGGGTCACGGGACCCCGTAAACCTCGGGAAAATTTTTGTATATATATGTATTATATGTATATATACCTTGAGAAATGACTTTATATTTAATTACGCACCCTGAAGCACAAAAGCCTACTGGGGGCATTGGTCGAATGTGCTACTTACCTTTGCTTCCGTGTGGGATGTCCTAGGTTCGAATCCAAACTCCCTCACCTTCCTTAAATAATTTTCCTTTTTAGCTTAAATATTAACTGTATGCCTAGATTTTTTATTTAATTATGTCTTGCCTTTTTAGCTTAGGATTCAACACCCCTCCCCCCCCCCCCCAAAAAAAACCTCTTTTTTTTTAAATTATTTTTTCAACTGTTTTTTCAACTCGTTTGCTGCCTTGGACTTAATTTTCTAAATATATTGTCTTGTTATTACTTGTTATCGGTACCTCTTTCATATTCTCTATTGCTATCTTTGATTTAGTTTTCTAATTATTTGTCTTGCTATTACTTACTATTAGGGCTTCTTTCACCATCTTTAGCCGAGGGTCTATCGGAAACAGTCTCTCTGTCCTTCCAGGGTAGGGGTAAGGCTGCGTATATCCTACCCTCCCCAGACCCCACTTGTGAAATTATACTGGATGGTTGTTGTTGATGTTTTTTGTTTTGATTAAACCCTAGCCTTAAAAGCTCTAAATCACTTCTCTCTTCCCTTTTCCCAAACTCCATACCCAACTTCACCTCCCAACTCACTTATATATGTCAGTCATCACCGAAAGTTTGTCGGCATCCGGTGGGCCCCAACAACTATTGGTAAAGTTCTCTACTAATAGTGCCCCCGTCATCTTCAAATCCTGGGTCTGCCTCTGCTACAGATGGTGTGCATATATTTGATACAGTTGATACACTTGCACTTGCGCCGTTAAATGCAGGTGAACCTATAAAACAGGTTTTACCAAATAGTTTGTACTACTGTGGACTAAGCTTTTCTTTGACGTCAGAGATTATGTCGGTGCTAGTGTAGGAACTGATATGCAGCGATGAACGGGTAATTAACAAAGAATTTTATTTCCTGCATACAAACACCACAAAAAAAAAGATAAATATAGGCTTGAAAATACAGATGAATACAACTTGGTTGGTACAGTACTTTCATTATGTTTAATATAGGTGGTTTCTAATATCAAATACAGATAAATACATGTATATATGAATGCATTTGTCACGACCTAAAATCTAACTAGTTGTGATGGCACTTAACCCATCCCGTTAGGTAAGCCAATTTCCAACTAACCAGTTTTAAAAATAATTATTAAAGCAATTTAAGTGAATAAAGATCCTCATCTTATACAATCCCCAAGAACTGGTAGAACAAATCATGAGCTTCTAATAATAGAGTGTACAAAGCGAAAATGAAATAAATACATAGTTTGTTTGAATAATACATAAACAGAGCTTTTATAAATCTAAGGCTACCCTGAACAAGAGGCAGCTACAACAGGAACGCAGGTACATCTTCAAATCCCGCAACCATCGAGCACATCAACAACAATAACAAACATTTGCACGCAATGTGCAGCAGTGTAGTATCAGTACAATCAACCCCTTGTACTGAGTAAGTAACAAACCTAGCCGTAGGTTGAAAGTAGTGACGAGCTTCCACTAAGGTCGTGTCCAAAACCAATAGTCCACAACAATCCATAACAACATAAAGCAAATAATACCAGAAGTAACTCAGGGCTAAAATACTCAGCCAAGTAATGATTTCAAAAAAAAAATAGTAGTTCTTTCTTTCAAATACATCAGTGAAAACCCAAATATATGTTTCATTTTCCTTCCGGATAACCCGTGTAAAACAAATGCATCACTATGCCCATCTGTCAAAACGTGTGAGAAATCATGAATGATGTGAAGTTGTACAGCATGAGGAAAAATACATCTCTATGCATGTATGTCATGTGTGCATGCCAATGCGATGCAACTAAGTGATAAAATCATAAACAGCCCCTCGGGCAGAACATCACTCATATACAACCCCTCGAGAAAACCTCATAGTCACTCGTGCCACTCGGGCATACCTCACAATAACTCTTTCCACTCGAGCATACCTCACAATCACTCATGCCTCCCAATCACTCAGCACTCGACACTCGCACTCTGTAGGTACATTCGCTCACTGGGGGTGTGTAAAGACTCCGGAGGGGCTCCTTCAGCCCAAGCGCTATAATCTGCACGAAAAACTCACGTGCTGCACGGTCAAATCACGTGCTATAATAATAAAGTATGTTGCAGGGAGGCAGCCCCGATCCATACTCATCCTCACAATCAGGCCCTCGGCCGATATCAAACATGCTGCGGCGTGCAGCCTGATCCCATAAATATGCAACATGATGCGGCATGCAGCCCGATCCCATAAATATCCTCACAAATCAGGCCCTTGGCCTCACTCAGTCATAAACCTCTCAAGCCACTCGGGCATTTCAGTAAAACAGGGCATTCAGCCCAAAACATTTATATGCATCAAAATAGAGTCATAAAACTGAGTTATGATATGCAATGAAATGAATATGACTAAGCATGAATTTTCAATTTAAAACAAATAATTCACAGCAATATGACTTCTGTGGGTCCCAATAATACTGGCTCATAGCCTCAATCATGATTTTTAATATTCTTTTCAGCTTAATTTCTCTAACTCATAAAACCGCATGGAAAATGCCAAGATTATTTAACTACAAAATTCCACATAAACAATTATGTCACAATTTCTATAGTGCACGCCCACACACCCGTCGCCTAGCATGTGCGACACCTCCCAACAATTCACATAATACATATATTCAGGGTTCATACCCTCAACTCCAAGATTAGAAGAGTTACTTACCTCGAACAGGCCAAATCCAATGTCGAGCAAGCTAAGAATTGCTCTAGAAATTCAGTTCTGCGCATATCAACTTCCAAATGGCTCGAATCTAGTCACAATAATTTGACTCAGTCCACACAATTTATAAGAATTAATTCCATATCAAAACACTAATATTTTCCATAAAATCCAAAATTACGCCCCCAAAAAATTACCCGTGGGGCCCACGTATCGAAATCCGATGAAACTTACAAAATACGACAACCCATCCAATTACAAGTTCAACCAAACTAATTTCACTCAAATCCGACTCCAAATCGGTATTCAAACTTGAAAAATTCGTTTTGTGACATTATAGAAATTTCCTTCTATTTCTCTTGAAGATTCAATAATCTTACACCAAAAATGAAGATTAATTCATGGAATATAATTACAAGGGAGTTAAGAACACTTACCCCAAGTTGTGTGAAAAATTTCCTCTCCAAAATCGCCCAACCCAAGCTCCAAAAATCCGAAAATGAGTGAAAATGTTGAACCCTCGAATTTAAGGTTCTGCCCCAACGATTTCCGCATCTGCGGACAAGATTTGCGCACTTGCGCATCCGCTTTTGCAGACAAAAATACGCGCCTACGGAAAACAGTCGGCCCTCTAAAATCTCGCATCTGCGGCGCCATTCTCGCATCTGCGGGTTTCGTAGATGCGCATTCCCCTTCGCACCTGCAGTCTCCACATGCCAGCCCCATTCTGCATCTGCGCCAACACCTTCGCACCTGCAGCCTCACAGATGCGGAAAATTCCTTGCACCTGCGAGCACTGCCCAGTCCCACTCTTGGCCGCTTCTGCGGCTTATTTCACGCACATGAGGCTTCGCACCTATGATCAAAATCTTCGCAGGTGCGATCACACCAGTAGGCAGCAGTTCCAGCATTTTCTTAAGTCCAAATTTGATCCGTTAACCGTCCGAAACTCACCCGAGGCCCCCGGGACCTCAACCAATTATATCAATAAGTCCCATAACATAACACGGACCTACTTGAGGCCTCAAATCACACCTAACAACATCGAAACAATGAATTACACCTCAATTCAAAATCATTGAACTTTGAAACTTCAAATTCTATAACTTGCGCCAGAACACATCAAATCACGTCCGATTGGCCTCAAATTTTGCACACAAGTCACATTTCACATTACAAACCTATTCCAATTTCTGGAATCGGATTCCGACCCCGATATCAAAAAGTAAATCCCCCGGTCAAACTTCTCAAAAATTCAACTTTCGGCAATTCAAGCCAAATTCCACTACGGACCTCCAAATAATTTTTCGGACACGCTCCTATGTCCAAAATCACCATACGGAGCTATTGGAATCATCAAAATTCGAATCCGAGCTCGTTTACACATAAGTCTGCATCCGATCACTATTTTAACTTAAGCTTTAAACCTTAGAACTAAG
The DNA here is from genome assembly GCF_000390325.3 of Nicotiana tomentosiformis. Lineage (NCBI taxonomy): Eukaryota > Viridiplantae > Streptophyta > Magnoliopsida > Solanales > Solanaceae > Nicotiana > Nicotiana tomentosiformis. Next base: position 74,935,495 of record NC_090823.1, on the reverse strand, counting down.
TGTTCTAATTCCTTCAAAAAAAACCTCACTGGACTCGAACCAATTACCCCAGAAATTCACACAACAACTGTAAAGTACAATTTGAGAAGTAAATGGAAAAACGGGGTTGTAATACTCAAAATGACTGGTCGGGTCGTTACATTCTCCCCCACTTAAACATACATTCATCCTCGAACGTGCCAAGAGTTGTTTCCAAGCCATCAAATCAATGTTCCATCTTACCACACACGTACCCGGGGGTGAACCCATATCACCCTATCCCACATAAGGCTTGACTACACAATGCAACTGAAAATCATTAATTTAACCTTAGCCCATAAACCTTGGAGTTTAATTTCCAACCTTTAAAATTTCTTTCAAGACACAAATCTTACATTTACACAACGTATAAGTCCGGACAAGTTGCATAGAGCTATAACTATAACCACATATATAATCAACCAACATATTACACAACTCGCATGCTCGTAGCACCATTCCTGATCGCAGTGACTACTCCAAACCAACCGCATACTAATATTAAACCCATATCAAACCAAAGCTCATCCCAAAACCTTCGTACACTGTTTATAATAAAAGAAACATGCGAAATTTCATGACCCCTTACCAGATCAACAAGTCACGGATCCCTCTCGCCCCAACTAGAACCACAATCCATTTTTGAGCCAACTTTCAATATTATACTCCCGAATATACCGAAATCAAACCTGATGGTACCCATTCTAGGTCCAATGACCTTATATTACTAACCACAACTGTTCCATAGACATGCCTCACCAATATAACTCAGAGCCACAACCTGTGCCATCCGTGCACCAATACGCAATAATTCAAATGTACCCAGTCATGGAAAATGACTCAAATGAGAGAACTGCCCCGCCATTAACAAGTACCTCCATAACGAAACGCTAAAATTTCATCATACACCGTAGAACCATCACCCGATTCTAACACGAGGTTCATGATATATACTCCGAGCCACCCTGCTCCGAATTAATAATGACGGAGAGGCAAATGACAAAAATACCACACAAAACCTAAAAGGACATAACCATTACGCTATTGATCATGCAATACACCAAGTGCTCATCACACTCAAATTCCACTATAAAGCTCAAATAGAACTGTGCCATCTGTGCACATAACCAATGAATCACAACTCCTCGTAGCATAAAGGAGTAACTCACAGATCATTTGAGAACACGAATAAGTTAAACATCAACTGAATGATACATCCCTCAATAATAGCAGTATGGAGCCAACAATTTCGGCTCGGTGTAGAATACACATCTTAATTGGGCCTACCTGTGGACCCCCAAATCAACTCGGGTTACCCACAAATAGATAAAAATCCCTCCGAAAATTCATAATAACTTAATCATAACACATTTCATCATTTGTCTAGCTCCGACCATAACTTCACAGTCCACAACCATGAAACTATCTGCTCCTGGGAACTCCAAATCTCCAAATTCATAGAACACGCGAATCACCATATTTTATTTTTATTTCCACCGCCCGAATGCTAACACCTCTCTCATACACGATCATCCCACGAGAAATACTTTAAAAGTTCTTCCGTGCCACTTGACAAAATTTGAATATCAATAGTCTTCCGCACTACATCTTTCACGAATAACAACTCAATCATTCCATGATTTCCATATACCCATAAGGTGTAACATAACCCGTATCAAGAAATTCCTTTACTCGAGTCATCCTTCTTCTCAACCTCTGCAAGTCATAACCGATCCACAAGTATGCTTCAGACCAAAACCAATACTACACGTAACCATGCAATCAAATCGTTGATAGCAAACTCCCCCACTTAACTCAATGCCATAGAATAGAACATCTAATAACTCACCAAACCCATACTCTATTACTGCCATAATACCGCAGGAAGATTCAACTAAATGCTCAAAAGCTCACATAACACAAACCATATAGTACCTCAAATAATCCACTAAGCTCACATACATCCACATGACGATCATGTCAACTTTCTCAACCAAATTCAAATTCAAATCTTAACACATATACCTCGTTGGTAGAAAGAAAACTCTCCACATAACATTATAAGGATCACACCTCCGTAGATTACTCCGCAGGAGATAACCCACCTGCTTAGCCTAAAATTGACATCTATACCCTTTCGCAGCAATAATTACTACACCATCACTGAATCTTCCTGAGTCTGAACTCACAACAAGACATGAAAATCTACTTCACTCCATAATTAATCAACACGAAAAATCTTTCAACACACTCATAACTTGGGGCTATGTGTCATATCAAGACAACAATCTAGCACCCCATAGTCCTTCTTACATCCCACGCAAACTATTCTCGTCACAATCAAACCATCTGAACACATTCTGCAATCACATCATGCTCATCATATAGCCATCCGGCCACTCATCGAGTCACAAATTCCACTCATAGGGACGCTATCGATCACATAAGTTCCCAAAAGACCGTGCCCACACAGCCAAAATCTACATGCTCGAGCTACAGTCAAAACCCGGCCTCAAGTCCTCCAGATTGGCCCATCATCAGCACCCAGAAATGACAACTTGCACCTCATCCATGGAATCGCCAGCCGATACCGAGCGCTTACATGCGCACACGGATGCGTGGAGGGAATTCAAAGAGTTATGTTTCAAACTTAATCAATTCCGCACGATAAGGAAAGAAAGATGGGAAATTATCCTAAATTCCCTGTAGCCTCTCGAATATAGGTATGGATGTCATCATACCGATCCGCAAGACTTTACTAGACATTTGCTCATGACTTGTAGAACCTATGAACCTAGAGCTCTGATACCTCCTTGTCACGACCCAAAATTCAACTAGTCGTGATGACACCTAACCCAACTCGCTAGGTAAGCCAAATAACAACTATCCAATTCCATGAAATTTTATAAGACAATTAAGTGAAAGAAAATATCTGAATCTTATACATTCCCTAAGGACTGGTAGTATAAATCATGAGCTTCTAAGATTAGAATTTACCAAGCTGGTATGAAATAAATACATCATCTGTTTGAAATGTACATAAACAGTTTTTTATAAATATATGGCTATCATGAACAAGAAGCAGCTACAATCAGAATGCATGTACGTCTTTAAATCCCGCTCCCATCGATCACAGCAACATCAACATCCAATATCTGCACGCAAGGTGCAGAAGTGTAGTATGCGTACAACCGACCCCATGTACTCAATAAGTAACAAACCTAACCTTAGGTTGAAAGTAGTGACGAGCTGGAACACATGTCAAAGTCCAACACCAATAGCCAATAACATCTCATAACAATATAATAAAAGTGGTACAAAAAATAACTCAGAAATATAATGTTCATCTCGTTCACGATTTCAGAAAATAGACATGCTTTCTAAGTATAACAATAAAAACCCAAATCTTTTACCGAAAGTACCAAAATATGAGAAGGTTTGTAAAATCATGATTTTCCTTCCAAAACATTTCAACAGGTAAATGTTTCATTCTCAAAAGGCATGAGGAAAAGTACATTTATATGCCTAGATGCCAATGTGTATGAGAATTCATGCATGACGTGATACCGTACAACATGAGGAAAAATGCATCTATATGCTTGTATGTCAAGTGCGCATGTCGAATGTAGTACAACAGAGTGAACAACCATATGCATACTCTCAGAGTATCAATCCACTTAGTCCTCCCAATCACTCGGCACTCGCACTCGCACTCAATAGGTATATGCGCTCACTTTGAATGTGCAGACTCCGGAAGGGCTCCTTCAGCCTAAGCTCTATAATCCGCACGGATAACTCACGTGCTATAGTATCAATATCTGGATCCGCACAGACAACTCACGTGCTGCACGGATAACTCACATGCTATAGTATCAATATCTGGATCCGCACGGATAACTCACGTGCTATAGTATCAATAACCTCACAATCAGGCCCTCGGCCTCACTCAGTCATCAATCTCTCCAGTCTCTCGGGCTCACTATGTCATGAAACTAGCCCAAAATGATGATGTGATGTATCAACAATTAACAACAGGGACTGAGATATGATATGCAATGAATGTATATGACTAAGTACGAAATTATAATTTAAAAATATAATTCGACATCAAAAATGACCTCAGTGAGTCCCAATAATACCAGCATTTGCCTAAGCATGATTTCTAACATGAGTCACAACTCAGTTTCTCTAACACATGACAAATACTTGGAAAAATACAAGTTAATTGACTACACAACTCTACGGAATCGACTGAGTCTCAATTTTTATGGAGCGCGCCCACACGCCCGTCACCTAGCAAGAAGAAAAAGGACAGTACACAATGTTATGACTTCTGAGAGAGTGATACATTAAGCAAGAAGACAGTACACTAGGATACATTCATACTGCTATTCCTGAAGGTGCTTGAGGTTCACGGTTGGGGGGGGGGGGAGGGGGGATTTGGATGAGATAGAGAAATTGGGGAGGGGGAAATGAACAATGTTATGACTTCTGAGAGAGGGATATCGCAGGGAGTAGGGTTTTTTCTGGGGAGATTTTCAAAGGGAAATTTTGGGGGGAAGTTTTGCAAAACAATTTCTCTTTTGAAATTAGTAAGTAAGTAGTAGTTTTCTTTTTTACCAAGGAAGGAAAAATAGTAATTTGTTTACATTTATTATAAATGTCACTAACTAAATGTCATTTTTGTTATTTTTAATTAAATGTCAGTATTTTTGTAACATTTTCTAATAAATGTCGATAAATTATCTTTTTTCTGACATTTATTATAAAGTCATTAATTAAATATCGTGGTAGCTCATATTTGTTGTAGTGTACCCACTCCAAAAGAACAAAATATTTACACCAAATTGCCATTTTACACAACTAAAAATTTAAATAACAGAAAAAATCACCTAAGTATTTCTTGCCAAACATATATATCAAAATCAGATAGAATTCCATACATGCATGTAGCAAATCTAGGCAATAAATTATGCACAAAAAAAATTAAATCAAATATGGACAAACTTTCAGAAAAAATTAGAAGTGAAACCAGAACACGGTGCAAGAGAAAGAACCAACAGAGAAAAGTTACCATACTAGAAGATTATAGCAAGCAGAAAGTAAAAGCAAAAAAGGACAAAGCTCATGAAAGAATTCTGAACATTGAAAGCGGAGAAAACTCCAACATAGAGATCCAGAGAAGCCCACAATAATTGAAAAACTTACCAAAACAAAAAGATTATATCTTGAATTCTTGAAATAGCGAAGCAAGTAGAAAATCACAAAGAGGAATTGAGGAGAGAGATAGATAATCGGAGAGTTTGTATCTGAAATAGTAAAGTACACGTGGTTTTGGTAAAGTAAAGGTACGGTACACATGTCAATTCGCTAATAAGACAGGCTCAAATAAAAGTATAATACACAATACATTTTGTACAATTCAGGATTGATGTGTTGTACAGCCTTAGCCGCTTATATATAGTAATAATAGTAAAGTAATAATCAGACCACATATATAAATATACATCATGTTATCTAGTTAGACGCAAGCAGGCTCTGATACCAACTGATGAAAAACAAGTATGAACAGCGGAAGCAAATAGCCAAGATCACTTGCATATAATATAGACAACACATAATTACTGATTTTACTCAAACATATCTCTTGAAGTGTGACCGCTATCGCGAAAAGAGCCTTCAAGTCATCTTCCAATTCCACAGTCTTTTATTGTGTGACCCGAATAATGTCCGGAATTAGCAAAATTCGTGTGGGCGAATTTCTCATGTAGTAAAAATATTTCCTCCTTATGGAATATGACCCCTCAATATAGCCACAGGTTTTAGGGTTTAAAACCTTTTCCTAAACCTGTTGAGTCTTCCTTTTCCACCAAGAAATATGATTTTTTTTAATTCCTAATTATTCAGGCACAACAGGGACCACAATATCTAATTAACGAGACTTCTTATTATGGACTTAATTCAAAATATCCGAATTAATACTGCCACAATAAATTACGAATTATTCCACTAAAAATTCGTAACTGCACTTCTCAGTTCAATTTTGAAATTCTTTCATTAAACCTTATTTAGCTCCCCGTGTTAAGATTCAGATACTAATCAAATAAATTAAATTACTGACAATTTAATTCATTGATTATTTCCTTTAGACTTTTGCTTAACTTATATTATGTGACGGATACAAAATACACTTGCAGGGTTTACACATGAAAACTTATAAGCTTTCATAAAGGTGTATCATCTATCTCTAGACCAAGATATGGATTCCTTCAACTAACTAGTATTTCTCCAATGTATATCATCATTGTCCAATTTACCAGGTATATTGACCCACAAAAATATCTCGCCTTTTAATAAATCAAAACAATAAATAATATACACAACCAATAATAATTATATCAAGATTAAGAGTATAAGTACGTTTAGTGGCTAGAGAAGTTATTTTATTAAGTCAGTATAAAATTCTTATCCCTACTTGGTCCGTTCAATACATACAAATTGTACTAGCACAAGAAGTCAGAATTAAATTATTCCCATAATCAAGATATCTTTGACAAATACCGAACGCAATGCTCGGGATGATAGTTTTATGGCCCATCTCTATGGGATGATGGATTTGCAGCTAAGGATAGGAGGTCAGCCAACCACATCTGAAGAGAGGACCTTATTGGAGCAGCGGTACCCGCTCAACGCTCATGGCCAGCAGCTGGTTGGGATAGGTGATGGCTACAGACTCCCCGATGATGAGGATATCAACACTCCTGAGCAGCCTTAGGTCGAGCCGGAGTAGTCAGATGATGAGGACGATGATGATGATGAGGAGGAAGCACATGATGAAGAGTGGAGAGCCTCAGAGGATGAAGACGCAATTTGATCAGGGAGTTTCCTTGCACCCTACTCATTTTTCTTGTTTTGTCAATTTGTGTATGCACTGAGGACAATGCATGATCTAAGTGTGGGGTGGGGACTTGTAGAAATTACTTCTAGTTGTTTGTTTTATTGTTTTAGTAAGTGTTGTTTTCATTAGATACTTGTTTTAGTTATTTGTTTTAAGAATTTGGTTTAGTGATTTGTTTTTGTTATTTGTTTAGTTATTAAAAAAACATAACTGGACTCTTCCCGACGATGGATCTCCTAGATAGTTTTCCTGAGGGAAGTAAGTCTAGAGAAAAAAAGAAGATTTTTTTAGGTAATATAGTAATTCCCCCTTGGTTTTTCTTTGGGCCGCGGTTCTTTTCCAAGAGCTTTTATTTGAACCGGGTGTAGTTAGTTTTAATTTTTAGGAGTAGGAACCACGAAGCTATGCATTTAATTGTAGTAATATCTCTTAGCTTTGTTATGCCTTGAGAATAGTTAGGACTATGGTCGTGACGCTTAGGCTCGATTTTTGACTCTAGCATAAATACCATAAATCGTAGATTCCTAATTTTGCTTAACTGCTTTGACTGGAGTGTCGCGATGAAACCAATCCTGAGTGAGTTATGTGCCATGTGTGTGAGAGTTTTGTATGTATTCTGTGCATTGTATTTGATGTCTAGAACTTGCCCTGTGTGTGTGCAAAGCGAAATAGTAGTCTTGTTCATTCTGAGAAGTGATATAGGCATTTCTTTGTTAAGCCAGATATATATAGTTTACCCACCTAAAAGTTATGTAACGTAGTTAACCCCTTTGAGCCTGTAATCCTATTTTTTTGGCAACCACACTACAAGCCTTACCCAATTATTTGAATTAACCATCTATTTGAACCGTTTCACCTCTAACGAGCAGTTGAATTATTATGAACTTTGTAAAAGTAAAAGAGTGGGATGGTTGGTTTGGCTTTTGAGTGGAACTAATGAAATAAGGAGAAAGGTGCATTATTTTAAAAAATTAAGAGCCGCTTGAATTGAAAAAAAAAATGAAAAAAAAAGACAAAAATAGTTGTATTGCTATGAAAAAGAATATTCTTAGATAAGTGGTGACTCTTAATGTAATTGTGCTTAAAGAAGTATGGGGTAATATATATTGATGTGAAGGTGGAGTTTTGGTTTGACATAAGTATGGGCTGGAATGTTAAAGTATATGTATTAAAGTGCTTAGGGAGGTGTAGTCACTCATATATCCAAATATATCCTACCCGACCCGCAGCGTACATTACAACCAATCAAAGTCCTATTTGATCTTAGACTAAATAAGCTCGATTAATAGAGTATTACACTACGGGCAAGCCTATGGTGCATCATTTGTGGCATATGAATGTTATTTCTGAGAGCGAGTAAATGTTTTCCTATCTTGAGTTCATACGTTCTTAAAATTCATCGTGTGTGGAACTGAGCTCTTTGTTGGGTGAGGGCATGTGATTCATAAAGGAAAGGTAATGTCATTGACCTCCATGTTAGACTAAGTAAGTAATTTGTGAATAAGTCATGGTATGTAAGCCAAATCTTGAGGCGAGAATATTACACCGTGATGCTTAGACTATTTTAAATATTCTTGGTGCAAGGAGTTAAGGGAATTGCTTAGTGAGGTTGTGTCTATAAGTTGGTCTGATTGCTCGAGGACGAGCAATGTTTAAGTGTGGGGTATTGATGTGTGGCTATAATTCATGGTTTAGCACACTATTCGCCTTGCATTTTATATTCTTTAATGATAAATTACACTTTATTTACTCGTAATGAACGCCATTTTATGTGTGTAGGTGAATTAGAGATGAAAGTAGAGAAAAAAGGATACTTAAAAGTCGAAAGCGTGCTCGGGAGGAGTTGAAAAGGAGAAGCCGACGAAGCCAGGTACACTAAGCGTTATACCTGGCAAAACCAGGCCTAGTGCAGGCCTTATACTTGGCGACACCAGGCTAAGGCCAGGTGATAGACCTGGCGAGGTGAGGCAGGAGCGAGATAGACCAGGCTTTATACCTGGCGACGCCAGGCTTGGGGTGAGGTCCACCAGGCGTTAGGCCTCGCGAGGCCAGGTCTGGGCACGCACAGTCCGAGTTTTGAAGATTTATTTCTCTCCGGGTTTGACTAGGACTTTGCCTGCACGTTTAGGTCTTTTTCTACACATAAAAATAGACCTAAAAATGCCATTTTGGGGGACTTTTGCAACCGGAGGCAAGAATAGCTTGTGGAATCACCTGTTGGGAGTTAGAATCATCGATTTCTATATCCTTTCATCTTTACTTTGTACTTTAATTATGCAAAAATATTTGTGATATTGTTACTATGAGTATGAGTAGCTAAAATTCCTAATCTAGAATTTTGATGGAACCTATTGAAGGATAATTTTCTTGTTACGTTAATATAAATTTGCCGTAGTATTTTCGCTATTTGTTCAACTATACTATTCATGTGGTTGATTGAAGGGCCCTCAATTAGCTGTGCCTATTTAGTATGTATTACTCGGGAGAGAATGCATATTTAGGTAGTTGTTGAATAACATCACTCCTAACGTATATGAGGGATCAATACGAAGGGTTTAAAGGTGGGATTAGAGATAATGAAACCTTGGTGCGATCTGAGTGAGCCGTACTTAATGCCAGCTAGCATAATTCGGCAGAATATGTCTAGTAAATTGTGGTAATTATTCGGGAGAGAGTTACGACAGGTATAGTGCTCATGATCGATAGAGAAGACTTAGGCGAATTTATAGAAAACGTAGCGGAAAAGATTCCGACAATAGAAAAAATAACAACCTTAGATCTTTCCAATTCTTGTTTACAAAATTCGTAGTTAGTCATTTTTTAGTGCATTTTCATTACGTAACATTTAGTTAATAAACATCCAAATTATTATTCAAATATTTCTGAAGATTGATTGCGTGAATTTATGTTGGTCTAGCAACTGTGGTTGATAGGTTAATTCCCTGTGAGATTCGACTCCGGACTTATTAGCCAGAATATATTTGCGACGACCGCTGGTATCTTTTATAAGGCATAGTTGGGCGTGATCACCTCTTCCATATCAACATTCAAAATTAATTCAGCTATGAACAAACCATGTCCGCTCCACTTTGGGAAAAGATACAACTCATATCAGAAACTTTGATCAAGACATTTTAAAACTCATGTTAACAGAGATGAAATCCAACAAATCGAGATCTAGGGTTTGAGAACAATCTAGAGAGAGAACCTGGAGATAAAGGAGAATCGTGGTTCAACAATGGGGAAGATAATGGCGCTGTGAGAGAGAGATCGTGTAGAGAGAAATAAGATACCGTGATTTTGAGAGGGAATAAACTGAAAGAATGAGAGAAAAAAAATATTAGACAGCGTATTTAATGGCTTCACGGTAGGAAGTGACCATAAGTACATATTTTATTATAAAAACTAAAAAGTAGCTATAGAAAATAATATTTTAAAGGGTTTTTATTTATAATAAATACGGTATAAAGCTTTGCAATAAGAGGTAAAATTTCCAAAAAAAAAATCACTTCTTTTGCGTCTTTACTGAATTTTGTATTTTAATTTTTCAACGTGAAACATCAGTGTGCTTCTTAATTTTTTTTCCGGTTCACCAGTAGAAAAGAAAAAGGAAAAAAACAACTAAAGAAATGTAAATCTTCAGAAATCAATGGTGTATAATATTAGTGCATGATAAAAAGTAAAAACACATAAATTCGTTATTTCTTTTAGTAGAATTGGTTTAAATTGTCAATATCATCACCGTTTCTATTGTTCGATCAATTAGCAAAGAAGCCTGTGAGACACTTAAGGAATTATTCTCAATAATTTGCATATAATGCAGTAATTTTAACAAAGATATGATGTTATTTATTTATATCCACATATATTTCAGCATTTGGAAAGGACAAGTGCATAATTAATACGATTCACTTTTTAAAAAATTCCAAATATTGTTGGGTACAGAGTAAGTATAGAAAGTAGTTTATTTTCCTTAAAAACATAAAAACTTTACATATTGCATATATCTAAAAGGATTAGCATATATTTAGGTCATTACTACTAGATTTAGGTTTTATGGCTATCACCTATATAAATAGGAAAAGGCATATCGAGAAAAAGAAAAGACTTTCTCTTTGTCTATTTTAAAGGACTCGAAATTGATGTTAAATCTCCTTACTCTTTGAGTCACAAACTTTTCATTCTTATTCTATTGCCTAAGCATAGTTAGTTTAATTTAATATGGAAAAGGGAGGAGATAGTGAAGAAAAGAGGAGGGAGAAAGCAATAGATGAATGGCTACCGATAACGTCGGACCGGAATGCAAAGTGGTGGTATTCAACCATGCACAATGTTACTGCCATGGTTGGTGCTGCTGTTCTTAGTCTACCTTATGCCATGTCTGAGATGGGATGGTAACTTTATTTATTTCTCTTTTTCTTTTCTTTATTTAATTTGTTTTTTTTTTTATATTAGTTGAATTTATTAGGATTCAACCACAAATTAGTTTGGGAATGCATGAGTCGTAGTATTGTATTCTTCCTTTTTCTTTGGGATTTGTTTTTATTCTTCATTATCAAATTTTTTGATAAGGAATTGCCTTGACTATGAATGTTTTAAAATTTAGATATACTCAAATTCCGGTTTTGTATAACTAACTGCTTGATATCATCTAATTAGCAGTTTTTCTAACCTATTTTTATAATTTTTGAAAATTTTAAAAAACTGATTCTGGAAATCTGGAAAATAGTAGAACTATTTTTTTGGGACTCCGGAGATCTCGTTATTTGTTTTTTAAAAACTAAGCCTTTAGTTGTGGCGTGCATAAATTAACCAAACATTATGTTTAGATCGAACTAATAGATGCATGATATGTTTGTGCATATAGACTTTTCTCACTTGATCATTATATATATATATAAATGGTTGTTTGCATCAAATTATATTAACTAATTAACATGGTTAAATGACTTAATAATATATATATAATCATTTTATTAAGTCATTTAACCATGTTAATTAGTTAATATAATTTGATGCAAACACCCAATGCAATTAATTTTACCTCATCCATGCGCGCATATCTTCTGAGTTAATGATATAGTTTTTTTTTTTTTCATTTCGACTATTGACATAATGAATAAATTTGTGGTAATTAAGTTGACATACCTTTTTATCGGATGTCCCCAAAGTTACAGTCGACATACCTATATTATATATCCTTTTGTTTCTTTTTAAATTTTGGTAATTATAGCTTGTTATACAAATTTGTTGTCTGAAAGATCAAATTAAAATTTGCAAGTGATACCACATTCATCTAATCATTGTATTAAATTATAATAAGTGTTGCAGGGGAGCTGGTGTAACGGTAATGTTACTGTCATGGATTATAACATTTTACACAATCTGGCAAATGGTGGAGATGCATGAAATGATACCAGGCAAGAAAAAATTCCAAGAAATTCTTTTCCCAAATGCCAAACCTATCAAACTCACTTACTTCATTATGATTTTCTCCTCTTTTCAATTTGTCCTCTCTCACTTGCCAAATTTCAACTCCATCTCTTCTGTCCATGACTTACTCTGCTATAGCATGGACTGTGTCACTAAAGGAATTAGGAAAAAGTGAGAGAGAAGTTAGTTATGGTCCAAAAAGTGAAAAAATATCAGATAATGTGTTTATGTTTCTGAGTGCATTAGGAAATGTAGCATTTGCATATGCTGGACACAATGTAGTTCTTGAAATTCAAGCTACAATTCCTTCGACAGAAGATGCACCTTCAAAAAAAGCAATGTGGAAAGGTGTATTCACAGCTTATATCATTGTTAATAAATATAGATTCTCACATTAATATATAAATTAATTGTGATAAATTAATGTAATTTTGTACATGCAATGTTTCGTGCAAGCTTTTTCCCTACTTACCCCTATCTCTTATTTTTTTTCTCTTTATGTTGCAGCTTTGCATTATAGTGGGTGTACTTTTGACTCTAACATCTCCCATTGGTGGATTATGGAGTATCATCAAATCAGCGAAGTCTTATCGCTTCTACACCTTATCGATACGGCCAATCTGAGTTTTTAGATGTTAAATTATGTGCTATATCCTGCCTGTTTATTGTAAGGCAGAGATGCAGAATTTTAGGATAATTCTTTCAGTTTTAGAAGAGCTTTTATATATGGAAGTTTGCTAAAGTTTGAATTGTAATTTTTGGACAATTGAACTGTTTTTCTAATCAAAGTTCTATCACAGGGATAGAGGAGTTAGGCCAGACTCCAACATGCGTATTCCAAAGGAATTCTTTGAGAGTTGAGGACACCTTCTTACAAGTTGGATAGTTCATATCATACATTACTACATACAATCTAGTCATAAACACTCTAAGCAATGCACTGCCAAGAGATATCATCATTAACAATAAAATGTTGACAGTAAACATTGAATCAGATTCCACATGAACTTTCAGAAAACCAGAATTACTACATAAACTTAATACCATGCAATAGTGCCTTGGCTTCTATTAAACTGGCCATAGAATTCTGCAAAAGCCTTCATCATGTTTCCGCGATGATCACTAATGATATCCCCTCCTCCTGCTGAACCAAGATTACCTTTGTTGCATCCATCAACATTCAATTTTACCCAACCCCTATCAGGTTTGTTCCATTTAATAGCCTGGGAGTGAATAGAAAATTGTAACTTCTCCATATACTTACACTTGTCGATCCAGAGTTGTGAAAGTTTTAGAGTAGGAAACTGACAATTAAGGATTAATGTTAAGCACTTTGAGATGATGATATGCCACCCTGACATGGATTTATTATCAAACCTTGCTGCATATCTGTTCAACCATATTTTCCAACAAATCATAGACGGTATACATTGGAGTAACACTGAGTGAACAAATCATAGACGGTATACATTGGAATCAAAACAGAATTTTCTTCAACTTTATGAAAATCACAACAATTAATCGAAAGCAACTATGGCCATAAATCAATATCAACAAGGGCACTCCCGAGGTACCACCTAGTAGTCCCAAATCATAAATAAATTCACAATATCTCATTTTCTTATATCACCGCGGGAGCCTTCATAATTTATTTAAAGAAAATATTTTTTTCCGAAATAGCATCCCGCGTTTTAGCCACCCTTATCACACCGCATGACTTCTAGTAGTCACCCCTACTAGCCACGCGTATCAAGCCACCCTTATCTCACCGCATGCGTTTCAACACCCAGACCTTATACCACCGCATGCGTATCAATATCACAATATATCACAATTTGTACCTCAAGTGCTCAAATAATTTAACTTGCCAAAATAATTCAACAACAATATTTTTCCACAATAAAGAGCTCACGGCTCATGCCAAAATAAATCATCAATAATAGTTTGCCACAATAAAGAGCTCACGGCTCATGTCAAAATAATTCAACAATAATATTCTTCCACAATAAAGAGCTCACGGCTCCCTCACAATGAGTATAAAAATATTCAGGAGTAAATAATTTAGGAAAATAATATTTCAAAATCTTTACTATGTTGCTTCAATATCAAGTTTAAAAATGTCAAATACTTCATATTAATAATATTTAATTTAAAGAAAATCAACCTTCAAATAATGCGCAGAATAAAAGAAACCAAGTTTCAACTAAACAGGTAAAACAATTAGTAAGAAAAGATCAAACAAATTTGAAGTATATATCTCAGATCAGTGATGAAGAATATAACAAGATAAAATAATTTAATAAATGCGCAACAGTGATCTACACAATTTAAAAATATAATCTTTCGCAATTTAGCCCGTGTACACACTCGTCACCTCGTGCACACGACTTTCAACACATTTCAATAATCACATCAATACCAATCCTAGGGGAAATTTCTCCCACACAAGGTTAGACAAGTCACTTACCTCGACTTGCTCCAATTTAACCAAGTATTATGTTTTTTCCTCGAATTTCTGACTCCGATCAACTCGTATCTAGTCATAATTAATTCGATACAGTCAACAAAAATTATAGTAATCAATTTCATAAGAAAATATTACATTTTCATTAAAATCCGAAATTAGCTCAAAATTTGTCCGTGGGGCCCACATCTCGGAATCCGGCGAAACTTACAAAATCCGACAACCCATTCAATTACGAGTCCACCCATACCAATTTTACCAAAATCCGATAACAACTCGACCTCCAAATCTTAAATTTTCGTTTTTGGAAGATTTTGCAAAAATCTTGATTTCTTCCATTTAAATCCGAAATTAATGATGAATATGACCATGGATTTATGAAATATAATCATATTTGGATATAGAACACTTACCCAAGTTGAAGTCTTGAAGAAATTCTCAAAATCTCCTAAGAACCGTGCTCCAAAACTCCAAAACGAAATGAAGAAAATGACCATTTTTGGTCCTTAAGTTTCTGCCCCAAAAACACTATTCCGGTCGCTAAAAGTCCAATCCCGTCGCTAAAAGTGTCACATCAGGTCGCTAAAGGTGCACACCAGGACTATTTACACCAGCAGTTTTATTTCACTAAAAAGGCTCTAACTCCATCATACGAACTCGGAATTTGACGATTCTTGTTCCTATGAGTCACAAATAAAACTACAAACCCATTCGTTCAATCGAAACTCAATTCGGAGTTCATTTTCTCAATGTGATACCAATTTCGCTCGTTAAACAATTAACTCATATTTCGCGCTTAAAACTCAATCGCGACTTGATGAAATTAGACCAAACTTTCCAGATCACTCCTATAATTCATTATCAAAATGTCGAAAGTCTCAAAATCGAATTTTGATCTCTAGAACTAAAAATGGACTTTTGGATCATTACATGCTTATGTTGAAAACATCAAACTCTTCCTCGACAGCTTGTAGTTTATCAATCATAACTTCTTGTACTCGACTCCAACTGCCAAACGGTTTAAAGTTCTGCAAACTAGATACAAAGTACTACAACTTTTATGTTTTTCTCATCGCCCAACTCCTTATAGATTGCGAGATATAAGCTCCCAAAGTCAGCCCTGTGCAGCAGAAATTTCTGGCGATGCACATTGCTGTAGCCAAAATCTGCAGTACCAGCTTCAGTCAATCGATCATAATATTTTGTATAAATGTCTGAATGATAAATGGTTTATCATTCTGGAAACTAGAATCAAAGAGCTACAACTTTCATGTTTTGATAATGTTCATATTTCTTATAGATTTCGAGATATAAGCTTCCAAAATCAGCTCTGCGATTGCACCGGTTGCTGTCCAAAAATAGCTTCTGCAGCAGAAATATTCCAGCAGTTCCTTTTTGTCCGAAATCCATTCCGTTAACCTTTCAAAATCCACCCGAGGCCCTCGGGACCTTAACCAAATATACCAACATGTCCCAAAATACAATATGAACTTAGTTGAGGCTTCAAACCATGCCAAACAACGCCGAAATTACGAATCGCGCATCGAATCGAATTATGAGTTTTCAAATCTTCCAACTTCTATATTTTGCGCCGAAACATATCAAATCAATTCCGATTGACCTCAAATTTTGCACACAAGTCATAAATGACATAATGGATTTATGAAAATTTTTAGAATCGGATTTCGACACCGATATCAAAAAGTAAACTCCTCGGACAAACTTCCCAAAAATTTAACTTTCGGCATTTTAAGCCAAATTCTATTACGGGCTTCCAAATAAAATTTCGATCACGCTCCTAAGTCCAAAATAACCATACAGAGCTGTTGGAATCATCAAAATTCTATTCCGGGGTCATTTGCACATAATTTGACATCCGGTCACTATTTGAACTCAAACTTTTAATTTTTCATCAAAATTCTATATCTCGGGCTAGGGACCTCGGAATTTGATTCCGGGCATACGCCTAAGTCCCAAATCACGATACAGACCTACCAAAACTGTCAAAATACTGATCCGAGTCTATTTGCTCAAAATATTGACCAAAGTCAACTCAGTTGAGTTTTAAAGCTCTAATTCACATTTTAATTCATTTTTCACCTGAAAACTTTTCGAAAAATTTTACGGACTGCGCACGCAAGTCGAGGAATGATAAATAGTGCTTTTCAAGGTCTTAGAATACAAAATTAATTATTAAATTTGAAGATGACATTTTGGATCATGACATGTGTCTAATGTGGATGGGCTACATGAGTTGATTCTTGAGGAGGCCCACAGTTCGCGGTTCTCCATTCATCCGGGTGCCAAAAAGATGTATCAGGACTTGAGGCACCATTATTGGTGGAAAAGAATGAAAAAGGATATAGTGAGGTTTGTAGCTCGGTGCCTCAGCTGTCAGCAGGTGAAGTATGAGCATCAGAGACAGGGCGGATTGCTCCAGAAGTTAGAGATTCCATAGTGGAAATGGGAGCGGATCACCATAGATTTTATAGTTGGCCTCCCACGGACTTCGAGAAAGTTCGATGCTATTTGGGTGATTGTGGATCGGTTAACCAAGTCCGCACACTTCATTCCTGTTGGGACTACTTATTCTTCGGAGCGATTGGCTGCGATTTACATCCGAGAGATTGTCCGCCTCCACGGCATGCCAGTGTCTATCATTTCAGATCGAGGCACACAGGTTTGGAGAGACGTGTAGCAAGAGTTGGGTACCCAGGTTGAGTTGACATTTCACCCTCAGAAGGACGGACAGTCCGAGCGCACTATTCAGATATTGGAAGACATGCTACGCGCTTGTGTCATTGATTTTGGGGGTTCATGGGATCAGTTTCTGCCGCTTGTGGAGTTTGCCTACAACAACAACTACCAGTCGAGCCTTCAGCTGGCTCCATATGAGGCTTTGTATGAGAGACGGTGTAGATCTCCTATGGGTTGGTTTGAGCTGGGTGAGACTAGGCTATTGGGTACTGACTTGGTTCAGGATGCTTTGGACAAGGTTAAATTGATTTAGGATCGGCTTCGCACGGTGCCGTTTAGACAGAAGAGTTATGCCACCCTGACATGGTTAAGCACTTTGAGATGATGATATGCCACCCTGACATGGATTTATTATCAAACCTTGCTGCATATCTGTTCAACCATATTTTCCAACAAATCATAGACGGTATATATTGGAGTAACACTGAGTGAACTCCATTTCTTTCTTTAGCTAACCACCAATTCATGATGGTTTGTCTTAGATGACCAGTGCTAAATCAAACCCCAAAAAATAATTACGTTTGAAAAACCAAACCTGTCTAGCAATTTGGCTATCTCTGAATATATGGGACATTGTTTCCTCCTGTGTCTAGTACAACAACTACAAACAAAAAGGATTAGAATCCCAATTTTCTTAATTGCATCATATCACGACCCAAAATTCTAACCTGTCGTGATGGCGCCTATCGTGGTACTAGGCAAGCCGTTCTTTCGAAATAATTCCAACACCTTTAACAAAAATGAATTAAAGCAGTTTAAATAATAAAAGTTTTAATAAAACAGGGATAGAAACCCAAAATACAACGCGGAAGTTCCCAACTATCGGGGTGTCACAGAGTACATGAGCATCTATACATCACAAGTCTAGAATATACTGTCTATGATAGTCTGAAATTAAATACAATATACTGAAAGATAGGAATGGAGTGACAAGGTCTGCGAAACGCCGGGCAGCTACCTTGGAATCTCCAAAAGATCAACCGTGTGATAGAATCAACACCCACCGTGTCCGGAAATACCTGGATCTGCACACGAAGTGCAGGATGTAGCGTGAGTACAACCAACTCAGTAAGTAACAATACTAAATAAAGAACTGAAAGTAGTGACGAGCTTCACAGTTATAGTCCAATTATAGTAATTTCAACATAGGGAGGTAGGCATGCTTTCAAGTTTGACAATTAAGACCAAAACAGTAAATTCATGTCCAGTTCAACTAAAACAGAAGATAATATCTCTCAGTTAGTTACCTCAATCCAAGCAAATCTCTACTCCAACACACTCTTGCCTCGCAAAACGGCCTCTGAATGCCTCGAATCTTGCCTCGCAAACCCTTGTTTTAATAATCTGCCCAGCACTTTCGCTTCTGCAGCGTCGTAGAAGTGACATCACACATGCATTTTTGGCTCATTCCACTACTGCGGTCCCTCACTCCACTTCTGTGTACTCGCTTCTGCGAGAACCTAAGCCGCCTCTGCCGACCAAGCCCATCTGCCCAGTTTTGCTTTTGCAGTTCCCCTGCCGCATCTGTGGTCACACAGATGCGGAACTCACTATCGCACCAGCACGCCTTCCGCTTCTGCGCACCTCTCACCGCACATGCGGCCACGCAGGTGCTGAAAACTCCTCGCACATGCGACCCCCTGCACACTCCCCTCCAACTCGCACCTGCGCAAGCCAGCCCGCACCTACGATCAAAGCTCCACAGGTGCGGTTACACCAGTAGAGGTCCAACTTCAGCAATCACTCAACTTCAACTTTTGATCCGTTAACAATCCGAAATCAACCCAAGGCCCACGGGACCTCAACTAAATATACCAACAAGTCCTAAAACCTCATACAAACTTAGTTGAGCCCTCAAATCACATCAAACAACTTCAAAAACATGAATCGCACCCCAATTCAAGCCTATTGAAACTAAGAAAATTCAACTTCTACAAATGACGACGAAACTTATCAAAACAGGTCCGATTGACCCCAAATTTTGCAGACAAGTCATAAATGATATTACGAACCTACTCCAACTTCCGAAATTGAAATTCGACCCAAACAAAGTTACAATCAAGAACATTATTATTTGTCGTGCATTGATGATCTATTTGACAAGCTTCAGGGAGCGAGGGTGTTCTCTAAGATTGACTTGAGGTCTGGGTATCACCAGTTGAAGATTCGGGACTCGGATATTCTAAAGACAACATTCAGGACTCGTTATGGTCATTATGAGTTCCCCATGATGTCTTTTGGGCTGACCAACGCCTCGGTAACATTCATGCATCATATGAATAGTGTATTTCAGCCTTATCTCGACTCGTTTGTCATAGTGTTCATTAATGATATCTTGGTGTACTATCGTAGCCAGGAGGAACATGCCCAGCATTTGAGGATTGTGTTGCAGCGGTTGAGGGAGGAGAAGCTTTATGCTAAGTTCTCCAAATGTGAGTTTTGGCTTAGTTCGGTGGCGTTCTTGGGGCACGTGGTGTCCAGTGAGGGTATTCAGGTGGATCCGAAGAAGATAGAGACGGTTCAGAGTTAGCCCAGACCATTCTCAACTATATAGATTCAGAGATTTCTTAGCTTGGTCGGTTATTATCGTCGTTTCATGGAGGGTTTCTCGTCTATCGCATTGCCTTTGACCAAATTGACTCAAAAGGGTGCTGTTTTCATTTGGACGGATGAGTGTAAGGAGAGCTTTCAGAAGCTAAAGACCGCCTTGACTACAACTCCAGTTCTAGTTTTACCTTCAGCTTCAGGCTCTTATATAGTGTATTGTTATGCTTCTCGGATCGGTATTGTATGTGTTTTGATGCAGGAGCGTAGAGTGATTGCTTATGCTTTGCATCAGTTGAAGCCCCATGAGAAGAACTACCCTGTCCATGATTTGGAGTTAGCTGCCATTGTTCATCCTTTGAAGATTTGGAAGCATTATATCTACGGTGTGTCTTGTGAGGTGTTTACAGATCATCGGTGTCTCCATCACTTGTTCAAACAGAAGGATCTACATTTGAGGCAGCGGAGATGGTTGGAGCTACTAAAGGACTATGATATCACTATTCTGGATTATCCCGGGAAGGATAATGTGGTTACCGATGCCTTGAGTAGAGAGGCGGTGAGTGTGGGTAGCCTTGTATTCATTCATGTTGGTGAGAGACCTCTTGCAGTTGATGTTGAGGCCTTGGCCAACCAGTTCGTGAGATTAGATGTTTCGGATACCAGTCGGGTTCTAGCTTGTGTAGTTTCTCGGTCTTCCTTATATGATCGCATCAGAGAGCGCAAGTATGATGATTCCCATTTACTTGTCCTTAAGGACACGGTTCAGCATGGTGATGCCAGAGATGTTACTATTGGGGATGATGGAGTATTGAGGATGCAAGGTTGGATTTCTGTGTCTAATATGGATGGGCTACATGAGTTGATTCTTGAGGAGGCCCACAGTTCGCGGTTCTCCATTCATCCGGGTGCCACAAAGATGTATCAGGACTTAAGGCACCATTATTGGTGGAAAAGAATGAAAAAGGATATAGTGGGGTTTGTAGCTCGGTGCCTCAGCTGTCAGCAGGTGAAGTATGAGCATCAGAGACCAGACAGATTGCTTCAGAAGTTAGAGATTCTAGAGTGGAAATGGGAGCGGATCACCATGGATTTTGTAGTTGGCCTCCCACGAACTTCGAGAAAGTTTGATGCTATTTGGGTGATTGTGGATCGGCTAACCAAGTCCGCACACTTCATTCCTGTTGGGACTACTTATTCTTCGGAGCGGTTGGCTGCGATTTACATCCGAGAGATTGTCCGCCTCCACGGCGTGCTAGTGTCCATCATTTCAGATCGAGGCACACGGGTTTGGAGATACGTGTAGCGAGAGTTGGGTACCCAAGTTGAGTTGATGTTTCACCCTCAGAAGGACGGACAATCCGAGCGCACTATTCATATATTGGAAGACATGCTACGCGCTTGTGTCATTGATTTTGGGGGTTCATGGGATCAGTTTCTGCCGCTCGTGGAGTTTGCCTACAACAACAGCTACCAGTCGAGTCTTCAGATGGCTCCATATGAGGCTTTGTATGAGAGACAATGTAGATCTCCTGTGGGTTGGTTTGAGCTGGGTGAGACTAGGCTATTGGGTACTGACTTGGTTCAGGATGCTTTGGACAAGGTTAAATTGATTCAGGATCGGCTTCGCACGGCGCATCTTAGACAGAAGAGTTATGCCGACAGGAAGGTCCGTGATGTTTCTTACATGGTTGGGGAGAAGGTTCTGCTCAAGGTTTCACCCATGAAGGGTGTTATGAGGTTCGGGAAGAAGGGCAAGTTGAGCCCTCGATATATTAGGCCATTTGAAGTACTTCATAGGATTGGAGAGGTGGCTTACAAGCTTGCCTTGCCACGTAGTTTGTCGAGTGTGCATCCAGTATTTCATGTTTCTATGCTCCGAAAGTATGTCGGTGATCCGTCTCATGTTTTGGATTTCGGCACAGTTCAGTTGGATGGTGATTTGACTTATGATGTGGAACCGATGACCATTTTGGATCGATAGGTTCGAAAGTTTAGGTCATAGGACATAGCTTCGATGAAGGTGCAGTGGAGAGGTCATCCAGTTGAGGAAGCTACTTGGGAGACCGAGCGGGAGATGCGGAGAAAATAGCACGGACAACTCACGTGCTATAGTATCAATATCTGGATCCGCACGGACAACTCACGTGTTATAGTATTAATAATCTCACATCAGGCCCTCGACCTCACTCAGTCATCAATCTCTCCAGTCTCTCGGGCTCACTATGTCATGAACCTAGCCCAAAATGATGATGTGATGTATCAACAATTAACAACAGGGACTAAGATATAATATGCAATGAACGTATATGACTGAGTATGAAATTATAATTCAAAAATATAATTCGACAGCAGAAATGACCTCAGTGGGTCCTAATTATACCAGCATTTGCCTAAGCATGATTTCTAACATGAGTCACAGCTCAGTTTCTCTAACACATGATAAATACTGGGAAAAATACAAGTTAATTAACTACACAGCTCTACAAAATAGACTCAGTCTCAATTTTTACGGTGCGCGCCCATACGCCCGTCACCTAGCATGTGCGTCACCTCCAAACAAATCACATAACACGTAATTCAGAGTATTATACCCTCAACACTAAGTTTAGAAGTATTACTTACCTCGTACAAGCCAATTCCAATACCGAGTAAGCCAAGCGATGCTCCAAAAATGCCATCCCACGCGTACCGACCTCCGAACGGCTCAAAACTAGCCAAAAGGAACTCAAATACATCAAATAAAGCCTAAGAAAACAATTCCAAATGGTAAAGGTTGAATCCTTAATCAAAAGCCCAAAATCAGCCAAAAGGTCAACCCGGGCCCGCACCTCGGAACCAGATGAAACTAACAAAATCCGATAACTCATTCAATTACGAGTCCAACCACTAGTTTTATTCAAATCCAGCTCCAAATCAATGTTCAAAACTTAAAAATTCACATTATGAAACTTTAGGCAAACCCCCCCAAATTCCTCTTTAAATTTACAAACCAATTACCAAAAACGAAGATAGATTCATGGAATATAATGAAAACCAAGTGTAGAATACTTACCCCAGTCCTTGTGATGAAAATTGCTTCAAAAGTCGCCACAATCCGAGTCCCACATCTCAAAATATGATAAAAGAACCAAAACCTCGATTTTTATAGCTTCTTCCTAGCGGTTTTCGCATATGCGGTCAAAATGATGCATCTGCGACCTCCGCTTCTACGGATAAAATCTCGCCTCTGCGAAGCCCCATGAAAACCGTCCCTTTCGCACTTGCAGACATTTTCCGTTTCTGCACACGGGCAGGTGCGCCAAACAATTTTTGCTTCTGTGCCACATGCCGCTTCTGCGGTCGGGTCGTTACATCCTCCCCCACTTAAACATACGTTTGTCCTCGAACGTGCCAAGAGTCATTCCAAAGTTATCAATCCTCCGTGTAACCTTACCTTGCACATACCCGGGGGTGAACCCACATCACCCTATTCCATATAGGCCTGACAACCCAACATAATTTAAGATCATTACTTCAACCTAAGCCCGTAAACCACATAATCCAATTTCCAACATCCGAAATTTTTTATAAGTCTCGAATCTCGCATCTATACACTGTATTAGTCTGAACCGACTGCATCAAATCATAACCATAACCTAGAACAAAATCACATGATATACCACATAACTCAAATACTAATAGCAATTACTTCCGATCACAATTGCTACTCAAAACAACTCATTATCGGTAATAACCTCATTTCAAACAAAACCTCATTCAAAAACCTTCGTACACTGTCGACGATGAAATAAGCACGCAGAAACTCATAACCACTCATTAGTTCAACAATCCATGGAGCACCCTCTCCTTTGACAAGAACTATAGCCAATTTCTAAGTCGATCAGCGATAATAACGTTCCAAATATGCTGCAAACAAATCTGATGGCACCCATTCTAGGTCCAATGACCTCATTTTATCAGGCCCAACTATCCTATCAACATGCCACACCAATACTACCTAGAATCACGACCTGTGCAATCCGTGCACAATAAGCAACAACTCAAATGTACCCAAAATGGAAAATGACTCAAACAAGAGAACCATCCCACATCTTCAACAAGTGCCACCACAACCGCAATGCTACAAAGACATCTTACATAGTAGTACCAATATGCACGAATCTAACACAAAGGATCATATCTCAACATGCGTGACCCCATCCAAACACTGGTCTATATGAAATACCTCAAGCCACCATGCTTAAAATCAACAACCACGTGCAATTTGACGCCTAGTAACAAATGTGCATGATCGCAACCACCAAGAAGAAAATAGCACCATACATCATAACCGGACAAAGGCCATAACCAAAGCGTAATCCACCATTCTGAACCCCAATAACCATTCTGCTTGAATTCTGCTATAAGGCCCAAATAGGACCGCACTATGTGTGCATATAAATAACAAATCCAAACCCCTAGTGGCATAGAAAAGTAACACATAGATCATATCAGAGCACGAATAATCTCCACTCTAACTGAATGGCACATCCCCCAACAATAGCAGTATGTAGTCGACCAACATGACCCGATGTAGAATACAAATCCTCGTTGAGCCTACCAATGGGCCCCAAATCAACTATGGTCATCCACAAATAGATAAATAATCCTCCAAAAGTCCATAATGACCTAACCATAACATATACTATCATCTGGATAGCTTTGGCCACGTTTTCACAGTCCACAACCACAAATAGATCTGCTTATGAGAACTCCTGGTCTCTGAATCCGTAGAATACACGAATCACCATATCAACTCCACCGCCCGAATGTCTAACACATCTCTCATACACGATCATCCCACGAGGAATACTTCTAAAATTCTTCCGTGCCACATAACAAAATCTGAATATCAACAGCCAATCAACCATGTGAGTACCGCAATACCAATTAAGTATCCGTACGTCAACACTTAGTGCACTTTCTGAAATGTACGCTCTCCTCAGGAAATACCAAGTGGTAATATCATTCATCTAGTCATCTGAAACCGCCCATGTTGTCTAAGAATTCATGCCCTTCCTTTCAAAACTAAACTGTGACCTTGCACACTCAAATTTTAATTCCCCACAACATACCGCATCTATCATGAATATGAAAAGTACGAGAGTCTCATAATCAATTCTGAGTCACAAGCAAACTACATACTCAATTAGCCAGAAACCTTCTATTGGATCTCATCCAGGAGAAAATCACAACACGCAACATGCTCCTCACGCCGGTAGGAAATATCCATCTCAAACCGTGGTAGCAACCATCGAAACTCTTTGAAACCCATTAACACGCAACCAAGCCATCAGAACCGAATCCCTCTAACTCAACCAAGCCATGCAGGTCTCCAAACCCAAGAGTATTGCCACAAAACACCTGTAGAGACTCACCACATCATAAATACCCCAAGGAACCAATTGTATTTATTGCCTTGCTGCTCCAACCTAATATCAAGTTGTACTATTCCTCTGAGTTCCTTCTGGATTACCCTCAAGGTGACACTTCTTATTGCCAGAACACCACGATCCTTAACCAAAACTCACCCCGCGAGATCCTAAAATAAAACAACACCATCCTAAGGCACATAAGGCATTGTATTCCCTCTTAAGCACTCCAAAAGTGCCACAACCGAGAAACGCACTCTAAAGAGACCTTCTGTAAATCCAAAACTATTTCCTTCACCTTACTGATGCTGAAATGTAGAATCCATAATAATATAGAAATGCCACAAGCCTCGACACCATCCAACTTAAATCTCACATTCTAGCCATATACAAATCTGCAAAATTCTCAATTGCTACATATAAATCTTGAACCCATTAGAACCTTCTCGAGAGTCATCCACTCTGCTCAAATCTCAATTGCACCGGCCAAACGGGTCGAACGACATGTGCCCCATTAGAACAACAACACCCAAAGAAGTAATCTACACCTTTAAGAAACCGAGCAATTTCCTACTGCATGCGCACTACATCTTTCACGAATAACGACTCAATCATTCCATGATTTCCATATACCCATAAGGTGTAACATAACCCGTATCTAGAAATTCCTTTACTCGAGTCATCCTTCATCTCAACCTCTGCAAGTCATAACCGATCCACAAGTATGCTTCAGACCAAAACCAATACTACACGTAACCATGCAATCAAATCGTTGATAGCAAACTCCCCCACTTAACTCAATGCCATAGAATAGAACATCTGATAACTCACCAAACCCATACTCTATTACTGCCATAATACCGCAGGAAGATTCAACTAAATCCTCAAAAGCTCACATAACACAAACCATATAGTACCTCAAATAATCCACTAAGCTCACATACATCCACATGACGATCATGTCAACTTTCTCAACCAAATTCAAATTCAAATCTTAACACATATACCCCGTTGGTAGAAAGAAAACTCTCCACACAATATTATAAGGATCACACCTCCGTAGATTACTCCGCAGGAGATAACCCACCTGCTTAGCCTAAAATCGACATCTATACCCTTTCGCAGCAACAATTACTACACCATCACTGAATCTTCCTGAGTCTGAACTCACAACAAGACATGAAAATCTACTTCACTCCATAATTAATCAACACGAAAAATCTTTCAACACACTCATAACTTGAGGCTATAAGTCACATCAAGACAGGAATCTAGCACCCCATAGTCCTTCTTACATCCCAAGCAAACTAACCTCATCACAATCAAACCATCTGAACACATTCCGCAATCGCATCATGCTCATCATATAGCCATCCGGCCACTCATCGAGTCATAAATTCCACTCATAGGGACGCTATCGATCACATAAGTTCCCAAAAGACCGTGCCCACATAGCCGAAATCTACAAGCTCGAGCTACAGTCAAAACCCGCCCTCAAGTCCTCCAGATTGGCTCATCATCAGCACCCAGAAATGACAACTTGCACCTCATCCATGGAATCACCAGCCGATACCGAGCGCTTACATGCGCACACGGATGCGTGGAGGGAATTCAAAGAGTTATATTTCAAACTTAATCAATTCCGCATGATAAGGAAAGAAAGATGGAAAATTACCCTAAATTCCCTGTAGCCTCTCGAATATAGGTATGAATGTCATCATACCGATCCGCAAGACTCTACTAGACACTTGCTCATGACTTGTAGAACCTATGAACCTAGAGCTCTGATACCTCCTTGTCACGACCCAAAATTCAACTAGTCGTGATGACACCTAACCCAACTCGCTAGGTAAGCCAAATAACAACTATAAAATTCCATGAAATTTAATAAGACAATTAAGTGAAAGAAAATATCTGAATCTTATACATTCCCTAAGGACTGGTAGTATAAATCATGAGCTTCTAAGATTATAATTTACCAAGCTGGTATGAAATAAATACATCATCTGTTTGAAATGTACATAAATAATTTTTTATAAATATATGGCTATCATGAACAAGAAGCAGCTACAATCGGAATGCATGTACGTCTTTAAATCCCGCTCCCATCGATCACAGCAACATCAACATCCAATATCTGCACGCAAGGTGCAGAAGTATAGTATGAGTACAACCGACCCCATGTACTCAATAAGTAACAAATCTAACCTTAGGTTGAAAGTAGTGACGAGCTGGAACACATGTCAAAGTCCAACACCAATAGCCAATAACATCTCATAACAATATAATAAAAGTGGTACAAAAAATAACTCAGAAATATAATGTTCATCTCGTTCACGGTTTCAGAAAATAGACATGCTTTTCAAGTATAACAATGAAAACCCAAATCTTTTACCGAAAGTACCAAAATATGAGAAGGTTTGTAAAATCATGATTTTACTTCCAAAACATTTCAACAGGTAAATGTTTCATTCTCAAAAGGCATGAGGAAAAGTACATTTATATGCCTAGATGCCAATGTGTATGAGAATTCATGCATGACGTGATACCGTACAACATGAGGAAAAATGCATCTATATGCTTGTATGTCAAGTGCGCATGTCGAATGTAGTACAACAGAGTGAACAACCATATGCATACTCTCAGAGTATCAATCCACTTAGTCCTCCCAATCACTCGGCACTCGCACTCAATAGGTATATGCGCTCACTTTGGATGTGCAGACTCCAGAGGGGCTCCTTCAGCCTAAGCTCTATAATCCGCACGGACAATTCACGTGCTATAGAATCAATATCTGGATCCGTACAGATAACTCACGTGCTGCACGGACAACTCACGTGCTATAGTATCAATATCTGGATCCGCACGGATAACTCACGTGCTATAGTATCAATAACCTTACAATCAGGCCCTCGGCCTCACTCAGTCATCAATCTCTCCAGTCTCTCGGGCTCACTATGTCATGAAACTAGCCCAAAATGATGATGTGATGTATCAACAATTAACAACAGGGACTGAGATATGATATGCAATGAATGTATATGACTAAGTACGAAATTATAATTTAAAAATATAATTCGACATCAAAAATGACCTCAGTGAGTCCCAATAATACCAGCATTTGCCTAAGCATGATTTTTAACATGAGTCACAACTCAGTTTCTCTAACACATGACAAATACTTGGAAAAATACAAGTTAATTGACTACACAACTCTACGGAATCGACTGAGTCTCAATTTCTATGGAGCGCACCCACACGCCCGTTACCTAGCAAGAAGAAAGAGGACAGTACACAATGTTATGACTTCTGAGAGAGTGATACATTAAGCAAGAAGACAGTACACTAGGATACATTCATACTGCTATTCCTGAAGGTGCTTGAGGTTCACGGTTGGGAGGGGGGGGGAGGAGGGATTTGGATGAGATAGAGAAATTGGGGAGGGGGAAATGAACAATGTTATGACTTCTGAGAAAGGGATATCGCAGGGAGTAGGGTTTTTTCTGGGGAGATTTTCAGAGGGAAATTTTGGGGGGAAGTTTTGCAAAACAATTTCTCTTTTGAAATTAGTAAGTAGTAGTTTCCTTTTTTACCAAGGAAGAAAAAATAGTAATTTGTTTACATTTATTATAAATGTCACTAACTAAATGTCATTTTTGTTATTTTTAATTAAATGTCAGTATTTTTGTAACATTTTCCAATAAATGTCGATAAATTATCTTTTTTCCGACATTTATTATAAAGTCATTAATTAAATATCGTGGTAGTTCATATTTGTTGTAGTGTACCCATTCCAAAAGAACAAAACATTTATACCAAATTGCCATTTTACACAACTAAAAATTTAAATAACAGAAAAAATCATATAAGTATTTCTTGCCAAACATATATATCAAAATCAGATAGAATTCCATACATGCATGTAGCAAATCTAGGCAATAAAAAAAAAATTGAATCAAATATGGACAAACTTTCAGAAAAAATTAGAAGTGAAACTAGAACACGGTGCAAGAGAAAGAACCAAGAGAGAAAAGTTACCATACTAGAAGATTATAACAAGCAGAAGGTAAAAGCAAAAAAGGACAAAACTCATGAAAGAATTCTGAACATTGAAAGCAGAGAAAACTCCAATATAGAGATCCAGAGAAGCCCACAATAATTGAAAAACTTACCAAAACAAAAAGATTACATCTTGAATTCTTGAAATAGCGAAACAAGTAGAAAATCACAAAAAGGAATTGAGGAGAGAGAATTGGAGTGGAGAGATGGATAATCGGAGAGTTTGTATCTGAAATAGTAAAGTACACGTGGTTTTGGTAAAGTAAAGGTGCGGTACACATGTCAATTCGCTAATAAGACAGGCTCAAATAAAAGTATAATACACAATGCATTTTGTACAATTCAGGATTGATGTGTTGTACAGCCTTAGCCGCTTATATATAGTAGTAATAGTAAAGTAATAATCAGACCACATATACAAATATACATCATGTTATCTAGTTAGACGCAAGCAGGCTCTGGTACCAACTGATGAAAAACAAGTATGAACAGCGGAAGCAAATAGCCAAGATCACTTGCATATAATATAGACAACACATAATCACTGATTTTACTCAAAAATATATCTCTTGAAGCGTGACCGTTATCGCGAAAAGAGCCTTCAAGTCATCTTCCAATTCCACAGTCTTTTGTTGTGTGACCCGAATAATGCCCGAAATTAGCAAAATTCGTGTGGGCGAATTTCTCCTTGGAAAACCATGTAGTAAAAATATTTTCTCCTTATGGAATAAGACCTCTTAATATAGCCACAGGTTTTAGGGTTTAAAACCTTTTCCTAAACCTGTTGGGTCTTCCTTTTCCACCAAGAAATATGATTTTTTTTAATTCCTAATTATTCAGGCACAACAGGGACCACAATATCTAATTAATGAGACTTCTTATTATGGACTTAATTCAAAATATCCGAATTAATACTGCTATAATAAATTACGAATTATTCCACTAAAAATTCGTAACTGCACTTCTCAGTTCAATTTTAAAATTCTTTCATTAAACCTTATTTAGCTCCCCGTGTTAAGATTCAGATACTAATCAAATAAATTAAATTACTGATAATTTAATTCATTGATTATTTTCTTTAGACTTTTGCTTAACTTATATCATGTGACGGATACAAAATCCACTTGCAGGGTTTACACATGAAAACTTATAAGCTTTCATAAAGGTGTATCATCTATCTCTAGACCAAGATATGGATTCCTTCAACTAACTATTATTTCGCCAATGTATATCATCATTGTCCAATTTACCAGGTATATTGACCCACAAAAATATCTCGCCTTTTAATAAATCAAAACAATAAATAATATACACAACCAATAACAATTATATCAAGATTAAGAGTATAAGTACGTTTAGTGGCTAGAGAAGTTATTTTATTAAGTCAGTATAAAATACTTATCCCTACTTGGTCCGTTCAATACATACAAATTGTACTAGCACAAGAAGTCAGAATTAAATTATTCCCATAATCAAGATATCTTTGACAAGTACCGAACGCAATGCTCCGGATGATAGTTTTATGGCCCATCTCTATGGGATGATGGATTTGCAGCTAAGGATAGGAGGTCAGCCAACCACATCTGAGGAGAGGACCTTATTGGAGCGGCGGTACCCGCTCAACACTCATGGCCAGCAGCTGGTTGGGATAGGTGATGGCTACAGACTCCCCGATGATGAGGATATCAACACTCCTGAGCAGCCTTAGGTCGAGCCGGAGCAGTCAGATGATGAGGACGATGATGATGAGGAGGAGGAAGCACATGATGAAGAGTGGAGAGCCTCAGAGGATGAAGACGCAATTTGATCAGGGAGTTTCCTTGCACCCTACTCATTTTTCTTGTTTTGTCAATTTGTGTATGCACTGAGGATAATGCATGATCTAAGTGTGGGGTGGGGACTTGTAGAAATTACTTCTAGTTGTTTGTTTTGTTGTTTTAGTAAGTGTCGTTTTCGTTAGCAACTTGTTTTAGTTATTTGTTTTAAGAATTTTGTTTAGTGATTTGTTTTTGTTATTTGTTTAGTTATTAAAAAAAACATAACTGGACTCTTCCCGACGATGGATCTCCTAGATAGTTTTCCTGAGGGAAAGTCTAGAGAAAAAAAAAGAAGATTTTTTTAGGTAATGTAGTAATTCCCCCTTGGTTTTTCTTTGGGCCGCGGTTCTTTTCCAAGAGCTTTTAGTTGAACCGGGTGTAGTTAGTTTTAATTTTTAGAAGTAGGAACCACGAAGCTATGCATTTAATTGTAGCAATATCTCTTAGCTTTGTTATGCCTTGAGAATAGTTAGGACTATGGTCGTGACGCTTAGGCTCGGTTTTTGACTCTAGCATAAATACCTTAAATCGTAGATTCCTAATTTTGCTTAACTGCTTTGACTGGAGTGTCGCGATGAAACCAATCCTGAGTGAGTTATGTGCCATGTGTGCGAGAGTTTTGTATGTATTCTGTGCATTGCATTCGATGTCTAGAACTTGCCCTGTGTGTGCAAAGTGAAATAGTAGTCTTGTTCATTCTGAGAAGTGATATAGGCGTTTCTTTGTGAAGCCAGATATATATAGTTTACCCACCTAAAAGTTATGTAACGTAGTTAACCCCTTTGAGCCTATAATCCTGTTTCTTTGGCAACCACACTACAAGCCTTACCCAATTGTTTGAATTAACCATCTATTTAAACCGTTTCACCTCTAATGAGCACTTGAATTGTTATGAACTTTGTAAAAGTAAAAGAGTAGGATGGTTGGTTTGGCTTTTGAGTGAAACTAATGAAATAAGGAGAAAGGTGCATTGTTTTGAAAAATTAAGAGCCGCTTGAATTGAAAAAGAAAACAAAAAGACAAAAATTGTTGTATTGCTATGAAAAAGAATATTCTTAGATAAGTGGTGACTCTTAGTGTAATTGTGCTTAAAGAAGTATGGGGTAATATACATTGATGTGAAGGTGGAGTTTTGGTTTGACATAAGTATGGGCTGGAATGTTAAAGTATATGTATTAAAGTGCCTAGGGAGGTGTAGTCACTCACAAATCCAAATATATCCTACTCGACCCGTGGCGTACATTACAACCAATCAAAGTCCTATTTGATCTTAGACTAAATAAGATCGATTAATAGAGTATTACACTACGGGCAAGCCTATGGTGCCTCATTTGTGGCATATGAATGTTATTTCTGAGAGCGAGTGAATTTTTTCCTATCTTGAGTTCCTACGTTCTTAAAATTCATCGTGTGTGGAACTGAGCTCTTTGTTGGGTGAGGGCACGTGATTCATAAAGGAAAGGTAATGTCATTGACCTCCATGTTAGACTAAGTAAGTAATTTGTGAATAAGTCATGGTATGTGAGTCAAATCTTGAGGCGAGGATATTACACCGTGGTGCTTAGACTATTTTAAATATTCTTGGTGCAAGGAGTTAAGGGAATTGCTTAGTGAGGTTGTGTCTATAAGTTGGTCTGATTGCTCGAGGACGAGCAATGTTTAAGTATGGGGTATTGATGTGTGGCTATAATTCATGGTTTAGCACACTATTCGCCTTGCATTTTATACGCTTTAATGATAAATTACACTTTATTTACTCGTAATGAATGCCATTTTATGTGTGTAGGTGAATTGGAGATGAAAGTAGAGAAAAAAGGATATTTAAAAGTCAAAAGCGTGCTCGGGAGGAGTTGAAAAGGAGAAGCCGACGAAGCCAGGTACACTAAGCGTTATACCTGGCAAAGCCAGGCCTAGTGCAGGCCTTGTACCTGGCGACACCAGGCTAAGGCCAGGTGATAAACCTGGCGAGGTGAGGCAGGAGCGAGATAGACCAGGCTTTATACCTGGCGACGCCAGGCTTGGGGCGAGGTACACCAGGCGTTAGGCCTCGCGAGGCCAGGTCTGGGCACTCACAGTCTGAGTTTTGAAGACTTATTTCGTCTCTAGGTTTGACTAGGACTTTTCCTACACGTTTAGGTCTTTTTCTACACATATAAATAGACCTAAAAATGCCATTTTGGGGGACTTTTGCAATCAGAGGCAAGAATAGCTTGTGGAATCACCTGTTGGGAGTTAGAATCATCGATTTCTATATCCTTTCATCTTTACTTGAACCTATTGAAGGATAATTTTCTTGTTACGTTAATATAAATTTGCCATAGTATTTTCTCTATTTGTTCAACTATACTATTCATGTGGTTGATTGAAGGGCCCTTAATTAGCTGTGCCTATTTAGTATGTATTACTCGGGAGAGAGTGCATATTTAGGTAGTTGTTGAACAACATCACTCCTAACATATATGAGGGATCAATACGAAGGTTTTAAAGGTGGGATTAGAGATAATGAAACCTTGGTGCGATCTGAGTGAGCCGTACTTAATGCCAGCTAGCGTAATTCGGCAGAATATGTCTAGTAAATTGTGGTAATTATTCGGGAGAGAGTTACGACAGTTATAGTGCTCATAATCGATAGAGAAGACTTAGGCGAATTTATAGAAAACGTAGTGAAAAAGATTCCGACAATAGGGAAAATCACAACCTTAGATCTTTCTAATTCTTGTTTACAAACCGTTCATAGTTAGTCATTTGTTAGTGCATTTTCATTATGTAATATTTAGTTAATAAACATCCAAATTATTATTCAAATATTTCTGAAGATTGATTGCGTGAATTTATGCGGGTCTAGCAACTGTGGTTGATAGGTTAATTCCCTGTGGGATTCGACTCCGGACTTATTAGCCAGAATATATTTGCGACGACCGCTTGTATTTTTTATAAGACATAGTTGGGCGTGATCACCTCTTCCATCTCAACATTCAAAATCAATTAAGCTATGAACAGACCATGTCCGCTTCACTTTGGGAAAAGATACAACTCATATCAGAAACTTTGATCAAGACATTTTGAATCTCATGTTAATAGAGATGAAATCCAGCAAATCGAGATCTAGGGTTTGAGAACAATCTAGAGAGAGAACCTGCAGATAAAGGAGAACTGTGGTTCAACAATGGGGAAGACAATGGCGCTGTGAGAGAGAGATCATGTAGAGAGAAATAAGATACGGTGATTTTGAGAGGGAATAAACAGAAAGAATGAGAGAAAAAAATATTAGACAGCGTATTTAATGGCTTCACGGTAGGAAGTGACCATAAGTACATATTTTGTTATAAAAACTAAAAGGTAGCTATAGAAAATAATATTTTAAAGGGTTTTTATTTATAATAAATAGGGTATAAAGCTTTGCTATAAGAGGCAAAATTTCCAAAAAAAAAATCACTTCTTTTGCGTCTTTACTGAATTTTGTATTTTAATTTTTCAACGTGAAATATCAGTGTGCTTCTTAATTTTTTTTTCCTGTTCACCAGTAGAAAAGAAAAAGGAAAAAAACAACTAAAGAAATGTAAATATTCAGAAATCAATGTAGATCGAACTAATAGATGCATGATATGTTTGTGCATATAGACTTTTCTCACTTGATCATTATATATATATATATAAATGGTTGTTTGCATCAAATTATAATTATATATATATATATATATAAATGGTTGTTTGCATCAAATTATATTAACTAATTAACATGGTTAAATGACTTAATAATATATATATATATAATTATTTTATTAAGTCATTTAACCATGTTAATTAGTTAATATAATTATTTTATTAAGTCATTTAACCATGTTAATTAGTTATGAAAGACAAATATCTTACATATTTATTGATTTGATATAAATAGCGATGTCTATACAAATTATTTAGGGGAAAATATTTTATACACTCGATGATATGCATCAAAGCAATAAGTACATAACAAGCGTCTTTTGCATAAGATATAGCATCTTATCATTGTTAATAAATGTAGATTCTCACATCAATATATAAATTAATTGTTATAAATTAATATAATTTTGTACATGCACCGTTTCGTGCAAGCTTTTTCCCTACTTACCCCTATCTCTTATTTTTTCTCTCTTTATGTTGCAGCTTTGCATTATAGTGGGTGTACTTTTGACTCTAACATCTCCCATTGGTGGATTATGGAGTATCATCAAATCAGCCAAGACTTATCACTTCTACACCTGATCGATACGGCCAATCTGAGTTTTTAGATGTTAAATTATGTGCTATATCCTGCCTGTTTATTGTAAGGCAGAGATGCAGAATTTTAGGATAATTCTTTCAGTTTCAGAAGAGCTTTTATATATGGAAGTTTGCTAAAGTTTGAATTGTAATTTTTGGACAATTGAACAGTTTTTCTAATCAAAGTTCCATCACAGGGATAGAGGAGTTAGGCCAGACTCCAACATGCGTATTCCAAAAATCACAATTACACGAAGGAGGATATAAACCTTGACCTCAATTACAAAGTGTAGATTGGTGGAACCCAATCTAGTTTGTGGTTGATCACAAAGGAATTCCTTGAGAGTTGAGGACACCTTCTTATAAGTTGGATAGTTCATATCATACATTACTACATACAATCTAGTCATAAATACTCTAAGCAATGCACTGCCAAGAGATATCATCATTAACAACAAAATGATTTCTTTTGGGCTCGAATCGAAAATTTGGTAAACCATCCTGTTCTAAATTCATTGAAGCCCTAACATTTCTATGCAGTGAAATAATTTCATTGAAGATAGCACAATTATGTGAGTTTACTCCTAGGTTAGCAAGTTGATCTGCGACCATGTTGCCTTCTCTAAATGCGTGTGTAAACTTGAAATCTCCAGTCGTAGTTACCACTCAAATTAAATATGCTCAATAATATGTTTGATTTGCCAAGAAGGTACCATCTTTCTATTAATTATGTTGACAGTAAACATTGAATCAGATTCCACATGAACTTTCAGAAAACCAGAATTACTACATAAACTTAATACCATGCAATAGTGCCTTGGCTTCTATTAAACTGGCCATAGAATTCTGCAAAAGCCTTCATCATGTTGCCGCGATGATCACTAATGATATCCCCTCCTCCTACTGAACCAAGATTACCTTTGTTGCATCCATCAACATTCAATTTTACCCAACCCCTATCGGGTTTGTTCCATTTAATAGCCTGGGAGTGAATAGAAAATTGTTACTTCTCCACATACTTACACTTGTCGATCCAGAGTTGTGAAAATTTTAGAGTAGGAAATTGACAATTAAGGATTAATGTTAAGCACTTTGAGACGATGATATGCCACCCTGACATGGATTTATTATCAAACCTTGCTGCATATCTGTTCAACCATATTTTCCAACAAATCATAGACGGTATACATTGGAGTAACACTGAGTGAACTCCATTTCTTTCTTTAGCTAACCACCAATTCATGATGGTTTGTCTTAGATGACCAGTGCTAAATCAAACCCCAAAAAATAATTACGTTTGAAGAACCAAACCTGTCTAGCAATTTGGCTATCTCTGAATATATGGGACATTGTTTCCTCCTGTGTCTAGTACAACAACTACAAACAGAAGGGATTAGAATCCCAATTTTCTTAATTGCATCATATCACGACCCAAAATTCTAACCTGTCATGATGGCGCCTATCGTGGTACTAGGCAAGCCGTTCTTTCGAAATAATTCCAACACCTTTAACAGAAATGAATTAAAGCAGTTTAAATAATAAAAGTTTTAATAAAACAGGGATAGAAACCCAAAACACAACGCGGAAGTTCCCAACTATCGGGGTGTCACAGAGTACATGAGGATCTATATATCACAAGCCTAGAATATACTGTCTATGATAGTCTGAAGTTAAATACAATAAATGGAAAGATAGGAATGGAGTGAGAAGGTCTGTGAAACGCCGGGCAGCTACCTTGGAATCTCCAAAAGATCAACTGTGCGATAGAATCAACACCCACCGTGTCCGGAAATACCTGCATCTGCACATGAAGTACAGGATGTAGCGTGAGTACAACCAACTCAGTAAGTAACAATACTAAATAAAGAACTGAAAGTAGTGACGAGCTTCACAGTTATAGTCCAATTACAGTAATTTCAACATAGGGAGGTAGGCATGCTTTCAAGTTTGACAATTAAGACCAAAACAGTAAATTCATGTCAAGTTCAACTAAAACAGAAGATAATATCTCTAAAAAATTTCAAGACAGTGATATATGACAGGTGAAGTGCAAACATAATGAAGTCAATGCATCCTCTCAGAGCAATAGTCACTCAGTCCTCCCATTCACTCCAACCTCACATTCACTCTTTCCTCACAGTCACTCATTTCTCTCAATCACTTAGCACCCGGCACTCGGCACTCAGTAGGTAGATGCGCTCACTGGGGATGTGTACAGACTCCGGAGGGGCCCCTTCAGCCCAAGCGCTATAACAAGTCAATCATGGCATACCTCAGTGAAACATGTTTCAGCGTGAAACCCGATCCCATAATGTGACTATGTACAAAACAACAATTTAGCAGATAATTCAATATGTACACGACCTCTATGGGTCCCTACAGTGCCAACACATAGTCTAAACATGATTGCTAACATGATTTGTGGTTCAATTTCTCTAATATATGGAGAATGTACAGACAACAACAGATTACTCAATTACACAGTTCCATGAAATTTGACCAAGTCACAATTCTTACGGTGCACACCCACACGCCCGTCACCTAGCACATGTGTCACCTCAAAACTAAATACATGACACATAATACGGGGTTTCGTACCCTCAGAACCAAATTTAGAACTGTTACTTACCTTAATCCTAGCAAATCTCTACTCCAACACACTCTTGCCTCGCGAAATGGCCTCTGAATGCCTCGAATCTTGCCTCGCGAACCCTTGTTTTAATAATCTGCCCAGCACTTTCGCTTCTGCGGCGTCGTAGAAGTGACATCACACACGCATCTGCGGCTCATTCCGCTCTTGCGGTCCCTCACTCCGCTTCTGTGTACTCACTTCTGCGAGAACCCAAGCCGCCTCTGCCGACAAAGCCCATCTGCCCAGTTTCGCTTTTGCGGTTCCCCTGCCGCATTTGCGGTATGCGGAACTCACTATCGCACCTGTGTGCCTTCCGCTTCTGCGAACCTCTCACCTCACATGCGGCCACGCAGGTGCTGAAAACTCCTCGCACAAGCGACCCCCTGCACACTCCCCTCTAACTCGCACTTGCGCAAGCCAGACTGCACCTGCGATCAAAGCTCCACAGGTGTTGTTACACCAGTAGAGGTCCAACTTCAGCAATCACTCAACTTCAACTTTTGATCCGTTAACCATCTGAAATCAACCCGAGGCCCGCGGGACCTCAACTAAATATACCAACAAGTCCTAAAACCTCATACAAACTTAGTTGAGCCCTCAAATCACATCAAACAACTTCAAAAACATGAATCGCACCCCAATTCAAGCCTATTGAAACTAAGAAAATTCAACTTCTACAAACGACGACGAAACTTATCAAAACAGGTCCGATTGACCCCAAATTTTGAACACAAGTCACAAATGACATTACGGACCTACTCCAACTTCCGAAATTGGAATTTGACGCAAACAAAGTTACAATCAAGAACAAGTATTATTTGTCGTGCATTGATGATCTATTTGACCAGCTTCAGGGAGCGAGGGTGTTCTCTAAGATTGACTTGAGGTCTGGGTTTCACCAGTTGAAGATTCGGGACTCGGATATTCTAAAGACAATATTCAGGACTCGTTATGGTCATTATGAGTTCCCCATGATGTCTTTTGGGCTGACCAGCGCCCCAGTAACATTCATGCATCTGATGAATAGTGTATTTCAGCCTTATCTCGACTCGTTTATCATAGTGTTCATTGATGATATCTTGGTGTACTATCGTAGCCAAGAGGAACATGCCCAGCATTTGAGGATTGTGTTGCAGCAGTTGAGGGAGGAGAAGCTTTATGCTAAGTTCTCCAAATGTGAGTTTTGGCTTAGTTCGGTGGCGTTCTTGGGACACGTGGTGTCCAGTGAGGGTATTCAGGTTGATCCGAAGAAGATAGAGACGGTTCAGAGTTAGCCCAGACCATTCTCAGCTATAGAGATTCAGAGCTTTCTTAGCTTGGTCGGTTATTATCGTCGTTTCATGGAGGGTTTCTCGTCTATCGCATTGCCTTTGACCAAATTGACCCAAAAGGGTGCTGTTTTCAGGTGGACGGATGAGTGTGAGGAGAGCTTTCAGAAGCTAAAGACCGCCTTGACTACAACTCCAGTTATAGTTTTACCTTCAGCTTCAGGCTCTTATGCAGTGTATTGTTATGCTTCTCGGATCGGTATTGTATGTGTTTTGATGCAGGAGGGTAGAGTGATTGCTTATGCTTCGCATCAGTTGAAGCCCCATGAGAAGAACTACCCTGTCCACGATTTGGAGTTAACTGCCATGGTTCATCCATTGAAGATTTGGAGGCATTATCTCTACGGTGTGTCTTGTGAGGTGTTTATAGATCATCGGTGTCTCCAGCATTTGTTCAAACAGAAGGATCTAAATTTGAGGCAGCGGAGATGGTTGGAGCTACTAAAGGACTATGATATCACTATTCTGGATTATCCCGGGAAGGATAATGTGGTTACCGATGCCTTGAGTAGAAAGGCGGCGAGTATGGGTAGCCTTGCATTCATTCATGTTGGTGAGAGACCTCTTACAGTTGATGTTCAGTCCTTGGCCAACCAGTTCGTGAGATTAGATGTTTTGGATACCAGTCGGGTTCTAGCTTGTGTAGTTTCTCGGTCTTCCTTATATGATCGCATCCGAGAGTGTCAGTATGATGATTCCCATTTACTTGTCCTTAAGGACACGGTTCAGCATGGTGATGCCAGCGATGTTACTATTGGGGATGATGGAGTATTGAGGATGCAAGGTCGGATTTCTGTGTTGTCACGACCCCAAATTCCCTCCGTAGGATGTCGTGATGGCACCTAGTCTCTAAGACTAGGTAAGCCTATCAATGCGGAATAATAATAAATATCTGAAATAAATAAACTATAATTCAACAATTTCAACTCCCAAAACCCGGTAGAAATAAGTCACAAGCTTCTAAGAATTTATTCTCAATGTCTCTATATGTCAAGGTCTAAATAAAATATAAGGAAGCAACATAAAATGATAGAAGGGGACTCCGGAGTCTGCAAACGCTGGCAGATATACCTCGAAGTCTCTGTGCGCATGTAACTCACTGACGTCTAGGCTGGTAAAATGTACCTGGATCTGCACAAAAAGATGTGCAGAAGCGTAGTATGAGTACACCACAGCGGTACCCAGTAAGTGCCAAGCCTAACCTCGGTAGAGTAGTGACGAGGTCAGGTGAGGCCCTACTGGAATATAATAATAGCATGGTAAAATGTTTATCAATGTAGTAAAATAAAATAACATTGGAAATGAATCAAATAGTATGTCACATTTAATGATATCAAATAATTACAAATAATATCTCGTGGAATCAAAACAAAATTTCCTTCAACTTTATGAAAATCACAATAATTAATCGAAAGCAACTATGGCCATAAATCAATATCAACAAGGGCACTCCCGAGGTACCACCTAGTAGTCCCAAATCATAAATAAATTCACAATATCTCATTTCCTTATATCACCGCGGGAGCCTTCACAATTTATTTAAAGAAAACATTTTTTTCTGAAATAGCATCCCGCGTTTTAGCCACCCTTATCATACCGCATGACTTCTAGTAGTCACCCCTACTAGCCACGCGTATCAAGCCACCCTTATCTCACCGCATGCGTTTCAACACCCAGACCTTATACCACCGCATGCGTATCAATATCACAATATATCACAATTTGTACCTCAAGTGCTCAAATAATTTAACTTGCCAAAATAATTCAACAATAATATTTTTCCATAATAAAGAGCTCACGGCTCATGCCAAAATAAATCATCAATAATAATTTGCCACAATAAAGAGCTCACGGCTCATGTCAAAATAATTCAACAATAATATTCTTCCACAATAAAGAGCTCACGGCTCCCTCACAATGAGTATAAAAATATTCAGGAGTAAATAATTTAGGAAAATAACATTTCAAAATCTTTACTACGTTGCTTCAATATCAAGTTTAAAAATGTCAAATACTTCATATTAATAATATTTAATTTAAAGAAAATCAACCTTCAAATAATGCGCAGAATAAAAGAAACCAAGTTTCAACTAAACAGGTAAAACAATTAGTAAGAAAAGATCAAACAAATTTGAAGTATATATCTCAGATCAATGATGAAGAATATAACAAGATAAAATAATTTAATAAATGCGCAATAGTGATCTACACAATTTAAAAATATAATCTTTCGCAATTTAGCCCGTGTACACACTCGTCACCTCGTACACATGACTTTCAACACATTTCAATAATCACATCAATATCAATCCTAGGGAAAATTTCCCTCACACAAGGTTAGACAAGTCACTTACCTCGACTTGCTGCAATTTAACCAAGTATTATGTTTTTTCCTCGAATTTCTCACTCCGATTAACTCGTATCTAGTCATAATTAATTCGATACAGTCAACAAAAATTATAGTAATCAATTTCATAAGAAAATATTACATTTTCATTAAAATCCGAAATTAGCTCAAAATTTGCCCGTGGGGCCCACATCTCGGAATCCGGCGAAACTTATAAAATCCGATAACCCATTCAATTACGAGTCCACCCATACCAATTTTACCAAAATCCAATAACAACTCGACCTCCAAATCTTAAATTTTCATTTTTGGAAGATTTTGCAAAAATCTTGATTTCTTCCATTTAAATCCGAAATTAATGATGAATATGACCATAGATTTATGAAATATAATCACATTTGGATATAGGACACTTACCCAAGTTGAAGTCTTGAAGAAATCCTCAAAATCTCCCAAGAACCGTGCTCCAAAACTCCAAAACGAAATGAAGGAAATGACCATTTTTGGTCCTTAAGTTTCTGCCCCAAAAATACTATTCCGGTCGCTAAAAGTCCAGTCCCATCGCTAAAAGTGTCACATCTGGTCGCTAAAGGTGCACACCAGGACTATTTACACCAGCAGTTTTATTTCACTAAATTAAACTCAATCGCGACTTGATGAAATTAGACCAAACTTTCCAGATCACTCCTATAATTTATTATCAAAATGTTGAAAGTCTCAAAATCGAATTTCGATCTCTAGAACTAAAAATGGACTTTTGGATCATTACATACTTATGTTGAAAACATCAAACTCTTCCTCGACAGCCTGTAGTGTATCAATCATAACTTCTTGTACTCAACTCCAACTGCCAAACGGTTTAAAGTTCTGCAAACTAGATACAAAGTACTACAACTTTCATGTTTTTTTCATCGCCCAACTCCTTATAGATTGCGAGATATAAGCTCCCAAAGTCAGCCCTGTGCAGCAGAAATTTCTAGCGATGCACACTGCTGTAGCCAAAATCTGCAGTACTAGCTTCAGTCAATCGATCATAATATTTTGTATAAATGTCTGAATGATAAATGGTTTATCATTCTGGAAACTAGAATCAAAGGGCTACAACTTTCATGTTTTGATAATGT
This sequence comes from Nicotiana tomentosiformis, assembly GCF_000390325.3. NCBI lineage: Eukaryota > Viridiplantae > Streptophyta > Magnoliopsida > Solanales > Solanaceae > Nicotiana > Nicotiana tomentosiformis. The sequence continues at coordinate 74,892,418 of NC_090823.1, read as the reverse complement.
TCATATTTCTTATAGATTTCGAGATATAAGCTTCCAAAGTCAGCTCTGCGATTGCACCGGTTGCTGTCCAAAAATAGCTTCTGCAGCAGAAATATTCCAGCAGTTCCTTTTTGTCCGAAATCCATTCCGTTAACCTTCCGAAATCCACCCGAGACCCTTGGGACCTTAACCAAATATACCAACATGTCCCAAAATACAATATGAACTTAGTTGAGGCTTCAAACCATGCCAAACAACGCCGAAATTACGAATCACGCATCGAATCGAATTATGAGTTTTCAAATCTTTCAACTTCTATATTTTGCGCCGAAACATATCAAATCAATTTCGATTGACCTCAAATTTTGCACACAAGCTATAAATGACATAATGGATTTATGAAAATTTTAAGAATCGGATTTCGACCCCGATATCAAAAAGTCAACCCCTCGGACAAACTTCCCAAAAATTCAACTTTCGGCATTTTAAGCCTAATTTCACTACGAACTTCCAAATAAAATTTCGATCACGCTCCTAAGTCCAAAATCGCCATACGGAGCTGTTGGAATCATCAAAATTCTATTCCGGGGTCATTTGCACATAATTTGACATCCGGTCACTATTTGAACTTAAACTTTTAATTTTTTATCAAAATTCCATATCTCGGGCTAGGGACCTCGGAATTTGATTCCGGGCATACGCCTAAGTCCCATATCACGATACAGACCTACCAAAACTGTCAAAACACTGATCCAAGTCTATTTGCTCAAAATATTGACCAAAGTCAACTCAGTTGAGTTTTAAAGCTCTAATTCACATTTTAATTCATTTTTCACCTGAAAACTTTTCGGAAAATTTTACGGACTGCGCACGCAAGTCGAGGAATGATAAATAGTGCTTTTCAAGGTCATAGAATACAAAATTAATTATTAAATTTAAAGATGACATTTTGGGTCATCACATTCTCCACCTCTAAAACAAACGTTCGTCCTCGAATGGAGTTAGAAAAAGTACCTGAGCTTGTGAATAAGTGTGGATAACGGCTACGTATATCATGCTCGGTCTCCCAAGTCACCTCCTCGACCGGATGACCCCTCCACTGAACCTTCACGGAAGCAATGTTCTTTGACTTCAGCTTTCGAACCTGCCTATCTAAAATAGCCACTGGTTACTCAATATAAGATAGATCCTTGTCCAACTGAACCGAACTGAAGTCTAACACATGAGACGGATCCCCATGATATTTTCGAAGCATAGAAACATGGAATACCGGATGAACTGCAGAGAGACTTGGTGGAAGCGCAAGTCTGTAAGCCACCTCTCCAACTCTTTCAAGAATCTCTAAAGGCCCAATATACCTATGGCTCAAATTTCCCTTCTTCCCGAACCTCATCACACCCTTCATAGGCGAAACCCAGAGCAATACCCTCTCACCAACCATGAATGCAACATCACGAACCTTCCGATTCGCAGAACTCTTTGTAACGACCTGACTTGTCATTTTTTTTGAGTAATTACTCTCCTTTCAACTATTTGAAGTCTCGAATAACTTCCTACGAGATATTATGACTTGTACACAAAATTTGAGTTCATTCCGGATTGATTTTCTATGTTTCGATGTCGATTCTTCAAGAATATGTGGTATCATATTAAGCAAATGAGCTCCAAATTCAGTTTTGATTTAAGTATTAGATCCGTATTGAAATTATAGAGCCATAGCAAAAAGAATCATTGAATTCGGACATCGTATGAGAAAGTTATGCCTATTTTCGTAACTAGAACGATTTTTCCGTCGCCGCGAGCGCCTAGGGTAGCGTGGGGCGCTAGCCCTGGCACTGGGAATTTTTGGGTACTGGAAACTACGCCACAGTGACGCCCGAAACATCTGAGGATCTATAAAATGAGGTTCTTGCCATTTTTACTCATTTTTGAGTTTTTGGAGCTCGGTTTAGGCGATTTTTGGGCGATTTTCACGGGAAAACATTAGGGTAAGTGTTCGTTATCCTATATTGATTATATTTCATGATTCCATACTCATTTACATCATGAAACCATGGATTTATGGAAGAAAAATTAGATTTTTATAAAATCTTCCAAAAATATAAAATCAAGATTTGAAGGTCAATCCGATGTCGGAATTTGATAATTTTTGGATGGTTGGACTCGTATCGGAATGGGTGTTCGGATTTTATAACTTTTGTCGGGTTCCGAGATGTGGGCCCCATGGGCAATATTTGAACTAAATTTCAAATTTTTATGGAAAATTAGCATTTTCATATGGAATTGATTTCTATACCTCGTGTTGATTGTATCAAATTATTTTGAATAAGATTCGAGGCGTTCGGAGGCCGAATCAAGAGGAAAAGGTTTATTGGAATAAAGAATTTGCTTGGATTGAGGTAAGTAACTCTTCTAATCTTAGAGTTGAGGGTATGAACCCTGAATATATGTATTTTGTGAATTGTTGGGAGGTGACGCACATGCTAGGTGACGGGCGTGTGGGCATGCACTATAAAAATTGTGACATAATTTTTTATGTGGAATTTTATAGTTAAATAACCTTGGTATTTTTCATGCGGTTTTATGTGTTAAAGAAATTGAGCTGAAAAGCATATTACAAATCATGTTGAGGCTATGTGCCAGTATTATTGGGACCCACAGAGGTCATATTGCTGTGAATTATTGTGTTAAATTGAAAAGTCATACTCAGTCATATTCATTTCATTGCATATCATAACTCAGTTTTATGACTCTATTTTGATGCATAAAAATGTTTTGGGCCGAATGCCCTGTTTTACTGAGATGCCCGAGTGGCTTGAGAGGTTTATGACTGAGTGAGGCCGAGGGCCTGATTTATGTTTCACATTCATGGGATCGGGCTGCACACCGTAGCATGTTGCATATTTATGGGATCGGGCTGTATGCCGCAGCATATTGCATATTTATGGGATCGGGCTGCACGCCGCAGCATGTTTGATATCAGCCGAGGGCCTGATTGTGAGGATATTAATACCATAGCGCGTGAGTTGTCCGGGTAGCACGCGAGTTGACCGTGCGGGTCCAGGTATTTATACCATAGCGCGTGAGTTGTCCGCGTAACACGTGATTTGACCGTGCGGATCTAGGTATTGATATGATGGCACGTGAGTTGTCCGTGCAGATTATAACGCTTCGGATGAAGGATCCCCTCCGGAGTTTGTACACACCCCCAGTGAGCGCAGGTACCTACTGAGCGCGAGTGCCGAGTGCCGAGTGCTGAGTGACTGGGAGGCATGAGTGATTGTGAGGTATGCCCGAGTGGCAAGAGTGATTGTGAGGTATGCCAGAGTGGCAAGAGTGATTGTGAGGTATGCCCGATTGGCACGTGTGACTGTGAGGTTTTTGCCCGAGGGACTGTATATGAGTGATGTTCTGCCCGAGGGGCTGTTTATGATTTTTATCATTGAGTTGCATTGCATTGGCATGCACACATGACATACATGCATAGAGATGTATTTCCTCGTGCTGTACTGCATCACATCATTCATGATTTTTCACACATTGTTGACAGATGGGCATAGTGATGTATTTGTTTTTACACGGGTTATCCGGAAGGAAAATGAAACATCTTATTTATTATTGACAAGATTTTGGGAGAAATTTATTGTTTTCAAACTATTCATATTTTTGGCAACTCCAGCAAACGATTTGGGTTTTCACTGATGTATTTGAAAGAAAGAACTACTATTTTGAAATCATGATTTGGCTGAGCATTTTGTCTTTTCTGGTATTATTTGCTTTATGTTGTTATGGATTATTGTGGACTATTGGTTTTGGACCCGACTTGGTGGAAGCTCGTCACTACTTTCAACTTACGGCTAGGTTTGTTACTTACTCAGTACATGGGGTCGGTTGTACTGATACTACACTTCTGCACATTGCGTGCAGATGTTGGCTGTTGTTGTTGCTGTGCTCGATGGTTGCAGGACTTGAAGATGTACCTGCGTTCCTGTTGTAGCTGCCTCTTGTTCAGGGTAGCCTTAGATTTATAAAAGCTCTATTTATGTAATATTCAAACAGACTATGTATTTATTTCATTTCCGCTTTGTATGCTCTATTCTTAGAAGCTCATGATTTGTACTACCAGTTCTTGGGGAGATGTATCAGTTTTAGATAATTTCTTTTAATTAATTTCATTGGAATTGGATAGTTGGAAATTGGCTTACCTAACGGGTTGGGTTAGGTGCCATCACGACTAGTGGGATTTTGGGTCGTGACAAGATTGTATCAGAGCTCTAGGCTCATAGGTTCTACAAGTCATGAGCAAGTGTCTAGTAGAGTCTTGCGGATCGGTATGATGACGTCCATACTTATCTTCGAGAGGCTACAAGGCATTTAGGATAATTTCCCATCTTTCTTTCCTTTTCGTGCGGAATTGATTCAGCTTGAAATATAACTCTTTGAATTCCTTCCACGTATTCGTATGAGCACATGAGCGCTCGGTATCAGCTGTGCATCGCCGGCTTATGATTCTATGAATGAGGTTCGAGGTGTGTATTTTGTGTTTTGGTGATGGGCCAGTTTGGAGGACTTGAGGCAAAGTTTAGACCGCAGCTTAGGCTCGGTAGCTTCAGTTGTAACATGTACATTTGGACTCATATGTCTGGTAATATCCCTATGTGTGGAAGTTGTGGCTCGATGAGCGGTGGAATGGCTTTGTGATGAGTATGATGTAAATGCAAGATGTGTTTAGACGATTTGAATTTGACGAGAAGTATTTCCTTGAAATGTAAAGGAAAGGCCATTGGGTGCTTGTTTTTCGAATTGATGGGGTGTACAGTCTCTAGTATGAATGTTTTGAAGGATCTTTCACATTGTTAAATTTTGGGGTAAAACTAAATTCTCACGTCTGGTTAATGAGTTTGGACTCAGATAGACTAAGTGATTGCATAGTAATTGTGAATGCGAAAGGGTATAACAAGATACCAGATTGAGGCTAAGCAGGTGGATTATCCCCTGCAGAGTAATCTACATAGGAGTATTCCTTATGATGTGAGTAGAGAATTTCTTTTCTGCCGACACGATGTATGAGAGGAGATTTGAATCTGAATCTGGTTGAGAAAGTTGACTTATGTGTTAAGAGGATGAATACGAGCTTAGCAGATGATTGAGATATGATTATGATTGGCGTTGTATGAACTTGGGAAGAAGTTTCATTGGACTGACTGTGGCATTATGGTAGTAAGAGAGTATTGGTATTGTGAGTTATGGAATGTTTTAATCTATGGCTTTGAGCCAAGTGGGGGAGTCTACTATTGACAATTTTATTTCATGGTTAGGTGTTAAATTTTAATTTTGGTCTGAGGCATACTTGTGGGTTAGCTATGACTTGCAGAAGTTGAGATCGAGGATGGCTCGAATAAGAAAATTCCTGGATAAGGATTATATTGCACGTATGAGTAAATGAAATTCGCGGGATGAGTAAGTTGTTATTGGTGAATAATGTAGTGTGTACGGAGTATGAATTTGATACGTGGTGTTAAAGTAGAGTTACTTCTTTGAGTGTTGTGGTGCTAATGGGGCACGTGTCTTTTGGCCCATTTGGGCGGTGCAATTAGATTTGAGCAAAGTGGATGACTCCCGAGAAAATTCCAGTGGGTTTGAGAATTATATGTAGCAATTGAGAATATTTCCGGACTTGTGTATGGATAAAATTCGAGATTTGCGTTTGATGGTGCCTGGACTTGCGAAAATTCTATATGACTAAGGATTCAACATTTTTGTATAAGGAAGGTAAGAAGGACAATTTCAAATTCGCATAAGGTATTCTCAAAGTGAGTGTTATAGTTGTGGTAGTTTTGAAGGTGCTTAAGAAGAATATAGTTGCTTATGGGCCGTAGGGCATTGTGGTTCTTTGCAATGGTTTGTAGGGTGAGTTGTGGTTAAAGATCATGGTATTTTAGCAAGAAGAAGTATCAATCTGAAGACAAATTCGGAAGGGACTCGGAGAAAATAGGACAACTGGGTAGTAGGTTGGATCAGTATGGTAATGGATATGATCGGTTCTTTGGGTGCTTGTGATGTGGGGGTTTTCTACAGGTGCTTTGTGGCAATACACCTGGACTTTGTGACCTACGTGGCTTGGTCGAGTTAGAGAAATTTAGTTTTAAGGGCTTGATTATATGCAAATGGATTCCAAAGTATTCTTGATGATTTCTACCGGTGTGGAGAACGTGTTGTGTATTGTGATTTCCTCTTGGAAAGAAGCAAGAGAAAGGTTTCTAACTAAAAGGGGTATGTAAATTATTGGTGACTCAAAGTTGATAATAAGATCCCTGTGCTTGTCACATGATGGCATAATAGATGCGGTGAGTTGTGTGGGATTAAGGTTGGCGTGTGCAAGGTCACGGTTTAGCCTTAAAAAGGGAGGTCATAAATTCTTAGAGGCATGAACAGTTTTCGGTGTCTAGATGAATACTATTACTACTTGGTGTTGTATGAGAAGGGGCGTACTTTAGAAGGTGCACTGTATTTTGACTTACAGATGTATAAATTGTATTGCGATACTCACACTATTGATAGAATGCTGATATTCAAATTTTGACAAGTGGCACGGAAGATTTTTTTTAAAGTATTTCTCGTGGGATGATCTTGTATTAGAGAGGTGTTAGACATTCGGGCGATGGAGATGGAATCAAATATGGTGATTCGCATGTTCTATGGATTTGGAGATTGGGAGTTCTCAAGAGCGGATTGTTTCATGGCTATGGACTGTGAAGTTGTGGCCGGAGCTGGCCAGATGATAGAATGTGTTATGATTCAGTCATTATGGAGTTTTGGAAGAATTTTTATCTATTTGTGGGTAACCCGAGTTGATTTGGCAGTCCATTGGTAGGCCCAATTAAGATGTGTATTCTACACCGAGCCGGAATGGTTGGCTCCATATTACTATTGTTGAGGGATGTGACATTCGATTGATGTTGAGCTTATTCGTGTTCTGAGATGATCTGTGAGTTGCTCCTTTATGCTACGAGGAGTTGTGATTCATTGGTTATGTGCACAGATAGTGCGGTCCTATTTGAGTTTTATAGTGGAATTTGAGCGTGATGAGTATTTAGGTATTGCATGATCGATTGCGTAATGGTTATGTTCTTTCAGGTTTTGTGTGGTATTTTTGTCATTTGCCTCTCCGTGGTTATTGATTTTGAGCAGGGTGGCTCGGGGTATATTATATGGACCAACGTTTGGATGGGGACACACATTGCAACAGAGCTATATTAAGGTATGAACCTTGTGTTAGAATCGGGTGATGGTTCTATGGTGTATGATGAATTTTCAGCATTTCGTTGTGGCAGTAGTTATTAATATTGCAGGGCAGTTCTCTCATTTGAGTCATTTTTCATGACTGAGTACATTTGAATTGTTACGTATTGGTGAACAAATGGCACGAATTATGGCTATGAGTTATATTGGTGCGGCATGTCTGTGGAAATAGTTGTGTTTTGTAATATAAGGCCATTGGACCTCGAATGGGTACTATCATGTTTGATTACGGTATGTTAGGGAGGATAATATTGAAAGTCGGCTCAAAAAGCAATTATGGTTCTGGTTGGGGCGAGAGAGCTCCGTGACTTGTTTATTTCGCGTGTTTCTTTTATTATCAACAATGTACAAAGGTTTTGGGATGAGGTTTGGTTCGATATGGGTTTAATACTAGTATGCGGTTAGTTTTGGAGTAGTCACTATGGTCGGGAATGGTGCTACGAGCAAGCGAGTTGTATAATATGTTGGTTGATTATATCCGTGGTGATAGTTATAGCTCGATGCAGCTTATTCGGACTTATACAGTATGTAAATGTAAGATTCGCATCTTGAAAGAAATTTTAAAGGTTGGAAATAAAATTCCAAGGTTTATGGGCTAGAGTTAAATTAATGAATTCAATTGGATTGTGTTGTCAAGCCTATATGGAATAGGGTGACGTGGGTTCACCCTCGGGTACGTGTGTGGTAAGATGGAACAGTGATTTGATGGCTTGGAAACAACTCTTAGCATGTTCGAGGACGAACGTATGTTTAAGTGGGGGAGAATGTAACGACCCGACTTGTCATTTTTTTTGAGTAATTACTCTCCTTTCAACTATTTGAAGTCTCGAATAACTTCCTACGAGGTATTATGACTTGTACACAAAATTTGAGTTCATTCCGGATTGATTTTCTATGTTTCGATGTCGATTCTTCAAGAATATGTGGTATCACATTAAGCAAATGAGCTCCAAATTCAGTTTTGATTGAAGTATTAGATCCGTATTGAAATTACGGAGCCATAGCAAAAAGAATCATTGAATTCGGACATCGTATGAGAAAGTTATGCCTATTTTCGTAACTGGAACAATTTTTCCGTCGCCGCGAGCGCCCAGGGTAGCGTGGGGCGCTAGCCCTGGCGCTGGGAATTTTTGGGTACTGGAAACTGCGCCACAGGCAGCGCCCCATGCTACCTGTGACGCCCGAAACATCTGAGGATCTATAAAACGAGGTTCTTGCCATTTTTACTCATTTTTGAGTTTATGGAGCTCGGTTTAGGCGATATTTGGGTGATTTTCACGGGAAAATATTGGGGTAAGTGTTCGTTATCCTATATTGATTATATTTCATGATTCTATACTCATTTACATCATGAAACCATGGATTTATGGAAGAAAAATTAGATTTTTATAAAATCTTCCAAAAATATAAAATCAAGATTTGAAGGTCAATCCGATGTCGGAATTTGATAATTTTTGGATGGTTGGAATCGTATCGGAACGGCTGTTCGGATTTTATAACTTTTGTCGGGTTCCGAGATGTGGGCCCCATGGGCAATATTTGAACTAAATTTCAAATTTTTATGGAAAATTAGCATTTTCATATGGAATTGATTTCTATACCTCGTGTTGATTGTATCAAATTATTTTAAATAAGATTCGAGGCGTTCGGAGGCCGAATCAAGAGGAAAAGGTTTATTGGAATAAAGAATTTGCTTAGATTGAGGTAAGTAACTCTTCTAATCTTAGAGTTGAGGGTATGAACCCTGAATATATGTATTTTGTGAATTGTTGGGAGGTGACGCACATGCTAGGTGACGGGCGTGTGGGCGTGCACTATAAAAATTGTGACATAATTATTTATGTGGAATTTTATAGTTAAATAACCTTGGTATTTTTCATGCGGTTTTATGTGTTAAAGAAATTGAGTTGAAAAGCATATTACAAATCATGTTGAGGCTATGTGCCAGTATTATTGGGACCCACAGAGGTCATATTGCTGTGAATTATTGTGTTAAATTGAAAAGTCATACTCAGTCATATTCATTTCATTGCATATCATAACTCAGTTTTATGACTCTATTTTGATGCATAAAAATATTTTGGGCCGAATGCCCTGTTTTACTGAGATGCCCGAGTGGCTTGAGAGGTTTATGACTGAGTGAGGCCGAGGGCCTGATTTATGTTTCATATTCATGGGATCGGGCTGCACGCCGTAGCATGTTGCATATTTATGGGATCGGGCTGTATGCCGCAGCATGTTGCATATTTATGGGATCGAGCTGCACGCCGCAGCATGTTTGATATCAGCCGAGGGCCTGATTGTGAGGATATTAATACCATAGCGCGTGAGTTGTCCGGGTAGCATGAGAGTTGACCGTGCGGGTCCAGGTATTTATACCATAGCGCGTGAGTTGTCCGCGTAGCACGTGATTTGACCGTGCGGATCTAGGTATTGATATGATGGCACGTGAGTTGTCCGTGCAGATTATAGCGCTTGGGATGAAGGATCCCCTCCGGAGTTTGTACACACCCCCAGTGAGCGCAGGTACCTACTGAGTGCGAGTGCCGAGTGCCGAGTGCTGAGTGACTGGGAGGCATGAGTGATTGTGAGGTATGCCCGAGTGGCAAGAGTGATTGTGAGGTATGCCGGAGTGGCAAGAGTGATTGTGAGGTATGCCCGATTGGCAGGAGTGACTGTGAGGTTTTTGCCCGAGGGACTGTATATGAGTGATGTTCTGCCCGAGGGGCTGTTTATGATTTTTATCATTGAGTTGCATTGCATTGGCATGCACACATGACATACATGCATAGAGATGTATTTCCTCGTGCTGTACTGCATCACATCATTCATGATTTTTCACACATTGTTGACAGATGGGCATAGTGATGTATTTGTTTTTACGCGGGTTATCCGGAAGGAAAATGAAACATCTTATTTATTATTGACAAGATTTTGGGAGAAATTTATTGTTTTCAAACTATTCATATTTTTGGCAACTCCAGCAAACGATTTGGGTTTTCACTGATGTATTTGAAAGAAAGAACTACTATTTTGAAATCATGATTTGGCTGAGCATTTTGTCTTTTCTGGTATTATTTGCTTTATGTTGTTATGGATTATTGTGGACTATTGGTTTTGGACCCGACTTGGTGGAAGCTCGTCACTACTTTCAACTTACGGCTAGGTTTGTTACTTACTCAGTACATGGGGTCGGTTGTACTGATACTACACTTCTGCACATTGCGTGCAGATGTTGGCTGTTGTTGTTGCTGTGCTCGATGGTTGCGGGACTTGAAGATGTACCTGCGTTCCTGTTGTAGCTGCCTCTTGTTCAGGGTAGCCTTAGATTTATAAAAGCTCTGTTTATGTAATATTCAAACAGACTATGTATTTATTTCATTTCCGTTTTGTATACTCTATTCTTAGAAGCTCATGATTTGTACTACCAGTTCTTGGGGAGATGTATCAGTTTTAGATAATTTCTTTTAATTAATTTCATTGGAATTGGATAGTTGGAAATTGGCTTACCTAACGGGTTGGGTTAGGTGCCATCACGACTAGTGGGATTTTGGGTCGTGACACTCTTCTGTCTAGATTGGGCTGTACGAAGTCAATCCTGAATCAACTTAACCTTTTTCAAGGCATCCTGAACCAAGTCTGTACCCAATAGCCTAGCCTCTCCCGGTTCGAACCAACCCACTGGGGACTGGCACCGCCTACCATACAAGGCCTTATACGGAGCCATCTGAATGTTTGACTGGCAACTGTTGTTGTAAGAAAACTCCGCAAGTGGTAAGAACTGATCCCAAGCACCCCCAAAATCTATCACACACGCACGAAGCATATCCTCCAGTATCTGAATAGTGCGTTCGAACTGCTCGTCCGTCTGACGGTGAAATGTTGTACTGAACTCTACCCGAGTACCCAACTCACGTTTTACTGCCCTCTAGAACCGTGATGTAAACTACGTACCCCGGTCAGAGATGATAGATACCGGTATGCTGTGAAATCTAACAATCTCGCGAATATTGATTCGAGCTAACTGCTCGGAAGAGTAGGTAGTCATCATAGGATTGCAATGAGCTGACTTGGTCAATCTATCCACAATCACCCAAGCTGCATTGAACTTCCTCTGAGTCCGTGAGATCCCAACAATGAAATCCATAGTGATCCTCTCCCATTTCCATTCTGGAATCACTAACTTCTAAAGCAATCCACTAGGTCGTTGATGCTCATATTTCACTTGTTGACAATTTAGACACCGAGCTACATACTCCACTATGTCTTTCTTCATCCGCCTCCACCAATAGTGTTGTCTCAAGTCTTGATACATCTTTGCAGCACCTGGATGAATGGAGTACCGCGAACTATGAGCCTCCTGAAAAATCAAGTGGCGCAAACCATCTACATTTGGCACACATAGCCTTCCGTGCATCCGTAATACATTTTTATATCCAATAGTGACTTCCTTGGCATCGCCGTGCTGAATTATGTCCTTAAGGACGAGCAGATGGGGGTCATCATACTGACACTCCCTGATACGGTCATAAATAGAAGACTGAGAAACCACACAAGCCAAAACTCAGCTCGGCTCGGAAACATCCAGTCTAACAAACTGGTTGGCCAAGGCCTGAAAATCCAAGGCTAAAGGCCTCTCTACTACCGGTAAAATGCTAAGCTGCCCAAACTCTCCGCCTTATGACTCAAGGCATCAGCCACTACATTGGCCTTCCCAAGATGATAGAGAATGGTGATATAATAATCCTTAAGTAACTCCAACCATCTCCGCTGCCGCAAATTAAGATCCTTTTGTTTAAACAGATATTGTAGATTTCGGTGATCGATGTAGACCTCACAATGGACACCGTACAAATAATGGAGCCAAATCCTTCAAGGCACGAACAATAGCTGCTAACTCAAGGTCGTGGACCGAATTTTTTTTATTTGTTTTTTATTTTTTTTATTTTTTTTCATGTACCTTTAACTGTCTGGATGCGTAGGCAATCACCCTACTGTCTTGTATCAATATCGCACCGAGACCAATACGCGACGTGTCACAATACACAGTATAAGACCTTGAATATGTAAGTAATACCAACGCTTGTGTCGGAGTCAAAGTGATCTTGAGCTTCTGAAAGCTTAACTCACACTCGTCTGACCCTGCAAATGGGGCACCCTCTTGGATCAATTTGGTCTTAATAGTTATTCATAATCAATTACAGAATCGTCATTTAACCTCATGTTAACAAAAATCTCGTTGCAAACCTTCACAATACTAATAACTAGATGCGAGGTATGAAGACTTCATAATTATTTACCTGAATTAACGAGTCACATTTAACGTCACCTAGGCGGGCACCTACCTCGTAGGTTAAAAATTAATAATTACAACATGAATTTGACAACTATGCATAGAGAATTTCATATAAGAATTTTCAAATAAGCCTAACAAGCATGACTCCCTATTAGTACTATAGTACAAATTTAATTTCACAAGGGAGAACTTAAACACAAGAATTTTCCTCACAAGGATCTCGTCCTTATATAACTTCCACCGCAGCTCGTAGCCCAGTTTAAATGTATCAATTTATATAAAAATGTGAGGATCTCATCCTCAGTTCTGAATCACAAGTAATATGCACATCATGCCAATTGAAAATTTTCATTTTCTCCTTTTAAATAATTTCGGTTACACCAAATCACAACACATAATGAACCCCACACCAGTAGGGCATATAATTCATCATTTGCAATTAATTATTCGGAATTTACATCAAAATTTACCGAAATGAGTAACAGAAAGCCACATTTAGCCTCGCAGCTCTTATTAGTGACCAACACAAAATGATAGGCGTAGTTATCTCCATAACATCTCCCAACAGGGGTAAACACATAAGTAGATTATAGAATTATGAAGCTCACTCATAAGTGGAGCACAATAGGAAGACTCGTTTCGATATTGAGAACCGAATCAACTTAAGGAAATCATTCATTTATATTATATCAAGGTCGTACCTGTAACGACATCAACTGATGTAGCGTCCTCCGCCATACCATAAAAGAAATATATCAATGGCTGGGTCTTCACCTCTAGGACGCCTTTTACCTGTCTGTCCTCCACCCCTAACTGGTCGTGTGGGTGGTGTAGTAACTGCAATGGGGCACGTAGCCTGAGTGATTTAATGAAATAAGTCTCTCCCAAGTTTGGGAAATTTTTCTCCTGATGTTCCAGTATCACCGTATTCATAATAACCCCTTTGCGGGTTAGGCTGCTCATATTGAGTTTGTGCCAGATAACTGGAATAACCATTGTAGGAACTCATATCGGTGGTGCATTAAAAGAACTTACTAGGTCACCCCGAGTAATCCGATGTGTGGACTGGGCTGGACGACTGCCTGAGCCAAGTGGGCGGTGTTGCATTGGCTGGTCTGCCCTCTTCATAGGCTTACCACGAACACTGGTGGAGAATTATCTCTCCCAAGGCAAATTTCTTCTTTTGTTATGCTGACTCAACACTGTTGAGCTGACCCATTTCTTAACGTACTCTTTGATTCTTCTTTGGGGTAACCCTTACCCCTATTTATACACAACGATCACAAAAGTAGAGCTCCATACAGACAAATCTTGGCATGAACCACATAGTCCAGAATCTCATCAACAACTATACTTACTCCGAAGCACTCTAAAATTCACAACCGTGACGTCCACGCTGAGTAGATCTTCTGTAAATTTAGAGTTGTTTCTATAACTCATTTGGTATTGAAGTATAGGATTATTAAGGAGGCGGACATACCGCAAGTCCTAACCTTATCCTCTACAAAATCTCATGTCTTAAACATGTGTAAATTTTAGGGAACCTTTCAGTACCACATATATACATTTCAGGCCAAAACTGATATAATACATGACCCCGCAATCCACCCATTGGTAGTAGACTCCCCCTACTCGACGGGAAGTCATAGGTCACAACATCCGATGATCCACAATAATAACCTTCACAGCTCGTATAAATCAACCAGACGCCAATGTCCGTTGCACCCCGCACATGATTCACTAGGTGATCTCTCAATACGCCCACATCTTCAGTCGAAACCACACGTTAAGGCAATGTTTGAGCATCTCTGGCTCCCTCGTAGTCCATCTGCGGCATCACGAACCGTCGACGCACAACTGATATTGAGTGCGCAATGTCATACACGAGTGAATACAAAGGAATATGAGATATATGTTTCAAGCTAAATCAATGCCGCACAATAAGGAATCAAAGAAGTGAATATTTCCTAACAGTTCCATAGCCACTCGAAGATAAGTACAGACGTCTCTGTACCGATCTGCAAGACTCTACTAAACCTGCTTGTGACTCATGACACCTATGAACCTAGTGCTCTGATACTAACTTGTCACGATCCCAAATTCCCTCTGTAGGATGTCGTGATGGCACCTAGTCTCTGAGACTAGGTAAGCCTATCAATGCGGAATAATAATAAATATCTGAAATAAATAAACTACAATTCAAACCATTTCAACTCCCAAAACCCGGTAGAAATAAGTCACAAGCTTCTAAGAATTTATTCTTAATGTCTCTATATGTCAAGGTCTAAATAAAATATAAGGAAGCAACATAAAATGATAGAAGGGGACTCCGGAGTCTGCAGACGCTGGCAGATATACCTCGAAGTCTCTGTGCGCATGTAACTCACTTATGTCTAGGCTGGTAAAATATACCTGGATCTGCACAAAAAGATATGCAGAAGCGTAGTATGAGTACACCACAGCGGTACCCAGTAAGTGCCAAGCCTAACCTCGGTAGAGTAGTGACGAGGTCAGGTGAGGCCCTACTGGAATATAATTATCAATTTAGTAAAATAAAATGACATTGGAAATGAATCAAATAGTATGTCACATTTAATGACATCAAATAATTACAAATAATATCTCGTGGAATCAAAACAAAATTTCCTTCAACTTTATGAAAATCACAACAATTAATCGAAAGCAACTATGGCCATAAATCAATATCAACAAGGGCACTTCCGAGGTACCTCCTCGTAGTCCCAAATCATAAATAAATTCACAATATCTCATTTTCTTATATCACCGCGGAAGCCTTCACAATTTATTTAAAGAAAATATTTTTTCGCGAAATAGCATCCCGCGTTTTAGCCACCCTTATCACACCGCATGACTTCTAGTAGTCACCCCTACTAGCCACGCGTATCAAGCCACCCTTATCTCACCGCATGCGTTTCAATACCCATACCTTATACCACCGCATGCGTATCAATATCACAATTTGCACCTCAAGTGCTCAAATAATTTAACTTGCCAAAATAATTCAACAACAATATTTTTCCACAATAAAGAGCTCACGGCTCATGTCAAAATAATTCAAAAATAATATTCTTCCACAATAAAGAGCTCACGGCTCCCTCACAATGAGTATAAAAATATTCAGGAGTAAATAATTTAGGAAAATAATATTTCAAAATCTTTAATACGTTGCTTCAATATCAAGTTTAAAAATGTCAAATACTTCATATTAATAATATTTAATTTAAAAAAATCAAACTTCAAATAATGCACAGAATAAAAGAAACCAAGTTTCAACTAAACAGGTAAAACAATTAGTAAGAAAAGATCAAACAAATTTGAAGTATATATCTCAGATCAATGATGAAGAATATAACAAGATAAAATAATTTAATAAATGCGCAACAGTGATCTACACAATTTAAAAATATAATCTTTCGCAATTTAGCCCGTGTACACACTCGTCACCTCGTGCACACGACTTTCAACACATTTCAATAATCACATCAATACCAATCCTAGGGGAAATTTTCTCCACACAAGGTTAGACAAGTCACTTACCTCGACTTGCTCCAATTTAACCAAGTATTATATTTTTTCCTCGAATTTCTAACTCCGATGGACTCGTATCTAGTCATAATTAATTCGATACAGTCAACAAAAATTATAGTAATTAATTTTATAAGAAAATATTATATTTTCATTAAAATCCGAAATTAGCTCAAAATTTACCCGTGGGGCCCACATTTCGGAATCCGGAAAAACTTACAAAATCCGACAACCCATTCAATTACGAGTCCACCCATACCAATTTTACCAAAATTCGATAACAACTCGACCTCCAAATCTTAAATTTTCGTTTTTGGAAGATTTTGCAAAAATCTTGATTTCTTCCATTTAAATTCGAAATTAATGATGAATATGATCATTGATTTATGAAATATAATCACATTTGGATATAGGACACTTACCCAAGTTGAAGTCTTGAAGAAATCCTCAAAATCGCCCAAGAACCGTGCTCCAAAACTCCAAAACGAAATGAAGGAAATGACCATTTTTGGTCCTTAAGTTTCTGCCCCAAAAACACTATTCCGGTCGCTAAAAGTCCAATCCCGTCGCTAAAAGTGTCACATCTGGTCGCTAAAGGTGCACACCAGGACTATTTACACCAGTAGTTTTATTTCACTAAAAAGGCTCTAACTCCGTCATACGAACTCGGAATTCGACGATTCTTGTTCCTATGAGTCGCAAATAAAACTATGAACCCATTCGTTCAATCGAAACTCAATTCGGAGCTCATTTGCTCAATGTGATACCAATTTCGCTCGTTAAACAATTAACTCATATTTCGCGCTTAAAACTCAATCACGACTTATTGAAATTACACCAAACTTTCCAGATCACTCCTATAATTCATTATCAAAATGTCAAAAGTCTCAAAATCGAATTTCGATCTCTAGAACTAAAAATGGACTTTTGGATCATTACATGCTTATGTTGAAAACATCAAACTCTTCCTCGACAGCCTGTAGTGTATCAATCATAACTTCTTGTACTCAACTCCAACTGCCAAACGGTTTAAAGTTCTGCAAACTAGATACAAAGTACTACAACTTTCATGTTTTTCTCATCGCCCAACTCTTTATAGATTGGGAGATATAAGCTCCCAAAGTCAGCCCTGTGCAGCAGAAATTTCTGGCGATGCACATTGCTGTAGCCAAAATCTGCAGTACCAGCTTCAGTCAATCGATCATAACATTTTGTATAAATGTCTGAATAATAAATGGTTTATCATTCTGGGAACTAGAATCAAAGGTCTACAACTTTCATGTTTCGATAATGTTCATATTCCTTATAGATTTCGAGATATAAGCTTCCAAAGTCAGCTCTGTGATTGCACTGGTTGCTGTCCAAAAATAGCTTCTGCAGCAGAAATATTCCAGCAGTTCCTTTTTGTCCGAAATCCATTCCGTTAACCTTCCGAAATCCACCCTCGGCCCTCGGGACCTTAACCAAATATACCAACATGTCTCAAAATACAATATGAACTTAGTTGAGGCTTCAAACCATGCCAAACAATGCCAAAATTACGAATCGCGCATCGAATCGAATTATGAGTTTTCAAATCTTCCAACTTCTATATTTTGCGCCGAAACATATCAAATCAATTCCGATTGACCTCAAATTTTGCACACAAGTCATAAATGATATAATGGATTTATGAAAATTTTCAGAATCGGATTTCGACCCCGATATCAAAAAGTCAACCACTCAGACAAACTTCCCAAAAATTCAACTTTTGGCATTTTAAGCCTAATTCCACTACGGACTTCCAAATAAAATTTCGATCACGCTCCTAAGTCCAAAATAACCATACGAAGCTGTTGGAATCATCAAAATTCTATTCCGGGGTCATTTGCACATAATTTGACATCCGGTCACTATTTGAACTTAAACTTTTAATTTTTCATCAAAATTCCATATCTCGGGCTAGGGACCTCAAAATTTGATTCCGGGCATACGCCTAAGTCCTAAATTACGATACAGACCTACCAAAACTGTCAAAATACTGATCCGAGTCTGTTTGCTCAAAATGTTAACCAAAGTCAACTCAGTAGAGTTTTAAAGCTCTAATTAACATTTTAATTCATTTTTCACCTGAAAACTTTCCGAAAAATTTTACGGACTGTGCACGCAAGTCGAGGAATGATAAATAGTGCTTTTCAAGGTCTTAGAATACAAAATTAATTATTAAATTTGAAGATGACATTTTTGGTCATCACATGTGCCTAATGTGGATGGGCTATATGAGTTGATTCTTGAGGAGGCCCACAGTTCGCGGTTCTCCATTCATCCGGGTGCCAAAAAGATGTATCAGGACTTGAGGCACCATTATTGGTGGAAAAGAATGAAAAAGGATATAGTGAGGTTTGTAGCTCGGTGCCTCAGCTATCAGCAGGTGAAGTATGAGCATCAGAGACAGGGCGGATTGCTCCAGAAGTTAGAGATTCCATAGTGGAAATGGGAGCGGATCACCATGGATTTTATAGTTGGCATCCCACGGACTTCGAGAAAGTTCGATGCTATTTGGGTGATTGTGGATCGGTTAACCAAGTCCGCACACTTCATTCCTGTTGGGACTACTTATTCTTCGGAGCAGTTGGCTGCGATTTACATCCGAGAGATTGTCCGCCTCCATGGCGTGCCAGTGTCCATCATTTCAGATCGAGGCACACAGGTTTGGAGAGACGTGTCGCAAGAGTTGGGTACCCAGGTTGAGTTGACATTTCACCCTCAGAAGGACGGACAGTCCGAGCGCACTATTCAGATATTGGAAGACATACTACGCACTTGTGTCATTGATTTTGGGGGTTCATGGGATCCGTTTCTGCCGCTCGTGGAGTTTGCCTACAACAACAGCTACCAGTCGAGTCTTCAGATGGCTTCATATGAGGCTTTGTATGAGAGACGGTGTAGATCTCCTATGGGTTGGTTTGAGCTGGGTGAGACTAGGCTATTGGGTACTGACTTGGTTCAGGATGCTTTGGACAAGGTTAAATTGATTCAGGATCGGCTTCGCACGACGTAGTTTAGACAGAAGAGTTATGCCACCCTGACATGGTTAAACACTTTGAGATGATGATATGCCACCCTGACATGGATTTATTATCAAACCCTACTGCATATATGTTCAACCATATTTTCCAACAAATCATAGACGGTATACATTGGAGTAACACTGAGTGAACTCCATTTCTTTCTTTAGCTAACCACCAATTCATGATGGTTTGTCTTATATGACCAGTGCTAAATCAAACCCAAAAAAAATAATTACATATGAAGAACCAAACTTGTCTAGCAATTTGGCTATCTCTGAATATATGGGACATTATTTCCTCATGTGTCTAGTACAACAACTACAAACAGAAGGGATTAGAACCCCAATTTTCTTAATTACATCATATCACGACCCAAAATTCTAACATGTCGTGATGGCGCCTATCATGATACTAGGCATGCCGACCTTTCGAAATAATTCCAACATCTTGCTCACACTACATAGACCTACATGGCTTATTGCAACTGCTAACATATTTGTTGTCGCTCATGTCATTGGAAGTTACCAGGTATCTTTCGCTATTTTTAATTACAGTCAGACCTCTCTATAACATCATCGCAATATAACAACCATTCACCGTAAATGTCAAGTTTTTATTAAACCAATTTTTATGCTATGTTATAATATATTTTCTCTATAACAATACTTCGTTATAACAGCCAAAATAATCTGAAACAAATGAGGCTGTTATAGAGAGGTTTTAATCAAGTAGTATCGGTCTATTGCCACAACTTTGACCTAGGACTGTGGTTCTTTTAAGTCTTTACGTCTTAAACTAACAGTTACTCTACATAATTTTCAAATGGTGTCGATTTTCATATATACTAGCTAGAAAAGTTCGTTGCAAATTAACCCGTGTCAGATACACCCCATACTAAGGGATGTCTCTGCTACTGTCTACAATAATAACAAGTAACTACTCAATACAAATAAAATATGTTAACCTAAAAAAAGAGTACATAACTTGTTTTAATAGACTAAAATAGTTAGTATAATAAAAAATTTACATTGTCAGTGCAAATATATAAATTTAATCCTTTATATGCAATTGAGGAAACCTACTTCAACTGTATAGACTCTTTAAGTCTTTGATGTGCCTCAATTGATAATATATTATGAGAAACTTAGATGTTAGTAATTTACCTAATTAATCTGTTGTATATTACTTAATTTACATTTCAGGTTTATGCAATGCCAGTGTTTGATATGATAGAGACATACGCTGTGAAGTCATTGAAATATAATCCTTCCACTCTTCTACGTGTCTGTGTGCGTACGGTTTTTGTCTGTGTGCGTAAGTTATCTACACCTGATCGATACGGCCAATCTGAGTTTTTAGATGTTACATTATGTGCTATATCCTGCCTGTTTATTGTAAGGCAGAGATGCAGAATTTTAAGATAATTCTTTCAGTTTCAGAAGAGCTTTTATATATGGAAGTTTGCTAAAGTTTGAATTGTAATTTTTGGACAATTGAACTGTTTTTCTAATCAAAGTTCCATCACAGGGATAGAGGAGTTAGGCCAGACTCCAACATGTGTATTCCAAAAATCACAATTACACGAAGGAGGATATAAACCTTGACCTCAATTACAAAGTGTAGATTGGTGGAACCCAATCTAGTTTGTCGTTGATCACAAAGGAATTATTTGAGAGTTGAGGACACCTCCTTACAAGTTGGATAGTTCATATCATACATAACTACATACAATCTAGTCATAAGTACTCTAAGCAATGCACTGTCAAGAGATATCATCATTAACAATAAAATAATTTCTTTTGGGCTCGAATCGAAAATTTGGTAAATCATCCTGTTCTAACTTCATTGAAGCCCTAAATGCGTGAAACAACTTCATTGAAGATAGCACAATTATGTGAGTTTACTCCTAGGTTTGCAAGTTGATCTGCGACCATGTTGCCTTCTCTAAATGCGTGTGTAAACTTGAAATCTCCAGTCGTAGTTACCTCCCAAATTAAATATGCTCAATAGTCGTGATGACACCTAACCCAAATTCCTCTTTAAATTCACAAACCAATTACCAAAAACGAAGATAGATTCATGGAATATAATGAAAACCAAGTGTAGAACACTTACCCCAGTCCTTGTGATGAAAATTGCTTCAAAAGTCGCCACAATCCGAGTCCCACATCTCAAAATATGATAAAAGAACCAAAACCTCGATTTTTATAGCTTCTGCCTAGCGGTTTTCGCATATGCGGTCAAAATGATGCATCTACGACCTCCGCTTCTACGGATAAAATCTCGCCTCTGCGAAGCCCCATGAAAACCGTCCCTTTTGCACTTGCGGACATTTTCCGCTTCTGCGCACGGGCAGGTGCGCCAAACAATTTTTGCTTCTGTGCCACATGCCGCTTCTGCCGTCGGGTCGTTACATCCTCCCCCACTTAAACATACGTTTGTCCTCGAACATGCCAAGAGTCATTCCAAAGTTATCAATCCTCCGTGTAACCTTACCCTGCACATACCCGGGGGTGAACCCACGTCACCCTATTCCATATAGGCCTGACAACCTAACATAACTTAAGATCATTACTTCAACCTAAGCCCGTAAACCACATAATCCAATTTCCAACATCCGAAATTTTCTATAAGTCCCGAATATCGCATCTATACACTGTATTAGTCTGAACCGACTGCATCAAATCATAACCATAACCTAGAACAAAATCACATGATATACCACATAACTCAAATACTAATAACAATTACTTCCGATCACAATTGCTACTCAAAATAACTCATTACCGGTAATAACCTCATTTCAAACAAAACCTCGTTCAAAAACCTTCGTACACTGTCGACGATAAAATAAGCACGCAAAAACTCATAACCACTCATCAGATAAACAATCCATGGAGCTCCCTCTCCTTTGACAAGAACTATAGACAATTTCTAAGCCGATCAGCGATATTAACGTTCAAATATGCTGCAAACAAATCTGATGGCACCCATTCTAGGTCCAATGACCTCACTTTATCAGGCCCAACTATCCTATCGACATGCCACACCAATACTACCTAGAATCACGACCTGTGCAATCCGTGCACAATAAGCAACAACTCAAATGTACCCAAAATGGAAAATGACTCAAACAAGAGAACCATCCCACATCTTCAACAAGTACCACCACAACCGCAATGCTACAAAGACATCTTACATAGTAGTACCAAGATGCACGAATCTAACACAAAGGATCATATCTCAACATGCGTGACCCCATCCAAACACTGGTCTATATGAAATACCTCAAGCCACCATGCTTAAAATCAACAACCACGTGCAATTTGACGCCTAGTAACAAATGAGCATGACCGCAACCACCGAGAAGAAAATAGCACCATACATCATAACCGGACAAAGGCAATAACCAAAGCGTAATCAACCTTTCTGAACCCCAATAACCATTCTGCTCGAATTCTGCTATAAGGCCCAAATAGGACCGCACTATGTGTGCATATAAACAACAAATCCAAACCCCTAGTGGCATAGAAAAGTAACACATAGATCATATCAGAGCACGAATAATCTCCACTCTAACTGAATGGCACATCCCCCAACAATAGCAGTATGTAGTCGACCAACATGACCCGATGTAGAAAACAAATCCTCGTTGGGCCTACTAATGGGCCCCAAATCAACTATGGTCATCCACAAATAGATAAATAATCCTCCGAAAGTCCATAATGACCTAACCATAACATATACTATCATCTGGATAGCTTTGGCCACGTTTTCACAGTCCACAACTACAAATAGATCTGCTTATAAGAACTCCTGGTCTCCGAATCCGTAGAATACACGAATCACCATATCAAATCCACCGCCGAATGTCTAACACATCTCTCATACACGATCATCCCCCGAGGAATACTTCTAAAATTCTTCCGTGCCACATAACAAAATCTGAATATCAACAGCCGATCAACCATGTGAGTACCGCAATACCAATGAAGTATCCGTACGTCAACACTTAGTGCACTTTCTGAAATGTACGCTCTCCTCAGGAAATACCAAGTGGTAATATCATTCATCTAGTCATCTGAAACCGCCCATGTTGTCTAAGAATTCATGCCCTTCCTTTCAAAACTAAACTGTGACCTTGCACACTCAAATTTTAAATCCCCACAACATACCGCATCTATCATGAATATGAAAAGTACGAGAGTCTCATAATCAATTCTGAGTCACAAGCAAACTACATACTCAATTAGCCAGAAACCTTCTATTGGATCTCATCCAGGAGAAAATCACAACATGCAACATGCTCCTCACGCCGGTAGGAAATATCCATCTCAAACCGTGGTAGCAACCAACGAAACTCTTTGAAACCCATTAACACGCAACCAAGCCATCAGAACCGAATCCCTCTAACTCAACCAAGCCATGCAGGTCTCCAAACCCAAGAGTATTGCCACGAAACACCTGTAGAGACTCACCACATCATAAATACCCCAAGGAACCAATTGTATTTATTGCCTTGCTGCTCCAACCTAATATCAAGTTGTACTATTCCTCTGAGTTCCTTCTGAATTACCCTCAAGGTGACACTTCTTATTGCCAGAACACCACGATCCTTAACAAAAACTCACCCCGCGAGATCCTAAAATAAAACAACACCATCCTAAGGCCCATAAGCCATTGTATTCCCTCTTAAGCACCCCAAAAGTGCCACAACCGAGACACGCACTCTAAAGAGACCTTCTGTAAATCCAAAACTATTTCCTTCACCTTACTGATGCTGAAATGTAGAATCCATAATAATATATAAATGCCACAAGCCTCGACACCATCCAAATTAAATCTCACATTCTAGCCATATACAAATCTGCAAAATTCTCAATTGCCACATATAAATCTTGAACCCATTAGAACCTTCTCGAGAGTCATCCACTCTGCTCAAATCTCAATTGCACCGGCCAAACGGGTCGAACGACATGTGCCCCATTAGAACAACAACGCCCAAAGAAGTAATCTACACCTTTAAGAAACCGAGAAATTTCCTACTGCATGCGCACTACATCTTACACGAATAACGACTCAATCATTCCATGATTTCCATATACCCATAAGGTGTAACATAACCCGTATCCAGAAATTCCTTTACTCGAGTCATCCTTCATCTCAACCTCTGCAAGTCATAACCGATCCACAAGTATGCTTCAGACCAAAACCAATACTGCACGTAACCATGCAATCAAATCGTTGATAGCAAACTCCCCCACTTAACTCAATGCCATAAAATAGAACATCTAATAACTCACCAAACCCATACTCTATTACTGCCATAATACCGCAGGAAGATTCAACTAAATCCTAAAAAGCTCACATAACACAAACCATATAGTACCTCAAATAATCCACTAAGCTCACATACATCCACATGACGATCATGTCAACTTTCTCAACCAAATTCAAATTCAAATCTTAACACATATACCCCGTTGGTAGAAAGAAAACTCTCCACACAACATTATAAGGATCACACCTCCGTAGATTACTCCGCAGGAGATAACCCACCTACTTAGCCTAAAATTGACATCTATACCCTTTCGCAGCAGTCACAATCAAACCATCTGAACACATTCCGCAATCACATCATGCTCATCATATAGCCATCCGGCCACTCATCGAGTCACAAATTCCACTCATAGGGACGCTATCGATCACATAAGTTCCCAAAAGACCGTGCCCACACAGCCGAAATCTACATGCTCGAGCTACAGTCAAAACTCAGCCTCAAGTCCTCCAGATTGGCCCATCATCAGCACCCAGAAATGACAACTTGCACCTCATCCATGGAATCACCAGCCGATACCGAGCGCTTACATGCACACACGGATGCGTGGAGGGAATTCAAAGAGTTATGTTTCAAACTTAATCAATTCCGCACGATAAGGAAAGAAAGATAGAAAATTATCCTAAATTCCCTGTAGCCTCTCGAATATAGGTATGGATGTCATCATACCGATCCGCAAGACTTTACTAGACACTTTCTCATGACTTGTAGAACCTATGAACCTAGAGCTCTGATACCTCCTTGTCACGACCCAAAATTCAACTAGTCGTGATGACACCTAACCCAACTAGTCCATGAAATTTTATAAGACAATTAAGTGAAAGAAAATATCTGAATCTTATACATTCCCTAAGGATTGGTAGTATAAATCATGAGCTTCTAAGATTAGAATTTACCAAGCTGCTATGAAATAAATACATCATCTGTTTGAAATGTACATAAACAGTTTTTTATAAATATATGGCTATCATGAACAAGAAGCAGCTACAATCGTAACGCATGTACGTCTTTAAATCCTGCTCCCATCGATCACAGCAACATCAACATCCAATATCTGCACGCAAGGTGCAGAAGTGTAGTATGAGTACAATCGACCCCATGTACTCAATAAGTAACAAACCTAACTTTAGGTTGAAAGTAGTGACGAGCTGGAACACATGTCAAAGTCCAACACCAATAGCCAATAACATCTCATAACAATATAATAAAAGTGGTACAAAAAATAACTCAGAAATATAATGTTCATCTCGTTCACGGTTTCAGAAAATAGACATGCTTTTCAAGTATAACAATGAAAACCCAAATCTTTTACCGAAAGTACCAAAATATGAGAAGGTTTGTAAAATCATGATTTTCCTTCCAAAACATTTCAACAGGTAAATGTTTCATTCTCAAAAGGCATGAGGAAAAGTACATTTATATGCCTAGATGCCAATGTGTATGAGAATTCATGCATGACGTGATACCGTATAACATGAGGAAAAATGCATCTATATGCTTGTATGTCAAATGCGCATGTCGAATGTAGTACAACAGAGTGAACAACCATATGCATACTCTCAGAGTATCAATCCACTTAGTTCTCCCAATCACTCAGCACTCTCACTCGCACTCAATAGGTATATGCGCTCACTTTGGATGTGCAGACTCCGGAAGGGCTCCTTCAGCCCAAGCTCTATAATCCGCATGGACAACTCACGTGCTATAGCATCAATATCGGGATCCGCACAGACAACTCACGTGCTGCACGGACAACTCACGTGCTATAGTATCAATATCTGGATCCGCACGGACAACTCACGTGCTATAGTATCAATAACCTCACAATCAGGCCCTCGGCCTCACTCAGTCATCAATCTCTCCAGTCTCTCGGGCTCACTATGTCATGAAACTAGCCCAAAATGATGATGTGATGTATCAACAATTAACAACAGGGACTGAGATATGATATGCAATGAATGTATATGACTAAGTACGAAATTATAATTTAAAAATATAATTCGACATCAAAAATGACCTCAGTGAGTCCCAATAATACCAGCATTTGCCTAAGCATGATTTCTAACATGAGTCACAACTCAGTTTCTCTAACACATGACAAATACTTGGAAAAATACAAGTTAATTGACTACACAACTCTACGGAATCGACTGAGTCTCAATTTCTATGGAGCGCGCCCACACGTCCGTCACCTAGCAAGAAGAAAAAGGACAGTACACAATGTTATGACTTCTGAGAGAGTGATACATTAAGCAAGAAGACAGTACACTAGGATACATTCATACTGCTATTCCTGAAGGTGCTTGAGGTTCACGGTTGGGGGGGGGGGGGGGGGGATTTGGATGAGATAGAGAAATTGGGAAGGGGGAAATGAACAATGTTATGACTTCTGAGAGAGGGATATCGCAGGGAGTAGGGTTTTTTCTGGGGAGATTTTCAGAGGGAAATTTTGGGGGGAAGTTTTGCAAAACAATTTCTCTTTTGAAATTAGTAAGTAAGTAGTAGTTTTCTTTTTTACCAAGGAAGGAAAAATAGTAATTTGTTTACATTTATTATAAATGTCACTAACTAAATGTCATTTTTGTTATTTTTAATTAAATGCCAGTATTTTTGTAATATTTTCTAATAAATGTCGATAAATTATCTTTTTTCCGACATTTATTATAAAGTCATTAATTAAATATCGTGGTAGCTCATATTTGTTGTAGTGTACCCACTCCAAAAGAACAAAACATTTACACCAAATTGCCATCTTACACAACTAAAAATTTAAATAACAGAAAAAATCACCTAAGTATTTCTTGCCAAACATATATATCAAAATCAGATAGAATTCCATACATGCATGTAGCAAATCTAGGCAATAAATTATGCACAAAAAAAAATTGAATCAAATATGGACAAACTTTCAGAAAAAATTAGAAGTGAAACCAGAACACGGTGCAAGAGAAAGAACTAAGAGAGAAAAGTTACCATACTAGAAGATTATAGCAAGCAGAAGGTAAAAGCAAAAAAGGACAAAGTTCATGAAAGAATTCTGAACATTGAAAGCGGAGAAAACTCCAACATAGAGATCCAGAGAAGCCCACAATAATTGAAAAACTTACCAAAACAAAAGGATTATATCTTGAATTCTTGAAATAGCGAAGCAAGTAGAAAATCACAAAGAGGAATTGACGAGAGAGAATTGGAGTGGAGAAATGGATAATTGGAGAGTTTGTATCTGAAATAGTAAAGTACACGTGGTTTTGGTAAAGTAAAGGTGCGGTACACATGTCAATTCGCTAATAAGACATGCTCAAATAAAAGTATAATACACAATGCATTTTGTACAATTCAGGATTGATGTGTTGTACAGCCTTAGCCGCTTATATATAGTAGTAATAGTAAAGTAATAATCAGACCACATATACAAATATACATCATGTTATCTAGTTAGACGCAAGCAGGCTCTAATACCAACTGATGAAAAACAAGTATGAACAGCGGAAGCAAATAGCCAAGATCACTTGCATATAATATAGACAACACATAATCACTGATTTTACTCAAACATATCTCTTGAAGCGTGACCGCTATCGCGAAAAGAGCCTTCAAGTCATCTTCTAATTCCACAGTCTTTTATTGTGTGACCCGAATAATGTCCGGAATTAGCAAAATTCGTGTGGGCGAATTTCTCATGTAGTAAAAATATTTCCTCCTTATGGAATAAGACCCCTCAATATAGCCACAGGTTTTAGGGTTTAAAACATTTTCCTAAACCTGTTGGGTCTTCCTTTTCCACCAAAAAATAAGATTTTTTTTAATTCCTAATTATTCAGGCACAACAGGGACCACAATATCTAATTAACGAGACTTCTTATTATGGACTTAATTCAAAATATCCGAATTAATACTGCCATAATAAATTACGAATTATTCTACTAAAAATTCGTAACTGCACTTCTCAGTTCAATTTTGAAATTCTTTCATTAAACCTTATTTAGCTCCCCGTGTTAAGATTCAGATACTAATCAAATAAATTAAATTACTGACAATTTAATTCATTGATTATTTCCTTTAGACTTTTGCTTAACTTATATCATGTGACGGATACAAAATACACTTGCAGGGTTTACACATGAAAACTTATAAGCTTTCATAAAGGTGTATCATCTATCTCTAGACCAAGATATGGATTCCTTCAACTAACTAGTATTTCGCCAATGTATATCATCATTGTCCAATTTACCAGGTATATTGACCCACAAAAATATCTCGCCTTTTAATAAATCAAAACAATAAATAATATACACAACCAATAACAATTATATCAAGATTAAGAGTATAAGTACGTTTAGTGGCTAGAGAAGTTATTTTATTAAGTCAGTATAAAATACTTATCCCTACTTGGTCCGTTCAATACATACAAATTGTACTAGCACAAGAAGTCAGAATTAAATTATTCCCATAATCAAGATATCTTTGACAAGTACCGAACGCAATTCTCGGGATGATAGTTTTATGGCCCATCTCTATGGGATGATGGATTTGCAGCTAAGGATAGGAGGTCAGCCAACCACATCTGAGGAGAGGACCTTATTGGAGCAGCGGTACCCGCTCAACGCTCATGGCCAGCAGCTGGTTGGGATAGGTGATGGCTACAGACTCCCCGATGAGCCTTAGGTCGAGCCGAAGCAGTCAGATGATGAGGACGATGATGATGAGGAGGAGGAAGCACATGATGAAGAGTAGAGAGCCTCAGAGGATGAAGACGCAATTTGATCAGGGAGTTTCCTTGCACCCTA
Source organism: Nicotiana tomentosiformis (assembly GCF_000390325.3). Taxonomy (NCBI): domain Eukaryota; kingdom Viridiplantae; phylum Streptophyta; class Magnoliopsida; order Solanales; family Solanaceae; genus Nicotiana; species Nicotiana tomentosiformis. The sequence goes on along the minus strand of NC_090823.1, from coordinate 74,863,120 downwards.
CTCATTTTTCTTGTTTTGTCAATTTGTGTATGCACTGAGGACAATGCATGATCTAAGTGTGGGGTTGGGACTTGTAGAAATTACTTCTAGTTATTTGTTTTGTTGTTTTAGTAAGTGTCGTTTTCATTAGATACTTGTTTTAGTTATTTGTTTTAAGAATTTGGTTTAGTGATTTGTTTTTGTTATTTGTTTAGTTATTAAAAAAACATAACTGGACTCTTCCCGACGATGGATCTCCTAGATAGTTTTTCTGAGAGAAGTAAGTCTAGAGAAAAAAAGAAAAAGATTTTTTTTAGGTAATATAGTAATTCCCCCTTGGTTTTTCTTTGGGCCGCGGTTCTTTTCCAAGAGCTTTTAGTTGAACCGGGTGTAGTTAGTTTTAATTTTTAGGAGTAGGAACCACGAAAGCTATGCATTTAATTGTAGTAATATCTCTTAGCTTTGTTATGCCTTGAGAATAGTTAGGACTATAGTCATGACTCTTAGGCTCGATTTTTGACTCTAGCATAAATACCATAAATCGTAGATTCCTAATTTTGCTTAACTGCTTTGACTGGAGTGTCGCGATGAAAACAATCCTGAGTGAGTTATGTGCCATGTGTGTGAGAGTTTTGTATGTATTCTGTGCATTGCATTTGATGTCTAGAACTTGCCCTGTGTGTGTGCAAAGTGAAATAGTAGTCTTGTTCATTCTGAGAAGTGATATAGGCATTTCTTTGTTAAGCCAGATATATATAGTTTACCCACCTAAAAGTTATGTAACGTAGTTAACCCCTTTGAGCATGTAATCCTGTTTCTTTGGCAACCACACTACAAGCCTTACCCAATTGTTTGAATTAACCATCTATTTGAACCGTTTCACCTCTAATGAGTACTTGAATTATTATGAACTTTGTAAAAGTAAAAGAGTGGGATGGTTGGTTTGGCTTTTGAGTGGAACTAATGAAATAAGGAGAAAGGTGCATTGTTTTAAAAAATTAAGAGCCGCTTGAATTGAAAAAAAGAAAAAAAAAGAAAAAGAAAAAAAAAGACAAAAATAGTTGTATTGCTATGAAAAAGAATATTCTTAGATAAGTGGTGACTCTTAATGTAATTGTGCTTAAAGAAGTATGGGGTAATATATATTGATGTGAATGTGGAGTTTTGGTTTGACATAAGTATGGGCTGGAATGTTAAAGTATATGTATTAAAGTGCTTAGGGAGGTGTAGTCACTCACATATCCAAATATATCCTACCCGACCCGCGGCGTACATTACAACCAATCAAAGTCCTATTTGATCTTAGACTAAATAAGCTCGATTAATAGAGTATTACACTACGGGCAAGCCTATGGTGCATCATTTGTGGAATATGAATGTTATTTCTGAGAGCGAGTAAATTTTTTCCTATCTTGAGTTCATACGTTCTTAAAATTCATCGTGTGTGGAACTGAGCTCTTTGTTGGGTGAGGGCACGTGATTCATAAAGGAAAGGTAATGTCATTGACCTCCATGTTAGACTAAGTAAGTAATTTGTGAATAAGTCATGGTATGTGAGTCAAATCTTGATGCGAGAATATTACACCGTAGTGCTTAGACTATTTTAAATATTCTTAGTGCAAGGAGTTAAGGGAATTGCTTAGTGAGGTTGTGTCTATAAGTTGGTCTGATTGCTCGAGGACGAGCAATGTTTAAGTGTGGGGTATTGATGTGTGGCTATAATTCATGGTTTAGCACACTATTCGCCTTGCATTTTATATTCTTTAATGATAAATTACACTTTATTTACTCGTAATGAATGCCATTTTATGTGTGTAAGTGAATTGGAAATGAAAGTAGAGAAAAAGGATACTTAAAAGTCGAAAGCGTGCTCGGGAGGAGTTGAAAAGGAGAATCCGACGAAGCCAGGTACACTAAGCGTTATACTTGGCAAAGCCAGGCCCAGTGCAGGCCTTATACCTGGCGACACCAGGCTAAGGCCAGGTGATAGACCTGGCGAGGTGAGGCAGGAGCGAGATAGACCAGGCTTTATACCTGGCGACGCCAGGCTTGGGGCGAGGTCCACCAGGCGTTAGGCCTCGTGAGGCCATGTCTGGGCACGCACAGTCCAAGTTTTGAAGATTTATTTCTCTCCGGGTTTGACTAGGACTTTGCCTGCACGTTTAGGTCTTTTTCTACACATATAAATAGACCTAAAAATGCCATTTTGGGGGGACTTTTGCAACCGGAGGCATGAATAGCTTGTGGAATCACCTGGTGGGAGTTAGAATCATCGATTTCTATATCCTTTCATCTTTACTTTGTACTTTAATTATGCAAAAATATTTGTGATATTGTTACTATGAGTATGAGTAGCTAAAATTCCTAATCTAGAATTTTGATGGAACCTATTGAAGGATAATTTTCTTGTTACGTTAATATAAATTTGCTGTAGTATTTTTTCTATTTGTTCAACTATACTATACATGTGGTTGATTAAAGGGCCCTCAATTAGCTGTGCCTATTTAGTATGTATTACTCGGGAGAGAATGCATATTTAGGTAGTTGTTGAATAACATTACTCCTAACGTATATGAGGGATCAATACGAAGGGTTTAAAGGTGGGATTAGAGATAATGAAACCTTGGTGCGATCTGAGTGAGCCGTACTTAATGCCAGCTAGCGTAATTCGGCAGAATATGTCTAGTAAATTGTGGTAATTATTCGGGAGAGAGTTACGACAGTTATAGTGCTCATGATCGATAGAGAAGACTTAGGCAAATTTATAGAAAACGTAGCGGAAAAGATTCCGACAATAGGGAAAATAACAACCTTAGATCTTTCCAATTCTTGTTTACAAAATTCGTAGTTAGTCATTTGTTAGTGCATTTTCATTACGTAACATTTAGTTAATAAACATCTAAATTATTATTCAAATATTTCTGAAGATTGATTGCGTGAATTTATGTGGGTCTAGCAACTGTGGTTGATAGGTTAATTCCCTGTGAGATTCGACTCCGGACTTATTAGCCAGAATATATTTGCGATGACCGCTTGTATTTTTTATAAGGCATAGTTGGGCGTGATCACCTCTTCCATATCAACATTCAAAATCAATTCAGCTATGAACAGACCATGTCCGCTCCACTTTGGGAAAAGATACAACTCATATCAGAAACTTTGATCAAGACATTTTAAAACTCATGTTAACAGAGATGAAATCCAACAAATCGAGATCTAGGGTTTGAGAACAATCTAGAGAGAGAACCTGGAGATAAAGGAGAATCGTGGTTCAACAATGGGGAAGACAATGGCGCTGTGAGAGAGAGATCGTGTAGAGAGAATTAAGATACGATGATTTTGAGAGAGAATAAACTGAAAGAATGAGAGAAAAAAATATTAGACGGCGTATTTAATGACTTCACGGTAGGAAGTGACCATAAGTATATATTTTGTTATAAAAACTAAAAGTTAGCTATAGAAAATAATATTTTAAAGGGTTTTTATTTATAATAAATAGGGTATAAAGCTTTTCTATAAGAGGTAAAATTTCCAAAAAAAAAAATCACTTCTTTTGCGTCTTTACTGAATTTTGTATTTTAATTTTTCAACGTGAAATATCAGTGTGCTTCTTAATTTTTTTTTCCGGTTCACCAGTAGAAAAGAAAAAGGAAAAAAAACAACTAAAGAAATGTAAATCTTCAGAAATCAATGGTGTATAATATTAGTGCATGATAAAAAGTAAAAACACATAAATTCGTTATTTCTTTAAGTAGAATTGGTTTAAATTGTCAATATCATCACCGTTTCTATTGTTCGATCAATTAGCAAAAAAGCCTGTGAGACACTTAAGGAATTATTCTCAATAATTTGCGTATAATGCAGTAGTTTTAACAAAGATATGATGTTATTTATTTATATCCACATATATTTCACACGTAGAGCATTTGGAAAGGACAAGTGCATAAAAAATTCCAAATATTGTTGGATAACAGTTACAGAGTAAGTATAGAAAGTAGTTTATTTTCCTTAAAAACATAAAAACTTTACATATTGCATATATCTAAAAGGATTAGGAAATATTTAGGTCATTACTACTAGATTTAGGTTTTATGGCAATCACCTATATAAATAGGAAAAGGCATATCGAGAAAAAGAAAAGACTTTCTCTTTGTCTATTTTAAAGGACTCGAAATTGATGTTAAATCTCCTTACTCTTTGAGTCACAAACTTTTCATTCTTATTCTATTGCCTAAGCATAGTTAGTTTAATTTAATATGGAAAAGGGAGGAGATAGTGAAGAAAAGAGGAGGGAGAAAGCAATAGATGAATGGCTACCGATAACGTCGGACCGGAATGCAAAGTGGTGGTATTCAACCATGCACAATGTTACTGCCATGGTTGGTGCTGCTGTTCTTAGTCTACCTTATGCCATGTCTGAGATGGGATGGTAACTTTATTTATTTCTCTTTTTCTTTTCTTTATTTAATTTGTTTTTTTTAATTTATATTAGTTGAATTTATTAGTATTCAACCACAAATTAGTTTGGGAATGCATGAGTCGTAGTATTGTATTCTTCCTTTTTCTTTGGGATTTGTTTTTATTTTTCATTATCAAATCTGTTGTATATTACTTAATTTACATTTCAGGTTTATGCAATGCCAGTGTTTGATATGATAGAGGCATACGCTGTGAAGTCATTGAAATATAATCCTTCCACTCTTCTACGTGTTTGTGTGCGTACGGTTTTTGTTGGTAAGTTATTTACATGTTTATTAGAAAATATTTTTGCACAATTAGAAAATAAACTGAAAAAGTTGTTTAATTGCTCTTTTCTATGTATTTTTTATATTCTTGCTATGGTCTTCTGTTATTGTAGCATTTACATTGGTTGTGGGCATGACAATACCATTCTTTGGTGGTTTGATGGGATTCTTTGGAGGTTTTGCTCTGGCACCAACCTCATATTATGTAAGTATATTTCATAGATAACTCATTAAATTTTCACTTCATTAAAGCAGAAACTATGACTATATAATACTCATATGACAAACATATTTAACATTTACTATGTTTTTAATTTCTACCTACAGCTTCCATGCATCATCTGGCTAATTATAAAAAAGCCCAGACGGTTTGGCTTGTCATGGTGTACGAACTGGGTAAGTTTACCAGAACTTGTAAATATAATTATGAAATTTACTTACACTCGGTGTTTACATCAAACTAATCAATAAAACTTAACGATTAAAAATTAAAATGAGAGTGCATATAACTTCACCATAGTTAAGTTAAAAATGTATTTATGAAAAACAAATATCTTACGTACATATTTATTGATTTGATATAAATAGCGATGTCTATACAAATTATTTAGGGAAAAACTTTTTATACACTCGATGATATGCATCAAAGCAATAAGTACATAACAAGTGTCTTTTGCATAAGATATAGCATCTTATCATTGTTAATAAATATAGATTCTCACATCAATATATAAATTAATTGTGATAAATTAATATAATTTTGTACATGCAACGTTTCGTGCAAGCTTTTTCCCTACTTACCCCTATCTCTTATTTTCTTTTTCTCATTATGTTGCATCTTTGCATTATAGTGGGTGTACTTTTGACTCTAACATCTCCCATCTGCCAAGACTTATCGCTTCTACACCTGATCGATACGACCAATTTGAGTTTTTAGATGTTAAATTATGTGCTATATCCTACCTGTTTATTGTAAGGCATAGATGCAGAATTTTAGGATAATTCTTTCAGTTTCAGAAGAGCTTTTATATATGGAAGTTTGCTAAATTTTGAATTATAATTTTTGGACAATTGAACTGTTTTTCTAATCAAAGTTCCATCATAGGGATAGAGGAGTTAGGCAAGACTCCAACATGCGTATTCCAAAAATCACAATTACACGAAGGAGGATATAAACCTTGACCTCAATTACAAAGTGTAGATTAGTGGAACCCAATCTAGTTTGTCGTTGATCACAAAGGAATTCTTTGAGAGTTAAGGAAACCTTTTTACAAGTTGGATAGTTCATATCATACATTACTACATACAATCTAGTCATAAACACTCTAAGCAATGCACTGTCAAGAGATATCATCATTAACAACAAAATGATTTCTTTTGGGCTCGAATCGAAAATTTGGTAAACCATCCTGTTCTAAATTCATTGAAGCCCTAACATTTCTATGCAGTGAAACAATTTCATTGAAGATAGCACAATTATGTGAGTTTACTCCTAGGTTAGCAAGTTGATCTGCGACCATGTTGCCTTCTCTAAATGCGTGTGTAAACTTAAAATCTCCAGTCGTAGTTACCTCCCAAATTAAATATGCTCAATAATATGTTTGATTTGCCAAGAAGGTACCATCTTTCTATTAATCATGTTGACAGTAAACATTGAATCAGATTCCACATGAACTTTCAAAAAATCATAATTACTACATAAACTTAATACCATGCAATAGTGCCTTAGCTTCTATTAAACTGGCCATAGAATTCTGCCAAAGCCTTCATCATGTTGCCGTGATGATCACTTATGATATCCCCTCCTCCTGCTGAACCAAGATTAACTTTGTTGCATCCATCAACATTCAATTTTACCCAACCCCTATCGGGTTTGTTCCATTTAATAGCCTGTGAGTGAATAGAAAATTGTAACTTCTCCACATACTTACACTTGTCTATCCAGAGTTGTGAAAGTTTTAGAGTGGGAAACTGACAATTAAGGATTAATGTTAAGCACTTTGAGATGATGATATGCCACCCTGACATGGATTTATTATCAAACCTTGTTGCATATATGTTCAACCATATTTTCCAACAAATCATAGACGGTATACATTGGAGTAACACTGGGTGAACTCCATTTCTTTCTTTAACTAACCACCAATTCATGATGGTTTGTCTTAGATGACCAGTGCTAAATCAAACCCCAAAAAACAATTACGTTTGAAGAACCAAACCTGTCTAGCAATTTGGCTATCTCTGAATATATGGGACATTGTTTCCTCCTGTGTCTAGTACAACAACTACAAACAGAAGGGATTAGAATCCCAATTTTCTTAATTGCATCATATCACGACCCAAAATTCTAACCTGTCATGATGGCGCCTATCGTGGTACTAGGCAAGCCGTTCTTTCGAAATAATTCCAACACCTTTAACAGAAATGAATTAAAGCAGTTTAAATAATAAAAGTTTTAATAAAACAGGGATAGAAACCCAAAACACAATGCGGAAGTTCCCAACTATCGGGGTATCACAGAGTACATGAGCATATATACATCACAAGTCTAGAATATACTGTCTATGAAAGTCTGAAATTAAATACAATAAACGGAAAGATAGGAATGGAGTGACAAGGTCTGCGAAACGCCGGGCAGCTACCTTGGAATCTCCAAAAGATCAACCGTGTGATAGAATCAACACCCACCGTGTCCGAAAATACCTGGATCTGCACACGAAGTGCAGGATGTAGCGTGAGTACAACCAACTCAGTAAGTAACAATACTAAATAAAGAACTGAAAGTAGTGACGAGCTTCACAGTTACAGTCCAATTACAGTAATTTCAACATAGGGAGGTAGGCATGATTTCAAGTTTGACAATTAAGACCAAAACAGTAAATTCATGTCAAGTTCAACTAAAACAGAAGATAATATCTCTAAGAAATTTCAAGACAGTGATATATGACAGGTGAAGTGCAAAAATAATAAAGTCAATGCATCCTCTCAAAGCAACAGTCACTCAGTCCTCCCATTCACTCCAACCTCACATTTACTCTTTCCTCACAGTCACTCATTTCTCTCAATCACTCAACACCCGGCACTCGGCACTCAGTAGGTAGATGCGCTCACTGGGGATGTGTACAGACTCCGGAGGGGCCCCTTCTGCCCAAGCGCTATAACAAGTCAATCATGGCATACCTCAGTGAAACATGTTTCAGCGTGCAACCCAATCCCATAAACATCCTCATAATCAGGCCCTCGGCCTCACTCAGTCATCTTCCTCTCCAGTCTCTCAGGCTCTCAAAAATCACGATAAGCAGCCCAAACAGCAATAATATGTTGCATCAATGATGAACAATAGACACTGAGATGTAATATACGAGTATAATTGTGACTGAGTACAAAACAACAATTTAGCAGATAATTCAATATGTACACGACCTCTATGGGTCCCTACAGTGCCAACACATAGTCTAAACATGATTGCTAACATGATTTGTGGTTCAATTTCTCTAATATATGGAGAATGTACAGACAACAACAGATTACTCAATTACACAGTTCCATGAAATTTGACCAAGTCATAATTCTTACGGTGCACACCGACACGCCCGTCACCTAGCATGTGTGTCACCTCAAAACCAAATACATGACACATAATACGGGGTTTCGTACCCTCAGAACCAAATTTAGAACTGTTACTTACCTCAATCCAAGCAAATCTCTACTCCAACACACTCTTGCCTCGCGAAATGGCCTCTGAATGCCTCGAATCTTGCTTCGCGAACCCTTGTTTTAATAATCTGCCCAGCACTTCCGCTTCTGCGGCGTCGTAGAAGTGACATCACACATGTATCTGCGGCTTATTCTGCTCCTGTGGTCCCTCACTCCGCTTCTGTGTACTCGCTTCTGCGAGAACCCAAGCCGCCTCTGCCGACCAAGCCCATCTGCCCAGTTTTGCTTTTGCGATTCCCCTGCCGCATCTGCGGTCACGCAGATGCGGAACTCACTATCGCACCTGCGCGCCTTCCGCTTTTGCGCACCTCTCACCGCACATGCGGCCACGCAGGTGCTGAAAACTCTTCGCACATGCGACCCCTTACACACTCCCCTCCAACTCGCACCTGCGCAAGCCATCCCGCACCTGCGATCAAAGCTCCACAGGTGCGGTTACACCAGTAGAGGTCTAACTTCAGCAATCACTCAACTTCAACTTTTGATCCGTTAACCATCTGAAATCAACCCGAGGCCCCCGGGACCTCAACTAAATATACCAACAAGTCCTAAAACCTCATACAAACTTAGTTGAGCCCTCAAATCACATCAAACAACTTGAAAAACACGAATCGCACCCCAATTCAAGCCTATTGAAGCTAAGAAAATTCAACTTCTACAAACGAAGACGAAACTTATCAAAACAGGTCTGATTGACCCCAAAGTTTTCACACAAGTCACAAATGACATTACGGACCTACTCCAACTTCCAAAATTGGAATTCGACCCAAACAAAGGTACAATCAAGAACAAGTATTATTTGTCGTGCATTGATGATCTATTTGACCAGATTCAAGGAGCGAGGGTGTTCTCTAAGATTGACTTGAGGTCTGGGTATCACCAGTTGAAGATTCAGGACTTGGATATTCTAAAGACAACATTCAGGACTCGTTATGGTCATTATGAGTTCCCCATGATGTCTTTTGGGCTGACCAACGCCCCGGTAACATTCATGCATCTGCTGAATAGTGTATTTCAGCCTTATCTCGACTCGTTTGTCATAGTGTTCATTGATGATATCTTGGTGTACTATCGTAGCCAGGAGGAACATGCCCAGCATTTGAGGATTGTGTTGCAACGGTTGAGGGAGGAGAACCTTTATGCTAAGTTCTCCAAATATGAGTTTAGGCTTAGTTCGGTGGCGTTCTTGGGGCACGTGGTGTCCAGTGAGGGTATTCAGGTGGATCCGAAGAAGATAGAGGCGGTTTAGAGTTGGCCCAGACCATTCTCAGCTATAGAGATTCGGAGCTTTCTCAGCTTGGTCGGTTATTATCGTTGTTGCATGGAGGGTTTCTCGTCTATCGCATTGCCTTTGACCAAATTGACCCAAAAGGGTGCTGTTTTCAGGTGGACGGATGAGTGTGAGGAGAGCTTTCAGAAGCTAAAGACCGCCTTGACTACAACTCCAGTTCTAGTTTTACCTTCAGCTTCATGCTCTTATACAGTGTATTGTTATGCTTCTCAGATCGGTATTGTATGTGTTTTGATGCAGGAGCATAGAGTGATTGCTTATGCTTCGCATCAGTTGAAGCACCATGAGAAGAACTACCCTGTCCACTAATTGGAGTTAGCTGCCATTGTTCATCCATTGAAGATTTGGAGGCATTATCTCTACGACGTGTCTTGCGAGGTGTTTACAGATCATCGGTGTCTCCAACACTTGTGCAAACAGAAGGATCTAAATTTGAGGCTGCGGAGATGGTTGGAGCTACTAAAGGACTATGATATCACTATTTTGGATTATCCCGGGAAGGATAATGTGGTTACCGATGCCTTGAGTAGAAAGGCGGTGAGTATGGGTAGCCTTGCATTCATTCATGTTGGTGAGAGACCTCTTGCAGTTGATGTTCAGGCCTTGGCCAACCAGTTCGTGAGATTAGATGTTTCGGATACCAGTCGAGTTCTAGCTTGTGTAGTTTCTCGGTCTTCCTTATATGATCGCATCATAGAGCGTCAGTAGGATGATTCCCATTTACTTGTCCTTAAGGACACAGTTCAGCATGGTGATGCCAGAGATGTTACTATTGGGGATGATGGAGTATTGAGGATGCAAGGTCGGATTTCTGTGTCTAATGTGGATGGGCTACATGAGTTGATTCTTGAGGAGGCCCACAGTTTGCATTTCTCCATTTATCCGGGTGCCACAAAGATGTATCAGGACTTGAGGCACCATTATTGGTGGAAAAGAATGAAAAAGGATATAGTGGGGTTTGTAGCTCCGTGCCTCAACTGTCAGCAGGTGAAGTATGAGCATCAGAGACCGGGCGGATTGCTTCAGAAGTTAGAGATTCCAGAGTGGAAATGGGAGCGGATCACCATGGATTTTGTAGTTGGCCTCCCACGGACTTCGAGAAAGTTCAATGCTATTTGGGTGATTGTGGATCGGCTAACCAAGTCCGCACACTTCGAGAAAGTTCGATGCTATTTGGGTGATTGTGGATCGGCTAACTAAGTCCGCACACTTCATTCCTGTTTGGAGAGACGTGTAGCGAGAGTTGGGTACCCAGGTTGAGTTGACGTTTCACCCTCAGAAGGACGGACAGTCCGAGCGCACTATTCATATATTGGAAGACATGCTACGCACTTATGTCATTGATTTTGGGGGTTCATGGGATCAATTTCTGCCGCTCGTGGAGTTTGCCTACAACAACAGCCACAAGTCGAGTCTTCAGATGGCTCCATATGAGGCTTTGTATGAGAGATGGTGTAGATCTCCTGTGGGTTGGTTTGAGCTGGGTGAGACTAGGCTATTGGGTACTGACTTGGTTCAGGATGCTTTGGACAAGGTTAAATTGATTCAGGATCGGCTTCGCACGGCGCAGTTTAGAAAGAAGAGTTATGCCGACAGGAAGGTCCGTGATGTTTCTTAAATGGTTGGGGAGAAGGTTCTGCTCAAGGTTTCACCCATGAAGGGTGTTATGAGGTTCGGGAAGAAGGGCAAGTTGAGCCCTCGATATATTAGGCCATTTGAAGTACTTCAGAGGATTGGAGAGGTAGCTTGCAAGCTTGCCTTGCCACGTAGTTTGTCGAGTGTGCATCTAGTATTTCATGTTTCTATGCTCCTAAAGTATGTCGGCGATCCGTCTCATGTTTTGGATTTCGGCACAGTTCAGTTGGATAGTAATCTGACTTATGATGTGGAACCGATGACCATTTTGGATCGATAGGTTCGAAAGTTTAGGTCAAAGGACATAGCTTCGGTGAAGGTACAGTGGAGAGGTCATCCAGTTGAGGAAGCTACTTGGGAGACCGAGCGGGAGATGCGGAGCAAATATCATGGACAACTCACGTTCTATAGTATCAATATCTGGATCCGTACGGACAACTCACGTGTTATAGTATCAATAACCTCACAATCAGGCCCTCGACCTCACTCAGTCATCAATCTCTCCAGTCTCTCGGGCTCACTATGTCATGAACCTAGCCCAAAATGATGATGTGATGTATCAACAATTAACAACAGGGACTGAGATATGATATGCAATGAATGTATATGACTGAGTACGAAATTATAATTTAAAAATATAATTCGACAGCAGAAATGACCTCAGTGGGTCCCAATAATACCAGCATTTGCCTAAGCATGATTTCTAACATGAGTCACAGCTCAGTTTCTCTAACACATGACAAATACTGGGAAAAATACAAGTTAATTAACTACACACCTCTATGGAATCGACTCAGTCTCAATTTTTACAGTGTGCGCCCATACGCCCGTCACCTAGCATGTGCATCACCTCCAAACAAATCACATAACACGTAATTCAGAGTTTTATACCCTCAACACTAAGTTTAGAAGTGTTACTTACCTCGAACAAGCCAAATCCAATACCGAGTAAGCCAAGCGATGCTCAAAAATGCCATCCCACGCGTACCGACCTCCGAACGGCTCAAAACTAGCCAAAAGGAACTCAAATACATCAAATAAAGCCCAAGAAAACAATTCCAAATGGTAAAGGTCGAATCCTTAATCAAAAGCCCAAAATCAGCCAAAAGGTCAACCCGGGCCCGCGCCTCAGAACCAGATGAAACTTACAAAATCTAATAACTCATTCAATTACGAGTCCAACCATACTAGTTTTACTCAAATCCAGCTCCAAATCGATGTTCAAAACTCAAAAATTCACATTATGAAACTTTAGGCAAACCCCCCAAATTCCTCTTTAAATTCACAAACCAATTACCAAAAATGAAGATAGATTCATGGAATATAATGAAAACCAAGTGTAGAACACTTACCCCAATCCTTGTGATGAAAATTGCTTCAAAAGTCGCCACAATCCGAGTCCCACATCTCAAAATATGATAAAAGAACCAAAACTTCGATTTTTATAGCTTCTGCCTAGCGGTTTTCGCATATGCGGTCAAAATGTTGCATCTACGACCTCCGCTTCTACGGATAAAATCTCGCCTCTGCGAAGCCCCATGAAAACTGTCCCTTTCGCACTTGCGGACATTTTCCTCTTCTGCGCACGGGCAGGTGCGCCAAATAATTTTCGCTTCTGTGCCACATGCCGCTTCTGCGGTCAGGTCATTACATCCTCCCCCACTTAAACATACGTTTGTCCTCGAACGTGCCAAGAGTCGTTCCAAAGTTATCAATCCTCCGTGTAACCTTACCTTGCACATACCCGGGGGTGAACCCACGTCACCCTATTCCATATAGGCCTGACAACCCAACATAACTTAAGATCATTACTTCAACCTAAGCCCGTAAACCACATAATCCGATTTCCAACATCCGAAATTTTCTATAAGTCCCGAATCTCGCATCAAATCATAACCATAACCTAGAACAAAATCACATGATATACCACATAACTCAAATACTAATAAAAATTACTTCCGATCACAATTGCTACTCAAAACAACTCATTACCGGTAATAACCTCATTTCAAACAAAACCTCATTCAAAAACCTTCGTACACTGTCGACGATGAAATAAGCACGCAGAAACTCATAACCACTCATCAGATCAACAATCCATGGAGCTCCCTCTCCTTTGACAAGAACTATAGCCAATTTCTAAGCCGATCAGCGATATTAACGTTCCAAATATGCTGCAAACAAATCTGATGGCACCCATTCTAGGTCCAATGACCTCACTTTATCAGGCCCAACTATCCTATCGACATGCCACACCAATACTACCTAGAATCACGACCTGTGCAATCCGTGCACAATAAGCAACAACTCAAATGTACCCAAAATGGAAAATGACTCAAACAAGAAAACCATCCCACATCTTCAACAAGTACCACCACAACCGCAATGCTACAAAGACATCATACATAGTAGTACCAAGATGCACGAATCTAACACAAAGGATCATATCTCAACATGCGTGACCCCATCCAAACACTGGTCTATATGAAATACCTCAAGCCACCATGCTCAAAATCAACAACCACGTGCAATTTGACGCCTAGTAACAAATGTGCATGACCGCAACCACCGAGAAGAAAATAGCACCATACATCATAACCGGACAAAGGCCATAACCAAAGCGTAATCAACCATTCTGAACCCCAATAACCATTCTGCTCGAATTCTGCTATAAGGCCCAAATAGGACCGCACTATGTGTGCATATAAACAACAAATCCAAACCCCTAGTGGCATAGAAATGTAACACATAGATCATATCAGAGCACGAATAAGCTCCACTCTAACTGAATGGCACATCCCCCAACAATAGCAGTATGTAGTCGACCAATATGACCCGATGTAGAATACAAATCCTCGTTGGGCCTACCAATGGGCCCCAAATCAACTATGGTCATCCACAAATAGATAAATAATCCTCCGAAAGTCCATAATGACCTAACCATAAAATATACTATCATCTGGATAGCTTTGGCCACGTTTTCACAGTCCACAACCACAAATAGATCTGCTTATGAGAACTCCTGGTCTCCGAATCCGTAGAATACACGAATCACCATATCTTATCCCAACTCCACCGCCCAAATGTCTAACACATCTCTCATACACGATCATCCCACGAGGAATACTTCTAAAATTCTTCCGTGCCATATAACAAAATCTGAATATCAGCAGCCGATCAACCATGTGTGTACCGCAATACTAATGAAGTATCCGTACGTCAACACTTAGTGCACTTTCTGAAATGTATGCTCTCCTCAGGAAATACCAAGTGGTAATATCATCCATCTAGTCATCTGAAACCGCCCATGTTGTCTAAGAATTCATGCCCTTCCTTTCAAAACTAAACTGTGACCTTGCACACTCCAATTTTAATTCCCCACAACATACCGCATCTATCATGAATATGAAAAGTACAAGAGTCTCATAATCAATTTTGAGTCACAAGCAAACTACATACTCAATTAGCCGGAAACCTTCTATTGGATCTCATCCAGGAGAAAATCACAACACGCAACATGCTCCTCACGCCGGTAGGAAATATCCATCTCAAATCGTGGTAGCAACCATCGAAACTCTTTGAAACCCATTAACACGCAACCAAGCCATCAGAACCGAATCCCTCTAACTCAACCAAGCCATGAAGGTCTCCAAACCCAAGAGTATTGCCACGAAACACCTGTAGAGACTCACCACATCATAAATACCCCAAGGAACCAATTGTATTTATTGCCTTGCTGCTCCAACCTAATATCAAGTTGTACTATTCCTCTGAGTTCCTTCTGAATTACCCTCAAGGTGACACTTCTTATTGCCAGAACACCACGATCCTTAACCAAAACTCACCCCGCGAGATCCTAAAATAAAACAACACCATCCTAAGGCCCATAAGCCGTTGTATTCCCTCTTAAGCACCCCAAAAGTGCCACAATCGAGACATCCACTCTAAAGAGACCTTCTGTAAATCCAAAACTATTTCTTTCACCTTACTGATGCTGAAATGTAGAATCCATAATAATATAGAAATGCCACAAGCCTTTACACCATCCAACTTAAATCTCACATTCTAGCCATATACAAATCCGCAAAATTCTCAATTGCTACATATAAATCTTGAACCCATTAGAACCTTCTCGAGAGTCATCCACTCTACTCAAATCTCAATTGTACCGGCCAAACGGGTCGAATGACATGTGCCCCATTAGAACAACAACACCCAAAGAAGTAATCCGCACCTTTAAGAAATCGAGCAATTTCCTACTGCATTCGCACTACATCTTTCACGAATAACGACTCAATCATTCCATGATTTCCATATACCCATAAGGTGTAACATAACCCAAATCCAGAAATTCCTTTACTCGAGTCATCCTTCATCTGAACCCGAATCCAGAAATTCCTTTACTCGAGTCATCCTTCATCTGAACCTCTGCAAGTCATAACCGATCCACAAGTATGCTTCAGACCAAAACCAATACTACACGTAACCATGCAATCAAATCGTTGATAGCAAACTCCCCCACTTAACTCAATGCCATAGAATAGAACATCTGATAACTCACCAAACCCATACTCTATTACTGCCATAATACCGCAGGAAGATTCAACTAAATCCTTCAAAAGCTCACATAACACAAACCATATAGTACCTCAAATAATCCACTAAGCTCACATACATCCACATGACGATCAGGTCAACTTTCTCAACCAAATTCAAATTCAAATCTTAACACATATACCCCGTTGGTAGAAAGAAAACTCTCCACACAACATTATAAGGATCACACCTCCGTAGATTACTCCGCAGGAGATAACCCACCTACTTAGCCTAAAATTGACATCTATACCCTTTCGCAGCAACAATTACTACACCATCACTGAATCTTCCTGAGTCTGAACTCACAACAAGACATGAAAATCTACTTCACTCCATAATTAATCAACACGAAAAATCTTTCAACACACTCATAACTTGAGGCTATGTGTCACATCAAGACAGCAATCTAGCACCCCATAGTCCTTCTTACATCCCAGACAAACTATTCTCGTCACAATCAAACCATCTGAACACATTCCGCAATCACATCATGCTCATCATATAGCCATCCGGCCACTCATCGAGTCACAAATTCCACTCATAGGGACGCTATCGATCACATAAGTTCCCAAAAGACCGTGCCCACACAGCCGAAATCTACATGCTCGAGCTACAGTCAAAACCCGGCCTCAAGTCCTCCAGATTGGCCCATCATCAGCACCCAGAAATGACAACTTGCACCTCATCCATGGAATCACCAGCCGATACCGAGCGCTTACATGCGCACACGGATGCGTGGAGGGAATTCAAAGAGTTATGTTTCAAACTGAATCAATTCCGCACGATAAGGAAAGAAAGATGGGAAATTATCCTAAATTCCCTGTAGCCTCTCGAATATAGGTATGGATGTCATCATTCCGATCCACAAGACTCTACTAGACACTTGCTCATGACTTGTAGAACCTATGAACCTAGAGCTCTGATACCTACTTGTCACGACCCAAAATTCAACTAGTCGTGATGACACCTAACCCAACTCGCTAGGTAAGCCAAATAACAACTATCCAATTCCATGAAATTTAATAAGACAATTAAGTGAAAGAAAATATCTGAATCTTATACATTCCCTAAGGACTGGTAGTATAAATCATGAGCTTCTAAGATTAGAATTTACCAAGCTGGTATGAAATAAATTCATCATCTGTTTGAAATGTACATAAACAGTTTTTTATAAATATATGGCTATCATGAACAAGAAGCAGCTACAATCGGATCGCATGTACGTTTTTAAATCCCGCTCCCATCGATCACAGCAACATCAACATCCAATATCTACACGCAAGGTGCAGAAGTGTAGTATGAGTACAACCGACCCCATGTACTCAATAAGTAACAAACCTAACCTTAGGTTGAAAGTAGTGACGAGCTGGAACACATGTCAAAGTCCAACACCAATAGCCAATAACATCTCATAACAATATAATAAAAGTGGTACAAAAAATAACTCAGAAATATAATGTTCATCTCGTTCACGGTTTCAGAAAATAGACATGCTTTTCAAGTATAACAATGAAAACCCAAATCTTTTACCGAAAGTACCAAAATATGAGAAGGTTTGTAAAATCATGATTTTCCTTCCAAAACATTTCAACAGGTAAATGTTTCATTCTCAAATGGCATGAGGAAAAGTACATTTATATGCCTAGATGCCAATGTGTATGAGAATTCATGCATGACGTGATACCGTACAACATGAGAAAAAATGCATCTATATGCTTGTATGTCAAGTGCGTATGTCGAATGTAGTACAACATAGTGAACAACCATATGCATACTCTCAGAGTATCAATCCACTTAGTCCTCCCAATCACTCGGCACTCGCATTCAATAGGCACCTGCGCTCACTTTGGATGTGCAGACTCCGGAGGGGCTCCTTCAGCCCAAGCTCTATAATCCGCATGGACAACTCACGTGCTATAGTATCAATATCTGGATCCGCACAGACAACTCACGTGCTGCACGGATAACTCACGTGCTATAGTATCAATATCTGGATTCGCTCGGACAACTCACGTGCTATAGTATCAATAACCTCACAATCAGGCCCTCGGCCTCACTCAGTCATCAATCTCTCCAGTCTCTCGGGCTCACTATGTCATGAAACTAGCCCAAAATGATGATGTGATGTATCAACAATTAACAACAGGGACTGAGATATGATATGCAATGAATGTATATGACTGAGTACGAAATTATAATTTAAAAATATAATTCGACATCAGAAATGACCTCAGTGAGTCCCAATAATACGAGCATTTGCCTAAGCATAATTTCTAACATGAGTCACAACTCAGTTTCTCTAACACATGACAAATACTTGGAAGAATACAAGTTAATTGACTACACAACTCTACGGAATCGACTGAGTCTCAATTTCTATGGTGCGCGCCCACACGCCCGTCACCTAGCAAGAATAAAAAGGACAGTACACAATGTTATGACTTCTGAGAGAGTGATACATTAAGCAAGAAGACAGTACACTAGGATACATTCATACTGCTATTCCTGAAGGTGCTTGAGGTTCACGGTTGGGGGGGGGGGGAGGGGGGATTTGGATGAGATAGAGAAATTGGGGAGGGGGAAATGAACAATGTTATGACTTCTGAGAGAGGGATATCGCAGGGAGTAGGGTTTTTTCTGGGGAGATTTTCAGAGGGAAATTTTGGGGGGAAGTTTTGCAAAACAATTTCTCTTTTGAAATTAGTAAGTAAGTAGTAGTTTTCTTTTTTACCAAGGAAGGAAAAATAGTAATTTGTTTACATTTATTATAAATGTCACTAACTAAATGTCATTTTTGTTATTTTTAATTAAATGTCAGTATTTTTGTAATATTTTCTAATAAATGTCGATAAATTATCTTTTTTCCGACATTTATTATAAAGTCATTAATTAAATATCGTGGTAGCTCATATTTGTTGTAGTGTACCCACTCCAAAAGAACAAAACATTTACACCAAATTGCCATTTTACACAACTAAAAATTTAAATAACAGAAAAAATCACCTAAGTATTTCTTGCCAAACATATATATCAAAATCAGATAGAATTCCATACATGCATGTAGCAAATCTAGGCAATAAATTATGCAAAAAAAAATTGAATCAAATATGGACAAACTTTCAGAAAAAATTAGAAGTGAAACCAGAACACGGTGCAAGAGAAAGAACTAAGAGAGAAAAGTTACCATACTAGAAGATTATAGCAAGCAGAAGGTAAAAGCAAAAAAGGACAAAACTCATGAAAGAATTCTGAACATTGAAAGCGGAGAAAACTCCAACATAGAGATCCAGAGAAGCCCACAATAATTGAAAAACTTACCAAAACAAAAAGATTATATCTTGAATTCTTGAAATAGCGAAGCAAGTAGAAAATCACAAAGAGGAATTGAGGAGAGAGAATTGGAGTGGAGAGATGGATAATCGGAGAGTTTGTATCTGAAATAGTAAAGTACACGTGGTTTTGGTAAAGTAAAGGTGCGGTACACATGTCAATTCGCTAATAAGACATGCTCAAATAAAAGTATAATACACAATGCATTTTGTACAATTCAGGATTGATGTGTTGTACAGCCTTAGCCGCTTATATATAGTAGTAATAGTAAAGTAATAATCAGACCACATATACAAATATACATCATGTTATCTAGTTAGACGCAAGCAGGCTCTGATACCAACTGATGAAAAACAAGTATGAACAGCGGAAGCAAATAGCCAAGATCACTTGCATATAATATAGACAACACATAATCACTGATTTTACTCAAACATATCTCTTGAAGCGTGACCGCTATCGCGAAAAGAGCCTTCAAGTCATCTTCCAATTCCACAGTCTTTTATTGTGTGACCCGAATAATGTCCGGAATTAGCAAAATTCGTGTGGGCGAATTTCTCATGTAGTAAAAATATTTCCTCCTTATGGAATAAGACCCCTCAATATAGCCACAGGTTTTAGGGTTTAAAACATTTTCCTAAACCTGTTGGGTCTTCCTTTTCCACCAAAAAATATGATTTTTTTTAATTCCTAATTATTCAGGCACAACAGGGACCACAATATCTAATTAACGAGACTTCTTATTATGGACTTAATTCAAAATATCCGAATTAATACTGCCATAATAAATTACGAATTATTCCACTAAAAATTCGTAACTGCACTTCTCAGTTCAATTTTGAAATTCTTTCATTAAACCTTATTTAGCTCCCCGTGTTAAGATTCAGATACTAATCAAATAAATTAAATTACTGACAATTTAATTCATTGATTATTTTCTTTAGACTTTTGCTTAACTTATATCATGTGACGGATACAAAATACACTTGCAGGGTTTACACATGAAAACTTATAAGCTTTCATAAAGGTGTATCATCTATCTCTAGACCAAGATATGGATTCCTTCAACTAACTATTATTTCGCCAATGTATATCATCATTGTCCAATTTACCAGGTATATTGACCCACAAAAACATCTCGCCTTTTAATAAATCAAAACAATAAATAATATACACAACCAATAACAATTATATCAAGATTAAGAGTATAAGTACGTTTAGTGGCTAGAGAAGTTATTTTATTAAGTCAGTATAAAATACTTATCCCTACTTGGTCCGTTCAATACATACAAATTGTACTAGCACAAGAAGTCAGAATTAAATTATTCCCATAATCAAGATATCTTTGACAAGTACCGAACGCAATGCTCGGGATGATAGTTTTATGGCCCATCTCTATGGGATGATGGATTTGCAGCTAAGGATAGGAGGTCAACCAACCACATCTGAGGAGAGGACCTTATTGGAGCAGCGGTACCCGCTCAACGCTCATGGCCAGCAGCTGGTTGGGATAGGTGATGGCTACAGACTCCCCGATGATGAGGATATCAACACTCCTGAGCAGCCTTAGGTCGAGCCGGAGCAGTCAGATGATGAGGACGATGATGATGAGGAGGAGGAAGCACATGATGAAGAGTGGAGAGCCTCAGAGGATGAAGACGCAATTTGATCAGGGAGTTTCCTTGCACCCTACTCATTTTTCTTGTTTTGTCAATTTGTGTATGCACTGAGGACAATGCATGATCTAAGTGTGGGGTGGGGACTTGTAGAAATTACTTCTAGTTGTTTGTTTTGTTGTTTTAGTAAGTGTCATTTTCGTTAGATACTTGTTTTAGTTATTTGTTTTAAGAATTTGGTTTAGTGATTTGTTTTTGTTATTTGTTTAGTTATTAAAAAAAATATAACTGGACTCTTCCCGACGATGGATCTCCTAGATAGTTTTCCTGAGGGAAGTAAGTCTAGAGGAAAAAAAAGAAGATTTTTTTTAGGTAATGTAGTAATTCCCCCTTGGTTTTTCTTTGGGCCGCGGTTCTTTTCCAAGAGCTTTTAGTTGAACCGGGTGTAGTTAGTTTTAATTTTTAGGAGTAGGAACCACGAAGCTATGCATTTAATTGTAGCAATATCTCTTAGCTTTGTTATGCCTTGAGAATAGTTAGGACTATGGTCGTGACGCTTAGGCTCGGTTTTTGACTCTAGCATAAATACCTTAAATCGTAGATTCCTAATTTTGCTTAACTGCTTTGACTGGAGTGTCGCGATGAAACCAATCCTGAGTGAGTTATGTGCCATGTGTGTGAGAGTTTTGTATGTATTCTGTGCATTGCATTTGATGTCTAGAACTTGCCCTGTGTGTGTGCAAAGCGAAATAGTAGTCTTGTTCATTCTGAGAAGTAATATAGGCGTTTCTTTGTTAAGCCAGATATATATAGTTTACCCACCTAAAAGTTATGTAACGTAGTTAACCTCTTTGAGCCTGTAATCCTGTTTCTTTGGCAACCACACTACAAGCCTTACCCAATTGTTTGAATTAACCATCTATTTGAACCGTTTCACCTCTAATGAGCACTTGAATTGTTATGAACTTTGTAAAAGTAAAAGAGTGGGATGGTTGGTTTGGCTTTTGAGTGGAACTAATGAAATAAGGAGAAAGGTGCATTGTTTTGAAAAATTAAGAGCCGCTTGAATTGAAAAAGAAAAAAAAAAGACAAAAATAGTTGTATTGCTATGAAAAAGAATATTCTTAGATAAGTGGTGACTCTTAATGTAATTGTGCTTAAAGAAGTATGGGGTAATATACATTGATGTGAAGGTGGAGTTTTGGTTTGACATAAGTATGGGCTGGAATGTTAAAGTATATGTATTAAAGTGCTTAGGGAGGTGTAGTCACTCACAAATCCAAATATATCCTACCCGACCCGCGGCGTACATTACAACCAATCAAAGTCCTATTTGATCTTAGACTAAATAAGCTCGATTAATAGAGTATTATACTACGGGCAAGCCTATGGTGCATCATTTGTGGCATATGAATGTTATTTCTGAGAGCGAGTGAATTTTTTCCTATCTTGAGTTCCTACGTTCTTAAAATTCATCGTGTGTGGAACTGAGCTCTTTGTTGGGTGAGGGCACGTGATTCATAAAGGAAAGGTAATGTCATTGACCTCCATGTTAGACTAAGTAAGTAATTTGTGAATAAGTCATGGTATGTGAGTCAAATCTTGAGGCGAGGATATTACACCGTGGTGCTTAGACTATTTTAAATATTCTTGGTGCAAGGAGTTAAGGGAATTGCTTAGTGAGGTTGTGTCTATAAGTTGGTCCGATTGCTCGAGGACGAGCAATGTTTAAGTATGGGGTATTGATGTGTGGCTATAATTCATGGTTTAGCACACTATTCGCCTTGCATTTTATATGCTTTAATGATAAATTACACTTTATTTACTCGTAATGAACGCCATTTTATGTGTGTAGGTGAATTGGAGATGAAAGTAGAGAAAAAAGGATACTTAAAAGTCGAAAGCGTGCTCGGGAGGAGTTGAAAAGGAGAAGCCGACGAAGCCAGGTACACTAAGCGTTATACCTGGCGAAGCCAGGCCTAGTGCAGGCCTTATACCTGGCGACACCAGGCTAAGGCCAGGTGATAGACCTGGCGAGGTGAGGCAGGAGTGAGATAGACCAGGCTTTATACCTGGCGACGCCAGGCTTGGGGCGAGGTACACCAGGCGTTAGGCCTCGCGAGGCCAGGTCTGGGCACTCACAGTCCGAGTTTTGAAGACTTATTTCATCTCTGGGTTTGACTAGGACTTTGCCTACACGTTTAGGTCTTTTTCTACACATATAAATAGACCTAAAAATGCCATTTTGGGGGACTTTTGCAACCGGAGGCAAGAATAGCTTGTGGAATCACCTGTTGGGAGTTAGAATCATCGATTTCTATATCCTTTCATCTTTACTTGTACTTTAATTATGCAAAATATTTGGGATATTGTTACTATGAGTATGAGTAGCTAAAATTCCTAATCTAGGATTTTGATGGAACCTATTGAAGGATAATTTTCTTGTTACGTTAATATAAATTTACCGTAGTATTTTCTCTATTTGTTCAACTATACTATTCATGTGGTTGATTGAAGGGCCCTCAATTAGCTGTGCCTATTTAGTATGTATTACTCGGGAGAGAGTGCATATTTAGATAGTTGTTGAATAACATCACTCCTAACGTATATGAGAGATCAATACGAAGGGTTTAAAGGTGGGATTAGAGATAATGAAACCTTGGTACGATCTGAGTGAGCCGTACTTAATACCAGCTAGCGTAATTCGGCAGAATATGTCTAGTAAATTGTGGTAATTATTCGGGAGAGAGTTACGACAGTTATAGTGCTCATGATCGATAGAGAAGACTTAGGCGAATTTATAGAAAACGTAGCGGAAAAGATTCCGACAATAGGAAAAATCACAACCTTAGATCTTTCCAATTCTTGTTTACAAACCGTTCGTAGTTAGTCATTTGTTACTGCATTTTCATTATGTAATATTTAGTTAATAAACATCCAAATTATTATTCAAATATTTCTGAAAATTGATTGGGTGAATTTGTGCGGGTCTAGCAACTATGGTTGATAGGTTAATTCCTTATGGAATTTGACTTCGGACTTATTAGCCAGAATATATTTGCGACGACCGCTTGTATTTTTTATAAGGCATAGTTGGGCGTGATCACCTCTTCCATGTCAACATTCAAAATCAATTCAGCTATGAACAGACCATGCCCGCTTCACTTTAGGAAAAGATACAACTCATATCAGAAACTTTGATCAAGACATTTTGAAACTCATGTTAACAGAGATGAAATCCAGCAAATCGAGATCTAGGGTTTGAGAACAATCTAGAGAGAGAACCTGCAGATAAAGGAGAATCGTGGTTCAACAATGGGGAAGACAATGGCGCTGTGAGAGAGAGATCGTGTAGAGAGAAATAAGATACGGTGATTTTGAGAGGGAATAAACTGAAAGAATGAGAGAAAAAAATATTAGACAGCGTATTTAATGGCTTCACGGTAGGAAGTGACCATAAGTACATATTTTGTTATAAAAACTAAAAGGTAGCTATAGAAAATAATATTTTAAAGGGTTTTTATTTATAATAAATAGGGTATAAAGCTTTGCTATAAGAGGTAAAATTTTCAAAAAAAAAATCACTTCTTTTGCGTCTTTACTGAATTTTGTATTTTAATTTTTCAACGTGAAATATCAGTGTGCTTCTTAATTTTTTTTCCGGTTCACCAGTAGAAAAGAAAAAGGAAAAAAACAACTAAAGAAATGTAAATCTTCAGAAATCAATGGTGTATAATATTAGTGCATGATAAAAAGTAAAAACACATAAATTCGTTATTTCTTTTAGTAGAATTGGTTTAAATTGTCAATATCATCACCGTTTCTATTGTTCGATCAATTAGCAAAAAAGCCTGTGAGACACTTAAGGAATTATTCTCAATAATTTGCATATAATGCAGTAATTTTAACAAAGATATGATGTTATTTATTTGTTTTTATTCTTCATTATCAAAATTTTTGATAAGGAATTGTCTTGACTATGAATGTTTTAAAATTTAGATATACTCAAATTCCGGTTTTGTATAACTAACTGCTTGATATCATCTAATTAGCAGTTTTTCTAACCTATTTTTATAATTTTTGAAAATTTTAAAAAACTGATTCTGGAAATCTGGAAAATAGTAGAACTATTGATACTAGGGGCGTTTTTCTTCATTAATCGCATTTAATGTTTTGCCTTGAGAGTCTTAACTGCTTGATCTCATCTTAGCGTCTACTGTTTCATATTATTATTGGAAACGAATTTTCTTTACTCATTTAATGTTTTCCACGATACTTTAATCGCATTTACGCATTAGAATTGCATCTAAAATATTCATCATCGCTTGATTTAAGCGCCAACGGTGCACCAATTGATCTATATGCTTTTAATTGAGGTGTGCATAAATTAACCGAATATTATGCTTAGATCGAACTAATAGATGCATGATATTATCATTTTATTAAGTCATTTAACCATGTTAATTAGTTAATATAATTTGATGCAAACACCCAATGCAATTAATTTTACCGCATCCATGCGCGCATATCTTCTGAGTTAATGATATAGTTTTTTTTTTCCTTTCGACTATTGACATAATGAATACATTTGTGGTAATTAAGTTGACATACCTTTTTATCGGATGTCTCCAAAGTTACTGTCGACATACATATATTCTAGGATATCTCCTTTTGTTTCTTTTTTAATTTTGGTAATTATAGCTTGTTATACAAATTTGTTGTCTGAAAGATCAAATTAAAATTTGCAAGTGATATTACATTCATCTAATTATTGTATTAAATTGTAATAAATGTTGCAGGGGAGCTGGTGTAACGGTAACGTTACTGTCATGGATTATAACATTCTACACAATCTGGCAAATGGTGGAGATGCATGAAATGATACCAGGCAAAAAGTGAAAAAACATCAGATAATGTGTTTATGTTTCTGAGTGCATTAGGAAATGTAGCGTTTGCATATGCTGGACATAATGTAGTTCTTGAAATTCAAGCTACAATTCCTTCAACAGAAGATGCACCTTCAAAAAAAGCAATGTGGAAAGGTGTATTCACAGCTTATATTATAGTGGCCTTGTGTTATTTGCCTGTGGCTTTCATTGGATATTGGGTGTTTGGTAATGGAGTTGATGATAACATCTTGCTCACACTACATAGACCTACATGGCTTATTGCAACTGCTAACATTTTTGTTGTCGCTCATGTCATTGGAGTCAGACATCTCTATAACAGCATCGCTATATAACAACCATTCACCGTAAAAGCCAAGTTTTTATGGAACCAATTTTTATGCTATGTTATAATATATGTTCTCTATAACAACACTTCGCTATAACAACCAAAATAATCCGGAACAAATAAGGCTGTTATAGAGAGGTTTGATTGTATAAGATTTTATGCAAGTAGTATCGGTCTATTGCCACAACTTTTAGACCTAGGACTGTGGTTCTTTTAAGTCTTTATGTCTTAAACTAACAGTTACTCTACATAATTTTCAAATGGTGTCGATTTTCATATATGCTAGCTTGAAAAGTTCGCTGCAAATTAACCCGTGTCAGACACCCCATACTAAGGGATATCTCTGCCACTGTCTACAATAATAACAAGTAACTACTCAGTACAAATAAAATATGTTAACCTAAAAAAAGAGTACATAACTTGTTTTAGTAGACTAAAATAGTTAGTATAATAAAAATTTTACACAGTGCATATATATAAATTTAATCCTTTATATGTAATTGGGGAAACCTACTTCAACTGTATAAACTCTTTAAGTCTTTGATGTGCCTCAATTGATAATATATTATGAGCAACTTAGATGTTAGTAATTTACCTAATTAATCTGTTGTATATTACTTAATTTCATTTCAGGTTTATGCAATGCCAGTGTTTGATATGATAGAGGCATACGCTGTGAAGTCATTGAAATATAATCCTTCCACTCTTCTACGTGTTTGTGTGCGTACGGTTTTTGTTGGTAAGTTATTTACTTGTTTATTAGAAAATATTTTTGCACAATTAGAAAATAAACTGAAAAAGTTGTTTAATTGCTCTTTTCTATGTATTTTTTATATTCTTGCTATGGTCTTCTGTTATTGTAGCATTTACATTGGTTGTGGGATTCTTTGGAGGTTTTGCTCTGGCACCAACCTCATATTATGTAAGTATATTTCATAGATAACTCATTAAATTTTCACTTCATTAAATCAGAAACTATGACTATATAATACTCATATGACAAACATATTTAACATTTACTATATTTTTAATTTCTACCTACAGCTTCCATGCATCATCTGGCTTATTATAAAAAAGCCCAGACAGTTTGGCTTGTCATGGTGTACGAACTGGGTAAGTTTACCAGAACTTGTAAATATAATCATGAAATTTACTTACACTTGGTGTTTACATCAAACTAATCAATAAAACTCAACGATTAAAAATTAAAATGAGAGTGCATATAACTTCACCACAGTTAAGTTAAAAATGTATTTATGAAAAATAAATATCTTACGTACATATTTATTGATTTGATATAAATAGCGATGTCTATACAAATTATTTAGGGGAAAACTTTTTATACACTCGATGATATGCATCAAAGCAATAAGTACATAACAAGTGTCTTTTGCATAAGATATAGCATCTTATCATTGTTAATAAATATAGATTCTCACATCAATATATAAATTAACTGTGATAAATTAATATAATTTTGTACATGCAACGTTTCGTGCAAGCTTTTTCCCTACTTACCCCTATCTCTTATTTTCTTTTTCTCTTTATGTTGCAGCTTTGCATTATAGTGGGTGTACTTTTGACTCTAACATCTCCCATTGGTGGATTATGGAGTATCATCAAATCAGCCAAGACTTATCGCTTCTACACCTGATCGATACGGCCAATCTGAGTTTTTAGATGTTAAATTATGTGCTATATCCTACCTGTTTATTGTAAGGCATAGATGCAGAATTTTAGGATAATTCTTTCATTTTCAGAAGAGCTTTTATATATGGAAGTTTGCTAAAGTTTGAATTATAATTTTTGGACAATTGAACTGTTTTTCTAATCAAAGTTCCATCACAGGGATAGAGGAGTTAGGCCAGACTCCAACATGCGTATTCCAAAAATCACAATTACACGAAGGAGGATATAAACCTTGACCTCAATTACAAAGTGTAGATTGGTGGAACCCAATCTAGTTTGTAGTTGATCACAAAGGAATTCTTTGAGAGTTAAGGACACCTTTTTACAAGTTGGATAGTTCATATCATACATTACTACATACAATCTAGTCATAAACACTCTAAGCAATGCACTGCCAAGAGATATCATCATTAACAACAAAATAATTTCTTTTGGGCTCGAATCGAAAATTTGGTAAACCATCCTGTTCTAAATTCATTGAAGCCCTAACATTTCTATGCAGTGAAACAATTTTATTGAAGATAGCACAATTATGTGAGTTTACTCCTAGGTTAGCAAGTTGATCTGCGACAATGTTGCCTTCTCTAAATGCGTGTGTAAACTTGAAATCTCCAGTCGTAGTTACCTCCCAAATTAAATATGCTCAATAATATGTTTGATTTGCCAAGAAGGTACCATCTTTCAATTAATCATGTTGACAGTAAACATTGAATCAGATTCCACATGAACTTTCAAAAAACCAGAATTACTACATAAACTTAATACCATGCAATAATGCCTTAGCTTCTATTAAACTGGCCATAGAATTCTGCAAAAGCCTTCATCATGTTGCCGTGATGATCACTTATGATATCCCCTCCTCCTGCTGAACCAAGATTACCTTTGTTGCATCCATCAACATTCAATTTTAACCAATCCCTATCGGGTTTGTTCCATTTAATAGCCTGGGAGTAAATAGAAAATTATAACTTCTCCACATACTTACACTTATCAATCCAGAGTTGTGAAAGTTTTAGAGTAGGAAACTGACAATTAAGGATTAATGTTAAGCACTTTGAGATGATGATATGCCACCCTGACATGGATTTATTATCAAACCTTGCTGCATATCTGTTCAACCAAATTTTCCAACAAATCATAGACGGTATACATTGGAGTAACACTGAGTGAACTCCATTTCTTTCTTTAGCTAACCACCAATTCATGATGGTTTGTCTTAGATGACCAGTGCTAAATCAAACCCCAAAAAATAATTACGTTTGAAGAACCAAACCTGTCTAGCAATTTGGCTATCTCTGAATATATGGGACATTGTTTCCTCCTGTGTCTAGTACAACAACTACAAACAGAAGGGATTAGAATCCCAATTTTCTTAATTACATCATATCACGACCAAAAATTCTAACCTGTCGTGATGGCGCCTATCGTGGTACTAGGCAAGCCGTTCTTTCGAAATAATTCCAACACCTTTAACAAAAATGAATTAAAGTAGTTTAAATAATAAAAGTTTTAATAAAACAGGGATAGAAACCCAAAACACAACGCAGAAGTTCCCAACTATCGGGGTGTCACAGAGTACATGAGCATATATACATCACAAGTCTAGAATATACTGTCTATGATAGTTTGAAATTAAATACAATAAACAGAAAGATAGGAATGGAGTGACAAGGTCTGCGAAACGCCGGGCAGCTACCTTGGAATCTCCAAAAGATCAACCGTGCGATAGAATCAACACCCACCGTGTCCGAAAATACCTGGATCTGCACACGAAGTACAGGATGTAGCGTGAGTACAACCAACTCAGTAAGTAACAATACTAAATAAAGAACTGAAAGTAGTGATGAGCTTCACAGTTATAGTCCAATTACAGTAATTTCATCATAGGGAGGTAGGCATGATTTCAAGTTTGACAATTAAGACCAAAACAGTAAATTCATGTCAAGTTCAACTAAAACAGAAGATAATATCTCTCAGAAATTTCAAGACAGTGATATATGACAGGTGAAGTGCAAAAATAATGAAGTCAATGCATCCTCTCAGAGCAACAGTCACTCAGTCCTCCCATTCACTCCAACCTCACATTCACTCTTTCCTCACAGTCACTCATTTCTCTCAATCACTCAGCACCCGGCACTCGGCACTCAGTAGGTAGATGCGCTCACTGGGGATGTGTATAGACTCCGGAGGGGCCCCTTCAGCCCAAGCGCTATAACAAGTCAATCATGGCATACCTCAGTGAAACATGTTTCAGCGTGCAACCCAATCCCATAAACATCCTCATAATCAGGCCCTCGGCCTCACTCAGTCATCATCCTCTCCAGTCTCTCAGGCTCTCAGAAATCATGATAAGCAGCCCAAACAGCAATAATATGATGCATCAATGATGAACAATAGACACTGAGATGTAATATACGAGTATAATTGTGACTGAGTACAAAATAACAATTTAGCAGATAATTCAATATGTACACGACCTCTATGGTTCCCTACAGTGCCAACACATAGTCTAAACATGATTGCTAACATGATTTGTGGTTCAATTTCTCTAATATATCTCTAATATATGGAGAATGTACAGACAACAACAGATTACTCAATTACACAGTTCCATGAAATTTGACCAAGTCACAATTCTTACGGTGTACACCCACACGCCCGTCACCTAGCATGTGTGTCACCTCGAAACCAAATACATGACACATAATACGGGGTTTCGTACCCTCACAACCAAATTTAGAACTGTTACTTACCTCAATCCAAGCAAATCTCTACTCCAACACACTCTTGCCTCGCGAAACGGCCTCTGAATGCCTCGAATCTTGCCTCGCGAACCCTTGTTTTAATAATCTGCCCAGCACTTCCGCTTCTGCGGAGTCGTAGAAGTGACATCACACACGCATCTGTGGCTCATTCCGCTCCTGCGGTCCCTCACTCCGCTTCTGTGTACTCGCTTCTGCGAGAACCCAAGCCGCCTCTGTCGACCAAGCCCATCTGCCCAGTTTCGCTTTTGCGATTCCCCTGCCGCATCTGCGGTCACACAGATGCGGAACTCACTATCGCACCTGCGCGCCTTCCGCTTCTGCGCACCTCTCACCGCACATGCGGCCACGCAGGTGCTGAAAACTCCTCGCACATGCGACCCCCTGCACACTCCCTCCATCTTGCACCTAGGCAAGCCAGCCCGCACCTGCGATCAAAGCTCCACAGGTGCGGTTACACCAGTAGAGGTCCAACTTCAGCAATCACTCAACTTCAACTTTTGATCCGTTAACCATCCGAAATCAACCCAAGGCCCCTAGGACCTCAACTAAATATACCAACAAGTCCTAAAACCTCATACAAACTTAGTTGAGCCCTCAAATCACATCAAACAACTTCAAAAACACGAATCGCACCCCAATTCAAGCCTATTGAAACTAAGAAAATTCAACTTCTACAAACAACGACAAAACTTATCAAAACAGGTCCGATTGACCCCAAATTTTGCACACAAGTCACAAATAACATTACGGAATTACTCCAACTTCCGAAATTGGAATTCGACCCAAACAAAGTTACAATCAAGAACAAGTATTATTTGTCATGCATTGATGATCTATTTGACCAGCTTCAGGGAGCGAGGGTGTTCTCTAAGATTAACTTGAGATCTAGGTATCACTAGTTGAAGATTCAGGACTCAAATATTTTAAAGTCAATATTCAGGACTCGTTATGGTCATTATGAGTTCCCCATGATGTCTTTTGGGCTGACCAACCCCCCGGTAACATTCATTCATCTGATGAATAGTGTATTTCAGCCTTATCTCGACTCGTTTGTCATAGTGTTCATTGATGATATCTTGGTATACTATCGTAGCCAGGAGGAACATGCCCAGCATTTGAGGATTATGTTGCAGCGGTTGAGGGAGGAGAAGCTTTATGCTAAGTTCTCCAAATGTGAGTTTTGGCTTAGTTCGGTGGCGTTCTTGGGGCATGTGGTGTCCAGTGAGGGTATTCAGGTGGATCCGAAGAAGATAGAGGAGGTTCAGAGTTGGCCCAGACCATTCTCAGCTATAGAGATTCGGAGCTTTCTCAGCTTGGTCGGTTATTATCGTCGTTTCATGGAGGGCTTCTCGTCTATCGCATTGCCTTTGACCAAATTGACCCAAAAGGGTGCTGTTTTCAAGTGGACGGATGAGTGTGAGGAGAGCTTTCAGAAGCTAAAGACCGCCTTGACTACAACTCCAGTTCTAGTTTTACCTTCAGCTTCAGGCTCTTATACAGTGTATTGTTATGCTTCTCGGATCGGTATTGTATGTGTTTTGATGCAGGAGCGTAGAGTGATTTCTTATGCTTCGCATCAGTTGAAGCCCCATGAGAAGAACTACCCTGTCCACGATTTGGAGTTAGCTGCCATTGTTCATCCATTGAAGATTTGGAGGCATTATCTCTACGGTGTGTCTTGTGAGGTGTTTACAGATCATCGGTGTCTCCAGCACTTGTACAAATAGAAGGATCTAAATTTGAGGCAGCGGAGATGGTTGGAGCTACTAAAGAACTATGATATCACTATTCTGGATTATCCCGGGAAGGATAATATGGTTACCGATGCCTTGAGTAGAAAGGCGGTGAGTATGGGTAGCCTTGCATTCATTCATGTTTGTGAGAGACCTCTTGTAGTTGATGTTCAGGCCTTGGCCAACCAGTTCGTGTGATTAGATGTTTCGGATACCAGTCGGGTTCTAGCTTGTGTAGTTTCTTAGTCATCCTTATATGATCGCATCAGAGAGCGTCAGTATGATGATTCCCATTTACTTGTCCTTAAGGACACGGTTCAGCATGGTGATGCCAGAGATGTTACTATTGGGGATGATGGATTATTGAGGATGCAAGGTCGGATTTCTGTGTCTAATATGGATGGGCTACATTAGTTGATTCTTGAGGAGGCCCACAGTTCGCGGTTCTCCATTCATCCGGGTGCCACAAAGATGTATCAGGACTTGAGGCACCATTATTGGTGGAAAAGAATCAAAAAGGATATAGCGGGGTTTGTAGCTCGGTGCCTCAGCTGTCAGCAGGTGAAGTATGAGCATCAGAGACCGGGCGGATTGCTTCAAAAGTTAGAGATTCCAGAGTGAAAATGGGAGCGGATCACCATGGATTTTGTAGTTGGCCTCCCACGGACTTCGAGAAAGTTCGATGTTATTTGGGTGATTGTGGATCGGCTAACCAAGTCCGCACACTTCATTCCTGTTGGGACTACTTATTATTCGGAGCGGTTGGCTGCGATTTACATCCGAGAGATTGTCCGCCTCCACGGCGTGCCAGTGTCCATCATTTCAGATCGAGGCACACAGGTTTGGAGAGACGTGTAGCGAGAGTTGGGTATCCAGGTTGAGGTGACGTTTCACCCTCAGAAGGTCGGACAGTCCGAGCGCACTATTCAGATATTGGAAGACATGCTACGCGCTTGTGTCATTGATTTTGGGGGTTCAGGGAATCAGTTTCTGCCGCTCGTGGAGTTTGCCTACAACAACATCTACCAGTCGAGTCTTCAGATGGCTCCATATGAGGCTTTGTATGAGAGACGGTGTAGATCTCCTGTGGGTTGGTTTGAGCTGGGTGAGACTAGGCTATTGGGTACTGACTTGGTTCAGGATGCTTTGGATAAGGTTAAATTGATTCAGGATCGGCTTCGCATGGCGCAGTTTAGACATAAGAGTTATGCCGACAGGAAGGTCCGTGATGTTTCTTACATAGTTGGGGAGAAGGTTCTACTCAAGGTTTCACCCATGAAGGGTGTTATGAGGTTCGGGAAGAAGGGCAAGTTGAGCCCTCAATATATTAGGCCATTTGAAGTACTTCATAGGATTGGAGAGGTGGCTTACAAGCTTGCCTTGCCACGTAGTTTGTCGAGTGTGCATCCAGTATTTCATGTTTCTATGCTCCGAAAGTATGTCGGCGATCCGTCTCATGTTTTGGATTTCGGCACAGTTCAGTTGGATGGTGATCTGACTTATGATGTGGAACCGATGACCATTTTGGATCGATAGGTTCGAAAGTTTAGGTCAAAGGACATAACTTCGGTGAAAGTGCAGTGGAGAGGTCAGCCAGTTGAGGAAGCTACTTGGGAAACCGAGCGGGAGATGCAGAGCAAATAGCACGGACAACTCACGTGCTATAGTATCAATATCTGGATCAGCACGGACAACTCACGTGTTATAGTATCAATAACCTCACAATCAGGCCCTCGACCTCATTCAGTCATCAATCTCTCCAGTCTCTCGGGCTCACTATGTCATGAACCTAGCCCAAAATGATGATGTGATGTATCAACAATTAACAACAGGGACTGAGATATGATATGCAATGAATGTATATGGCTGAGTATGAAATTATAATTTAAAAATATAATTCGACAGCAGAAATGACATCAGTGGGTCCCAATAATACCAGCATTTGCCTAAGCATGATTTCTAACATGAGTCACAGCTCAGTTTATCTAACACATGACAAATACTGGGAAACATACAAGTTAATTAACTACACAACTCTACGGAATCGACTCAGTCTCAATTTTTACGGTGCGTGCCCATACGCCCGTCACCTAGCATGTGCGTCACCTCCAAATAAATCACATAACACGTAATTCAGAATTTTATACCCTCAACACTAAGTTTAGAAGTGTTACTACCTCGAACAAGCCAAATCCAATACCGAGTAAGCCAAGCGATGCTCCAAAAATGCCATCCCACGCGTACCAACCTCCGAACGGCTCAAAACTAGCCAAAAGGAACTCAAATACATCAAATAAAGCCCAAGAAAACAATTCCAAATGGTAAAGGTCGAATCCTTAATCAAAAGCCCAAAATCAGCCAAAGGGTCAACCCGGGCCCGCGCCTTGGAACCAGATGAAACTTACAAAATCCGATAACTCATTCAATTACGAGTCCAACCATACTAGTTTTACTCAAATCCGGCTCCAAATCGATGTTCAAAACTCAAAAATTCACATTATGAAACTTTAGGCAAACTCCCCCAAATTCCTCTTTAAATTCACAAACCAATTACCAAAAACGAAGATAGATTCATGGAATATAATGAAAACCAAGTGTAGAACACATACCCCAGTCCTTGTGATGAAAATTTCTTCAAAAGTCGCCACAATCCGAGTCCCACATCTCAAAATATGATAAAAGAACCAAAACCTCGATTTTTATAGCTTCTGCCTAGCGGTTTTCGCATATGCGGTCAAAATGTTGCATCTGCGACCTCTGCTTCTACGGATAAAATCTCGCCTCTGCGAAGCCCCATGAAAACCATCCCTTTCGCACTTGCGGACATTTTCTGCTTCTGCGCACGGGCAGGCGCGCCAAACAATTTTCGCTTCTGTGCCACACGCCGCTTCTGTGGTTGGGTCATTACATTCTCCCCCACTTAAACATACGTTTGTCCTCGAACGTGCCAAGAGTCGTTCCAAAGTTATCAATCCTCCGTGTAACCTTACCCTGCATATACACAGGGGTGAACCCACGTCACCCTATTCCATATAGGCCTGACAACCCAACATAACTTAAGATCATTACTTCAACCTAAGCCCGTAAACCACATAATCCAATTTCCAACATCCGAAATTTTCTATAAGTCCCGAATCTCGCATCTAAACACTGTATTAGTCTGAACTGACTGCATCAAATCATAACCATAACCTAGAACAAAATCACATGATATACCACATAACTCAAATACTAATAGCAA
The DNA here is from genome assembly GCF_000390325.3 of Nicotiana tomentosiformis. Classification (NCBI taxonomy): domain Eukaryota; kingdom Viridiplantae; phylum Streptophyta; class Magnoliopsida; order Solanales; family Solanaceae; genus Nicotiana; species Nicotiana tomentosiformis. The sequence continues at coordinate 74,827,548 of NC_090823.1, read as the reverse complement.
TTACTTCCGATCACAATTGCTACTCAAAACAACTCATTACCGGTAATAACCTCATTTCAAACAAAACCTCGTTCAAAAACCTTCGTACACTGTCGACGATGAAATAAGCACGCAGAAACTCATAACTACTCATCAGATCAACAATCCATGGAGCTCCCTCTCCTTTGACATGAACTATAGCCAATTTCTAAGCCGATTAGTGATATTAACGTTCCAAATATGCTGCAAACAAATCTGATGGCACCCATTCTAGGTCCAATGACCTCACTTTATCAGGCCCAACTATCCTATCGACATGCCACACCAATACTACCTAGAATCACGACCTGTGCAATCCGTGCACAATAAGCAACAACTCAAATGTACCCAAAATGGAAAATGACTCAAACAAGAGAACCATCCCACATCTTCAACAAGTACCACCACAACCGCAATTCTACAAAGACATCTTACATAGTAGTACCAAGATGCACGAATCTAACACAAAGGATCATATCTCAACATGCGTGACCCCATCCAAACACTGGTCTATATGAAATACCTCAAGCCACCATACTCAAAATCAACAACCACGTGCAATTTGATGCCTAGTAACAAATGTGCATGACCGCAACCACCGAGAAGAAAATAGCACCATACATCATAACCGGACAAAGGCCATAACCAAAGCGTAATCAACCATTCTGAACCCCAATAACCATTCTGCTCGAATTCTGCTATAAGGCCCAAATAGGACCGCACTATGTGTGCATATAAACAACAAATCCAAACCCCTAGTGGCATAGAAAAGTAACACATAGATCATATCAGAGCACGAATAAGCTCCACTCTAACTGAATGGCACATCCCCCAACAATAGCAGTATGTAGTCGACCAACATGACCCGATGTAGAATACAAATCCTCGTTAGTCCTACCAATGGGCCCCAAATCAACTATGGTCATCCACAAATAGATAAATAATCCTCTGAAAGTCCATAATGACCTAACCATAACATATACTATCATCTGGATAGCTTTGGCCACGTTTTCACAGTCCACAACCACAAATAGATCAGCTTATGAGAACTCTTGGTCTCTGAATCCGTAGAATACATGAATCACCATATCTTATCCCAACTCCACCGCCCGAATGTCTAACACATCTCTCATACACGATCATCCCACGAGGAATACTTCTAAAATTCTTTCGTGCCACATAACAAAATCTGAATATCAGCAGCCAATCAACCATGTGAGTACCGCAATACCAATGAAGTATATGTACGTCAACACTTAGTGCACTTTCTGAAATGTACGCTCTCCTCAGGAAATACCAAGTGGTAATATCATTCATCTAGTCATCTGAAACCGCCCATGTTGTCTAAGAATTCATGCCCTTCCTTTCAAAACTAAACTGTGACCTTGCACACTCAAATTTTAATTCCCCACAACATACCGCATCTATCATGAATATGAAAAGTACGAGAGTCTCATAATCAATTCTGAGTCACAAGCAAAATACATACTCAATTAGCCAGAAACCTTCTATTGGATCTCATCCAGGAGAAAATCACCACACGCAACATGCTCCTCACGCCGGTAGGAAATATCTATCTCAAACCGTGGTAGCAACCATCGAAACTCTTTGAAACCCATTAACACGCCACCAAGCCATCAGAACCGAATCCCTCTAACTCAACCAAGCCATGCAGGTCTCCAAACCCAAGAGTATTGCCACGAAACACCTGTAGAGACTCACCACATCATAAATACCCCAAGGAACCAATTGTATTTATTGCCTTGCTGCTCTAACCTAATATCAAGTTGTACTATTCCTCTGAGTTCCTTCCGAATTACCCTCAAGGTGACACTTCTTATTGCCAGAACACCACGATCCTTAACCAAAACTCACCCCGCGAGATCCTAAAATAAAACAACACCATCCTAAGGCCCATAAGTCGTTGTATTCCCTCTTAAGCACCCCAAAAGTGCCACAACCGAGACATCCACTCTAAAGAGACCTTCTGTAAATCCAAAACTATTTCCTTCACCTTACTGATGCTGAAATGTAGAATCCATAATAATATAGAAATGCCACAAGCCTCGACACCATCCAACGTAAATCTCACATTCTTGCCATATACAAATCCGCAAAATTCTCAATTACTACATATAAATCTTGAACCCATTAGAACCTTCTCGAGAGTCATCCACTCTACTCAAATCTCAATTGTACCGGCCAAACGGGTCGAACGACATGTGCCCCATTAGAACAACAACACCCAAAGAAGTAATCTACACCTTTAAGAAACCGAGCAATTTCCTACTGCATGCGCACTACATCTTTCACGAATAACGACTCAATCATTCCATGATTTCCATATACCCATAAGGTGTAACATAACCCGTATCCAGAAATTCCTTTACTCGAGTCATCCTTCATCTCAACCTCTGCAAGTCATAACCGATCCACAAGTATGCTTTAGACCAAAACCAATACTACACGTAACCATGCAATCAAATCGTTGATAGCAAACTCCCCCACTTAAATCAATGCCATAGAATAGAACATATGATAACTCACCAAACCCATACTCTATTACTGCCATAATACCGCAGGAAGATTCAACTAAATCCTTCAAAAGCTCACATAACACAAACCATATAGTACCTCAAATAATCCACTAAGCTCACATACATCCACATGACGATCAGGTCAACTTTCTCAACCAAATTCAAATTCAAATCTTAACACATATACCCCGTTGGTAGAAAGAAAACTCTCCACACAACATTATAAGGATCACACCTCCGTAGATTACTCCGCAGGAGATAACCCAACTGCTTAGCCTAAAATTGACATCTATACCCTTTCGCAGCCACGATTACTACACCATCACTGAATCTTCCTGAGTCTGAACTCACAACAAGACATGAAAATCTACTTCACTTCACAATTAATCAACACGAAAAATCTTTCAACACACTCATAACTTGAGGCTATGTGTCACATCAAGACAACAATCTAGCACCCCATAGTCCTTCTTACATCCCACGCAAACTATTCTCGTCACAATCAAACCATCTGAACACATTCCGCAATCATATCATGCTCATCATATAGCCATCCGGCCACTCATCGAGTCACAAATTCCACTCATAGGGACGCTATCGATCACATAAGTTCCCAAAAGACCGTGCCCACACAGCCAAAATCTACATGCTCGAGCTACAGTTGAAAACCCGGCCTCAAGTCCTCCAGATTGGCCCATCATCAGCACCCAGAAATGACAACTTGCACCTCATCCATGGAATCACCAGCCGATACCGAGCGCTTACATGCGCACACGGATGCGTGGAGGGAATTCAAAGAGTTATGTTTCAAACTGAATCAATTCCGCACGATAAGGAAAGAAAGATGGGAAATTATCCTAAATTACCTGTAGCCTCTCGAATATAAGTATGGATGTCATCATACCGATCCGCAAGACTCTACTAGACACTTGCTCATGACTTGTAGAACCTATGAACCTAGAGCTCTGATACCTCCTTGTCACGACCCAAAATTCAACTAGTCGTGATGACACCTAACCCAACTCGCTAGGTAAGCCAAATAACAACTATAAAATTCCATGAAATTTAATAAGACAATTAAGTGAAAGAAAATATCTGAATCTTATACATTCCCTAAGGACTGGTAGTATAAATCATGAGCTTCTAAGATTAGAATTTACCAAGCTGGTATGAAATAAATACATCATCTGTTTGAAATGTACATAAACAGTTTTTTATAAATATATGGCTATCATGAACAAGAAGCAGCTACAATCGGAATGCATGTACGTCTTCAAGTCCCGCTCCCATCGATCACAGCAACATCAACATCCAATATCTGCACGCAAGGTGCAGAGGTGTAGTATGAGTACAACCGACCCCATGTACTCAATAAGTAACAAACATAACCTTAGGTTGAAAGTAGTGACGAGCTGGAACACATGTCAAAGTCCAACACCAATAGCCAATAACATCTCATAACAATATAATAAAAGTGGTACAAAAAATAACTCAGAAATATAATGTTCATCTCGTTCACGGTTTCAGAAAATAGACATGCTTTTCAAGTATAACAATGAAAACCCAAATCTTTTACCGAAAGTACCAAAATATGAGAAGGTTTGTAAAATCATGATTTTCCTTCCAAAACATTTCAACAGGTAAATGTTTCATTCTCAAATGGCATGAGGAAAAGTACATTTATATGCCTAGATGCCAATGTGTATGAGAATTCATGCATGACGTGATACCGTACAACATGAGGAAAAATGCATCTATATGCTTGTATGTCAAGTGCGCATGTCGAATGTAGTACAACATAGTGAACAACCATATGCATACTCTCAGAGTATCAATCCACTTAGTCCTCCCAATCACTCAGCAATCGCATTCAATAGGCACCTGTGCTCACTTTGGATGTACAGACTCCAGAGGGGCTCCTTCAGCCCAAGCTCTATAATCCGCATGGACAACTCAAGTGCTATAGTATCAATATCTGGATCTGCATAGACAACTCACGTGCTATAGTATCAATATCTGGATCAGCACGGACAACTCACGTGCTATAGTATCAATAACCTCACAATCAGGCCTTCGGCCTCACTCAGTCATCAATCTCCCCAGTCTCTCGGGCTCACTCTGTCATGAAACTAGCCCAAAATGATGATGTGATGTATCAACAATTAACAACAGGGACTGAGATATGATATGCAATGAATATATATGACTGAGTACGAAATTATAATTTAAAAATATAATTCGACATCAGAAATGACCTTTGTGAGTCCCAATAATACGAGCATTTGCCTAAGCATAATTTCTAACATGAGTCACAACTCAGTTTCTCTAACACATGACAAATACTTGGAAGAATACAAGTTAATTGACTACACAACTCTACGGAATCGACTGAGTCTCAATTTCTATGGTGCGCGCCCACACGCCCGTCACCTAGCAAGAAGAAAGAGGACAGTACACAATGTTATGACTTCTGAGAGAGTGATACATTAAGCAAGAAGACAGTACACTAGGATACATTCATACTGCTATTCCTGAAGGTGCTTGAGGTTCACGGTTGGGGGGGGGGGAGGAGGGATTTGGATGAGATAGAGAAATTGGGGAGGGGGAAATGAACAATGTTATGACTTCTGAGAGAGGGATATCGCAGGGAGTAGGGTTTTTTCTGGGGAGATTTTCAGAGGGAAATTTTGGGGGGAAGTTTTGCAAAACAATTTCTCTTTTGAAATTAGTAAGTAAGTAGTAGTTTTCTTTTTTACCGAGGAAGGAAAAATAGTAATTTGTTTACATTTATTATAAATGTCACTAACTAAATGTCATTTTTGTCATTTTTAATTAAATGTCAGTATTTTTGGAACATTTTCTAATAAATGTCGATAAATTATCTTTTTTCCAACATTTATTATAAAGTCATTAATTAAATATCGTGGTAGCTCATATTTGTTGTAGTGTACCCACTCCAAAAGAACAAAACATTTACACCAAATTGCCATTTTACACAACTAAAAATTTAAATAACAGAAAAAATCACCTAAGTATTTCTTGCCAAACATATATATCAAAATCAGATAGAATTGCATACATGCATGTAGCAAATCTAGGCAATAAATTATGCAAAAAAAAAAATTGAATCAAATATGGACAAACTTTCAGAAAAAATTAGAAGTGAAACCAGAACACGGTGCAAGAGAAAGAACCAAGAGAGAAAAGTTACCATACTAGAAGATTATAACAAGCAGAAGGTAAAAGCAAAAAAGGACAAAACTCATGAAAGAATTCTGAACATTGAAAGCGGAGAAAACTCCAACATAGAGATCCAGAGAAGCCCACAATAATTGAAAAACTTACCAAAATAAAAAGATTATATCTTGAATTCTTGAAATAGCGAAGCAAGTAGAAAATCACAAAGAGGAATTGAGGAGAGAGAATTGGAGTGGAGAGATGGATAATCGGAGAGTTTGTATCTGAAATAGTAAAGTACACTTGGTTTTGGTAAAGTAAAGGTGCGGTACACATGTCAATTCGCTAATAAGACAGGCTCAAATAAAAGTATAATACACAATGCATTTTGTACAATTCAGGATTGATGTGTTGTACAGCCTTAGCCGCTTATATATAGTAGTAATAGTAAAGTAATAATCAGACCACATATACAAATATACATCATGTTATCTAGTTAGACGCAAGCAGGCTCTGATACCAACTGATGAAAAACAAGTATGAACAGCGGAAGCAAATAGCCAAGATCACTTACATATAATATAGACAACACATAATCACTGATTTTACTCAAACATATCTCTTGAAGCGTGACCGCTATCGCGAAAAGAGCCTTCAAGTCATCTTCCAATTCCACAGTCTTTTATTGTGTGACCCGAATAATACCCGAAATTAGCAAAATTCGTGTGGGCGAATTTCTCATATAGTAAAAATATTTTCTCCTTATGGAATAAGACCCCTCAATATAGCCACAGGTTTTAGGGTTTAAAACCTTTTCCTAAACCTGTTGGGTCTTCCTTTTCCACCAAGAAATATGATTTTTTTTAATTCCTAATTATTCAGGCATAACAGGGACCACAATATCTAATTAACGAGACTTCTTATTATGGACTTAATTCAAAATATCCGAATTAATACTGCCATAATAAATTACGAATTATTCCACTAAAAATTCATAACTGCACTTCTCAGTTCAATTTTGAAATTCTTTCATTAAACCTTATTTAGCTCCCCGTGTTAAGATTCAGATACTAATCAAATAAATTAAATTACTGACAATTTAATTCATTGATTATTTCCTTTAGACTTTTGCTTAACTTATATCATGTGACGGATATAAAATCCACTTGCAGGGTTTACACATGAAAACTTATAAGCTTTCATAAAGGTGTATCATCTATCTCTAGACCAAGATATGGATTCATTCAACTAACTATTATTTCGCCAATGTATATCATCATTGTCTAATTTACCAGGTATATTGACCCACAAACAAATCTCGCCTTTTAATAAATCAAAACAATAAATAATATACACAACCAATAATAATTATATCAAAATTAAGAGTATAAGTACGTTTAGTGGCTAGAGAAGTTATTTTATTAAGTCAGTATAAAATACTTATCCCTACTTGGTCCTTTCAATACATACAAATTGTACTAGCACAAGAAGTCAAAATTAAATTATTCCCATAATCAAGATATCTTTGACAAGTACCGAACGCAATGCTCGGGATGATAGTTTTATGGCCCATCTCTATGGGATGATGGATTTGCAGCTAAGGATAGGAGGTCAGCCAACCACATCTGAGGAGAAGACCTTATTGGAGCAGCGGTACCCGCTCAACGCTCATGGCCAGCAGCTGGTTGGGATAGGTGATGGCTACAGACTCCCCGATGATGAGGATATCAACACTCCTGAGCAGCCTTAGGTCCAGCCGGAGCAGTCAGAAGATGAGGACGATGATGATGAGGAGGAGGAAGCACATGATGAAGAGTGGAGAGCCTCAGAGGATGAAGACGCAATTTGATCAGGGAGTTTCCTTGTACCCTACTCATTTTTCTTATTTTGTCAATTTGTGTATCTATTGAGGACAATGCATGATCTAAGTGTGGGGTGGGGACTTGTAGAAATTACTTCTAGTTGTTTGTTTTGTTGTTTTAGTAAGTGTCGTTTTCGTTAGATACTTGTTTTAGTTATTTGTTTTAAGAATTTGGTTTAGTGATTTGTTTTTGTTATTTGTTTAGTTATTAAAAAAAACATAACTGGACTCTTCCCGACGATGGATCTCCTAGATAGTTTTCCTGAGGGAAGTAAGTCTAGAGAAAAAAAAAGAAGATTTTTTTTAGGTAATGTAGTAATTCCCCCTTGGTTTTTCTTTGGGCCGCGGTTCTTTTCCAAGAGCTTTTAGTTGAACCGGGTGTAGTTAGTTTTAATTTTTAGGAGTAGGAACCACGAAGCTATGCATTTAATTGTAGCAATATCTCTTAGCTTTGTTATGCCTTGAGAATAGTTAGGACTATGGTCATGACGCTTAGGCTCAATTTTTGACTCTAGCATAAATACCTTAAATCGTAGATTCCTAATTTTGCTTAACTGCTTTGACTGGAGTGTCGCGATGAAACCAATCCTGAGTGAGTTATGTGCCATGTGTGTGAGAGTTTTGTATGTATTCTGTGCATTGCATTTGATGTCTAGAACTTGCCTTGTGTGTGTGCAAAGCGAAATAGTAGTCTTGTTCATTCTGAGAAGTGATATAGGCGTTTCTTTGTTAAGCCAGATATATATAGTTTACCCACCTAAAAGTTATGTAACGTAGTTAACTCCTTTGAGCCTGTAATCCTGTTTCTTTGGCAACCACACTACAAGCCTTACCCAATTGTTTGAATTAAATATCTATTTGAACCGTTTCACCTCTAATGAGCACTTGAATTATTATGAACTTTGTAAAAGTAAAAGAGTGGGATGGTTGGTTTGGCTTTTGAGTGGAACTAATGAAATAAGGAGAAAGGTGCATTGTTTTGAAAAATTAAGAGCCGCTTGAATTGAAAAAAAGAAAAAAAAAGAAAAAGAAAAAAAAAGACAAAAATAGTTGTATTGCTATGAAAAAGAATATTCTTAGATAAGTGGTGACGCTTAATATAATTGTGCTTAAAGAAGTATGGGGTAATATACATTGGTGTGAAGGTGGAGTTTTGGTTTGACATAAGTATGGGCTGGAATGTTAAAGTATATGTATTAAAGTGCTTAGGGAGGTGTAGTCACTCACAAATCCAAATATATCCTACCCGACCCGCGGCGTACATTACAACCAATCAAAGTCCTATTTGATCTTAGACTAAATAAGCTCGATTAATAGAGTATTACACTACGGGCAAGCCTATGGTGCATCATTTGTGGCATATGAATGTTATTTCTGAGAGCGAGTGAATGTTTTCCTATCTTGAGTTCCTACGTTCTTAAAATTCATCGTGTGTGGAACTGAGCTCTTTGTTGGGTGAGGGCACGTGATTCATAAAGGAAAGGTAATGTCATTGACCTCCATGTTAGACTAAGTAAGTAATTTGTGAATAAGTCATGGTATGTGAGTCAAATCTTGAGGCGAGGATATTACACCGTGGTGCTTAGACTATTTTAAATATTCTTGGTGCAAGGAGTTAAGGGAATTGCTTAGTGAGGTTGTGTCTATAAGTTGGTCTGATTGCTCGAGGACGAGCAATGTTTAAGTATGGGGTATTGATGTGTGGCTATAATTCATGGTTTAGCACACTATTCGCCTTGCATTTTATACGCTTTAATGATAAATTACACTTTATTTACTCGTAATGAACGCCATTTTATGTGTGTAGGTGAATTGGAGATGAAAGTAGAGAAAAAATGATACTTAAAAGTCGAAAGCGTGCTCGGGAGGAGTTGAAAAGGAGAAGCCGACGAAGCCAGGTACACTAAGCGTTATACCTGGCGAAGCCAGGCCTAGTGCAGGCCTTATACCTGGCGACACCAGGCTAAGGCCAGGTGATAGACCTGGCGAGGTGAGGCAGGAGCGAGATAGACCAGGCTTTATACCTGGCGACGCCAGGCTTGGGGCGAGGTCCACCAGGCATTAGGCCTCGCGAGGCCAGGTCTGGGCACGCACAGTCCGAGTTTTGAAGACTTATTTCATCTCCGGGTTTGACTAGGACTTTGCCTACACGTTTAGGTCTTTTTCTACACATATAAATAGACCTAAAAACGCCATTTCGGGGGACTTTTGCAACCGGAGACAAGAATAGCTTGTGGAATCACCTGTTGGGAGCTAGAATCATCAATTTCTATATCCTTTCATCTTTACTTTGTACTTTAATTATGCAAAATATTTGGGATATTGTTACTATGAGTATTTTGATGGAACCTATTGAAGGATAATTTTCTTGTTACGTTAATATAAATTTGCCGTAGTATTTTCTCTATTTGTTCAACTATACTATTCATGTGGTTGATTGAAGGGCCCTCAATTAGCTGTGCCTATTTAGTATTTATTACTCGGGAAAGAGTGCATATTTAGGTAGTTATTGAACAACTTCACTCCTAACGTATATGAGGGATCAATACGAAGGGTTTAAAGGTGGGATTAGAGATAATGAAACCTTGGTGCGATCTGAGTGAGCTGTACTTAATGCCAGCTAGCGTAATTCGGCAGAATATGTCTAGTAAATTATGGTAATTATTCGGGAGAGAGTTACAATAGTTATAGTGCTCATGATCGATAGAGAAGACTTAGGCGAATTTATAGAAAACGTAGCGGAAAAGATTCCGACAATAGGGAAAATCACAACCTTAGATCTTTCCAATTCTTGTTTACAAACCGTTCGTAGTTAGTCATTTGTTAGTGCATTTTCATTACGTAATATTTAGTTAATAAACATCCAAATTATTATTCAAATATTTCTGAAGATTGATTGCGTGAATTTATGCGGGTCTAGCAACTGTGGTTGATAGGTTAATTCCCTGTGGGATTCGACTCCGGGCTTATTAGCTAGAATATATTTGCGACGACCGCTTGTATTTTTTATAAGGCATAGTTGGGCGTGATCACCTCTTCCATGTCAACATTCAAAATCAATTCAGCTATGAACAGACCATGTCCGCTTCACTTTGGGAAAAGATACAACTCATATCAGAAACTTTGATCAAGACATTTTGAAACTCATGTTAACAGAGATGAAATCTAGCAAATCGAGATCTAGGGTTTGAGAACAATCTAGAGAGAGAACCTGCAGATAAAGGAGAATCGTGGTTCAATAATGGGGAAGACAATGGCGCTGTGAGAGAGAGATCGTGTAGAGAGAAATAAGATACGGTGATTTTGAGAGGGAATAAACTGAAAGAATGAGAGAAAAAAATATTAGACAGCATATTTAATAGCTTCACGGTAGGAAGTGACCATAAGTACATATTTTGTTATAAAAACTAAAAGGTAGCTATAGAAAATAATATTTTAAAGGGTTTTTATTTATAATAAATAGGGTATAAAGCTTTGCTATAAGAGGTAAAATTTTCAAAAAAAAAATCACTTCTTTTGCGTCTTTACTGAATTTTGTATTTTAATTTTTCAACGTGAAATATCAGTGTGCTTCTTAATTTTTTTTCCGGTTCACCAGTAGATAAGAAAAAGGAAAAAAAATAACTAAAGAAATGTAAATCTTCAGAAATCAATGGTGTATAATATTAGTGCATGATAAAAAGTAAAAACACATAAATTTGTTATTTCTTTTAGTAGAATTGGTTTAAATTGTCAATATCATCGCCTTTTCTATTGTTCGATCAATTAGCAAAAAAGCCTGTGAGACACTTAAGGAATTATTCTCAATAATTTGCATATAATGCAGTAATTTTAACAAAGATATGATGTTATTTATTTATATCCACATATATTTCACACGTAGAGCATTTGGAAAGGACAAGTGCATAATTAATACGATTCACTTTTTAAAAAATTCCAAATATTGTTGGATAACAGGTACAGAGTAAGTATAGAAAGTAGTTTATTTTCCTTAAAAACATAAAAACTTTACATATTGCATATATCTAAAAGGATTAGGATATATTTAGGTCATTACTACTAGATTTAGGTTTTATGGCAATCACCTATATAAATAGGAAAAGGCATATCGAGAAAAAGAAAAGACTTTCTCTTTGTATATTTTAAAGGACTCGAAATTGATGTTAAATCTCCTTACTCTTTGAGTCACAAACTTTTCATTCTTATTCTATTGCCTAAG